>NC_135328.1:214179057-215441200 GCF_023851605.1 Tamandua tetradactyla
GAATATTTTATTATTATTATGCAGTGACCCTTTTTATTTTTAGTGATTCCTTAAATTAATTTTGCCTAATACTGATTTAGCCACACCAGCTCTTTTTGAGGGAGAGTGTATGTCTTTTCCTATACTTTTAAATTTTCATAGTTTTTTGACCTTTATTTTAGATGGGTGTTGTAATTATGATATAGCTATGTAATGTTTTTACCCAGCTTGGAAGTCATTGTCTTTTAATCAGTGCATTTAGCCCAATTACATTTATTGTGATTATTGAAATATTTGGATTTATTTCCACCATCTTAATTAATCCTTTCTTTTGGTCCTGCTTTCTGTTTATTTTTCTTTCATTTTGTCTTTTTTGGGGGTTTAAACTTTTATTTTTTATTTTTTGCCTTCTACTTGTTGGCCACCCTTAATTTTTTTTTTTCATGGGCAGGCACCGGTAATCAAACCCAGGTCTCTGGCATGGTAGGCGAGAATTCTGCTACTGAGCCACCATCACAGCGCCTGACCCTTAATTTTTGTGTATATTTGTATTGGAATATTTCAGTCATAATCATGTTACATTTTCATGTCCCCATCAACAATCATTAGCAATTTGTCAGTTTGGTTTCATTTTTTTCTGGAGTATTTTAAAACGAATTCAAAATTTCATATTAATAATTATTTTTTTCCAATATAGCCATAATACAGTTATCCCACCTACAAAAGTAACAATAATTTCTTAATACCAAGACTGTCTTTTCAGACTTTCATGTTTTCCTAAAAAATGTCTTTTTACAGTTTTTTTATTCAAATCAGAATCAGATAAGGTCTACACATGACATTTGGTTGATACATTTAATTCTCCCTATATGTATCTCCCTTTTCTTTCCCACTTTTTTTCGTACCATATATTTGTGGAAGAAATGAGGACATTTGTCCTATAGATTTTCCCATTCTGGATTAGATTGATGGAATCATCCAGGTATTTTTTAACTTCCTATAAACTATAGATTTAGAGGCTTGATTGGATTCATACTCCTTTCTTTTAGAAAAAACTACTTTATAGGTATTGCTAGAAGCTCCCTGTTTCAGCATACTAAGAAGCAAATATTTATTAGACCATCTACTTAAAGAAATGTGAAAGTTAGAAGGTTCAGGTGCTGTGATTGTGATCCCATCTGTTGTTAAGTTCCTCATCATTATTTCCCTGCATTGTTTTAGCATCCATTGATGACTGTCCAACATCCACTATTTCATTAGGGACTGTAACATTATGATTTTCTAATTCCATCATTGCTTCTGGATTTATTAGCGAGAAATCATCTGTAAGGAACTTTGTATCATCAACTAGTTAATTTGAAATACAGTTCATGCGGGAAAGGCAGAATAAATGCATGGCTTTTCCCTTTATCAGTTTTTCAAAATAAGAAGTCAGGGCTCTAGCAGCCTCTCAGAGAAGACCAAGGTGCACACGCCCCCTTTATTTTTTTTTTTTAAAGAGAGAGGAAGGAAGGGAAGGAAAGACAGAGAGAAGGAAGGAAGGATGGAAGAAAGGGAAACATTTTCTTGTTTTATTATATTTTGTTTGTTTGTTTGTTTTTTACATGGGCTGGGGCCGGGAATCGAACCGAGGTCCTCCGGCATGGCAGGCAAGCACTCTTGCCCGCTGAGCCACCGCGGCCCGCCCCCTTTATTTTTTTTTTAGGATCATTATTAATTTATTGATGTATGTATGTCTGGTATGTTTAACTTTGTTGCAAGTGCTTTTTTTTTTTCATGGTCTAATGAACCCATCACCTTGACTTATTGTGTCCTTTCTACAGAGCACACTGATCTTAGTCTTTGATTTCTTTCTTGCTTTTTGTCAGGAAAAAAGATATTCCAAGCTTATCAAATACATTTCACTTAAAACTGGACATGACTGCTTCTCCAAGGATCTCTTTCAGTGAGAGATTTGTATTGCGATTTGAGGATTATTATTTCTAGGTCTTTTCAGTGAACAGAATGAGAAATATATAATTTTGAGAATGAGAAAAATAAATGATAAGCGTTGTTTTAGTTAGTAAGCTGCTGGAATGTGATATACTGGAAACAGAACAGCTTTTAAAAAGAGGAATTTATTAAATTGCAAGTTACAGCTCTAAGGCCATGAAAATGTCCAGATTAAGGCAAGACTCTGAAAATGTCCAAATTAAAGCATCCAGGGACAAATACTTTGATTCAAGAAGGCTGAAAGGGCACATGGCAAATATGGCAGTGCCAGCTAGCTTTCTCTCCAGGCTTCTTATTTCATGAAGCTCCCCTGGGGGCATTTTCCTTCTTCATCTCCAAAGGTCTCTGGTTTTGTGAACTCTGCTAGTTCTGATTGCTTTACAAGTTTTTCCAAAATGGTTCCCTCTTAAAAGGCTCCAGTAAGCAATCCCACCTTGAATGGGTAGAGACTTATCTCCATGGAAACCATCTAATCAGAAGTTACCCACAATTGGGTGGGTCATATCTCCGTAGAAACAATTAAAACCCAGCAATATTGATGAGGATTAAAGGACATGGCTTTTCTGGGGTATATAATAGCTTCAAACTAGCATAACACTATTGATATTTCTAATTCAAATTTAAGATTAAAGAATGATTTTAACTTGTATCTCTTTTCTGTTACCCTAAAAACTTGATTCTGACATTTTCATAATTTCTTATTTGCTTTATCTTATAAAATATATATTTGTAGACCTATAAATACTTTATGACCAATATTAGCATTAACAATAAGTTTACTGAATGCCATTTAAGTTTTTTTTTGCAATTTTGTTGGTCGCACTAGGGATGTACAACCAAATATTGTATTGAAAGTCACATGAAATATTTCTTCAAGTCATTCTGTAACCAACTTAGTTTATCATAAATTTAGTTTTTTCTTTTTCTTTTCAATTATTTTCAGTTATTGAACAATTTTCATTTCAGTGCTCATCATTCAGTTTTCCATTCCAGAGTGTCCGTTTTAAATTGAGTTTTCTCCTTTTAAATTTACTTTTTATTTTAGTTACATAAAAAATTTACAGGATTCCAGAGTCAAAACTATAAACTAAGATATATTCAGTAAAGTCTAGTTTCTATCCCCATTCTGTTACCTTGTTTCTTCCTTCTTGTGTGTGTGTGTGTGTGTGTGTGTACTTCCCCATCTTTCTTACTCATAAGATAATATAAACACTGTTCTGAACTTAATATTTTTTCACTTAATAGCATATCCTGGAGATCACACTACAGCAGTATATTGAGAATTTCTACATTCCTTTATTCAGTTGCGGGTACTTTAGTATAAAGTATTTAACATCTCTATGGATGAACATTTGTGGTTTTTCAAGTCTTTGCTATTAAAACAATGCTCCACTGAAAAACTTTATACATATATCATTTTTACTTATTTTTCTTATTGTATTTGATTGGCTTCATTTTTTACAATTAGATCATTGAGCTCTTTGAACTTTGTCCCAGTGAGGAATGGATTCAGTTTTTTCTTTTTCACCCATAGAATTTCAGTTTGCATACCTAATTTTAAAAAGCCTAAAATTGTCAATGTCCGTACTTCCCCTGATCAATATATGAAAGTTAGAATAATGGCTCAGACGACCTCCCTTTCCTCTTATGTTATTATCTAGTATTTTACATTTCTTAACACCAAATTAAATATTATTACTGTTGCTTTATGTAGACAGTGTGTTTGTTTGTATTCATCCACACTTGCCATTTCATTCCTCTTCATTCCATCTTCCATCTCAGAGCTTCCTCCTGAGATCATTTTCCTTCTTCCTAAGCAGATTTTTCTTGTGCATATTCATTGAAATAAACTCAGTTTTTATTTATCTGAAAAATTCTTTTTTACCTTCTTTGTAAGTATTCATTAGCTGAGAATATGATTCTAGGTTCTACAACTTTGTCGGTAATTATTATCTGACTTCTTTTGTTGCTATTTAGAAAACACTGTTCCTTTTTACTTAATCTCTTTTTTTCTCTGTAACTTTTTACAGATGTTCTCATTGTTTCTCTTGTCCTACAATTTCACTTTTAGGTATCGAGAAGTGAATTTCTTTTTCTCATCCTGTTTGAGATATGTTGAGGTTCCTCACTCTGAGAATTTGCTGTATTTTATCGATTCTTGAGAAATTATCATCTTTTTTAATATTGCCCTTTTACTCTTCTATTTTCTCCTTCCAGAATTCAGATTATACATATTACAATTTCTTATTCTATCCTCAGTGTCTCTTCGATATTTTTCATCTTTGTCTTTCAGAGATGCGTTCTATATATTTCTTTACATCCATTTTCTCTTTACTAATTCTTCAGCTATGCCTTTTTTTTTAACCTGTCACTGAGTTTTTGTTCCAGCTGCATATTTTATTTCTTAAAGTTAAGTGGTTCTTTCACATATGCCTAGTATTTTTTAGTGATATATTGTTCTTTATCCATAGTTTTTATTTCTACTTTTAATGTTTTTAAGAATTTTAAGCAAATTTATTTTGTATTCACTAATTCCAATATATGCAAAATCCTTAGTGGGTCTAGCTCTATTGTTTATTGTTTCTGCTGAGTGATACTTGCAGTGATATATTTCCACATGTTTTTTTAAATTTTAGATTGTGTAAATTCTATCCAGCTGGGCTTCACCAGTTACAGAGAGAATTTCCTTTTGCTTCTGTTGGGTGATCCACAGTATTTTGGGCCCCCCAAAAAAGCTTTAATTTAATTTCTTGGTTTAGAATTTTTCATGCCACACAGACAGTAAAAATAAACCCCTAAACCCATATGAAGGTAGGCCTGAGATTATAAAAGTTTGTGGGAGGGCGGACAGTGGTGGCTCAGTGGCAGAATTCTTGCCTGCCATGCCGGAGACCCGGGTTCAATTCCCTGTGCCGGCCCATGCAAAACAAAGAAAGAAAGAAATGAATAAGTTTATGGGAAACTTTTGTTTCTTCCTAGAACCAGCATCAAGACTAACAGATTTCTTAGTCTCCTTTTACTTATAGATGGTTTTTTTTTTTTTTTTAATCACCATTTCTCTTAAGATGTGGCCATGTGAAGGTCTGGCTTTATGTTTGAATTTCAGTTATAATAATATTTGTATTTTTAGTTTTTTAATAGCAAGAGGGTATAGTAGGATATATAGTCCACCATAGTTTCAAGAACAGAACTATGTGTTTTATTGTATATTAATGCTAAGAGGGAATAAAATAGAGAGAAAAACTCTAAGGGAGAAGAAATGAGGTGGCTACGTGAGCTATTTACACATGAATGAAGTGCTGGCCTGTCTGTATCCACTGCGTTGTCTTCTGAACTGACCACTGGCCATCAGAGAAGCCTCCCTAATTGTGTCTGTTGAGATGAGTGCAAGGGTCAGCTGGCTCTTCTTTCTCTCTGTAGTTTCCCCCATACTTCCTGCAGTCCCCAATGACCTGCTTTTTTCCCAAAACCAGAATTTTGACCTTCTTTTAGGTTTTGCATAACAAAATTTCAGCTATAGAATGGTATAGAGTCTCATGTTCCTTGATCTCTATAATATACATTTATAGGGACTATTTAACAAAACCTGTCAGCAGTGCTTCTATGAGTAGGGACCCAGGAGATATAGGTAGGGCTATCCTACTGAGTCAGATCTGTGTTGGGCAGTGTCCAGGTTCTAACCTCCTTAGGAGCCCTGGTGTCCCCATTAGGAAATTAGTCCAAACTCTTTCAGCCCAGTCATGGGTTCTGTCAGCCTCTTGAGATAAGTATTCTAAGTCCATTACTTACTATTTGAAACTTTTTTTTTCTGGGTGCATGGTCCGGGAATTGAACCCGGGTCTCCACATGAAAGGTGAGCATTCTACCACTGAACCACCCGTGCACCCTATTTGAAACGTTTTTATTATCTCCAATACCCAAGTTTAAAAAATGTGGATGGGGGTAAAAATATATATGTTTATCTCTGAACTATCCTTGTTAATGGAGGGAAGCAAAAGAATAGAGATTTATAAAAATCTTTTCTTTTACTTTGGAATGTGATTTGCTACATAATATTGTCATGTAGCACTCTCTGAAGGTCATAACAAAATAAAAACTACATCCTGAGAACATATCTTTAACCTGAAAGTAACTGGGATTTCCCATCTGGCCCTCTTACCCAGTCCTCCTTGTTCCCACCTTTATTTAGTGGATGGATTTATCCCTTCAGTTACAGGATTTCAACTTAAATTGAATTTCCTTACCCCATCCCTCCTCTATGTTTGTTTGCTATTTTGGCTTTTAATTTCCTAGAGACACAAAGTTAATTAACTCTTTGCTTTCTTTTTTTAATAGGAAACTCAAACCTCTAAAAAGAAATATTTAATGATATTAATAAAAGAGGAAATTGTGGGGGTGGGCCGCGGTGGCTCAGCGGGCAAAGTGCTTGCCTGCTATGCCGGAGGACCTCGGTTCGATTCCCGGCCCCAGCCCATGTAACAAAAACGGAGAAACAGAATACAATAAAACAAGAAAATGTTTAAAAATGTTTCCCTTTCTTCCTTCCTTCCTTCCTTCTATCCTTCCTTCCTTCTCTCTGTCTTTCCTTTAAAAAAAAAAAAAAAAAAAAAAAAAAAAAAGAGGAAATTGTGCTGTTATTAAAAGTTGAAAAGCAAGATTACTATAAATGAGCTACAATAGCCAGAGTAAAGAGTTAGCTCTTTTTAGTTTAGAAAGTAAATGCTAATGAATTAAGGCAGAATAAGCAAAAGAGACATTTACAGTTAGTTGAAATTTTAATGTTCGTTTTTAAGTCATTAGTGACTTCAGAAATCCTTTTTAAGTCCCATTAATAACAGTTGTTATTAATAGCTCCTACAGTATTCATGTCTAGTGCTTTATATGTATTATCCCATTTAATCCTTAGTCAGTGAGATATGTTGTATTATCTCCCTTTTCCTGATGAAGAAGCTGAGCACAGAGATATTAATGAAGGTTGCAAAGTGATAGGTGATAGAGTGGCTCAAAATGGCCCATCTGCTTCCAGAGCCCCTCCTACACTGCTAGTGGCCTACCTGGTAGCTGTTTTTAACCCCCACTGTCGTCAACACCACAAGTTTTAAGTCTAATTATTTGAAACATATTCTCAGTAGTTGGAGTGGTGCAGAAACCAAATTCTGTCGTTGTCTTTATGCAAGAGGACTTAGGCTAAGCCTGGGAGTTCCATGTCCTTCATGGTACCAACTTGCTGCCCTTTTCTCTGTTTCAGTTCCTGTTCCAGCAGCTGGGAATGTTGGTGTCTTTTGTGAAGAGCCACATCAGACCTTATATGGATGAAATAGTCACCCTCATGAGAGTGAGTAGGAGTCAGTGCTTTGGCTTATTCATCAGTATTGGTTCTAGGAAAGCTCAGAAGCAAGTTTAAATAACATGGACATTTTTTCATGGATCAATGTAAAGCTGTTTAAATCCAAGTGTAAAAAAACAAAGCAAGGTATCCCACTAGGTTATGAAAGGGGAGAAAGGTATGATTGTTCCAGGCTCCCATGTACAAGAGTACCTTGTATGGAGTCTGAAGAAGAATCCTGAAATAATTGCTCTGCCAGAAATAGATTCTTGAATTATTTGCCTCACACACAGCAAAGCAGTTTTACTTTAATATCACAACAGTGCTTTATTAGTCCCACTAAATCACGCTTCCTTACTGCCCATAAAACCATCGTCTTAAGAAGACCTTCAATATTGGGTTTCCCGGGGCTATTAAATATGAAAGACTCCTGTAGGCACTGAGAAAGAAAGTGATGTTCTACCCTGCTACTTTCCAAAGAATAAATGTCACCTTCTGACTGCAATGGTATATGAGAAAAAACTCTCTTCCCAGGATTTGATAACATAAAGAGGTGCCAGAGGATTCCCCATTGATGGCAATATCATTTTTCTGTTTTAGGGGAAGGCTTGCTTCCTACTTTTCTATATAATTTAAATGTCTCTTTTGGAAAAGTGTTTTGCAGAGGTGGCTGTGTTCTCAAAGAGGTGTGTTTCTATTTGCTAATGCTGCCAGAATACAATATACCGGAAATGGCTTGGCTTTTACAATAGGGATTTATAAGCTTACAAATTTACAATTTTAAGGCCATGGATATGTCTAAATTAAGTAATCAGAAAGATGATACCTTCTCTGAAGAAAGGTCACCAGCATCTAGGACACCTCTTGTCACGTGGGAAGGCACATGGCCTGTTTCTGTTGGTCCTTCTCTACTGGTTTTCATTTCTTTTAGCTTCTGGCTTCAGTGACTCCCTGTCTTAGCTCCTCCAGGGGCTTTTTCTCTAAGCTCTCTAGGCTTTTTCTGTCTTTTATCCTCTCATCAAGGATTTTAGTAAGGATTAAGACCCACCTGGAATGGGGTGGTTCACATCTCAGTTAAAATAACTTAACCAAACGGTTCCATCCGTTTGGTGCAGTAGGTCTGCACCCACAGGAATGGATTCGAAGAACATGGCCTTTTCTGGGTTACATAACAGCTTAAAACCACCACAAAATGGAAGGTGATTTCTGTTCCTCTATGCCAGACATTTGTGGTTAGTGTGGAGAAGGCAACAGGACCAAAATCAGAATGGCTGACTTAAGAAATGTAACTTCCCAGCAATTGGATCTCAGTTCTGAAAAATTCATACATATATGAACAGCTAAAAGCTTTCTATTTCCTGACTCCTACCTCAGAGAACCCTGTACAAGGAACTTTTAGGCAGAATGTAACAGAGCCTGATGGATGGTGTTGGGCAGGAAGGAGGGGTCTGGGAGGAGGGCAGTGTCTTTGTGGTATGAAGCAGAAGTAATCTATGACTTATTTCCTCCGAAAAGATTTAACGACCCAAATACAGAGTTTTCTTTTATTGTAGAAGTTGTAAGTTAACAGAAAAATCATGCACAAAATTCAGTTTCCTTCCTCCCTCTCATACACAGTTTTCACTATCATCAGTTTGCATTAGTGTGGTACCTTTCTTACAACTGATGAAACAGTTACTATTATAATTATTCTATTAACTATAATACACAATTTATATTAGTGTTCACTGTATTATAGAGTACAATGGTTATTTTTTAAGTTTTATCCTCATAACATATATAGAACCTAAAAGTTTCCCCTTTAACCACATTCAAATAAATAATTCAGTACTGTTAATTACACTCACAATAATGTGCTACCATCGCCACCATCTCTTTCCAAAACATTTGTTTCACCAAACAGAAGTCCATTCCCTCTCTCCTCTCCAGCCCCTGGTAACCTGTATTCTGTTTTCTGACTCTGTGGATTTACTTTAATTATTTCATATCAGTAGGATCATACAATATTTGTCCTTCTGTGTCTGACATATTTCTCTCAACATGACCCTTTCAAGATGTCAGATGTATCAGAACTTCATTCCTTTTTATGGCTGAACAATATTCCGTTCCATATCTGTACCACATTTTATTTATCCATTCAGCTGTTGATGGACACTTAGAAAGCTTCCATCTTTTGACAATTGTGAATAGTGCTGCTATGAGCTTCAGTGTGCAAATATCTATTTGAGTCCCTTCTTTCAATTCTATACCTAGGAGTGGGATTGCTGGGCCATATGGCACTTCTATATTTAATTTCTGAAGAACCACCGAACTGTTTTTCACAGCAGCTGCACCATTTTACATTCCCACCAATAATAAACACCTTTTCCTATTTCTCCACACCCTCTCCGACACTTGTTATTTTCCTTTTTTTTAAATTGTAACCATTCTGGTGGGTGTGAAATGATAGCTCATTGTGGTTTTGATTTGCATTTTCATAACAGCTAATGATGTCGAACAAGTTCTGCTGTGCTTATTGGTCATTTATGTATCTTCTTTGGAGAAATGTCTATTCAAGTCTTTTGCTCATTTTTTAATTGGGTTGTTTGTTTTTTTATCCTTGCGTTATAGGACTTCTTTATGTATTCTGGTTATTAAACCCTTATCAGATATGTGGTTTCAAAAGATATTCTCTGATTCCGTAGGTTGTCTTTTTTACTTTGTTGTTTTTTTTGTTTTGTTTTTTTCATTGACAGGCACCGGGAATTGAACCCGGGTCCCTGGCATGGCAGGCGAGAACTCTGCCACTGAACCACTGTGGCCCACCCCGTAGGTTGTCTTTACTTTCATGATGAGGTCCTTTGATACACAGAAGTTTTAAATTTCGATGAAATCCCATTTATCAAAGGCTGTTGCTCATCCTTTTGGTGTAAAGTCATAAGAAACCATTTCCTAACACAAGGTCTTGAAGTTGCTTCCCTATGTTTACTTCTAGGAGTTTTATAGTCCTGGCTCTTGTGTTTAGGTCCTTGATCATTTTGAGTTACTTTTTGTGTATGTTATGGAGTAGCAGTCCACCTTCATCCTTTTGCATGTGAATGCCCAGTTTTCTGAGCATTGTGCATTGAAGAGGCTGAACCCAGAGACTTGAGACACAGAGCCTCATGCCTCTAAAATACAGCTTTCATTTCCTCCAAGATAAAGTGCAGCAGGGGCTCTTCCTTTATCTGTTGATCCGGGGCATTTTAATGAACTCCCTTGAGCCTGGGAAGAGAACCGTCTTTGTTAACAGTGATCTGACATCCCTGGGCAGGCCGCCTGGCTTCTTTGAGGTAGAGAAACCCCTTTGAGGAGCAAATGGTAATATAGCTGGGAGGTAGGGGGATTTTCTGAAAAAAGCAGTGTGGTCCAAGTGAAAGAATGAACATCAGACAATCTATGGAGGCCATTAAATCTGTGGGTTTTTTGGCAAAGGTTTTTTTTCCTACAGAAAATAGATTTTTTCAGAGGGAATACTTCTCTCCAAGTAGAGAGAAAGAAGACTTTACCAACAGTCTCTACTATGATTTTTACTTTCTAAACTATTATGCTTCCTTTTTTAAAAAAGATACAAATACTTGATATTTCTATAAGACCTTTCATTTGAAAATTTATCCCTGTTTTCATTGACTTCCATTCTGAATTATTTAGGGGCCCCGACAGTATGAATGTACAATTATTGCCATTGCTATTAGTTTCTATTATCATTAAATCTCCTACTCTGGAAATTTTAAAGAATATTGTAGGCCACTATCTTTTTAAGTTGATTTCCTTGAGTCAGAGGCTTAGACCAATTTGCTTACAGTAGTACCAAGGCAGGATCTGTGACCAGTTGGTCAACTTTTTAATTTTAGTAAATTATGTGGCATTTTGTGGTACTAGTCACAACTGAAAATGTTTTGAGTGTTGAAAAAGAAGATGTATTTTCAAAAATCATTGACTGATTTAAGACACAGGAGAGCCTCTAATAGACTTGTAACATTCTTCTCTGTATATTATACAATATCTAGATTATTAAGTATTTGTGTTAACTTAAAGTGTAGTCATTCAACAAAATCTTCCATCATGTTAAACAGTATCTTTATTATCAGTAATATTTTGCATTTGTAAAGTACTTTGTAGTTTTCTAGTTCTTTCCTTTTCCATACCTTATTGGTTCCATACAGCAGACATCGATGTAAGTCTAGTGATATAGTTAAGTAACCTGTGACATGTCTTAGTTTTCCTTCTGGAACTGTACCAGTGAGTCCTTAGCACAGCATCTTCCCTAAGATAGACGTTTGGTGGATGGTTGTTGATGGAATGACTGTATTCACTTAAAGCCCATGTTCTATTCCTGTTAATATAGTTGAGCAGTGATAGATGATGGCCAAGAATGTTAGATATTGTTTCCATTTTTGTGGCTCACTTAGCATGGCTTCGGTCTTCCTAACCAATTGGGACAGATGTCATATGCTATCTAGCAAAGCCTAAATCTAGAAAAAATAAGAAATCTTTATAACACTGGAGTCACCCTCTAGTAGAGATGTCAGATGACATCCAAAGTTAAGTATCCACTTTAGACCTCTTAGACTGATTTAGATTTAGTCATTTTTTTCATTCTTTAAACAATTTTCTTGAATGTTTAGAGTATGCCAGGTCCTTTGATAGATAGTGGGGATACAGAGATGAATCAGAGGGGTTCCTTGCCCTTAAATAGCCTACAGTCTAGTAGAGGAAGGGTGGTAAAGAAAATGAAGACTCACCAGTGCTAGAAATGAGGAATGTAAAAGGGCCCAAAGTGGGTAAGTTAGAAGAACAGGAAAGACTTCGTAAGAGAAGTGAGGTTTGAACCAGATCTAGAAAAACAGGGCTTAGCTGATTGGAAAACGGGACTCCAGGCAAAGGAAGCCAACAGCCTGAGCAAAGCTCAGGGGAGTGAGGTGGCCTGGGTATTTGGGGAAGTGCAGTTTAATTTGTTGAATATGGCTGTTACATAGGCTACAAGAAGGGACTCAGTGAGAGAGGATGATAGGGAAGGAGTTCAGCTTGGGGCAGACTCACTGCATTTTTATTTCTTTTTGGTCATCCCAGTTCCTAGGTTCATATTTCAGCAGAAATATGTGCTCCCCTGTCTCTACCCTCCTTATAGGAATTCTGGGTCATGAACACCTCAATCCAGAGCACAATCATTCTTCTCATTGAGCAAATTGTGGTGGCTCTTGGGGGTGAATTTAAACTCTACCTGCCCCTGCTGATCCCGCACATGCTGCGTGTTTTCATGCATGACAACAGCCCAGGCCGTATTGTCTCTATCAAGGTAAGTAATCTAGGGCATCCTCTAGAGAAGTTTCCAGCTCCAATTAGAGTTCCTGGATGGTCACCTGGAGATGAGACCCTGTTCTGACTCACTGGTTGATGACAGTCCACACTACCGAATCCAAAGAATATTAATATCTGGTGCTTGCAATTTACAGTTTATAGAAAGTTAATCCTCTCTTGATTATCTTTAATAAAAATAATAATAAAATTAATCCCTTTTATAAATTATCCTTGGTAAATGCCTTATCTCTCAGACCAACTTTCTCTGACTGCTTACCAGTTGAAATAAACTCAGAGAAAGCAAAGTAATTTAGAAGCAGAATAAAATGAGAAAAAAAAAAGTGCACATCAAACACTGTAGTTAAAAGCCGCTTAAAAAGACCTTTCAGAGTCCTCCAGAATTTTGCATTGTCCGTACCACTGCCCCTCTCTGTGTGTTTAGATATTCAATATCTCAGTATATTTGTTCACAGGCCATGCTTTTGGTCTCTTTTGCAGTTGTTGACTGCAATCCAGTTATTTGGTGCCAACCTGGATGACTATCTGCATTTGTTGTTGCCTCCTATCGTGAAGTTGTTTGATGCCCCTGAAGTTCCACTACCGTCTCGAAAGTAAGCACCTGCCCTTTGGCACTAATAATTAATAAGCTTTTAATAGTTTTTGGAAGATGTCCTTTTCTTAGGTTCCCATGTCATCTTTCTATTTTGTTGTTGTTATTTCAATTGCCATTATTTTATTCCAGAAATGTCACAGATTTGTGAAAATCTTAACTCTCCCCATCTTACTAGAATATATGTTATATCTATTTACCCCAAATATCTCAGTATTGCCATTCCTTCCCATTCGTTGCTGATTGCTAAAGTAACCCTCAGCTGTGTCTCTTACTTTGGTACTTTGGTTAGCACTTACTACACATGAGCGATTGTTGTAGGGCAGCATTAGAGACAGTGGACCGCCTGACCGAGTCCCTGGATTTCACTGACTATGCTTCAAGGATTATTCACCCCATTGTTCGAACACTGGACCAGAGCCCAGAGCTGCGTCCCACAGCCATGGACACGCTATCTTCACTTGTGTTTCAGCTAGGGAAGAAGGTAATTATGGAAGGAGTTCTAAACAAACATGTATTTGTCCCTAGGTCTCAGTCGTCATCCACTGTCAGAGGACATGGAATTCTGTTTTTCTCTTTTTCATTTATTCAGCAAATATTTATTGAGCACCTGTGTGAGCTAAGGGCTTTTCTAGGGACAAAATAAAGTCTTTACTCTCATAGTGCTTACATTCTAACAAAGCAAAGCAGATAAGCGTAGTTAGTCTCATAAGAGTGATGAGTTTGAGTAGAGAGAGATGCTTTTCATTTAGGGTAGACAGGGAAGGCCTCGCTGATGAGTTGACTTATAAGCTGAGTCCTGAGTAAAGTAAAGGCCCCCATCTGGAGAAGAACATGCAGGCAAAAGAAATAGTAAATACAAAGGCTGCAAGGTGGTAGCAGACTACAGGGCATGGCCAGGAAAGCAGTATGACTTTAGAGGTGTGATTGAGGGGCAGTTGAGGACTCCCCTCCTCCAAGGAGCTTGGAGTTGAGGTCATAGAAATAAGGGTTATGGGTAAGGGGACTAGATCTTGTAGGCCCGTGGTTCTCAAAATGTGATCCCTGGCCAAGTAGTATCCGTATCACCTGGGAATTTGTTGAAAGTGCATATTCTCAACCCTCACCCAAAAACCTCCTGAATTAGAAATTCTAGCTGTGGAGCAAAAACAGTTTCTGGCTTTATAAGTTCCCCAGCTGGCTCTGATGCCCACTAAAGTTTGCAAATCACTGTTGTAGGTCATTGAAAGTACTTTGGCTTTTACTCAGAGCAAGACTGAAAATCCTTGGAGGATTTTGAGCAGAGAAGTGGTATAATCTGACCTAAGATTTTAAGATGATTATTCTCACTGTTGTGTGGAAAAATATACTATAGGGGCAAGGCTATAAGGAGGAAGAATTATTAAGAGGCCATTGCAGTAATCCAGAAGAAAGATGATGGGGACTTGGACTGGGATAATAGCGTTGGGGTGGGGGTGGGGGGTAAAAGGGATACTTCTGAATACCACAGAGCTACCCCAGAACCCAGAAGAAACAGAGTAATAGAGTTGCAGTAATAGCCTTTCTCTACTTTCCAATCTTCAAAGTAATGGTTTCTGATCTCTTCCCCCTCCTGTTATAGTACCAAATTTTCATTCCAATGGTGAATAAAGTTCTGGTGCGACACCGAATCAACCATCAGCGCTACGATGTGCTCATCTGCAGAATCGTCAAGGTGACCTACACTTTGTTTCTGTTTCAGAGCCCCCATTTTCTTTCCTAATTGGTGGCATTCTTGACACCAAAAATTCAGCTTTGTAGGCTTTTTAATCTCTGTTGCAGCTACTTAGCTTTGGCATTTTAGCATGAAATCAGCCATGGACAATAGATAAATAAATGAGTCTGACTGCATTCCAGTCAAACTTTATATATGAACACCAAAATTTGGATGTCATGTAATTATGAAATCTTGATCTTCATTTGTTCCCCACCCCCACCCATTTCAAAATATGAAAACCATTCTTAGCTCTTGGGCCATACAAAAACAGGCAGGGACTGTTTGCCACCTCTGCTCCAACCATTTCATCAGTTTTACCATAGCTCACTGTTGTTTCAATTTTGCCAGTTAAATGGCTAAGTGCTCATACTAAGTTTGTACTTATCAATGACGAGGAATGATCAGCAAAGACAATCTGTGGAATATACCACCTGTAATTTGTTTGGTGCATACATGTAACTTTTTACTTCTTGTTGAAATCCTGGCTCTTCCAAAAAGTGTGAACCTCCCCGGATTTAAGATGGTTTCTAATCTGGGGTTGGGGTGGGGAGGTTGTATAATAGAGGTGCCAGTGTTTCCTCTAAACCTCTGGTTTCAGGGATACACCCTTGCTGATGAAGAGGAGGATCCTCTGATCTACCAACATCGAATGCTGAGGAGTGGCCAAGGGGATGCTCTGGCTAGTGGACCAGTAGAAACAGGACCCATGAAGAAGCTCCACGTCAGCACCATCAATCTCCAAAAGGCAGGTCCTTTGTTTTCTGGCTGACTTGGGAAGGCGATCCCTGCTCTTCTTTCCTGTTTAAAACTTTCAGTTCTTGCTACCTTCAGTTTAAGGCAAGCGAAAACTAACCTGAGGATCTTTCTGGAAATTGAAACCATGAGTTTAGAAAATTTTATCTTATCCCAAGAATCTGAATTATAATTTTTTAAGAACTTTTTATTACAGAAATTATAGGATCACAGAAAATTCATCCAGAAAATACAGAGTTCCCATTATACACCCCCCCACACACATGCAGTGTTCACATTATAAACACTTTAGTGTGGTAACTTTGTTACAATTCATGACACATTTTTATTAATGTTCTATTAAAAATAATTCATAGTTTAAATTAAGGCTCACTATTTGTGTTGTACAGTCCTGTGTGTTTTTCTTTTTAATTTTTGTTTGAGTAACATATGTATAACCTAAAATTTCCTTTTTTAACCACATTCTTATAGATAATTTAGTGGTGTTAATCACATTTGCAATATTGTGCTACCATCAAAACCATCCATTAACAAAATGTTTCTTTCACCACAAAAAGAAACTCTATACCAATTATTAACTCCCCATTCTCTATCCCTACCCTGACCCCTGCTAACCTGTATTCTAGTTTCGACTCTATGAATTTTGTTCTAGTTATTTCCTGCCAGTGAAATCATACAGTATTGTTCTTGTGTGTCTGACTTATTTCACTCAACATGACAAGATTCAGCCATGTTGTCACATGTATCAGAACTTCATTCCTTTTTATGGCTGAATAATATTCCATTGCTTATCTATACTGCATTTCATCCATTCATCTTGGGAGGCTTCCATCTTTTGACAGTTGTGAATAACTACCATAAGCTTTGTGTGCAAATATTTGTTCGAGTTCCTGCTTTCATTTCTTTGGTGTATATACCTAGAACTGGGAATACTGGGCCATATGGTAATTCTATACATAAATTTCTGAAGAACCACCAAACTATTTTCCATGGCTGCTGTACCATTTCACATTCGCACCAACAATGAACAAGTGTTCTTATTTCGCCACATCTTATTCAACACTTATTTTCCTTTTTTTTTCTTTGGTAGTAGCCATTCTGGTAGGTGTGAAATGGTATTTCATTATGGTTTTGGTTTATATTTTCCTAATGGCTAATGATGTGAAACAACTTATTGGTCATTTATGTATCTTCTTTGGAGAAATGTCTATTCAAGTCTTTTGCTCATTTTTTAATTGGGTTGTTTGTCTTTTTGTCATTGAGTTATAGAAGTTCTTTATGTATTCTGATTATTAAACCCTTATCGGATATGTGATTTAGAAAGATTTTCTCCGATTCTGTAGATGTCTTTTTATTTTCATGATAAGGTCTGTTGATGCACAGAAGTTTTTAATTTTGGTGAAGTCCCATTTATTAAAAGCTATCTGGTCTTGGTCAGGTGCACGGGTAGTTCGGTGGTTAGAATGCCTCTCTTCCATGCGGGAGACCCAGGGTTTGATTCCCAGACCATACACCCCCCCCTGCCCCCCACCAAAAAAAAGCTATCTGGTCTTAGGCTCTTCTTTTGGGGAGGTTTTTGATGACTGATTAAATCTCTTTATTTGTTGATCTGTTGAGATCTTCTGTTTCTTGCATTAGTGTTGATAGTTTGGGTGTTTCTAGGAATTTGCCCATTTCAGCTAGGATATATAATTTGTTGACATGCAGTTATTCTTATAATACTTTTATTTATGTGGTATTGATAGTACTTCCCCCCTTCCCCTTTCAATGGCACAATTAGTTATTTGCATCATCTCTCTTTTTCTCTTTGTCAGTCTAGCTAAAGGCTTGTTGACATTTGTTCAGTTTTTCAAACAACTTTTGGTTTGATTGAGTCTCTCTATTCATTTTTTATTCTTTTTTATTAATTAAAAAAATTAACAAACAAAACATTTAGATATCATTCCATTCTACATATACAATCAGTAATTCTTAATATCATCACATAGTTGCATATTCATCATTTCATAGTACATTTGTATCAATTTAGAAAAAGAAATAGAAAGACAACAGAAAAATAAATAAAATGATAATAGAGAAAAAAAAAGACTATACATACCATACCCCTTACCCCTCGCTTTCATTTACCACTTTTCAAACTGAATTTATTTTAACATTTGTTCCCCCTGTTATTTATTTTTATTCCATATGTTCTACTCATCTGATGACAAGGTAGATAAAAGGAGCATCAGACATAAGGTTTTCACATTCACAGAGTCTCACTGTGAAAGCTATATCATTGTTCAGTCATCATCAAGAAACATGGCTACTGGAACACAGCACTACATTTTCAGGCAATTCCCTCCAGCCTCTCCACTACATCTTGAACAACAGGGTGATATCTACTTAATGCATAAGAATAACCTCCAGGAGAACCTCTCAATTCTGTTTGGAATCTCTCAGCCATTGACACTTTGTCTCATTTTACTCTTCCCCATTTTGGTTGAGAAGTTTCTCTCAATCCCTTGATGTTAATTCTCAGCTCATTCCAGGGTTTTTCTCAGTCCCTTGATGCTGAGTCTCAGCTCATTCCAGGATCTCTGTCCCACGTTGCCAGGAAGGTCCACACCCCTGGGAGTCATGTCCCATGCAGAGAGGGGGAGGGTGGTGAGACTGCTCGTCGTGTTGGCTGGAGAGAGGGGCCACATCTGAGCAACAAAAGAGGCTCTCTTGGGGGTGACTCTTCTGCCTAATTTTAAGTAGTCTTGACCTATCCTTTGTGGGGTTAAGTTTCATATGAACAAACCTCAAGACTGGGGGCTCAGCCTATAACTTTGGTTGTCCACACTGCTTGTGAGAATATCAAGAATTCAACTTGGGGAAGTTGAATTTCTCCCCGCTGTCACCATTCCCCGAAGGGGGCTTACAAATACTTTTCCAGTCACTGATCAAATCACTCTGGGATTCATTGGGGCATCACTCTGGGCAAACCAACAAAATCTCATGTCGTACCTGAGATTCCAAATACTTATGACGTTCAGTCAAACTATCTACATGAGTTATATTAGGAAATGCTCTAGTCAAAATCTAAATTTTGTAACAAATAAACATTTTTTGCTTTAGTCTCACACATAAGGTGACATTTTAAAGTATTATCATCTATTTTCAGCACCCTGCAATAATGACATTCCTTTGTTCTTCCTCATGCCAAAACATTTTAAAAATTAGTACATTGTACATTTCACTATTATTATACACTCTAGGCATTCCTAGATTATACCATCTCGATCTTTAACATCTCTCTTTCTTTCTGATTTCATTTATGTCCCCAGCCCTCCTCCCTCTATCAATCTCACATGCAGCTTCATTCAGTGTTTTAACATAATTACGTTACAGTTAGGTAGTATTGTGCTGTCCATTTCTGAGTTTTTGTATCCAGTCCTGTTGCACAGTCTGTATCCCTTCAGCTCCAATTACCCACTATCTTACCCTATTTCTATCTCCTGATGGTCTCTGCTATCAACGACATATTCCAAGTTTATTCACTGATGTCAGTTCATATCAGTGAGACCATACAGTATTTGTCCTTTAGTTTTTGGCTAGTCTCACTCAGCATAATGTTCTCAAGGTCCATCCATGTTGTTACATACTTCATAAGTTTATTCTGTCTTAGAGCTGCATAATATTCCATCGTATGTATATACCACAGTTTGTTTAGCCACTCCTCTGTTGGTGGACATTTTGGCGGTTTCCATCTCTTTGCAATTGTAAATAATGCTGCTGTAAACATTGGTGTGCAAATGTCCGTTAGTGTCTTTGCCCTTAAGTCCTCTGAGTAGATACCTAGCAATGGTATTGCTGGGTCATATGGCAATTCTATATTCAGCTTTTTGAGGAACTGCCAAACTGCCTTCCACAGTGGTTGCACCATTTGACAACAGTGGATAAGTGTGCCTCTTTCTCCACATCCTCTCCAGCACTTGTCATTTTCTGTTTTGTTGATAATGGCCATTCTCGTGGGTGTGAGATGATATCTCATTGTGGTTTTGATTTGCATTTCTCTAATGGCCAGGGACATTGAGCATCTCTTCATGTGCCTTTTGACCATTTGTATTTCCTCTTCTGAGAAGTGTTTGTTCAAGTCTTTTCCCATTTTGTAGTTGGATTAACTGTCTTTTTGTTGTTGAGTTGAGCAATCTCTTTATAAATTCTGGATACTAGACCTTTATCTGATATGTCGTTTCTAAATATTGTCTCCCATTGTGTAGGCTGTCTTTTTACTTTCTTGATGAAGTTCTTTGATGCACAAAAGTGTTTAATTTTGAGGAGCTCCCATTTATTTCTTTCTTTCTTCAGTGCTCTTGCTTTAGGTGTAAGGTCCATAAAACCGCCTCCAATTATAAGATTCATAAGATATCTCCCTACATTTTCCTCTAACTGTTTTATGGTCTTAGATCTAATGTTTAGATCTTTGATCCATTTTGAGTTAACTTTTGTATAGGGTGTGAGATACGGGTCCTCTTTCATTCTTTTGCATATAGATATCCAGTTCTCTAGGCACCATTTATTGAAGAGACTGTTCTGTCCCAAATGAGTTGGCTTGACTGCCTTATCAAAGATTAAATGTCCATAGATGAGAGGGTCTATATCTGAGCACTCTATTCGATTCCATTGGTCAATATATCTATCTTTATGCCAGTCCCATGCTGTTTTGACCACTGTGGCTTCATAATATGCCTTAAAGTCAGGCAGCGTGAGACCTCCAGCTTCGTTTTTTTTCCTCAAGATACTTTTAGCAATTCGGGGCACCCTGCCCTTCCAGATAAATTTGCTTATTGGTTTTTCTATTTCTGAAAAGTAAGTTGTTGGGATTTTGATTGGTATTGCGTTGAACCTGTAAATCAATTTAGGTAGAATTGACATCTTAACTATATTTAGTCTTCCAATCCATGAACATGGTATGCCCTTCTATCTATTTAGGTCTCCTGTGATTTCTTTTAACAGTTTTTTGTAGTTTTCTTTGTATAGGTCTTTTGTCTCTTTAGTTAAATTTATTCCTAAGTATTTTATTCTTTTAGTTGCAATTGTAAATGGAATTCATTTCTTGATTTCCCCCTCAGCTTGTTCATTACTAGTGTATAGAAACACTACTAGACTTTTGAATGTTGATCTTGTAACCTGCCACTTTGTTGTACTCGTTTATTAGCTCTAGTAGTTTTGCTGTGGATTTTTCAGGGTTTTCCACGTATAGTATCATATCATCTGCAAACAGTGAGAGTTTTACTTCTTCCTTTCCAATTTTGATGCCTTGTATTTCTTTTTCTTGCCTAATTGCTCTGGCTAGAACTTCCAACACGATGTTGAATAACAGTGGTGATAGTGGACATCCTTGTCTTGTTCCTGATCTTAGGGGGAAAGTTTTCAATTTTTCCCCATTGAGGATGATATTAGCTGTGGGTTTTTCATATATTCCCTCTATCATTTTAAGGAGGTTCCCTTGTATTCCTATCCTTTGAAGTGTTTTCAACCGGAAAGGATGTTGAATCTTGTCAAATGCCTTCTCTGCATCAATTGAGATGATCATGTGATTTTTCTGCTTTGATTTGTTGATATGTTCTATTACATTAATTGATTTTCTTATGTTGAACCATCCTTGCATACCTGGGATGAATCCTACTTGGTCATGATGTATAATTCTTTTAATGTGTTGCTGGATTTGATTTGTTAGAATTTTGTTGAGGATTTTTGCATCTGTATTCATTAGAGAGATTGGCCTGTAGTTTTCTTTTTTTGTAATATCTTTGCCTGGTTTTGGTATGAGGGTGATGTTGGCTTCATAGAATGAATTAGGAAACTTTCCCTCCACTTCAATTTTTTTGAAGAGTTTGAGCAGGATTGGTACTAATTCTTTCTGGAATGTTTGGTAGAATTCACATGTGAAGCTGTCTGGTCCTGGACTTTTCTTTTTGGGAAGCTTTTTAATGACTGATTCAGTTTCTTTACTTGTGATTGGTTTGTTGAGGTCATCTGTTTCTTCTTGAGTCAAAGTTGGTTGTTCATGCCTTTCTAGGAACTTGTCCATTTCATCTACATTGTTGTATTTATTAGCATAAAGTTGTTCATAGTATCCTGTTATTACCTCCTTTATTTCTGTGGGGTCAGTGGTTATGACTCCTCTTCCATTTCTGATCTTATTTATTTGCATCCTCTCTCTTCTTCTTTTTGTCAATCTTGCTAAGGGCCCATCAATCTTACTGATTTTCTCATAGAACCAACTTCTGGTCTTATTGATTTTCTCTATTGTTTTCATGTTCTCAATTTCATTTATTTCTGCTCTAATCTTTGTTATTTCTTTCTTTTTTGCTTGCTTTGGGGTTAGTTTGCTGTTCTTTCTCCAGTTCTTCCAAGTGGACAGTTAATTCCCGAATTTTTGCCCTTTCCTCTTTTTTGCTATAAGCATTTAGGGCAATAAATTTCCCTCTTTGCTCTACCTTTGTTGCTTCCCATAAGTTTTGATATGTTGTGTTTTCATTTTCATTCGCCTCGAGGTATTTACTGCTTTCTTGTAATTTCTTCCTTGACCCACTGGTTGTTTAAGGGTGTGTTGTTGAGCCTCCACATATTTGTGAATTTTCTGGAACTCTGCCTATTATTGATTTCCAACTTCATTCCTTTATGATCTGAGAAAGTGTTGTGTATGATTTCAATCTTTTTAAATTTGTTGAGACTTGCTTTGTGACCCAGCATATGGTCTATCTTTGAGAATGATCCATGAGCACTTGATAAAAAGGTGTATCCTGCTGTTGTGGGGTGTAATGTCCTATAAATGTCTGTTAGCTCATTTATTGTAATATTCAAATTCTCTGTTTCTTTATTGGTCCTCTGTCTAGATGTTCTGTCCATTGATGAGAGTGGGGAATTGAAGTCTCCAACTATTATGGTAGATGTGTCTATTCCCCTTTTCAGTATTTGCAGTGTTTGCCTTACGTATTTTGGGGCATTCTGGTTCGGTGCATAAATATTTTTGATTGTTATGTCTTCTTGTTGAATTGTTCCTGTTATTAGTAGATAGTATCCTTCTTTGTCTCTTTTAACTGTTTTACATTTGAAGTCTAATTTGTTGGATATTAGTATAGCCACTCCTGCTCTTTTCTGGTTCTTATTTGCATGAAATATTTTTTCCCAACTTTTCACTTTCAACCTATGTTTATCTTTGGGTCTAAGATGTGTTTCCTGTAGACAGCATATAGAAGGATCCTGTTTTTCATCCATTCTGCCAGTCTATGTCTTTTGATTGGGGAGTTCAGTCCATTAACATTTAGTGTTATTACTGTTTGGGTAGTACTTTCTCTACCATTTTGCCTTTTGTATTTTATATGTCATATCTAATTTTCCTTCTTTCTACACTCTTCTCCACACCTCTCTCTTCTGTCTTTTTGTATCTGTCTCTAGTTAGTATTTCTTGCAGAGCTGGTCTCTTGGTCACAAATTCTCTCAGTGATTTTTTGTCTGAAAATGTTTGGTTTGTCCAGGCTAGTGTGATGCCCTGATATATCCCCAAGTAATTTGGGCAGTGAATAAAGAAGTATTTGCAAAGTCCCCTTGGGGGAATGGGAAGAAAGGGGCTATATTCATGTATTCATCTTCCCCATTTGGAGAATTTCTGATATTCTTGCAAGCAGTGGGGACAACTAAATCAATAAGCCAAGCTCTCAATCTTGGGGTTGCCCCTATGAAACTTATTCCTGCACAGGTTAGGGTAAGCCTGCTTAAAATTAGGCGTAAGAATCACCCCCAGCAAACCTCTTTTGTTGGTCAGATGTGGCCTTTCTCTCTAAAACAGCTTGATAGGTAAACTCACTGCCCTCCCTCCATCATGGGTCATGACTCTCAGGGGTGTAAATCTCTCTGGCAGTTGGGACAGAAATGCTGGGACCTGGCATCAAGGGATTGAGAATGCCTTCTTGACCAAAAGTGGGAAGAGAGAAATGAGAAAATAAAGATTCAGTCGCTGAGAGATTTCAAACAGAGTCGAGAGATTATCCTGAAAGTTATTTTTATGCATTATATGGATATCCCTTTTTAGTTTATGGTGTATTGTAGTGGCTGGAGGGAAGTACCTGAAACTGTTGAGCTGTTTTCCAGTAGCCTTGATTCTTGAAGATGATTGTGTAAAGATATAACATTTGCAATGTGACTATGTGATTGTGAAAACCTTGTGTCTGATGTTCCTTTTATCCAGGGTATGAACAGATGAGTAAAAATATATAGATAAAAAAATAGATAATAGGGGAGACAAAGGTAAAATAAATTGGGTAGATGGAAATATTAGTGGTCAATGAGAGGGAGTAGTTAGGTGTATGGTATTTTAAGTTTTGTCTTTTTATGTCTTTTTCTGGAGTGATGCATATATTCTAAAAAATGATCATGGTAATGAATACACAACTGTGTGATGATGTTGTGAGCCATTGATTGTACACCATTGTTTTAGTTTGCTAGCTGCAGGAATGTGATATACCAGATACAGAATGGTTTTTATAGGGAGAAATTTATTAAGTTGCAGGTTTACAGTTCTAACTAAAGCTGTGAAAATGTCTCAATTAAAGCAAGTCTATAAAAATGTCCAAATTAAGGCACCAACAAGAAGTTACCTTCACTCAAAACAGGCCAATGAAGTTCAGGGTTTCTTTCTCAATTGGAAAGGCATATATTGAACATGGCGACTTCTGCTAGCTTTCTCTCCAGACTTCTTGTTACATGAAGCTCCTTCGGGGGTGTATTCCTTCTTCATCTCCAAAGGTCTCTGCTGTGTGGGCTCTGGTGGTTGTCTTAGCTCTTTTCGAAATGTTTCCTCTTTTAAAGGATTCCAGTAAACTAATCGAGACACACCTGGAATGGGTGGAGTCACATATCTCTCTCTCAAAGGTTAATACCCACAATTGGGTGAGCTACATCTCCCTGGAGATAATCTAATCAAGTTTCCAACCTATAGTGCTGAATAGGGATTGAAAGAAATGACTGCTGCCACAAAATGGATCAAGATTAAAACATGGCTTTTCTATGTCACATAGTCCTTTCAAACCAGCGCAACCATGTATGGAATGTATGTGAGTGAGGATTTCTCAATAAAAATATTTTTTAATAAGAGAACTCCTTATCACTTGTCCCTCCCCCCCCAGTAAGTTGCCCCTGGTAGTGCTGTAGTATTGTTGGTGTTTTCCTGTGAGTTCTTTGCCATAGCATACATTTTTTAGTTTTCACCCTTAAATCCCTCTACTATTGACTCTTTGTTCACTTTCAAACGATTTAAATAGTTCATGAGAGAATTTATTTATAATCATAAATTTTATCATTGGGATACATGGCACTATACTTTCAATCATATTAACTTTCAATATACCAGTGTTACTTATAAAACCACTAACTGGTTATCAATCTGTTCCCTTGCATTTTAAGTTCAATCTCTTTGGGTCACTTTTCCTCCCATCTCTAGCTTTTGTGTACCTCTAGGTCTGCTATATTCTACAGTATAACCTCTGAGATTACCTTTACCAGAGTCATTACAATGAAATCAGACAGTATCTGTCCTTTCATATCTGATTTATTTCACTCAGCATTATGTCCTCAAGGTGAATCCACATTGTCATGTGTTTCGGGACCTCATTTTGTCTTACTGCTGCATAATATTCCGTTGTGTATATATATACCGCATCTTGTTTATCCACTCCTCTGCTGATGGGCACTTGGATGGTTTCCACCTCCTAGCAATCATGAATAGTACCACTGTGAACATGGGTGTGTAGATGTCTGTTTGTGTTACTACCCTTAGCTCTTCTGAGTATATACCAAGTATTGGTATTGTTGGGTCGTAAGGCAACTCAATATTTAGTTTTCTAAGGAATCGTCAAACTGTCTTCCATAGCAGCTGCACCATTATACATTCCCACCAATAACTGTCCTATTAATAAATAAGTGCTCCTATTTCTCAACACCCTCTCCAACATTTGTAGTTTATTTAATAGCAGCCATTCTTATAGGTGTGAAGTGATATCTCATTGTCATCTTAATTTTCATCTCACTTATAGTCAATTAAGATGAGCAGTTCTTCATGTGTTTTTTACTTTTCAGAAAAGTGTCACTTCAGATCCCCTGCCCGTTTTATAATTCGGTTATTTGTTATTTTGTTGCTAAGCTGTATAATTTCTTTACAAAGGATATCAAGTCTTTATCTGAAATGTGGTTTCCAAA
Source organism: Tamandua tetradactyla (assembly GCF_023851605.1). NCBI lineage: Eukaryota > Metazoa > Chordata > Mammalia > Pilosa > Myrmecophagidae > Tamandua > Tamandua tetradactyla. The sequence goes on from NC_135328.1 coordinate 214,204,999, forward strand.
TGTTTTCTCCCATCGAGTTGGCTTCCTCTTCACTTTTTTGACGAAGTCTCTTATTGTTAATAATGCTGGCTATGGGTTTTTCATATATCCCCTTTATAATATTGAGGTATTTCCTTAGATTTCTACCTTTTGAAGTGTTTTTATAAGAAAAGGATGCTGAATTTTGTTGAATGCTTTTTCAGCATCAATTGATATGATCATGTGATTTTTCCCTTTTGATTTGTTGGTGTGCTATACTATGTTGATTGGTTTCTTTTGTTGAACCATCCTTGCATTCCTGGTATAAACCCCACTTGATCATGATGTATAATTCTTTTAATGTGTCGATGGATTAGATTTGCTACTATTTTGTTAAGAACTTTGCATCTGTGTTCATTAGGGAGATTGTTTCTTATAGCATCTTTATCTGGCTTTGGTATTAGAGTGAAATTAGTTTCATAAAATAAGTTTGGTAGTGTTCCTTTGTCCTGAAATTTTTGTAAGAGTTTGAACAGAATTGGTGTTAGTTCTTTTTAGAATGTTTGATAAAATTCCCCTGTGAAGCCCTCTGGCCCTGGGCTTTTCTTTGCAGGAAGGTTTTTGATGCCTGATTCAATCTCTTTATTTGTAATTGGTTTGTTGACATTTGCTATTTCTCCTTGAGTCAGTGTAGGTAGTTGGTGAGTTTTTAGGAATTTGTCCATTTCATCTAAGTTGTCTAGTTTGTTAGCATATCGTTGTTCATAGTAGTCTCTTATAATTTTTAAAATTTCTACATGATCTTTAGTAATGACCCCCTCTTGTTTCTGATTTTATTTGTGTCATCTCTCTTTTTTTTTCTTTCTTAGTCTTGTTAGCGGTCCGTCAATTTTATTGATTTTCTCAAAGAACCAATATTAGGTTTTGTTGAGTCTTTCTGTTGTTTTATTGTTTTCCAGTTTGTTTTTTTCTGCTTTAATTTTGTTATTTCTCTTCTTTTATTTGCTGTGAGGTTACTTTGCTGTTCTTTAAGTTTTCCAGGTGAGCATCCTCAAATTTTGCTCATTCTTGTTGTTTAATATAGACATTTAATGCAATAAATTTTCCTCTCAGCACTGCTCTTGCCACATCCCATAAATTTTTTTTAAATTTATTTATTAATTTAAAGAAATGAACAAACCAAATAAAACACCAATATACATAATCAGTAATTCACAATATCATCACTTAGTTGCATATTCATCATTTCTTAGAACATTTGCATTGATTCAGAAAAAGAAATAAAAAGACAATAGAAAAACAAATAAAACGAAAACAGAAAAAAAATAGATTATACCTACCAAACCCCTTGTCGCTTTCATTGATCACTAGCAAACTAAATTTATTTTAGCATTTGTTCCCCCTATTATTTATTTTTATTCCATATATTCTACTTGCTTGTTTCAAGGTAGATAAAAGGAGCATCAGACACAAGGTTTTCACAATCACACAGTCACATTGTGAAAGTTATATTATAATCATCCTCAGGAAACATGACTGCTGGAACACAACTACATTTTCAGGCAGTTCCCTCCAGCTTCTCCATTAGATCTTTTTTTTTTGATGGATAAGACATTTAATTTTCAAAATAGTAGGATTCTTATATATATTTTTAATTTTATTAATTAAAAAAAATTACAAGAAACAAACAATCCCAACACATACGCTCAGCAATTCACAATATCATCACATAGTTGCATATTCATCATCATGATCATTTCCCAGAACATTAGCATCAATTCAGAAGAAGAAATAAAAAGATGGCAGAAAAATATAACAAACAGAAAAAAAAAATTTTACAGGCCATAGCCCTTACTGATCCCTTTCATTGATCACTAGCATTTCAAACTAAATCTATTTTAACATTTGTTCCCCCTATTATTTCTTTTTATTCCATATGTTCCTCTCATCTGTTGACAGGGTAGATAAAAGGAGCATCAGACACAAGGTTTTCACAATCACACAGTCACATTGTGAAAGCTATATCATTATACAATCGTCACCAAGAAACATGGCTACTGGAACACAGCTCTACACTTTCAGGCAGTTCCCTCCATCCTCTCCATTACATCTTGGATAACAAGGTGATATCTACTTAATGCATAAGAATAACCTCCAGGATAACCTCTGGACTCTGTTTGGAATCTCTCAGCCATTGACACTTTGTCTCATTTCACTCTTCCCCATTTTGGTCAAGAAGGTTTTCTCAGTCCCTTGATGCTGGGTCTCAGCTCATTCTAGAGTTTTTCTCAATCCCTTGATGCTGAATCTCAGCTCATTCTGGGATTTCTGTCCCACGCTGCTAGGAAGATCCACACCCCTGGTAGTCATGTCCCACGTAGACAGGGGTAGGGTGGTGAGTCTGCTTGCTGTGTTGACTGGAGAGAGAGGCCACATCTGAGCAACAAAAGAGGTTCTCTTGGGGGTGACTCTTAGGCCTAATTTTAAGTAGTCTTGACCTATCCTTTGTGGGGTTATGTTTCATATGAACAAACCCCAAGACTGGGGGCTCAGCCTATAGCTTTGGTTGTCCACGCTGCTTGTGAGAATATCAAGAATTCAACTTAGGGAAGTTGAGTTTTCCCCCGTTCTCACCATTCCCCGAAGGGGACTTTGCAACTACTTTTCCACTCACTGATCAAATCATGCTGGAATTCATCAGGGCATCACCTGGACAAGCCAACAAAATCTCATGTCCTATACAAAGTTCCATGTACTTAAGGTGTTCAATCAACTATCTACATAAGTTGTATTAGGAGATGCACTAGTCAAAGTATAGATTTGTACCAAATAAACATTTTTTGCTTTAGTCTCACACATTAGTTGAAATTTTAAATTATTAAGTACCATCTATTTTCAGCACACTGCAGTAATGACATTCTTTTGTTCTTCCTCATGCAAAAACATTTTTTAACTTTGTACATTTAGTCACTATCATTATACACTCTAGGCATTCCTAGGTTACACCATCTCAATCTTTATCGTCTATCTTTCTTTGTGATTTCATTTATGCCCCAGCCCTCCTCCCTCTATCATTCTCATATGCAGCTTCATTCAGTGTTTTAACATAATTGTATTACAGTTAGGTAATATTGTGCTGTCCATTTCTGAGTTTTTATATTCAGTCCTGTTGCACAATCTGTATCCCTTCAGCTCCAATTACCCAATATCTTACCCTATTTCTATCTCCTGATGGTCTCTGTTACCAAGGATATATTCCAGGTTTATTCACTGATGTCAGTTCATATCAGTGAGACCATACAGTATTTGTCCTTTTGTTTCTGGCTAATCACAGTCAGCATAATGTCCTTAAGGTCCATTCATGTTGTTACATACTTCATAACTTTATTCTGTCTTACAACTGCATAATATTCCATCTTATGTAAATGTCACAGTTTGTTTAGCCGACTGTCTGTTGATGGACATTTTGGCTGTTTCCATCTCTTAGTAATTGTTAATAATGCTGCTATAAACATTGGTGTGTAAATGTCCATTTGTGTCCTTGGTTTCGTGTCCTTTGAGTAGAGACAGCATATAGATGGGTCCTGTTTTTTAATCCATTCTGCTAGACTATGTCTTTTGATTGGAGAGTTTAATCCATTAACATTCAATGTTATTACTGCACACATCCCATAAATTTTGATAATTATATTCTCATTATCATTCATCTCTAGGTATTTACCAATTTCTCTAGCAATTTCTTCTTTCACCTACTGATTAAGAGTATGTTGTTTAATCTATATATATTTTTGAAAACTTTAGTTCTTTGGTGAGTCTAGCTTTATTCTGTTGTGGTCAGAGAAAGTGCTTTGGATACCTTCAATCTTATTAAATTTAGAAAGATTCAGTTTATGTCCCAGCATGTGATCTGTCCTGGAGGATGTTCCATGTGCGTTAGAGAAGAATGTAGATCCTGGTGTTTTGGTGTGTAAAGGTCAGCATATGTCTATTATGTCTAATACGTCTTTCCCTTGTTTAGCTTCTCTGTTTCTTTGTTGATCCTCTGGTTGTTGTGTCTATAGTGGAGAGTTGAGGTTGGTGTATTGAAGTCTCCACTATTGTTGTTGAAATATCTGTACCTCCCTTCAGTTTTGCCTGTGTTTGCCTCATGTACTTTGGAGCGCCTTGACTGGAAATGTAAACATTTCTGATTGTTATTTCCTCATGGTGAATTGTCCCCTTTATTAACATGTAGTGTTCTTCTTTGTCTCTTATGAAGTCTTTATATTTTTAAAAATATTTTTATTGACAAAACATAACATACAAACACTAACATTCTTAACATATGAACTTGTTAAAGTCTATTTTATCTGATATTAGTATAGCTACTCCTGCTTTCTTTTGTTTACAGCTTGCATAGAAGATCTTTTTCCCTCCTTTTACTTTCAATCTAATTGTATCCTTGGGTCTAAAATGTATCTCTTGTAAACTGCATATAGATGGGTTATATTTTTTTTATTCATTCTTCCAATCTGTATCTTTTAATTGGTGAGTTTAGTCTATTAATGTTCAGAGTAATTACTATAAAAGCAGTTCTTAGGTCTACCATCTTATCCTTTAGTTATTATTTGTCAGATCTGTATATTCTTTTCCTTCTCTCTTTATCCTTTAAATTCCCATGACTGGTCTTCTTCAATTCTATACCTGCCTCCATATCTCGGTCTCCTGTTTTTTTTTTTAGCTCATGGAACTCCCTTAAGTATTTTCTGTAGTGCAAGTCTCTTGATGGCTAGTTCTCTCAGTCTTTGTTTATCTTTGAAGATTGTAATCTCTCCCTCAGTTTTGAAGGTCATCTTGGCTCGATGAAGAATTCTTCGTTGGAAGCCTTTCTCATTCAGGATCTTAAATATATCACACCACTGCCTTCTTGCTCCATTGTGCCTGTTGAGTAGTCCAAACTCAGTCTCATGTGTTTTCCCTTGTACATAGTGCTGCTTTCAGGAACTTCTGTTTCACTTCCACATTTGACAGTTTGCTTATTATGTGTCTTGGAATAGGCCTATTTTGATTTATTCTATTTGAGATTCAATATGCCTCTTTGATTTGCACATTTTGTCTTTTATAATGGTTGGGACATTTTCCCAGTTATATCTTCAACTATCTTTCCCAGCCTTTTACTTTTCTTTTCTCCTTCTGGGAGAACTATGATTCTTATATTTGTGCACCTCTTGTTGCCCATCATTTCCCCCAAGTTCCAGTTCCATTTTTTGTACACTCGAGTTCAATTATTCTGTCTTTCAGCCCACTTATTCTTCCTTCTGCTTCTTTGAATCTGCTACTTGTGTGTCTCTACTGTAATCTTTGTCTACTGTATCTTTCATCTCTGTGAGATCTGCCTTTTTTCCGTTTAATCTTTCAAATTCTTCTTGTGTCTTCTGGTGTCTTTCTGATAATCTTTATTTCTTTATAAATATCCTTGAGTAGTTTTTCCATATTGTGTCCCCTCCAGAGTTTTGATTTGGTCCTTTCACTGGGCCATTTCTGTGTGAGTCTACATGTGCTGTTTGATTTTCTGTGTTCAGGGCATTTGATTATCTTAGTAAGGTTATTTTGCAAATTGAATTTCTTCATTCATCTTAAATTTTGTATTTACTTGGTTTTGCATTGATGGTTTCCTTTTGCTCTTTGTTTGTCAGTTATACCCCATCAAATCTCTGTCAGAGACCCATCAAGGCCTGGATCTCATATAGGGGGTACAATTCAACTTGAGGATCTGTTAAAAGCTAGGCCAGTGTGCACAGGTTCTTCAGCAGTAGAATGCCAGCTTGCCATGTGGAAACCTGGACATGATTCCCAGCCCATGCACCCCAGAAAAGAAGAAAAATAAATAATAATAATAAAATGAAAATATGAAACAACAAAAGACACATCTCAACATTAATAGGCCCAAAGTCAAAAGAAGACACCCCAAGATATATTGGGAATGAACTCAGACTGGTACCGACAGAAGGGAGAGAGTTTTTTTTTAAATAATAACAATAAGTAAAATAAAATATAAAAAATAATCAATAAAAACAAATATATTAAATAAATATGAGTAAGTAAAAATAAAATAATACTAATAGTAAATATATATATGTATATAGAAAATATATTTTAAAAAGAAGGGAAAAAAAAGTAATAACCAAAAAAACCTAGCAGATAAGGAATTAACCAGCCTGCACTTACCTCTTATCACCTACAGGTGGCACTTCTGAGCACCTCCTCCCCTTAGGCTCTCTACTCCCTTACTTACTGCATTTACCGCTTTTCACCAGCAGGTAGCACTTCTGAAGCACCTCTTCCCTCAGGGCTACCCCTGCTGGACTGCAGCAGCAGCTCAAATATGTGTTTTGCAGGCTGGCTATTCCTGTCACTCTGCCCGGTGATGCTTCAGGAGGCGTGGCCCTCATGGTGGACTGTTGTTCTGCCTCTGTGCTGTCCATGGGTACTTCCAGCTGCAGAGGCACATGAAGACATTCCCCCAGCCAGCATTTGGGGCAGGCTGGAGCAGAGGGATGATCAGTTCCCTCCAATCTGCATCTCCCTCATGCCGTAGCCTGCCCCTAGTGGGAATCATGGTTGATCTGACCAACCCTGCTCTCCCCATCCTGATCCCCCAGCTCTCTTGTTCTCATTAAAACCCGTGGAGATCCTTTTTGATTTCTCACATCCCAGGACTGCATTCCCGGTCATTCCCTCCCCATCCCGTTTTTTTTCCATGGAGCAGGAATGAATTAAATCCACTCTAATCCACCACCTTCCTAGAAGCCTTCTCCTTCATTTTTGAAAGTCATTCTCACCAGATATAAAATTCTTGGTTGACAGTTGTTTTCTTTCAGCACTTTGAATATTTCATCCCACTGCTGCCTTTTCTCCAATGGGTTTTGAGGATAAATAAGCACTTAAGCTTATTGGGACACCCTTGCACATAATAATCTTATTGGAGGTCCCTTGTGCATAATGCATTGCTTTCCTCTTGTCACTCACAAGACTCTCTCCTTGTCCTTGGTCATAGACCATTTGAGTACCATGTACCTGGACCTGATTTTGTTTGAGTTTAAACTGTTTGGTTTGGGGGGCTTCTTGAATGTGTATATGCATGTCTTCTGGTTAGTTTGGGAACTTTTCAGCTATTATTTCTTCAAATATTTCTTCTACAGTTTTTCTCTTTATTTTTTCTTGTGGGACTCTCATAATGCATATAATGAGATGATTGATGGTGTCCCATGGGTCTCTTTCAGCTCTGTTCCCTTTTTTTTTTCATTCTTTTCTCTTCCTGCTCCTCAGCTTGAATCATGCGTATTGTCTTGCCTTTGAATTCACTGATTCTGTTGGCTGTTGAAACCTCTATAGGGAATTTCTCATTTCATTTATTGTGGTCTTCAACTCCAGTAGTTCTATCAGGTTCCTTTATAAAATTTCTATCTCTTTATTGAGATCCCCATACTGTTCATTTGTTTTTTCCTGATATCCTCTTTATTTCTCCATATTATCCTTGTCTCTGTGAGTATATTGATGTTTGTTTGTTTGTCTTTGTCCAGTATGTCCAAATTCTGATCCTCTTTGTTGATGGTTTCTGAATTTTTATCATGTTCTTTGAATGGGCCATCATTTCATGTTTGTTTGTCTTGTGATCTTTTGTTGTACACTGTAAATTTTAACATTTGCAAATGTTAACTCTGGGATTTTGCCTCTGAGCTGTCTGTTCCTTAAGTTTCTGTCCAGCTACTGATATGACAGAGATTTCTTTGAGTTCCAGGAGTTAGCAAAAACAAATAAGCCAATGCAAAAATACTTCTCACTGTCTTTGCAGATTGGCTCTGTGTTGGCTGGTGCGCTCCTTCAGGGTTTAACCTCCTATTAAGATCAGCCCAAGGCAAAAATGTGAAGTCTTCTGTCTTTTCTGAGCCTTTGTCTTGTCCTGGTCTTGTGCTCACTGGTGACCTTAGGAATTTCTCCCTTTACAGGAATTTTAATGCCTGCTTTACTTCCTATGAGATAGATTTTTCACTCCCTCCCAGATGCTCTATTGTATATCTTAAAGCAGGTAATCATTTATCCTGGGCTGCTTTGGCTTGATTGTGTTTTACACAGCTTTAGCTGTCAGCAAGTTGTTTCCTTTTGTTGGGCCTTTGGAAAGACGAGCAAGACTAGTTTTCTGGTTCAGTCTTTCAGGCTACCATCCAGTAGATGGGCACCAACATGCAGTCACCCCAGTGTGTACATAGGGATTACTCTGATCCCTCCATAACAGAAGAGGGAGCCACAGCCTGGCTCCCCATCACCCTGAGGGGTGGCTAAGGGACTGGCAAGGGTACCATGAGCTTCTGTCTTTCTTTTGGCATGTGCGTGCTTGGGAATTGAACTGAGGTCTCCTGCTTGGCGGGCGAAAATTCTCCCACTGAGCTACCCTTGCACCACCCTGAGCCTCTACCATTTTAAAGCTGTGTTTTCTTGATTCAGCACCATGCTGGTTTGAATGGATGTATGTTCCCTAGAAAAGCTATGTTTTAATCCTAATCCCATTTTGTAATGGCAGCTGTTTCTTCTAATCCCTATTCAGTGCTGTATGCTGGAAACTTTAATTAGATTATCTCCATAGAGTTGTGAGTCACTCAAGAGTTAGTGTTAAACAGGATTGGGTGGGTCTTGATCACTTTACTTGAATCCTATAAAATAAGAGGAAATATTTTGGAGAAAGAGGGAGATTCAGAGAGAGCAGAGAAGAATGACAGAGCCACGACAGAGAACGCTGCAGAACCACGAAGCAGAGAGTCCACCAGTCGGTGACTTTTGGAGATGAAGAAGGAAAATGCCTCCAGGGGACATGGAGAGGAAGCTAGCAAATTATGCTGTGTTCCTGTGTGCCCTTCCAGCCAAGTGAGAAACCCTGAACTTCATTGGCCTTCTTGAATCAAGGTATATTTCCCTGGGTGCCTTAGATCAGACATTTCTATAGACTGACTTTAATTGGGACATTTCCATGACCTAAAAACTGTTTAACTTGCAATTTACTAAATTCCCCTTTTTAATAACTGTTCCATTCCTGGTATATTGCATTCTGGCAGCTAGCAAACTAAAACAGGCACTGACCCAATTCCTGCACCCCTTTTATTTGTTTTTAGGAGTTTTGATGAAAATAGCTCTGCCAGGTTTTGCGAGTTGTTCTAAGATTCTGCAGCAGACAACAGCCTTGGAATGTCTTATGCCACCATCTTGGTTAACTGGTGTAATTTTTTTTTAATAAAGGTAAAGTAAAGAACAAAGTGTTCTTTGCTGCTCCCTTGAAGCTTTGGTAGTAGAACACTTTGTTGCAAGTATTATTATTGTGTTTTACTTAAAGAGAACAAAACTGCCTCTTATAATTAGCCCCTGAGACTGATGTGAGCTTTTTAAAGCAGTGCTTCTCAAACTTCATTGGGCTTACCAATTATTGAAAATCTTATTTAGTGCTTATTCTGATGAGACAATCTGGGGTAGACCCTGAGATTCTGCATTTCTAACAAGCACCCAGATAATGCTGATATGCTTTGAGTAGACAGGTTTTAAATCTTTAAAGATAAGTACTTTATTCTCTTTGCTGATCACAGCCTGGGATGTGGCCAGCTTTTTACCCATATGCCACTAACCACCTATTTAAAAACAGGCAGTTTTGAAATGTATCTGGTGAATCTCCTGGGAATAACTAGTTACTTCACTGACTTCTAAATAAATATACCAGGTTGCTTATTTTCCACATTTTGTGTTAGTCTTCAGTGCTTCTGACAACTATAAACAGCCTCATACCCCATTAATATGGTATTAATCGTCCTTTATTAGCAGCTGACTGTTGCAGCTGTTCTAGTTTGCATGCTGCCAGAATGTAATATACCAGAAACAGCTTTTAAAAGGGGGAATTTATTAAGTTGCAAGTTTACGTGCTCTAAGGCTGTGAAAATGTCCAAATTAAGGCAAGGTCCTGAAAATGTCCAATCTAAGGCATCCAGGGAAAGATACCTTGGTTCAAAAATACCAGTGTTATTCAGGGTTTCTCCTCAACTGAAAGGCACATGGCTAACATGGCGACGTCTGCTGGCTCTCTCCTGGCTTCTTGTTTCGTGAAACTCCCTCAGAGGCATTTTCCTTCTACATCTCCAAAGGTCTCTGACTGCATGGGCTCTCGTGGCTCTTAAGCTTTTTCCAAAATGGTTCCCTCTTAAAGGGCTCCAGTAAGCAACCCCACTTTGAGTGTGTGCAGACACATCTCCATGGAAACTATCTAGTCAAAAGTTACCACCTACAATTGAGTAGGTCAGATCTCCATGGGAATAATTAAAAAGCTCCCACCCAGCAATACTGAATGAGGATTAGAGGACATGTCTTTTCTGGGGTTCACTACAGATCCAAACCAGCATAGCAGCTGTACTTCATGTGTTACGCAGCAATTAGAGCTAAAGAACTTGTCAAAGTCTGTGTCCCAGCTGATTCATTCTCTTCTTTTGGCCAAGGCCATGAAGATTTTAACACAAGTCTGTGTGTGCAGGTGTGGTCACGAACAGCTTCAGAACTTTGGAGGTTTATTATTGACAATCTTGTCAGTCTTTACCTGCATAGACAGCTAAAAAGTGATCACTGCTGAGAAATGTGTGGTGATGTAATAAGTGCTAAAATATCCCTGGTAGTGAGAAAGGCAGAAAAAGGTAATCAGGTTTTGAGGCCACCTTGATGATAGCTCACACTCAAGGGACCGGCCAGGCAATGAGGCCAGATGTACATTTCCACCCAGATGTTTTCAGCCTGCCTAGGATCAGAATGTCCTTCCAACCAGGCATCTGTTTGCCCTGCTTTAAGCTTTGCTCTGTTTACTTTAGGAACTTTTCCAGTACTCTAGTTTGCTTCCAGGAAGTTTTGCTTTCTATCCAGAACTTGGAAAAATAAACATAAGCCTTGCCAAATAGAAAAAAGAATCTCTAGTTTATCTTATCTGAGAGAACGGATCAAATTCACAAACCCTAAGCAAAATCCTCCAATACAACAGATTTTCAGATCAATTTCATTGAAAAGAACATCATTCTTCCAGACAGTCATGTGATGTTAGTTAGGAACTGATGTATTTACCAGTTTTAACCAGCTTTCAGAATAATAATTTGCCACCTCAGTCACTTTTCTGTTAGCCATGCTACATGGTACAGAAAAAAAAACACCTTTATATATACTTCTAGAATGCCTTCCAGGATTTTCAGTAGCTTTACCATCTTATAATAATCTCTTTGGGCTTACCTTCAGAATAAGTTCATGTTACCTAAACATGCGTCAGCATCACCAGATGAGGTAGTCAGCAGTGGGTGATAGTAGGAGGAAATTGGCCTGTGTTTAAACATTCATTACTGAATCCAGAGAACTGAGAGTTACGTTTTTAATTGAACATGGGAAGGGAAGGGTCCATGTGGGGTACTTGGCCTGTTTTTGATAGATTGTGCAGAAAAGGGTCAGTCAAGCTCTGATATTTGGAAGACCTCTTTACTTCCATTTATCAAATAGTAACAACAGTAATGGTAGCAGTTGCAGCAACTAATGTTTTTTCAGTGTTTCCATATGCAGGCACTGTTATGACCACTTTATGTACATTAGCTCATTGTGTCTCTTCACAATAATCCTGTGAATTAGGTGATATTATCACTGTCCCCTATTTTACAGATGTGGACATTAAGGGACTGAGAGAGATTAAATGATTTACTGAATGTCAACTGGTAATTGAAAGAACTAGGATTTGACTCAGGTATTGTCTGTCTTAACCACGGTGCCGAATTGCCTTATATAACTAGAAGGAGAAAAAAATTAGTAATACTTCTCATATGTCCGCTTTTTAAAGTGCTATATGATATAGTGAAGCTACACAGAGATTCATTATATAGGTTGAAAGTTAGAAATTTGAAGAGAAAAAGACTTGATGTTCCAGTTTGTCCAACAGAACTAAGGTCTAAAGATTAAAGTCTTTGATATCTAATCTCTTCCTTCTAGTTCAGGGATTCTCAATGTGTGGTCATTGAGGATCCTTGATACAACTTTTAGCTTGTCTCTTGTAATACCAATTCTTTTGATTTATCAATATGTCAACTTCAGTTTCTAACATAAAATAATAGTTTATGTAATGTCATTATTGGTAATTTATCAAAAGCAGCAGCAAATATCCTGTTTATCCCAGGGTTGTGGTGGATTGAATTTTGATATTAACTGGTAAAGCACACGGGGATCTCTTTCATTTCCTGGATACTTAGCTTGTCAAAGTTTGAGAACTTCTGCTCTAACTTACATGATCTCCCTGGTATAGGTGGAATAACATAACTGTTTTGCTAGAAAAGTCTTTAAAATAAGAATGTATTTTAAAAGTTTGAGATTTATGGATTTTGAGGCTTGCCCTGGTGAAACATTTCTGTAGGGGAGGAGCAAAGACTGCCCATAACGAGGCCTTAGAGTTGCTTCCAAGGAAGCCTTTTTGTTGCTCAGATGTGGCCTCTCTCTCTCTAAGCCCAGGTCTGCAAGGAAAATGGTTGCCCTCCCACCTACATGTACAAGCCATTCAAGAGTGAAAATCTGCCTGACAGCATCTCATCCCAGGGATGAGACTGGTCCTGGCACCATGGGATCAACAATGTCTTCTTGACCAGAAGGGGGAAAAGAAGTGTAATAAAATAAGGCATCAGAGAGATCAAATGGAGTCAAGAGGCTGTTTTGGAGGCCGCTCTTATGCAAGCTTCAGTTGGATGGTGCTGGTTGCCGTGGTTTGCCAAACCCCAATCTGCATCACTCTTGTTTACTCTTAAGAACACCTAGGACTCAAACTAAGACTCTGTGAGGGCACCATGCACTAGGTTTTCCTTCCTGGAACATATAATTCCTGGTGGGTTCTTAGGTCAGATAAAACCTGAAACTGAGGGACCAGCCTCTCCAAAATTGTCAATTGGTTTCATCCCCCTATCCTTTATAGTATAGGTACCCTTTCTCAATGTGAAAAGATCAGAGCAAGCATTGCTCAAAGTTCTCTATAGATTAAGAGAAGGATGAGGTATAACAAAGAGAATGAGATTTAACAGAGGAGTATGGCTGCTGAATTAATTAATATTCCTTCTAACCACAGTGTTTTTGGAGCAGCTAGAAGAAAAATCTGAGAATTTGGAATGGTAGCCTACGACAGACTCTTGAATCTGTTCTTTAACTACATGTTGAAGCGTGCTTTGAAAATTATTGTTTTTTTATTTCTTTGCTTCTTGTGTATGTTATATTTTATAATAAAAAAAGTTAAAAAAAAAAGTTTGAGATTTAGTAATTAGGCTAGGCCAGGTCAATTGATGTCATTTTGATTATAATACAGACCATTTGTGGCTCATCTATTTCAGCTGGGCCCTTTAGATGCATTATCCCTGGTGAGAAAGCTGAGGCTCAGAGATAACCTAGAAATAATCTGCCTAGGGTGGAAGGCCAAGATTCCAACCAGGCATTTTGCAGAGTAATGAGCGCGCATACACTGATTTTGTGCTAATCAAACATTATCTTAGTTAATTCTGAAAATACTCTATGAAGTAGGAACTTTTATCCTCATTTTACAGATGAGGCAGCTAAGCACAGAGAAGAGATGCAGATTACCCAAGATCAGAGGTCTAAAAAGTATACATAACAGGGATTTGAACTCAGGCAGTTGAGCTCTAATGTGGCTTTTGCAGCTATACTATAGTGCCTCTCCAGATCCTGTGTTCTTTCCATCCACTACCCTAAGCTGCTCCTGTTAGTGACTCTTGATCCCGGAGAATCGAGAACTGAGCCTGTCTTTTTGCCGGATCCTTTCACATACCACTGCAGGCCATGAGGCTTGATCGGGATGCACTTTGAGTATGACGGTCCTGTCTATTCTGGTTCTGCAGTGCTCTCTACAGTGCTGATATTCAAACTTCAGCACAAATTGGTTGTAAAACATACCTTTCTATTATAGTGTATTCCAGAGGTCGAGGCTTTTGCTTTATGGCTTTTAATTAAATACTAGTATTTGTATTTGTGGTCTGGGGGATCTTTATCATTAGAAATATATATATTTTTTGTCTTTATTTTGAAATAACTTCAAGCTTAACAGGAAAATTGTAAAAATAATACAGAGAATGATATAATTTTATAAATCAAAGAAGTAGAATTATCAGTAAATAGATGAGGGTTCTTTATAACTGGCCCTTGAAGCTGATGGTTTTCCATTACTGCCTGGGGGATTACAGGCCTGGGGAGCTGCCAGGAGGGTCTCCAAAGATGACTGGCTGGAATGGCTGAGACGGCTGAGCCTGGAGCTGCTGAAGGACTCCTCATCGCCCTCCTTGCGCTCATGTTGGGCCTTGGCACAGGCCTACAACCCAATGGCCAGGTACAGTGTGTTAGGGTTCCCTTTTTCCCACCGCCAGGTTCGGATGGAGAAGATTAGCCCAGAGGAAATGCTGTATACGACTTAGTTTTCTCACTTGTGGGACAAAAAAATAGAGAGACAACTTGAACAAGCTTATATTACAGGAAAAGCATGCATCTTTACCTTGCTAGTAAACTACAAATACTTTTCTGTGTTAATTTGCTAGTTACAAAGCCATGTACAATTAGGAAAACAACTATATAATAGTTTAATATAATCTGTTTCCAATATATTGGTATTCTAATCATTTATTGTGCATTTCAAATGCCCCAAAGCTCAGTCGTCTAAAACTGCTGCAGTCATTTATCTTGCTCCTGAATCGGGAGTTTGGACAGGGCTTGGGGGAACAGCTTGCCGGTTCTTCACACGGTAACAGTGGGGTTGGTTTGACTAGGCCTAGAAGATCCCTTTGGTGGCTCATTCCCATCTCTGGCAAGTTGCGACTGATGATGGACTGAAAGCTCAGCTCTTCCTGGGGGTGGAGACCTTGATGCTTCTCCATGTGAATCTTTCCAAGGGCTGTTTGGGCTTCATTACAGCATGATGGCTGGGTTCAAGAGGGAGTGTGAAATTCCACAAGGTGGAATGCCTGGCATTTTTCTGATCTACCTTGGAAGTCACATAGTAGCACTTCTGCCGTCCTCTGTTCAAGGAAGCCACCAAGGCCCACTCACAAGGGGACATGGTCACCACCTCTTGATAGGGGAGTATTAAAGTTCTAGAAGAGCATTGAAACAGGAGACACTGTTGCAGCTTTCTTAGGAAGAAAACATTTACCACAGAAAAATATTACATTAATAAATCTTAACCAGCCATTAAAATTTTGTTTTATTAAAAGCTTTAATGCATATGAAATATTTACAGTATAATGTAAGTGAATAAAATAAAATACAAAATATAAATATATGACGTCACCTATTAAAAATGGGGCAGTCCATGGTGGCTCAGCAGGCAGAGTTCTCACCTGCCGTGCTGGAGACCCAGGTTCGATTCCCAGTGCCTGCCCATGCAAAAGAAATGTATCTGCATAGGACAAAGATTAGAAAGTAACAAAACAGTGGTTATCTAAGTAGGAAGGTATAAGGGGTGATTATTATTTTCTTCTTTATTTTTTTCCATATTTTCCAGGCTTTTCTACAGTGAACACTTATTATTTATATGAAGAGTAAAATTGTGAATTAATTAACAAACAACTCTTCTTGTTAGCCAGAAGCAAAAAGCAAGACATTCTTACAAAACTTATTTCTGTAGTGGCGAAGTTAAGACTATAATTATGTCTAAGAGTTCCTTCCAGGAAACCTTAGGTTGCTCAGATGTGGCCCATCTCTCTCTAAGACCAAGTCTGCAAGGGAAATTTTACATGGGACATGGCATTCACAGGCATAAGTTTCCCTGACAGTGGGGGACATGATTCCCATGGTTGAGCCTGGCCTTGACACCATGGGATCAACAGTCCCTTCCAGACTAAAAAGGGGGAAAAAATGTAACAAAATAAGGTATCAGCGGCAAGAGAGCTCAGATGTAATCTAGAGTATGTTCTGGAGGCTACTCTTAGGAAAGCTTCAGCTAGGTATTGCTACTTGCCATGGTTTGCCATACCCCAACTCACATCATTCCTGTTAACCCTAAAGAACATCTTGGACTCTGGCTGAGACTCTACAAAAGTTTCATGTACTAAGTTTACTTTCCAGAAACCTAAAACCTCTAGATGGTTCTTAGGCTAGTTACGTCCTAAAAACCCAGAAGGGCCACCCTCTCCAAGAATATCAACTAATCCCATCCTCCTATTCTATATTGTTGACACCCCATTTCAACATGAAAAATTTAGAATGGGCGTAGCCCAAAGATTAAAAGCAATTAGATAGTGCTAATTACCATGATGTACTAAACCCCAATCAACATCACTCCTGTTGACTCTTAAGAACACCTAGAACTCGAACTAAAACTCTGTGAAAGGTTTCATGTTCTAGGTTTTCCTTCCTGGAACATATAATTCCTAGAGAGTTCCTAGGCCAGATAAATCCTGAAACTCACAGAAACTAGGCTCTACAGGATTGTCAATTAATTACATCCCCCATCCTTTAGTGTGGCCATCCCTTCTCAAAATGAAAAAGTCACAATAGGCATTCCCCAAAGGTCTCTGTAGACTGGGAGTAAAATCAAAGGAGAAGGAGGACTTATGACAGAGAAGATAGGATTTAACAACGAGCATGACTGCTGAATCACTATAATGATGTTTCTTTTTGCTCCCCGTGTTTTGGAGCATCTAGAAGGAAAAATCTGAAAATGTAGAGTGGTAATCCATACCAAACTTTGAAATCTGTTCTGTAACTACTTATTAAATGTACTTTGAAAATTATTGCTTTTTTTTAATATTTCACAGTAAAAAATGTTTTAAAAAAGCAGGGTATTACATTTCACACTTATCAGCACATCTGGTTTGTTCAATGGCGCTTGTTTGGCAGGACTAGTGATGGTGCCTAAGACAATTAAATTGCTGCCATGACTTGGCTCGTGTAATTTCTCTGAAGTATATTTTTAAGGCTTTAAAAATAGTTTCTAAGACTTTGCTCTTTCCATAGCATGCAGATTTCACATGCTCAGCTAGAGTACTGTAATGTACCTCTTTTCTGCTTCAAGTCACCTCTGAGCACAATGTCATCCAAATTAGGCTGTGATAAATGTACACATACATACTTATGCCCTTAGGTCCAAATATGTTCGTTTGATATAGCCTCTGACCTCATTCAGGAAGACTTATTTATTAATTTACGTAAGACTTCTTTCAGTCTTCATATTATCCTTTGAATTCTAAACTATTTTTTTCCATCACATTCCAAAATTATACAAATACTGGTCTGACTGATCTAGTCCAACTGATCCTTTCCAGTGTATAATAGAAAGTAGATGGCGATGCATCAAATGCTAAACCCCTTATATTATAGGCATATCCTAGCATTTCTTACCCCCCCCCCCAATCTCCACCCCCCATCCCCTTACCTCACCAAAAAAAAAAAGAGGGGTTAGGATTAAAATTCACATCAGGGATAACAAATTATCTCCATCCATGTGATACTGTAGTAATTTAAAATATTCTTTAAAATCTTAGAAATGGCACCTCTGGTTCCAGTTCTTTGTAAAGCCCCAGCTATTAGAGATTGACCTAGAGAATCTTTTAAGACTGTAGGTTTGGATTCTGTTCTCTAATCCTTCTAGTAACTTTAGGTCTGCTATCATTTCATTTATGACCATCCAACTAAGGGTTCTGGTTTCATTTTAAAAGGCAATACCAGATTCTGCCTTTACCATTTTTGATCTTAGGAATTCAGACATTACCTAAGAAACATTCTGAGAATCATTTGAAGATTTTTATTTTCTAAATCTGTTAGTTCCAGCCTCTATGTTAGAAGTCCTGTTTCTGTTCTTCCCCTCTGCTGAAGAGAATTGATTTAAAAATTGCCAAGAAATATACCTGTTTGGACAAGTACATTTTCCCTGCTCTTTCCTCTTTACCCCCCTCCCTCCTTCTCTCTCTTTCTCTCGTAGACACATACACACAGAATTTCCTGTATGTTATAGTGTACTGTAAAATATAGTAGCTGCTAGCCATGTGTGGTTATTTTAATTTAAATTAATTAAGATTAAATAAAATTTAAAATTTAGTTCCTAGGTACAGTACAAATGCTCATTGACTGTATGTGGCCAGTGGCTCTCATATGGACAGGAAAGATATAGACCATTTTTTGCATCACTGAAATTATTTTGGACAGCACAGGTCTATATCGTTAAAGTCAGCTGTGCCAGGAGTAGGTGGGCAAGTGTGTCTTGTAGCACCAGGCAGAGGTATGAGAGGTATTTCCAACATCTTTCTCCACTCCTCTGCCTTCAGGGATCTCTTCAATGCAGCATTTGTGTCCTGCTGGTCTGAATTGAATGAAGACCAGCAGGATGAGCTCATCCGAAGCATCGAGTTGGCCCTTACCTCACAAGACATTGCCGAAGTCACACAAACCCTCTTAAACTTGGCTGAATTCATGGAACACAGTGACAAGGTGAGACTTTTCCCTAGTGTCCAGATGGAAGCTAACAGGGAGCCAGCTGGAGAGAGGAGAAAAGCATCCATGCAACTCAATCTTATCTGTGCTCCATCTGCTCTTTACCTCTGTTATGGGTTTTTGCCTCCTCTAGGGCCCGTTGCCACTAAGAGACAACAATGGCATTGTTTTGCTGGGTGAGAGAGCTGCCAAGTGTCGAGCATATGCCAAAGCACTACACTACAAAGAACTGGAGTTCCAAAAAGGTCCTACCCCTGCCATCCTAGAGTCTCTCATCAGGTAGGTCATAAACCATTTTTAATCGCTTCCTTAATACAAAATAACCTCTCGTCCCATTGTCTGATGTTTCTGATCTGTGATATCTGCCTCGGTCTGGCCAACATGTTTAAAGGAGATAGTTGCAGATGGTTCTCCCCAGTATTCTAGCCATAATTGTCATTTCTGTTGACCCATAGCACCTGAACTCCTATTGTTTTCCCACTTTTGTTTGCTGGTCCCACTGAAATTAGTCTAGGAATCATTCTGTAGCCTTAGCAACCTAGGAAAGAAAAATTTTATGTCCAAGTTAGTTAATGATCTCTGAGCAGGAAGAGGATCTCCTCATCCTCAAAGGCTACCCAAAAGCAGGTTTGGGGTTTTATGGACTAAGTATATCGATGCCAAGGTCTCTCTCCTCTGACATTCTATGAATATAAAAGGCAGAGTGTAGTCTGAGATTTGTTAGTTTTTCTCTCTGATTTGATTGTGTTCTCTCCCCTCTTAAGGGGCTTTGAGTCTTCTGGGTATGGAAGAAATAAGTTGTGTAATCAGTTTTCTGCTGTTACGCAATTACAAGCTGAAATGTTAGCTCTTAGCTCCTAGCAAACTGTCCACCTTCCCTCATGATTATCAGGGAATATTGACTCCGGGACCTGATTATCTTTACTTAAATGCTAACATAGTTGATCATTTTACCACAGATAGTTTATGAATAAACCACCTGACTAATAAGTACCTCCATTGTAGCTTAAGGAGCCTGCTGTGTACAAAGCTTCCTTCATATGAGAGGCTCATCAAATAGTCAAGTTCTCTGCTGGCTCTGCTTTTGGATAGATGCTAAAAGATAGAAATAGAATTGTGTTTCTGCCAAAAAAAAGACCGAGAGAATGTTGATTCTAAAATGGCTTATAGAAGCAGTTATAAACATACCACTCTGTGAGGCATGCTTTAGTTTCAGATTAAGAACAGCGGACGTCATCACCTGCATTTCCTCCTCCCTCTGCTGACCTAGGTAATGCCGAATCATATGATAACTACTGGGAAATCTGACAGCTGCATCTAATTGCTTCAATATCAGATAACTAATTTTGAACATTAGTTGCCTTACAAAGCCTTTTTCTGTTTAATACCCTTCTTAAACCCCACTCTTTCTACCTTGTACTTTTCCCATATTTGAAACAATCATAGGAACATTAATTTATAGTTCAGTGGAAATATATAGTCAGATGCCTGGAAAAGTGTTCAAGATGGCCTTTTGGCTTCTTAATCCAAATATAATTGAAAAATAGTTCTCAGAGATTTTTATCGTACTTGCCTGCAGATTGATCTTGAATTTTAAAACAAAAAAAATCTGTTCCAAGGTAAAGCCTGACTCGAAGTGCTTCGGGTTTATTCCTAGCCTCATTCAGCTCAGCTTGCAGTTTTGCCTCCCTTAAGTTGGTATCCCATAGCTTCCAAATACCTTTCTCTTTTATTTCCATTTATTGGTTTTACCATTTGTAAAACTGCTTTTCCTAAGCATCAGTCCAGCACTGTGCCGTCAGTTTCACTGAAGGAAATTTTTAAGAAACAGCCCTAGGCAAAGCTGCTAGTAAGGAAGTTACTCCTAGCACTGCCCGCCTTCCTCACTACCACCGCCACCATCACCGCCACCATCACCACCACCACCGGTGGTGGTCACGTGTCTCCTGAGACTCCAGTCCCACTACTCATCTGTAATAGAGCAGTTCCCCTCCTCACGGTGGCTACTGGAGAGCTTGCAGCTAAATTTGTGGCCCATCCCCAACAAATTACAGATTCTTACCTCCTTCCATGTGTTATTTTATTTTTCCTACTCTTATCTTCCCTTCACCAATTTTCCCACTTAAAAAAAATCTTATTCTGCTACACATATTTGAGTCACTTGCCTTAAATTCTTTCTGAAATAACTTGGGATGATCATACACAAAACATGTTATATAGCTATTTCTCAATTTTTTTTGTTTTTTGGTTTAAGAAAGTGTACCTTGATGACAATATTGTTCTCTTGCTGCTGGATCACATTGTTAGTCTTCCTGCATTTTTACCTGTCTACCTTTTACCTGTCTCCTCTAGTACAAATCAGATCCCACATTTAATTCCCAAACCAGGGCTAACATTGAGACAGCAACAGTATAAGCTGCTCCCATCTCCTTAAAGCCCCTATATCTCAGTAAGATATAATTGCTTTTTAGGGGAGCAAAGGATTAGAGAGTATTTGAGTGTGCGGGAATACTCACACATAAAACTGTAGGATTTCTACTAACTCTTAGCATTAGGGTAAGGTCTGGTGGCCTGCTTTTCTTTCTGTACCCTAGGTAGAATAGAGGACCTTGTCAAATTCTAAGTTCTTTCACTGCCCAGCTCCTAACACGTGATTCTGCCTTTTAAAACTTTCTGATTGAAACATCTGCAAAACTAAAAATTGTAACAGAGGCTAGTGCTCTTTAGGTGAATGTTTAGCTCTGAAAACTGCCAGAGGGCTTGATTGGTCCATTTTTTTTTGCACAGCTCTATTCTTCATTGTGCTTCTCTTCCATCACTTCTCTTAAAGGACCTGGTCAGAACACAATGTTCTTTACCTTTGGGAGCAACACTGGGCTTTCGTTTTTGTTTCTGACATGGTTCTGTCCTCTTTGAGGTCAGAGATTGTGCTGTGCTCTCATCTCTGAATCCTTTGTATCCATCAGTTGACCTGCACCAGACAGGTGCTTTTAAAATATTAGTTTCTAACTCTTAATAATAGGGAAGACTGGGGGTGGGGGGGGGGTGGATCTGTATAGTAACTCAGTACTCTTTGTATAAGTTTTCTGTAAAACTGCAACTTCTCTAAAAAGAAAGGCCAGCTTAAAAACAGAAAAAGCTAGTTACTGTCAGAAAATGCACCACCATAGATTAAGTGGTTGGGGATATCCTATACATTCTTTATCAACTTCTTTTCCTTTTCCTTCTGCTTCTCTCTCTGAGAAGTTTCTCAAAAAAAGAGGGAAGGAAACCACAGAGGTTGATTTAACATAACAGCCTTAGTGTTTTGTTTGTTTGTGTTTTGAGTTGTGGGATATATAGGTGTGAGAGAAAATCATGTGCTACTTCTGTCATACACATACAAAGGGTCTTGGGCAAAGTTCAACAATTAGATGTATTCTTGCTCTCTTCCTCCTTTTTAGCCCCCTGATACTTTTATCCTCTTTTCTAGCCCTGTTGTGCTGGCTGCTGAGCATTTCACCTTCTCCTGCCTACCTTAAAATTTTGTTTGAATGTCTAGCCCATGGGAAGTCCAACTCCAGTTCTTCTCTACTCATTTTGCTTATTTTTTTTTAAGATCCTCAAGTTCCAATTTTTAAGACTTAAGTAGGTTCCCAATCATCAAAAGACTGTAGCTACGGTAGAAAATATTGATTAAGAATATTGGCTTATATGAAACTTAACCCTGCAAAAGATAGGCAAAACCTACTTAAAATTAGGCCTAAGAGTCACCCCGAAGAGAACCTCTTTTGTTGCTCAGATGTGGCCTCTCTCTCTCAGCCAACACAACAAGCAAACTCACTGCCCTCCCCCTGTCTACGTGGGACATAACTCCCAGGGGTGTGGACCTTCCTGACAACATGGGACAGAAATCCTAGAATGAGCTGACATTCAGTATCAAGGGATTGAGAATACCTTCTCAACCAAAAGGGGGAAGAGCAAAATAAGACAAAATAAAGTATCAATGGCTGAGAGATTCCAAACAGAGTCGAGAGGTTATCCTAGAGGTTATTCTTACGCATTAAGTAGTTATCACCTGTTTAGTTAAGGTATAATGGGGAGGCTGGAGGGAACTGCCTGAAAATGTAGAGCTATATTCCAGTAACCATGTTTCTTGAAGATGACTGTATAATGATATAGCTTTCACAGTGTGACTATGTGATTGTGAAAACCTTGTGTCTGATGCTCCTTTTATCTATCTTATCGACAGATGAGTAAAACATATGGATTAAAAATAAATAAGGGGAACAAATGTTAAAATTAATTTAGTAGATTGAAATGCTTGTGATCAGTGCAAGGGAGGGGAAAGGGGTAAGGTATATATGATTTTTTTCTGCTTTCATTTCCTCTTCTGAATTGATGCAAATGTTCTAAGAAATGATCATGATGATGAATATACAACTATGTGATGATATTGTGAGTTATTAATTATATAACAAGAAAGGAATGATCATATGGTAAGAATGTTTGTGTTTGTTTGTGGTTATGTATCATAAGTTTAAAAAAAATTACTGTAAAGAAAAATTAAAAAAAGAATAATGGCTTATCATATATTGACTGGCTCAAAGAAAAGTACTTTCAGGCAGGGAAAATTTACTTTTTAACAGTCAAAACTTTGACACCAGTTATAATTAAAGATATTTTTCTTCTGTATGTGTTGTACTTTGCTCAGGAAGAGGACTGTTTGCAAAGGACATTGAAATCATATGATGAAAGTGTGGCCTTGTAGGGTTAAGTGTGCCAGGATCTAATGTCTTATCAGTCTCTTATTGGTCCTCACTTTTTACTTTTGGGGGTTCCTCTTCCTCCTTTGGCTTCCCTGAATACGGAAATAAACTCGTGAGTCTCTTTACTAGTGCTCATCCTGATATGTTTGCTTAAACTTTTCCATACTCTAAGTGGTAATGGCAATAATTTATAAAGAAAACAAACAAATTTTAAAAGAGTTTATGCAGAAGGAAAAGAAATTTAAATGTTTAAAATATAAACTACAATATTTTATTATTACAAAGCAAGATACTTATATATAGCATGAATTATTAAGAATAGAGCCATCTACCTTCATTTTTCAGACATTTTTATAGACAAGGTATGAAATAAAGTTCTTTGAGTCCCTTTCTTACAGAAAGTAAATAAAAATAGATAGGTCTATATTGATCGTGAATATTTTCAGGCAGTTTTGTGTAAGCTTCATGAGAGATTTCTCCCCACTCTGTGCTGGGGTGGACTGCAAGGCCCATTTAATTCCCGTGAGTGCTCTGCCAGGGTTGAGGATGATGGCAAGACCTCATTCCCTGGATTCTCCTCCAAGCAGTACCAGTCTGGGTCACCTCATCGCCAGCAGAAGTTTTTATGTTTAAAAAAAAAAAAGTGTGTAAACTGAAGGCAATTCCATTAGATTTAAAAATAAGAACTCCTCCCCCCTCCTCTTCTTTTATACCTTTTCCTAACACTGAAGGCCTCTCCCATGAGAGTCAAAGTAATGTAGTTCTTTTTTAGCAAAATGATTTGTTTCCTGCCCTCATGTAATCTAGGCATTAGTGAAAATGGATTAAGTAATCTCACAATTATTTTTTTCACAGAAAAATCATGTGGAAAAGACAGGCTGCTGCTGTATCAGGGATCATAGGCAGAGAACCCACCCAGTCCAGCTCCCTGAGAACTGTCACTCAGGACCCATTATGTTTAAATACCTCATCCCGTTTGCTTCAGCATCTTTTGTTGTACTCCTCAGAGATGTATTCTCTCACTGGATATTATAGGCCATTTTCCATCCCTACCGTCTCTGTACTCTCTTTCTTCCCTTTTCTGACCTTGCCCAACCTCCATTTGTCTCTATTTCTGCAGCCCTATTCCACAGCAGGTCTCTTTTTAGGGCTTAAAGTCTTCCGGGCGGATTTTCATCTCCACCCGTTTGAGAGAGTAGTTAGACCCATGCCAGCCATACCAAGTGATGCCATCCCGGTGCTTATTGTGCTCTCCAAGGCTGTAATACACCCCATTGAGGTTGGAGTCTGTGCAGCAGTTGTACCAGTATCCACCTGGCCCAAGAAAAACTGATCAGTGCCAGTAACCTGAGTATGCCCACCCCCCCTTGGAAACTGGGTAAGCAGTCAGAGCCCGTATCAAAAAAAAAAAAACCAAAGGTATAAGTACCTACCTCACTCCTTTGTACTGCACCCCGCGCACACACCCCCCATCTCACCTTTACGGAGCTGTGCACACTTGTCTAAGCAGTTGTCGTTGTCCTTGTCCTTGGTGCTGAAGGCTGTGTTGTTGTGGTAGTGGAGGGCATCGTTCTCCACATTGCCACTGTAGTTTCCCAGGAAGAGGCGGTAGCTGTTCATTTCATTGTCCAGAACAAAATGACTGTACTCAGCATAGCGCACGTTCCCCTCCCAGTCCTGCCAGGAGGAGTCAGAGCCTTAGAGAAACTTCCCAGGGCTTTATTTCATCTCACAGAAAAGACCCAGCCTTGTACCTCTTTTCCCTATGCAGGCCCATAGCAGGTATGTTTTTTTTTATAGCTGTGGATCTAGTAAGCCTTTATCACTTATTTACCTCTATTCCATACCAACCTGGAAATCAGAAAGCATGAATCCTAGATCTCACTTCTCTTTTGATTCACCATATGACCTTGATTTGTCTCTCTTTCTGTACCTCACTTCCCTGGTTGTAAGGTATAAATTTACAATTTCATTCTGTCTCCCTCAGATATGTTAAAAAAAATAATGTGAGAATATAAAGTGAGCATTTCAAGGCCACTAACAAGGGACATTAACCATATTCATTGAGCTCTGCACATAAAAGACCACATTCCCCAGGCCAGATCGGAATCAGCAGTGTTTGATCCCAGCTGACTGTTGGACTTGTTCAGTTCTGGCCTAGGCTAGCTACCTCCTCATGCTACTTGTAGCCCTACTTTTGTACAAAATAAGTTAAAAAAGACAACAACTGTTCTTCCTCAACTGTCATGCAACCTGCAGTAAACCATCATAATAAATATTAAAATCTTAGTGAATAAGCCTATGAACAGTACCCCCAGAATGGTGCTTAGATGTGTATGGTGGCCCTGGTCCAGTCCCAGGGTCCCAGGCCCGCCGTTCACCTCCATTTCCACACGTAGCCGAGTTGGCTGTCTGGAGAGCCTGTGGATGTGTTCATTCCCCAACCAGAAGTCTCCACGGGTGCTGCCAAAGCCCTGCTTGTACTGCTTCCAATCCCGGTGGAAGGAGACAAGGCCGCTCTTTCGTCTCTGAATGGTGGTCCAGCCACCACCTGAAGTCTCCATGTCACAGAACACCTAGAACAGAGAATTGCTGGTCAGGGCCTAGCAGAGGCAAGTGGCAGGAATGTGTAGGCAGAGGTCACAATCTTTTCCCAGCTTCATGACTAGTGGGTACATGCATTTCCATAGTCACACTGACTCATTGGCAGCAATGGCTCTACCCCAGTATTGGCAAGCTGGGGGAGGGTAGTGGTTTACTGGGGAAGAATTATCAGAATTGGGGATGCAAGGAGCATATGGTTCAAAGGGAAAAACCCCAGGTACTTTTGATAGGCCCCTTTCATATGCTCTCTTTTCTCCTCTCCCAAAGAATAACTACTCTAAGATATGGCAAGAGATCTAAACTGGTTAGGTGGTAGTTATAAGAACAATCTAATCTGTATTAGAGGGTCTGGTTTTTAGTTGATACTGATCTATAGGGGCAAAACAGGAGCCTCTGTTGGTTTGTCTGGCCTATTTTTACCATAAGTTGAGTGTTTGGTATCTCGGGTATTTGGGGTGTTTCCTTCTGTGTTTCGTGTTTACCTTTCAGTAGACTAGAAACAATCCCTTTTGTCTCCATCACTTTTAGGGGGGTGAGAGATGGCGGGGTAGGTAGAACGTAGACAGTGAGCTTACTGGACCTCACCTCCATCTCAGGGCTTCCCAGGAAGTCATCAGGAGGAAGCTTATACACTCCAGAGATGCGGTAGTTCTTCTTATAAAGGGAAGAGCAGTCATAGATGGCATCTGCAAAAGGAGCAAACCACAGGGATAAACATCCAGACTCAGGGCTCCAGGGCAGTCAGGACATTCCTGCTGCATCTAAATTGAATGTGTCAAAGCCAAGACTTCATTTTGACCACAGAATTGACATTGGTGTTAATTGCTAGGCAGTGTCTGAATTCAGAAGAGATATGCATAGAGAGAACAAAAAAAGGAGTTTTTTGGCCTCACCGGGAGTAGGGCAGGAAAGCCTGAATGGCATTAACAGAACAATCTAACAGCACTTTCAGGCTAACTATGAAATTAATTACCCTGCTATTATCCTTGGCCATGAATTCTAGAAATGTTGCAATGTGTGAAGACCATGGATTTTGACATTTATTGTAACTGATGATCCTATCTAATAGATTCAGATATGTTGAACAGCTAAATCAGTTACCATAAAATTCACAAGTATCTCATAATGTCTGGTTTTGGTGGTTGTTGGTGGTTGTTAGTTGGTTGGTTTTTGTGTTATTTTTGTTTAGAGGGTAATGTCCACTGCAAATAAGGCCCTAATTACAGGAGATGGATTTTACACTCTTATCTTCCCCCCTCTTAATCTAACAACACTAGAATGAAATGAAAACACCCTGAAAAACCCTTCGAGGTCTTCCCCTGGCGGTATTATTAAAACCAGAAAATAAGAGCATTAGACAGGCTGATTTTCACTCTGAGATTGGTTTAAATGCTTTCTTGGCTGCCCACTGGGCAACTGCTTTTTGCTGGAGTTTGTTTCCCTCTTCTGAATATCAAAGAGCCTTGTGAGAGAGACAGCCTTCCCTGATAGGATTCAGAGCCTGGGAAATCACACTGTCCAGGACACACTTCCTACCTCTATGTCTTAGAGGATCCTTGTCTTGGTGGCCACTTCTGTGGGCCCTTGGAGAAGATTGCAACTGTATCACTTCTGTCATAGAGATGTCTGAGGCTGCTTGGCTCCCTTACATTGCACACTGGGGAAAGTAAACTGTATACATGTGCCTTTGCCCTCAGAGTTCTTCATTTCCTGTTACTGATGAAAGCATCTTAACTCACTGCTTTCTCCGAGAAAGTGCCTACTTACAGAGTATAATGGTGGTAGCAGCTGGTAATGGAGAAGAATAAGGAATGATCTCCTGAGCAAGAAGAGTGAGAGGCAGGCAGGGGAGCTCCCTTTGATCCCCCAAGAAACTCCCTGTGGGTGGTAAGAAAATCACCTGTTTGGAGGAACAGAAAGTGGCCTGGTCAGGTTCCTCTGTCTGGCTTGATCTTCTGCATGTCTAGTTTATTTCACAGACCACGTCAAGTCTCCTTTATCTGAAAAAATGGCCTAAGAATATCTTTCTAATTCTAAACTGAGTCAGGAAGTAAATGCTTAGAAAATGATTTGTACACATTGGTTTATATAATAGGATTTTCAAACTTATTTCACGTTAAAACTTTCTTCATTTGAGCTAAGGGTAGACAGTAAACCTACTCATTAAAGCCATCGCCTTTTCCAAGAAGCTAAGCATTTCTTTTTTCACAGTTTGGTTTATAATGTGATTAACAATTTTTGTGTCAGCAAGAAACGACATATCTTTAGAATAAATTCTTTTCACCTAATCATTTCCTGATACTTCCAGAAAGCTAAATCAATCACTAAACAATAAATTTACTCCTAAGCCTGTCTGAGCCAAGCTAACCAGAAACTGAAAGTTATTTTACAAAAGAAAATATTTAAAAATATATCTTATTTTTGACCTTTGAAAATCCTGATTTCGGTATAGCATTTTTGTGTAGCCAGGAATTGTTTGAAAAGTTTATCTGAGACCATAGGGAAAAATAATAACCCTAAAATTGAGGCGTCTTGAAGAGCCTGTCCTTTCTTGAACTAAAAGATTCTTCAGATGGCTATGGGCAAGGTCTACACACTTAATTTTGTGCCAGTAAGAAAAGTCAGTTTCTCAGAGTGAACACAAAACTCCAGTAACTCCAATAATGCCCATCCCTACTAAATCTTACACCAGAGAAGCATTTTGACAAAACTTTGCTTCCAGAGCAGTAGATGTTAAGATTTGGGTGTTTGTTTCTGCTTACTCATGATTGATGGTACAGCCTTTCAACTTTTGGTCAGGAAACAGCATAGCTAGACTGACCCAGGAAAACTTGAACTCTTCTGAGACTTGCTGTGTGACATGGAAAAACCATGTAATCCCTCTGTGCTCTTCCTTATTTGCTGAAACATTGTGTGAGTAAAAGAGACTCTTGCAGGTAGAGGGTAAATTTACAGAACTTTAGAATTCAAAAAAAATACTCCTAAAGCCTTTACCAAATAGAAAATAGAGGTAGTGACACATACCCAAGAAAGTAGGTCCCAAAAGAACCCCCCGGTAATCATTTAGAAGCAACACTATAGATGGGGGAGACACTCAGCGATTCAAGGGGGAAGGTAGACACTTTCTCCTTACCTGCTGAGGTCTGAGTGACAGTCTGTGCTGCCTGCAGCTGCATAATGTCAATCTGGTTGTTCATTTCGGAGTACTTGCTCTCGGCATCTGTGAGCCGCGACTCCATGCGCTTGTTATTGCTCTCCAGTTCCATCACCTGCATGACGACGCTGCCCCAGTCTCTCTCCTGCTTCTGGCTCAGTTCGCTCAGCAGATTGCTTAGGTTGGCAATTTGGGCCTTGAGCTCCTTCACCTCCTCACAGCAAGTGGCCACTTTGAGCTGTGGGGGTGTTTTACGCCTAGGGGGCTTCTGTGGCCACACTGGGTTGCTGGCAAAGGCCACAATGAAAATGCAGAGCCAGGTCATGGCTGAAAGAGTCTTTTTCAGCATCTTTCTTGGGTGTTGGTGAGGAAAGATCTTCCTTTAAGGAAATTTGGATACTCCCAGTTGAGGTTTGCAAAGCAGCTGCAAAGTATAATCTTATACTTTCACTCCTTATGGTCTCACCATTTCATTTTCTTTCTTTCCCTGCTCTTTCTTAAGTCTTCCTCAGAGTTGAAGTTTCTGAAAGTAGAGCTTAATTGGGTATCTCAAAATCCTCCTTTCCAAACCTGAATCCTCTACAAACTGAACATCTTAAATATTGTTTTCTTTCTTAACCTCCATCCCCACTAGGACCATGTACTGTGCTTCAGCCCCTCCCAGTTCATCTGGGAGGGTTAGGTGCCTATTGGGTGAAGTCAGCTTCAACTTAGGCCAGAGGAAGGGAGGAGGGATAAAAGGATACAGAGGCGAGTCTGTCTTTTCTTGCCTGCCCAGTGTCTGGGCTGAGAGAAGAGGGCTGTAAATTTGTGTATTTCTAGTATGTTTTGTCTATTAGATTATGGCCCTGCCAGCCACTGGCTCCACTCTATCAGCAAGCAGGGCAGAGTCAGAATTTCCAAATTCCATTCTAAAGGTTATATAATCGGGTAAGGATAGGGAAAGAGAGTTGGAAATAGGACTTTCTACTTACCAAGGGAGACCAATCGATATAATTATTTCTACTTATGTGAGGATCTAGTATATTTAGGCATCCGCTGCAGGTGCTTTAACTAGGCTGGTTATTCCATTCTCTGATTAGCATTCAGTGGTTTAAAAATATTCATTCTATCTAGATCCAGTGTTAGCTCACATTTGAAAATTTCCAACTTAGAAAATTCCTAGAAATAAAAGGATAGAATAAATCTCTTTAGAAGGAAAAAATACTTTGTAGTTTACATCCATAGGATTTGTTCTATTTTCTTTATTTCTTTTTACATACTTTCTCCTTCAACAAAGCATTGGCCAGTACGAGCTTCTCACACTTGGTATTTTCCAAGGGAGTGACAGAAGACCATGGCATCAGTCTTTAAGCAGAACAAAGAGCAGGCCTGTATTTGAGACAAGGGAGCATAATATGTTTTTTTGTTTTTTTCTGATTATAAAAATAATATATGCCCATGGTTCAAAACTTGGAAAATGCATTAAAATAATCCCTATTACCTAATAAATACATATCCAGAATCTAATTTCCCTCCTCTCATGCGGCATGGTTTGCAATTTGAAATTGTATTTCCTCTGTCTCTATTGTCTCTCTCTGACTTTCTGTCTCTCTTTCTCTCTCTCCCTCCATGTATTTATGATTTTGTACCTGAAAATAGGGACACGTAACTTTTTAAATACCATATTGAAGAATATTCTTGATTTAAAAGCAAATGTAAAAACAGGGAATTTCAGCAAACATCCTTGAAGTAAACTTTTCACTAAGAATGTACACATTCAGTCCTTAAAAGAATAGCTTTGTCTTCAGAATATCCTATTGCTGTATTCTTTGTTATGGTGCCACTGAAGCAGAGACTTATAACATTGAATTTCAGTATGGGTTTTTCACATACAAGCCTGATGTTTGACAATTCTCCTTCTATGCCATAATCTGCTCCCAGAGCCCTGTTCCAGTCAGGGCTTGTAGCTTCTCAGAAATTAATTTAGATTTAAGCAGCTGGAGTGACCAAATATTTTTTTCCTCCCTAAATCTAAGAGCAATAGGGGACCAAGGTGAGCCAGAATTTTTCTTCTCACCTCCCTAGTCTCCTTTGCCTACTGAAGGGTGAGGAATTTGCAGACCCCTACAGAAACTTGTCATCCCACTGAAATCATTCTGTTTAGAATTGGCACTGTCTGCCAGTCCCTGCTCTCTTTTTGCAAATATCTACCCTAGTTGGGCACTACAGTCTTAGCTCCTCACATCAGTAAGAACCTGGCCCCAAGCTGTCAGCATCTGACAGCTCCATTTTGCTGGTAGTGAAAGAGGGTCAACTTGGTGCTCCTGGGAAAGATGTTTATGAAAATGAAGTTTATATATATATATTTTTAATTTTTATTAATAAAACCAATCAATATACAATGCAAACGTTTTTTTCAACCTACTAAATTTATTTTGACATTTGTTACCCCTATTATTTATTTATTTTTAATCCATATTTTTTACTCATCTGTCCATACCATAGACAAAAGGAGCATCAGACACGCACGCGTCTGATCACAGTCACTTTGAGAAAACCTTATCACTATACTATCATCTTAAAGAAACACAGCTACTAGAACACAGCTCTACAGTTTCAGGCACATCTCTCTAGCCTTGCTAATATGCCTTAAACTAAAAAGGGATTCTCTATGTAATGCATAGCAATAACCTCCAGAATAACTTCTCAACTCTATTTGAAGTCTCTCAGCCACTGACACTTTATTTTGTCTCATTGCTCTCTTCCCCCTTTCACTCGAAAAGGTTTTCTCAATCCCTTGATGCTGAATCCCAGCTCATTCTAGGATTTCTGTCCCACATTGCCAGGGAGGTTTATACCCCTGGGAGTCAAGTCCCACATAGAGAGGGGGAGGGCAGTGAGTTTGCTCACTGTTTTGGCTGAGAGATAGGCAACATCTGAGCAACAAAAAAAGGTTCTGTAGGGGTGACTTATGGGCCTAATTTTAAGTAGGCTTAGCCTATCCTTTGCGGGGATGTTTCATATGAACAAACCCTAAGACTGAGGATTTGGCATATTGATTTTGTTGTCCTCACTGCTTGCAAGAATATCAGGCCTTCTCCAAATGGGGAAGTTGAATTTTCCCTCTTTCTCACCATTCCCCCAAGGGGACTTTGCAAATACTTTTTTATTCACTATTCAGATCACTGGGATTTATCAGGTCATCACTCTGTGATTTATCGGGGCATCACTCTGGACAAACCTAGAAAATCTAATGCCTTACTCAAGGTTCCGTGTACTTACGGTGTTCAATTAAACTGTCAATATAACTTATATTAGGAGATGCACTACTCAAAATATAAATTTTGTGCCAAATAAACATATTTCACTTTAGTCTCACACATAAGTTAAAGTTTTAAAATATGAATTACCATCTATTTTCTTTTTTTAATTTTGTATCAAATAAATAGTTTTTGCTTTAGTCTCACAAATAAGTTTAAGTATTAAAACATGAATTCTGATCTATTTTCAACACCTTGCAATACTGATATTCCTTTGTTCTTCCTCATGCAAAACTATTTTTAATTTGTACATTTAGTCACTATCATTCTATACTCTAAGCATTCCTAGATTATACCATCTCAGTCTTTATCATCTATCTTTCCTTCTAACTTCATTTGTGCCCCCAGCCCTCCTCCCTCTATCATTCTCACATCCAGCTTCATTCAGTGTACTAACATTATTGTATTACAGTTAGGTAGTATTGTACTATCGATTTCTGAATTTTCACAGTCAGTCCTGTTGCACAATCAGTATCCCTTCAGCTCCAGTTACCCAATATCTACCCTATTTCTTTCTCTTGATGGTCTCTGTTCTTAACTGAAATTCTCCAAGTTAATGTTAGTTCATATCAGTGAGACCATACAGTATTTGTCCTTTTGTTTCTGCCTAATCTCACTCAGCATAATGTCCTCAAGGTCCATCTATGTTGTTATAGACTTCATAACTTTCTTCTGTCTAAAAGCTGCCTTATATTCCATTGTATGTATATACCACAGCTTGTTTAGCCACTCATATGTTGATGGATATTTGGGCTGTTTCCATCTCTTGGCAATTGTAAATCATGCTGCTATAAACACGGGTGTGCAAATGTCCATTTGTGTCCTTGCCCTCGTGTTCTCTGAGTAGATACCTAGCAATGGTTTTGCCGGATCATATGGCAATTCTATACTTAGCTTCCTGAGGAACCACCAAACTGCCTTCCACAGCAGTTGTACCATTTGACATTCCCACCAACAGTGGATAAGTGTGCCTCTTTCTCTACATCCTCTCCAGCACTTGTCGTTTTCTGTTTTATTGATAGTGGCCATTCTGGTGGTTGTGAGATGATGTCTCATTGTGGTTTTGATTTGCATTTCCTTAATAGCCAGGGAAGTTGAGCATCTTTTCATGTGCCTTTTGGTCATTTATATTTCCTCTTCTGAGCAGTGTCTGTTCATGTCTTTTGCCCATTTTATAATTGGGTTGTTTGTCTTTTTGTTGTTGAGTTGAACAATCTCTTTATATATTCTGGATACTAGACCCTTATAATTGTTTCCAGATATTGTCTCCATTGTGTAGGCTGTCTTTTTCTTTCTTGACAAAATTCTTTGATGCACAAAAGGGTTTAATTTTGAGGAGTTCCCATTTATTTCTTTCTTCAATGCTCATGCTTTGTGGTTAAGATCTAGGAAACCGCCTCCTATTATAAGATTTATAAGATATTTCCCTACATTTTCTTCTAACAGTTTAATGGTCTTAGATCTAATGTTTAGGTCTTTGATCCATTTTGAGTTAATTTTTGTATAAGGTGTGAGATATGGATCCTCTTTCATTCTTTTACATGTGAATGTCCAGTTCTTGAGGTGCCATTTAATGAAGAGACTGTTCTGTCCCAGGGGAGTTGGCTTGACTGCCTTATCAAAGATCAATTGTCCATAGATGAGAGGGTCTATATCTGAATACTCTATTTGATTCCTTTGGTCAATGTATCTATCTTTATGCCCGTACCATGCTGTTTTGACCACT
Organism: Tamandua tetradactyla; assembly: GCF_023851605.1. NCBI lineage: Eukaryota > Metazoa > Chordata > Mammalia > Pilosa > Myrmecophagidae > Tamandua > Tamandua tetradactyla. The sequence goes on from NC_135328.1 coordinate 214,238,989, forward strand.
GTAGCTTCGTAATATGCCTTAATGTCAGGTAGTATGAGACCTCCGACTTCATCTTTCTTTCTCAGGATATTTTTAACTATTTGGGGCACCCTGCCTTTCCAGATAAATTTGGTTATTGGTTTTTCTATTTCTGCAAAATAAGTTGTTGGGATTTTAATTGGTATTGCATTGAATTTATGAATCAATTTAGGTAGAATAGACATTTTAACTATATTTAGTCTTCCAATCCATGAACACAGTATACCCTTCCATTTATTTAGGTCTTCTGTGATTTCTTTTTGCAGTTTCATGTAGTTTTCTTTGTATAGGTCTTTTGTATCCTTAGTTAAATTTATTCCTAAATATTTTATTCTTTTAGTTGCAATTGTAAATGGAATTTTTTTCTGGATATCCTCCTCAGATTGCTCATTACTAGTGTATAGAAACACTACAGATTTTTGAGTGTTGATCTTGTAACCTGCCACTTTGCTGTACTCATTTATTAGTACAGTTTTGCTGTGGATTTTTCAGGGTTTTCAACATATAGTATCATATCATCTGCAAACAGTGAGAGTTTTACTTCTTCCTTTCCAATTTTGATGCCTTGTATTTCTTTTTCTTGTCTAATTGCTCTGGCTAGAACTTCCAACACAAGGTTGAATAACAATAGTGATAGTGGACATCCTTGTCTTGTTTCTGATCTTAGGGGGAAAGTTTTCAGTTTTTGAAAACTTTAACATCATTTAATGATGATGTTAGCTGTGGGTTTTTCATATATTCTCTTTATCCTGTTGAGGAAGTTCCCATCTATTCCTACCCTTTGAAGTGTTTTCAGTAAGAAAGGATGTTGAATTTTGTCAAATGCCTTTTCTGCATCAATTGAGATGATCATGTGGTTTTTCTGCTTTGATTTGTTGATATGATATATTATTTTAATTGATTTTCTTATGTTGAATCATCCTTGCATATCTGGGATGAATCTTAATTGGTCATGATGTTTATTTCTTTTAATGTGCTGCTGGATTCGATTTGCAAGAATTTTGTTGAGGATTTTTGCATCTATATTCATTAGAGAGATTGGTCCATTATTTTCTTTTCTTGAATATTTGTCTGTTTTTGGTATGAGGGTGATGTTGGCTTCATAGAATGAGTTAGGCAGCCTTCCCTCCTCTTCAATTTTTTTGAAGCATTTGAGCAGAATTGGTACTACTTCTTTCTTGAATGTTTTGTAGAATTCACATGCGAAGCCACCTGGTCCCAGATTTTTCTTTTTTGGAAGCTTCTCAATGACTAATTCAATTTCTTTACTTGTTATTGGTTTGTTGTGGTCATCTGTTTCTTCTTGAGTCAATGTTGGTTTTCATGCCTTTGTAGAAAGTTGTCCATTTCATCTACATTGTCGAGTTTATTAGCATAAAGTTGTTCATAGTATCCTTTCATTACCTCCTTTATTTCTGCAGGGTCAGTGGTTATGTCTCCTCTTCCATTTCTAATTTTTCTTATTTGCATCCTCTCTCTTCTTCTTTCTGTCAGCCTCACTAAGAATCCATCAATCTTATTGATTTTCTCATAGAACCCACTTCTGATTTTGTTGATTTTTCTCAATGTTTTAATGTTCTCACTTTCATTTATTTCTGTTCTAATCTTCGTTATTTCTTTCCTTTTGCTTGCTTTGGAGTTAGTTTGCTGTTCTTTCTCTAGTTCTTCCATGTGAACAATTAATTCCTCGATTTTTGCTCTTCTTTTTTGATATAGGCATTTAGGGCAATAAATTTCCCTCTTAGCATTGCCTTTGCTGCATCCCATAAATTTTGATATGTTGTGTTTTCATTTTCATTTGCCTCGAGATATTTACTGATTTCTCTTGTAACTTCTTCCTTGACCCACTTGGTTGTTTAAGAGTGTGTTGTTGAGCCTCCGTATATTTGTGAATTTTCTGGCACTCTGCCTATTATTGATTTCCAACTTCATTCCTTTATGATCTGAGAAAGTGTTTTGTATGATTTCAGTCTTCTTGAGACTTGCTTTGTGACCCAGCGTATGGTTTGTCCTTGAGTATGATCCATGAGCACATGAGGTAAAGGTATATCCTGCTGTTGTAGGGTGTAATGTTCTATAAATGTCTGTTAAGTCTAGTTTGTTTGTTGTATTATTCAAATTCTCTGTTTCTTTATTGATCCTCTGTCTAAATGTTGTGTCCGTTGATGAGAGTGGGGAATTGAAGTCTCCAACTATTCTGGGAAATGTGTCTATTTCTCTTTTCAGTGTTTGCCTCATGTATTTTGGAGCATTCTGGCTCAGTGCAGAAATATTTATGATTGCTATGTCTCCTTGTTGAATTGTTCCTTTTATTAATACATAGTGCCCTTCTTTGTCTCTTTTAACTGTTTTACATTTGAAGTCTAATTTGTTGGATATTAGTATAGCCTATTCCTGCCCTTTTCTGATTGTTGTTTGCATGAAATATCTTTTCCCAACCTCACTTTCAACCTGTATTTATCATTGGGTCTAAAATGTTTCTTCTGTAGGCAGCATACAGATGGGTCCTGTTTTTTAATCCATTCTGCCAGCCTATGTCTTTTGATTGGGGAGTTTAATCCATTAACATTTATTGTTATTACTGTAAGGGCAGTACTTTCTTCTACCATTTTGCCTTTTGGATTTTATATGTCATATCTAATTTTTCTTCTCTTTACCTTTACTGATAGTCTTCATTTTCCACTTTTTTCCATACCTCTCTTTCCTGTCTTTTCCTCCCTGTCTCTAGTGCTCCCTTTAATATTTCTTGCAGAGCTGGTCTCTTGGTCACAAATTCTCTGAGTGATTTTTTTTCTCTAAAAATGTTTTAATTTCCCCCTCATTTTTGAAGGACAGTTTTACTTGATATAGAATTCTTGGTTGGCCTTTTTTCCCTTTTAGTATCTTAAATATATCATACCACCATCTTCTCACCGCCATGGTTTCTGCTGAGAAATGTACACATAGTCTTATTGGGCTTCCCTTGTACGTGATGGATTGCTTTTCTCCTGCTGCTTTCAAAATTCTCTCTTTCTCTTTGACATCTGACATTGTAATTAGTAAGTGTATTGGAGTACATCTGTTTGGACCTGTTCTGTTTGGGGTATGCTGCACTTCTTGGATCTGTAATTTTAAGACTTTCATAAGAGTTGGAAAGTTTTCTGTGATAATTTCCTCCATTAGTTTTTCTCCTCCTTTTCCCTTCTCTTCTCCCTCTGGGACACCAACAGCACGTATATTCATGCACTTCATGTTGTCATTCATTTCCCTGAGTCCCTGGTCATATTTTTCCATTCTTTTCCCTATATTTAGTTATGCTTGTTGGATTTCAGATGTTCTATACTCCAGTTCACTAATCCTGTCTTCTGCCTCCTGAACTCAAACAATGTTGGTTTCCGTTTTTTTTTTTTTATCTATTCTGCTGTGCCTTTCATTTCCATAGGTTCTGAGATTTGTTTTTTCAGACTTTCAGTTTCTTCTTTTTGTTTATCCCTTGCCTTCTTTATATCTCCCTCTGTTCATTGATTTGATTTTTGATGAGGTTTTCCATGTCTGTTTGAACATCTGAATTTATTGTTTCAACTCCTGTATCTCATTTGAATTGTTGGTTTGTTCCTTTGACTGGGCCATATCTTCAGTTTTCCTACTATGATTCATTATTTTTGTTGCTGGCATCTAGACATTTAATTTCCTTAATTAATTTATTCTGGAGATTGTTTTCACTTTTTACCTAGAAGTTTCTTTCTTGCTGGATGACTTTGTCATCTGTCTGTTCTTTGATGTTCAGTTCTGCTTATTCTAGACCTCTAGCTTAGGTTTTGTTTAACAGATCAGAATTTTTCAGTGCTTGTTTTCTTGTTTCTTGCCCTGCCTATATAGTCCCTTTTTTCCCCCCTTGGAGGGTCTACTTAGGTATTATAGACCCCAGTCAGATTTTCCCAGACCAAACTGGCCTCCTTTCAGGAGGAAAGAGTCACCTGCGTCACTTTTCCCTGAGGGTGAGACCCAGCAGGCTGAAAGAACTTCCTGTGAAGCCTCTAGACTCTGCTTTTCCTATCCTGACCAGTATATGACACTTGTCTGCCTGCAGGTCCCACCAGCATAAGGTGATGTGGTACCTTTTAACTTCAGCAGACTCTACCTGCTGGGTGTGTGGTTCAGACAGAGGAGAGGTTTTAGGCTGGCTTTAAGCGCTTCACTTTTCTAGACCCTGGGGTCTGAATTCCTTAAGGGAGGGATTCCACCTGAGCTGGGCCCCACCTCTCTGCTGGGGAAGACACAGCCTCCAGGGAATTACCTCCTTTCACCTTACCAGCGTCTTTGTCTTTTAGACAAGCTTAATTCCACCCTTGCCTGGGGCAGTTGGAGCCTGAGAAGCCTTCCAGTTGTTATCCAAAGAGTAGTTAAGCTGTAGAAATACAACCTCATAAAGTAAAATAAAATAAAATAAATCCTTTTCAGAACAGGACCCCCATTCCTCGGATTTGCCAATCAAGAGCTTAACTTGGTAAGTTGCTCTGTGTATGTCCAGGTCCTTTGTGCCCCCCCTTTTCCTTCAGAGCCCAGACCCTTTCAAGTATTTTGTGCTGTTTGATCCAAAAAACCTTTGGGTTTTTTTTTTCTGGTTTTTTTTTGTTTGTTTGTTTGTTTGTTTGTTTTACCATCAGCCCTGCCCGCTCTGCACCAAGGCAAAACCCAGCAAACTCAGCTTTTACTCAACGTTAGCTGAGCTGGGGGCTGTTTTTAGTAGTCAGAATTTGTTAATTAATTCCACAATTGGAGCTTGGTTGGGCTCAGCCGCTGCTGCTAGTAAAGTCTGTTTCCTTTCCCCTCTGGGAAGCGGCCTGTGGGGGAGGGGCTGTAGCTGCCAGGGCTTGGGGGGTTCATGGTTCAGGGTGGGAGCACAGCTGGTCCAGCTTGTCCAGACTGTGGTAATCTGTGTGTCCTGTCACTGAATTGGCCCCAACAGTTGTTCTGTACTGTTCCTGGCTATATACTAGCTGCTGTGGAGGACAAACTAAATCCCACACTTCACTAAGCTGCCATCTTGGCTCGTCTGTCTAAAGTTTATATTCTTAATGAAAAAAGTCAGTGAGCTTTTACTTAGTACAGGAGTTCTCAGACTTAACAGTGTTTGAGTTAACTGTTTTTTGGCTGGCACCAAAGACTAGAGCTTGCAGGACAGGCTCAGAACTGTATAGCTAGAAAGGCCTCTACCCAGATAGGAGTGGTATTTCATCTTCTTGAAAAGTCACCACTTGATAGACTGCTCCCTTCATGCTAATGCCTTCCTGCCCTGGCCTACCCTTAAGCCACTACTTTCAGAATTGATGAAGTAGAGAAGCAAATACCCTCAGCACCAGACTCAGAGTTTGTTGAATGAATAAATCTCAGAAAACTGTGCTTTGTTGTTAGTTGTGTACTGCATATAAATGTGTTACTTCTCCTAAAGACTTATAATGAGCCACAGGTTTACCTTACTGTGTAGCCTTTTAATATCTGACCCTTCTGTCATTTGATCTCATTTCAGTCTCATCTGAAAGCCCAAGTCTATCACAAAAGTTTTCTCTATCTTACCTACATCTTCTGATATGCTACTTCTACCAAAAAGTGTGCCCTGAACCTCTTAGAAATCATTTCTCTCAGACTTCCTCACAGAGACTCTGAATTAATTATAGCACATAGCTTAAAAAGTCTGTTTCTCATTTCCCCAGGGCTTAACAGCAAATGTGTTCTGTTAGCTACCAGGCCCATTGTAGAATACGGCAACACTGCCAGTCCAGCCTGTAGTGCCTCATAGTTCAGTTGGAGCACCACATGCCTAGACTAGTATGCAGTCCTGTGATAGTGGACACAGAGTAGGAGTGCCCACCCCAGATGAGGTCCTCAAAGACCTTCTGAAGCTTTAAAGATAAAGAAGATAGCCAGACATAAGAGAGGGCATCCTGAGCAGAGGTACAGGTATGTAAAAGGCCTTGGCTTAGAGAAGAACATAAGCAGCTGAGCGTAGCTTCCAAGGAAAGAAGGGAAAGAAGTGATAGCGAGAATTAGAACTGAGGAAATGCTGAGGGGTCAGGCTGAGGGAGCTTGTTGCAGTGCAGATGGATGGGGCTATGGAAAGAATCCAAGGGAGGTTTTACCTCTTGGAGGCTTTGTTTTCCTGAGTCTCACCAGAAAAGTGAGTTTTGGTAGCTACCAAACAAAACTTTTAATTGGAAAATGGATTATTTTGAACATTAGACTTTCTCAATGCATAATGTATTCTTACTAATGCCCAATGCATTTTTACTAATGCCTGGGTAGGGTCATTGACTTTAGAATTGAGGAGGCATATAGGTCTAGAATCAGACAAATCTGGGTTCTAATCCCTCCTCACCACTTGGATAGCCCTATCACCATGGGCAAATTACTTAACTTCTCAGAGTGTATCTGGAGATAAAAATTGTAACTACATCATATCACTGGATTTTTGTGAGGATTAAGTTAAATAAAGCAAAGGCATTTTTGAATAAGGAAAACAAATTTGGAGACATTACACTATTAGATATCAAGATTTGTCATAAACTACAATAAATAATAAAGGCAATGTGTCATTGGCACAAGGATAAACAATAGACAAATGGAATAGAAGATCCAGAAATAGACCCACACGTATATATGCTGACTTGATTTATGTAAGAATAGCACTGCTACAGTGAGGAAATGACAGTCTTTTCAGTAAGTGCTGCTGCGTCAACTAGATGGCCATACAGAACAAAGAAAAGATCCTTGATCTGTGTCTCACACCACACTAAAAAAAATCAAGTCCGGAGAAATTTAACTTTTAAATGTGACAATAAAGCAGTAAAGCTTTTGAAAGATAGAAGAGATTATCTTCAGTACTTTGGGATAAACAAAGATTTCCTAAACAAGACACAAAAAATGCTAACCATAACATCAGTAAATAAAATGAAAGTAGTTGTTTCTCTACTGGTGTCAGAAGATACCATTAAGAGAGTGAAAAGGCAAGAAGATATTTCCTATACATACTCTTGCATGTATTGTATGCAGAGTATATAAAGAACTTTTGTCCAACAATAGGAAAAAGAAAGGTAGCCCAATTAAAAGATTGACAAAAGATCTAAGGCACTTATTTCACAAGAGTGTATCCCAGAGGCCAGTAAACATGAAAATCTCAGCGTCACAAAGAAATTAAAATTAAAACCATAATAAGATGTCACTACACGCCAACCAGAATGACTGAAATTTAAGACTGAAAATACAAGTGTTGACAAAAAATGTCAAGCAAATGGGACTTTCATATGCTGCTGGTAGAAATATGAATTGGTAAAACCACTTTGAAAAACAATCTGGCTATATCTTCTAAAGCCAAACGTACCCCATAACCCATCAATTCCACTTCGGGTATATTCCCCACAAAAATGCAAATACATGTGCACTAAAAGGCATATACAAGAATATTCAGAGGAGTACCATTCATAGTAGCCAAAACCCAGAAATAACCCAAATGCCCATTAAGTGTGAGATAGAGAAACTGGAGCATATTCATACAGTAAGATACTATTAAGCAATAGGAAGAAAAAAAATTATTGTGACTTGCAGTAACATTGATACATCTCACAAGCATAATGTTGGAGCTTAAAACTGGCAAAACTAACCAATTGTGTTAGAACTCATAATAATGGTTACCTCTCTAGGGATGAAGAAGGGAGCAGTGATTGGGAAGAGTATCAGGTACTTTTGGGGTGTTGATATTTGTGTTGTATTCTGTTTCTTGGTCTGAGTTGTAGTCATAAGGGTGTTTTCACTTTGTGATAATTCATTCACCTGTACACGTAGTTATACACTTGCCTCCATAGATGTTATACTTCAATTAGGAAGTTCATTTTAAAAATAGATGTTGTACATAAAATATATGGAATAATGTCCATGCCCAGCAACTGTAAATATGTTATTTAGGTGTGCCATCTCATTGTTACCCGAATCTACAATAATGCTGCTTTGTTATTCTTAATCCAAACCTTCTCTGTTTTCTTCACGGTATTTACCTCCACAGTAGTTATTTTCGTTTGATTTTTGTACATCTATATTTCACTACATGTAAGCAGTGTGAAAGCAAAGACCTGATCTGTCTTTCTTACCACGGTAATTCTAGCATCCAACTTGCACAAGACTTAAGACAAAGCAGATACTTAGTTGGAACTTGTTGAATGAGTGGATGAATTCCTGCCCGTTACAGAACATTTTCTGTTACAGAGACTGACAGTCTCTCTCCATGGTCATTTTTAGTATTTGTTATTTGGTAAGTTCTTCACTGGGCATTGTATTCTCTTCTGCTTTGGTTTAAGTCCATTTTTCTTCCTTAGATCTTAGTCATAGCATGAAAGAAAGTTAGAACTGGAAGAGATGAGATCATTTGGTTGAACCCTCTTGTTTTCATCAGTAACCCAAGATAATAGCATGCTTATTGTATAATCACTTTACTTGTATCTCACCTCTCTTCACAAATGAAGATCAGCAGGAGGATGACAGAGCATTTGGGATAGGGTTTTTTTTCACTGCTCTTTATGCTGAGGCTTGTGTAAATGGCATGTCTGATTGCTTCTACCTGAATCAGCCTGTGGGGCCACACGCTGCCACTGTAGAAAACAAAGCAAAGAAAGGAACATGTCCCCATAAAAACAGCTTTATCTCTGGGCAGCTGTATTCCCCATAATTTATCCAGGAACTTAATACATCAGTCTCAAAGGGGAATCAAATGCCCATTACATTGCAGTTTCAGCATGTCATTCTTAGGTAGAAACAAGACCCTCTCAGCCGTTGCAAGACAAAATCATGAGTCCGTACTACAGGTTGCCCCCTGAACTGCAGTGCTTCCTGTTGGGCCAGATTGCTGCCACCCTGACTTAGGCAGCACTAACTGCAATAAATAGGCCTGTAATTCTTTAAGAATATTGGAGAACTCATGCCATTTGTGCCTGAGCAAACAATTAATGGGAAGGGTAATGGGGCTTTACGGACTACAGGTGAGGGGCTCGATGGCTGAACAAAACCCACGCTCGTGTCTTAATTCTGAACACATGTTCCCAAGGTGCTGCTAAGGTGCTGCTTGGAAGTATGAGTCCTGCTTTTACAGTTGTTTCTTGGCTTCCAAAAAAGGTACATGGTCCTGTTGTCTTCCTACACCTCTGCTATAAGAAAATCCCTTAGTCCAGAGAGGTGAGGGTTTGCTCAAAGCTTTCACTTCTCAGCAAAAACACATTCCAAACTTCTGGGTTCATGCTGATTTCAAAAGTGCCAGTGTACTGCTAGTAAACTTTATCCTTGTAGAAAAGCTCCAAAACAGCAAAGAATAGGAGGACAAAGGAAACCCCTTGTGTAGTGAAAGCACATTCACAGATTATATTCTTTGTGGTTAGCGTTTCTAGACCCATTTTTTCCTTTCATGCTCTGATTTTCAGCTGTACCAAAGATGTCAAGTCTCTCAACAGCAGTCAGTAAAGTGTAAATTTACTTCTGGCTGCTCTTGGGACCTCCTGTGGATAAAGCAGCTTGCCTTCATAAAAGCAGCATACAAGCCCCAAGGAAGGTTGTTTTTCAGTGTAGAAAGCTGGCCATCAATGAGGAACTGTAAGAAGGGAAAAGCTCTAGGGTTTCCCTAAAGCTGTACAAAAGGCCAGAGTGTCTTACAGCCAAGACCATTCTAAAGGGAGAAGTATGCTGTGTTTCAGTGGTAAACCTCTTTTCTCTCATAGCATCGAGTTCATCCTTGGGAATACTTTGAAATTTTATGGTGAGTTAGAAAAGCTGTGTCTGATGATTATATACCGTTATAGAGGAAAGAAGACCTGCTTGCAGTCAAGCTCATCACTGTGCTTTGTTGACTTGTAAGCTGCATCCTGATTTCAGAGACGTTAAAGTGTGAAAAAGTATGTGTCTTAGAGTTGGTGAAATTCAGAAGGTTCTGGGCTCTTGCCCTTGGCCATCTCTGACACTGCCTGCCCCACCAGTACAGATGAAATGTTTCGGTGGTGACACCATTGGTCTCTCCAAAATTCTTTTGGACATCTCAGTGGCCATGAATCTTGGTAATTCAGTTAAAGTGTGTCATGGTTCTTATCCATAAACTTTTCCTTTCCAAGAAGATAGGCATATTTTTTTTCCTTTCCTTGATCCCAGAATAGGCATCAGTATTCCTACAAAGTGGCCTAATTCCTTAATAGAGTACAAGGCCAGCTCACATCTGCTTATTCAATTAAATGTATAAAGTTTGAAGCCAGCTAGCTCTAAGTAGATGCCAGTTCATTTAACATGTTTCCCAACTTCATCCACATGATAGGCTGTCAGAGCTCTTGGACATTCAGAAGCCAAGAAATCAGGATTTTACCCAAAATGTCAGCTGTCTTTTGAGTCAAGGTAGTTAAAAATTGCTTGAACCTATCAACCTTCCTTCAGGCCTTCCCACCACCACCACCTTTTGTTTGTTTCTGCCCTTTTTTTTCCTGACAGCTTCTTTCTAACAGTCTCTCTCAGAGCTCTTCATTTTGCTCTGAATATAAAGAAGCAGAAAGGGGGAGAAAAACCTCCAGGCATCACCAGAAAAGGAGCAGTGCTCATTGTTGTAGAATAAAAAGATAATGGCCAATTTGTCAAGAAGTGTTGACAAGAAAGATAAAGTTGGAAGTAATTAACTGGCTGACATGCTGGGAGTGATGCGTCTGCCAATAGCTCCCTAAATCAGCCAGAGCCCTAGAAATGTGACAGCCATTCATCATTTTTACCACACGCCTCTGACAGGCTCCTCAGTTGGACACCCAGCCAGCACAAATTGTGGGCAGTCACACTCAGCTGTGCAGCTTCTCTGGGCTTTAAACAGGGTTGCACTAGGGCACCTGGGCCCACTTCCAGCCAGTTGCTGCCTGGAGGTGATGGTAAATGGGCAGCTTTTTTTCTTTAACCCCATGTACTGAGGTCATCCTTGGGACAGGCACTGTGATGCCCAGAGCCTCCTCGTAGACCTCTGCAGGAAGACCACTTACTGAACATAGAGAACAAAGGTTATCTCTCAGGCGACATGAGGGCATGCCCAGGAGATTGTCAGTGGGGTCACTCAGAGTCCGTCAGCAGGATGAAATGACTACACCGCCCTTAAAAGTAGTAATTATGAAGCCTCTGAATAAAATGGGACACACCTATGTGAAAAAACAGAATTTGAAATTGTGTGAATGCTCTGCACACCACCAGGTATAAAATACCTATTTGTTTATATAGAATAGATGAAAATAATATTTTGGAAAGGTGATTATATTGTGGTGAATTTTGCTTCCCCAGATTTTTCTTCATTTAAAAAAATATAGCTCCCCAACCAATCTCTCTTTTTTTTTTTTACTTTTTTTATTGTATAGTACAACATATATACAAAACAAAGAAATAAAAAAGTAACCGTTTTCAAAGCACTCTTCAGCAAGTAGTTATAGGACAGATCCCACAATTTGTCATGGGTTGCCATATGATCCTCTCATATTTTTCCTTCTAGCTGCTCCAGAATATAGGAAGCTAGAGGGTTTAAATATTTTTTTATCATCACAATTGACTTTTTTCCCCTTTTTTGTGAAAAATAACATATATACAAAAAAGCTGTAAATTTCAAAGCACAGCATCACAATTAGTTGTAGAACGTATTTCGGAATTTGACATGGGTTACAATTTCACAATTTCAGGTTTTTACTTCTAGCTGTTCTGAAATACTGGCAACTAAAAGAGAGATCAATTTAATTCAGCATTCATATTCATTTGTTAAATCCTATCTTCTATGTATAACTCCACCATCAGCTTTGATATTTCCATCCCTCTCTTTGGCAGTGTTTGGGCTATGGCAATTCTAAATTTTTTTATATTGAAAGGATCTGTCACTAATATGGGATAAATATAGCACTATCTGATGTTCTGGAGAGGCTGGGCTAGGTTCAAGACTTTTCTGGACCAGGGACCTATCTGGAGGTGGTAGGTTTCTGGAAAGTTAACTCTAGCGCATGAAATCTTTGTGGAATCTTGCATGTTGCCCTAGGTGTTCTTTAAAATTGGCTGGAATGGTCCTGGTTGGAAGTTGGCAGGTTATATTGGTAGCAAGGTCTAACTGAAGCTTACATAAGAGAAACCTCCAGAGTAGCCTCTCAACTCTATTTGAACTCTGCCACTGATACTGTATTAATTACACTTCTTTTCTGCCTTTTGGTCGATGGATGAAATGGTTGATCCCACAGTGCTGAGTCTGGATTCATCCCTGTGAGTCGTCTCCCACGTTGCCAGGGCAACTTCAATCCCTGGATGTCGTGTTCCACGTAGTGGGGAGGGCAGTGATTTCAGTTGCAGAATTGGGCTTCGAGAGAGTGAAGCCACATCTCAGCAACAAAAGAGGTCCTCCAGAAGTAACTCTTAGGCATGCCTATAGTCTAAGCTTCTCCATTACCTACATAAGCTTCACAAGAGTAAGCCTCATGATGGAGGGCATGGCCTATTGATTTGGGTGTCCATAAAGTTTGACACAGTATCGGGGATTCCCTGATACTGATTAAGGTTTAATAGTTCCATATGCTTTCTCCCATCCCTCAGGGGACTTTGCCAATACTTTTTGATTATCTGCTTAGTATACTTTAGGACGTATTCAGGTGTTTCAATAATCTATATAGGGTTAAAAGATCTCTTTCTTATTCTGTGCTCCTTGTGTTTCAGTTGTTCAAATGAGCTATACAGATAGGTTGAATTAGATTATTCACTACAGAAAATTTCAGTTACAGACCAAAATCTTGAAAAGATAGAATTTCACCCTCCTTCTACCTAATATGGAAAATTGTTAGCTTTTGATTCTAAAGAGCCCAGACTTTCTCACATACAGATTTAGTGTGCCCTATAAATATTATGACAAACTTAACATTTATACTGTAATCAAAGGAAGGACTGGAGACAAAGTAAGATCTACTCTTAGATACGTCCTAGAGTATATTAAGCAGATAATCAAAAAGCACTCTGGGACAGGGCTAAGACATCAGGAATCCATTTTGATTATCCAAGCTGGCCACCGTTCTTGTACTAGATCTTTTTTATCTTGGTGCCTTAGGTCCCTGAGAGTTCCACAGACACTCATGTCCCACTTTTGATGCTTTCTAATGGGGCTTGCCTTCTCTTTTCTAATATGTGGAAGTGGAGTAGTTCTGTTTCCTAACTTCTTAAAGAAAGAAAAAAAAGGTTTGACCCTTCCAGACCCAAAATCACTATTTTCACTTGATTCTGGCTTTAAGATATAAAACTCTTATGGTCTTCCAGTCTTCCTTCACTTACCCTACTGCTCGCATTTAAATTGCTCCTCACAAATTTCCTCTACCTTTGCTGCCTCACTGCTGTCCTTTAGCCTTTACCCTATTCAAAAAGAAATTTACGTCATTGAGTTCCCCAGACCATGCTGCCACTCCCAGAATCCCAGAGTAGCTGCCTAATAAAGACACTGGGGCCCAGCCAACCCCAAATCATGCTGACACCGTCAGGGAAACAAGCTGTTTTGCTTTTACTCATGTGCTGGAAACAGAGTTGTCTTGGTTCTGAAGAAGCAGCAGGGTCTGATGCAATTACCACTCTATAGAAACAAGAAAAACTGCTTGCTATGGTGATTAGGGACCAACACAGTGTCCAGTTTGGCCCCATCATGGCTGGTCAAAAGCTCCTCAGTCAGGCCTGCTGCAGACCCCCCATCAGCTGTGTGGCATGTGTCACCAGCCTAGTGCCAAGGGAATTCAGAGAATTCTTACTTGACAGGGAACCAAATGTAACATAGACTGTGGTCTGTGCTAGAAATAGGAGAGGGGAGGCCCAGAGCCATTTGGGAAGCAAATGGGTAGGTGATGTTCTTATAAATTCCTAATGGGCACACTAGGAAAACCTGAGCCTCCCTCAGAATTGACTGCAGTTGCTCCTCTTTTGACTGAGGACTTTTCCACAGGGTTAGGATATGTGTTGAATAGTCTTGCGCCACTTTGCTTTAATAGCCTATGGGTCACTGAGATGCCAAGACTGAGAGATGAGGGTTGATAACCCAATGAGCCACGCAAGAAGGAATTACTAAACCAGATTATTTTGGATTTGCTATCATCCCAGATTCTTATGGAATAGTAACTTAGGAACTCCTTTAAAAAACAACAGTGTTCTTCCGGTTTCTCTTTTCAGGGGGTAGGAATGGCATTTGAATGCCAAGTCTTTCTTACTACCTTGAGCAGGTAATGACTAACCCTTTCTGTCAGTCTCATCTTCCTCCATTAAACTGGTCAAGACCTGCCTATGAGAAGCGCTGAAGGAAAACTTTCTGGAAAGGGAAAGGTTATGGGAAAGTAAATATACCCGCTCCCAGCATTAGGTTCCCAGGATCCCTCTTGACAGAGAACTGCCAAGGCCATGAGAAACTCCTTCCCATCTAAACCACTTCCTCAGCTTATCTGTTTCCCCTGCTTGGGTACGCCTACCTCTGGAAAGAGGTTTTTGGATACTGGGGAGAAAAGATGCTTGGTGTAACCCATACAAAGGTATTGAGGCAATTTCTTGTCCTTATTTGTTAATTCTACTCAACTCTGGAAAGCATTTTTCCCCAAATGCCAAGAATTTTCCAAATTTCAACCTTTCAACATAGCCTCCTTTATAATAATTAAATCTTGGAATGGTGAATGAGTAAGAATGAATACATCTGTATACTTGCCTCTCCCTTTGATATCCTATTGACATATTGAGTGTTCTCTCCATTTCTGTTCAGTGTCTTCCCAGCACCAGGTTCATTTGTGGTTTTATGGTGCAGCTAAGCAGTTTCTATTTGCTGTCTATAGATTTGCAACTGTTTAAAATTGCAATTGGATGTTCTCACTGGAAAACGAAATAGATTACAGATATACCCCTCATATCCATGTTAAGGCAGCAGTAGGAATCACTAACTTAGAAATCCTTTTGATCCAGTTCTCCTTTCCTTCTAGCCTCAGTGTGCATCCAAAGGTGACAGAAAGCTGGCCAGCCTTTCATCTCTGTTTGCACGCTGCCATTTTAGGTACATTGCTGCCCGAGCCTCTGTCTTTCTAAACGTGTTTGTTTGCAGACCTTTCAGCTGGACCAAAGTTAGCAGTCTGGTTTGTGTCAGATACTCCTCTGCCATTGGGCTTGGCTTTGAACAGTTTGCCCTTTAGAAGCCTACAGTATTAATAGAGAAAGACGTGAGGAGCACACAAGGAAGCAATTATGGAATGGGCTTTAAAAACTCCCAGCTGTCCAATAAAATGAGAGTTCCTTATTAAGGGGACTCTTGAGCAAAGGTGATTTCTTAACATGAGCCGAACATACAATCTCTCCCTTCGGTCTCATAAAACCACATCTGAATTTAAAACAGGAATATTTCAAAGGACAGCCTTGTGTCACCCAAGAAGCCAAGAGACTCGGGGACTTCGAAGCCAGAAACTCCTGAGTATTCATAGAGACTTATCTCACACTTTGCAATATAGACATTATCTGTAGGTCTGGCAACCTCAAACAAGCTGCTCCAGAAAAGCCTGCTGTGGCAGCCTGGTTGATTCATATTGGGAGGCCTTAAGGTATATCAGTAGCTTTTGAAAAGAAGTAAGAAATGGAGTGGGGTCAAAGGGGAGTGTAAACAATGTCACCGACAAGGGTTAGGTGAAGCACAGTAGAGCTCCTTTCTCCTGTACAGCAAATTATAGAGATCATTGAAAACGTCCCACCCATTGCATTCAAGTAGTCAATAATCCATTCATTTTGCAAGTATTTACTGGTCACTTACTGATGCTGAGAGTAGAACGTTAACAGTCTTTCCCATTGCAAAGCTTATAACATATCTTCTATTATTTAAGATCATTCTAAATGCTAAGTTTTGTAAGGGAAAGGATGACATCCACAGCCTATGACCGACTGGGCCACAGTTTCTTCATCTATAAAATGTGACTATTAATAATAGTTCCTACCTGAAAGGGCTGAGATAATGCTTATAAGCAATTAATACGGTGTCTCTGGCACATATAATGAGCTCTCAATAAATTTGGGTATTTTTTCATTGTTACTGTCATTATAGTATGTTGCCTCATGTGGTAGGGTGCCAGGAGCCATGGAGGAAGAAAAAAAAATTAAGGTACCAAACAAGATGTTCCCTTTAACTCTCCAGAACTTCTGCAACATCTGCAGTTAGCATACTCCAGCAACCTTGTAGATACTCCACAAGTCTTGTGGCAAGATTCTGCAGAAGGCAAGAGAAAAGTGCAGATTAAGGAGACCTATAGGAAATTAACATGTCAAAGCTGGAAGAAGAAAGAATAAACAGGTTGATAACAGCTGGTTAATTTAAAATCTTTTTGACTCTCTGAACAAAAGAAAATGGGTCTGTATAATCTTTCCTTTAGGTCCTCAAATCAGAGACCAAGGAATTAAACTTTATTTCATTTTTCATGGTTATTTTTCAGTCCATTTAGTCAAGGCAGTAATTTTTCAATGATTGTCCTTCCTATTGGATGACGGCTTATCATGAAGTTCAGAGTATACCCCCAGAGCAGTTGCTAAGGGTCAGTATTCCCCACCAACAAGCCCAGCCTCTCTCCTTCCCCTTGAGCTTTGTCTGATTCCTCATCTGCCCCACATATAAGTAGGAAGTATTATGTAGATGGCTCATTTATGTATTGGAAGGTTTGGACTTTATCTAAAAGGAGCTGGGCTATATGGTGGTTTTATTTTTCAATTTGTAAATCTTTGCTGGCCTGTATTTAGAGATTTATCAATTTGCATTTCTCCTGTCAGGTTTCTACTCAGTACTTTCTGACTTTGATCAGAAAACTTCTTAAATATAATGAGTGGGAGGGTAGGGTGGGAAGAAGCTTTCTTTTTTTTTTAGTTTTGTTTTGTTTTATCCCCAGAATGAGGCAAGCTTTAGTAGTGTTTATAATTTGTTTTTGAAAATAGAATATGTTCCAGAACACAAGCTTAGAAGACAAGATTAGAACAAATCAAGACAAAATTAGCACTCCTGGATTTTTATGTCTCATTCTTAGTTAGCTTCTGGTTCAGGCAAAGAACCACCTCATTTCCCTCATTAGAAAAATTCATTACTCCTACTGGGACCATCCCAATAGTCCATGTAGGGTTAACATATAAAGTTAGTTAAGTTCAGATAACATGCAGTTTGCAGAGTCTTTTTGGAACTTTCTGGCTTCTTATACTTCCAAATTATTTGGTTTCAAGAAACTAGATAATTTCAAATGTATCCCCAGTAATATTAATTGTTAATACAGTTTACCCAGCCCCAGGCTATTGGACAGCAAAGTACAGTACCTGACTTAAGAGCCAAGAAGTGTTGAGATCCTGCAGTGGAGTCAGTCCTTTTGTGCTGGCTTTTCATTTTCAGCTTGGAAAAATGCATATAGGGCTTCTTTAAGGAAACAGTGAAGCTACAGTTTCACTCTGAAATAAAAACATTTCTGACTTCCGTAGCTAACCAACTTTGACTCATTGCTTTCCTTAGGACAAGCACAGAAGCCACAGTGGGTCCTCCCAGTAGATCCCACACCAGGTTGCCTATCTCCTTTGAACACAGGAGGACATCAGACACTGTGACTTCACCTCTGATTGCAGCTCTTCCCAGAGCCTGGATACCTGACCCAAGCAGTGCTATTCAGGAAGCATATGGAACTTAAACACCAGTGATTTCCTAATGCTAGCTCAAGTCTCAACCATGGATGTATGTTTCTCCTGTTCACAAGCATCTAAATAACTATGTTTCTAGTAAATTTCATCCTTGGACAAAATTTCATACCCATTATTTCATTTAATTCTCTGAAGAACCCTGTGAGGGAGGTAGTATTATCCCCAATTATAGATGAGGAATCTAAAACTCATAAAAGGTGACTTGCCAGTGGTCACACAACTTATAGGTGGCAGAATCGGACTTCCAGAGTTTTAAGCCCAAGTTTTCTGACCAAATCCAGAGCTGTTTCTCTTCCTTCTTCCCCTCAGCAAAAAAGATATAAGGTTGTTTCAGGTAACATGCGCTGTACCGAGTCCTTGTGAAACTTGGGAAAAATCACTGTATGTGTTCTCTCACACCTCCCCATGGGCCTCAGGGCTGATGATGCCTTTCTCCTCCCTGTTGTTCAGGGAGGCGTGACACTGAAGGAGTGATAGGTAGGAAAGATTATTTGAAATATGTCTTGTAAACTTGAGGCATTAGATTATTACTTTTACAGATGTCAACTTCTCTAGTTCATCAGATTTCTGAGCAGTTCCCTCCCAGTTTTATTGAAAGAAATGTGGTAGAAATTGAATTTTTAAAAATATTTGTAATAGCATTCCCTGGCCATATAACCACACTGAACCCAAATCCTGGAATTTTCCAAAACTACTTAAAGGTTAATTCTATTCAAGTAGACAGTTTGTACTTGAGGCAGTAAACTGGATCTCTGCTCTTTAAACCAGTCTAGGCTCCCAAGTTGGTGTGTCATCTCTTGCTCCCTGTCAAGAAACAGGTAGAATCCTTGTTGTCATATGACTCTCTCCAACCCGCTCCTCCCTCCCTCTTTTCCTTCCTTTTATAATTTAGGCTTATGATTAAAATCGGGGTTAGATACTGTTTACTCTCTTACATAAGTTCCCATTGGAAGAAGAGTCTAAGTCCCACCCCTTCCTACTTTCTGGAGCTCTTTGTAATCTCTGATTAACCGATTCTAGGCACCAGGCTTTCTCATGGCACTGCCTCGTTGCCCCTTTCCAGGTACAATCCTCCAGCCCCACTGGCCACATAGTGGCTGTAGATAAATGACAAAGCAGCGTGGTATTAGCAAAATCGTCTCTATGCCAGAGAGACCAGTCCAAGGACCTGTAGATCTCGCCCCACTCAGTCCAATGCAGATGGAGGGGTAGTCCTTGAAGGTGTCTCCTTAGTTTGAAGATTAGAGGAAATGGGCTCTGTCAGGAAGACGATCAGGAAGTTGCACAGCCACAGCTCAGGTTCTTTGACAGTGACGTGGATGGCCCAGCCTTAGTCCCTCTTCTGGGTCTCTCACAGGGTTTTTTTTATTTGTTTTGGTTATTCTTATTACCGATGATAGCTGACAAGAAGATGTAGGAGTTAAAAATTCAGCGGTACTTCATGTTTGTGCACTACAACAATGACAATTTTGGATCCAGTATTCCTAGTTTTTTTAGAAACAAACACGTTCTGCGCGACTTTACAGGATCTGAGAAGAAACCACTCTGTGCTGCTTGGAAGAAGGGCCCCAGAATAAGCAAATACAAAATATGAGCATTTGTTTTACTGCACCCACCCCCCCATCCCTGAAAAAAAGAAATTGGGCGTAGGAAATCAGAAACCTTTCTCAGACGAAATCATTCAAGCTAAGCATTCTGGATGGCATTAAGTCATTGATGCTTGCTCTGCATCTGCACACCTAGTCCCCAGTGTACTGGGAGCCAGCTGCCCGTGAACGGTCCCCTTCTTCTCACCTGCAGACATGTCGAGTATAACCACCTCTTCCTTTTGTTTTCCCAGTATTAATAATAAGCTACAGCAGCCAGAGGCAGCTGCCGGGGTGTTAGAATATGCCATGAAGCACTTTGGAGAGCTGGTAAGTGCCTTGTTTGCTTTGAAAAGCAAGAGATGGGGGGAAATCTGGCAAGAAAGGCACTTGGCCCCTACCTCAAAAAAGTTATTTTTCTTTTCTGTTTTTGTTTGTTTGTTTGTTTTACTAATCAGTAACAGTCTGACACTGATTACCTATATCACTTTCTCTTTCTCTCTCTTTTATTAAAGAAGTGGTAGGTAGAAAAATGCACAATTCCAGGGTTTCCATATACCACCCTCACACAGTTTTCCTTACTAACACTTTGCATTAGTTGGTACCTTTGTTAAAATTGGTGAAACTCTTTTATTATAATTGTACTGTTAACTATAACCATAGTTTACATTAGGGTTCATTATGTTGTACATTTCAGTAGCTTTTTAAAAGTCTAATTCTGGTAACATTTATATGACCTAAAATGACCCCTTTTAACCACATTCAAATATATAATTCAGTGGTGTTAATTATTTTCTCAATATTATGCTACCATCACCACTATCCATGACGAAAACATTTCCATCACCCAAACAGAAACTCTATATTAATTAGGCATTAGCTCCCCATTACACCCACCCCAGCCCTTGGTACTATGTAATCTTCATTCTGCCTTTATGAATTTGCATTTTCCAGTTATTTCATATCGTTGAGTAGTTTGATTGCTAAAGCTACTGAAATGGGAAATACCAGAAATGGATTGACTGTTACAAAGGGGGTTTATTAAGTTACAAGTTACAATTCTAAGGCTGTGAGAATGTCCAAATTAAGGCACCAATAAGAGGACACCTTCATTCAAGAAAGACTGATCACCACCAGGGTTTCTCTGTCATATGGGAAAGTGTGTGGCCGTGTCTGCGGTCCTTCTTTTACCCAGTTTCTGGTTTCAGATGCCTCCCTCAGCTTCTGGTGTCTCCTGGAGCGTTTTTCCTTTTACATCTCCAAATATCTGTGTCTTCATTTCATCTCTCTGCTCTCTGTGTGAGTTCTAAGCTCACTTTGTGTTTTCTGCCTTTTATTTGCTTCATAAAGGGCCCCATAAAAGGACTAAGACCCAACTTGAATGGGATGGGTCGCATTTCCATGGAAACAACCTAATCAAAAGGTCCTGCCCAAGAATACATCTGCCCCCACAAGATTGGATTAAAAGAACATGGTTTTTCTGGGTACATAACAGTTTCAAACCAGCACAGTGAAATAATACAATATTTGTCCTTTTGTGTCTGGCTTATTTCAATCAACTTGAGATCTTCAACATTCATCCATGTTGTTGTATGTTTCAGAAATTCATTCCTTTTTACAGCTGAATAATATTCCATTTTATGTCTTTACCATATTTCATTTGTTCATTAATCTGTTGATGGAAGCTTGGATTACTTCCATCTTTTGACAACTGTGAATAATGTTGCTGTCAGAATCGGTGTGCAAGTATCTGTTTGAGTCCCTGCTTTCAGTTCATTGGAGTATATACCTAGGAGTGGGATTGCCAGGTCATATTGTAGTTCCATACTTTCTGAAAGAACTGTCAAACTGTTTTACACAGTTCTGCACCATTTTACGTTCCCACCAACAAAGAATAAGTGTTCGTGTTTCTTGATACCATCTCCAAAAATGTCATTTTCCTTTCTTTTTCTTTTTAGTATTAACCATTCTTGCATGTGTGAAATGGTACCTCATGGTTTTGATTTGCATTTCCTTAATGACTAATGATGCTAAGCATCTTTTCATATGCTATTGATCATTTGTATGTCTCCTTTGAAGAAATGTCTGTTCAAGTCTTTAGCCATTTTTAAGTAGGGTTGTTTCTTTTCGTGGTGGAGTTGTAGAATTTCTTTATATACTCTGGATCTTAAACCCTTATCAGATATGTGGTTTCCAAAGACTTTCTCCCATTCTGTAGGTTTTCTGTTTACTTTCATCATGAAGTCCTTTGATGCACAAAAGTTTTAAATTTTTATTAAGTCCCATTTATCTATTTTTCTTTTCTTATTTGTGCTTTAGATGTCTAAGAAACCATTGTCTAACACAGGGTCCTAACGGTGCTTCCCTATGTTTTCTTCTAAGAGTTTTATAGTTTTTGGTTCTTATATTTAGATCTTTTGTTCCATTTTGAGTTAAATTTTATATATGTTATGAGGTATGGATCCACCTTCGTTCTTTTGCATTGGATATCCCATTCTCCAAGCACCATTTGTTGAAGAAATTATTCTTTCTCCATTAAGTGGACTTGCTACTGTTGTCAAAAATCATTTGGCTGTAGATGTGTGGGGTTATTTCTGAACTCTGAGTTCATTTCCGTTGGTCAGTGTCTGTCCTTATGCCAGTACCACACTGTTTTGATCATATAGCTTTGCAGTATGTTTTAAAATTAGAAATTGCAAATTCTCCAGTGTTGTTCTTTTTCAGGATGAATTTTACTATTTGGGGCCCCTTACCCTTTCATATAAATTTGGTGATTGGCTTTTTCATTTCTGCAAAGACCTTTGAAATTTTGACTGATTGCATTGAATCTGTAAATTGCTTTAGGTAGAATTGATATATTAACAATATTTAGTCCTTGAATCCATAAACATGGAGTATACTTCCATTTCTTTAGGTCCTCTTTGATTTCTTTCAGCACTATTTTGTAGTTTTCTGATTACAGGTCCTTTGCATCCTTGGTTATATGTATTCCCATATATGTGATTCATTAAGCGGCTATTGTAAATGAAATTATTTTGTTGATTTCCTCTTCAAATTGTTCATTGCAGGTGCAGCAAAATGCTTCTGTTTTTTGCATACAGATCTTGTACCGCACCAGTGGGTTACTTTGCTGAATTTGTTTCTTAGCTCTGGTGTCTTTGTTGTGGATTTTTCAGTATTTTCTACATGTATATATATAGGATCATATCATCTACATATTGGGGAAGCTTTCCTTCTTTTCCAATTTGGATGTCTTTTCTTTCTTTTTCTTGCTTTGGCTAGAATTTCCTGTACAATGTGGGATAACAGTGGTGACAGTGGGCTGTCTTGTCTTGTCCCTGATCTTAGAGAGAAAGCTTTCAGTCTTCCACCTTTGAGTATGATGTTAGCTGTGGGTTTTTCATATATACCCTTTGTCGTGTTAAGGAGGTTTCCTTCTATTCCTAGTTTTCTAAATGTTTTTTATTAAGAATTTTGTCAAATGCCTTTTTTGTGTCAATTGAGATGGAGTTTTTTTCCTGTGTTCTATTAATGTGATGTACTATATTAATTGTTAGTCTTTTGTTGAACCATCTTTGCATACTTATGATAACTCTCACGTGATCATGGTGTATAATTCTTTTAATGTGATGTTGTATCCTGTTTGCTAGTATTTTGTTGAGGGTTTTTGCATCTATATTCATAAGGGATATTGCTCTGTAATTTATTGGGGGGGGTATCTTTAACTGGCTTTGGATTTTGGGTGACATTGACCTCATAGAATAAGTTTTGAAGTGTCCCATCTTTTTTTAGAAGATTTTGAGCAGGATTGGTGTTAATTCTTGGAATGTTTGGTAAAATTCACCAGAGAAGCCATCTGGTCCTGGAATTTTCTTTTTGGGGGAGATTTTTTATGACTCATTCAGTCTCTTTATTTGTTATTGGTCCTTTGAAATTTTCTGTCTCTTCCTAAGTTAGTGTGGGTAGTTTGTGTGTTCTAGGAATTTGTTCATTTCATCTAAGTTATCTAATTTGCTGGCATACAGTATTCATAGTATTTTCTTATGCTTTTGATTTCTGTGCTGTCTATACTAGTGTCCCCCCGCCCCACACTTTCATTTGTGATTTTAGTTATTTGCAGCCTTGTTCTCTGTTTCTTTGTCAGTCTAGCTAAGGTCTAGCCATTTCATTGATCTTTGAAAAAAAAACCTTTGTTTTTTTATTCTCTCTCTCTTTTTTTAATTCTCTATTTCATTTATTTCCGCTCTAATCTTTATTTCCTTCCTTGTGCTCACTTTGGGTTTAGTTTGCTCCTCTTTTCCTAGTTCCTATGGTAATGAAGTTATATTTCTGATTTGAGGTCTTTTTTTTTTCCACATGGGCTGATAATGGGAATCAAACTGGGTCTCCAGCATGATAGGCAAGAACTCTGCCACTGAGCCACCGTGACCTGCCCAAGAGATCTTTCTTTTTAAAGTAGTCATTTAGAGCTATAAATGTCCTTTTCAGCAGTGCCTTTGCTGTATCCCTCAAATTTTGATATATTGTGTTTTTGTTTTCACTTGCTTCAAGATATTTCCTAATTTCCCTTTAGATTTCTTCTTTGACCCATTGATTGTTTAAGAATACATTGTTTAATTTCCACATATTTGTGAATTTTCCAGTTCTCCCTCTTATTAATTTCTAACTTCATCCTGTTGTGGTCAGAGAAGGCACATGATATGATTTCAATATTTTTAAATTTATTGCAACTTTTTTTGTAACCTAACATATAGTCTGTCCTGGAGAATGATCCATGTGCACTTGAGAAGAATGTGTATTCTAGTGCTGTTGGGTGAAGTGTTCTATGTATGTCTCTTAGTACTAGTTGCGTATATTTGGTCTCTTGATGGTTTCCCATGGGTTTCTTAAGCTCTCTCTATTCACTTTTTCTCATGTTTTTATTTCCTTCCGTTCCTCAGCCTGAATCACTTCTGTGTTTTGCCTTGAGTTTTCTTTTCTATTCTTCTTGCAGTTGCAATCTGCTATTGAAACCCTCTAGGGAATTTTTCATTTTAGTGATTGTGACCTTCACTTCCGGTATTTCTATTTGATTCCTTTTTAAAATTTCTCTTTATTGAAATTTTCATATTGTTCACTCATTGTTTTCTTGGTGTCCTTTAGTTCTTTCTCTGTTTTTCTCTAACTCCTTCAGCCTATTTTTTAAAGTCTGTGTCTAGTATGTCCAGATCCTTGTGTTCTTCATTGGTGGTTTCTGGATTTTTATCTTATTCCTTTGGATGAGCCATTATTTCCTGTTTCTTTGTCTTATATCTTTTATTGCACACTGTACATTTTAATATATTTACCAGTTAACTATGGGATTTAGTCCCTGAGCTATCTATTCTTTAAGTTTATATACAGTTAGTGATATGACAGCAATTTCCTTCAAGTGTCAGGACTAACAAAAACATACCACTATAGCATTTAGCCTCCAATCAAGAATATCAGCCCAAGACAAGTGTGAAGTCATCTTGTCTTTTTTGAGCCCTAGTCTTGTCCTGGGCTTATCCTTGCTGGTGGCCTTAGGGATCCCAGGAATACAGCAATCCTATTGATCCTCTACTCCCTAATAAATAGACTCTCGCCTTCCCCCTTCTGGGGGCTCTATTATATGTCTTAAAACAAGTCATCCTTTGGTCCAAGCCATTTTGATTTAATTGTTTCTTATATATTTTTTTAGCTCTCCTGCTGCTTCTGTCTGCAGGGCTAGTCCTGGGAGAATGAGCTAGAGACTAGTGTCCCAGTTCAGTCTTGCAAGCTGCCTCCCAGTAGGTGCTACCAACATATGGGCACCCACGTATGCACATAGGGGTTACTCTGCTCACTCTAGAATAGGACCAGGGGCCCACAATAGACGCATGGGCTAACTCCACCTCACCCTAAAGAGGGGCCAGGGTCAGGGCCAACAAAGGTGCCACATGCTTCTCCAATCATCTTTTTCCCCCAGAAGATAAGTATTTTTTTTTTCTTTCTTATTTTTTTTAGGAGATGAGTATTTGTATTCTCATTTTACAGGTGAGGAATTGAGTCTCCGAAAGGCTGAGCAGCTTGGCCTTTCACAAGGCTCAGAAGGGGCAGAGATCGATGGCCTTTAGCCTTCCTTTAGTCCCCCGGGTCTTCTCTGGCATCATTCCCATTTTTACACTTCCTATTTTCCTTCCCTTTCTGTCTCTGGATTACTTTCCAATTCAAGGTAGACATCTATCCATGAGCTACATTTTACATTCTTCATCCTGGCTTTCAAAACACTCCACTTTGATGCTATTCCACTTTTGGGAGTATCTTCCACCCTTCCCAAGCCCAAGTGCAGCTAGCTGACTCCATTTACCCCCCATGACCCTGTCTAGCCCCTCTGTAGCAGTTTGTTTCCTAGCACTCACTGCCTGAGGAGTTCTCCCCAGACTTCCTCTCTGTTTTCTGACCCTTTCCATTCAGCTGTCACTAAGTGTCCCCAGCCCTCCTGGCTCTGTCAGGCCCTGTGCAATGTTACTCCCTCCATGAAGCTTCCCAGTCCTTGTGAACCTACAAGTAACCTCCTTTAAGGACAAGTGCTATTTCTCGGGCTCCCTGGTATGGCTGTTAACCATGTGCTGTTTTATGGCATCCTTAATACTGCTGACTTTATTTAATTTTTCTTGTGCTAGTGCTTTGCCCAATTAGATTGTAAGCTCCTTGAGTGCCAAACGTCTTTTTAAACACTTTTATGATATTTCTCGACACCTATCTAGTGCTTTGCACACAAAAGGGGTTCAGTAAGTATCTGAATGTTTCTATGAGATTATGTTCATACCAGGTTGATACCTAGCACTCTTAGTACAAGTGTCAAAGAGCTGAAGTTAATTTTCAGTGCTTACCATCTCACTGCCAGGACCTTCCTTTCCCTCCTATAAGCAGAATATCCTGATCTACCCCTGCTGCACAAGGCTCCCAACTCAGGCTGGCCCTTGACTAGTGGTGCCATGCACCTGGGCTAGCAGGGCCCATTCTCCTCCCTTTTCAAGGAGATCTCAAAGTAGTCCACCATACTGGTTGCGTATGTTGTCTCCAGAGTCAAATTGCCTGGGCTTGTATGCCAGCTCTGCCACTTCCTAGCTAGGTTCTGGGTAAGCTCCTTCACTATTCTGGGCCTCAGTTCCTCATCTGTGAAATGAGGGATAATAGTACTTCCCAGTCATTTACCAGCTGTTTCTTGCGGGCCTATTATGTGCCAGGCATTGTTGTAGGTGCTTCTCCAGCCATTTTTTAAGCTAGTTTTCTTGATTTGGCACTTGCCCAGTTACTGCAAAAAAAAAAAAAAGCGTTAACTGTTTTCTGGAGTTTTGAGTTAGGTGGGTCTGCCAGTTTTTTGGTTTTTTGTTTGTTTTGTTTGTTTGCATGGGCAGGCACCAGGAATCGAATGCAGGTGTCCAGCGCTGCCAGTTTTTGCTGGTTGTTCAAAGGTTCTGTGGGGGTACACTGTCTTGGAGCATCTTATGCTGCCATCTTGGTTGACCAATTGTCTGATTTACCTATGTCTTAGGAATGAAGAAGTCAATGGCCATGTGGGCTGTATTCAAACAGAACATAGATTTTGAGGGTAGGATGTAATAAATAGTACAGCTGATCTTTTTCCAAGCTTTTAGCATCTGCTTAACGTTTTGCTAAGTGCTTTACATACTCATCTGATTCATTCAGTCTTCTTAACAAACCTGTAAAGTTGATCTTAATTGTTAATCCATAAGGAAACTGCAGCCCC
The DNA here is from genome assembly GCF_023851605.1 of Tamandua tetradactyla. NCBI lineage: Eukaryota > Metazoa > Chordata > Mammalia > Pilosa > Myrmecophagidae > Tamandua > Tamandua tetradactyla. The sequence goes on from NC_135328.1 coordinate 214,266,058, forward strand.
AATGGGTTTAGAACCTTGCCGAACATGGTAGATGACTCCCAGGGATGAGCCTGGCTCTGGCACCATGGAATCAGCAATGCCATCCTGACCAAAAGGGGGGAAGAACAAAAAGGTATCAGTGGCTGAGAGAATTCAAATAGAATCAAGAGGCTACTCTGGAGGTCACTCTCACGCAAGCTTCAGTTAGACATTGCTACCTGTCATAGCTTGCCAAACCCCAACCAAAACCATTTCTGCCAATCCTAAAGAACACCTAGGGCATTATATAAGATTCTACAAAGGTTCCATGCACTAGGGTAACCTTCCAGAAAGCCCATCCTCCAGATGGGCCCCTGGACCAGAGGAGTCCTGAAATGAAGAGGGGCCATCCTGTCCAGAACATCAGCTAGCCCCATCCCATATTATCAACAGCTCCTTCCAATATGAAAAAGTTAGAATGGGCATAGCCCAAATCCCCCTAAAGATTGGGAGAAAGATCAAAGGTGATGGCAGAGTTATAAGAGAAGGTAGGGTTTAACAAATGAGTATGATGGCTGAATCACTGATATTTCTTTTAACCTCTAGTATGTTAGAGCAGCTAGAAGTAAAAACCTAAAATGGTGGAATTTTTGTGTAACCTGTACCAAACTCTGAAATCTGTTCTACAACCAATTGTTGTGATGCACTTTGAAATTTATTACTTTTTGTATTTATGATATTTTTCACAAAAAAAGAAAAGTCAATTGTGATGATAAATGCACAGCTATATGATGATATTGTGAACCATTGATTGTGCGCTTTGGATGATTACATGGTATGTGAATATATAATATATATATATATCAATAAAAAATTAAAATTTTTTTGTTTGTTTAAAAGAAACTTGCCTGAGCTCACAAAGTGAATAAATAGCAGAACCAAGACTTAAACCTAGGTGGTCTGGCATTGGAATCCAGGAATTTAACCCTGATCTGAGTTACCTTTGCATCATCTACTGCAGCTAGCATTACCTGGTCCTAAGTTAACACTTAGTATAGACATAAAAGGCCATGGCCGGTTTTCTGGGAAAAAATATACTATGATTTATACATGATATTGATGGATCTTTCCATTTCATTATTGCTTACATAGCTTCTGCTCTTCTGCCATCTTTGTCCTACCAATATTAAAATGTTTCCATTACTCTTTGCGGCCCTGGGAAGGTACTTTGGTAACTTCCTAACCATATATATAAAATATCTACTTAACTTAGTATTAAATCCTTGAAGGCCAAGAAGTTCTGAGTTCATACATTTGATGGGGAGCCTTATATTAGTCATGTCTAGTTTGCCTCAATCAAGGGCCCGTGGTATTAAGAGTAAAGGAGATTATGAATGTTTCTCAGGCTTTTGTTTGAGTACTTAGCATTTTGCCTTACATGAGGGTTAGTGAATTGAACTGAATTTTATGGAAATTTTTTGCCATCTTTAGCGCATATTATCTTATCTATAATTAGAGTATAGAATGTTTCTCTCCAGGTGATAACAAGATAGAAAGATCTATGTTTTAGCCATCATTGCCACAATCCTTGTTTGCAGAAAGTAGACAGAGAGGGTACATAATGTACTCCAGCTACACAAAAAAATATCCTTAGGGCTTAGACCTAGTTTGTGCCGACTCAAACAAGGAACTCCACAGCATCTGGTGTACAGGTGTTCTGCCACATGTAGTTTATATCCTAGTGGTTCAGAGTGCCAACCTCAAATGAAAGCCCCTCAGTCGCCAGGTTCAAAAGGTAACTATTAGCTTTAGGATTATTGCTAAACCCGTGGTGGATTTTCTCTTATATTTAAAGAGCTGAATCCTATTAAGCTCAACAATAGTTTGCTTTTCTTGGCAGAGCCTGCACTTTCTCAGCACAATTTATATAACTGCAATCTCATTAGAATTTTCTGTGATTCATTGCTTAGACCTTATAGTTTCTGCCATCTATTGCAATTCAAAATATCCTGCCCCCTACTTGACCTGTTCCACATGCTGCTCCCTCTGCTTTCTGTCTGTTCATATTAAGTATATGCCATATACTAGCCCTTTTGCCCCTTTTCACCCAGTATAGAAATTCAAAATGGGAAATTTACCAGTTTTGTTCCTAAGAATTTTTAATTTTACATTATCTTTGCAGTCACTAAGTTTAGCCTTTCATGTTAAGGCATAATAGAGAGACATTATTTTAAATAGGCTTGGAAAATACAAGTTAGATTTTTTTTTTACCTTCCATAGAACCAGATTTGCCCATTTTGGCAAATTCCACTGTACGTTCGGGTAAGGGCTATAGTGGCAGCAGAATTAGTGCAGGAGCGGTGGAGGGGAGTAGTGTTGTCAAAAACAAACTAGAGGAAATAGGTACAAGTTAACAATGTAAAATATAAATGACCTCCTTACAGAGGTTCAAGAAAGAAAGGATCTTTCAAATAGCTTTGCAAAATAGCTGTTAGTGTATGTACTACTCAAACATGAGTTTTATTTAGAAAGGGAAGGAGGGTAATAGAGGAAACCAATGTGGACCCTGCATTATAATATATATATTCCATTGTGGAATCACACTGTTATACAAGAAATCCCTGGAGAGTCTCTCTACCTAGGCCTGGCAGAGAAATTGTCAGTTACTCAGCTGGTGGTGAAGCCCAGAAGACAAACTGAGGTGGAGGGCAGATGGAGGACAAACAGAGAATATACATATAACAGTCTCCTGATCATTCAGAGAGCCATAGTCAGCAGCTTCAGGACTCTAGTACCTCTTACTCACATGGACAACACTGAATTTCAGCATGGTACTCCATCTGCCCAGGATAATGGAATCCGTCCTTTGACTCCTAGTGCTGGTAAAGCTGCCAAGAGCAGAGCAGGAGAGAACGTTGGATGGGAGACTCTAAAAGAATGAAGAAAAGGGTTTCCAGAGAATTTTAAGTGATAGTGTTATATAGTATTTTTAATTATTTCCTATAAGTTTAAAAATGCAGGCGGGCCACAGTGGCTCAGCAAGCAGAGTTCTCGCCTGCCAAGACTGGGACCCAGGTTCAATTCCCAGTGCCTACCCGTACCAAAAAAAAAAAATATATATATATATATATATATATATATATATATATATATTTAATCTTAATGCATATATATATATATATATATATATATATGCATTAAGAAATACAGAGAATCAAGAGCTTTTAAAAAGTAAGTTGTTTTCCTGCAGCAAGTATGCAGCTATTGCTTGGTCCTATTAGAAAAACAGCTCCCATCTCTCCCATGTAGCCCAATGTCATATTCCAGCAGCTAGCACCATTGTAAGCGCTTTAGTCTGGGCAGAAAGTGAGGAGGGAGGCGCATGGGCAGACATCTGCTCTCAGATATCCCAGAATCATTCCGTCAGTGTGCCAGAGAACCAGCATTTCTACCTTTACCAAACAACATAACTCCAGATATTCTGAAGTTCTTTTCAGTCAAAGCCAAGATATACTTAGATGGATGAAGTGTCACGCATGAAGCACCGCACCTTAGGAGAAAGAATGTGTGGTGTTACAGAATGTCACCCCTTTCTTCTCTGTGCCTCATAGCAGTCTTCTTTCTTTTCCGCTTGGCAGGAGATCCAGGCTACCTGGTATGAGAAGCTGCACGAGTGGGAGGATGCTCTTGTAGCCTATGATAAGAAGATGGACACCAACAAGGATGACCCCGAGCTGATGCTAGGACGCATGCGCTGCCTTGAGGCCTTGGGGGAATGGTGAGTTTCTGGTGATGAGGATCTGTCTGAACTATTAGAGATTTATTCTCTTTGATCTTTGAATCTGAAAGGCCTTCCCTTAAACAGAAATCTTACTAAACAGAACTTTTGTTTCCCTTAAGATTTTCCAAGGAATCATTTATCACTTTGGTTCTCAGCTTCAAAATAAAATAGCAAGACTTTTTTTTTTTAATATAACTTTGTAATGCTGGAGGATTTATAATGCTAGCAAGAGCTGGGTGTGCTCCTAGAATCTACACTGCTTCATCCATCTGCTTTGCTTCTCTTTACCTGGCAAAGATCTCATATTCTTTCTCCAGAACGTTGATTTTTTTTGTTAGCTTTTGTTAATGTCTTAGGAAACAGAAACAAATACCTGCTTCTTCAGCTCTTTAGCCTTTATTGATATTAAATGCTTACTCTGTGCCCAGCCTATGCCAGTCTCTAGAGATTAAAAAAACAAATACGGAAAACATGTCTGCCCTGAAGGCCTCCACTGTGTAGTTGATGGGCAGCTAGTTCCATGAGAGACTGCCCTGGAAGCCCAGGGAGGGACACGTAACCCAGCCAGGACCAGGGTGATCTTGTATTGCTTCCTGGAAGATGACAAGGAAGGGGAAAGGTGAAGTGTTTTCCAGGTAAAAGCAACAGTAATGTTCAAATGAGAACATTTAATTAGGTTTTGGTTTAGAGAGTTGTTGGGGGGTGATGAAGCAAAAGTGGTCCCCATTCTGTTTTCCAGTGTCAAGTGCAGTTTGTTTTTTTTTTTGAATAGTTGAAACAAAATACCATACCACAGTCCTTGCCTCCACACTTGCAGGCTATCTCGTCTTTCTTTTGAAGTGATACTGAAAGTCCCCTAATTCATTTATTCAACCAGTGGCTTTCAAGCAGGAATTCACTGTCAGTGTCTGTACCAGGCTCTTGAACACAGCAGTAAACAAGGCAGGCACAGCCTCTGCCTTCCCAAAGTTTGCAGGACAGATAACCAGGCAGTTGTAAAGTACCATGTGAGAACAGTTATACAAGGGAAGCACAGGTGACTATGGGAAATAGAAAAGGCCCTGATCCTGGCTTAGAAGGTTATAGAAGCCTTCCAAAAGGAAGTGATATCCATCTTAGACCTGTACATAGAGGGGAAGCCAGCACAGTCTGTTCAAGGTTTTGAAAGTTCAATATGGCCAGAAGGTCAGGTATCATTTGGAAAGAGGTAAAAGGTGAAGTGGCAGAGGTAGGCAGTAGTCAGATCATAAAGGGCTTACAGACCATGTTAGGAGTTTGGTCTTTAACCTAAGGGCAACCAGGAGGCCACTGAAATATTTGGAGGGCCAGGGTGATTGGATTTCTATTATTTGAAAAAAAAACAAAACAAACTCTTTAGGAGGAAATAGAGAGTGAAGAGAGGACAGAGGAGATGGCAAGAACAGCACAGAGGCCATTCAGGGGGAGTGATGATGGTGGCAAAAAAGGAGGGTTATGGCAGTGGGGATGGAGAGACGTGTCTAGACCCAGAGATGTTTAAGAAGTAGAATTGACAGGATTTGAAGACTGATTAGATGTGAAAGTGAAGGGAATTACAGTTTGAGCTTCTAGAATATAGGCTGGAACACCCAAATCTTCTCAGAGTCCAACTCAGTCCAAAGCTTAAGGTTCCCCTAAACCTGGCCACCTGAAAACCTTGAAAGCAGAATTCTGTGGGACTGTGCCCTGGCATTTGGATCTGCATATGGAACCTCTGTCCCCAAAGGCTATTTTTTTTTTAATCTATATCCTGGTATTCCCTTTTTTTTTTTATTTTTACAGCATTGCTTTTTGAAAAGGTAATATACACTTGGTATAAAATTCAACATTTACAAAACAGTGGCAGAACTATTAAAAACAGGTCTCCATGGATGGTTCAGTGTTAGAATGCTTGCCTGCCATGTGGGAGACCCATGTTCGATTCCTGGCCAATGCACCATTCTCCCCCCCCCCCAAAAAAAGGGAAAACAAGTCCCCTTGTCTCTCAGCCCCCCATACTTCCAGGCACCATTACCAGGTTCTTGTGTGTGCTTCCAGGGATAACCCTGTGTATGTGCAGGCATATGCATTAAGGCTAGTTAAGGCACTTTGCTTTTGGATGGAGCTAGGACAACCTGGATATATCAAAAGTCTTTAGATGTGAATTTTCCAATACTCTTTTGTTACAGGTGAGGGAACTGTGGCTCTTAGAAGTCGAGATAGCTGTCTGAGGTCTCCCAAGACCAGTCTAATCTGCATCTTCTAACTTTACCATCCTCAATCCAGTATCACTGACCTCTTAGGTTCTTTCCAGTTTTATGATTACCTATAAAGTATAACTGGCTAGTGATGCTGACAAGGGATTTATGAATGCAAGAGAAGAGGTTTTAAAAAGAGATGAAAAAAAGCAGGATCCTTTTTCTAATCCTATGCAGATTTCTGATATGGTTTATTCATTCATTTCTATTTATAATGCAATTTCTAAATTTCTTTTGCTATGAGCATGGAACCTGAACATGCCTTAGGCAAGCATTCCCTAGAGGTGGCATTTAGAATGACCATGCTCATCTGCCTCCAGGAAGCTAACTTGTAAGAGCTGGGCTCCATCCCCATGACAAACACAGCTGCTCCTCAGCCAAGGTGAACACAAGGAAATCCCCTCCCCACACTTTTCCTGACTCAACCTTCTGGTCTTCGAGAACAGATTCCTCAGGAATGAGATCATAGGCAGCCAACCACTTGAGGTGTTCCAGATGGAAAAACACTTCCAAAACTTCTTGCTGCTACAGTAGGTGGAGAAAGTCCTCCCTAGTGTGCAGTGAGAGTTATCGGAAAATTTTTCCTAGTTTTTGCCCCACAAGCATTTTCATATTTTTTGTTTTGCCCCCCCCCCCCCCTTTTGTTGTTGTTGTTGGCAACTCTCATAGCCCATCTGGAAGGCAGGGCCTGTGTCACTGTTAGGGGTTGTCTTGCAAGAAGGCCGCTCCTGCGTTGTTTCCTGCACTGCCTCTTGAGATAACAGTTCATGGTATTAAGTCACTGAACTTTCTCCCTGCATCTTGGAGAAAAGCTGAATCCCCAGGCTCTCGACTTTTGCTCCTGGCAAGCATATTACCTGTGGCCACCAGCTTTAAAAATTTGAATTCTGGGGCTGGAAGGACCACCTCAGAGGTCATGTAGCCTTTTCCCCTTCATCTAGGCAGGGCCCCTGAAGGCAACAAAAGATATGCTGTCTAAGTTTGAATGTCAGGAAACCAAAACTGAGGTTCATTCTACTTCTCTAAATGGCTTTCAGCAAGTGCTTAAGGCGTTATGGCTTCCCAGTCACTGTTTCTCTTGCTGTTCTTTGTGGTTCCTTCATTTGTCTGTCTCTTGACTCTGTATTGAGCCAGAGTGCTCGGGCCCCACCTCTCTTGATCAGTTGCCAGACGGACATGAAGTTGATGTCCACCATGCCATGATGCTGGTTCTAGGGATGGCCACAGGCAGTCTGTCAGTGAGCTCAGTCTAGATCCCTTTAGCACTGAGTAGTTTCAGCATCTTTATTTTCCTGTCTCTGTTACCTTATAGTGCATTGCAGCTCATGTGGCACAAGGCTTCTGAGTTGAGCCACTTGGAACTTGTGCCTTTTCTCTTGAATCCATTCCAATGCCAAGTTAAAACATCCTGTAACATTTCTTTCGAAAAGCAAGAAAGATTAAGGACTCTCCTTACTAATTTTTGAAACTCACGTGAAAGCAGAGGTCAAATTTGCACAGTAGTAGGCTTTTATTTCCTTTCATTCAGAAGTGGAGCATGGGAGGGCAACAGTTTTAACAGTCAGCAGGAAGTCTATCCTTTGGCGGACTTCTGCTCTCTCTGTATTAGAGTCTGTTAAACACCATTCATATCTTATTGTCTCATTGTCCGTACCCATATTCTTGGTAATTGTGCAAAATTCTGGTACGTGTGATCATGGTAGGCCCTTCCTTCTTTGCAGATTGGTTTCATTTGGGTTTCATTTCAGACTGAAATCATTTGTATAATACTTTTAAGAGCCAGTTCTCCTTTTAGCTTTGAGCCCAAATGAATATCCAGATGTGTCTCTTCAGATTGCTTTCTTTCTAAGCCTGCCAAAGGAAAAGAGCCTAGAGTTCATTGGCACAGAAGAGAAGTTATTTAATATTTATGAATGGGGCCAGATGTTCAGGACATTTCTCATCACATAGATTTAGACACAGTTTCTATCTTTGATAAATTAACTCTCATACAAATTATAAGCACTAGGCCATAGAAGCTACAAACGGCCCTTTCACTTTTGCTATGAAATGACCCAGTAGAATGTGCTTTTTTTATTTTAAGACTTCCAGTTCTAGACAGGGCCCTCTCATGCCAAATTATCTATAGCCATCATCTAACCCAAGGGGATGAAGGGGAAGACTGGCAAGTTATGGAGGTGATTTCAGTTAACCTGGCTGCTTAATTCTTTTCCTTCAGGGGGCAGCTCCACCAGCAGTGCTGTGAAAAGTGGACCCTGGTTAATGATGAGACCCAAGCCAAGATGGCGCGGATGGCAGCTGCTGCTGCGTGGGGTTTGGGTAAGGCTTCCATCACAGGAAGTTCAGATGCGGAGAGAGTAAGGCTGAGGGCACACAACCAAAGAAGAAAGGACTGTAGCTGCAGGTAGAGATGTCAGCTCTACAGAAATGTAAAAACAGTCTATATCCACCTGCTTCTCCAGCCACCATCTGACCTTTCCACCTGATGAATTAGACTAATTTGTTAGATTTGGGTGAAAAGGAGTCTGCATGAGAAGGCCAAGCAAAACAATGAGCAAGCAGTGAAATTGAGATTTAATGCAGCTTGTTTTTGTTTGGCTTAAATAAGTTACTGGTTTATTTTTCTGCGTTGTAAATGAGAGGCAGGTAGTCTCAGATGGGTCTTGTGGCTCTATTGTCATTGGCCCTTTTCCGTATTTTTATTTTGCCATCCATACCATGGAGCCTCCATTTGCAGATCCACTTCATGATCCATAGGGTGGCTGGAGCTCCACCCACTATTTCAAGGAGGAGGAAAGGGAGAAGGCAGCTGTCTTTCATTTCTTAACTTTTATTATAGAGCTTTTGAACATATGAAAAAGTGAAGAGAATAGTATAATGAACTCCTACATCCTCAACCATTATAAATGTACAACAACTTTGTTTTCTGTATTCACCAACCTATTGCCCCAACCCTTCCCCACCTCACTCCCACTCCCACTGTATTTTAAAGCAGAGATTTTGTTTTAATCCCCACAGGCATATGTGAATTGCTGACATCAGGCCCCAGCTAATGAAGATTTGCAATGTCTGTTCCAGAGATATTCTTATAAAAGCAAAAAGGGTACCTAGGCTGTCCCAGGTGAAAAGCTTCACCTATGGAGCCCAGAGGGGGATTACATAACCTTCCACCTCCTTTCTGGCCCACTTGAGTCACGGAGCTTATATCCTCTCCTTTCATGAGCTCTGGGTTTGATCCAAAACATTTTTCAAAACAGATTGCTTCCTGAGGAGTCATTTTTGCTATCTGCTTTTGCCCAGAGGCTTAGAGAATAGATGAGCTGATGTTCCAGAGCAAAAGGCAGGAAAATGCCTTATAAATTTGACAGCCCTGCAGTTTGTAGCTAATGAAGCTGATATTTTTTCTGCAGATGATCTTGTTAATCCTGGCATTTGATACATGCTTACCCCACCAGGGAAAATGATTATTTCTTCCTGGATGTAGCCATTTCCCCAGTCTAACATGACACAGAGACCACTGTGCTGTGACCCAGCCCATATTTCTGTTATAACAGTGCTTCTTAAGATGTTTTTCTCCTCCTTCCTGAAGCAAAGGAATTGCCAGAGTGAAACAGGCAAGCTATTTGTCTAACGCTGTCCCCTGACTATATAATGGCCATTTTTAGTTGTTTAGAGGAATATTTAATTTCCCAATGTACCGTCGAATTTTGAGATGTTTCACTAGTAGGGGAAAAGCTATTTCATCTCACCTAGAGAAACCTGAGAGGGTTCTCTAGATTGGTGAGATGCTACATTAAACCTACTTGATGGCCAGGCTTTGCACCCACGCTGTTTCTGCCATCTTTTGTGATGCTTCCAGGTGCAGCTATGGAGTCTTGTGTTTGGAAGAGAAATGTGGCTTTGTTAAATTGGCTTAATGAACCCCCACAGTATATAGAGGGTCTCTGCAGAATTTTGATGACTTCAGACTAATTTTTCTTAAATGGAAGTAACACTGACAGGGCCTATTTTAGATGCTGTCTCTAGCCCAGCAGCTGCCTACCCTAATTTGTTTCTGCCTGTGTGTGCTTATAGGTCAGTGGGACAGCATGGAAGAGTACACCTGTATGATCCCTCGAGACACCCACGATGGGGCATTTTATAGAGCCGTGCTGGCACTACATCAGGACCTCTTCTCATTAGCACAACAGGTAAAAATTGACATGTACCCAGATCCCTCTATCAAAGGAAGGGTACTTAGGCATGTCCCATTGGCTCCTAAGAACATGGTACCTGGGTAGATATTCTTCTTCAACTCTGGTAGTTATTTGGCTTCATAAGCTCATTAAAATGGCTTTGGCATATAATACTCAGTAAGAAAACTGCCAGCACTTCAACTGGGTCTGGTTTCTGTTCTGAGAGGGACAAATGTGTTCTGCAAGTTTCCATTTAGATTGCTTTTGGAATTAGCTTCTTGGGTCATCATGGCATCTTTTCAGGCCTTAACATTCCTTGTAGTAGAGAAAAACTGTCAGTTTCACCAAAGGAGGGTTCAGAGACCAGTCCTCATTCTGTAGCAAAAATAAATCCAGTGTTCTTTTGACTATGGAGGGATGTCATACATTGATTACTTTCCAGGAAAGCTAGTGCCTTATTTTGCTAGCTTACAGAATAAATTAATGAAGTAATCACCTCTACCCTATCAGGCACCAGACTGTCTTGGATGAGTTGTGCATGAGTAAATGATCAGAGCACTTAAGGGATGGGGACTCAGTAATTAACTGAAACATTCAAGAAAGGTAAAGCTCTGGCCAAGGGGTTTTTAATTGATGACTTAGTCACATGTTGATACGTGGGGCTCTTAATTTACATGAATAGACCCAAGGCCTGGCCATTTGTTCCAGGGACACAAATATACCCATCAACATAGAGCAGATCGGGTGTCACGCAGCCTAAGTCAGAGGCTTTCTCTCAAGAAGACAGAGGATGCGTAGAAGCCACAACCAGCTGGAACGCTGTGAGGGTTTTTGCAGGATCTCTTTTCACAGACATGCCCAGCAAGGAAAAGTCAAAAGCAGGTGGATTCCCGAGTTATCCTCTCCAGGTGCAAGAACACAGTGATTTTATTTCTAAGCACGTATTACCCCTCCCTTCATGCCCAGGATTTGGGATGTCTTCTTGGGTAGATTTTAAACTTTTGTATGTGAAGTACACATTTCCGTCTTTGATGAGTAATTGAATAATACTCTTCCTTCGCCTTGTACCCTTGAGAAAAAGGTTCTTCCCTTCTTGGTGAATTTTTCTCTTTATCACTGGAATTTAAGTGAGACAAATAACTTCTGCAGCTAGTTGGGAAGTGCTAAAATAACATTTCCTTGAGCTCCCGAATCCAGAGCTCAGTTTTCCAGGGGCACTTGGTTTCTCTTCTAGTGCATCGACAAAGCCAGAGACCTGCTGGATGCTGAGTTAACTGCTATGGCAGGAGAGAGCTACAGTCGGGCATATGGGGTAAGTGTCAAATATTCTGCACATTATCCTTTTAGAGGTTTATTTCAGTTATTTTTACAGAGTGGGCTACTGAGGACTCACAAACTGCTGGAAGCATACCTGTTTTTCTCTGGTCAGCAAATAATCTGGCACCAAAAGGAATGATTTTAAATTAATCCTGTCTTTTGGATTCTTCATGCAGTGATTAAGTTGGAATGCGATTTGCTTCCATTAGGCCATGGTTTCTTGCCACATGCTCTCTGAGCTGGAGGAGGTTATCCAGTACAAACTTGTCCCAGAGCGCCGGGAGATCATCCGCCAGATTTGGTGGGAGAGACTACAGGTGAGCCTCCTTGAGTGGCCTCTGCCCTGCCCCAACCTCTCCACCTTCTTCTCCCTTCCCTCCCTCTCCTGCTCCTACTCAGCATACTCTTCCTGCCTCCCCAGGCTCAGTTTGCAGTCAAAGCAAAACACTAAAAAGCTTTTCACCTCAGCCTTAGCGGTGATAAAATGATGGGTTTCCCAGCCTCCTCTTACCCTTCTCTGGGAATGAAAGAACATGTGTTTTCCTAAGTGACACTTAGAAAACAGCCAGTTGGGAATCCTAACCTCAAAATCAGTGCCTCTCACCTTTAGCTAGCTGTACACCAGAATCACCTAGAGAGTTTTTAAAATCCTGATGCTCAGGCCATTCTCAAGACCAATTAAATAGAAATTTCTGGGGACAGACCCAGGGAGGGTTAGTGTCTTTTCATTCCCAGAGAACAGTTAAGAGGAGGCTGGGAAATTGGCCATTTTATCACTGCTAAAGGCTGAGGTGAAAAGCCTTTTAGTGTTTGGCTTTGAATGTAAACCAAGCATCTGTAGGGGCAGGAAGAGTATGTTGGGTGAGCCCAGGCTGAGAAGCACTGCTCTAAATACACTTACTGGCCAGCTACGTCCAGCTCTTTCAATGGAGTTGCCTCATGTTCTTGTTTATCACCTCCTGCCCTTCACCACTCCTCAGGTCACAGTCATCCTGTTATCTCCCTTGAGACTTTTTCCATTGAGGTTTTCCCTTGTAGAGAAACCTTTCCAGGTCTCCCTTCAGTATTTTCCTTGCAACATTCTGATCATTTTAGCATGAGAAGCTGTCAGTTCCAAATTCTGGAGTCAGTGGTCTTACGTGTTCTTGGAAAGGACAGGTCTCCCATTCCTTAAATAGGTAAAAGAGGGAAGGAAGTTCATCAGCAAAAGAGAGAAAGCCTTTGCCACTCCTATCCCTGCTTGTCATAGTCAACCCCGCAATTCTAATCCTTTTCTTCATAGCCCCATCCACACCTAATTCCAAATTCTCCCTCCAGACCAGTTATAGTTGGTGCTTTCAGGGCTTTTTAGTAGGCTGTGACAAAACCATTTGACTCCAAGCTGCATTCCTGTCTAGGACGCTCAAAGGGCACATTCCACTGGAAAGAAAGGAGCCGTGGGCAAAGAAACATCTATGAGGGCAGTCATTTATGGCTCTGAAATGAGCACATACAGTTCTTCTACCTGTTTTATTAGTGATTATGAAATGCCCAGTGAATGCTTTGATGGAAAATTGTCTGCTGGGCACCAGAAAGCAATTCCACGAAGAAAGCATTTCCCCACTTGACTTGAACACACCCCATTTTTTTTAGGTGCCTGTAATGGGGTGAAGAGTTTCTAAATTAGAGATCTGGTGAATCTTCTGATATTATAAAAAGTGGGATTTTATCCAGATACTGGCTTGGAAGAAGGATTAATTCAGTGAGCCTTGGGGAGAGGAGACACATGTCTGACTTTACTCTGTCTAGGACACTGTCATCTCCGTAAACTTTCATGGCTTTCCTATCTTAAGACTGCAATATACTTTTTGGCTTGAAGGGAGCCAAATTATTTCTACATCTGGGAAAAACTTGCAGTTGGTGAAAGTTATCCAAAAACAGTCACTCAGTGTACTTTTTTATGTTTTTCTAACTTTCCAAATCTTTGATGTCACACTTCATGGGATGTAACATATGGTCCAAGATTGAAAAGAAGCTTTACTTTGTGGTGGAAATTTGGCTGTAGAGAATGGCTTGCTGTGAAAACACTCATTCAATGGCCTACACAGGAAGACTGCCATTTTGTGGTCAGGTCATTTAAATTAAAACCCTTAACCTTTGTCTCCTGTGGGGCAGTGCAAGATTTCAGCCTTCGTTAAACTGAGTCTCTTCTTATCTTGGGTTCTCTCTTTAGGCTTAGAGTGCACCACATTATGTTTCAGAGCCTTGACGTTTTGGTGCTAGACTTTTAGTTATCTCTGTGGAAAACAGCTCATTTGGTTTCATGGAATTGGCTGATGAAATGATAGATTTCATAAACTCATCTCACCTAGTGATGTATCTCCGACCACATGGCCTGAGTCTGACTTCTTATTAGCATGGGTAGAAAAGGAGAGGTTAATTAAACTCTGTATAAAATTAGCTTAGCCCCTTTGACAACAATTCACTCTTATTTTTTTTTTTTTATTAAAAAGCATTTATGTGTGAGTTAATGAGCGTCTTCCCCTTTATGCAATTTTTTTTTTTTTTTTTAACATAGACAGGCACCGAAATCTAACCCAGGTCCTCTGGCATGGCAGGCATGCGTTCTTGCCTGCTGAGCCACTGTGGCCCGCCCCGCTTATGCAGTTTTTGACATGAGACAAATAAAAATGAAAAGGAAAGAATCTAAGCAAGACCAACATTGGGGGCATCCCAAAAATTTTAGTGCAGGTTTAGGCTTTAATGATTTCAGAAGTATAAATATTATCAACTTACAAACAGCATCATTTGATAGTTGAATTATTTAAATTTCTTTTACCCTTAGTTTTTTGAATTTTGAATGATACATTTTGAGTTTAATTTCTTTGTCAGTGAAAGCCATTTTTACGGAGAGCATGAAAAACAAAAAATTAAAGTTAAAAACATGTTATTCACAATCCACAAAAGAAATTTAAATATGTTAATTTATTTCCTGTTCCCAATAGCCCTGTGTAGTTGGTAGTGAGTTTACCCCATTTTACAGATGAGTTACAAAGAGATAAAATAATTTGCCCAGAGGAAACAGATAGTAAGTGGCAGAGTCAAGATTCAAGCTCCAGAGTCCATGCCAGACTGCCTTTCTAAATTTTGAGAAATGCCTAAGTGCTACTTCATTCAGGGTACCCTCCACTGAGGAGAAAGTTGGAAATTGTATAAATGACTCTCTTTTGTATTCCAGGGTGGATATCACTGTTGTTTGGGGGGTTGGTATGGTGGAGAACAAATGCTAATCCTGGTTTATGACTGTTCCAGGGCTGCCAGCGTATTGTGGAGGACTGGCAGAAAATCCTTATGGTGAGGTCCCTTGTGGTCAGCCCTCATGAGGACATGAGAACCTGGCTCAAGTATGCAAGCCTATGTGGCAAGAGTGGCAGACTGGCAAGTAAACCCACCCCTCAAGCAATGGAGGGCTGATGGGAGGATGGGAGTTGTTTATGGTCCAGACCTGTTTAAAACCTGACCTTTCTTGCTTTTAAGGCTCTTGCTCATAAAACGTTAGTGTTGCTCCTGGGAGTTGATCCATCTCGGCAACTTGACCATCCTCTGCCAACAGTTCACCCTCAGGTGACCTATGCATACATGAAAAACATGTGGAAGAGCGCCCGCAAGGTCTGTGAGTCCATCCCAGGCATAAGCATATTCTTTGGAGTGCTCACCTAAACTGTTTTTCACTGTCTCCTTACCAGCCAGAAAGGAAGCAATGTCTAAACCACCTACCTGCAATTACAGTGTCATAGAGTTTGTTGCTATTATTTCGTTATTTGGCCTGATTTCAAAGTGAATCATATTTGAGGAGATGTGCATATACCATTGATCAAACAAGTGGGTACAATCACAGTTATATTTATTATAAGCATCCAGAATATATTGGTGTAAGAATTTGAGAATCCGAGAGTTTTGCCACGCAAAGGAGGACTCCAAGAGACGTTCTCTCATGCAACATGCAAGGGGTTTATTTTCCACACATGTGTAGGGCTCCCTGAACACGCAGGAACAGAGAGCCCCGAACTTAAGTTTGCAAAAGCTTTTTAAAGGGTAAGATGAGGGGGGTGGGGGTTGAGCATGGGTCACAGGTGCTGTTTTGCAAAAAAGCAGATAAGAACAGTTTTACAATAAGCATTTCTTAACAGTTTTACAACAAGTAACCTTGGCGCCAGGATTGTTTATCTTCAGCCTGATGGGGCCCATAATTCTTTTCTTTATAATTCTTAACTCACACCAAATGCATAGCCGTGAATATAAAATGACACAAATGCTTTTGCTGGATATTTCAGAAGCTAAAATATATGTAAATAGCTAAATTAAGCAGGAAAAATTAGCTACTGTTAAGCTTTGTAAAATTCCCTTTTACATTGGGACATAGAGAAGGCACGGTTTCTTCTCCCTAAGAGTAGCTGGGATGTTCAGTACCAAAATACCATCTTTGTGAAAACACAAACTAGAACTTTCCAGTTTGGTTTCTTCAGACTTTTAGTCTCCTTTCCTATCAACAAATTGGAATTCAAAAGCAATACCCAGAGTATAATAATGCTGAAACCAGTAGGGAAAGTCCATTGAAGCCAATGCAGAATCCTCTTACTTTACTTACAGACATGCCTTTGGAAAATAGATGTGGCTCCTGGTTTTTTATTTGTTTGTTTGATTTTAAACAATCTCTCTGAATAATGATGGCTTAATAAAGGAGACCCTGGAGGCAAAACCATGCTTTGACTTCCCCATCACCTTTTAATAAAGGAGAAGGGAGTCACATCTATCCTTCTCTCCCTGTTGTGGTCCCTACAGTGGTATCTGACACAAGAAAGAAATGCAGCTAACTACTGGAGCTGTGGTTTTGGGAAAATCTGATAAAATATCAGTTGTGTCTGTGCTAAAAACATGCTTCTAAACCGTGGACTAGATTTAGAAATTGACTTATTTTGTTGACTCAGAGTGACCATGAATGCCACCCAGAGTGGACCAACAGTCTGCTCCCAGATACTTGGTTTTTGGCTTGAATTTACTTTAGTACTAAAGATCCAACTTTGCTTTCCCAAATGTGCACATTTCATTGTGGTGTGTGAGTGTGTGTTGCTTTGTTTCAGTCTCTGTGAGCCTCTGAGGCCAGAGCAGTTCTAATTCAAAGCCTGATCTTCCTCCAGGCAAATGAGAAAAACAAAAGGTGCTGGATCTGAATATAGTCTGGTTTCCGTCCTATATATAGCCTCCAAGTCTTTGGATGTCTTGCTGAAGGCAGGCAGAAGGAGCCTTTTGGGTAATATCTCAACCCAGAAGTGGCTTCTTTCAACATATGACCCTAGCCCAACTCTACCCCATGAAGTATGGGTTTTTCTTAGAAACCCAAATTCTGGTAGGATATTCTAAAACCATACAGATTAAAAATTAAGAAGCCTATTTAAATTTTGATGCTTGGACATCAAACCAGAGATACCACATCTTTGCTCAGAAACTACCTAAAGAATACTGACTACTTAATAATGATTGTGCTCCTGAACAAGTCATTTTATTTTTCTGAGCTTCAGTTTCCTCCACTATAAATAAAAATCATAATCTCTGCCCTGCCTAGAACAAATTAAAGTTTTGGGAAAAAAACAGACCCTCTTCTACAGAAAGAGAGCAGGCAAAATAGGTGTATGTGCAGTATTTTCTTAAGCAAGGCAGTTTACGTAATCTAGAGACAGGCTGGTCCTTCAGTGAAATGTCACTAAGCCAAGAACATTGCTCTTACCTACACACTGCCCAGGCATCAAAGACCTAGGAGTCTGATTTCTGGCTAAAACTCTAGGGCCTTTGAGAAGCCCCTTCCTCCAAATGACTAGACCTTTATCTATAAGAGGGAAGTAATGATTTCTTCTCCCTCTTTACTTCCTAAAGATGGATGAGAGAAGGTGTTTTTAATAAAACATTTATAATTCCTTAAAAATAGCTTGCATCCATGCTATAAATTAGAAAGGTATTAGATTCTCCCATGCTGGATAAACTTAATATTGGGCTTCACAGAAAATCACGTTCTTAAGCCTAATCCATTCCTGTGGGTGTGAGCCCATGACAAGTAGGACCCTTTGATGAGGTTACTTCAGTTATGGTCTTAAACCTATTACTGGAGTCCTGTATAAGCAGAATGAAATTCAAAGAGAAAGAGCCAGAGATGGAGCAGCTAGAGCTGAATATCAGTGGCACCTGGAAGAGAAGTGAGAGAGCAGAAGATGCCACCATGTGCTTTGCCATGTGACAGACTAAGGACCAAAGTATTTACACCTGCCAGCAGCCAATCCCAGAACACCACAGTCTTAGGGGAGAAAACATCACCTTGACAGTGCTTTGATTTAGACATTTTTCCTAACCACAGAACCATCAGCAAATAAATTCCTATTTTTAACCAATATATATATTTAAACTGTGTATATATATATATCCACACACATATACAAATAAGTTGCCAGGCCTTTGTTAAAATTCACGGAAAAGAGAGTTTAAACTTGGGGTCCTGTCAGTGACACTTAGCTTATTGGCTGTGAAAAACACTGGGATTAGCATTCCTAATTTAATTCCTAACTACTTAATGTAAACACTGATCACACTGAGTTTTTAGTGATCACACCTTTTTTAGTGATTGATCTTTTTAGAACAGCCTCCCAGTTCATACATATAAATATATATATATTTTATGCTTTAAAAGTTTTTAGAGGAAAACTGAAAGTACATCTATCTACTTCCCAGGTGTGAGATGCTAATGTAGTTTATTTTTCAAAACCAGTAGTGAGAAATGAAACTTTGTGAAGGCAGATGTCTCAGGAAGATAGGTGTCTTGTTAACTGCTGAAACATCTATGTATCTGCCCTTTCCTCATGTGTGGATTAACTGCCTGATAAATTGCTTTCTCAAACTATTTGAAAAATGATGTGATTCTTTCACATCATTCTGGCTGTGGGTTAAACCCTATCTCTTGAAGCCAATTAATCTCTTATGTTAAAAAGGATCTGAAGTTGGCCCTGATCCCCAAACCAGGAAATTTCATTATTCTTCAAGGCCATCATTGAGGCAACCACATGGTTATATTTAGAAAATAAGAATTCTTATATGATTCACTATAAGGAAACTTTTATGATCTCATTTATTTGAACTGTTGAGTTTTTCCCCCTTTTCCTCAGCAGAGGACTCATAACCCCTTTTCACACTCTAACATGATGTTTCCCCTCCTGTTAGTGGATTTATATCTCACCATTTTTCTATTTGAGTTTTCAGTGTTTGTACATACTTGTCTCCATTCTTGAAGCCCTTTACAAAAAGTATTGACCCCATTTATCAAGATGATGATGTGTTAGGATGTGTCAGACTTATACAATTGGCTTTTAGCTTATTCCCAGATCTGTGACTCTTTGTCTCTGTTTTTCCCTAGTTCGCAGATCTATTCCACCCCAAAACTTTTCTGCTCACTTTATATAAAATCTCATATTGTAATTAGATCTACTTTTGGCGAATCCTCTGAAGATTTTGCTCCTAAGCTAAACTAGATGTTTAGCTGTTCAACCAGATATTTGCTTAGCTAGAGTCTTACCCTTCTTCCCCTTGGGTGCATCATGGGCTTCACTTCACCTCAGTGTTCTTATTTGGGTTCTGAAAGTTCTATCTGATTTTTAAATGCATCGTTTTGGCTGGTGTGTCCAAGGTGTCACAGGGTTTAGAACAAGTACTAAAATTTTACTTGCCCAAAACAATTCCCTTTAAGCCTAATTTCCCCCAGGGCAATGAAATGGCAGTGAGGTAAACAGTTATTTCATATTACTTCAAATTGTTATTTGGGATAGCCAGGTAAGGAAGACTTGTTAAATTAGTAATTACAGTTGGCAGAGGAGTGCCAAGACTTGAGTTGAACTAATTCATGAATCTTATTGAAAAACCAAGCCCTCTCCCAGGACCATGCTCTGGTTCTCTGTCCTACTGGGTCTTCCCTCTGTGTTCTGAGGTTTTCTGTGTAGAGAGGGCATGGCCCACATGCCTGTTAGATGACCTGTAGTCTCCCATGAGCTTGGGCCGCATGCCAAGTGACTTCCTGTTCCTCTGTCCTGCTCCAGATCGATGCCTTCCAGCATATGCAGCACTTTGTCCAGACCATGCAGCAGCAGGCCCAGCATGCCATTGCTACTGAGGACCAGCAGCACAAACAGGAGCTGCACAAGCTCATGGCCCGGTGAGCTCACACACTGGCCTGGAGCCAGTCACATTCCAGTCTTGCCATCTCAGCAGCCTCTACAACAAGGGGTAGCTAGTTCCTTAGGTCTCTCTCACCCTTTCCAGTACGGGTCCCCCGCACCATAAAATCATGCTTTCCAAAGTCTCTGCCATTTATTTTCCCAGGGTTCGGTAGCCCAAGATTATACATGTGTGTGTGCTGTTTTCCTGGTGTCTGACTTAGTTTCTAAGTCTCCATTGATTTAGAGTTCTGACTCTAGACTCAGACCCCTTATCTTTTAATTCCAGACTTGCAGCTAATTTAGAGAAGTTACTTAACCTCTGTATACCTCAGCTTCCTCATCGTATAAAATGGGGATAATAAGAGTTCTTACTTCCCAGGATGATGGAGGAAGATGTAAGGATTAAACAGAAAGAAGACAATGTCGGGTATTTAGGGCAGTACCTGAAACATAGTTTTAAGTGATCGGTAAATGTAATTGTTAATATCATTATAAAAAAGTGGAGAAGAAGAGAAAAGTAAAAGAGAATCCATATAGCAGTCAATAAGAAAAATTACTCTTTATAACTTCCAACCACAGAAATTGGATTTGGGTAGTTAGTTCCATACAGATAGTACCCATTTTATACTGTCATTCAAACACAAAGATCAAGAAGAAGAAATAATTTGAGAAAACCTTATCGATCAAAAGGGGGAAGAGAGAAATGAGACAAAATAAAGTGTCAGTGGCTGAGAGATTGCAAACAAAGTCAAGAGGTTATCCTGGAGGTTATTCTTACGCGTTATATAGATTTCCTCTTTTTAGTTTAAGGTGTATTAGAGAGGCTGGAGGGAAGTGCCTGAAACTGTAGGTCTGTGTTCCAGTAGCCGTGTTTCTTGAAGATGTATGTATAATGATATAGCTTTCACAGTCTGACTGTGATTGTGAAAACCTTGTGTCTGATGCTCCTTTTATCTATCATATGGACACGAGTGAAAAATATGGATTAAAAATAAATAAATAATAGGGGGAACAAACATTAAAATAAATTGAGTAGATTGAAATACTAGTGATCAATGAAAGGGAGTGGTAAGGGGTACAGAAAAAAAATAGAGGGAACAAAGGTTAAAATATATTGGATAGATGAAATACTAGTGGTCAATGAGTGGGAGGGGTAAGGGATATTGTAGGTATGAGTTTTTTCTTTTTTCTTTTTATTTCTTTTCTGGAGTGATGCAAATGTTCTAAAAAATGATCATGGTGATTGATATACTACTATGTGGTGATATTGTAAGCTGTTGATTGTATACAATATATGGAATGTTTGTATGTTAAGAATGTTCGTGTTTGTATGTTGCTTTGGTTTGTCAATAAAAATAAAAAAGAAGAAATAACACTTTGAAATTGTATCCCAAAAGCCTGTTTCTTTCCTTCTATGTGGTTGGATATCTTGTGGGTCTATCCTGAGGCTTCCCAAGGACAAGAGTAAATACCAAAAGGGCTTTTGAGCCCCCTTAACATAAACCATTGCTCTCCTCAGGAGGGCTTTTTTGAAGAAGGAGCAACATGAGGGCTTCTTTCTCTGTTTTTTAGATGTTTCCTGAAACTTGGGGAGTGGCAACTGAACCTGCAGGGCATCAACGAGAGCACAATCCCCAAAGTTCTGCAGTACTACAGTGCCGCCACCGAGCACGACCGCAGCTGGTACAAGGTAACCCAGGGATATTAGCGGCTGGGGTTGCAGCCTTGCCTTTCTCCACAGGCCAACCCAATGCCCTGCACCTTACCTGTGTCCTCCTGAGTTACTGTGGTATGCAGCTAAGCCTTTGTGGAGTTGCTCTGATACTGTGAAGGTTCTTCTGGAGTACCTGGAGCTCGTCTGTCAGGACCAAGGAGCCACGTTTCTCCGGACAAGCTTTATTGATTCAGGAAGATTGATTGATTCTTCTATTAGAGCAATACTGATTACACTATGTGTGTACTTGGTTTGCTGGATTGCTGCTCTTGTAGACTCTCAGCTGACTATTTTCCTAGGAGCGTCTAAACATGGTTCATCACTGAAAATTTACCTTCCCTTGGGTCATCTGTTCCTTTCAAGCATCTTTCTGCTCTTCAGCACTGCCTACTTCTCAGCCTAACAACTTTCTCTGTTTTGTTTTGTTTTGGAAAGGCCTGAGAAACATCTTATTATGTTACAGGAAACTTTTCAAAGAGATTATCAGTGAGAATTAGAAAATAGATGAAAGATGTTATTCAGCGATGGAGGAGGAATTCTTGAAAGTCTACATTCAAGAAAGAGAACACCTTGGGTTTTTTTTTTTTTTACATCTTTTTCTAAGACCCTTTTTCTGAATAGCTGCTTGGTATATCATATCTCATTGATTTCTTTCCAGTATCTCCCTAACTTGCTAATACTTTGTGAATAAAGCCCTCTGGGTTCAAAATATACATCGTAAGACCACAGAAGCATTTACAACAAAAATCTTATCCTGGGTTAAACGTGCTTCATTCTATTCCAAACGATACTCATTTTGTAAGAGCTGCAATAATCACCCTCTGTAGAATAGCTGTGTGCCCTAGGCTGATAAAATGAATCTGGTAACCCCGATTAGCTGGAACCTTACTAATCAGAACTGTCTCCTAACCAGAATTCCTTTTTTCATTCAGCCTTTTGGAAAGAAACAAATCACAAGGAAAAAAATTGGTTCCAGAAATTTTAATTTTAGTTTGTAAAAGCATTTCTTGGCATGGGACCTTTTGGTTGTGTGCTGTCTTATATCGACAATGTCATGGTTCCATGTTGCGGGGGGGGGCTGTTTCTATCCTGTGTGCCGTGTCCACAGCACAATGCCAGGAGGTATTTGCTCAATCAATGAAACTGAACCTGGGTTATTGTAGAATTCTCACTCAACTTAAGGTTAATTATGAACAATCTCTGTTCAGATAGAAATTTAGAAAGGATTTTTAGCAAGAGGCTCAAAGGAATCTCCTGATTATCCAGAAAGTCCAACTCCTGGTGGATTATGTAAGTTCTGCGAACACTGCAGAGTGACCAGGCCCAAAATCACAATCTGCATCATACTCCCTGCATCAGGCAGTGATATACTATAGAGTCGCTGTAGCTCAGCATCCCAGCAATGTGAATAGTTCCTTCCACATCCAAATAAGCTCCAGAGGCTTCTTCTATAAGTCATTGAGCACTGGCTCTCTGTCAGGCCATGGCCCAGGTTTTAGGCCTAGACAAATGCCTGAAATTCACTCACCTTGTTTTGCCCTTTCACTCTCAGTGACTTTCCTTTCTCATTGTCATATAATCTAGTTCAGACCTCCATTTCAGACCTCAGCAGGCCATGAAATACCATAACAACTGGCTGCTTGTCCCCAGTCTCTGCTCTCTTAAATAATCTGTTCTATGGACTGCTGCCAAAGGAATCTTTAAATGCAGTGAAGCTGTTTTGTACAGAATGAAATGGGCCCTTGGCCTAACCGCCTGGTCCTCCATCTAACCCAAGCCGCTTTGCTAGTCTTTCTTTTTGCTACTCTTCTGCATGTACCCTAAGCTTCTGCCAAGTCAGTTCATTTCATGTTTCCCATGAACTGTCCTGTGCTTGCCCGCCTCTTACCTTTGTTCCTATTTCCCTTCTCAGGAACCCTCACTGCTGCCCTCTCTCTTGTACCCAACTTGCCCCATCTAAACCCTCTTCAAAACCTACCCTCAACCCCTCTTCTGTATGGAGCTTTCCCAATCCCTATCCCTGTTAGAATTAAAACTTCCCTCTCAATATTC
This sequence comes from Tamandua tetradactyla, assembly GCF_023851605.1. Classification (NCBI taxonomy): domain Eukaryota; kingdom Metazoa; phylum Chordata; class Mammalia; order Pilosa; family Myrmecophagidae; genus Tamandua; species Tamandua tetradactyla. The sequence goes on from NC_135328.1 coordinate 214,289,541, forward strand.
TCTTTGCTTATCTCTTACTGTCCAGTGGTATCCTGCCTTGCATGGTCTTCAGAGCTCTAGGTTTGTGAATGAGCTCTCCTACTAGACTAGAAGATCCCTTGAGGCAGGGATCATATCTCACTCCTTTTAATATGTCCCTCCCCTCACAACACTTCCTACAGTATCTTTATAGTAAGAATTCCACAGGATGAATGAATCACATTGAAGTCAGTATAAAACACCCCATTCCTGAGTGTTTTTAATGTAAGTGAAGTTTCACTCTACTAATGGCTGAGAGGCAAGGACAATCCTATAGCTCATCCTGTGTTCTTAAGCCCTTATGCTGGTTGTTCCCAGTCCTGCTGTCTGTCACTGACTGTCTCCCACCCAGGCCTGGCATGCGTGGGCAGTGATGAACTTTGAAGCCGTGCTTCACTACAAACATCAGAACCAAGCCCGTGATGAGAAGAAGAAACTACGCCATGCTAGTGGGGCCAACATCACCAACACCACCACTGCCACCACCACAGCTGCCACTGCTTCTGCTGCTGCCACCAGCACTGAGGGCAGTAACAGCGAGAGTGAGGCCGAGAGCCCGGAAAACAGCCCCACTCCATCTCCTCTACAGAAGAAAGTCACTGAGGTACCCTTCTCTTGCTCTTCCTCCATGAAGAACTGACCCAGGCACCAGGCTCTCTGAGGAATAAAATAGGTGTTCAGCTTAAAGGAACCTAAGGGTTTACTCTGAAATGCCAGATGAGGCTAGAAAATACTGCTTATTTACCATCCTACCATTGCTTGAGACAGTGTTTTTATGTACATTTGTGTTTGGGGAGCTGATGTGTCCCTGAGCTGAACAGCAAGTTCCTTGTTTTGCTTCCCACGTGAATGAACTCATTCTCTGAATCTCCTGCACCTGTGTGTGTGGGTGGCCAGATGGCCATGCACATCTTCAGGTCCCCTCTGAGTATGGGATCTGGTGACTCCATCCTCTGGTTTTTTCTGTCCCTTCCCCTGCCTCCCCCTTGGGCTGTCAGCTCAGAATGTGGCTGCAGGCCCAGAGATTAGCATGTTCAGAGCCTCATCCCCATCCCTTCCTGCAGTCCTGTTCAAGAAGCCACCATTAGCCTAGGTTAATAACAATTATGTCATGATAACCATTTATTGAGTGTTTATCATTGGCCAGATACTGACCTTAAGGCTTTTTATGCCTTAACTGACTTAATGCTCATAAGCACCCTTTGAGGTAGCTATTACTATGTGCTATTAGTCCCCTTTTATTCATGAGAAAGTTGAGGTAAAAGTGTCACTAACCTATATGTGTTCCAACAGGATTTATCCAAGACCCTGTTAATGTACACAGTTCCTGCCGTCCAGGGCTTCTTCCGTTCTATCTCTTTGTCACGAGGCAACAACCTCCAGGATACACTCAGGTATCAGGGAAGGGAAGGTCATCTTAATGACAGGACACAGAAGTTACACACAGGTCCTCTTCCCGTTCCCCACCCCTGTCAGTACCCCCAGGAGCTGCAGTTTGAGGTGTTGTTGTTGACTAGATCCCACCTGTCTGGGTAAAATCTGCAAAGATTAAAGAAGAGAAATGGGGTGGAGACTTTCCAAGTGTGCTTTATTTATTATGTAGATACTAACAAACACATCTCATCTATTACTTGCAATATTTCTGAAATCTCTTCAGCTCTTAGCCAGCTGCTTTGAGAGGCCTAAAGAAATGGGACAAACCAGTCAGTCAGTGTTTTAGGTGACAAGCGCAGTCTCTTCCTTCATTTGGGGCTTCATTCAGCATGGCCAAGTGCCAGGTTTCTGTTGCCACTGTTCTGTAGGCGACTCTTCCTGTATGTGCAAAGATTTGTGATTCTCAAAGGGTTATCCATGGGCTCCTCTGTTAGATTCTGAGTTTATGCCATAATGGTCTCTGTACATTTTCTGGAATGTAATAATAATCCAATTAGAATAATCCTTATGGTATTTGGTCAAGAGTTTCCTCTGGTCATCACCATCTACCCCTTCCCATGTGGTCCGGAGACCAAACAAACACATTTGAGAACCACTGATTTGAATCCTGCCAATTCTTCTCTTCTCAAGAGCCTTGAGGATGAAAAAAAAACGAATAGAAACTGGGAAACTACATTTCCATGACTTTCTCATTTTCTTTTCCAGAGTCCTCACTTTATGGTTTGATTATGGTCACTGGCCAGATGTAAATGAAGCTTTAGTGGAAGGAGTGAAAGCAATCCAGATTGATACATGGTTACAGGTGAGTATGGATCAGGGTCTCTCCCTTGTGTCTCCTCTTGCAATCATTCAGGGTTCAGGGTGGCAAGGCCACATATGCTATATACTGGTAAGGGGTTAGCCACAAGGTCAAGACTCCACGTTTCTTTAGAGATCTGAAGGCAGTAAACCATTGCAAAGCCTCACAACCAACCTAAACAAGTTATATAAGAGCTGGGTTTTACCCAGAATAACTAGAGTAATTTCCGTGTCTCATCTGCTACATACTGTGCCTTTTTGAATACCAGGTTATACCTCAGCTCATTGCAAGAATCGATACACCCAGGCCGTTGGTGGGACGTCTCATTCACCAGCTGCTCACAGACATTGGTCGGTACCACCCCCAGGTATGTGGAGACCCTGGGGCATTTTCTGATCTAACCACCGACCTTTTAATTTGGTGTTAAGCCTTTCCTATAGCTGCTTAGGAGACATACGTCCAGGAACTGGGAGCCAAGCATTCTGTCCTACCCCCAGGAGGGTCTGCCCAGCCAGCAGCCCCAGTGGCCCAGGGGCCTTCCTGAAAAGAAAGAGTTCCCTTCGAGATTGAATAAACCCATCCTGGTAGACCCACATGGGTATTAATGTGATATTTGCCATTTCTTTTTGTCATCCTCCTTAAAATTAGTATCTAGCTCCTTTCTCTCGTGTGCTTGCAAATTTTCCCTTTATGTTTTTTCCAGGCCCTTATCTACCCACTGACCGTGGCTTCCAAGTCTACCACAACAGCCCGTCACAATGCAGCCAACAAGATTCTGAAGAATATGTGTGAACACAGCAACACCCTGGTACAGCAGGCCATGATGGTGAGTCTGGGGCCGGCAGGGATTTCACTTGCCTGGTCACCTAAGCACAGGTCTAGAGTGAGGCTTTCTTCTTCCTTCAGACAATGCTGCATACTTCCTTTAACTACCAGAAGGAATACCTCCTGTTTCTCCCAAAAGGACATTTCTGAATTTAGCTTTTCCTTAATGCTTCTCTCCTCTCCTTCCCTTCTTTGATGCAGGTTAGTGAGGAGCTGATCCGAGTGGCCATTCTGTGGCATGAGATGTGGCATGAAGGCCTGGAAGAGGCCTCTCGTTTGTATTTTGGGGAGAGGAATGTGAAAGGCATGTTTGAGGTACTAGAGCCACTGCATGCCATGATGGAACGGGGACCCCAGACTCTGAAGGAAACGTCCTTTAATCAGGTATGGGATGAAAAAGCATTAGATAAAATAATGTAGAGCTTTTTATCAAGCTCCTTTCCTTCTGACCTTTTTCCTGACTTTATTAAAATGAATTCCAGCGGTGGTCACAAAATACAGAAACACCAGAAATTTAATTGATGTTAAGTTACAAGAACCCTCCTCAGAGTTTATTTGGAAAACAAGAAAGACCTCCAAAAGTCAATCCATTTCTCTTCTAGCCTTACCCAACCTAATAAGCCATACCAAGGATTCAGAAGTTCCAGGACTAGAGAACTGCAAAACTTCTCTTACAAACCAATTCCATGCTGACAACTTACAGTCATAGGAATTTCTACTATACGGGAATTTGGCCTTGTGACTCAGTCAACCCCTTGACCATTTGCAAATTTCTACTGCCTTCCCTTTCAGGCATATGGTCGAGATTTAATGGAAGCCCAAGAGTGGTGCAGAAAGTACATGAAATCAGGGAATGTTAAGGATCTTACCCAAGCCTGGGACCTCTATTATCATGTGTTCAGACGAATCTCAAAGCAGCTTCCTCAGGTAGGATCTTCAGGGTTCTAGCCAAATTAACTATCGTTGTAGTCCTGTTTCACTATTAGTGAATGTTCTGATGCTAATTCAGAAGCATCTGGTTCCACTTCTACCTGCAGACATTGGGACAAGTAATTGGATTTAAAGTCCTCCCCAAGGCAGAAAACTAAATCCTGTGGTAATTATTCACAGCTCACATCCTTAGAGCTGCAGTATGTCTCTCCAAAACTTCTTATGTGCCGGGACCTTGAGTTGGCCGTGCCAGGAACATATGACCCCAACCAGCCGATTATTCGCATTCAGTCCATAGCACCATCTTTGCAAGTCATCACATCCAAGCAGAGGCCTCGGAAGTTAACCCTCATGGGTAAGAACCACTGGGCACTTGTTCTGCCTGCCCCTCCTGCCTACCCTGGCCAAACCACTCCGACCCCCCACTGTCCCTTCTGAAATTACTGATTGCTAAACACACTACTAACTTTCCTATGCTATACCTTTCCAATGTTGATTGAGAGAGGAATAGAGAACAAGTGAATTTCCCTTCGTTCCAGCCTCTCTGGGACTCTTAGTTTGTTCATATAGCCGTGCTTATCTAAGTGGCACATAATGATCATGCACAAAGAACAGTTAGATGGGAAGTATAAGGGCCTATACTGCAGAGAGTTGATTGTGGAGGGCAGGTGTGGGAAACTAATGGGGACAACAAAGAGGCATCTGGACAAAATGGGGAAGGTGACTTTGAAGAAAGCGGTTCTAGGCTCTTGAATATTCTTTTATTTACCATTCCCTCTTTGTGGGAAATGATTGTGTAAAATTAACGAATAGATATAGAAAGGAGTTAGGTAAGATTTAAGAAGTTCTCACAGTGGGATCTGTCAAACAGATGGCCCCTGGAATTTCCCCTTGTGGTTGAGTGTTACCATCTGGCATGGTTTTAGGTAGGCCAGAGTAGTCTGGTGCCACTTTGCATCTTTCGCCCTCTCCATAATGCTTAGTGTTTTCTAAATGCAGTGATTACACACCAACACCAGTAAATCCTAACAGAGGCTATGGGTGATTCTCTCTCCATGGCCTTGTATCTTCTGCTATTAAAGTGCATGTCCAGTAGGTTCTTGTCATTTTTAAGTTAAAAAGAAATTCAGTGAGGGAACTGTTTCCAGAGGTGTGAGCAGAGTTGAGATCCAATGAGAAGAGTCCCGGAACAAGCAGTAGTGAGAAGCTATCACTTTCTTCATATCCCCACCCTCCAGTGCTGAAAGGGCAAGGAGAGAGATTAGTGCTACTGAAATCCAGCAAGAATTCTAGGATTAACAGAGGGTGAGGGAACAGCCAACAGAAGCTGTATCCCAGATGGAGGGAAGTTATAGGGGATGGATACCATGACCTTGCCCTCTTCCTGCCCTTTGATCTCCTGTCAGTGTCCCCCCCTTGGACAAACCCACTTGGGAGGCCAAGTGATATGTTATGTACAAGTCAATCTTCTCAGGACAGAGAAGGGCAGAGAATGGATCCCAAGGAGAAACATGTGAAGTGATGATGTCTGTGCATTAATTCCTGGTCTTCAAAGACCAAGAGAGTTTTTTGTGTTTTTATTTTTTTAATTTGAGCACTTCATGGGAAGCCATACTTTTCATTAATTCTGGGAAGTGTTTGTTTCTTTTTGTAGGGGACGTGGGATTAAGGTATATGTGGTCTGTCAGTAGGATCTTTAAATACTGTGGTGGTCTAACAAACTGAAGGGTTTGAGCTCCGGTCTACACTAGTCACCTTTACCACCCTCACAGGCAGCAACGGGCACGAGTTTGTTTTCCTTCTGAAGGGCCATGAAGATCTGCGACAAGACGAACGTGTCATGCAGCTCTTTGGCTTGGTGAACACCCTTCTGGCCAATGACCCAACATCTCTTCGCAAAAACCTCAGGTATTCAGGATGACCTTAAAAACAGCAATTATTTCAGAAGTCTTCCAGTTTTTCCTGTATCTGTCCCATGTAGTCATGTACCTTTATGAAAAAAGTTATAAAATTATGTACCTCACAGAAAGTCATCAGTTGCCATGGTATCAAACACAAAAAGAAAAATCCTCCAGAATTCATAGTGTTCTCTTCTTAGGAAATGCCTAACAACCTCCTAGAGATGCAGAATGGAGCAGGTTGTGACCATTTAACTAGAGAGTTGCAGAGTCAATGTATTTTATCCTTTCTGGGGTGAAAACCCGGTAAAGACTTTCCTATCCTCAGTGCCCTGTTCCTCCTCCTCTACAAAGAGCATGAATATTAATCTGGAAAGTTATTTTAGGCTTAGAAATAATTACTTGATAGTTCCCCCAAAGCAGCTCATTTGTGAGGCATATTGAGAAGGCCGGTGTGGCTTTTATATCATCAGTGCACTTTGTGTGACACTTTACCCTTCACAAAGGGCTCTCATAGAGGGTCCCTCAGTAGCAGCTCACAACAGCCCTCTCAAAGGGGTTGTTAAAAATAGTTTGCATGCTGTCATGAGCTGATTAAATGTGTACCCTCTTTACTGCTCAATAATCCTGTCTTCCTTTGGGCGCCAGCATCCAGAGATATGCCGTCATCCCTTTATCAACCAACTCTGGCCTCATTGGCTGGGTCCCCCACTGTGACACGCTGCATGCCCTCATCCGGGACTACAGAGAGAAAAAGAAGATTCTTCTCAACATTGAACATCGCATCATGTTGCGGGTATGTAATGAGACATTTTTGTCTTGGGGGCAAAACTCACAAATCTACACAGAGCTACTTATCTAGTTCTTCTATATATTTCAGTCACTGAAAAATCTATTTGAGGGAATTAGTCATTGAAAAAAGTTTAATGAAGTGGGTTCTAAAGGAGATAATCTTTTAAGCTAGAGAAGGACCATAAAGCCCAGAAATGAACTTTTCGTCATCATAGGTGATACTGGACAGTATTATTTATTAGGCAACATATATTTACCAAACACCTAATGTATACAAAGTACTGGCCATGTGGAGAAACTGTTTAGTAGCTGTATGAGTGAGTAATAAGAAAGAAAACTACTTGTTACCCAAAACCTTGAAATCTCCAGTGCTCTCATGCACACCAGTAGGCTTAGGTGAGAGCCTAATTTTTCTCTCTAATACCCAGCGAGTTCCTATGCTCATCAATCCCAGCTGGCCACCCAAGTCTTCCCTTCTGCACTGTTACTCCCCTTCTCCTTTTGGCTGTGGTGGGTAAATTAGAACCCAGCTCTGTCTGGACCCAGACCCTGTTTCCTCCTGGATTTAAGCTAGCTTGTCTTAGGCTTCTCTTTTACTGAATGCTGTGTCCTGATGTAGATGGCTCCAGACTACGACCACTTAACTTTGATGCAGAAGGTAGAGGTGTTTGAGCATGCTGTCAATAATACTGCTGGGGACGACCTGGCCAAGCTGCTGTGGCTGAAGAGCCCCAGCTCTGAGGTATGGCGCCCACAGCTACACATGCACTCTGCTCCCCTTTGGCACACGTGTAGTGGGCTTCTCTCTGTTATGATTAGCTGTGGATTTTATACATTCTCTTAGAACCAAAATTAAACAGGTGAGCCATGCAATTTAACAAATATAGATTTAGTAATCCATAACGTTTCTTTCATTACTTACAATAGTATTTGAGCTGTTTTTATATATATATATATATATATGTTGCAAATTTCCTGTTTTTGGTTTTTTTTTAATCGTGCTTTTTTAGATTGGGTTTTTTCTTTTCTTTTGCTTTTAATTTGCAAAATTTTTTAACGTTAGATATTACAGATTTGTAATCCTTTCAACTTTCAGCTTTTGGCTTTGTAGTTAAAAAGCCTCTTTCCACCTTATACCTATATTTTCTTGAATTAATTATAAACACTTCATTTTTTGCATTTAAATCCTTACCTCAATTTGGCATTTAAGATTAGAATATAATTTTGATTTTTTTTTTCAAAATGATTAGCTACCACTCCATTTACCAGATAATCCATCCTTTCCCCACTATTTCAAAGATACCTTTTTTATTATACCCTAAATTCTTATGTACCGTTGGATTTCTGTTTCATCGGTCTTTCTGCCAGTATTTCCTTATGTACCTTGCTATAAGTAAAGTCTCTTTTCATTGGCTATTTTCATTTTTTTCTTCCAAATAAATTTTGGGATCATTTTGTCAACTTTTGGGGGGAAGAAAAAAGGACCATTGAATTTTCATTGTAATTACATTAAATGTATCAAATAATTTAGAAAGAAATTACATCTTTATAATCTTAAATGGTTTTCTTTTCATTTACTCAGACTTTATTTTCCTAAGCAAAGTTTGCTTTCTTTTTATTTGTGTAAGTCCTGCCCATTTCTAATTAATTTGAACCCAAGGAATAGTTTGCTCTTGTTTCAATTGTGAATGAAATCTTTACTCCATTATATATTCCAACTGGTTTTTAATGGATTATAAGAAGACAGCTGATTTGGGTATAATTATGTTAAAATCAGTTAAAGTTCGTAGAGCTTTGGTTCATTTGAACTCCTGTGTTCTAGGTGTGGTTTGACCGAAGAACCAATTATACCCGCTCCTTAGCGGTCATGTCAATGGTTGGGTATATTTTGGGCCTGGGAGATAGGTGAGTGGATGTAATTTGTTTAATTTAGTCTTTCTTCTCCATTGTACTTTTCTTGAATCATCTCATTTTGTTTTCCAGTGAAATTTGTTACCTCTTGGGGAGTAGATATTTGTATTTTGTGGTTTAGGCCTCTTCTGTGGCGTCAACCTTAGTCCCCACTTTCTTATCCATGCCAACACAACAACACATCAAACTAAAGAGAAGAAATAGTTTAAGGATACTGCTTTCTCCATAGGTTTGTTTAATTTATTAAAAGCCGTAGTAAATCTGATTTATTTTATTCATTCAATAAGCATGTATCAGTCACCGCTATGCTAAGATGAATAATTCTGCTTCTGTAATTGAAACCAAGCAAAGTAGATCCTTCTGATATTTTGCATAATAAATTTCATCCGACCATAATGGCTGAAAAAGTAATGTTCAGACATTGACAAAGAATACTTAAAAAAAAGTTCTCTAATGTCTGCTGTTTTTCTCCTGGAATCATGTCTCATACAAATCTTTGGGAGTAACAATAATTTTACCCTACCAAAATAATAAGTTCTTGTTAAAAAAAAAATAAAAATACCTTACCAGTGAGGTGCAGAATACCCATTGACAAAAGCCAGGTGATCCTGCTTGAACTGGCGAGGGACCTCAGAGAGATGAGCTCCTGTGATAAGCTATTAAGTAGTATTTATCAAGCCTTGCCATTCTGAGGTGCCAGCACTATAAGAAAACTGTTTATCATGTAGCCAAAGAACTGGGGGTGGGGGAGGACAAATTATTATGACTGTCACAGAGAGAGATCACACAGATAAATTCTCATTTGGGACCTAGAATAGGGGTGGGCAAACTTTTTCTGTAAATTTCCAGATAATAAATATTTCAAGCTTTGCCACCATCTGGTCTCTGTCACAACTAATAAGCTCTGCTGATGTAATAAAAAAGCAGCTTTAAACAATGCATAAACAAACAGGTAATGCCTGTGTTCCAATAAAGATTTATTTACAAAAGCAGGTAGTGGGCTGGATTTGGCTGAGGGCGGTAGTTTGCCAACCCCTGACCTAGGCAACTACCTGCTTACTGACTTACTCACCAGTGCTGCTCTGCTCATCCCTCGCCATCTCTCTTTTGTTTCTCTGAGAAAGACACCCCTCCAACCTGATGCTGGACCGGCTGAGTGGGAAGATCTTGCACATTGACTTTGGGGACTGCTTTGAGGTGAGGTGAACACGTGTTCCAGAGCACCACGTAAAGCCCACCTTCCCAGATGATCACTTTTCAGGCTTCTCTTACAGTTTAGGCCAACTTAAATCCAAAATGCATTATCCTCACTACTGCTTCTTCTACCAAGGTGATAGTCTAAGAAATGAAATCACTGCTTTTATTTTTTACGCAGTTTTATTGAGATTATATTCACACACTATACAATCCATCTGAAGTATGCAAACAGTGGTTTATAGTATCATCACATGAAATCACTGCTTTTTGATACTTGCTTTAATTGAACCATAACCCCTCTGTGGCAAGGGCTCTTATTGACATACCCTCTTTTGAGTGGGGAAAGCCTTTATCATCCACTGTTCCTACTGGTTGAAGGTCTGGCACTGGTCCTATCTGTCTATCCATTTTAAAAATTTTTGGTTATCTTTCAAATCCTTTATGACAAGACAACTTCATCTACTTCATTTATATGCTTTAACTGAAATATCTGCTGGCATGCAAAGGAACTCCATCTGCCTTCACCTGGTTTCAGTTAAAGAAGACAGTCTAACCAGTAGGTATGGTTTTTCTCTATTGTTACACTCTAGGTAGCTATGACCAGAGAGAAGTTCCCAGAGAAGATTCCATTTAGACTAACAAGAATGTTGACCAATGCTATGGAGGTGAGTGTATATTGGGAATAAGTTATTTTGGAATGGGGCCAATATAAATTAAGACCCTCTCTAAGGACAGACTTGCATGGTAGATTTCATCAGTTCCCCGAAAGACCCAGGTTATCTCTGTGGTGATTGTTACCTGTTAATTCCCATTGTAACAGTCTGTCTTTGAATTTATCTTTGAATTTACCACTTTCACATCAGACCTTTGTTTCATATGTATCATAGCCTTGCCCTGACACCTTGTTCCCAAGACATTCCAGCCTAATAGCACAGCAGTGGCCTGTGGCTGCTTCCTAAGTAAGGATAACAAACCCTTTCAACTTGCTTTGACTTGGCTTTTGATCGTGAGGTATTAAAGGGCAGGAATCAGGGAGTGCTGAGGAGAGTGGCTCTGTCCCTTCCGTAGGTTACTGGCCTAGATGGAAACTACAGAATCACTTGCCACACGGTGATGGAAGTGCTTCGGGAACACAAAGATAGCGTCATGGCTGTGCTGGAAGCCTTTGTCTACGACCCCTTGCTGAACTGGCGGCTGATGGACAGTGAGTATCATCAAGTGCACAGGAGCTGGAGCTGACAATTCCATTATGGGCCCACCCACCTCCCAGATTAGGAATATGCCATACATTCCATTTCACAAACCCACCGCCTTTCAGGCCTGGAGCCTGAGATACATTACTGTGCTAGTGGATTACATTTTACAGGGCAGCTCTGGTGGCTAGAGATGAATTTTGAGTATTTTTATTAACTAGAACAGAAAACTCCTGTTAACAGCTTAGTGAATAATTAAAATATTTTTCAGAACAAATTAAGTACCCTAGTGATATTTGTTTGCCTGGATTTCATATAGAGGATAGCATGCTGGAATTTTAGTAGGAAATAAAAAGAGATGACTCAACAGTATACAGTGTGTCCCTCTGAATTGAATACCCGTGCTAATAGCTACCTGCTCATTCCTGAGTAATATACTTTTTGTTCTCTGTTAGAGGTCACAGCTTTTGGAAAAATTAGATTTTTATGATTGTAAGGATAGCAACCAAGTCAAAATTGAAGCACTTTTTAATACTCCCTTTATTTCTCTCCCTAGCAAATACCAAAGGCAATAAGAGATCCCGAACAAGGACAGATTCCTACTCTGCTGGCCAGTCAGTAGGTGGGTATACCCCAGGAGAGATTGCAGATCCTGTTTCCTTTGTCCAAGAGTGTTTCTAGAACAGGATGAGCCTTGTTGTTGCCAGTAGGAGGCATGACTTAAACCAGCAGGGGCCACTGTTATGAAGGGAATAAACTGATTGTTTTATATAAATATAGTTTTGCAGAGAGGCTGTCACTGCTAAAATATCACCTTACAGGCATTTATTTAACTTTAAAAACTTGGTCTAGAAATATTTACTGATCACCAAATACCTGACATGTTTTTTATATAGATGGACCTATAGCTGACCTATAGTTCAGAAATATTTATCAAACTATCTGATCTTAATCTATTTATTAAAACATAATTAAAATTCTATCTGAATATTAGTCATTATTTAGCATGTATTGTAATTGTGTCTGGGTTGGGATAATTATTAGCTCTGTTACTTTGGACTTAAAGTATTGTTACTAGCTTGGAAACAGAAAGATGGAAGCAACAGAAAATTACTTAAATTACTGCTGTAAGAGCCATGAAAATTGTTTCCAAGATTGTGTTCCTCAGAACACAACAGTACCAGGAAGATACATACCCTTCCAGGATTCAAGATACACTTGTGCATGTTGAAAGTGCTCCAGAGTCTTAGAGTAAAGCTGTTTACTTTAAGCCTTCCAGACCACCATCTTTTTTTCCTTATAACATCCTACACTGTTCACTCTTTAGGAACTACTGTTGGGGTATAAAAAGCAAATATTCTCTACAAATATTTATGAGACATTTGCAGCTAGTTACTTAACTAAGCCAAATAACGTTTAGGGATACAGAAAGAAACAGTGTGATACAGAGATTTCCTTAAGAACAGAATCACATTATAAATATGACCAAAATATGCATGGAATAAGAAAAGTGATATATTCCAGTGTGGAATCAAGGATCCCATGATTTGGTTTGGAACAGAAGCACTATGGGAATTCAGAGAAAAGAGCTATCCACCTGAACTGTAGTAATTAAGGGAACGCTTTGGTTGGTTGAGCCTTATTGGATGAATGGAATCTGGATGGGTAGAAAGGAAAAGGGCATTCTAGGTAAGAAATTGGGGCACTGAGTTACAGTATCATGTGTAGACACGTATGGACTTTACCCTGGACACCTTGACAGGATTTGTGAATGCTCATATTTCCCCAGTTTCTAGGGTACCTTGTGCAAATGACTAGTCTTATCCAAAACTTGCTGAGACTTACTAGTTTAACACTTGTGGTCCACTTCATTCTCATTAATATGTTAATAAGTGATTCCTGTATATAGCTGACAGTATATAGTGGGCAAGTAGATCAGCCAGTTCTGATGGCATCAGATGATAATGAACCTGATTGTTTTATAATGTGGCTTAAAAGTTGTTTCAGGTGGGCTTCCAGGAAGATGGTGGAGTAGGGTGGGCTGACTGTCCCCAAGCTCTGTGGAACAACAAGAATAGAGTCAAAGTTTTTTAAATAATAATAAACAACCGTGACTGCAGTTGAAGCAGAGAGACTGGGACAGAGAGAGATGAGTGAGTGTCCTCAACTGTGAGCCCTCCTAAGGTAGGAGGCATGCAGTGTGGCATAGGTCCTAAAAGAGTGGGACACTCTTGCACTCTGCCCAGCTCGCACAGCAGGCATGGGAGGTCTTCCCTCATGATCCCGCAGCCAAGAGTTCCCACAGGGACCCGAGAGAGTGGCAAACTTACCCTGGGGACCGTTGTATGGAGACCACTGGGTCGGTGTACAGTTCCTGCTCCCCACCTGTGTGGTGAGCCACCATGTGCGTCTGGTTTTGCTGGAGACCTGGTGGTCCTCTCCCCATCCCTGGGGAGGATTTGGGGGATGCAGAGCAGAGCTGACCAGGCAACCAGCTATTGAGGGAGGCTCTTAGGGGTCCTGGTCCAACTCCCCTTTACCCACAGAGGCCAGAGGCTCTTGGGTGTGCAGTGACAGAGAGGCAGGGCTGAGGAGGCCAGCCAATCCACATGCCACCATCTTTATTATCTTTCTTTTTTCTGGTACATGGGCCGGGAGTTGAACTCCTGCATGACAGGTGACCTTTCTTGCATTGAACCACCTGTGCACCCTTTTCTGCTTATTTTTTTAACAGACCTTCAAGTATTTTGGGGGGGTGGGGGGGGGGTACATGGGATGGGAGTTGAACCTGAGTCTCCCACCTGACAAGTGGGCATTCTGCCCCTGAATCATTCATGCATCTTTTTCGCATAGCCCTTAATAAACCCAAAAGAGAACTGCACCCCCTATGTGAGATCCAGACCTTGATTTGTTAGGGAATTACTTACAAACCAAGTACAAAAGGGGGACTTTCAAACCCAAATAAATAGAAAACTTTAGAAAAGTGAAGGAAACCAACTGTGCTGGTTTGAAAGGATGTATATCCCCTAGAAAAGCCATGTTTTAATCTAAACCCCATTTTGAAAGGCAGAATAATCCCTATTCAATACTATAAGTTTGAATCTGTTATTAGATCATCTCCCTGGAGATGTAACACAGTCAAGAGTGGTTGTTAAACTGGATTGGGGGAAATGCGTCTCCACCCATTTGGGTGGCTCTTGATTTGTTTCTGAAGTCCTATAAAAGAAGAAACATTATGGAGAATGAAAGAGATTCAGAGAGAGCAGGGAAGAATGACATAGCCACGAGAAGCAAAGAGTCCATCAGCCAACACTTTGGAGATAAAGAAGGAAAACGCCTCCCAGGGAGCTACATGAAACAGGAAGCCAGGAGAGAAAGCTAGCAGATGATGCCATGTTCACCATGTACCCTTCAGAGAGAAACTGTGACTGTGTTCACCATGTGCCTTCTCACTTGAGAGAGAAACCCTGAACTTCATCAGCCTTCTTGAACCAAGGTATCTTTTCCTGGATGCCTTTGATTAGACATTTCTATTGACTTATTCTAATTGGAACATTTTCTTGGTCTTAGAACTATAAACTAGCAACTTACTAAATTCCCCTTTTTAAAAGCCATTTCATTTCTGGTATATTGCATTCTGGCAGCTAGCAAACTAGAACACCAATTTACAAAATAACATTTTTAAGATAATCATATGCCCCAGATGCAACAGAAAATTACACAGCTTGTGAAGATCCACGCAGAAATGACCCAGCTAAATGACCAAATCAAAACACTGGAGGGAACACAGAATATGGAACAATTACTCAAAAATATTTATAAAGAAATAAAGGATATCAAGAAGACACAAGAAGAGCGTAAAGGACGATATGATACTATACGTCGAAAACCCGGAAAAATCCACAACAAAACTACTAGAGCTAATAAATGAGTACAGCAAAGTAGCAGGTTACAAGATCAACATTCAAAAATCTGTAGCATTTCTATACACTAGTAATGAACAAGCTGAGGGGGAAATCAAGAAACGAATCCCATTTACAATTGCAACTAAAAGAATAAAATACCTAGGAATAAATTTAACTAAAGAGACAAAAAACCTATATAAAGAAAACTACAAAAAACTGCTAAAAGAAATCACAGAAGACCTAAATAGATGGAAGGGCATACCGTGTTCATGGATTGGAAGACTAAATATAGTTAAGATGTCAATCCTACCTAAATTGATTTACAGATTCAATGCAATACCAATCAAAATCCCAACAACTTATTTTTCAGAAATAGAAAAACCAATAAGCAAATTTATCTGGAAGGGCAGGGTGCCCCGAATTGCTAAAAACATCTTGAGGAAAAAAAACGAAGCTGGAGGTCTCGCGCTGCCTGACTTTAAGGCATATTATGAAGCCACAGTGGTCAAAACAGCATGGTATTGGCATAAAGATAGATATATCGACCAGTGGAATCGAATAGAGTGCTCAGATATAGACCCTCTCATCTATGGACATTTGATCTTTGATAAGGCAGTCAAGCCAACTCACCTGGGACAGAGCAGTCTCTTCAATAAATGGTGCCTAGAGAACTGGATATCCATATGCAAAAGAATGAAAGAAGACCCATCTCTCACACCCTATACAAAAGTTAACTCAAAATGGATCAAAGATCTAAACATTAGGTCTAAGACCATAAAACAGATAGAGGAAAATGTTGGGAGATATCTTATGGATCTTACAACTGGAGGCGGTTTTATGGACCTTAAACCTAAAGCAAGAGCACTGAAGAAGGAAATAAATAAATGGGAACTCCTCAAAATTAAACACTTTTGTGCATCAAAGAACTTCATCAAGAAAGTAGAAAGACAGCCTACACAATGGGAGACAATATTTGGAAATGACATATCAGATAAAGGTCTAGTATCCAGAATTTATAAAGAGATTGTTCATCTCAACAACAAAAAGACAGCCAACCCAATTACAAAATGGGAAAAAGACTTGAACAGACACCTATCAGAAGTGGAAATACAAATGGCCAAAAGGCACATGAAGAGATGCTCAATGTCCCTGGCCATTAGAGAAATGCAAATCAAAACCACAATGAGATATCATCTCACACCCACCAGAATGGCCATTATCAACAAAACAGAAAATGACAAGTGCTGGAGAGGATGCGGAGAAAGAGGCACACTTATCCACTGTTGGTGGGAATGTCAAATGGTGCAACCACTGTGGAAGGCAGTTTGGCGGTTCCTCAAAAAGCTGAATATAGAATTGCCATACGACCCAGCAATACCATTGCTGGGAATATACTCAAAGGACTTAAGGGCAAAGACACAAACGGACATTTGCACACCAATGTTTATAGCAGCGTTATTTACAATTGCAAAGAGATGGAAACAGCCGAAATCTCCATCAACAGAAGAGTGGCTAAACAAACTGTGGTATATACATACGATGGAATACTATGCAGCTTTAAGACAGGATAAACTTATGAAGCATGTAATAACATGGATGGACCTAGAGAACATTATGCTGAGTGAGTCTAGCCAAAAACTAAAGGACAAATACTGTATGGTTCCACTGATGTGAACAGACATTCGAGAATAAATTTGGAATATGTCCTTGATAACAGAGTCCAGCAGGAGGTAGAAACAGGGTAAGATAATGGCCAATTGGAGTTGAAGGGATACAGATGGTGTAACAGGACTAGACACAAAAACTCAAAAATGGACAGCACAATAATACCTAATTGTAAAGTAATCATGTTAAAACACTGAATGAAGCTGCATCTGAGCTATAGGTTTTTGTTTTGTTTTCTTTTGTTTTGTTTTGATTTTACTATTATTACTTTTATTTTTTTCTCTATATTAACATTCTATATCTTTTTCGGTTATGTTGCTAGTTCTTCTAAACCAATGCATATGTACTAAGAAATGATGATCATGCATCTATGTAATGATGTTAAGAATTAATGATTGCATATGTAGAATGGTATGATCTCTAAATGTTGGGTTAATTTCTTTTTTTCCGTTAATTAAAAAAAAAAAGAGAAGGGATAATTGGAGCTGAAGGGATACAGACTGTACAACGGGACTGGATATAAAAACTCAGAAATGGACAGCACAATACTACCCAGTTGTAATGCAATTATGTTAAAACACTGAATGAAGCTGCATGTGAGGTATAGGTTTTTTTTTTTCTTTCTATTATTGTTTTAATTCTTATTCTGTTGTCTTTTTATTTCTTTTTCTAAATCGATGCAAATGTACTAAGAAATGATGAATATGCAACTATGTGATGTTATTAAGAATTACTGATTGTACATGTAGATTGGAATGATTTCTAATTGTTTTGTTAATTCTTTTTTTAATTAATAAAAAAAATTGAAAAAAAAAAAAGAGCGTAAAGAAGAATTTGAATGATTAAATAGATAGGTAGCAGATCTCACAGAGATTAAAGATATTGTAGACCAAATTAAAAATATACTAAAAACACACAGCCGCAGATTTGAAGAGGCAGAACTAGAAGACAGAACAGTTGAACTCAAGTGCGTGAAAGAACTAATGGCAAGAAACGTGGAAAAAATGGAACTGGATCTCAGGAAAATGATGGATAACAAAAGGCACTCAAATACAAGAGTGATTGGTTCCCAGAAGGAGTAGAGAAGAGTAAAGGGCTTGGAAGGTTTGTTGAAGTTTTGTTGAAGAGGTAATTGGGAAAGACTTTCCAACACTTATAAAAGACGTAAATATACAAATCAAAGAGGCCTAACGAACCCCAAATAGAATAAATCCAAATAGGCCTCCTCACAGACACATAGCACTCAGACTGTCAATCATTGAAAAGAAGCAGAAAGCCCTGAAAGCTGCATGAGAAAAGCGATCTGCATACAAGGGAAATCACACAAGATTGAGTTTGGACTACACAATAGGCACTGTGGAGGCAAGAAGGCAGTGATAATTTAAGATCCTAAATTCACTATCTAGGCAAGTTGTCCTTCAGAATTGAGAGAGAAATTAAAATCTTCAAAGACAAGCAAAGACTGAGGGAGCTAGTCAACAAGAGACTGCCCTACAGGGAATACTAAAGGAAGTTATGTTGGCTGAAAAAAATTAAAAAGGTGAGAGAGGTCTGGAAGAGGGAACAAAATTGAAGAGTACTGGTAAGGTTAATTCAAATCATTAAAGGAGACGGGGTCACAGTGGCTCAGTGGCAGAGTTCTCGCCTACCATGCCAGAGACCCGGGTTCAATTCCTGGTGCCTGCCCATGTTAAAAAAAAAAAGAGAGAGAGAGAGAAAAGAATATATAGATATGACAGAAACTAAAGGATAAGATAGTAGATTCAGAAAGTGCTTTTAGAGTCATAACTGAATGTTTATGGACTAAATTCACCAATTAAAAGTTACAAATTGGCAGAATGGATTAAAAAATATGATCCATCCATATGCTGTTTATAAGAGACACATCTTAGACCCAAGGACACAAGTAGATTGAAAGTGAAAGGATGGATAAAGATATTCTATGCAAGTTGTGGTCAAAAGAAAGCAAGAGTAGCTGTACTAATAGCAGATAAGATAGACTTTAAATGTAAAGATGTCATAAGAGACAAAAAAGGACACTGTATATTAATTACAGGGACAATTCACTAAGAAGAAATAGCAATCATAAATGTTTATGCTCCCAATCAAGAAACCCCAGAGTACATTGGCAAAACTGAAAGGAGCTGTAGACGTTTCAACAATAATAGAGGGAGACTCCAGTACACCAGTCTACTCCAAAGATAGCAGACAGAGGATCACCAATGAAATAGAGAACTTAATGTGACAAATGAATTAGACCCAATAGACAGATATAGATTGTTACACCCCAAAACACCAGCCAGGATATACATTTTTCTCCAGTGCTCATGGTACGTTCTCCAGGGTAGATCATATGCTGGGACACAAAACAGGTCTTTATAAATTTAATAAGATTGAACTTATCCATAACAGTTTCTCTGACCACAGCAGAATGAAACTGGAAATTAGTAACCACCAAAGAACCAGAACTTTTACAAATATATGGAGTCTAAACAAAACACTCTTAAATAATCAGTGTATCAAGGAAGAAATTGCTAGAGAAATTGGTAAATATCTAAAGACAAATGATAATGACAATACAACATATCAGAACTTATGGCATACAGCAAAGGCAGTACTGAGAGGGAAATGCATTGCCCTAAATGCCTATATTAAAAAACAAGAATGGGGATTTAACTGCTCATCTGGAGAAATTAGGTAAAGAACAGCAAATTAAACCCAAAACATATACAAAGAGAAATTAAAAGATAAAGGCAGAAATAAACAAACTAGAAAACAAAAAGCATAGAAAAACTCAATAAAACCAAAAGTTGGTTCTTTGAGAAAATCAATAAGATTGACAGATCCCTGGCTAGACTGCCAAAAAAAAGACAGAGGACACAAATAAATCAGAAATGAGAGGGAGGTCATTACCCTGGATCATGAAGAAATTTTAAAAATTATAAGAGAATATTGTGAACAACTATATATGCCAACAAACTAGAAAATTTACATGAAATGTACAAATTCCTAGAAACATAAAAACTATGTACAGTGACTTGAGAAGAAATAGAAAATCTCAACAAACCAATTACAAGAAATTCAATCAGTCATCAAAAAACTTCCTACCGAGAAAAACCCAGGACCAGATGGCTTCACAAGGGGATTTTATCAAAACATTCCGGAAGGAACTAACACCAATCCTGTGCAGACTCTTCAAAAAATTTGAGGAAAAGGGAATGCTACCTAACTCATTTAATAAGCTAACATCACTCTAATACCAAAACTGTATGAAGATGGTACAAGAAAGAAAAACTAGAGACCAATCTTCCTAATGAACATAGATGCAAAAATTCTTAACAAAATAGTAGCAAATTGAATCCATCAACACATTAAAAGAATTATACACACGACCAAATGGGGTTTATACCAGGAATGCAAGGGTGTTTCAATGTAAGAAAATCAGTGTAATATAGCACATTAACAAATCAAAAGGGGAAAATCACATAATTATATCAATTGATGCTGAAAAAGTATTCAACAAAATTCTGCATCCTTTTCTTATAAAAACACTTCAAAAGGTCAGAATCAAAGGAAACATCCTCAATATCATAAAAGACATATATGAAAAACCCGTAGCCAACATCATTAACGGTGAGAGATTGAAAATGTTCCCCTTAAGATTGGGAATGAAATAGGATGCCCACTGTCATCACTATTATTCAGCATTGTATTAGAAGTCCTAGCTAGAGCAATTAGGCAGGAAAAAGAAACAAAAGGTACTCAAATAGTAAAGGAAAAGGAAAACGTTCATTAGCAGATGACATGATCCTATAGTTAGAAAACCCTGAGAAATCTACAACAGGGTACTGGAGCTAATAAACAGATTCAGCAAAATAGCAGCACACAAGATTAATGTATACATAATGTATACATGTATACATTTGATTCCATTGGTCAATACTTCTATCTTTGTGCTAGTACCATGTTTTGACTACTGTAATTTTATAGTAAATTTTTAAGTCAGCAAATATTAGTCCTCCCACTTGGCTCTTCTTTTTTTAGGGTATCTTCAGCTATCGAGGTCTTTCTCTCTCCAAATAAATTTGGAGAGAAATGGCCTAACTGAGGAGACAATTAAGGGGAAAAATTCCATTCAAAACAGCAACCAAAAGAATAACTAGGAATAAGCTTAACCAGGGGAATCAAGTTTTTGTACACAGAAAACTACAAAATATTGCTAAAAGAAGTAAAAAAAAAAGACCTAAATAGATGGATCTAAATAGATCCATGCTCATGGATAAGAAGGTTGAATGTCGTTGTCAGTTCTACCCAAATTGATTTACAGATTCAATGCAGTACCAATCAAAATTCCAACAACCTACTTTGAAGACTTGGAAAATCTAGTTATCAAATTTATTTGGAGAGAAAAAGACCTCGATAGCTGAAGATACCCTAAAAAAAGAAGAGCCAAGTGGGAGGACTAATATTTGCTGACTTAAAAATTTACTATAAAATTACAGTAGTCAAAACATGGTACTAGCACAAAGATAGAAGTATTGACCAATGGAATCAAATTGAGACTACAGAAATAGACCACCAAGTCTGTGGTCCGTTGATCTTTAATAAGGCCCACAAATCCATTGAACTTGGTCAGAAGAGACTTTTCAGTAAATAGTCATGGGAGAACTGGATATCAATAGCCAAAGGAATGAAAGAGGACCCCTACCTTACACCTTATACAAAAATTAATTCAAAATGAATTCAAGACCTAAATATACAAGCCAGTACCATAAAACTCCTAGGAGAAGATATAGGGAAACATATTCAAAACTTAGTAGTAAGAGGTAGCGTCTTAAACTTTACACCCAACGCACAAGCAATGAAAGACAAAATTGATAAATGGAAACTCCTTACAATCAAAAGTTTCTGTGCCTCAAAAGACTTCACCAATAAGATGAAAGGCAACCAACTCAATAGGCGAAAATATTTGGAAACCACATATTGGACAAAGGTTTGATATCCTGTGTACATAAAGAAATTATACAAGACAACAAAAAATACACAATTCAGTCATAAAATGGGCAAAGGATATGAATAGATGTTTTTCTGAAGAGCAAATACAGATGGGCAAAAAGCACATGAAGAGATGCTTGTCTTCATTAGCTATAAGGGAAATGTAAATCAAGACTATAATGAGGTATCACCTAACACCTATAAGAATGGCTGCTATTAAACAAACAGAAAACCACAAATGTGGAGAAATTGAAACACTTGTTCAATGTTGGTGGAAATTTATAATGGTACAGCTGTTGTGGAAGACAGTTTGGCAATTCCTCAGAAAACTAAATACCAAGTTGCCCTATGACCTGGCAATACCAATACTCAGTATATACTCAGAAGAGCAGAAAGCAGAGTGACACGAACAGATATTTGAACACCAATATTCATAGTGACACTTTTCACAATTGCCAAAAGGTGGAAACAATCCAAGTGCCCATCAACAGCGAGTAGATGAAAAAATTGTGGTATATACATCCGATGGAATATTATGCAGCAGTAAGATGAAATGAGGTCTCAAAGCATATGACAACATGGAGGAACCTTGAGGACCTAATGCGGAGTGAAACAAATCTGACACAAAAGAATAGGTATTGTATGATTTTGCTGATATGACTCTGGTAATCTCAAAGGTTTACACTATAGAATATAGGGGACCTAGAAGTATGCAGAAGCTAGAGACGGGAAAGGCTACTCAATGAAGTTGAACTTAAATGTAAGAGAGCAGATGGAAATGATGGTAGCTAATCAGTGAGATTATAAGAAGCATTGCCATATTGAAGGTGAATTTGATTGAAAGGGGATGTAAGGTTTGATCTTATACAGAGAGTCAATGATAGAGGGATACAGGGGGGAAATTAATATTGCATGCTGTGGCCTATAATTAATAGGAAGACAGCAACAGTACCACAATAATATCAGGGGTAAATGATTGGTGGGGGGAAGGAGTAAGAGATCAGGGGAGGTTTTGATTTATTTAGTGAGGCTGTTTATCGGTACTTTGTCTCTTTGGACCAATGAAAATAGTTTAAATTGAGGGTGCTGCTGATTGTACAGTGAAGTGAGGACATTGTAAGACATGATTTGTTTATTTTGGACATTATCCATGATGACCAATGGAAGGAGGGGACCAAAGGGTACAATGACTGAGAAGCCAAAAGGCAAACTGTGATATATTTATCACAGCCACTGTTTGACTACAAAAAAGAAATGATATTGTGGGGCACACAAGGAACTAAACAATCTTGGGGATGATATGTTGAGCAAAATAAGTCAGAAACAAAAGAACAAACATGCTATGGACTCTTCCAGAAAATACATTAAGAATATTGGAGCCTAGATTGTAAGCTAGCAACCGTACTTAGTCCAAAGTTCTAAGTGTATTTCTAGATTCTGAGACGCTGACTTATATTTGTATAAGCTGGTATTTACCTGGAACTTTGAGTATCTCTGACACACAAGATTCAGAGCTGGAGCTCTGGAGCTCTGAAAGTCAGCATTGGTACATACAAACACAGTTCAATTTAGCAAAAAAGAGATCAGACCTCAGTTAGAGTTAAAAATGAAGCTGATCTGGTTGGGGCTAAGGCAAATCAGAATGCAGGACAAAAGATGATAGTATATGTACTCTAGAGCTTCACATACTGTATGAGACCAAAGGCAGAGAGGTTTATTGTGTCTGGAACCTAAATTTTCTGTAACACACCATCTAAATCATCGTGTTTGAATAACTCATTTAAACAACCCAAACATGGAGCCCAGAATGGGAATGAGGCCTTGTAATTCTGTATAGCTTAATATAATCCTTGGAGACATCCCAGACTATGGTGGGCTGATAATTTAAAAGTATTGGTAGAGTCCCTTGAGGGACTGGAGAAAAAAATATGGAAATATTAAATTTTGTCATCTGGGGGAAACCCCTGGTACTTTCTCAAACATTATGGCCTCCCAAGAAAATAGGCAAGCCCTTGATTTTGAGGCTTGCCCTTCTGAAATGTATTTCTGTAGCAGATAAGCTAAGACTACCTGTAATTATGCCTAAGAGTGCCACTGCTCAGATTTGGCCTATCTCTCTCTAAGTTCAACTCTGCAAGGAAAATTATTACCCTCCCCCCTACATGAAACATGACATTCAGGGATAAAAATCTCCCAGTCAACGGGGGACATGACTCCCAGGGTTGAGCCTGGCCCTGGCACCGTAGGATCAACAGTGCCTACTAGAACAAAATGGGGGAAAGAAGTGTAACAAAATAAAATATCAGTGGCTAAGAGAATTCAAATGGAGTCAAAAAGCTATTCTGGAGGCTACTCTTATACAAGCTTCAGCTAGATATTGGTACTTGGCATGGCTTGCCATACTCCAACTTACATCATTCCTGTTAACCCTGAAGATCACCTGGGGCTCTATCTGAGACTGCACAGAAGTTTCATGTACTAAGTTTGCTTTCCTGAGAACCTCCAGAGAGTTCCTAGGCTGGATAAGTTCTGAAACCCAAAGCACTAGCCTCTCCAAGATTACCACTAATTCTATTTTCTATTCTGTATTTTGACACCCTTTCCAACATGAAAAAATTAGAATGGGCATAACCCAAAGACCCACCCCTATAGATTGGGAGTAGGATCAAAGGAGAAGGAGGAGTTACAACAGAGAAGATACGATTTAACAAACTATTATGACTACTGATCACTATAATGATATTTATTTTAGCTTCCAGTGTTTTAGAGCAGCTAGAAGGAAAAACCTGAAAATGTGGAATGGTAACCCATACCAGACTTTGAAATCTGTTCTGTAACTACTTGTTAAAATGTACTTTTAAAAACTACTGCCTTTTTTTTTTTGGTATATATGTTATATTTCACAATAAAAAATGAAAAACGTTAATAAAAATGAAGTTCTCTGGTGTTCAAGGACAATGTTTACATAACTTCATAATTCCCATTCCATATTCTTCTCTGCTAAATGCTATAATCACTGGCAGGTAACCCTGAAATCTGAAGACTTTCTTCCCAAAATTGATATGTAAATTCCTATAAGGAATAATACTTCAATCGTGTGTGACCCTTGCAAAACTAATTTTCTTTATATTGTTGACATTTTTTGTTCAGCCAAACACATTTTGTTGACAGGTCTTTGACCCTTGTTCCTTTTCTCTGTGTCAGAATATGTTCTTAATGCTATTTGCTTTAAAATTCATGTTTCAGTTCCAGTAAGCACCATGTTCTTCAATAATAATAACTCACATTTGAGAATGGCTTTTCAGAGTTAAAAGCTTTAAATAGCATGTATTTAAATCCTTTCCCCTTTGCAATTGGTAGGGCAGGTATCAAAGAGTACATAGCACATAAAGAATTATATGTTAATATCTTAGAAACAGTGGCTTCTTGGTGTTTGAATTTTCGCTGTTGATTTTACTCCCTAGAAATTTTGGACGGTGTAGAGCTTGGGGAACCAGCCCATAAGAAAACGGGGACCACAGTGCCAGAATCTATTCATTCTTTCAGTAAGTCCATCTTCTGAGGAATTGTACTGTTGACTATCTCATAAAGAAAAGAGCAGCTGTGTTGTACCAAGAGAAGAGGTCAATAAGACAAAGCAACAAAACTGCCTTTGAGTAGAAAAAGTTCTGTGAATTTCTCTTTATATTCTGAGGACAAAACAGAGAGGAAAGATTGCTCAATACTTACAAAAGTGAATATTTGAGAAAAACAGGGGTCTCTGTTGAACCTGCTGGGTTGATCCGTTCTTGCAGTTACTTCTCCTTTTTTTATTTCAGTTGGAGATGGTTTGGTGAAACCAGAGGCCCTAAATAAGAAAGCCATTCAGATTATTAACAGAGTTCGAGATAAGCTCACTGGTGAGTGTATTGTGTATGTGTTTATTTAAAAGGAACATAATATGTGGAGGAGACTTTTTTCTTCCTTGAGTAGGTGGTGAGCACCATTTCTGGTGGTACTGGGGCCTGGGCTTTGAATTGTGATTCCCAGTTAGCTACCAAGTTTCTCTGAGACCAACAATTAAGGACCCTCTCTGGTTCTTCTTTCTGATAACTCATGATATTACTTAAGGTTAATCTAATCTCGTTTTTAACAGAGGTGAGTTAAAGTTCGTTTGAGTCCAAAAATCAGTCAAATTCAGGAAAATGTTTTTTATCACCATACTTGATATTAGAGTAAATCTGACCATACTCCAATTCATTGTCTACCTGTACTTTGGTAAAGGTATGGGATAGAGATAATGGAAGGTGAGAAAGGCATCATTTTTAAAAGGAGACATCTTACATTCTCATCTTATTTCTGAGAGGAAGGTTCTGTCATATGGAGGGTTGGAATCAGGAAAGCCAGAGGACCCCAGCTCCAGTGCTTGCTCTTGGGTGACCTCTGAGCCCCTGCCTCCCTTCCAGGTGATCAGGATCAAAGGAGATATGGGAAACAGAGCACTTAGCATTAGTGCTGGCACATTTGTATGTAGTCACGATGTATTTATTAAGTACCTAACCAGTGCTAGATGCTGAAGAAACTGTTGGTAAAATCAGACAGGTTCTCCATCTTCATGGGGCTTAGCATCTGAAAAGATACTCCATATTAAGTGGAAGAGAAGAGCTCGAGGCTATGTTGCCTGTAATTAGAGGATTTAATCTAGGTCATGGTGTCCAGGAAGAGCTTCCCTAAGGAAACAACCCATGAACTAAAATCTAAAATAACAGTTAATTAGAGGTAGATTGTTCCCAGGCAGAGGAAACAGCATGTGTAAAGGTCCTGTGGTGGGTAAGTATAGGGCAGGAAGAGTCCATGAGAAGGCCAGTCTGACTGGAGCAGAGAAAGCAAGATGAAAAGAGCACAGTGCAAAATTACTTGACTCTGAGTATGCCAGGGCCAGACCATACATGACCTTATATTTTTATCCTATACCCTAAGGGCATTGGAAAACCACTGAAGGGTTTTAAGCAGAGTTGGAGAGTGGAGGGCCTGAGCGGGTTTGCTCTGTGAAAACTGTCTGCTCTGACTTCAGTGGACAATGGATTTGAGGAGAGGCATATAAACAGCCTGGGTAAGAGGTTATTGCAGTTACCCAGGCAAAAAAATGGGAGTTGATTAGACTAGGGTGGTGGTGGTTGAGATAGAGAAATTTGTATGGATTCAAGAGATCTTTAGGAGGTAAAATCAAAGGATAGATAATGGGGAGTGAGGGCTGGGGAGGGGTCAAGGATGGCTCTAAGTCATTGATGACCTTCTGGAGAACTGCAACAAGTCTGGCAGTTAGCCTGAAGGATTTCAAGAAAATGTTTAAGGTGAGAGAAAGAAGTGAGGAAATGAAGACAAGTTTAAAAACTCTGAAGAAGTGCTCGCCCATGTGAAAAAAAAAAAAAAAAACTCTGAAGAAGTTCGCTGGGCAGAGGAGGAGAGAGGACAGTAGCTGGAAAAAGACACATGGTTTAGTAGGAGGCTTTATTCTCTTTAATGGGAGAGAGAAACATGTTTTAAAAACAAAACAGTCCAGTTGAGAGAAAATTTGGAGACTTGCATAAGAAAAAGAATAATCGATACCTAAGGTTCCTAAGAACACAAGAGGAGATGGGGGCCAAAGCACAGGTAGAGGATAGCCTTTAATAGGAGGTGAATACAGGAAAGATGAGAGAGTTCATGTTGAAAGAATCCAGCACCTATATCCCAGCCGTGCACATTGTCAGGGCTCAAAAACTTTATGTTTATGAATTCATTAACTTTATAAAATAGAGGATGAAGGCATCTGCTAAGTGTGAGAAGTTGGGGGAGATGTTCAGACATTTGGGAAGAGTAGAGAGGTCTTGAAATTGTCCTTGTGGAGATGGCAAAGCAAGTAGACTAGAGAAACATCAATAAGCTTGCCAGGCAGTAAGTGCCAAATAAATGCCTGTGTGAGGTTGGGATTATGAATGTATATTGGAAGCAAACATCTCTGGGGGAGTTAAAAAAATGGAGGCTAGTAGGAATAAAACAGAACAGAGTTTCTTGTCCACTTGTTCTACTCTTAAGATAACTGTGGAGTAGAAGAAGGTGGTCCTCACAAATCCAACAGTTTAATCTCTGCCACAGTTGAACTCAGCCAACTATAGGGCTTTCCCATGTCTGAACCACTTCCAAATTAAGAGAAAGCCTGATATTTATTCAAGTTACTTGGAGGTGGGTTTTTAAAATCCGTCTGTCTATCCTTCTTACTCATGTATGAAGATTAACTGATTTCTGCCATGTAGACCACCAGACAGGTGACAAGGAATGAGCTGATATCCAGGTGCAGCTAAAAAGTTTGTGTTTCTCCTATCCTAGGTCGGGACTTCTCTCATGATGAAACTTTGGACGTTCCAACACAAGTTGAGCTGCTCATCAAACAGGCAACCTCCCATGAAAACCTCTGCCAGTGCTACATTGGATGGTGAGTGGGCACCTCAGAGTTCCTCTGTTAAAATAAGCAATCAAGACCCTAACCTGGGGTGGGCCACGGTGACTCAACAGAGTTCTCACCGGCCATGCCAGAGACCTGGGTGCAATTCCCGGTGCCTACCCATGTGAAAAAAAAACCCTAACCTATGCCCCAAATCCAGGATCACAAAGAAGGAATTGGTAGGGTATCCATAAAGGGCAGTTACAGGTTCAATCTCTTTAAAAGTTTTTGCTTGCTACATATATTCATTTATTGTCCTATTGAGAGAAATTTCCTTACCTCATTCTCAGCAAATACAACTTTTTAAACATTAAAAGTTGAGAAATATGGATTGGAAAGATAGACACCAAAATAAATTAAAATTGCATTAAGAGAAGTGGTTTAGGAGCATAGGTGAGGCTTTTTTCAGGGACAGAGGGGTGAAGGGAGGAGGTCTTTGGATTTTTGCTGTCAGTTCCGATACAGGAAGGGTAATGGAAAAGAAGCCAGAGCAGTGATAGAAGGAGACGAAAAGACAAATTTATGATCTGGGATTGTAACCTCAAGGACCACTCGGGGCTCCGCTTTGATTACTTGCCCGAGGCATGCTTGAAGAGAGGGTAAAGGGGACGTGTCCCCTGGGACCTCAGTAGGCATCAGCACTGGCCTGGAAGCGATGAGTATGCCTCACACAGTTAGTTGTGGGAAATCTCAGGGAGTGTCCTGAGGATTATCAGACCTTGATCTTTTTGTTTTCCTTGTATCTGTGTAAAGCTTTGAAGAAGCTCTTATGATTAAAATATTCCTTTTTCTGTCTGTCTTCCTAGGTGTCCTTTCTGGTAACTGGAGGCCCAGACACGCCCACAGTGTTTCTTGTGAGGCTTTTGTACTTTGGTATATGTATGCTTCCACTAAACTGAAACTATGGTCAAAAAGTTTGACTTTATTAAATATTTTGAAATGTAAATGAAAAAATAACTACTGTATATTAAGAGTTGGTTTGAACCAACTTTCTAGCTGCTGTTGAAGAATATATTGTCGGAAACACAAGGCTTGATTTCGTTCCCAGGATTGTAAAACAGTGTTGCCACATAAATCAAGCCATTGATTTTGGGGAACAGAAGATCCATAATTTTAGAAATACGGGTTTTGACTTAACTCACAAGAGAACTCATCATATGCATTTACTGGTAGAAAAATGGCCTACTCATTCCTCTCAACCCAATACAGCAGACTTAGTGCTGTCAGGAAGCTTTAGGTCATGGAGGAAACATAGGAGGATTCTGGACTATAACAAATCAAGAGGAGCAGACTTCATCACTTCCTCCCATCCCATGATTTCACTGGTCCGTGGACAACAACAACCACAACATCATCAACAGCATTTGCAAAATGGGCCAAAATGGGTGAAAAGGGTCTGTCTTCTGCTTGACCCAGTGACGCCGCAAATTACACACTTCAAACCAAGACCTGAGCTGCTAAGAGGGGACTTTATTGCTATTGCTAGACAGTTCTGCCAAGCAAACGCAGGGTGGGGATCATGGTGCAATGGGGTGACCCAAATCCGCCTTCCTTGGCCTGGATCTTGGATGTTTTCAGTGAGTTCTGTATACTCTGTTTAGAGCAAAGGCTTGAAAAACAGAAATACTGTCATGGAGGTGCTGAACACAGAGGGAAGGTCTAGTACAGGTTGGGAATTATGAACAAAATAAATATTAAACTAAATGCACAAAGTATAAAGTATAGCCATGTCTAGACACCATGTATCTGATACTTTTTGTGCCAATAAATTACATCAGAATTTTAAAACACACATATGGGTAGCTTTTTATTCCTAATAGAGAGTTCAAAAAAAAAAAAGCATTTATTCCTTCACATTCAGCATTCATTAAGCACTTAGTACAAGGATAACAAATGACATGGGTATACATGACGTGGTCCCTTTGCTCAGCATGTCTACAGGCCAGAGAAGGTGGAGACGGCCTAACAGGAAATAAATGGATAACTCCACTGCTAGCTAAGTGGTGAGAAGAGCCGTGAACAGAGTGTGAGCCACGGAGGGCTCACTCACTCCACCGGGTTAGCCAGGAAAGTCTCATGGATGGTCTGGAAGAATGAGTGAGAGCTTTCCTCAATAGAAAAGAAAGCGCAAGTCATCAAGCCATGAATGCACAATATTGTGCAGGAATGGCAAGTATTAGCTTAAACCATATGAATCTGCAGGTATTCAACCAGTTTTTATATACAAAAATGGCAATTTCATATGGTTGGTCCTCATAGTTCAGCAGGTGTGGCTTCAGGGGTCAGTGGAGAAAAACTCAATGACAAGGAGTTTGGGCTTGAAGCTGTCAACAACAGGGAACTAGCTGATTTTGTGTGTGTACTATATGGCAGGGATCACATTTCATTCTTTTTCCATGTGAATAGCCCATGATTGTAGCATTATTTGATGAATTTTTTGTTTGTTTTTTCTCTTTGTTGCTTTGGGAAGTACACGGGCCGGGAATCGAACCCAGGTCTCCTGCATGGCAAGCAAGAATTCTACCACTGAAATACCCTTGCACTCCACCCCCGTATAAATTTTTAAAACAGGAAGAGAATCCTAATAGTATTTTGAAAAAGGCAAGTAGTGACAAATGGATGTAAAGAAAATTAGAAGCCAGAAGGCCCAGTAAAGAGGGTGTTGCAATGCTGGGGAGGAGAGAACATTAAATGGATCAGGTAATTACTTATAGATTCCCTCTGAAGAGCATACCTAAAGAGAAGTTCTTCCAAGAAATTTATTTTTTAGTTGTTTGTATTAGTTAGGGTTCTCTAGAGAAACAGAACCAACAGGGAACACTTGCAAATATAAAATTTATGAAAGTGTCTCACGTGACCATAGGAACACAGAGTCCAAAATCCACAGGGCAGGCTGCGAAGCCGATGACCCCAATGGATGGCCTGGATGAACTCCACAGGAGAGGCTCACCAGCCAAAGCAGGAATGCAACCTGTCTCCTCTGAGTCCTCCTTAAAAGGCTTCCCATGATTGGATTTAGCATCACTAATTGCAGAAGACACTCCACTTTGGCTGATTACAAATGGAATCAGCTGTGGATGTAGCTGACGTGATCATGACCTAATCCTATGAAATGTCCTCATTGCAACAGACAGGCCAGCGCTTGCCCAATCAGATGAACAGGTACCACAACTTGGCCAAGTTGATACCTTTCCCTAACCATGACATTGTTTAAGTGAAATTTTTTCTCTAAATTTCTGTTGTCCACAACTACTCAGTGAGAAACACTGTTTTGTATAAAAATTGTTCAAGGAACTTGTATTATGGGGAGCCTGAGAATCACAAGGTCAGGAACCACATCATAGGTGTCATTGCACCCACAAAATCTGAGAGAAAACCTAGCCCTAGACAATTTGTTGGAGGACTTTTCTTTTAAAGACAAAGATACATTCAAATTTCAATAGTGATACTAATAACGTTTTCAATATTCACAGTGAGGAAGTCTCATTCTTTTTTGAAATTTTCTAGAAGAGTCCTAAACCAAGTCTGATTTGTTCTGACCTCCTCGGTTTGAGATGAAGTAACTAGCAATGACTACAGTGATGTTACCTTTTACGAAAATTAAAGGGTATGGGGATGGGTGAACTCAGGAAAATGGTGGCCATGAGTGGTAGAGACATACTCAGGGTTTGAGAGTCATTGGGATTAAGATCTTTGGTGAATCCAATGGGTTTTAAGTGATTTCTAAGCAAAACCTTCTGGTTTTGAAGTGAATTATCAGAGACAGGTGAAGAGCTACTGGAGGTCTTTAAAGACAGTCTAATTAACCCATCAATCCTGAATGGTTTTGTGTAACCCTGTGTGAAGAAAGGGGTGTGCAAAGAATGACTTTCCAGATCCTTCCGTTCCTAGGGTTAAAACTACTATCAATAGATTGAAATACTAGTGATCAATGAAAGGTAGTGGTAAGGGGTATAGAAAAAAATGGGAACAAAGGTTAAAATATATTGTGTAGATGGAAATACTAGAGGCCAATGAGAGGCGGGTAAAAGGTCTGGTATGTATGAGTTTTTTATTTTTTCTTTTTATTTCTTCTGGAGTGATGCAGATGTTCTAAGAAATCTTAGAAATGATCATGGTGATACACAAATACGTGATGATATTGTGAGTCATTGATTATACACCAAGAATGGAATATTCACAGGTTAAAAATGTTCATGTTTGTATGTTGTGTTGTTTTGTCAATAAAAATTAAAATAAAAACTACTATAAAGTAGTTTTCAAGAGTCAAGGCTGCAGCATCGAATTATTTAGTTTCAAATCTCAACTCCACTTCATACTGTGTGACTTTGAACCAGTGCTGTTTCCTCATCTGAAAACCTGGTTAATACTACCTCTACCTCTTAAGGTTTGGGTGAGGATGAGATAATCCATGTGGAGCATTTAGCACACAGCCTGAATGTTGTGTTATGAAATAAGTGTTCAAAAATATCAGTCATTAAAATGAACTAAGCATTTCTTCTTTCAGGGTGCTTGTGTACCTGAAGTACACAACTAGGAAAGAAAAAGTGAAAAACAAGTGTCCTATTGATAGGATATCCTGAATTACCATAATTGCTAACATTTATTGAACACTGACTGAGTCAAATGAGATCTATTAAGGGTACACCACCTCTGCTCTGTGCACATAGACGCAATTCACTCCACAGGGCTTCCGGGAATCCATTTTCCCCCATTCCCCAGCTACCTAGCAAAGCGGTGCCTGCCTCATAACAAGTCTTTGCTGAGTTGCATCGTATGCCTTAACAAGACAGGTTCCAGTGGGATGCACGAGAAGAATGTCTAATCGAAACGGTTCAAAAGCACGTTTGCAGGCTAGGAAGTACAGCGGTAGCGTAAAACTCTTTCCAGAAGTTTTCCTACAAAAAAGGTAAGAGAAATATGGCAGGGCCTGGAAGGTGGGGGCTCGGTGTCTTCCCTTTCTTAGTTGGGAGAGATTTCAGCTTAGGGCTGTGTTGTTAGGAATGAACCAGGAGCGAGGGGAGAGATGACGATGCCAGATGGCGGGGATAATGACTGTGGCCAAGATCTTAAGTGGAGAGGGGCATGGATCCAGGGCCTGGAAGGTGTTAGCTTTACACAGGAGATGACTGGGTCCGCCGATTCCCTCGCTAAACCAGAGGATCGTTAGGAGGATGCAATATGAAATTAAAGGAAATTTTTAAGTTCTCGGGGTGGGCGTTCAGGGTTATTCACCCAACTGAAACCCCTCTGGCCCTCTCCCCTCTGCACATGCGTCCGGCGTACACGTCGCGTTGGCGCGTGACACTCTCGCGAGAAGCGCCGTAAAGTCCGCAAACATGGCGCCTCCCAGTCCCCGAGATCCTAGGTCCCCGCCGGCGACAACCGCGACCAAGTCCGACGAGGAGATGGTGCTGCCCGGCTTCCCCGACTCCGACAGCTTCGTGAAGGTGAGTTCGTAAGTCCTCGGAGGCACCGGGAGCAGATCAAGGCCGGACGGAAGCAGGCCCAGGTCCTGTAGGCGGCAGGCAACGCGCGCGTCCCGCAGCGGAGCCTCCAGGGCGGGTCAAGGGGCCTCTCCCCTCGCTGGGCAGAGTCTCTTGGGTGTCTTCCTCCGGAGATGGGGCCCCGGACAAGGAAACGGAGGGACGCTCCATTTCCCAGAGCCCTCGTTCCCCGAGTTGAGGCCTTGCAGCCCTTACTGTGCAGAGCGTTCTCCACACCTTGGGGAAAACTCTCTCGTCACCCTGATGTCTCCAGCCCTCGGCGACCTCGCCCCCGCCCGTGCCTGAACCATCCGGCGAACTCTCCGAGGGAACTTGACTGCTTTACACCTCCCACGTCTGCCCGGCGGCCCCCCTTCCCACGACCGGCGGGATCTTTCTTCCCTCTTCTGACGTCCAGCCCTACGTAATCCCCAAAGCCCAGATACAGCTATCGTCGAGTGTCTTTCTTCTAATTATCAATATCTCAGAATAGATTGGAAACTCCTGGAAGGAACAGAGAGGGTCCATTTAAATTATTTGTGTAATGCAGCTTAAAGATGAGCAAAATAAAACTAGGTTTAAACACGTCATGCATGCCTCTTATGCAGCCATGAAACATAATTTGAAGTTAATATTACTTAACCCCCCCATTCCATTCATATTATCTAATGTACTAGTAGTAGATACTTTTATTAATTTTATTTGTTTGGCCTTGAGTAGCTCGCAGACCACTAACTGAGGTCTTGATCATGTGGAGTTCACACTCACAAGTCACCACATACCCCACGTTGACTCGTTTTCCACCTCCTGTCTCATTTTTTTTCATATTTTCCATTTGTTCTGTCTCTCCCCACTCTTCAAGATGTATGGTCCGAACCTTGGTTTTGTGTTCAGCCTTGTCTCCTCAAGGCCTAGTAGACTAAAGAGTAGAGTCAGTATTAAATGGAGATCTGTTGGAGAGATGAAGATTGGCTATCTTTAGCATCTAACATAAGGTACCATGTGTTGTAGATCTTCAAGACATGATTGCCAAGTGGATGGGGATCTGTGTTTAAAACGCCTTCTTTTCTGGTTTTTGACAGTTTGCTCTTGGGTCAGTGGTGGCAGTTACCAAGGCATCTGGGGGCCTACCACAGTTTGGTGATGAGTATGATTTTTACCGAAGTTTTCCTGGCTTCCAGGCATTTTGTGAAACACAGGGAGACAGATTGCTTCAGTGGTAAGTACCATACATTCTTTCCCCAAGTTAATAAAAGAAATGAAAATAAAGAGGTAGATTTTTCCTGAAATTTGTTTTTCCTTACCATAATCTTCCATGCTTATAAAGTGCTACAAAATGTGAAAAAATAGCCAAGAGGACTAGGAAATTGTTATTTGGTAAATTTTGAGTTTAATTTTTAAAAAATGTATTGACTTTTGCACTTATACATAACAGAGCTTAACTGAATTAATATGGGCCTTGAAAACTTAGATCCAGGTTTCTTAGTCCCATGACTTGCAGAGTCACACATATTAACTTTCTACCTAGTACATTAGGACAGTTAATGTACAAACGTTAATTTTGTTTACCCTTTGCATGACAAGAGTTGGAGAAACTGCTTTAGACTTGCCATGTTAAAAGAATGAAGTAAATGTAATGTACATTTATTTACATACTATCATACTTTTTTTGGAATTTAAAGAAATCAGAAATTTCTTCTGCCCCTTCGGTTAACAGATGAGGAAAGTAAGTCTTAGCTAAATTTAGGGAATTGCCCAAAGCCACACAACTGGCTGTTTCTTTGAAGACTGTCATAACGGTACAGATTTTATTAATTTGAAGAAAAGGCATTGGGAACAGCCTGAGCCAAGCCATTTGAGCTTTCTTCCAGATGGTGAACAAATAAATAAATGTACACACATTTACCTGGGTGTCCCTCCCTCAGCATGAGCAGAGTAATGCAGTACCATGGGTGCCGTAGCAGCATTAAGGATCGAAGCAAAGTGACTGAATTGGAGGATAAGTTTGATCTCCTAGTTGATGCTAATGACGTCATCCTGGAAAGAGTGGTGAGTATTCTCTTATTCTTATGATAACTAACAAACAAAGAGTTTTTGTCTGATTAAAAATAAAGAGCAATCCAAGTACCTTAGAAAATAAGGAAATAAATATACAATTTCTTACTGGTAATAACATTCCCTTCCTTTGACCAGTGGTTTCTTTTTATACAAAACTAAGTATGAATAACTTCAAATTATTACTGCCCCATAGAGGCCTCTTTTAAGGTGCTGATTAAAAATCCACCTTTGTATTACAAGAGAAGCAGCCTCTCTATCAACCCAATAAAAATTTAATCATTTTTACTTTGTTATTGAAAACCTTATCGTTACCTTGACTCTCAGGATTGGAAGAAGATATTAATCATTCAGACTAGCTTGCCATCTGTTTATGCCCAATTCTACAGCAGAATGTTATTTACAGAAATACACGGAGATTGTCTAAAATAAATCTAACCTTTAGCCATGGGATGATACTGGAGATGTTTAAATTATGCTCTCCTGTCCCATGAAATCTATCTTCTATATGAAATTATGCTCTCCTGTCCCATGAAAACTATCTTCTATAGTTTAAATGTCCACAGATCTTGCAGCTATTTTTTGTATTTTGTGATTTCAGGTTCTGTCACTGCTGATCCATCATCTGGTGCATTTTCATTTGTGGTGCCCAAACTCATAGTCCACATCTGCTTTGATAGCACAAAGTAGATCAAGACAACCATCATCCTCATTCTAAATACTTCTGTAATTAATATATGCTTTCTGGGGTGTTTTTAATTATTTAAATTATTGTAACGGTCACCTCATATTGAATCCCATTTAAATTTTCAGCCCCATTCATAACAGTAGAGAGAGTAAATCAGGGTTTGGTAGGAGCTGATTTTTGGTCTGTCTTTAAGCAAGTAATACTCTGCATTCCATAATAACTGTACTCCCTAATCACCCATCATATGTTGCTCTTGGATGTATATATTCTCTTATACATAATTCTTTGAATGTATTTATTTAAAATTTTAGATAAAGGTGCACAGGTAGTTCAATGGTAGAATGTTTGCCTGCCACGTGGGAGACCCGGCTTCAATTCCCAGACCATGCAACCAAAAAAAAATGTAGGTGATTAACTCTGGTAACCATGAAAGAAAAGAAAAGACTATAAACTAATACCTTGTTTCCTCCTAGGGTATTTTACTGGATGAAGCATCAGGTGTGAATAAAAATCAACAGCCCATTCTCCCTGCAGGAATGCAGGTCCCCAAAACGATAGTTTCCAGCTGGAACCGGAAGGTGAGGGCTTCGTTTCAGATTACCTAAAGCTCCTTATGTCAGATTTATAATAGAACATTTGCCCATTCCAGTGTGCATTTCTGTTGTTATTTGTTGGTGCAGAACTGGTCCCTGCCTCCTCTAGCTTGTTCTCATGCACAAACACAGCCTCCTTACCCCCTCTTCTCCACCTTGCATCTACCAATCTCACATGCTCCCACATGTATAGTCTTAAATAAATAGCTCTTGGAATACTCCCATCATCCTGGAAAACTGATCACATGTGTTGGAATTTGCTGTTCTAATTCATTGAGTTGCTGTGTTATAAAGTGTTTGTATTTTTTCATCACAGGCAGGAGAATATGGCAGAAAAGCAAAATCTGAAACTTTCCGGCTCCTTCACGCAAAAAACATCATCCGACCTCAGCTCAAGTTTCGAGAGAAGATTGACAATTCCAACACACCATTTCTTCCTAAAATCTTCATCAAGCCCAATGCCCAGAAACCCCTACCTCAAGGTAAGTAGTGTGTACGCTGCCTAAGGAAGTCTTGCTTTCAGTCACATGCAAAAACAAGTAAAGGGGAAAGGTCTCCCTCCTGCCTTCCTTTCTTCAAAGGATGCCGCTTAATCCCTCCTTAAGTGAAAAAGAAGCAATTATGTCTGTCTCTTTTATGATGGCATTTTTGTCGCTGCTTGGGTATCCAGCTCTCTCTAAAGAAAAGCGGGAGTGCCCACAGGATCGGCCTGAGGACTTGGATGTCCCACCTGCCCTGGCAGATTTCATCCATCAGCAGAGAACCCAGCAGGTTGAGCAAGACATGTAAGTGTTTACCTGTGTTTGAGCTTGCTACTCGGAGTGCTTATCTTTATGCCACATTTTTACTTCCTTAAAATGTGTAGATGAAAACAAGAATCTAAGGTGATTTTTACCTTATCCTAACATGGGTCTTACCGTCAATAAAAGCTTCTGTTTGTGTTGACATAGTGCCTGCACCAGCATTCTCTCTCATAATCCTCACTGTGCTACCTTACCAAGAGGTAACAGTTGCTTTCATCCCCGTTTGTACATGTAAAAACAGAATTAGAGAGTCTAACTTCCCATAGGGCTAGACGTTTAAGTCTTAGTTTTTTGTAAAATTATTTTTCCTCAA
This sequence comes from Tamandua tetradactyla, assembly GCF_023851605.1. NCBI lineage: Eukaryota > Metazoa > Chordata > Mammalia > Pilosa > Myrmecophagidae > Tamandua > Tamandua tetradactyla. Next base: position 214,327,504 of record NC_135328.1, read on the forward strand.
TACCAGTATACCTTACTTGTTAGTGGGGCACTCAGACAGTAAGGTCAGACGCATTAATGGATACAACAAGGAAAAAGCATTTTTCATTGGCAGAAAAGCAACTTGGAAAAACTTCACTTAACATAAATAAGTGGACTTGGCCCTAAGTAGAGTGAGAAAAAAGTGGTAAAAACTTGTTAAAATTGGCCTTTACTCTAAGCCAGTGTCTCTGAACACTTATTCCTTCAGCATTCCACTTTACATGCGGGACCCCAAGCTAAGTACTAGAAAAATGAAAATAATTAAAGGTGGCCTTGCCCTCCAGAGATCCTATTAGACGTGGTATTTTTATGTTACGTGATAGGGAAACAGAACAAATAAAATATTTATTACGTAATCAACTGAAACATTTGCCCATCTTCTCTTACTTCATAGATTTGTTATTCCCAACCATAAGGATTTATATATTTCTCATTGTAATATCATCTACAATACCAGTCATACAGGATTGGGTAAATAAGTGCTCAAACCCTTCTAAATGAATAGTTTTTAAATTGTACTCTAAGGATGAACAGGTATCACCTGATTTGTTTGATATACTTGAACTGTATCATTGGAATAATATGCTCTTAATAAAGAAAAGATATTTTCACCGTGGTCTTTTAATGACCATGTTTTTAACAGATCAGGTCAGAGCAGTTGTTTTTCCTCTGAATCATGGAATTAATCAAAAGATTTTCCTTTTGTTTTATTTATTCAGGTTTGCACATCCTTATCAATATGAACTAGATCACTTTACTCCACCAGATTCAGTCCTTCATAAGCCACAACCCCAGGTCAGTATGAAATTGTAGTTTCAAGGATGGTGTCTGAATAGCCCAGGAAGAATCAAGTAAGGGGATTAGTTGGTGTAATTTTGACTTTCCTTAAACATCTTTAAGTAGAAGGTTGTGACTTTGAGTCATTTCTCCACCTCGTAATTCATTTTGTACTTCAGTGAGGAATATTCACTGTTCCTCTGTATTCTAACTGTACTTTTTTGGTCCAGATGTATAGACCTGTAGAAGAAACACCCTGCCATTTTATATCCTCTCTGGATGAACTTGTGGAACTCAATGAAAAATTATTGACTTGTAAAGAATTTGCTATTGATTTGGAGGTAACTTTTAATGACTTTGAGTGAAACTTTGACATTTTTTATGAGTTCACCTAATCAAAAAGAATAAAATTAATAAAATAAATACTATTTTTAACATATTTTAAATAAAAATTATATAACTTTGCTCTGTAGCTGACTTTTCAAAAATAGTAAAATCCTAATAAAATCCTTTTTCTTCCCTATTCTCTCTCCCTTTCAATGTTTTAGCACCACTCTTATCGGAGCTTCCTAGGACTGACCTGCCTGATGCAAATTTCCACCCGAACAGAAGACTTCATTGTTGACACCCTGGAGCTTCGAAGTGACATGTACATTCTAAATGAGAGCCTCACAGACCCAGCCATTGTCAAGGTCAGCCAGCCTTTTCCAACTCTTGCATATGAATGCAAGATTTAAGTGTTTTCAGTTTGTTCTGTCATTATTTCAACACAGACCCAATAAAGTTGTGAGAAATAATAATCATTTCCTATACTAGGATATCGCATGCTGAACTACTTTTATGTTTAAAGCTCTAACAGAAAAGCTAAGACTTCGCTCGTTACCTTCCAGAAAAAAATGTTGAATCATTTTAATGACTACTGCATCAAGCCCAAGCCATCAAGATTGAACTTAATGACTATACTTGAAGCTATTAGAGCTGCTTTCTTGAGTATCATTGGCTGCTAGCAGCTTCAGACTTTAAGAGCTTGCAATTAGGAGTATAGAAAGCTATGGGCCCATATTAAAAGCAGCATTTAAAACTAAACACATCTTAATCTTCATACTGGCTTCTAGTACCAATATTCTAATAACCTAGAGGCAAAGTTAAATTCCAAGCATAAATAGCCTTATACCAGTGTACTGTATGACTTTGGTTTTATTTATTTACTTTTTTTTTTTTACGTGGGCAGGCACTGGGAAATGAACCCGGGTCTCTGGCATGGCAGTCGAGAACTCTGCCACCAAGCCACCGTTGCCCACCCATGACTTTGGTTTTATTTTCAGGTTTTCCATGGTGCTGACTCAGACATAGAATGGCTACAGAAAGATTTTGGGTTGTACGTAGTAAATATGTTTGATACCCATCAAGCAGCGCGTCTTCTTAACCTGGGCAGGCACTCACTCGATCATCTGCTGAAACTCTACTGCAGTGTGGAGTCAAACAAGCAATACCAGCTGGCAGATTGGCGAATACGGTCAGTTTACTTGTGTGCACTTGATGGGGAAATATGGATGGGAGAACAAAGCATGATTGTTCCTTAACCTCTCATCCATGGAGACTTGTGTTCAGGCTGTAACAAGATTCGAGTCAACTTGAATCTTGAGTTGACTGGGGCAAGGCTTTTCTGCAGCTGTTTTCAGAAGCACATAAGAGCAATGGCATGTTTCAGGATGATAAAGTAGAGTTTGTGTTGAGCTGATTCTGTGACTCTGAGTGTCATGGAAGTAGTAGTTGAAAAGTTTGCCATGACACTATTTGCCCATGCCAGTCTCTTGTTTCAAATTCTGATGACCTTAACAGGGATGGTTACTTATATCTGTGCAAGATTATCTCCTGTAATTATGAGAGAATTTTAAAATACATGGTTTCTTTAGCTTTATGGTAAGTGTTTACTGTAGTATAAAGTCGTAACAGAGTCCTGCCACACTTTCTGGAAGTTTCTCAGCTTGATTCTTTCAAATGGCTAGCTGCCTCTCTGAGGTTGCAGCTATTGCATGAAGATTCCACCAACCTTTATCCAATTCTGCATGTCACATTTCTAAAGAGAAGGTAATGAAGTCTGAACATAAGATGAAAATTGATAAATCTTCAAGCCCGCTCCCTGTTCTTGAAGCCTTACCATGTGCCAAGCATGAGCTTAGTGCTTTAGGTTGTTGTCCTGTGCCATCCTCTCAGCACCCTGTGAAATACCTTGTTCCTGTTTTGCAGGTAAACAGAATGAGCTCAGAAAGGTTAAGGAACTTGTCTGAGGACAGCTATCTGAAGCTAAGATTCAAACTCAGGACTTCAGTGCTCTTATTTGTAACATCTTCATCACACTGCCTCGCTTTCCACCCAGGTGTTACAACAGTAGTTTGTCATATTAAGTTCAACAGAAATTGTTGATAGAACTATAGTATTGGCTGTGAAATAATCTTTGATATCAAAACGGTCCAAGAACATCTTAGCACCCACAGTGTAGACAAATTAAAGTACCACCCTTGGGGGAAATCAGTGAAACAATTTCTCTGTTGCATTTCTAGACCACTGCCTGAGGAAATGCTCAACTACGCCCGAGATGACACTCATTACCTGCTTTACATTTACGATAAAATGAAGCTGGAACTGTGGGAGCGGGCCGGCGATCAGCCGGTTCAGCTGCAGGTGGTCTGGCAGCGGAGCCGGGATATCTGCCTTAAGGTAAAACTTCCTCAGAGTCATACACCCCTGACACTCTCTCAGGCTCTTTGTTTTGGATTCAGTGCTGGTTTTTATCTTTGCTCTTTATATTTATGACTAGATCCAAACCTGTTAAAGAGCCCAGAGCACAATGGTGATTCCATTGATTTTGAATATTTCTAACATTTTGCAGAAATTCATCAAACCTATCTTCACGGATGAGTCCTACCTTGAACTATATAGAAAGCAAAAGAAACATCTTAATACACAGCAGTTGACAGCCTTTCAGCTGCTGTTTGCCTGGAGGGATAAAACAGCCCGTAAGGAAGATGAAAGTTATGGGTAAGGAATTAGAAATTCCTTGAGTACTTGCTTCTAGACTGAGCAGGTCTGGTAACAAAAAATAATAAAAAATTTGTTTTCCCTGTGGAAGTTGATTATGTTTTTTCCTGGGTTATAGCATTCAGTGGAACTTGGTGGCTGAATTTAAGGTGATTCCATTGTATTTTGTTCCAGATATGTCCTGCCAAACCATATGATGTTAAAGATAGCTGAAGAACTGCCTAAGTGAGTACAAGGGCTGATTGATATCTTCTTTCTCTGTAGCTTCATGTCCTTGAATATTAGGTTGTCATCCAAGCCTGTCTACTCAGAGACTATTAGTCATTTAAGACAGTTAGCAAGTCCAAAGAATTGAGAATTTCTACCCTCTGACTGCCATATAAGAAATAAAACTTCTGAGTTGGAACCAATTCAGTGGTTTGGCCTTACTTAAATTAGGTCCATTTTAAGTCTCTGAGCCGACATCATAAGAAGGAAAATGTCTCAAGTTCTCTTATTTGTACTTTCTCCCAAATTAAGCCACCCCTATTTTTTTTTAAATACCAAAGAACACAAAGCAAATGCAAACATTCCTATTTTGATCATTCCGTTCTACGTGTATAATCAGTAATTCACAATATCATCACGTAGTTGCATATTCATCATCATAATCATTTCTTAGAACATTTGCATCTATTCAGAAAAAGAAATAAACTGAAAACAGAAAAAAAAGTGTATATATACCATACCCCTTACCCCTCCCTTTCATTGATCAATAGCATTTCAAACTAAATTTATTTTAACATTTGTTCCCCCTATTATTTATTTTTATTCCACCCCTAATTTTAAATGTGTAATAATGTTAATTAGTATATTACACCAAAAATCAAAATTCATAATCCGTCATTCACCCCAATGCAGAATTCACAAAGCTCTGATAGAAATTTTGAGCTTTTCCCATTTGCAGGAGTCACACACTGGAAGGAGTCTCCGTCCAGCTCTGTATAGCAAAGAGCACACGTAGAAGGAGTTGGCCTGGGCTGGCAGATCATTACTCTTCTGTAATCAGAGATGAATGTGTTTCCTTAGTCTTCAGTTTAGCTGTACTATTCTAGCTTTGCCTGATGTTTTTCTTGTCTGGAAGCCATAAGGGCTGTGTTTCTAAGTAATGAATTAAGTGTGTTCTTACTTGTCTTCAGGGAACCTCAGGGCATCATAGCTTGCTGTAACCCGGTTCCACCTCTTGTACGGCAGCAGATCAACGAAATGCATCTTTTAGTCCAACAAGCTCGAGAGATGCCCCTGCTCAAAGTAAGCTTTTCTACAAAGGGCCTCAGATCAGTAGGCCTGTTCTTCCTTTTAGCATCTTACTCCTTTCTCTTCTCCTATGCATATGAGCTGTTCTCCATTCTAAAAAAACTCGAGGAAATAATACAGATTAGAAAATCCTGTGGATCTGTCTTCTTAGATTTAGCTGCTTTTCCTTTATGATAGTCAAAAGTTAAAATTCATCCTTCTTATTTTTATTATCTTTGATGATTAATAGCAAGTAATATCTAGTGAATGGGCCAACTAGCTGTTATTCTGATTCAATTATAATATAACAAAATAAAATGGAGTGGAAATTACAGCAAAGGAAGACCATTTTGGAAGCCTACAGGGGTCGAGATGTGAAGTAACAGAGCCCCAAATCAGTGTGGTGCTCACAGAAATGGAAAGGAAAGGAAGGTGCAGGAGACATAATCATAAGAAAAACTCAACAGTATTTAGTAATAGATGGTGAAAATGATTGCTGTTTATTTTTGAGAACTGGGCTGCATACTTAGAGGTATTGTCTGAAGGACACTTGGAGGTGGGCATGTTGGAGGCAAAGGCAGGTCCCCCAGATTTAAAGCTTAGGTGACTAGGAAAATATGGGAGAAGTAGGTATAAACAGGGAATTCAGAAAGAGCTGATTTTGTGAAGGAGATGCCAAATTTAGATGAAATTGGGGTACCCAGCTGGAACTGCAGATACAGTATCTGTAGGAGTAGATGTGTGTGCAGAAGTACAAGTACAATAGCATCTCTTGGTGTCCATGTGCTCTTACATGTGGAGTACAGGCATGTGGATATAAATTTGCCTGTTATTTGTGTTTTACAGGAACAGTTTTAAAGATGTGGACTCAGTAGTGATATTAGCATACGATAAGTCCTGTTTATAACTTTTTGAAAGATTGATCCAGGAAGACCAAAAATAAGCCCCCAGAAGAGATTCTGAGGATAAACATATGGGCAGTTTTTGTTTTAAAATGTCTTTCTTAGCTCCATAGTTTCTTCACATAAAGAGAGAAGCCTTGGTTATTAGAGAAGAATTGCTTTCAAGCCCTTTGGAATCCTGTATTAGTTTAGTCACACTAGAGGGCTTTATTATTTCACACTACAAATAACTATTTGGCACCTGTAGGTACCAAGCACTCGAAGGAATGAAGGAATAAAAGAAAATCTCTGGTTCCTTGAGAAACACACAGCCCACTAAAGGAACACAGTCTAGTGCTGGGGTAAAACTATGAGTCAGTCATCTTGTTTCAGCAGCTTTCCTCAGATTTTCTCTTTTTTTCTCTTCAGTCTGAAGTTTCATCTGTAGGAAAGAAGAACAGCCCACTGCCCGTTCCTGAGGTAGAGTGCTGTATTTGTTGTCTCTTCTTTGGGGGAAGATGTGGGTGAAAGCCAGTGTAGAATAAACCTCTGTGCTAGAGGCCAGTGCCTAGCTACAGGAGGAAAGCTACTGATGTGTGTGCAAGTTTTTCATGCCAACCTGTTTGGCTTATTTTTTGATGCAGAGATTGGAGAATGTTCTCTTTGGACCTCATGACTGTTCCCATGCTTCCCCAGAAGGCTTTGCTCTCACCCCAATCAATGGTAATGTCAGGCACCCTCTGGGTTCCTGCAAGAGGCTGAAAAACTGTCTTGTATAAAATCCATAGGCTTTGACCACAATGACTTCTGTACCTATAGGACCTGTGCCAGTTCAGAAACAGGCAAGCCTCTTCCATGACCGAAAAGAAGAGGAACCCTCAATGGATACCATATGCCTTATCACAACTGCTGTCATCACCTTATTCAATGTAAGTAATGCGGAAACTTCCTTGAAGTGATTTTGGCTCATGGGGATTTCTTGGGTTTGTCAAACAAACTGTCTGCTGGGAGTGCTGCATATGCTTTGAGACAAATGCTAAGAGAAAAACGCAGCAGCAGTGGGAATCACTGGTCAGCAAGGTAGCCTTGGCCACTCTGGAGGAGTTGGTCTGTGAGAGGTGACGGAGAATACTTTTGTGAACTTGTGGAGAAATCCTCAAGGGAAGTGACATCTTGATACTCACTAAAGCCTAAAAAGGAGGTGAGCATTGGCTATATTGACATTTAAACAGAAAAGTAGCCACCATCAGGATGTTTCATTTTGATCCCAGAAAGGATGGAGGGAGCTATCTCTCCTGATGAACTATTATAGAGTATGTGCTTTGTATTCCTTCCTAACACCATCACCATTTGCATTTGCTTTTAGTGGAAAAAAAAAAAAAAGAAAATGTTGGAAAGCATTTCTCTACACTGTGGCTTATTAGAGGAAATGAAGAGCAGGATATGTAAGCACTAGTGAGCATGTAAAAACTTGTTTCCATCCCAGAATGGAGGCTGAATCATGATAGTTAGGGACTCCCTTCATTCTGGGGACCCAGTGTGGCTAAACTGGTGGGGGCCTTTGTCCCAGGTGGGCACTGGGTTGTGTCAGGCCTTCTGTTTTGTCCTTCCTGTTAGGCTTCTTGTTTCTACCAGCCATTTGAACTGTCATTCCTTGCAAAAAGAAGACCAGGGTGCATTTCTTGGTCAGGACTGATGAATACTGAAATGGCCAGGGATAAGAGGAAAATACACAGATAAAGCTGAATACCAAGAAGAACAACGGGTTTATAGAAAGGAAAAATCATAGTTTCAGGTAGAAAGAACTGAGAAAGAGAAGTAAGAATAATATCCTTCTCTGATAAAGGCAGGTATCAAGCTTAACAAATTTTCAAATTATAGAAACAGTAGGTTAGAGGATCAAATTACACAGCCATTCCATCACACAGGGCCAAATCCGACAAGGTGAAATACCACCTTCAAAATGTGCTACCTTGGATTTAACTTTCTCTTTTAATTTAATTACATAAATTCAGACTAGGTCTTCTTTAGCAGTTAGTGGAAGAAGAAACCTGGGAGCTTTGTGTAACAGTGGTGTTGCTGTGAGCCACCAGCGTGCTTCAGCAGCTAAGAATGTTCACATAAACTTTCGGCTGCCTTCGTATGGAAGCATCGTGTTTAGTCTAAAGGAGGCTGTAATCTCCCTGTACTCTGTTTGCAAGGGTATAAAACCCCAAATTAAGCAAGATCATAGCTCAAATTTTATGAACCCAGCCGAAAGCAACATTCTGTTGTAAAACATCACTTATCACGTGGTAAGGTTTATAATTTTAAATTTCAGGTAAGTCGTAGCTTAAGACCTCCAGGTCTAAACCTTGATTTCCTGATCTGTAAGACAGAATAATGTCACAATCCTTGGGGGCATAGAAGGATGCAGTGAGAATTCCTCCATGCAGCAAACATGTGGTGAATCCCTTCCTCTGTGCTGGGACAGACATAGGGGTGTGATACACAGGAGTGAGGGCTCCAGAAACACCAGCCACCCAGTAGCCTTGATTTTTTTTTTAAAATATAACAACAAACAAACACAAACATTCTTAATTTATGATCATTCCATTCAACATATATAATCAGTAACTCATAATATCGTCACATAGTTGCATATTCTTCATCATGATCATTTCTTAGAACATTTGCATTAATTCAGAAAAAGAAATAAAGACAACAGAAAAAAATTCATACATACCATTCCCCCTTACCCCTTCCTTTCATTGATCACTAGCATTTCTAGCTAAATTTATTTTAACATTTGTTCCCCCTATTATTCATCTTTATTCCATATGTTTTACTCGTCTGTTGACAAGGTAGACAAAAGGAGCATCAGACACAAGGTTTTCACAATCACACAGTCATATTGTGAAAGCTATATCATTATACAATCATCTTCAAGAAACATGGCTATTGGAACACAGCTCTACATTTTCAGGCAATTCCCTCCAGCCTCTCCATTACATCTTGACTAACAAGGTGATAACTATTTAATGCATAAGAATAACCTCCAGGATAACCTCTTGACTCTGGAATCTCTTAGCCATTGGCACTTTATTTTGTCTCATTTCACTCTTCCCCCTTTTGGTCAAGAAGGTTTTCTCAATCTCTTGATGCTGAGTCTCAGCTTATTCTAGGATTTCTGTCCCACGTTGCCAGGAAGGTCCACACCCTTGGGAGTCATGTCCCACATAGTTGGGGGGGTGGGGCAGTGAGTTTGCTTGTTGTGTTGGCTGGAGAGAGAGGCCACATCTGAGCAACGAAAGAGGTTATCTTGGGGTGACTCTTAGGCCTAATTTTAAATAGGCCTGACCTATCCTTTGTGGGGTTGAATTTCATATGAACAAACCCCAAGATTGGGGGCTCAGCCTATTGAGTAGCTTTGATTTTTTTTAAGACAATAGTATAACATATAGCTTTTACAATGTGAACATGTGATTGTGAAAACCTTGTGGCTAATGCTCCCTTTATCCAGGGTATGAACACAAGAATAAAAAAATAAGGACAAAAAATAAATAAATAGGGGGGTAAGGGGTTAAAAAAAAAATTGGGTAAATTGCAATACTAGTGGTCAATGAGAGGGAGGAAAGGGGTATGAGATATATTTTTTTCTTTTTTCTTTTTATTTCTTTTTCTGGAGTGATGCAAATGTTCTAAAAATGATCATGTGATGAATACACAACTATGTGATGATATTGTGAGCCACTGATTGTATAGTTTAGATGAACTATATGTTCATGAAGTTGTCTCAATAAAAATATTAAAAAAAAGAAAAAAGAAACACTATCCACTATTACTACTGCTACTATTATATCCTCTCAATTATTCTTCTTGCTTCATGTCACAAAATGATCATGGTTGTAAGTGATGATTTTATGTCTTCTCTGTCCCCATAGGAACCTAGTGCTGAAGAAAATGGAAAGGGTCCATTAACAGTTGCACAAAAAAAGGCCCAGAACATAATGGAGTCCTTTGAAAACCCATTCAGGATGGTAAGCAGTAAGTGCGTATGTTAAGTACAGGTAGAATATGCAGATTTTCTGCAGCTCCAACTGCCTTTTACCTGGAAAAGAAAGCTGTAAGGCTTTGGAAAGAGGAGGCTTTGAGAACAGTGGGTGTCAGTTGGCCCTGGTAAGACTAAAACTTTGAGTTGAACTCTTCTGAGGTGAAACCAGCAAGAATATTCCACCTGATTGCCCCTGAACTCTGAGCACAGATTCCAGTTCTTACAGCCTATAATGACTGTTTCCATTTTTTCTAGTATCTGCCTTCACTAGAGCACCATGCTCACATCTCTCAGGCAGCAAAGTTTGATCCATCATCGAAAATCTATGAAGTAAGTAGAGATTTTTGATGAAATAAGTAGATTTGTCACCTTTCCTAAGAGTTTTCAGAATCCCTTGAAGGATGAAAAGGGGACTTGAACTGTTTGAACCAGGTTTGTTCTTAGATGAGGCCCCAGATAATCTGTGAAACCCGCCACCACTCCTCCCACCTCACCCCCCCAACAGGAATGCAAAAAACATTTCATAGCAGTGCTTTTTTTTTTAATTTCTATATCTGCAGTTTTTCCAGGGAGAGGGTCCAGAACTTCAATCAGGTTTTCAGTGGTGTCTGGAAACCTTTTAAGAAACAGTTTTTTGTTTTGTTTTTAATTGAGGTTTGATTTACATACCGTAAAGTGCACAGATATTAAGTGTGCAGCTTGGTGCAATTTTATAAATGTATGTTACTTTAAAGTTCTTAAATTTTAAATTTAAAACACTGTCGTATGTTATTTGGTTTGTTTTTAATAGGGTTGTGAATAAGAGTAAGAGTGTACCTCACCTGGGTCCCCATGAGATCTTCCTGAGAGCCAGCATGTTAGCTGTCTAACATGAAAAGCCTCCTTCCTGCCCGCAGGAAATACACTATCAAATGAGTGCACTGGCTCCCTCTGTCCGTCAGCACCACTCTAATTAGACAGCCAAGAATTGGGCCAAAAATGCTGTCCTGCTATTTTGAGAAATGGGAAGTCAGGTGGGGGCTTTTGCCTTCTCTCCTTTTCCCCCACTGGTGGTGGCACATTGAACAACTTACAGCCTTCACCATGCTTATGTGTAGTGTCACCTAGACATGTTCCAGTGTCACTGGGTAGCACAGCATCTGTCAAAAGAAGTACATGAAAATTACAAAAGTCCTGGCTTGAACCCCAGCTCTGCCATTTGCTAACTGCATTCCCTGGGACAAGTTATTTAGCCTCTCGGACCTTGTTTCCTCATCTCTAAGTTGATGATAACACCTTTCTCCCAGGCCTCTTAAAGAGACTGAATGGGATGTGCCTGGAATACAGTTGTACTGTGTCCTTCTTAATAATGTACTTTATAAATCCAGAGTGAGATTATATTTTGTGTGTCCTTAGGTTTGGATTTAGAATATATGTAGTTAATAGGTTAACATGGCCCACATTACATCATTAAAAAATAAGGCATGCTTAGGTGGCTGAGTTTTGAAGGTTTTTTTGTTTTATTTTCATTATAGATCAGCAACCGTTGGAAGCTGGCAAAAAACCAGGTACAGGTACCAAAAGAATCTAAAGAAACTGCAAAGAAGAAAGCAGCTGAGCAAACAGGTAGCTTTCACTTCCCGTAAACTTAGCCCATGTTTTTGTTAAAGAACAACCCTTATACATCACACTGTATTTTTTCAGCCATTTAACAAAATGTCAAATAGAAACAAAACAGACACAGCCCTACCCTCTGGGGCTCACCCTCTAATGTGTATACTGTCCGATGCAGTAGGCATGATGCAGAAAAGGAACAGGGAGCTCTTGGGTTGGGGGCAGAGAGCATGGTTGCTCTGTGTGTGTGCTGGTCAGAGAAGGTAGACTGTTAACCAGCACTCTTGAGCAGAGATCTGCAGCTGTCTAGAGAGAGTGTACCAGACCAGTGGCACAGTGAGTCTAGAGGCCCCAAGGTGGAAGCTTGCTTGGCGACCCAAGGAATCGCAAGGAGGCCATTGTGGCTGAAACAGACTGGAAGGGGATGAGGAAGGAGAGCAAACGGGGCCCATGTAAGGCCTTTGGCTTGTACTTCAATGAGTTGGGAAGCTTTGTCGGGGTCTGAGCAGAACAATGACATGAAGTGACTTAAATTTTTCAAAAAATCATCCAAATGCACTATTTTCAGCACTTTTGTTCAACTCTTGAGTCAAAAGCATCTTTCCAACAAATATAAATGTCATACACATCGTTATGAAAATATAGCTATAATAAGCCATTTATAAATGTTGTATACAACCTTAAGGTTTGCACTTAGTGCTTAAGTGTTCACCTCCATTCATGTCTTTTTACACTATATTCAGGGGGCAGGATCTCCTTTATATAGTGCTTCATCGTTAATAGTCGATACTTGTTCTGGTTCTGGGATATTCTTTTTCGTGCATTAAAACAACTCAAAATTTTTTTAAAAAATTACTTTCAAAAGTGCTGATCTTGGATTGTCAAGAGCAAGGTTAGGGAGACTAGTTAGGGATATTAGAGTAATCCAAGTGAGAGGTGATGGCACCAGAGGAGGTGGTGAGATGTGTCCTGTAAGAGAAGCTGTCAGCATTTGAGGAAGAGCTGGGTGTAGTGCAGGAAGGTTTTGTCCAAGCAGCTAGGAAATGGAGTTGCCTTCAGCTGAATGATTCTGAAGAAAGGTCCGGTTGGAGGGGGAAGAGGTTTTAGTTCTGGTCCTTGTTGGGTTATGGTTAAGCGCCTAAGGAAACACCCTCACAGAATAGTCAAGCAGGTTGGTAGATACATGAGTCCAGGTTCATATGCAAAAAACAGGCTGGAGGCATCAGACTCGCAGTGCAGGTGAGGAAGAGAGGAGCATCTGGGAGTAGCCCTGAGGCACCCTATCCTGCAGACTAGGGAGATGGGGAGGAGCCAGCCAAGGAGAGAGGAGCACTCTGTGGGGTACAAGAACAGAGGAGAGTGGGACCTGGAAGCCAGGGAGGAAAGCGGCTCAAGAGTGGAGGGATAATCGGCTGTGATAGCTGCCAGTGATGAATCAGAGTGCATGAGGATGAAAATGGGCCTTGGGATTCAGCAGCTCTGTAGACAGTCTCCTTTTGCAGCTGCCCAGGAAGAAGCCAAGGAAGAACACAAAGCACCGGTGGAGCAGGCCATCTCTGTCCGACAGCAGGCAGCGGTAGGTGCTGGCTTCTTAGTTTTTTCTTTTGAAAAACCAGGTGCCCTTGGAGATGGTCAGGGTTTTCTTGTAATACCTTAGGTGTTCTTACTCTGGGCTTCAGATAAAATGCTTCCTTCTTTCCAATTCATTTTGGCTTGTCAATTAATCCCTGCCTCTTTCCACTCAAGAAAAGTTGATATAATTCTTTAAACAATTTCCTCCACTGTGTTTATGGTGAATACACCCTACCACGTGTCTGCAGTCGTAGCCAAGGTATGGAAGCTCATGACAGTGAAGCCACTCTGCCCTTTTAAGTTTTTTGTGCTCTCCTGCCCCAGAAGTCCTCTGGAATACTTAACCCCTGGCTTTTGTAAATGGCCCGATGTCATTTTTCAGCTAAGAACTTTTGAGTTCTCACTGATACTAGTGTGACTATGTTTATTCTTAAGTTCCAGGACTCTCCAGAATCTCAGCCACTCTTCCTTTCCCATCACTGCATCGGTTTTTACCCCACAGTAGGCAGCTGCATCCCTCACAGTATGCTAACGTCAGAGGCAGGCAGGACCATCCCCCCTCCCCCCCCCCCATGATTTCATGCTTCTTTCCTTTGGGCCTGTTAAATATACAGCTAGAAAATGCTGCTAAGAAGCGAGAGCGCACAACAAGTGACCCAAAGACCACAGAACAGAAGCAAGAAAAGAAACGACTCAAAATTTCCAAGAAGCCAAAGGATGCCGATGCACCAGAAAAAGATTTCACCCCTTATGACTACAGCAAGTCAGATTTCAAGGCTTTTGCTGGTGAGAATGGAACCATGCTTGTAAGGAATGTCTGGCCGGGTTAGATGGGAGGAACCTGGAGAGTGAAGGAAGAGTGTGACTTAGGCTCAGATTAAGCCCTGGCTAAGACACAGCACTAAGCAGGAATTATTGGAACAATCCAAAGAAACAGCAGTGACATAGAAACAAGGCCCCTCTCCCCCAGCTCCTCCCAGCGCAGCTTCAGCGTCCACTCGCTGCGGTGGTGTAGCCAGCTGTCAGCCATTGTGGCCGTGGCACCCTTTTTTCCTCACAATAACAAGTTGTGCCCAGAAACACAAATTTCACAGACACACAGAGTAGAGATTTTGTTTATTGATAAGATCTAATGCCCATGAGATGCAGCTTCCTGGTTTCTTAGCCTGTGAGAGCCCATCTACTTTGAATGGGCTGCAAAGGGCATTCCTGACCCCTGTCACAGTCCACACAGCAGTCCCTCCTGCAGGCACATGGCCTCAGAGCCCACATTACTGACAGTGGTATCACCAGGCACACAACCCCAAGCAGATTCCCCTGGGGTAAAAGTTGCCAGAACTTTAGCCTCCTGCCCCTGACCTCCCAAGACAGATAAAGCTGCCCTTACCTACTGGAAAATTGATCTGTCGGTTTTCAGCAGCCCTAAGTGCCTCACCGTGAAGGTGGCAGCAGACCGATAGCCAGGACGTCCTGAATGTCGCTGTGCATCCAGCCCAGTGGTGTGCCTGCCACGTGCATCGGCTCACATGACCACCACCATCTCTCTTCTCTCACCTTTTAGGAAACAGCAAATCCAAACCTTCTTCCCAGTTTGATCCAAATAAGCAGACCCAGTCTGGCAAGGTGAGAAATATAACTGGAGAATTTCAGCATGTCCCTGGGGCTTATTTATTTCTGTATCTTTCATTGCTCAGAAGATGGGTCCATCTAGGAATTTCTTTTCCTTTGCATATCTTTTCCCTTACCTCATTTCTTCCCAAGTACAGACCATACCTGTTAACTATTCCAGCAATGAAGACAAAAAAAGACTGTAAAAACTGTTATGAGGTGTACTAGGGCATTTGTCTGTGTTTGCTACCATGGAAGTTATAGCCGCAGGCCACAGACACTCCCTTTGGTGCCAGCACAAGCCTGCATTTGCCCCACGTGGGTGTTGGTACCAGTCAGAGCTGAATGTGGCTGGAAGCATGGCATGTGGAGAGAGGCACCTGGAGCCCTCCTCTTTTGTTGCTCGTTCTAATGCTTTTGCTGTCAGAAACACAGAAATGCCCAGTTACCAAGAAACCAGTAGTGGTGCTGGAGTCTTTGACAGGCCATCGGAACTCATGTGTATTCTCCTGTGTATCGTGTCGTCAGGGTTGGTACCCAGCTCAAATGGTTTCTTATCTTTGCAGAAATGCGTGGCAGCCAAAAAATTTAAACAGCCAACAGGAAATAAGAGCATGTCTTTTCCAAGTGGAAAGTCCGACAGGTACGTGTAGAGGGCCAACAGGGCCCCTGGAGGCCCAGGACCACCCCCCGGGGAGGAGCTGGGAAAGAGCAGCTCAGAACTCTTCAGTTAGAAAGACTTACAGAGAGCCCTGCCACATCCAAAGCCCTCTTCATCATTCCAAAAACTGAGCTGTGAGGAGGGAAAGCAAATCACTTCATGCCACACATCCCGTAGCCTGTCACTGCATTCCAGTCTAGTCACTCCGACTTTTCTCCTGTTACCGTAGTTTCCTGGGGTCACCCCAGAACAAATGGGTTTGAGGTTTTCCTACATCAGTTTTGTTCTTAGGAATAAGAAAAAAATCAATAAGCAAATGTAGATTGTTGTTTTTTGCTTAAGGATTTTTTCCTTAAAAGCATGAAATCCTAATCCTTAGAGCAGACCTTGAGGTCTTGAGACTTGCCGCTGGAGGTGCTATGAAGAACGGGCCTACCTTCTTTTGGTCAGAACAGGCAGCCCTGCCTGGGTACGCAGCTGCTCTGGCCCCCGTTCTTCTCTGCAGGAACCGGGGGAAGCACTACTGTGCAGCTTAGCTCTCCATGACCCCACGAACAAGACCCTTCGCTCTCACTTCCATGTCCTTAATGTCTACATTGTGTACACCTCAGCTGAGAGCAGACATCCGGCCAGACTGGCAGAGGTGACTCTTATCTTCACGTTGTCTTTGCAGAGGTTTCAGGCATAATTGGCCAAAGAGATAGTGTTGAAAGAGACCCTCGGCAACCCTCAGTGGACCCAAGCACCGAATGGTGGTGCGAATTTTGTACAGACTTATTTTTAAACCATTAAAAATAATTCTTACTGAAAGGAAGCTGGTTCTTGACTTTTCTTTTGCTGCCACCACTGCCCTGGCAAGGAAGGACAGATCCCATCCTGTTCAGATTCCATCTTCCACTGTCTGTGGACAAAGGTAAGTGTGCCCTTGGAGGTTGCCGTGATTTCTGGAGAAATCCAGAAAATTCCTCCCAGAGGAGGAATGCAGGAGAACCTCCTGTGACTCAGCAAAGGGCTGCGGCAGCAAGGCAAGGAGAATGTCTCATTGGACTCTCCAGGTAAAGAGAGAGTTCTGTGGATCATTTTACTGCCTCCACCTACCTTCAAAATAATTTGAAGCCAAATGGTAAAAAAACCTTGTTGGGAAGAGGAGCTGGTAGAGCGCTCCAGGGCAGACTGGCCTCTGGGGTTCCTGTCTGTTCTCTCTCTCTCTCTCTCCCTTGCCGTCATTTAAAAAAAAAAAAAAAACTTTTTATTTGTCCTGATTATAAAAGTAATAATGATCAAAGAAAAGAACAGAGAAAAAGACAAAGAGGAAAATTAAATCTCTGTAATACTACCATGCAGAGAGACAGTCTTTAATATTTTTATATTATCTTATCAGCTTTTTTGTAAGCATGTATATAAATTTTTTTTAATTTTTCTCATTTTTCATCTTAAAAGTCATATTATGAAAAAACAAAAAAGTTCATATTATTGATACTTCTCATTTCTCAAATTATCATTATTAAGCCTATTTAGGTTTCCAATTTTGTACTGTTCTAAATTGCACACAATTGAAGTTCTTTTTTTTCCTCATGGGCAGGCACCGGGAATCGAACCCGGGTCTCCGGCATGGCAGGCAAGACTCTGCCTGCTGAGCCACCGTGGCCCACCCTGAAGTTCTTTTATATAAGTATTTAACCCAATCTCTGATTATTTCTTTGAATTCCATTCAGTTTTGTTTTTTGTGTTTTTTTGGGGGGTGGGGTGGTGGTGCATGGTCTGGGAATCAAACCTGGGTCTCTTGCATGGAAGGCGAGCATTCTACCACTGAACCATTCCATTTGGTTTTGATACTGAGATGAGCTAGTAAATCAAGAAAGCAGAGATTAATGCCATTATTTTTGTTTTCATAAACACTCTAGGAATTTTTTTTTTAACCTCACAAATGATTGAGAGGGCTGTGTTGATGCTCTTGCATCAACAGTGGGGTACTGCAAGGTGAAATCAAACATTACTCTGCTATCGGAGAGCTCCCAAATCAGAACTTCAGAGAAGAAGGCATGTCCTAAGGTAGACAAGGGTTTGTATTAGAGTAGCCTAGTTGATGGCAGAAAAGCCAAACCATCCGTATTTTTTTCCTCTCTTGTAAACCTAGTTCAGAGCTAGTGTAGTGGCCATGATCATCAGAAATTAAGACTCCCATCTATTGTGGTCCCATCCTCCATTTGAACATGTGGCTTCCACCTCATGAATCCAGGTGTCCATCCATTACACCCCCATTCCAGCCAGCCGGGAGGAGAAAATCACACCCATTAAATGGACACTGTCTGGGGTCCACGGGTGGTTCAGTGGTAGATACTGTCTATTTCAGCTCCCCATTAGCCAGAATTTGTGATAGGTCATATCACAAAACCACAGCAAGAGGTGAGAAATGTCATTATTTCATCTGTGTGCCCAGCTAAAAAGTCAGAATTTTAAAAGAACGAACAGTAAGGGACAAAAAGCATTCTCTGCCAAAGTGCTATATAATAACAAATACATGGAAATTTGGAAAAGTGAGAAATTACTTTCTACTGAGGACATCCCACAGAGGTTTCCTAAAAGAGTCATTTGGGTGGACCTGGAAGAGTTAGGAAAGAACTTTGTGAGCCACTGCTGCTCAATTCAGGTGTGGTCCTTGGATAGACACCATCTGGGAGCTTGTCAGAAAGGCCAAACACCAGGCCTCTTCCCAGGCCTGCCCGCTCAGAGCCTGAGGGCAGAGAGCCCAGCAACCTGTTTCTAACAAGTGTCCAGGGTCATCTCTGCATGCTCACCTTCAAGAACCACCCTTGTAAGCTAAAGCAAGTTCCAGAACTTGCTTAGCAGGCCCAGTGGGCTTACTGCTGGTTCGAGAGCAATGAAGATAATGTGCTAAGTTTCCCATAAAGTTAAAATAAGTCCCTATTCCTGTCCTTTTTCTTTGTGACAATCCCCCCCACACACACACAACTTTTTTATTTAAAAAGTTGATGAGCAAAGGCAGTGAACTGGTGTCTCTCTAAATATTCTTTCTTGAAAATAAAACATTGCCAACCCAATGCCAATCCCCAGATGTGTTTTTGAAATTTCACTGGTGCAGGGACCTGAAAGCTCTGAAGTAGGGATAGAAGCCTTGGGAGTGTTTGCAGAACAGCCATAGTTTCATCTGAAAGGAGCTTCGAGGATCAAGGAGGATGGGACAAGTTTATGGAAGGGCTTGTTTAAGCCAGTGAGGAAGTGTTTCTGAACCGTGACTGATGTGACAGATGTGCTTTGGAAAGAGTAACCTGGCAGGGTCAACTGGCTTGCAGGCTGGAAGGAGAACTGAGGAGCAGAAGGGTTCTTTACTCAAGGACTCAGTGCTGCTGTTACTGGTCCCTGAGGCAGCCTGCCATGGCGTTTTCAACCCAGTAACACCTGTAATGGCCAAATTTGTCCCCACGCACAACCACAGCTGTCTGGCTGGCTGAACACTATGCTTAGAAAATGACTCTCACTACTAACTGCAAGCAGTTGTCTCCAGAGATAGGTACATACGCCTGTGCAACCCCATTCAAACCATTGCCTGGGTGAGAGACCACGCCCCTCCTTAACCCTCTCCTCCCGTTATAAGCTATCCACACTTCTTAGATAGTTAGGATAGTTTCCCCACTAGACAATATTGCTTTATAAAAATTTTAAATCATATTGGTTGAAACGTGGGGAAGCCTTGTAATGCTGCTAACTTGGTTTTCTCCCTCCTTATTTTCAACGCCAATTGTGACTGACCGAACTGTGCATTAGTGACTACTTCTGACAAGACCACAATTTTTCCTCCTTGTGGTTTGACGTTGGGTGGCCTTTCTGGGCTCATGGTGCTACACATCTGGGAGCTTTTCTGTCTGTAGTTTATACTGGGCCTTTGTTTTCTTTAAGCCCCGAACAGTTTGAATTAATACTATCTACCCCAGCCTTAGAGGCCCCACTTGCTGAGACCACAGTTCCTTTACAGGAAGACGAAGGATGTCATTTATGGTCCTTCCCATTTGAGAAGAACAGCTTTGTTTAACTTGGAGGAGGAGGGGATGGACTTGATCCTCCACTTTCCCCTGTGCTGTGCCTGGAAGAAAGCCAACACAACTGGCTCCCTAAGGACCAGCGTCCTGCCTCCCGCATTCCCTCAGACTGTGAGTGTCCAGAGCCTGCTGTCTGCAGAGCCTGCCCTCCCCCAGCCTCCTGGAGGCTGGTCTGGCTCAGGATACATAGGCAGTTACAACTCAGGAGTAAATGCCTTGGTGGAGAACAGGGTGTGATGGGAACACTTTGACCCAAGTACAGGGTTTGATCCAGTCAATACTGTTCTCTCATCCTCTATGTTATCTGTTCTCCGGAATGATATGGGGTCCTGTATCAGTAACAGAGGGGCTGTCTCCTAGAAATTCTTTAACTGCCTTCCTTACCTTCCTTTAAAGGAGCATAAAGTCAAATAAGGCACTCTAGTGCTGCAAGACCTGAGGCTTGCACTCACTGATAAACAATATCGCTATTCACCTCGGTTTAGACACAAGAACATGCTCCACACCTCCAAGTGGAGGCTGCAAAATGTCAGTCAAAAAAAAAAGAGAGCTACAAAAACACCTCTGACATGTCACCAAGTAGCTCATACCAGTTTCCTCTCCCTTCCTTGCCATTCGAAGTGCGTAAGAGCAATTAGCATTTAATGTTTCGCAATTAGCATTCTTAATGTGATTCCGAGAAGTTCCTTGACATTTCCATAAAAACAGAAAGCACATTTCCCGCCCACCCTTGAAGGAGCAAGACCCAGTTTGTCAAAAAATCGCGCGCCAGTCATTTTTGGTGTTGAATACGAATGTGCCGGCCTCTTCCGGAACACTGCTGGTAAATTTAGAAACCAATTAGGAAAAACTTTCCTATTCAGCAGCCATAGGTTGATCGCTCAGCGAATCCACAGAAAAAATGGCTAAATCGAGCTAGTTAAATAGCGAAGCTGTGATGATCCTTTTCAAGTAGATAAAAACCTTAAGTGGGAGCCGAACAAACCGCACAGTCTGTTGCAAGTCCAAGAAGGAATCAAATTTGGGGACGCAGCGGGAGATACATTATACACTCACTGCGGTGCAACAACGTAACCCTTTGCCCTGCCAAGTAGCCGCCCGCTCCCCTCTCTCCAGCCTAAAGGCTGAGACCCGCGGTCCGCACGTGCCCGCGCTGGAACCCTCGGCGCAGGACGGGAGGTGCAAGTTTCCGCTCCTGATCCCGGCACCGCCTCGCCCCGTCTCAGCAGCCCCGGAGCCCGGCCCGGAAGAGGGCAGCGTCTCGGGCTCCGGGTCCGGAGGAGCTGCACCACCCCGGCAGGCGCGGGCCTGTGGGCGGGACCCCGGGCCCCTCCCGCCGGCCAACCCCGCCCCGGAACCCCCCCGCGGCCCGGCCGCCCGGCCCCCTGGCCCCAGCCCCACGTGGCCCCTCGGAGCGGGCCGCACTACCCTGCTGCCGCCAATGGACGGCCCGCCCCAGCCACTCGGCGCCGCGCTGCGGGGCCGACGGCCAATGAGCGTGCTCGCAGCGAGGGCGGGGACGCGCCGGCGATTCGCCGCGGTCCGGCTCCCGCGCCACCATTGGAGGGCTAGGGGCCCGCCCCCTGCCAGCGGGCCCCGCCCCGCCGGCCGGGTTAGGTTGCGGCGCGGGCGGCGGGCGGAGCTGGTCCCGTTGTGCCGCGGCTCGGCTCGGCCTGCACTCCCGGGCCCGCGCCGCGCGCCGCCCGCCCGCCATGGATCCCGGCCCCGACGGCCCCGCCGCCCCCGGCCCCGCTGCCATCCGTGAGGGCTGGTTCCGCGAGACGTGCAGCCTGTGGCCCGGCCAGGCCCTGTCGCTGCAGGTGGAACAGCTGCTGCACCATCAGCGCTCGCGCTACCAGGATATTCTTGTCTTCCGCAGGTACCGGCACCCCCCCGAGCCCCGCCGTGGCCCTCAGCCCAGGCCACCCCTGCCCGACGCCCTCCCGGACCCCTCCAAGCCGAGATCCCAGCCGGGAGTCCCTCCTGCCCTGGCTCGCGCCAGTCCCGGGGCTTGCCTTCCCTTAGCCTGAGGACGCCCCCTGCGCCCTCTCTGCCCCCTGCCCCACTCTCTCTGCAAAGCTGTCAGAAGTTCCCGTGAGCCGGGCCCGTCTCCCTTGGTCTGCTCCCCACCCCGATCCCATCTCCCTGGACTGGGGCCGCGTTTCGGGTGGTCCCTTCGGCGGGGAGGGGCCCCCAGTTTGCGCCGAGCTCCACGTGTCAGTCCCGGGACACGTCAGAGCCCGGGGAACCCGAGCGCAGATCCAGCCCCCGCGCCCCGGCCTGCCTGCTGCCCTCGCCACGTGTCACCCCTGGGACCCCTTGGGCGGGCGAGGGAGACCGTCTCACCCAGAGCAGGTCGGGCCCCGTCCGCCTCCCGGAGGAGAACCAGGTCCTAACTGCCCCCGCACCCTCCCCCCACCCAGTAAGACTTACGGCAACGTGCTGGTGCTGGACGGCGTCATCCAGTGCACCGAGCGGGACGAGTTCTCCTACCAGGAGATGATCGCCAACCTGCCGCTCTGCAGTCACCCCGACCCGCGCAAGGTACGCGCTGCGCCCCTGCGGCCAAGCGGGGCCTGGCCTGCTCCTGGAGGCCCCTCACTGTTCTTTCACCCCAGGTGTTGATCATCGGGGGCGGGGACGGCGGCGTCCTGCGGGAGGTGGTGAAGCACCCCTCGGTGGAGTCTGTGGTCCAATGCGAGATTGACGAGGTGAGTGCGCACGGCGGGGTGTCGCCGCCCCAGGCCCTGCACCCGCCTCTGCCAGCACAACCAGAGCCCCTCACCTCCCATCCCCATGTGACAGCAGTGCCTCCGACCTTGCTGACAACATTGGTGGGAGGGGGTGCTGACCACCCCAAATCGGGTGGGTATCCTTGGTGAGGCCCGAAGTGGGAAATACAGAAAGCCACTTTTGGTGGGGCGGTTTGGTTTGGGGGTGTGGAGAGCGCAGGTTGTGGGAGGTGAGGCTTGAGTGGCAGGTGGGAGGTAGCCATGCTCTCCCTGTTTTGCGGATGTGGAAACTGAGGTCCCACAGTGGGAATGGCTTGCTGGAGTTGACCTGGGTGTCAGACACTGCCAGGGCACCCACTCGGGTCAACCCGGGTGCTCAGCCTCCTCCCACCCTTCCCCCACCCCAGGACGTCATCCGGGTCTCCAAGAAGTTCCTGCCAGGCATGGCGGTTGGCTACTCCAGCTCAAAGCTGACGCTGCACGTGGGTGATGGTTTTGAGTTCATGAAACAGAACCAGGATGCCTTTGATGTCATCATCACCGACTCCTCAGACCCCATGGGTGAGTGAAGGATGGGGTTCCGAGTCCTCTGGCAACCCCCGCAGGGCTTAGCCAGGGTTTATTCACTGCCCCCACCCTGCCTCTTTCACGGACAGGCCCAGCTGAGAGCCTCTTCAAGGAATCCTATTACCAGCTCATGAAAACAGCCCTCAAGGAGGATGGGATTCTCTGTTGCCAGGGTGAGCCCGAGGCTCCAGGCAATGGGGTGGGGGCCTGGGTGGGGTAGGGCTGGCCCCACCCAGCGCTGACTGCCAACCCCTCCAGGCGAATGCCAGTGGCTACACCTGGACCTTATCAAGGAGATGAGGCTGTTCTGCAAGTCCCTCTTCCCCGTGGTGGGTTACGCCTACTGCACCATCCCCACCTACCCCAGCGGCCAGATCGGCTTCATGCTGTGCAGCAAAAACCCGGTGAGCTGGGGCTGCCCCGGGGCTGGGGAGTGGGGCGGTGGGCACAGGACTCCCCTGACAACTTCCTCTCCCTTCCCCAGAGCACCAACTTCCGGGAGCCTGTGCAGCAGCTGACACAGAAGCAAGTGGAACAGATGCAGCTGAAGTACTACAACTCGGATGTGCACCGCGCAGCCTTCGTGCTGCCCGAGTTTGCCCGCAAGGCAAGTGGCCCTCTGGACGGTGGAGGGTTGGGGTGCAGATCCAGAGCTCCCTGGGTGCGGGCGGGGAGCCGTCCAGCTTCCCTGCACAACCCAGAAGCCCCCTGACTCGGCATTCTGCCCACCTCCAGGCCCTGAACGATGTAAGCTGAGCCCAGGTGCCGCCCCGCGGGACACCAGCCCAGGAGCCTCCAGCGTGCTGGCCCAGCTGCCCTGGACAGGACCCTCTGCAGGCTCTTGCCCACCAACCGAGTGTTAACAGGCCCCAGATGCTGCCGGCCTGCCCTGCTGGGTGGACTGTCTATGTGGCGTCCAGCCTCCAAGCCTCTACCAGCTGTGTACAGCACCGTCTCCAAACATGTGTATTTATAACAAAGTTCTAAATCGTGTGTCCCCTGACCTTGTCTGGGCCACGCAGGGCCCTCCCTGCATGACCCTCCACCCATGGCCCAGAGGGACAGAGCCGAGATCAAAGGGAATCCAGTCCGGTCCTGAGAAGCTGGGTTTGCTGTTTCCTCTGTTCCCTCCAGCAAGCCCCGAGCATGGGTGGTGGTGACACTCCTTGGGGCCAGGGCTGGGGGCTGAAGTCAGGGTGGGGCTCAGAGGGGCTTCGGTTTCTCCTGGGGCGTTCACAGGAGAGCCAGGACCACTCACAGGAGGAGGTCAGGCCCCACCCTGCCGTGGGCTCTAGAGGAGCCCTGGGAGTCAGAACCCTGGGCCGGTTCAAACAAATCAGAAGTTTATGTCCCGACATGCAGAGCTGGGTTCAGACCCTGCCTGGACCCCCTCTTGAGTGGCCTCAGGCACAGGCCTAAAAGCTCCCCCACAGTGTTGAGGATTAAAACCGCACGTGTGTTCATTTCCCAGGGCCTGCCCATGCAGAAAAAAAAAAACACATGGGTGCAGCACAGTGCTGTCCCCTCTCCAAGGTGCTGAAGCTCCACCCCGGTGCCCCAGGCCCTCCTTCCAGGGAACTGTCCAAAAGGGCTGGGGGTGGGGGGGTCTGGGAAAGGGGGGCCTCCGCGCACCCTCCACTGCCGACCCAAAGGCTGGAGTTGGGGTTCTGCAGAGTTGAACGACCATCCCGCCCCCCAAGTCTGGGCTGGGCAGAGCCATGCCCCACAGTGGGCTAAACTTGAGTGGCCTCGAGCCTGGCCATGGTGCAGGAATCCCCACCCTGAGCAGGAAGTGGTTTTGTGACACCTGATACAATGGCAGGGAGTACGGGTCCAGCCTTGCCACCAACTCTTGTGGCCTCAGGCTAGTCACTGCCCTCTCTGGGCTCCATACCTCCTCAGGTGTTCAGGATTCTGAGTCCTCAGACCTTTGACCCTGGGTCAGCCGCTCTGAACTCAGTTAACCTCCTCCCCACTTAGGGGCACTTAGACAGAGCCGGGACTCAGTGTCAGCTGCTTGGCAGAGCCAGCTGTCACTCAAAGAGCAATGCCTAGAATGAAGGACACACTGACAGCCACCTGCAGGGGTCAGGCCACCATTCTCAGGCCCTCAAAGCATGGAGAATGTGAGGACAGGGAATGGGGTGGTTCCAGGTCCCACACCCTGTGTCCCCTTAGTCTGGGAGCCTTTCCCCAAGGTCTCCGGATCTCCATTCTGCCTTCCATTAAGCTCTGTGGCTTTGATGAGCCACTCAATTCCTCTGATCTGTTACCCCTTCTAGAGAGTGGGAGCAATAACCTGTACTCAGAGTTTCGATGATGCCATGTGCACTGAGCATTATGGCTCTGCACTGGGAAATCAGGGCAGAAAAAAAAGGGGAGATGGCCCAGGTGCGAGCTGAAGCCTGGCCCCAAGTTGCAGGAACAGCTGGTTGCCATTTGAGCCACAATAACGCCTGGCCTTGAGGTTGAAGTTGTCAGCAGCATAAACCCTCCACTTCTCCAGCTTTTAGTCAAGTCTCCTATATGCTATACACACACCTCCCAGGGGTCTGAATCCTACATTCAGGTGGGCACAATGCAAAAGCACAGACCAATCTGTGGCAGAAGCAAGGGGTTTGATGAGCATGTTGGCATGAGTCCCCAAAAGTTCCAGAGATCACAAAGCAGGCCATTAAGAGGCTTAATTTGTAGAATGGTGAATAAATCAATCCCACCCAAAGTTTAAAATAAGTTTCAGCCATGCCTCTAGGGTTAAGAATTCAAATAGTTCAGTGTAGTTTGTAAGGAAAAAAAAAAAGCATAGCAGCCCTCTATCCCCGTTTTTGCTTCTTCCAGAGGCAGCCACTTTTACCTCTTATAGCTGATTATTTTGGTATTTGCCTTCATGTCTTGAAACTCTATTACTACTTCTTGATTTGCCCTTTTGAGTCATGATCTGTTGACTTTCCACTAGGGAAAGATGAAGAATTAGCTCGTTCCTTTTCTGCTCACAGCACACTCTAAACAATTGAATTACAATCTTGATTAGCTCA
Organism: Tamandua tetradactyla; assembly: GCF_023851605.1. NCBI lineage: Eukaryota > Metazoa > Chordata > Mammalia > Pilosa > Myrmecophagidae > Tamandua > Tamandua tetradactyla. The sequence goes on from NC_135328.1 coordinate 214,353,358, forward strand.
GTAGTCAGCGTTAACTTTATTACAACTACACAGATGCACCCATAGCTGAGACCTGAGGTAAAAGGTAACTTTTTATCTCCTGCACAACTTCTTGTTTTCCCTGGAGTTTTTTTGTTGTTGTCTTCTTGGTTTTCAATAAATTTCTCATCAATTCAGCCCCCGGTTTTTTTTACTAGTATAAAGCTCTTCCAAAGATCTTTGGACTCGACAGATGTCCCATCATTTTCATCTCTCTGAATCAGAGTCCTCCCAGAGCTACCTGGCCACCCCAGATGGACTGGGTCCCCTCCAGGGCTCGGATCCCTTCACCTTCACCCCACGGTTGGCTTTGCGTCTCCTACTGGAACACTTGTCTCCCATGTCTTCCTATTTCTTGGCTTCCTCCTCCCTGGTTTGGGTGGACACATCCTACAGTAGCTTTGATACTGGACAAAAGCCAGGAATGCACTTACCAGCCCATCCACGACAGCAGGGTCTCAAAGACAGAAAGAGTTTAGCACTAGATGCGAAGCACAAGATCAGATGGCCTATTGGCCCAAAAGTCTGTCTCCCTGACTCTTAAGGAGTGCAGGGTTTTTATGGATTCAAGGAAGGGAAGATGGGGTCATTACCACTAGAACAGAAAATACAAACAGGAAATAAACCAGCCTAGAATGACCATTACACAACAGTATAAGCAAGGGATAGGCTCCTTGAGTTTCAGTAATTTCAGGTATTTGCTTCTGCCTATTCACCAACAGAATAAGAAAAACATCTATATAATATTTCAGTAATCATTGTTTAATTGTTAATTTCTCAGTTACAGCTTTCTGAGAAAGGGGACATAGGAGGTACTTTTTTTTCTTTTAATCTTACATGTAAGAAAACATCTTTATTCCACTTTCTTGCTTGATTGATCGTTTGGGTTAGTATAGAATATATGTTGGCTATAATTTCCCTTCAGCTTGTTGACATTTGTTCTAGTCCATTTTTACTAATTACCTAAGGATGCATGAAAATTTAACCCAGAACTTAGCCAATTGAAACAGCACAATAAGCATTTATTATTTGAGGATTGTGGGGGCAGCTTAGCTGGTGGCTCAGGTTGGAACTGTTTGCAAGTTGTGGAAAAGCTGTTGGGTGGGGGGATCTGCTTTCAGAGTGGCTCATTCACACAGCTAGCAAATTACACGGGTGCTTGTTAGGAGATCTCAGTTTTTCCCCCAGGCAGAGCCTCCACAGGGACAGCTGAGCTTCCCCCCAACATGACGTTCAGCTTCCCTCAGAGCAAGTTAACCAAGAGTCAGCTGAAAGCCGCGAAGCCACAAGAGCCACATAGTGTCACTTCAGCAAAATCCTACTTGTAAGCTCGATTCATCTACGCAAAGGCCTGAATGCCCCCCAGTGGGACTCAGAGGCCCTCTTCGAGCCTGACTATCATACCCTTCTGGTTTCCAATATGTCTGATGAATGGCCCTGGCTTCCCTCTGCCACCCCCACACTCAGATGCTCCTGGTCCCTCCATTTTACTCCACAAATCAGTCTCAAGTATCTGCTCGGGCTGGGACTAGAGGACAGGAAATAGGAGTTGTCTGGCTTCTACACACTTCCAGCAGAACTTGGTGCCAACAATTCCAGAGCCTTTGGGCAAGTCATGTTGTTTCCTGGTTTTACTCACTGCCAAGTTTAGGATTGCTTTCTGGAGAGTTATTTCCACCTGTCCATCTGTTTTTCCAGCTTCCAAAATGTTGATGCTGCTGCCTCCTCTCCCATATCCTCCATCCTCATGGGCTCAGTGGGGTTTCAGGAGGGAGCAAAAGTAGATGCATGCATTCAAGCCACCAATTCTACTGAGAAGCAATCTTGTGGATCTTCAGGGGGGCCCTCAGAGACCCCAGCCTCCTTGGGATCACACACCGAGGAGCAAACACAGAGGCTAAGGGTGAGAGCAGAGCAGGACGTGTTCCCAGGCCCGTCTGGTGGCTTGTCCAGCTCCCGGAACTCTAGGTAGGCAGGAGTCACGGGGTCGATTCCCGGAATCCCAGGGTCAGGGAGGTGGGGGGGGCGGGGCGCAGGACCAGGCGGTTGGGCAAACAGATCAAAGGTGAGCGCAGTGTGAGCTCCAGACCAGGCCCGGCCAGCTGGACCCAGGCGCCATGAGGTGGGTGGGAGCCTCCCAAGCCTCCCTGGTGGGGGGCGAGGGGTGAGAACAGCCCCCCCAGGCCCTCACCCACCGCCTGTCCTGCCCTCAGGCTGCTGATTGTCCTAGGCCTGCTGGGGGCCGTGGCCACAGTGACCCCCTGGGGGCTTGAGCCCATGTTCGGGCGCCTGGTATCCCCTGGCTTCCCTGGGGTGTACCCCAACGACCAGGAGCGGCGCTGGACCCTGACGGCGCCCCCCGGCTACCGCCTGCGCCTCTACTTCACCCACTTCGACCTGGAGCTCTCCCACCTCTGCGAATACGACTATGTCAAGGTGCTCGGTTGTGGGGGGCGGGGGCGGGGGACCCCAGGGGCCGTCCCCAGTTAACGGGGCGGGGGGAAGGGCTGGCCTTGGGTCTGGCCACCCCTCCCTCCCCGTGACCCCCACCCCACAGCTGAGCTCGGGGCCCAAGGTGCTGGCCACGCTGTGCGGCCGGGAGAGCACGGACACCGAGCGGGCTCCCAGCAACGACACCTTCCGCTCACCGGGCCCCAGCCTGGACATCACCTTCCGTTCCGACTACTCCAACGAGGAGCCCTTCACGGGCTTCGAGGCCTTCTACGCGGCGGAGGGTGAGCTGGGCTGGCCACGGGACCCCACGAGGCCGACCACAGAGGTGGGGGGGACCTCTGGCATCGACCAGGAGGGGCCGTGGGCGCCCAACCCCCACCCTCCTGACCATACCCCCCTCCCCCTGCCCCAGACATCGACGAGTGCCAGGTGCCCCCTGGGGATGAGCCCACCTGTGACCACCACTGTCACAACCACCTGGGCGGCTTCTACTGCTCCTGCCGCCACGGCTACGTCCTTCACCGGGACAAGCGCACCTGCTCAGGTGAGCCCCCAGTCTGGGGCAGCTTCCTGTGCCCCTGGCCCACCCCCACCCCGCCCCGGCGGCTGTCACTGGGACTCCTGGGGTCTGGGGACCTAGGCCTGGCCCCGTGACCCTCCTCAGTGCACCAGGGATCCCCCCTGCCCAGAACTTCAAGGCGGGCTCAAAGCTACCCACTGCCCAGACCCCAATAGGCCAAGCCCTGTGGTCTCCACAGCCTGGACCCCCGACCCCCTCCTCATGCTGCCAGGCCCCTGGACATGGGGAGTGGGCGGCCCTGACCCCAGGGTGCTGACCCCCTCCTCCCGGTGTCTCTCCCTCCACCTCTGATCTCTTCTAGAGCAGAGCCTCTAGCCCCCTTGAGCTCTGGCCTGCCCAGTGGGTCAGAAGCCGGAGCGAGCCCCCGCCTGTGGCCCCGTCCACCCCCACCCACGGAACTCTCAATAAACCTGGCTCCATCTCCAGCTGCTGCTGCATGTCTCTGGGGTCGACGGGTGCGGGGCAGGCTGCACGGAAGGGGGCACAGACACAGGCGCAGGGCCCCCTCCGGACCGCAGCCTCTCCCTTCCCTTCAGCATGGCCTAGATGCCCCCCAGTCTGGTGGGAGCCCCCTCCAGGGATCCACTCTTGCTAGAGGAGTCTCCAGTTTGCAGATGGGGCCTGCAGCCCACAGAGGGCCAGGGCTTGCCTGAGTTCACCCACCGAGTGGGGTGGGGGGCAGGGGGAGCCGCTCTACTCCCCTGCGCTGGAGCATCCTCGGGCCACCAGCTATTCAGAGGGCAACCCGGGGCCTGTGTGTGCTGGGCTGGAGTGGGGAGGGGCACCCAGGGAGAGATGCACCGAGGGGCCAACCCAGGCCCAAACCCACAGGCATCTCCTGCCCATAAGGAGCGGCCACTTGAAGAAGGAAATCAGGGTTGGGAAACCCCCTCCAGCAGCCTCCGCCGTCCGGCCGGGGCAGGGTAGGAGGTAGACGCCTCCCGGGGGTGATGGGACCCCAAGGCTCCTTGAACAAGACAATCCGCTGTTCCTGTAAGGAAAAGGACACCTTCTATGGTCACGGTCGGCTTGGGCGTCCCTACACGGCCGCCCAGGGAGAGCCTGCCTGGGGGAAGGGGGGTAGAGGGCCTCCAGCCCAGGGGAGGCCCAACAGCCACTAGCTACCTGGTGGGTGAGCTTGGGAATGGCTGGGTCAGGGTGGGGTGGGGAAGGAGCCCCCTGCTCCAGGGGACTCACCTCCTTCCTGTCCCTGGGAGTCGTGGGGACAAGGAGAGGCCCCCGCCTTGCCTCCTTCCCCTCAGCAGAGCTGACCTCCCTCACTCTCTTCATCCCAAGACACCCCACCCCCACCCCACCGCTCCCTGGGGGCGTGAGTGTGGGACCCCGGCCAACTCCCACCCTGAGCCCCACGGGTTTCAGCTAAAGCCTCCCCAGTTTGTCCCTGCAGTGGGGGGTTGGGTTTCTGAGCTGCCTCTGAGTCTGGCCACGGGAAGGGCCCGGGACCAGGTCTAGGGACCCAGATGGCCCAGCCCCATCCCTGCCCTCGGGCCCGGCTGGGTGCAAAAGGACTGAAGCCGTGCCATCTGCCGCCTGCTCACCCGCCTCTGTCCTCTTGCCTCTTCCCAGCTCTGTGCTCGGGCCACGTCTTCACCGAGCGGTCTGGGGAGCTCAGCAGCCCCGAATACCCGCTGCCGTACCCCAAGCTCTCCAGCTGCACCTACAGCATCCGCCTGGAGAAGGGGTTCAGTGTCATCCTGGACTTTGTGGAGTCCTTCGACGTGGAGTATCACCTTGAAACTCAGTGCCCCTATGACTCCCTCAAGGTCCACTTCCGGGGACCCCACCTCACCTCAGATCCTCCCCCTTGGCCCAGCTGCCCCCGTTTCCTGTCCCGCTCTGCCCTCCACACAGCATGAAGCGTAGGTTTTGGAAGTGGTTGCTGCCCCCGGCCAGCAGCAGGTGTGGCCCCCTCTGGCCGAGCCCCCTGGAGGAGAGGGGTCCTCCCCCACCCCAGATGCCGCAGGGGCCCTAGCCAGCCTCTGCCCTTCAAAGGGAGGGAGGGAAAGCGGTGGAGGGAGACCCCAGGCCCCAGGCCCACCTCGCCAGCCTCCCTGGCGCCGTCGGGGCGTCCTTTTGACTCCCCTCTAACCCAGGCAGGACGTGGGCAGCAGGTGCTGAGGTTCCCTGCCCTCTCCTCTCTCAGATCCAAACAGACAAAGAGAAATATGGACCGTTTTGTGGGGGGACGTTGCCCCCCAGAATTGAAACGAAAAGCAACACTGTGACTGTCACCTTTATCACCGATCAGTCCGGGGACCATACAGGCTGGAAGATCCGATACACGAGCACCGGTGAGAGAGGGGGGCTCAGGGAACCGGGGGGCCGCAGGGCGGGTGGGCAAGAGGGAGGCTGGCGGGAATAGTGAACTTTCCGAGCCAGGCCTGGGGAGGCAGGTGAGGTTTGAGTGAGGTGAACTATGTGTCGGAGGTCCTTTAAGAGCCCATCGTTCCATCCACCCACTCAGCCAGCCCTCCCTCCTTCGCTCCTTTCTTCCATCCCTCCCTGCATCCATTCATGCTACGGATGTGCAGCAGGCCTCGTGGGGGGGTACACAGTGCAGGAGTCAGCCCCCACAGCCTCTGCCTTGGGTCCACTGGGGCAGGACACGAGGCAGGGGACAGGGCCCTGTGGTGAGCTAAGCACCAGGCATGGGGAGATGAGAATCCAGAGGAGGAACCTGGTCCAGGCTGAGGCTGGGTACTAGGGACAGTTTTCTGGAACAGGAAACACCCGAGATAGACTTAAAAGAATAAGTAGGTGTTGGGGGCAGCCGGAAGCTGTCTCCAGTGGAGGAAAGGATATGCCCCCAAGCCCAGAGGCTCCCTGTTCAAGCCATGGAGAGGAGGGAGGGTGTGAGCTGGGGACGGGAGCACGAGCGAGCGTGAGGCTGGGCAGATGGGGGCTGCCAGCAGAGGGGGAGTGGCTTGGAAGTCCTGCGGGGGGGGGGGGGGGGTGCAGCCCGGGTCTACAAACTCTGCCTCTCCAGCGGCCCCACCCCACTCCAACCCTGGTCCTGCCCTGCACCTGCCACTACCTCTTCCTCATGGCAGACCTTCGAGCACCTGAAGGTAGTTCTCTCTCACACAGTCCCATCCGCATTCCCTCCTTCGTCCCACTTCCGAGCACCTCATCTTCCCGTCACTGGCCTCTGGACATAGTGGTCTTCTCCTGCCTCGGCCAGCAGGTCTTTTACGGTGTCACTGAAAGAAAAGAGCCGGGGAGGCAGGAACTGGTCTTAGTTCCAAAGCACACACACACAAAGCTCCATGCCATGCCCAGAGCTGTTTGGGCAGACTGCCTCCTGGCCATGTGACATTGAACCTACCATGCAACCTTTCTGAGTCCTGGTTTTATATTACCAGGTGAAGGATAACAACCTCTCCTTCTAAGGTGGTAATCAGTGAGCAAACGCAGGGAGGGCACTGGGAGCAGTGTGTGGTTGAAGGAAGTGATCATTATATTACAGGAGTGAATTTTTTAAATGAGAAAATCTGATCAGAAAAGCCCATCCCTTGGGTCACCTCTGATGGAAGGACGAGGAAGGGCTGAGACTGGTCAGGGCAGGAGGGGGACCAGCACTTTGAAAACATTGCATCTATCCTATGTTCATTTTTTAGTCTTTTGTAATAAAAGTCTAGGTTTGAGTAATAAACTCATAGAACTCTTAAAACATAAGTGCTGGTTTCAGAGGCAGCCAGGCCGGGAGAAATCAGGCTTTGCCAGGTTCCAAGCGAAATGGTGGGTAAGAGGCCCAGTCAGAAAGGGCATGGGGGGAAGGAAAGGTGCAGGGGGTGACCTGGGCTTCCCACAGGCCAACAAGCCTGCCCCTGGAGATTGGTTCCCTGAGGGGCGGTTTTGGGGTTGATAGGGGGTCACCCTGGGTGCAGGCCAGGTGAGATGAACCCAGCCACTCCAGGAACTTAGCAGACTCCTCAGACCACTGAGAACCAGCAGCTGCAGGGAGAGGGGACTCAGCATGTAGCCAGCACGTTTAGGGGTAGCCAGGAGATGGGTTTGAGCTTTGGGGTAGAGTGGGCCTGGGTTTGGGGCGCCAAAGTGGAAGATGGTGTCCCTGGTGTCCCAAGCATTGTGGGTGAGTCCTCACGAGGGCTGCCGAGTCAGTGGGGACTCAATTTCCCACCCATGCAGCTTGGGGGCTCTGAACCCGTTTTCTCCTCCGACAGGATGGCTCTCCTGTACGGCTGTCATGAGGCTTCAGGGTAACTAACACTTACCGAGGTCTTCGCCAGCACTGGCAAATGAGGACCTATCATCTCCTGTATCTCACAGATGAGGGAACTGAGGTCCAAAGAGGCTAAAAATAACCACTGGGAAATGGAGAGCTGGGATTAAACCCATACAAACTCAATCTTTTCCTCGAAATTACACTATCTCTTGATTTTAGCGTGTGTCTGTAAGGTTCCTGGAAGGGCACAGACACTCTATCCACAGCGACTGCTCTCCTACTTCCCACTCTTTCCTACTTACCTTTGGCTGAATCCCAGGCAAGGCAACAAATTCTAACTCATACACTAAGCAACTTAATCTTAAACCATTAAGAACTCTATACCCTTTGTGGCAAGCTCCTTTTATATGTTAAGTGTTTCATTTGTAAACCAAGGACTTTAAATTGCTATATTCAGACTTGGCTGGTGCAGACCTCATCAAACCAACTGCCTTTCCTTGCGCAGCTCAACCTTGCCCCTACCCAATGGCGCCACCTAATGGCCATATTTCACCTATGCAAGAGGAATACGTCCTGAAAGACCAGGTCTCTGTCTTTTGCAAGACTGGCTATGAGCTTCTGCAAGTAAGTTATTACAAAACTGCAAGTGCACCATTCACGATAGTTTTAAATGTGCACATATCTATATGGGCAAATATGTGAAAGGAAAATGAAAAACTTTGGTCAGCGAAATGACTTCTTTTGTCTAAAATAAAAGAAATAAAAATACTAAGAAGGAGAATTTTTTTATTCTTAGGAAGTCTGCCTTTTTAAAGCTACTTTGGTAGGCTGGTGATTAAAATGGGCAGCTTTTCTCTCTTCTCTTTTTTTTTTCCCTGCATGATTACTGCAGCTTTTCATAAAGTGACTGCACAACAGAAAGTTGAATTTGCTTTCCTTGTTTTATTCTGTGACAACACTTTGTATTAATTTCTCCACCGGTCAGATGACCTTTCCATGAAACAACTAGGCCTACAAAAAAACTAGATGGCCTTTGGAAATAGTACATTCTGCAAAGTTATAAATAGTGATCACTGTTAAGGGAGATGAAGTATAATTTTAAAAAATGCTTAGATGTTGCTTTAGGGGCACAGGTAAGAGATTAACATGTCCTCTTTATGTTCTTCAAAACTGTCACCAAATCCCAATGGTAAAAAGTAATAACATTGAAATGATAGCTAACTATGCAATCCACAGACCTGTGGCGCGCCCAAAAAAGAAAAAGAAAAAAGTGAGACACACTTTCTGACCTTGCAAAACTTTTTGGGCAGGTTTCTTTCCCCCTAGCTCCAGACTGTAAGGGTCTATTTAAAACAAAAAATCCTGATACCCTTTGAAGCATAAAGCTTTTTTCCCAAAGCCATCTTCCTTCATTTTAACATTTTAGAAAAACATTTCAAATGTCAAGTGTTTCTCTTTAGATACTTGCAAAGAAAGCTGATTGAGAACACACATGCAAAGCTTATGGAATATTTTTAATAGCCTTTCTCCAGGTTATCGGCCATGGGCTAGAAAAATACCTAGACACCTACATGCATGACCAGGCTGGCTTCTTCCAAGCTTTTAGACCACAAACACTTAGGCACTTTCAATCCCTTATATTCCAGCGGTAATTATATTGATTTTATATTGATCGAACAATAGAACTCATGAGATCTGATGTTGGAATAAAGTGAAAGCCAAAAACTATCAATTGCTGCCAAGGTGAGCATTTGATTCATAAAATGCCAATGCATGTTGAAAGATGCGATCCATAGCATAAGGGGCATAAACCAGCACAGGGATTGGTAACACATATGCACACACCCACGCAGTTTGGCCGCGCCCAGTGCCAGGCAACCCACACGTCATTACGTACTAAAACCAGCCATGTGAGACTGTCATTTCCTTTGAAGTATTTCCCAAAGTTACTAACTAGTAGGAACTATCCTATCAGCTTTGGTGAGTGACTTTATGATGTAAATAAGGAAATGGACGTTTTCTGAATTCCTCTTTAGGGATCTTTACCCTTGAAATCATATGCTGCAGTCTGCCAGAAAGATGGAGCCTGGGACCGGCCGATGCCAGAATGCAGCAGTAAGCTCATGTGGTGACTACAGCCCCCAGAACTGCTGCAGCTGCTAACTGCTTCTACTGCCTGATGATTCTATCAGAGCTTGAATTCCAAATATGCTTATCACCCCTACTCTCCCAGTGCACTCTTATAGGTTAAAACTAGGAAAAGGATTTTCTCTAGAAAACGTGCTCTTTATATTTCTCTAAGAATAAAAATATTTATCGTAGAAAATGAGGAAATGCGGACAACTACAAACATCTTAATACTCCTAAACCCATCATGGGATTTCTAACTCACTGTTACTGCTTCGGTGTGTAGCTCTCCATTCCACACAGCAGCGCTCCCGGTGGTGGGCTAACTGTGTGCTCTTGTATATGCGCATGTACAGCAACTGGGGTACACGTGTTATGACCATCAGCATCTTGTCGACTAAGATCTGGTTTTAAAATATACTTTAACTTTTTATTAAAACATTTAGAAAAATGAAATCTTTGAACATTTTTGGAAAAAAAACTTATAAAAACTCACCCAAATTACTAAGAATTAATAGCCTTTCTCCAGGTTATCGGCCATGGACTAAAAAAATACCTAGACACTTACATGCATTTACTAAGAATTTGGGTCCATTCTCTCATTCTTTATCTTCCATGCTATATATACTTCATCTTTATGGATTTTTACCAAAATAGGTTTATATAGACTGCAATTTCCTTTCTCCCCCCTAATACTGGTATCTTTTCACATCAAATATTGTTAAAGCCACTCATTCTTTTAATGGCTGCATAGTATCCACTGCCAGATAAATCCTGATTTTAGCCTGATTTCTCTTGTTTGGTATTTTACCATCACACACTCAGCTGGAATTCACCAGGTGTGTTTTTGCACATTTTGTGAGATTTTCTACAAACTAAATCCCTAGGAGAATAAACTTTCACTTTATAAATTTACATCCCCACCCATGACACCAATTCTTTGAATTCAAAAAGCAAGCAAAAGGAGCTGGCACAAAGGGCAGTTGTGGGTGCCAGAGGTCTGGTTTTGAACCATGACTTTCTTTTTCTGAGTAACTGTGGCACACCTCTCCACCTGTCTCCTCAGCAGAAGGCATTTGGCAGAGAGCCAGGTACACAGTAGACACATCTATTAAATCACTTTAAACGATGAGTGTAACCTTTCAATATGCACAATAGAAATACACCAAATTTTTGGTGGTCTATCATGTAGAGGACTTTTTCAATAAATTAACTTCGTCTTATGAATTTGTTAGTTCATATTAGTAATGTCCTAATGACTGAATTCTAATCCAAATTCAAGGTATTAAGAATCAGCCAGCATCCCCAAATTTTTATCACTTCTAGGTCTTCTAAAAAGTTCAATTATGAAAAGAACCATCTAATAGCTTTAATAAGAACAAACCAAGTCCTTTCAGTCTTCTTTGTACCATTCTTTTTCTACCTTTTAAGACTATCCATTAATTTAACATGAGCACATTTCCATGAACCAGAGCATAGGCTGTGCCGTTTTCTTTCTCAGTGCTATGTGAAGTGAGAACACTAAGGAACTCTGGGTAAGTTCTAATTCCCTTCCTTTAGGAGAGGTGCCATACCACTTCTTACCCAGGGACAACCAACTCCACCTCAGTCTAGCCATTCACTTAAGAACAGGGAAGGGTGATGCTTTAAAAATCACATTAAAGAGATTAGATTCCTCTCTATTTTCAGAGATGAAATTAAAGATGCCACCCTACAGAGAAAATGAGTATGGCTTCATGCTCTATGGCAGCACACAGCACTATACCTGTCTAGAGTAGACCCTTTTCATGTCAGTATTTAAAGTATAAACTGACCCCCCCCCCATTTTCTTTATTAGTTGTTGACTGTGGCCCTCCTGATGATGTACCCAATGGCCAAGTGGAATATATTACAGGTCCTGAAGTGACCACTTACAAAGCTGTGATTCAGTACAGCTGCAAGACCTTCTACACAATGAAAACAAATTATGATGGTAAGCAAAATTTTCAAAGGCTATTTGGAACTTAAGCCCTCATGGTCTGAAAATTAACTATAACTAACATTTTTGGCTAAGGCTAGACAAAAGATTAAAAGGCACTTCTCCCACTACTAAGTGAAATATTATAGCTGAAGTGACTTCAATGTCAATTTGCAAGAATCTGAAAACAGATCTTATCTAGTAAATGACTACTACAAACACACAATATATTCCAAATGGTTTAATTTAACAAGTCAAAAACCTTATCATTAAGCACTTGAGATCTTGATACATATTCACGTTACACATCTAAAAGGTTTCCACTTTGCAAGCAAACATGGTAATGCAGAGACCGCCTATTTATGAAATCATGTAAAATGGTTATTCAGACACCTCTATTTCCCACTGATGCTCAAGAATCAACATTTTTCAAGGGGGTATTCAAGCAAATGACAACCACCTTATACATGCAGTTAAACATTTTTGCTTTTCCAATGATTTGCAGGTAAATATGTGTGTGAGGCTGATGCATTCTGGACGAGCTCCAAAGGAGAAAAATCACTCCCAGTCTGTGAGCCTGGTAATGGATACATTTATACAAGAGATTCATAATTGATGGAAGGTAGAACTGGGCAGTAGACAGTAAGGAGAGCTTTAGCTGTGGTAGGCAGAAATGGAACTTCAGCATTTGGCTCTTAGACCAAGTTATTATTCCCAAATAATATGTTCTCATTATCCCCTTTCCGTATGGGGAGGTTGTTAGATGCTGACTACATCAGTCATTTGATTAGTTTTGACCTTATAACTAGGCAAGCATAAAAAATTAAATGAATTTTTAAATTATCTTAACCCGTTTGTACATTTATAAACATGAGTTCTTCTGTTGAGTTACTTTTCTTCTCTGTAAAAATGCTATTAAAACCCAAAGCTAATAACTTGATTATTTCCCTAAGCAATTGTTTTCAATGACATCTAGTTTTTAAACATTAATGCAATTTGCCTTTTAATAGTACTTTAAAATTTTTACCAGAATTGGCTCTGATGATTTGAGTAGAGTGATTTAAAAAGGAAAAAAACCAACAAACAAAAAACTACCAACCACCAGAAAGGTAATATACATATTCATTACCCCTGTGTTCTTTGGTTTAAATTAGTTCTTTCTTTAAACTCTGTATCTTAGCTCACACAACATTTTAAAGTTTTAATACAAGTATTCTGGCACAACAGGAAACATATATGCTCTATTAAATAAACACATTTAGTTAACAATAAAGATACAGGAAAATTCAGTGCTGGAAAGAATGAACCAGACCAAAAAGAATTTCAGAACCTAAAGGGCCCTGGCTGCAAATGCAACATCCTCATTTTTAAAAATATTAAAATGTTCAAAGGTGACAGGAACTAGGCAAATCCTATGACCCTAGTGCCTGCTTTACCAGAATTACATGGTAAACACTCCATCTTACAAATAGGAAAACAGAAGCAACAAAAGACAATTTCCATTTACTTTCTATGCATACCACACAGTGTAATCGGCTCAGACAATTCCTGTTTGCCCTACTAGTTTTCACGATCTGGCAGATCAAATTATTTTAGCAAAACAAAACCGCTTCTAAAAGTTGTCACTCATCTCATTTTCTGAGGAGCTACAAAATGAAAGGTTTTATCATTTCTCTGAAACTGTGCTATTTTAAAACAGCACCATTTGCCTGTATATGTGGACACCCAGTAATTCACATTATCTAACTTTTCACCAACATTATATACTATTTTAAAGTGAGTTGAGACAAACACCACTGGATTCTATAAAAGCTAAGTATCTGCTTCTTTCTTCACAGTTTGTGGCATATCAAACCGTACTACAACAGGTCGAATATATGGAGGGCAAAATGCAAAGCCTGGTGATTTTCCTTGGCAAGTTATGTTATTAGGTGGAACTACAGCAGCAGGTGCACTTATATATGACAACTGGATTCTAACAGCTGCTCACGCTGTATATGGCCAAAAAGACGATGCATCCTCCTTGGATATTAGAATGGGTGCCCTGAAGAGACTATCACCTCATTCTACTCGAGCCTGGGCAGAGGCTGTTTTTATACACGAAGGGTACACTCACGAGGCTGATTTTAACAACGACATAGCACTGATTAAATTGAAGAACAGAGTTGAAATCAATAGCAACATCAGGCCTATTTGTTTGCCAAGAAGAGAAGCTGACTCCTTCATGAGGACAAATGACATTGGAACTGTATCTGGATGGGGATTAACCGAAAGGGGTTTTCTTGCCAGAAATCTAATGTTTGTCGATCTACCAATTGTTGACCACCAAAAATGTACTGCAGTTTATGAAAAGCAGCCATACTCGGGGGCAACAGTAACCGAAAACATGCTATGTGCTGGTTTAGAAACTGGGGGCAAGGACAGCTGTAAAGGTGACAGTGGAGGGGCATTCGTGTTTCTACACAATGAAACACAGAGGTGGTTCGTGGGAGGCATAGTATCCTGGGGGTCCATTAATTGTGGGGAAGCCCATCAGTAATGGAGTCTACACAAAAGTCATTAACTACATTTCCTGGATCAAGAACATAATAAATAATTTTTAATCTAATATCTTCAACTGGTAAGTGGTTCCCTATTTAAAAAAATACCTGAAAAAGATTTTAGCAGCAGCAGCTGTCACTCCACCCACAAAAAATAAACAAAACTACAGGTGAGGTTGCTATTACACACACTTCTCAGCTCGCCAGTTTAACTCCACCTTTCCTTTGGTTAAAGGGAAATATAAGCCATTATGGTGATATCCATTTTTGCCACCCCAAAATAAACACATTGCTTGAATTTCCATTTAAATTACTCACAAAGTTGAGTATCTCTTCATATTGGCTGTTTGGATTTCTATGGATTGCCTATTCATATTTTTTCTGCATTTCTCTTTCGGGTGCATGGGCCAGGAATCGAACCTGGATCTCCTGTGTGGTAGGTGAGCACTCTACCAGTGAACCACCTGTGCACACTTCTACTATTGTTTTTGGACTACTTTTTGATCTATGAGAGCACTTTATATGCTACAGCATATATAACCTTGAATCACTTTAAAGAAATAAACTGGAAATATTAATACCTTAGCCCAGGTATTTACTGATTTCCATGTTAAAAACCAGTACCACACACACAAAATAATTTTTCAGTTATCAAATTGGCAGGAAAAAAAAGAACATGGAATACTATTTTACATTGTCAGAAACGATATGTATTTTCCAAAGGGCAATGTAGCAATACATTTCAAAAGCCTTAAGAACAAGAGTTTTTGATCTAGCAATTCCAATGTTATGAATTTAACTTAGCTCAAAGGCTCTTCAGAACAATTGGAAATAACCTGAATGATGTTCAAATTCAGAAAACTGGTTGAATCAATGTGGCATAGCCTTAAGATGACATGCAGCATTAGAAGTAAATGGTGGTATAACAGATAAACCCATACTTTGCCTTTTTCCCCTTTTCAGTGAGCAAAAACTATCTGGGTACACTCAAGCCAACCAAATCATACAACAGTAGAGTAAAGAACTCTAACAAGTAAGAGCTACTCTCTTGGTAATCAACAAAATAAAATTATTCCAATTATTACAGCTTCTAAATTAAAATTAATGAGTTGGTAACTTCCTATTTTTTCCTACTAGGGACAATACATAAGCTGGCTTAGCCTTAATAATCTACTTTCATTTTAGTCATCCATTCCTCCCTAAAAAGTTTTAATAGTTAACATTTAATGACATTTTTCAGTCTTGCTAAATAGTTAGCCCGATAATGGCCTAATTTCTCCTGTACCTATTTAAGTGCAACTTTTTGAGAGTCACTTTTTAAAGGTAACTTTCCAGCATTCTTATAACATACAAAAAAGAAATTGTGTTTTTCCAGTAAGACTCCAGACACTAAACTGTGGTGGCAACAAAAATTTTTATTCAACTGGTTCAAAAAAAATTTTAGAATGAATGCATTTAGATGACCAAATAAGACTTAAAACAATTCTGTGCCAAATAGTTTAAGTACTTCTAAACTTCAATCTTTTTAAGGGCAGAATACCCACAGCCATTTAGTACCATAAACATGTTAATAAAAGGCTACTCAACATTGGGAGCCACCTATGACTGGAAATCAGGTTTACATAAATGTAAATAAGGGATTAAAACCATGCTATTGACAAGTTAACTTACCCCTGGGTTCCTTGAAGGCTTGTCAGTTTAGTCTTTGGAGGTCCCCGAATACCATTATAAGTGTTACCATGTTACTGCTGCTGAGTAATAGTGCAAGTGCTAAAATGCAAAATTCAGATGGTACAGGGTTTGGATATCATGCAGATTTAAAATGCAGAAAAAAAAATTAAAACAACTCAAGATCCTTTTACAGAGGAAACTGAATAATGAAACAATGTGGCGATCACAAGTCTAAGGATGACTTCATTTATAATAAATGTTCAAAACATGTAATTTGCAAAACGGCAACTCTATTTATCATAATCTAATAAGAATGTTAGGTAAACTACCAACACAAAAATCGTAACATTCTTCCAATGAATAAGAAAACGAATTCTTTGACTCTCACAGAATTAGTAGTTACATAAAAAGTACATTAGAGAATTGATATATTATTGCTTTTACATATTTAACAATGCATGGTGAGAGTCTAGTCCAAGTTTTGTAAACGGCTTTATTCAACAGTACTATATTCCCCCACCTTTGGAGGACAAAGCCCATTTCACTTAACATTTCCACCAACAGACAACCCACCATACTAGTTCTTAAAGCTGTTAGGCATCTTAATGGATTTCAGGCACAAGTTAATTTGTGGTTTCTTCTACTTTACCCCTATTGCAATTAATTCCACTTTTTGAATCCCAAACTAGAAAGGTGCTGACATACCCTTTTGCTTTGCTATAAAGCATTTAAAAATAAATGACACTATTTTTGCCGAATTCCCCAAATATTTTTTAAAGGCATGATTTCCCAGAGTGAGGTTTACTCAGGCCATGTAAAATAGAACATCACCCAAATGCAGAGGCACTAAGGAAAAACTGGAGGGTACTGCTTACCATTTTAGGTGTGGTCACCCAGACTTATTAAAAACTAGATTTAAAAAGGAAAAACAAAAACAAAAACAACTTTCACTTTGGGCAATGCAAGAACAAATAGCAATTAAGTCTGGGTATCAGGTGTCAATGCATGACAGGTGATGAATCCATTTGACTTGAGACAACTTTTCAAATAAGTTTATTTGAAGCAAAATAAACTATTGCCAAGGAATTTTATGAAAGTTCCATCTCAAAAGGGTCAAAAAAAGGGGAATTAACTGCTATGAATTCTTTGCATTCAGGGCTGCAAAACAAAGACACATATTATTTAAATCAGTTTTATTTAAGAATTTCCAACATTGACAACTCTTATAAAAAGCATCCAAGCACAGGACACAGAACTGCAGCAAACAGCATTCTTATGGGTATCTAACAGACATTAGAACTTCCACCCTTCTTTGAGACACCCTGAGCTCACTGGTGAACTCTGCTTCCAAGTACTCCTGCAAAGCACACCACAGGCTCAGTCCATGTTCTCAACCCATCAGCTTCAGTTCACATTGCCACACTTACATGTCAGTAACAGAAGAGAGCACACACCATACAGCATTCACGGCAGTTGACGAAGGGATAGGGGAAATACAAATATCGTTTCACTTAACACATTCAACTAACGGGGGTTACCTAAGAACAAAACTCACTTAAAGTTTTCCAACAGATGTGGCTGTCCTTTGAATGCAAAAAACATTCGTACATTATTTGCTATCATTGCTCTCTGCACACTCTCTCACCAAAGCCACAGGATTGAGAGACACATCTCGCCAAGTTAAAAAATATCCATTATCCACCACCAAGTCTCTGCACGCGCTCTCTCCTTTTTCTCGCTCATACTAGCCTTTCAACCCTCGGCAACACCATCAATCCCACACAAGGTTTCAAAAGTTCAAACAGCCTTCTGGTTCCATATCACAGCCTTGCGTTCATAGCGTTGATACGACTCCATGAAATAAAGAGTAGCGGATAAAAATGGAACACCCACCGTCAAAGACGCAGCCTGTGCAGCGTGATGACAGATTCTTGAATGAGAAAGCATGTAGACAGAAGTATTCCTATGGCAGAATATTTACAGCACTACTTTCAGTGAAGTGCTTCTTCCATAAACATTTGAAATGAGATGAACTGCAGAGATTAAATGAAGGCTTCATATCGTACTTTTGTATATGAGGGGAGACAAGTGTTAAAAACAAAAACAAAAGGACTAAACATTTCAACACCATGATCTCCAAAACGGAGATTTTCCTAAGGAAAAATCCATATGGTGGGGTTCAAATTAAAACAAGGAGAAAATAATGTAGTTCTAATCAATGGTTTCCATTTGGAACATGCAAAGAATTCACTTGAAAAGTCCAGAGATAAAATATTACAGAAGAAACCTTTTGATATCAATTGTAGTGTTGGTTTATCAAACAGGCAAACAGCAGTTCACTTTCAACCACTCAATATTTCAACCCTTCATGTAACAAAACATAAAATTCCTTTAGCTCTTCCTTTTTCTAAAGAAAAATGTCAAAAATACTGCTGAATATACTTCACACTGAACAAACCAATTTTGAAAAATTTTAGTACCTATGTATTTTACAATATACTTACCATGAGTTTAGAAAAAATTTAATTCCCACCAGTCTATACCAATCAATCACAACCCATGCCTACATTCCCCAGCCAGAAGATTTGGAATCCATGCTCGAGCCAAAGCCTCCATTAAAACCACTGCCTGACCCAGCATTTGATGCTGACCCCCAACCAATTGCTGCACCAGAATTAGAGCCACTATAAGAGTTATTTCCAGAACCAAAGGCTTGATTTGGCTCCCTCTGCATGTTGCCTTGGCTTTGGTTATTACCTGATGGGCCTGACTGGTTCTGCTGACTGGCTAACATCCCCATCATACCCCAGCTGCTCTGCAGTGCTGCCTGGGCTGCAGCCATCATTGCTGGATTAATGCTGAAAGCACCAAAGTTCATCCCTCCACCCATATTACTACCTTGATTGTTCCCCAACCCAGCTCCTCCCCCTCTGTTGTTACCAAATCCACCCTGATTTCCAAAGCCACCTGGATTACCACCAAATCTTCCACTTCTTTCTAACTGTCTATTGCTATTGTGCTTAGGTTCAGCATTGGATATATGTACGCTGATTCCTTTAATGATCAAGTCCTCTCCACAAAGAGACTGGGCAACCTATAAGAAATAGGGGTGTAAATAAAGGCAATTAAACTATTGACTCACACACAGAAGTACCAATAAAATCTAGATTCAAGCCATTATCTAAGCTGGGGAAAAATTAGCAATTATTGCTGAATTTATATAACCCCCCAAATGGCCTTTAGCCTTAGTTAATGGCAGCAGGGATTTTTTTCCAGTTTACTTTCAAATGGTATATAACCCCCCACAGAAATGCCATATACTTAAAGATATCAAGGGCCATATACCTCACACTGTACAAGGTCAGAATGCTTAGATGAGCTTGGCAATTAGCTGGATGGAAAAATTCAAGAGAATACCTAATTAGCTGGGAAAAAAAATTATTAAAGAGAAAAATACCTGATCATCTGCAAATGTAACAAAGGCAAAAGCCCTGAATGGTTTGGGGATGAAGACATCTACCACTTCTCCATACTGGCAAAAGAACTGCTGCAACTCATCAGCAGTCATGTCCTCTGTACAACGCCCAACGAATACCTTCCTGCTCCTCAAAGGCTCATCTGGGCTTTGCTGGTGCAATCAAAAGGGTGGAAAAACATCAGAAACATTTCATGAGCAATGAAAAGAGCATTACAGCAAAGGATGTTAAAGAATCTATCTGCTATGTTTATTAGATGATGTTCCAAATGAGCAAGTCTAAAGTGGAGTTAAGCATTTGTAACAAGATTAATGTATTCTGATTGTTTTTGTTTCAACATATAACTATATAAGCAATCGTTAACTCAACAGAAATAAGCATTTGTAACAAGATTAATGTATTCTGATTGTTTTTGTTTCAACATATAACTATATAAGCAATCGTTAACAGAAATAACAAGAGGAAAAATAAAACTAACATTTTAGTTTGAAGGGATAATACACTAAATATTTCAAACAAACATATCAGATATATTATGGTTCTAAGGCTTCAAGAAGCAAAAATTTATTTCAAGAACATATTCCCCCATCACTACTCTTCCAAGTGAATTTAATGTTGCCTTCTAAGGCAGTTTTGTCAGAGAAAATAACCTAAGTACAGAGGAAGAAAGAGCAAAGTACCTTAGAATTAGGAAGTTTACAGTCACACAACCGTCCATCTATCATATGTCGCTGGGACATTACTTTCACCTGGGTTTCATATTCCGTAAAACGAACAAAGCCAAACCCTTTTGAATGACCAGTTTTAATATCCTTCTTGACCTAGAAAAGATTAGATTCTACAAAAACTGCACACAAATCATATGTGAAAGCAAATCACAGATTTCCCTGATGAATGATTTCCAATTGAATGGCATCAACTGGATGGATGCAGCTTAATTAAAACTTACATCAGGTTATTCATGAGGTAAAAAGCAACAGGAGGGTTAATGTTCAATCAGGATCATGTAAACAGTACAGTTAAACTCATTTACATATCACAATTTTAACAGAAATGTTTCAGAATAAACGCAAAGCTACACTACATTTGTCTACAAATTCCTACTAATTAAATGGGGAAAAGCAGAAAACAATGCTTTTTAATCTCTAATCAATAGAATTTATAAAAAAAAAAATGAATGTAACCTACTTTCCTTTATCTTTATGCAATAGAATTTTACAAAACCAAAGGCAAAAATACACGGTATATGCATAAAGGAAAACAGCGCATGCCACATCCTTTTTAGCAGGCCCTTATGCATATATACAAGAAATACTATTATCTGCTGAAAATGAAACAGTGCCACTAAAATAAGAGAAATGCTCACTCATCAATAAAGAAGATGATAAATCAAATCGAAGTTTACCTGCACCATTAGAACTTCTCCAAAGGTACTAAAATATTCTTTTAGATCTTGTTCAGTTGTTTTCCATGGAAGGCCCAATACTATTAAATCAGATGTTTTCTGGACTGCTCTTTTCACTTTCACTGCTGATGAAGCATCAGTTTCATCCATCTTTCTTTTGTTATCTGAATAAAACAGAAATCTCTCAGAAAACTTCATTTAACATGTCTTAAAACATACCACCTCTATGTCTAGAAATGAAATGCAAAAGGAAAAATCCAAGAAGAGTAAGACATTGAAAAATTTTGTCAAGAAATGATGTTAGCTCTCAAGGACAAAATAAGACCTAGAATAAGTGCCTGAGATACTTTCCTGGTGTAAATTCAGGGATTCCCAACTCACAAGACTATAACTGCATATTCTCCTACTGGAAAAGTGTATCAAAACAAAATTACCTCACTTTGACTTAAAAATAACATTAAACTCAGGAAAAAGAAAAGGTTAAAAACCAGTATACTATCTTTGTGCTTACACAGTAAACATATTTGCCAAATTATCTAAATATCTTTTATAACCTAAAGAACATATACCAAAAAAATAGGAACTCTTATCTCCAAGTCGTGGATTTAAGGATAATTTTAAGTTTTTTGTCTTTCCTAATCTTTC
The DNA here is from genome assembly GCF_023851605.1 of Tamandua tetradactyla. Classification (NCBI taxonomy): domain Eukaryota; kingdom Metazoa; phylum Chordata; class Mammalia; order Pilosa; family Myrmecophagidae; genus Tamandua; species Tamandua tetradactyla. The sequence goes on from NC_135328.1 coordinate 214,374,438, forward strand.
CACAATGCAAACATATTAATTCTGTAATTAAAAAAATCTCATTTTTTTTTTAAAAAAAGTAATCTTTAGGATATGAGTAACATCTTAAATTTGGACAAATATTAATCTATAGCCAATGGTTTAAAAATCGTACCTAAGAAAACCTGAACTGCACTTCTAAAAATTTTCTAGATGTCCTCCATCTTGAAGAAGTCTGATGGGCTAATCTTGTTGCAATATCAAGTTATAAATAAAAGTTACCATGTAGATATGTGCATTCCTGCTGCTAAAATGCACCTATAGCTTTCTTAATGTTCATTTTTACTTTTCTTAAATTTAGAACATCACTGAGAAGAGGCAGCAAGAAGAAATAAGACCAGGACCAACACTGATTGAGTCAAGATTTGAGGTACTGCAATTGATGCTCACTTAACGGAAAATAAAAGATGTCAGATTAGGCGAATGAAGGATGTGACTGTATGAGCAATGACCAACCAAATCCAAATCTGGGGGCACTTTGGAAGACTGTATTGTTTTTAATAGTTTCTTAAATTTGTCACCAGTCTGGTTTACACTTGTTCTGATTAAAAAAATACAGTATTTTTTCTCTAGAAATGCCCCACAATTCTCAATTTTTACTAATCTAGGCTAGTTGTCACTCAAAGCAGTCTAATAAAGTTTGAGGAACAACTAACATTATAGGAGATGTTTCACCATAAACGGAGGCCATGATGGATGACTCAGAATGAGAAACAACCTCACCATACTTCAGCATAATTGTAAAACCAAGTGGTAACAAACCTTTGGGATAGTTGACAACGTAGACAAGATTTCCCCAGCCTGCATCAGGTGCATGCAGAACTCCTTCTACTAGCCGGACACCTCTCATACATTGAGACACTGGATTCCTGTAGCGCAGACCACATGCTCCTGGAAACTGGGCCGTAACTGTGGACAGCAGCACTGTCCCATCATCTTCTGATGGTATTTCAATAGGCTCGTCATTCTCATCTTCGGTTACCCGAATATATTCAGACATCTTTTCTTATTTTTCTTAAAGTGAAAAGAGAGATGAATGACCAACACTCACATGAAGAACACTTTTCTTACAATCAGGTGAAAACTCCTATCACCAGGTTATGGTTCTACAACTTCCACAAAAATTCTTGCTGCTCTGATTCTTACACCTATCGGTTATCACTAAGAGATGAGGCAAGCACAAGGAAAGCAATTTCCTATTAAAATACGATACCGTCCTAGGTTCACTCATTCAGTAAGTAACTACTTTGCATCAGGTGCTGCAACTTTAGGACTATGAAAGCAGTCGATCCCAAGTGGCATGCTTGGTTACAAAGGGGTAGGAATAATCAGCAGAAATACAGTTAACATGTAATTTTGTTGCAATCGAGACATACATATGCTACCGGGAAAAAAAAGTAAATAACTCTGAGAAAGCCGGGGAGAATCAAAGCTGGTTGAGGCGTGTGCATATGTATGCCAAAGAGCACGCATGCCACAATAGGTTTCCTTAAGAAAGTGATGTATAATGCTCAAACTTGAAGACTGAACGAAAAGAAATGAGCTAGGTGAAGAGAGAAAAGTTCCCTTCCCTTCGGTCCCTCGTTTTAGGGCTTCCGTGGACTCTCCAAACTTGTGCCTTAGGAACAGCTACGACCAGTCCTTCGGATCCGCGCTGCCACCTCCCAGAAGCCAGCGCGTGACCGCCGAGGGAGGAGTTTTTAAGCGCGTCCCGGGGTGGAGCCGCAGGGGTACTAGGCCTGGGCTGACAGTGTCCCCCCGAGTGCCAAGTGCCTAAGGGATAAAGCACTGGCCGGGCCAGGAGAAAGGCCAACTCACGGTCCCTACACCCACTCCGCCTCATACTGGATGGCCCCGTGGGCCCAGCATCCCAACACTGGCGCCTGCTGCCGGCCCGCGGCTCCCCCCAACGCCGCTCCCGCGCGAGCCTACTCGGGCAGGACGAGGGAGGCCTGGCCTCATGGCTCCCTTCCCCAGGCGGACTCTGACGCCTCTGCATCTGCCTAGGCCACCCCAATAGGAAAGCAGCGCCATCCAGGGCGTCCTCAGTGGGAAGCGTCCGCAACTCACCCTCCAGGAAGCTGCTAGGAAGCCCGACAGGTAAACCAAAACACCGACGGGCCCGAGAGCAGGCCAGCCACCGCTTCGCTCTCACAAAATGGCGCTAGGGCCGCCTCCTTCCCCCGCCCGTCGCCATCCTCTCCCACCGGATCCCCGCCAACAGGGGGGAGGACCCCGCACAGAAACACAATAACCTCTCTCCGGCTAGTCAGCTTCCCTCTTTGGAGTCTGCGCGTGCTAATAGTACTTTTCGTCTAAAATAACATCACCAGTTGGACTTGAAAAGCTAAAAACTGAAAAAACGTGGGCGCGTAGGCTTTTACCTTCCTCCCACGTAGCGTAGAGGATGGTTTCGCCCAACTAACCGCCAACCCTGGGTCTCGGCTGGAGCTCGCGCAATTTGAAAGAGCGCGAGACTAGCTTAGGGGCAGGGCCAGGAAGAGCGGGGCGGGGCCGGCCCCCGTAGGGCGGGGCCGAGTGGGGGCGGAGGCTGGGGTCGCAGGTTCTCCTTACCTGGGCGACTTGGGAGGTGGGAGAGGACAGGGCCTCCTTTGTTTAAAAAGCCAACTCGGTGCTTACTGTCCTCCCTACTCTAGCCAAACTTCGAACCTGGAAAGAAGAACTTTGTTTCTAAGTAATAAGCCAGATAGTGTCTACTTAGGCCGGGCACTTTCTAAGTACTTACATATTTAACTCACCGAACATTCTTGGCGAATGAGGAAACTGGGGCACAGAGAGGTTAGGTAGTTTGCATAAAGTTACCCGGGTGCCTAAGGCATAGAATGCTGACACTAGCTCTAGCCCACTAATCACAGCTATACTATGTTCCATCTATTTTGGAACACATTTGTTTCACATTTCTGAAATCAGTATAAATTTTAGATGCAGTTACAATTAATAACACGTCATAATGTTTGTGATAGCTCTATTGCTATTATTTAGAAACAAAAGTTCTTTCTAGGTTTGGAGGTTGGCTGAGGGAGGAAGGGGAGGTTAAGCTCAACTGACAACACTTAATTTCTTAGTGTTACATAAAATAAGATCATGTATCAGATTCAGTGCAATGCAGTAATAGCAAAGGTTTACACAGACCATGGTTTAAATGCTTTATGTATTAATTTGTATAATCCTCTCAACAGCCCTTATAAGGAAGGTGCTAATATTATCATTCCTGCTTTGCAGATGAGGAAACCTAGGTACAGAGATTCAATAATTCTGCCCACGTTCATGCTGGTGGGAAATGTTGGGGCCCAGATTTGAACCCAGATAGCAAAGCTCTGAAGTGGGTGCACTCTGCAGCTTCTTGCATCTTACAGTTTCCTAGGGGACAAACAGTAAATCTTACAATTCCATCTCTGATGCCTGCTTTTCATATCAACCAGAGTATTCCTGAACCAATTTGGAAAGACCAGGGAGGGAAAAGAAACAGGAATGGGGTGTAATGAATGACCTTCACTCACCTCCAAGGGACAGAAGTCCCTTTGTAACTGGTACCTGGTTCGCAATGGTGCCACCTGAGCCCCCTTCCAGGTCCCACAGCTAAAAGAATTTAGAGAAGGCAGTAAGAATAAATAGTAAATTTATTAAACAGAAGGAGAGAGTACATATTAGAGAGGTTAATGCAGCCATGCCCAGGGGAGGGGCACTGAGTGGGTGGGGTTTAGCTTGCTTTATAGGATGTCTTGTTGGTAGCAGGTTTCCGTAGTAACCTGTGAGCACCAGGTGTCTTCTTTGTGCAGATTCCCACGGTGGCCTTTGGGCAGGAGGCCTCTTCTCTGTTCTAGGAGGAGAATTCATGGTTTGTTGTCACATACCTAAAATTTATCTTTGAGCATATGGTTAACAATCTTTATGGCCCTGTGCTTCCTATCATTAACTAAGAATTTGCTTTGGGTCCAGGATTTTACAAGCTTTTATGGTTTGGGGAGGTTTCAATGGTTTGAGGAGGTTTCAGGGCTTTAGGGGAATTTCTTGTCCTAGGAAGTTTGCAGCTCTGTATTAACTCTTTTGAAGCTGAATAGAAGACCAGGGACCACAGCCTTGATGGCCTATTCCATCCTGCCTTACCCTGATGGTCACTCACATGTGAAGCCTCCTTAGGAGGTAGCACTACATCCTCACTTAGTCCATCCTGCCACTTGGGGTGAAATTGCTGTCCCAGGATTGTCACACTAAAGCCTGCTCTGTCCACCTCCCCGGGGTACTTTCAGTGACGAGATCGAGACTTAGTGTAAGTAGTGCCTCTTGGGGGCTGCTGCCAGTTGGCAGAACTTGGTGTTCGGGGGCTGGGGAAAGGTCACACAGTGGCAAAACTGATGAAGGCCACCCTTTCCCTACAGAAGTTTTCAAGGGACTTGAGAGGATCAGCACATGTAAAGACCCCCTTCAGGAAGGCCAGGAGAGAGCTGGGCCACAGCATGGTCCCACCCCTGAGTACAACATGGGTTTCAGCTTTACAGCACCCATGTCAAAAGTTCTACTCATTCAAAATGGAGCATTTTGTGAATTCTCTTGGTTTGTTGGCTTGTGTGTTCATACCTCTTCTAAAATTAATACGCATTAAGCCTGTTGATAGTTAGAGGACTTATCAGTCGGGGTTCTCTTGGGAAACAGAACGAACAGGAGATATCTGTGAATATTGTGAGATTTTATAACAGTGTCTCATGCAACTGTAGGGATGCACAGGTGCAAATTCTGTAGGGCAGGCAGCAAGCTGGCCACTCCAGTGAGGGTATTTGATGAACTCCCCTCAGGAAAAGCTGGTTGGCTGAAGTGGAGATGAAAGTTCTTTTTTCTGACTACTGAAGTCATCACTTCTCCTTTTAAAGCCTTCGACTGATTGTATGAAACATCTCTCATTGCCAAAGACACTCTCCTTAGTTGATTGTAGTTGTAATCAGCCATGCAAGCACAATCAACTTACTGATGATTTAAGTCCACAAAATGTCACAGTTAGGCCAGTGCTTGCTTGACCAGATAAGTGGACAACATCTCCCGGTCAAGTTGACACATGAACCTGACCATCACAAGGACCAAAAAAAAATTGTTCATACCCATCTCCTATCCTCTGAGCTTTCATTAAAAGCTTTCTGAAATAGTGGATCAGGAAAGACTTACAGAGCTCCTTCTGTATACCTAACACTGGGCTACACCACTGTGCTGGTTTGACAAGATTTATGTACCTAAAAAAGCTATGTTTTAATCCTAATCCAATTTTGTGGGAACAACCATTTCTCTTGGACCCTATTCAGCACTGTATGCTGGAAACTTGATTAGATTATCTCTGCCCAATAGCTGTGGCTCGCCCAATTGTGGGTGTTAACTTTTGAACAGAGGGGGATGACTCTACCCATTCCAGGTGGGTCTGGATAAGTTTACCGGAATCCTTTAAAAGAAGAAGCATTTTGGAGACAGTCCCTTTTTTGATTCCAAGAGAGCAGTGAAGTGCAGAGTCCACCAGCCAGCTACCTTTGGAGATGAAGAAGGAGAACACCCCTAGGGGACTTGCATGAAGCGAGAAGCCTGGAGAGGAAGCTAGCAGACGCCTCTGTGTTCACCATGTGCCTTTCCAGTTGAGAGAGAGACCCTGAACTTCATCAGCTTTTTTTGAGTGAAGGTAACATCTTGTTGGTGCCCTAGTTTGGACATTTTAATAAACTTGCTTTAACTGGGACATTTTCTTGGTCTTAGCACTGTAGACTAACAATTTATTAAATTCCCCTTTTTAAAAGCCATTCTAATTCTGGCACATTGCATTCCAGCAGCTAGCAAACTAGAACAACCACCCTGGAAAGATACACAGGGAAGATGAAAATCGGCCACCCCTGGAGTGATGTCTGATGCAGGTAGGGGTGGGGACAGGTAGGAAGCCCAATAGAAGAACAGCTGGAAAACAGTCCCAGGAGGCAAAAAGCACGAGGAGGCCAGAGCTAGACAGACGCTCCAAGTCCAAGGAGCTCCTGACAGCTACCTGGGGAGCCGGCTTCCAGCACAGGACCAGGAAAGAGGTTCACTTGGGAAGAAAGCACACTGGACAGCAAGTCAGAGTCCGGGAACGTCATTCAGCCACACCTCCTTGTCTTCCATTGCCTCCCTCAGGTCTAGAAGGCGAGCAGGAGGGGAGCTGTGCAAGCATTTTTGAAAATGAAATGAAATATCAAGGCAAAATAACATTATTTCCCCAAGATTTAATTTCCTCTTAACTCCCATACCTTCAAATCCTACTCAGATTAGGAGCTGTGTCCCCGACTGGTCTAAGTCTAACTTAGATTTTTCTAAAAATGTTTCACTCTGGAATAATTTGAAACTTAAGAGTAAAGTTCCAAGAAAATGCAAAGAACTCCTTTGTGCCCTTCATCCAGATTCACCAGCTGTTCGTGTTTTGTCACATTTGCTTTATCACTCTTTCTCTCTGTAGGCACGCACTCACACATATGCAGACATACACATTTGAACTCATCAATTTAAAGGTAGTCACAGATATCAATTAAATACTTTAGCTTGTATTTCCTAAGGACAAAGAGATTCTCTTACACAACCACAATACATTGATCAAATTCAGGAGTTTTGGGGGGCAGTGGTGGCTCAGGGGCAGAATTCTTGCCTGCCATGCAGGACACCCAGGTTCGATTCCCAGAGCCCTCCCATGCCCAAAAAAAAGAAGAAAAAACTCAGATTTGCTAACAATGATACAATTTTATTTTTTAATGTATAGACTGTGGTGATTTGGAGTTGTGTACCCCAGAAATACATGCACTTAATCTTAATCCATAATTGTGGGTGTAAACCCACTGCAAATAGGATCTGTTGATGAGGTTATCTCAGCTGGTGCGGCCCCGCTGAATCAGGACGGGTGTTAATCTGATTACTGGCGTCCTTATAGAGGAGGATACGGAGAGAAGTCACAGGGAGCAGCCAGGAGCTGGAAGTCAATGGGACCCAGAAAAGAAAGAAGACACCACCATATGCACTGTCATAGGATGGAAAAGCCAAGGAAGCCTGAAGTCTGCGGGACGGCCAAAGATACCGATTCTGCGAGGTATTTCTCATAGCAGCCCTGGAAAACTAAGACAGTTGGTGTTTGCCAGCTTTCTCCACAGAACAAGCGTGACCTTTTGCAAATTGCAAAGAATCTCTTGATGATACTGTGGCTCAAGGTCAACGATCTTGTTTCCTACAGCCTTTCCCTAAGGATTTTAGCATCCACTGATGTTCCTTGTCTGATTCATGATTTCACTGAGAGCGGTAAAATGGTGATTTTTGTTTTAATACTATCATTTTACATGCTTAAACTGGCATTCTTTGGTTAAAGAAAAACTTTCCTCCATCAACTGGGGATGAACTACAACTCCTCCTAAAAACACAGATTGAATGTTTATCTCTCTCTCTCTCTCTTTTTTTTTTTAGCATTTCAAACTAAATTTATTTTAACATTTGTTCCCCCTATTATTTATTTTTATTCCATATGTTCTACTCGTTTGTTGACAAGGTAGATAAAAGGAGCATCAGACACAAGGTTTTCACAATCACACAGTCACATTGTGAAAGCTATGTCATTATTCAGTCATCATTAAGAAACATGGCTACTGGAACACAGCTCTACCTTTTCAGGCAGTTCCCTCCAGCCTCTCCATTACATCTTGAATAACAAGGTGATATCTATTTGATGTGTAAGAATAACCTCCAGAATAACTCTCGACTCTGTTTGGAATCTCTCAGCCATTGACGCTTTGTCTCATTTCACTCTTCCCCCTTTTGGTCGAGAAGATTTTCTCAATCCCTTGATGCTGAGTTTCAGCTCATTCTAGGGTTTTTCTCAATCCCTTGATGCTGAATCTCAGCTCATTCTAGGATTTCTGTCCCACGTTGCCAGGAAGGTCCACACCCCTGGGAGTCATGTCCCACGTAGACAGGGGGAGGGTGGTGAGGTTGCTTGTTGTGTTGGCTGGAAAGAAAATGTTTATGTCTTTATTTATAAATTTTTAGAATAGGTTGGTGTGCTGGTTTGAAAGGATGTGTGTACCCTAGAAAAGCCATGTTTTAGTCCTAATCCCATTTTGTAATGGCAGCCATTTCTTCTAATCCCTATTCAATACTGTATGTTTGAAACTTTAACTAGATTATCTCCCTGGAGGTGTGACTCAAGTTGTTAAACTGGATTAGGTGGAGATGTGACTCCACTCATTCCAGGTGGGTCTTGGTTACTTTGCTGGAATCCTATAAAAGAGGAAACATTTTGGAGAAAGCTTGAGTACTGGACAGAGCAGAAAATGCCACAGCACCACGAAGCAGAGAGTCCACCAGCCAGTGACTTTTGGAGATGAAGGAAAGTGCCTCCTGGGGAGCTGAGAGGAAGCTAGTAAATGAAGCTGTGTTCACCATGTGCCCTTCCAGCTGAGATAGAAACCCTGACCATGTTCACCCTGTGCCTTCTCACTTGAGAGAGAAACCCTGAACTTCATCAGCCTTCTTGAAACCGAGGTATCTTTCCCTGGATGCCTTAGATTGGACATTTCTGTAGACTTGCTTTAATTGGGACATTTCCATGGCCTAAAACCTGTTAACTTGCAACTTGTTAAATTCTCCTTTTAAAAGCCATTCGTTTCTGGTATATTTGCATTCTGCAACTAGCAAACCAAAACAGTTGGCATAGTAGTCACCTCCAATGGTGACAAATTCATTTTTAGTACAATCTTTTCTTTAAAATTTTTATTAATAAAACCAAGCAACATACAATATGAACAATATTTTTTATCACATAGTTGTATATTCATTATCATGATCATTTCTTGGAACATTTGCATTAATTCAGAAAAAGAAATAAAAAGAAAACAGAAAAAAATTCATACATACCATACCCCTTACCTCTCCCTTTCATTGATCACTAGCATTTCAATCTACTGAATTTATTTTAACATTTTCCCCCATTTTTTATTTGTTTTTAATCCATATGTTTTACTCATTTGTCCATAAGGTAGATAAAAGAAGCATCAGACAAAAGATTTTCACAATCACACAGTCACATTGTGAAAGTATATCATTATACAATCATCTTCAAGAAACATGGCTACTGGAACACAGCTCTACATTTTCAGGCAGTTCCCTCCAGCCTCTCTGTTATGCCTTAACTAAAAAGGTGATATCTATCTAATGGATAAGAATAACCTCCAGGATAACCTCTCAACTCTGTTTGGAATCTCTCAGCCATTGACACTTTATTTTGTCTCATTTCACTCTTCCCCCTTTTGGTTGAGAAGGTTATCTCAATCCCCTGATGCTGAGTCTCAGCTCATTCTAGGATTTCTGTCCCACGTTGTCAGGAAGGTCCAAACCTTCTTAAAATGTTAATGTAAGTTAAAACAACAGTGAAATCACTTTGGTCTTTGGCAAAGATCAAAAAGCTTGATAAGGCATTGTGTTGAAGAAGGCACAGGAAAATCAGTATTCTTATTCCCTGCTGATAGAAATATAGTGTTACACAGATAACTTACCAATAATTATTAAAAATTTCAAAACGTACATACCCCTTAAACCAGCACTTCCATCTCTAAGTACTGTACAGATAGAATCCTATATAGTGAAATGGTGTTCTATAGAAAGGCATCTGTTGCAATATTTATATCTGTCAAAATTGGAGGGGGGGAATCCCATAGATAACAGATTAAATTAATTACAGTACATCCTTGTAATGGAATATGATACAGCTGTTAAAAAGAATAAGCCAGCCAGGTCAAGATGGCAGCTTAACAATGTGCTCATTTTAGTTAGTCCCCCAGAATAACTACTAAATAACCAGAAACAGTACAGAACAGCTCCCAGAGCCATACCAGTGACTGGACACACAGTGCACCCCAGTCTGGACCAGCTGGGCTGGCTGCAAGCCCCCACAGAACCATGACTTCCCAAAGCTGCAGTGGCCGGTGCCCCTCCCCCACAGGCTGCTTCTCAGAGGGGAAAGGAAAGAGACTTGACCAGCAGCAGGGACTGAGCATAATCAAATGCCAATTGTGGAATTAATTAACAAATTCTGACTACTAAAAATAGGCCCCCAGCTTAGGTGAACCTGATCAAAGTGGAGGTTGCTCATTTTTGCCCCGGCACCAAGGGGCAGGGCTGATGGAAAAAAGGGGGGGAAAAAAGGAGGAAACAGAGGTTTTTGTGGCTGTGTTTCTACAAAGGCTTGACTGCCTTTGGATATAGTGACAGGACTTCTCAGGCTGCAACTGCCCCAGGCATAGGCAGAAGTGAGCGCTTTTGGGGGCTTGTCTGGAGCCTGTGCCTTCCCCAGGGGAGGGGTGAAGCCCAACTCAGGTGGAATCCCTCCCTCAAGGAAGTCAGACACCAGGCCTTGGTAATTTGAAGCCATTAAAACCAGCCTACAACCTCTCCTCTGTCTCCACCACGCCCCCAGCAGGGAGAGTCTGCCAAAGTTAAAGGTGCCGCATCATCTTATGCTGGTGGGACCCACAGGCAGACAAGCACCACATACTGGGCAGGATAAGAAAAACAGAGTCCAGAGACGTCACAGGAAGGTCTTTCAAGCTGCTGGGTCTCACCCTCAGGGAAAACAGACACAGGTGACTCTTTCCTCCTGATTGGAGGCCAGTTTGGTCTGGGAAAATCCGGCTGGGGTCTATAATACCTAAGTAGACCCTCCTAAGTGTGTGTGTGTGTGTGGGGGGAAGGCACCATACAAGCAGGGCAAGAAACAAGAACTGAAAAATTCTCCTCTGTTAAATAAAACTTAAGCTAGAGGTCCAGATAAAGCTGAACTGAATGTCAAAGAACAGGTACACAACAAATTCATCCAGCAAGAAAACTAGGCGGAATGTCAAAGAACAGATAGACAACAAATACATCCAGCAAGAAAACCCTAGATAAAAGAAGTGAAAGCAATCTCCAGAATAAACTAATTAAGGTAATTAAATGCCTAGATGCCAACAAATCACACTAGGAAAATTGAAGATATGGCCCAGTCAAAGGAACAAACCAACAATCCAAATGACATACAGGAGCTGAAACAATTAATTCAGAATATACAAACAGACATGGAAAACCTCATCAAAAACCAAATCAATGAATTGAGGGAGGATATAAAGAAGGCAAGGAATGAACAAAAAGAAGAAACTGAAAGTCTGAAAAAACAAATCACAGAACATATGGGAATGAAAGGCAAGGTAGAAGAGATGAAAAAAAATGGAAACCTACAATGGTAGATTTTGAAAGACAGAACGTAGGATTAGTGAATTGGAGGATGGAACATCTGAAATCCGGCAAGGAAAAGAAAATATAGGGAAAAAAATAGAAAAATATGAGCAGGGGCTCAGGGAATTGAAAGATAATATGAAGTGCACGAATATACATGTTGTAGGTGTCCCAGAAGGAGAAGAGAAGAGAAGAGGAGGAGAAAAACTAACGGAGGAAATTATCACTGAAAATTTCCCAACTCTTATGAAAGACTTAACATTACAGATCCAAGAAGTGCAGCGTACCCCAAAGAGAATAGATCCAAATAGACATACTCCAAGACATTTACTAATCAGAATATCAGAGATCAAAGAGAAAGAGAGAATCTTAAAAGCAGCAAGAGAAAAGCAGTCCATCACATACAGATACGAAGACAGAAGAGAGAGGTGTGGAGAAGAGTGTAGAAAGGAAGACTATGAGTAAAGATAAAAAGAAGGAAAATTAGATATGACATCTAAAATCCAGAAGGCAAAATAGTAGAAGAAAGTACTACCCATGCAGTAATAACACTGAATGTTAATGGATTAAACTCTCCAATCAAAAGACATAGTCTGGCAGAATGGATTAAAAAACAGGACCCACCTATATGCTGTCTCTACTCAAAGGACATGAGGGCAAGGACACAAATGGACATTTACACACCAATGTTTATAGCAGCATTATTTACAATTACCAAGGGAAGGAAACAGTCAAAATGTCCATCAATAGATGGGTGGCTAAACAAACTGTGGTATTTACATAAGATGGAATATTATGCAGCTGTAAGACAGAATAAAGTTATGAAGTATGTAACAACATGAATGGACCTTAAGGACATTATGCTGAGTGTGATTAGCCAGAAACAAAAGGACAAATATTGTATGGTCTCACTGATACGAACTGACATTAGTGAATAAACTTGGAATATTTCGTTGGTAACAGAGACCATCAGGAGGTAGAAATAGGGTAAGATATTGGGTAATTGGAGCTGAAGGGATACAGATTGTGCAACAGGACTGAATATAAAAACTCAGAAATGGACAGCACAATATTACCTAACTGTAATACAATTATGTTAAAATATTGAATGAAGCTGCATATGAGAATGATAGAGGGAGGAGGGCTGGGGCATAAATGAAATCACAAAGAAAGATAGAGGATAAAAATTGAGATGGTATAATCTAGGAAGGCCTAGAGTGTATAATGATAGTGACTAAATGTACAAATTAAAAAAATATTTTTGCATGAGGAAGAGCAAAAGAATGTCATTACTGCAGTGTGCTGAAAATAGATGGTAATTAATATTTTACAATTTCAACTTATGTGTGAGACTAAAGTAAAAAATGTTTATTTGGTACAAATTTATACTTTGACCAGTGCATCTCCTAATATAACTTATGTAGATAGTTGATTGAACACCTTAAGTACATGGAACTTTGTATAGGACATGAGATTTTGTTGGTTTGTTCAGGTGATGCCCCGATGAATCCCAGAGTGATTTGATCAGTGAGTGGAAAAGTATTTGCAAAGTCCCCTTCAGGGAATGGTGAGAATGGGGGAAAACTCAACTTCCCCAAGTTGAATTCTTGATATTCTCACAAGCAGTGAGCCCCCAGTCTTGGGGTTTGTTCATATGAAACTTAACCCCACGAAGGATATGTCAAGCCTACTTAAAATTAGGCCTAAGAGTCACCCCCAAGAGAACCTCTTTTGTTGCTCAGATGTGGTCTCTCTCTCCAGCCAACACAACAGGCAAACTCACCACCCTCCCCCTGTCTACGTGGGACATGACTCCCAGGGGTGTGGATCTTCCTGGCAGCGTGGAACAGAAATCCCAGAATGAGCTGAGACTCAGCATCAAGGGATTGAGAAAACCTTGTCGACCAAAAGGGGGAAGTGACATGAGACAAAGTGTCAATGACTGAGAGATTCCAAACAGAGTCCAGAGGTTATCCTGGAGGTTATTCTTACACATCAAATAGATGTCACCTTGTTATCCGAGATGTAATGGAGAGGCTGGAGGGAACTGCCTGAAAATGTAGAGCTGTGTTCCAGTAGCCATGTTTCTTGATGATGATTGTATAATGATATAGCTTTCACAGTGTGACTGTGTGATTGTGAAAACCTTGTGTCTGATGCTCCTTTTGTCTACCTTGTCAACAGACGAGTAGAACATATGGAATAAAAATCAATAATAGGGGGAACAAATGTTAAAATAAATTTAGTTTGAAATGCTAGTGATCAATGAAAGAAAGGGGTAAGGGATATGGTATGTAAAATTTTTTTTCTGTTTTCATTTTATTTTTCTGTTGTCTTTTTATTTCTTTTTCTGAATTGATGCAAGTGTTCTGGGAAATGATCATGATGATGAATATGCAACTATGTGATGATATTGTGAATTGCTGAGTGTATGTGTTGGGAATGTTTGTGTTTCTTTCTTGTAATTTTTTTTTAATTAATAAAAAATTTTTTTTAAAAATCATAAAATTCTGAGAATGCAGCAGAGAAAAAAAAAATCATTGTGACCTGGGGTTAGACAAAGACTTCTTAGATCTGATACTAAAACACAACCCATAAAAGAAAAACATTGATAAATTGGACTTCATCAAAATTAAAAACTTTCCTGTTCAAGCCCCCAGTCTTATGGTTTGTTCATAAGAAACTTAACCGCACAAAGAATAGGTCAAGCCTACTTAAAATTAGGCCTAAGAGTCACCCCCAAGAGAACCTCTTTTGTTGCCCAATGTGGCCTCTCTCTCCAGCCAACACAACAAGCAAACTCATCACCCTCCCCCTGTCTACGTGGGACATGACTCAAGGGGTGTGGGTCTTCCTGGCAATGTGGGACAGAAATCCCAGAATGAGCTGAGATTCAGCATCAAGGGATTGAGGAAAACCCTAGAATGAACTGAGACCCAGTATCAAGGGATTGAGAAAACTTTGTCGACCAAAAGGGGGAAGAGTGAAATGAGACAGAGTATTAGTGGCTGAGAGATTCCAAACAGAATCGAGAGGTTATCCTGGAGGTTATTCTTACTCATTAAGTAGATATCACCTTGTTATCCAAGATGTAATGGAGAAGCTGGAGGGAACTGCCTGAAAATGTAGAGCTGTGTTCCAGTAGCCATGTTTCTTGATGATGATTGTATAATGATATAGCTTTCACAATGTGACTGTGTGATTGCGAAAACCTTGTATCTGACGCTCCTTTTAGCTACATTTTCAACAGATGAGTAGAACATATGGAATAAAAATAAATAATAGGGGAAACAAATGTTAAAATAAATTTAGTTTGAAATGCTAGTGATCAGTAAGGGGTACGGTATGTAAAATTTTTTTTTTCTGTTTTCGTTTTTTTTTCTGTTTTCTGTTGTCTTTTTATTTCTTTTTCTGAACGGATGCAAATGTTCTGGGAAATGATCATGATGATGAATATGCAACTATGTGATGATATTGTGAATTACTGATTATATATGTAGAACGGAATGAGCATATATTAAGAATGTTTGTGTTTCTTTCTTGTAATTTTTTTGAAATTAACAAAAAAAAATTTTAAAAAAAGAATAAGCCATGGTGATAGAAGCACAATATTGTGAATGTAATTAATACTACTAAAATGTACATGTGAAAGTGGCTAAAGTGGGAAATTTTGAGCTGTATACATGATAATACACTAAAAAGTTTTTTTAATTAAAGAAACTAAAAAATATATATTATGTTAACTACAATCCATAGATTGCAATAGGTACATTTCCCCCATCTACCTTTCTATTATTAAGTTCTTGTAATAGTGTCATACGTTTGCTCTAATTCATGAAATAACTTTTTAATATTTGTACACTTTATCATGGACATTGTCTACCACAAGGTTCTGTGTTATGCAGCCTATGTTTTAACCTCTAACTATCCTTCTGGTGACATACATGGCTCTAAACTTCCCCATTGCACCACACACACCCCATTCAGCACTATATAACAGTAATATGTATTTTTTAGTTTCTTTAATTAAAAAAACTTTTTAGTGTATTATCATGTATACAGCTCAAAATTTCCCACTTTAGCCACTCTCACATGTACATTTTAGTTAATTATTCTCACAATAACATGTCACTGTCACCTCTGTCCACTTCCAAATGCTTAAGGTAAATATTCTGCACACAACAAGCAGCTGCTCCCCATTCTTCAGCCTCATTCTATATTCTATATTCTACGTTTATGAGTTTATATATTATAATTAGTTCATATCAGTGAGATCATACATTTGTCCTTTTGTGTCTGACTTATTTCACTTAACATAATGTCCTCGAGATTCATCCATGTTGTCACATGCTTCAGGATTTCATTCCTTCTTACTGCTGAATAATATTTCCTCTTATGTATATGTCACAGTTTGTTTATCCATTCATTTGTTGATTAGTGCTTGAGTTCTTTCCATCTTTGGGCAATTGTGAATCATGCCGCTATGAACATTGGTGTGCAAATGTCTGTTTGTGTCCCTGCTTTCATTTAGATCTTCTGGGTATATCCCAAGTGGCCTGATTGCTGGGTCATAAGGCAACTCTGTACGTAGCTTCCTGAGGAACTGCCGAACTATGTTCCACAGCTGCTGGACCATTTTATATTCCCACCAGCAGTGAATAAGTGTTCCAATTTATCCACATCCTCTCCAACACTTGTAGTTTCCTGTTTGCTTCATAGTAGGAATTCTAGTAGATATGAGATATCTCATTGTGTTTTTTGGGAGGTGGGGTGGGGGAGTACATTGTCCAGGAATCGAACCTGTGTCTCCCGCGTGTCAGGTGAGAATTCTACCACTGAATTACCCTTGCGCTGCCCCTTATTGTGGTTTTGATTTGCATTCCCTAATAGCTAGTGAAGCTGAGCATCTTTTCATGTGCCTTTTAGCCATCTGCATCTTCTCTGTGGAAAAATGCCTATTCATGCCTTTTGCCCATTTTTTAATTGAGTTGTTTGTCTTTTTACTGTTGAGTTGTAGGATTTCTTTAAATGTACTGGATATCAAACCCTTATCAGATATGTGGCTGTTTGAAGAGGTTAATGCACCCTAGAAAAGCCAAGTTTTAATCCTAATCAACCTTGTGGGAGCAGTGATTTCTTCTAATCCCTATTCAGTACTGTATGTTGGAAACTTTAATTAGCTTATCTCCATGGAGATGTGACTCAATCAAGTGTGGGGTATTAAACATGATTAGGTGGAGACGTGTCTCCACCCATTCCAGGTGGGTCTTGATTGTTTTTAATGGAATCCTCTAAAAGAAGAAGCACTTTGGAGAAAGCTAGAGAACAACAAGAGAGAAAGCCATGAGATGCTGAGAGAGCAGAGAACGCTACAGAACCACAAAGCAGAGAGTCCACCAGTTGCAACCTTTTGAGAACGAGGAGAGACCTGCAGAACTACGACAGGATAAGAGAAAACAGAGTCCTCCAACCAGCGACTTTGAGAGCTGAAAAAGGAAAACACCTCCAGGGGAGCTGGAGAGGAAGCTAGCACACGACACCGTGTTTGCCATGTGCAGTTCTACTTGAGAGAGAAACCCTGAACTTCATTAGTCCCCTTGAATCAAGGTATCTTTCCCTGGATGCCTTAAATTGAACATTTCTATAGACTTGCTTTAATTGGGACATTTTCATGGCCTTAGAACTGTAAACTTGTAACTTATTAAATTCCCCTTTTTAAAAAGCCGTTCCATTTCTGGTATATTGCATTCCGGCAGCTAGCGAACTAGAATATGTGGTTTCCAAATATTTTTTCCCATTGAGCTAGTTGCCTCTTCACCATTTTGACAAAGTGCTTTGAAGCACTGAAATATTTGATTTTGAGGAGTTACCATCTATTTATTTTTCTTCATTGCTTGTGCTTTGGGTGTAAAGTCTAAGAAACTACAGCCTATTTCTAAATCTTGAAGATGTTTCCCTATATTTTCTTTTAGGAGTTTTATGGTATTGGTTCCTATATTTAGATCTTCGATCCACTTTGAGTTAATTTTTGAATAGGGTGTGAAATAGGAGTCCTCTTTCATTCTTTTGGTTATGGATACCCAGTTGTCCCAACACCAACTATTGAAGTGACTTTTCTGTCCAAGTTGAATGGGCTTGGGAGCCTTATCAAAAATCAATGGACTATAGATCTGAGGGTCTATTTCTAAGCTCTCAATTTCATTCCATTGATCTTTATGTTTATCTTTATGGTAATACCATGCTGTTTTGACTACTGTGGCTTTATAATATACTTTAAAGTCAGGAACAACAATACCTCTCACTTCGTTCTTCTTTTTCAAGATATTTTGGCTATTCAAGGCCCCTTTTCCTTCCAAGTGAAATTGATAGACTAGTCTGTTGGAACTTTGACTGGTATTGCATTGAATCTGTAGATCAATTTGGATAGAATTGACATCTCAATGACATTTAGTTTTCTAACCCATGAACACAGAATGTCTTTTCATTTGTTCAGGTCTTTAATTTCTTTTAACAGTGTTTTGTACAAGTCCTTTACATCCTTGGTTAGGTTTATTTCTAGATGTTTAATTATTTAGATATTATTTTAAATGGAATTTTTTTCTTGATTGCCTCCTCGGATAGCTCATTGGTGTATAGAAACATCATTTATTTTTGCATGTTGATCTTGTATCCTGCCACTTTGCAGAACTCACTTATTAGCTTAAGTAGCTTTACTGTCATTGTTTCTGGATTTTCAAAAGGATCATGTCATCTGAAAATAGTGACAGTTTTACTTCTTCCTTTCCAATTTGGATGGCTTTTATTTCTTTTTCTTGCTTAATTGCTCTACTTAGAACTTTTTAAAAAAAACTTTATTTTTAACTTGTTATTTGTATAATACAGCATATGTACAAAACAAAGAAAGAAAAAGCAATAATTTTCAAAGCACTCTTCAACAAGTAGTTACAGGAAAGATCCCAGAGTTCGTCATAGGTTACCATACCATCATCTCAGATTTTTTCCTTTTAGCTGTTACAGGAAATTGGAGGCTAGAAGAAATATATATTTTTTCATCATCACAATTGACTTTTTTTTCTTTTTGTGAAAAATAACATAAATACAAAAAACCAATAAATTTCAAAGCACAATGCAACTATTAGTTGTAGAACAGATCTCAGAGTTTGATATGGATTACAGTTCCACAATTTCTACTTAGAACTTTTAGCACAATGTTGAATAGGCATAGTGACATTGAGCATCCTTATCTTGTTCCCAACCATAGAGGGGACACTTTCAGCCTCTCACCATTGAGTATGATGTTAGCTGTGGATTTTTCATATATGCACATTATCATGTTGAGAAGACTTACTTTGATTCATACCTTTCAAAGTGTTTTTATCACAAAAAAGATGCTGAATTTTGCCTTTTGTTTTAAATTTGTTTGTTCCACTTTGAGTTAATTTTTGTATAAGGTATAAGATAAGGGTCATCTTTCATTCTTTTGGCTATTGATATCCAGATCTCCCATGCCCATTTATTGAAAAAACTATTTTGTCCCAGTTCGTTGGATTTGGAGAACTTGCTAAAAATCAGTTGATCATGGATTTTGAGAAGATATTTTATATATTGATAAACTGGTATTTTAGAGATAAGAATGAAGCTGATCAGGTTGGGATTAAGGTAATTCAGAGCACAGGGGTAAGGAAGACCTTGTCTGTATTTTAGAACTGCACCTACTCTTTGAGACCAAAGGAAGAAAGGTTTATTTTGTCCGGAACCTAAATTTTCTGTAGCGCGTGATCTAACTCAACCTGTCTGGATAGCTCATTTGAACAATCGAAACACAGGGAGCCCAGAATAAGAATGAGAGGCTTTCATCCTGTACAGTTTAGTGTCGTGCCCAGATACATCCTAGAATATCTTAAGCAGATAATCAAAAAGTATTGGCAAGGACCCTTGAGGAATGAGAGAAAAAATATCAAACTATTAAACTTTACCATTAGGAAATCCCCCAATACTGTGTCAAACATTAGGGACACCCAAATCAATATGCCATGCCCTTGATCCTGAGACTTATTCTTGTGAAGCTTTTGTAGGTAGCAGAGAAGCTTAGCCTACCTGTAGGTGTGCCTAAAATTTACTTCAGGAGGACCTTTTTTATTGCTCAGATGTGGCCTCATACTCTCTTTGCCCAACTCTGTAAGTGAAATCATTGCCCTCCCTCCTATGTGGGACATGACATACAAAGGTGAAAGACTCCCTGGTGGCGTGGGAGAGGACTCCCGGGGATGAATCCAGCTCTGGCATCATGGGATCAACAATTCCATCCTGACCAAAAGGGGGAAATGAAATGTAACTAATAAAGCATCAGTGGCAGAGAGAGTTCAAATAGAGTTGAGAGGCTAATCTGGAGGTTGCTCTTAAAGCTTCAGTTAGACCTTGCTACGTATCATAATTGCCAAACCCCATTCCAGCCAATCCTAAAGAACACCTAGGGCAATATATAAGATTCTACAAAGTTTCCATGCACAAGGGTAACTTTCCAGAAACCTATAACCTCCAGATTGGTCCCTGTACCAGATAAATCCTGAAAACATAGAGGGCCCAGTCTCTCCAGAACATCAACTAGTTTCATCCCCTTACCCCATATTATTGACAGCCCCTTCCAACATGAAAAAGTCAGAATGGCCCTAATGCAAATACCCCTAAAGAGCGGGAGAAAGAACAAAGGTGATGGTGGAGTTATATAGTTATATAATACTAAGTGAAGATATTTTTATTATCTTTTTTTTTGTATGGGCAGGTACCAGGGATTGGACCCAGGTTTCCAGTATGGCCAGCGAGAACTCTGCCTGTTGAGCTACCGTGGCCTGACTTAAGTCAAGATATTTTAATATTACCATAATTTATTTTTCTTTTAATTTAGGTATCTTAGAACCCACTGAAATGAAAATTTGGCTCCACTGTTTGGCCTATGTGTCAGAATTTTTAAAATATTTTTATAAAACGTCAACTAATGCCAAATATTAAAAAAAATCTAGTAGTGAAAAAAAACACCACTCACACGAAAAACTGCATTCCCTTGTTTTCTCCAACCTCTTTTAGAGGTAGCCATTCTTTAGCTGTTTCTTATGGCTTCATCTACCTGTTTTTGAAGAATAATCTATTATTCTGTAATCTTTTGATTCATCCATTTTAGAGATTGTGTATTGATTTCTTATAGTGATAAATGAAGATGTTTAGCTTATACTCCTTTATCTTTTCCTTCATCCTCTGAATATACTTATAATTTTTTATTAAATCTACATTTAGTGTTTCCATTATTATGACTATGTAAATATTGTTCATTGCCGAATCAAGAAGTGTCTTTTCTCGCACGACTTTTTAGTTTTCATGGAGTTAATAATTGCCTTGTTTTTTCATTTGCTTTGTCTTCTTTGAATATTTAAGTCTCCTTACACCCTCTAAGAACTATGCAAACCTCTCAAGTATGGTTTTCCTCTTGGTCAAATTTGTCTGATAATTTATCAGTCCCATTTAAAAATTTCTTGGGTGTTTGCTTCGGCAGCACATATAAAGGATGACACACAAATACGTGAAGCATCCCATATTAAAAAAAAAAAATTTCTTGGAACCTTAAATTCCAGGAATTAAGGATTCTTTATTCTTAAGAATAAAGACCTCCTTTTCTAGGTTGCTTTCTGGGACTTGTATCAGTTGTCATTTTGGGACTTTCTTGCAAGTCTGGAAATGACTTTATTTCACTCTCACACTTGATTGATTGTCTGGCTGTGGATAGAATTTTAGGGTGAAAATCAGTTTTTCTCAGCCGTCTGAAGATATTTCTCTGCTGTCCTCTAGCTCTCACTACTGCTGTTGAGAAGTCCCATTGTATTCTTGGACATTCATAAGATCTGCGTTTTCTCTCTGCAAACTTCTGTGATTTTCTCTCTTATGCTCAGAAATTGATGATGATGATTTTGTCTTCCTGGAGATCTTTTTACATTTGTTGTTCTGGACTTAGGGTGATCTTTTCATTCTGGCCCTTTAGCTCTGGGAAAGTTTGTTGTATTGTTTCTTTAGTAATTTCCTCCTGTATCAGTCAGGGTCTTTAAAGAAACAGAAACAACAGGCGAGATCTGTAAATATGAGATTTATAAAAGTGTCCCACGCAACCGTGGGAACACAAGAGTCCAAAATCTGTAGGGTGGGCTATGAGGCTGGCAACTCTGCTGAAGGGTCTCCACGAACCCCGCAGGAGAGGGTGGCTGGCTGGAGAAGGAGTGAAAATTCTCTCTTCTCCCTTAGAAGTCTTCAACTGATTGGATCAACTCCCAACTGATTGGATTGTGAAAGACACAGCCTTAATTGATCCCAGATGTAATCGTCGCAGATGCAATCAACTGACTGATGATTTCATACACCAGCCTTCTGCTTTATCAAGCAGCCATGAAGTACCCTTGCAGTAATGGTTAGGCCAGTGCTTGCCTGGCCAGACAACTGGGCACCATCACTTGGCCAAGTCGACTCCTGAATCTAACCCTTACACCTTCCCACTGTTTTCTTGGACCCCTCTTTCAGGAATTCCTAATAGTTAGCTATTGAATCTCCTTCAGTGACTCATTAAAAATCCTTTTTCTTCTGTTGTCCAACTTTTTCTTTTTGTTCTATTTTCTTTGAAATTTCCCTAACTTTACCTTTAATCCTTCTATTTTTCTAAATTTTTGCAACCATGTTTTTAATTTTCAAACGCTATTTCTCATTCTCTGATTTTTCCTTGATTATACAAACTGTCATTTCATGGAAGTAATGTTTCTGTGGACTCTCTGAGGATATTAATGATAGTTTCCTTGATGTTTTCTAGTATACCACATTTTGTATGCATTATCAGAATAATTATTTTCTGTTTGTTTGTCTTGGTCTTGTCTTTCATGTTAAAGGTTCACCTTCAAACGCCCACTGATCCCTGGAACTCCATGAATATCTAAAAGTGAGAGACCAAAAAGTTGCTGGAAAACTCTGTGGGCCTTATAGATTAGTGGGCTTCTTCAGGAGCACAAGGAGAATAGGCAATGATGTTTCCGTGAGGGTTTGATTAGTGAAGCAGAGCCATTATGAGTGAAATGGAAAAAGGGATTTATCACAGGGATTAGATTTGTCACAATTGTGAGCCTTGCTTGATGAGTCGGAGTAAGGCTGCTGCTTCTCATCTTATATTGGGCCCAAAGTCATTATGGCCAACCGTCAAGAAAGAAAAATGGACAAATGGAAGCATCTGTGGAGGAAAGACCTTCAGGTGACCTCCAGCGATCTTTACCTCCTGGGGTTCATGCCTTTGTGTGATTGCTTCCCCTTGAGTGTGGGCCAGACCTATGACTTACTTCTAATCAATAGAACATGTAAAGGTGATAGGATGTCACCCTTGCAATTACATTGTGTTCTATAACAAAGGTCACCCCTGGGATCACATCTCTTATATATAAGATTCTTACTCTATCTGCAAACTGACATGATAGAACTTCTCCTTCATACGGCCTCGAAGACATAAGCTGCAGTGAAGTAAGTGGCCATGTTGGAGAAGTAAGTGGCAGCAATTGCAGGTGGCCTTTAACTTTAGAAGCTGCAGCTTCCAGTGAGAAACCAAGACCTCAGTTCTGCAACGGCATGAAAACAAATTCTGCCAAAAACCTGAGGGAGCTTGGAAGTCGATCTTTCCCCTGTCTAGTCTCTGACGAGACCACAGGCCTGGCTGACACCTGGACTGCATCCTGGCAAGACTCTGGAGTAGAGAACCCCAGTTTAGCTGTGCCCAGATTTCTGACCTACAGAAACTGTCAGATAATAAATGTGTATTGTTTTAAGCTGCTACATTTGTGGTGATTTGCTATGCAGTTTAGAAAACTAATACAACTTCTCTCATTGCCTCCAATCTTTATAATGCAGGGGACTAAGGATAAGCTGGAGTCCTTCACGGCGGAATAAAACATGCACTTGCCCTGACATTTGAAGAAGCTGAAGGAGGAGCAGTACCATGCAGAGTCTACTTGGAGCTTGAGCCAAAGCAAAAATGTGCATTCCTCTGTACGATTATCTAAATATCCTCCCTTATTTTGCATCAAGTAGAAACAGTTACTGAAAACCCTACTACCAAAAACACAGGGTAGAATGCTTGTCTGTCATGTAGGAGACCCAGATTTGATTCCCAGCCCATGCCCTGCTGCCTTAAACAAACAAAAAAGCCCATATGACTATATATAAAGCCTGTATTGCCCAATCTCTTCATGCCGTGGCAACCCTCACAGACCCACTCAACTGGGGACGCGGTGACGCTGCAGGAATGGGAACCACAGACCAGTGGGAAACCACTGTTCCTGATGGGTAATAATAATAATAATAATAATAATAATGTAGGGTCATAAGACAAACAAACATTAATAGCCTGACTTTATTTGAAATGTGTCTATTGTTGATCATGGATTTCTTTGCCTTCATACTGATTTTTTTTTTTTAGGTGTTGCATTAAAATGTTATTTCTCTTGGGAGACCCAGGTTTGATTCCTGAACAATGCACCTCCCCACCACCACCAATAAACTATTTTTCTTGATAACTGAGCTGTTTTGGTGCTCCCTTGTATTTTGCTCCAGGGGCAAGTGGCTCCCTTGCTTTGCCCTGGTCCCGACCCCCGAGGAGGACGCCTGCCGGGCGCTGAAGTTGTTGCAGCCCTAGAAGTTGCCCCTTGTCTGCAAAGGGAGCCAGTGGGTCAGCTGAACTTGAAAAATGGCTCCTGCTGCCTTCTGATTTCTGATGCAAAGTTCTCTGTGGTCAAGCCTAATCTGGCACCGAACTGGGCAGGGAATGCGGGGGAACATAACTGACATTGAACAAAGCCACCTCAGGGGACCAGCCTGAGGTGGTTCAATGTCTTCAGAGAACCGTCTTCCAGGCTCCCCGCCTTGCCACTGAGTCTGGAATTGGGCAGAGAGCTCCTGTGCGTGTTGCCCGTAGTCCTTCCGAATTTCCTCCTTCCTCCCTGCGGCACCTTGCCGTGCCTCCAGGCCCCGTTCTGGCCCCGTTTCTTGAGAGAATCAGCTCCACTCCCCTGCTGGTGTTGGGAAGTAGCGCCCCAGGATCCAACTGCCCCTTGGACAGACTTTCAGGTGAGCCCCAAGGTTTGCATATGTGTGTGTTAAAATATAGAGGACATAAAATTAGCCTTTTTTCTTTTATTATAGAAGTTGTAGGTTTACAGAAAAATCATGCATAAAATACAGAGTTCCCATATACTACCTGTTATTAACATTTTGCATTGTTCTGCTACATTCATTACAATTCATGAAAGAATATTTTTTAATTGTGCTGTTAATTATAGTCCAACATTTACAATAGGGTTCAATGTTTTTGTTGTATTATCCTATAATTTAAAAATTTTTATTCTAATAATATATATAACTTAAAATGTCCCCTTTTAACCACATTCAAATTTATAATTCAGTGCTGTCAATTATGTCCACAATATTGGGCTACCCTCACCACCATCTATGACCAAAATGTTTCCATCAATCCAAATAGAAACGCTGTGTCGTTTAAGCTTTAACCGCCCCCCATTCCCTGCCTCCCATCTTGACCTGTAGTAATCAATATCCTGGTTTCTCACTTTATAGATTTGCTTTCCTAGTTGTATCAGTGAGATCCTACATTATTTGTCCCTTTGTGCATGACTTATTTCACTCAACATGATTTATCCATGTTTATGGTTCATTCGTGTCCTAGCATGTTCCAGAACCCCAGTCCCTTTTAATGGCTGTATAATTTTCCATTGTACGTATGTGCCACATTTTGTTTGATTGAGGGACACTTGGGTTGCTTCCATGTTTGAATTTGTTAAGCTGCTCAAAGCAGATACCATAAAATGAGTTGGCTTTAAACAATGGGAATATATTAGTTTACAAGCTTGCAGTTTTGAGGCTGGGGAAAATGTCCAAATTAAGGCATCCTCAAGACTACGCTTTCTTCCTGAAGAGCAGCTGCTGGAGACCCTCGACTCCTCTGCCACATGGCAAGGCACAGGGCGGCATCCGCTGGTCTCCCTCAGCTTCCGGGTTTCTTTGCTTCTCTTGCTTCCCTGGTTTTCTCTCTCTTTGTCTGAATTTCATTCTTTTATAAAGGACTCCAGAAAAAGGACTAAGATCCACCCCGAAGGTAGGTCACCCCTTAACTTAAATAGCCTCACTGAAAGGTCCTCTTACAATCCACCCCCAGAAATGGATTAGAGTCAAGAACACCCTCTTGGAGGGCATACAGCTTCCAGCCACCACATTCCATCTTTTGGTAACTGTGAACAGTGCTGCTGTGAACATTTCCGTACAAATATCTGTTTGAATCCCTGTTATTAATTATTTTGGAAAGCCCCACAATTTAGGCCCTGACTTCAGGGCTCCTTCCTCAGCACCTAGTTCTTTCCATTCCTGAGCCTTTCTGTGGGTCTGCTGGGAGATCAGCTTGTTTCATATGGGTATCCCTTTCTTTTTTTTTTTTAATATTTGTTGCCCCATTTATTTATTTTTAATCCATCTGTTTTACTCATCTGTCGATAAGGTAGATAAAAAAGAGCATGAGACACAAAGTTTTCACGATCACACAGTCACATTGCTAAAGCTGTATCATTGTACAATGTTCTTCAAGAAACATGGCTGCTGGAACACAGCTCTACATTTTCAGGCAGTTCCCTCCAGCCTCTCTGTTGCATCTTAACTAAAAAAGTGATATCTATTTAATGCGTAAGAATAACCTCCGGGATAACCTCCCCACTCGGTTTGGAATCTCTCAGCCATTGACACTATTTTGACTCATTTCTCTCTTCCCCTTTTCAGTCGAGAAGCTTTTCTCAGTTCCCTGATGCTGAATCCCAGCTCATTCTAGGATTTCTGTCCCACGTTGCCAGGAAGGTCCACACCTCTGGGGGTCATGAACTTTCTTGGTCTTTTAAGTGTGACTCCCTCCTTCCTGCCAAGTCAGTTACCATTCTCTCAGTTTTCCCTCTTCTTAAATTGTGACTCAGGGTTATCACTGTCTCCTGGTTTTCCTGAAGATGGAGCTGGCATCCCTTGTTTCTGGTTCCTCTTGCCCTTTGGGGGTAGTTTTTGAGAGAAGAAGAAGATGGAATGTTTTTGATCCGCCATCTTGAAACCAGAGCCCTGCCTAGAGACGAGACAAGTCAAAGGGCATCACCACCCCCTTATCCCCTTCCAAACCTGATGCCGGGCAGTGTTGGAACTGTGAGGTCTTTCTTAGAAACGCCCAACCCTTTTGCAAATGTGGGTTGTTCTTAAATGTTTGACTGTGCCAGTCCCTGGATGTGAGGTAGCTGGTTTGGTCCTTGGAGCAGTCACAGACTGTTTGCCCAAAATCCAAGTCCAACTTCTCAGACCTGTTGGAGTACCTCACAGGGGATTGGGTTCAGAACTCACTGTACTTCTCCTGGACAGAAACTGTAGGTCTGGGATGATAACAGTAACTTAGCTGAGCATTTGTGTGCTAGGCTCTGTTCTAAATAATTTAATTTGTATCTCAACCCTGCAAGGCAAGTATTATTATTATTATTACCATTTTCCTGCCGAGGAAACTGAGACACAGAGAGGCCAAGTAACTCAGCCAAGGCCACACAGCTAGTATGCAGTAAAGCTGGGATTCTTGGCTCCGGAGCCTGTGCTCTTAACCACCTCCAATCAATCACCTTATTTAGAACCCTTGGGGACCAGTTGCTCTCAATTCTCTGTAGAAAAAACCCACCACATTATAACATTTATTGACCATTTACTAAAACTGCCAGACACTTCTCAGCACTTTACCTGAATGGATTCATTTTATCCTCACGACAGCCCTATGAGGTAGGTACTATTATTAGTCCCATTTATAAGGAAACTGTTGCTTCCAGAGGTTCAACTTGCCAAAATCACCAGATAGTGAGGGCAGCAGGAGAATTTCAAATCCAGGCTGTCTGGCTTCTGAACACTCACTCACTTTTTCTTTTT
Source organism: Tamandua tetradactyla (assembly GCF_023851605.1). Taxonomy (NCBI): domain Eukaryota; kingdom Metazoa; phylum Chordata; class Mammalia; order Pilosa; family Myrmecophagidae; genus Tamandua; species Tamandua tetradactyla. Next base: position 214,401,732 of record NC_135328.1, read on the forward strand.
GGCCCTAGGAGCAGAATTTTATCACCCTCCTGGGTTCAGAGTCCGCCATCTTCTCAGCCAGCAAGGTCACTCTTATTTTATTTCATTATTTTCCCCCCTTGCTCCCAATACCTACCCCTTTCCCCTCCCCTGTCCTTAAATCTGCACTGTATTCAGCAGAACCGGACATTTACTTATCTGCTATGGTGCCAGAGGCTATTCCAGACCAGAGGTCAACAGACTGTGGCCCGTGGGCCAAATCCGGCCTGTTGGCAGTTTTGGTATGACCTGCAAGCTAAGAATGCTTTTTACATTTTTTAATGGTTGGAGAAAAATTTGGGAAAAGCCATACTTTTGTGGCACATGGAAATTATATGAAATTTAAATTTCAGTGTCTGTAAATCAAGTTTTACGGAAGCCCAGCCGCGCTCCTTCATTTACGTGCTGCCTCTGGTTGCTTTCCCGCTGCATTGGCCGAGCTGGCGGCAGAGACTGTGTGGTACAATCCTGAAAGAGTTACTCTCTGGCCCTTTACAAAAAGAATATTCCTGACCCTATTAGAGATATCGAGGAGTTAAACTAGGGGATTTAAAGAAAAAAAATATTGTGGTAACGTGTACTTATGTAGATCTATATATAAAACACCAAATTTCCCATTTTAACCATTTTTTAGATGTACACATCACATGTCGTACTTGCATTGCCGCCATTCACTATCAAAATTTTTTATCACCCCACACAGAAATTCTGTATCCATTAAGTAATAACTTCTCACTCCCCCCTCCCCCAGCCCCTTACGACCTTTAATCTACTTCCCATCTCTATGAATTTGTTTGGTCTAGATATTTCGTATAAGTGGAATCACACACTATCTGTCCTTTTGTAATCTGGTCTATTTCATGTAACATGATGTCTTCAGGGTTCATCCGTGTTGTCCCATGTATCAGAACCTCATTTCTTTTTATAGCTGAATTATATTCCATGTATGTATATATACCGCATGTTGTTTTTCCATTCACCTCTTGATGGGCATTTGGCTTGCATCCACCTTTTGGCTATTGTGTACAAATTACTGTTTGAGTCCCTGTTTTCAGTTCTTTGGGGTATATGTCTAGAAGTGGAATTGTTGGATCATATGATAACTCTATGCTTAACTTTTTTTATTAATTAAAAAATTTTTTTGAAATACCAAAAAAAACACCAAACACAAACATTCGTAATTTTTTATCATTCTGTTCTACATATATAATCAGTAATTCACAATATCATCACATAGTTGCATATTCATCATCATGATCATTTCTTGGAACATTTGCATCTATTCAGAAAAAGAAATAAAAAGACAGAAAAAAATTCATACATACCATACCCCCCACCCCTCTTCCTCACCAATCACCAGCATTTCACTCTAAATTTATTTTAACATTTGTTCCCCCTATTATTCATCTTTATTCCATATGTTTTACTCGTCTGTTGATAAGGGAGATAAAAGGAGCATCAGACACAAGGTTTTCACAATCACACAGTCATATTGTGAACGCTATATCATTATACAATCATCTTTAAGAAACATGGCTACTGGAACACAGCTCCAAATTTTCAGGCAGTTCCCTCCAGCCTCTCCACTACATCTTGACTAACAAGGTGATATCTATTTAATGTGTAAGAATAAGTTCCAGGATAGCCTCTCGACTCTGTTTGGAATCTCTCAGTCATTAACACTTATTTTGTCTCATTTTGCTCTTCCCCCTTTTGGTCGACAAGGTTTTCTCAATCCCTTGATGCTGAGTCTCAGCTCATTCCAGGATTTCTGTCCCACATTGCCAGGAAGGTCCACATCCCTGGGAGTTATATCCCATGTAGACAGGGGAGGGTGATGAGTTTGCTTGTTCTGTTGGCTGGAGAGAGAGGCCACATCTGAGCAACAAAAGAGGTTCTCTTGGGAGTGACTCTTAGGCCTAATTTTAAATAGGCTTGACCTATCCTTTGCCTATGCTTCACTTTTTGAAGAACCACCAAACTGCCAAGCTATTTTCCACAGTGGCTGCACCATTTTACATTCCCATCAACAATGTAAGAAGGTTCCAGTTTCTCTGCATCTGCGCCAACACTTGCTATTTTCCATTTTTTTTAGCACGAGTAACTCTTCAAATTGAATATAGTTAGATTGAATATAGTTACCTTTTTTAGCCTCATCTCTTACCACTTCTTTTTTTGTTTTTAACTTTTTATTTTGAAATAATTTTACTGCATAAATAAGACAGAGAACTCTAATGTAACCCCATCCAGATACCCCAGTTTATCAACTTTTAACGTTTTGACACATTTGTTTTATCATTCTAGCTATCAAGTTATCTATAATCATCTATCTGCCTATCTTCTAAACATTTGTGAGTAGATTGCATACGTCATGTTCCTTTACTACTGTTTTCAGTTTCCTTGCTGCTAAAACAAATATCGCACAGTGGGGTGGCTTAAACAACAGGAATTTGTTGGCTCATGGTTTTGAGGCTAGAAGTTAAAAATCGAGGTGTGAGCAAGGCGATGCTTTCTTCCTGAAGACTGTGGGTTTCTGGGGCTGGCTGCCAGTGTTTTGGGGAACCCTTGGCTCTTCCTTCCTGCAGCAGTGTGCGTGGTGGCTTCTTCTCCCTACTCTTCTGCATTCCAGAATGCTTCTGACCTCAAGCCTCCAGAAAGGGTATCTCTCTCTGCGACCTTCTCTATAGGGCCATGATTCATTATTCATTCTGGCCACACCTGGGCTGAGGTAATCTCATCAAAAGGTCCTATTTGCAGGAATGAATTAAGATTAAGAACACTTTTTTTTTTTGCTACATAACTCCAAACCACCACACCACTTACCACTTCCATTTGTATCTTCTAAGAACAGTGATATTCACTTATGTAACCACATTAAATGTGATTATCGAGTTCAAGAAATTTAATGTTGATGTAAAGTTTACAGTCCATATTCCTCTTTTTTTTTTTCCAGTTGTCCTAACAATGTCCTTTTAGGCATTTTCTCCTCCATTATTAGATCCAGTCTAGGATCATATGTTGCATTTAGTTGTTATGGTCTCTTATCTCTCTCTCTCTCTCTTTTTAAATTGTGGTGACGTACACAACACAAAATTTTCCATCTCGACTACTCCCAACTGTGCAATTAAGTGGCATTAATCACATTTGCAATGTTGTGTTCCCATCACTACCATCCATTCCCAGAACCTTTGCACCCCTCCAAACAGAGACTTTGCACCCACTATGCGTTCGTGCCCCATTCCCCTTTCCTGTGCTCCTGATATTCTCATTCTGTTTTCTGTCTCTATGAATTTGCATATTCTAGTTATTTCATATAAGTGAACTCATACAATCTCTTCTTTTGTATCTGAATTATTTCACTTATCACGATACCTTCAAGGTTCATCCATGTTGTAGCATGTTTTAGAACTTCATTCTTTTTTATGGCTGAGTAATATTCCAATATATTTATAGACTACATTTTGTTTATCCATTCATTTGCTGATGAACATTTGGCTTGCTTTCATTTTTCGGCTATCGTGAATAATGCTGTTATGAACACTGGTGTGCAAATACCTGTTCTAGTCTCTGCTTGCAATTCTTTTGAATATATAACCTAGGAGTAGGATTGCCAGGTCATATGGTACTTCTACGTATAATTTTTTGAGAAGCCGCCAAACTGTTTTCCACAGTGGCTGCACCATTTTACATCCCCACCAACAGCCCATGAGGGTTTTTATTTCTCCTCCACCAGCGCTTGTTATTTTCCATTTTTTAAAGCCATTCTAGTGGGTATGAGGTAGCATCTCTTGGTTTTGTTCTGCATTTCCCCAATGGCTAATAATTTTGAGCAGTTTTTCATGTGCCCATTGGCCACTTGTGTATCTTCTTTGGAGAAATTTCTATTCAACTCTTTGACCCATTTATTAATTGGATTATTTGTCTTTTTTGTTATTGAGCCATAGGAGCTCTTTATTGTTTTGCATGGGTAGGCACCGGGAATCGAACCCAGGTCTCTGGCATGGCAGGCGAGAACTCTGCCTGCTAAGCCACCATGGCCCACCTGTAGGAGCTCTTTTTATATTCTGGATATTAAATCCTTATCAGATATATAGTTTGCAACTATTTTCTCCCATTCATTGGTTGTTGTGTTAGTTAGATTCAGTTGTCAACTTGGCCAGGTGAGCATACCTAGTCTTGTTGCTGCGGACATAAGCCAACGGTATGTGAACCTCATCTGTTGCCAATTACATCTGCAGTCAGCTAGGAGGCGTGTCTGCTGTAATGAGTGACGTTTGACTTAATTGACTGGTGCTTAAATGAGAGATTGCAATGTAGCACTGCTAAGCAGCTCAGCATTCCTCATCTCAGCACTTGCAGCTCAGCCCAGGCCTTTGGAGATGCAGAAAGAAGTCACCCCGGGGAAAGTTGTTGGAACCCAGGGGCCTGGAGAGAAGACCAGCAGAGACCATCCTGTGCCTTCCACATAAGAAAGAACCTCAGTGGAAAGTTAGCTGCCTTTCCTCTGAAGAACCAACAAACTAAATCCCCCTTTTATTAAAAGCCAATCCGTCTCTGGTGTGTTGCATTCCGGCAGCTAGCAAACTAGAACACTTGTCTTTTTACTTAAAAAAAAATTTTTTGTTGAAATATTTTCACGCACATACATTCCATCTGAAGTATGTAGTCAGTGGCTCACAATGTCATCACATAGTTGTGTATTCATCACCATGATCATTTTTAGAACATTACATCACTCCAGAAAAAGAAATAAAGAGAATAAAGAAAAACCCATGCACCCCATACCCCTTACCCCTTCCTCTCATTAAGCACTAGTATTGCAATCTATCCAATATTTTTTACCCCTTACTTGCCCCTATTATTTATTTATTTATCTTTGGTCTTTATTTTTTTACTCATCTGTCCATACCCTGAATAAAGGGAATGTTAGCTACAAGGTTTTCACAATCACAAGGTCACACTGTAAAAATTATATAGTTATATAATCATCTTGAAAAATCAAAGCTACTTGACTATAGTTCAACAGTTTCAGGTGTTCCCTTCTAGCTATTCTAACACACTAAAAACTGAAAAGGGATATCATGTAATGCATAAGAATAACCTCCAGGATAACCTCTCAACTCTTTTTGAAATCTCTCAGCCACTGAAGAATACGCTTCAACAAGTAGCTACAGAACATAACTCAGAGTTTGTCATAGGCTACCATATCATCATCTCAGATTTTTCCTTCTAGCTGCTCCAGAACACTGGAAGCTAGAAGAAATAAATATTTTTTTTTATCATCACAATCGACTTTTTTTTCTTTTTAGAAAAAAATAAAAAATATACAAAAAAGCAGTACGTCTCAAAGCACAGCACAACAATTAGTTATGGAAAAGATTTCAGAGTTTGGTATGGGTTACAATTCCACAATTTTAGGTTTTACTTCTAGCTGCTCTAAGATACTGGAGACTAAAAGAAATATCAATATAATGATTCAGCAATACTACTCATTTGTTAAACCCTACTTTCTCTGTATAACTCCACCATTATGGAATATGTTTTTCAATTATATAAATAGTATAAACAATTTAACCGGGAAGGGGGTATATAATACATCTTCCAATCTGGAACTTTTAAAAATGAAAGAGGCTGTTAATGGATATGCTGGGACAACTTGGGCTATACCAATCTGTCCCTAAACCTGGGATGTATGGTCATCTAGCTTTAACTCTCCTCATGCCTGAGATCACTGGTCTCATTCACAGTGTTTATAGGGTTTGTCCATGTCATAGATGTATGTCTCGAACAGGGTTCGACAAATTGAGGCTCATGAGCAAAATCTTGGCTGCAGTCAGTTTTTGAATGTTTTGCAGGCTAAGAATGATTTTCATATTTTTAAATGGTTGGAAATAAGTGAAAAGAATATTTTGTGATACATGAAAATTCCATGGAATTCAAATTTCAGTGTCCATAAATCAAGTTTTATTGGTTCACGGTCATGCTCATTTGTTTAAGTATCATCTATGGCTGCTTAGAGAGGAATAATTGCAATAGAGACGGCAAGTCTGGTGAATCCTAAAATTTTACCATTTGGCTCTTACAGAAAAAGTTTGCCACCCCTGGTCTAGATGATTGCTTCTAACTGCTGCAGAATTTTCTATAGTGTGACTCTACCACATTCACTTCCCTGATGGGGGACTCCTGGTTTGTCCCCAGCTTACCCCTTGTAAACCAGAGGGAGAATTTCTCTGGGATATATGATGTGCAAGACAGCTAGCTGGCTCAGGGGTGGATACACACAGCAGACTCAATTTCCCTACCCTCTGTCCAGATGTTCTCCAAACGATCTGTACTATATGATGCTTCATCAAGCAGTGCTGAGGTATCCCCTTCTCTCCATACCATTCATTCATGCATTCATTTTATTCAACAAGTATTAATTGAGCACTGTGATGAGTGGGTTCAAGGGTCAACTTGGCCAAGTGATGGAGCCCAGTTGTCTCATCAGGCAAGCACTGGCCTAACCATTACTGCAAGAATAGTTCATAACTGGTTGATAAGCCAGAGGACTGGTTTACTAAATCTTCAGTCAGTTGACTGCTTCTGTGGCTGGTTACATCTAAGAGCAACTAAGGGTCTGTCTTCCACACTGAGAGAATCCAATCAGCTGGAGTTGATCCAACCAGATGAAGACTTTTTTTTTTCAAGTGTGCTAAAATTTTAATACCAAACAAGCTCTGAAAGACAAACCGATGAGTTTTAGGGATGTTTTATTTAGAAAAACATAGGTACCACTAAAACCACAAGAAATCCTTGGTGTTTACTTTTTCTTTCTTTTAAATGCCACATCAATTAGCTATAAGACAGTTCTAGATAATGAAAGTATTTACACATTGAATACAAAATAAATATAAAATAACTGAAAAACAAATCATTTATCCATTGATTCATTTTGCATTCCACTTGTTCATTTTCTGGTTCAACTTTCTTTGTCTTTTGTATATCCTTTTTTTTCCTTGCTTTCAAATTGACTTTGGGCTCTGGCTTCACCCACTGTATTTCTATGGGTTTTTCCTCAGCTGGTATAGCAAAAACATCTTCAGTGGGGTCATGTGGAAGAATAGTCTTTGGTTCTTTCTTTCTCGGTTTCTGCACATCTTTCCCTTGTTTCTCTTGATATTTTGCAGCTGTGATGGATCTCACTCCACGCCGATGCGTGTTTAGTGACTGGTAATGAGGATTTTCATATAAAGTTGGTCCTCCAAAACTTCCCTGGAATATCTTTATGAGATTTAAGACAATGAGGTCCTATTTCTATCAGAGCAGCATCTTCTATAATCTGAAAGTTCCGAAACCATATTCTATTATCCAAAATGGTGAAAGTAAACACGTGGTCCACAAATGGTTGGGTTTTGGGATGATACCGTGGTGTACAAAAAATCTGAATTAAGGGTTCTTTTAACAAAGAATAATGTGGTAATTCATCAAAAACAGGGTCAAAAGACAAAAGAGGCCGAGAGCCTTTCAAACAGTTTCCAGTCAGCTTTAGTTCAGCTAAGGTATGAATATTTTGAACAAGAAATTTAGCAGATGGCCCATGAGGTGAGTTTGAAAGCCACATATAGAGATCTTGCTTTCTCTGGGCTTCAAAATAAATACATTTATTACAGTTTTTCATTTCACAGACCTCATTAATAACAAATAATTTATCTTTACGATCCATTTTAGTATCTGGTTTAGAATGAGGCATCAGCATTCTTAAGTCTTGCATTCAATGTCTTGTTCTGAAATTTATTCCTCTGAAAGAAAAGATGAGAATCCGTTCCTTATTTTTCCACTTGCTCTTGCAAACAGGACCTAGGATACGGTCTCTCTCTTCATCCTCCACCTCCTCTGCCACATCTGGTAGCTTGGGATCAGCCACCCCACCACGCCATTTTCTCTTGACCACACCATCTTGCCTCCAGATGAAGACTTTTAAGGAAGAGGGGAAAATTTTCACTTCTACAGCCAGCCAGCCTCCCTTGTGGAGTTCATTGACGGCTGTCATTGGACTTGCCAGCCTTGCCGCCTACCTAATGGATTTTGTACTCTCCACAGTAGCGTGAGACATTTTTATAAATCTCATATTTACAGATCTCTCCTGTTGGTTCTGTTTCTCTAAAGAACCCTGACTAACACAACGACTTACTGGTGATACAGCAAAGAAGCAAAGAAAATTTCTTGCCCTCTCAGAGCCTTCGATTGCCAGCACTGTTTGTATTCATGTGGCCTTACGAGACTCAGAGACCGTTCCCCGCACTTTATGGAAATAGCTGTTTGAACCCTCACAATCTTATGACATTGATAATAGTGTCACCATTTTCCAAATGAGCAAACCGGCCCAGAAATGCCAGGGTGGGTTTGAACTCAAGTTCAGACCGATTACCACATCTGGGCTCTTAAACTTGTTGCCTTTCTGCCTCTCAGCACAGCTTTGCCAACACTCCGCCTTTCTCATTTTCACCTTCCTAATGTTTTGCCATTCTGATGAGTGTAAAATCTCATGCTGCCGCTTTAATTTGAATTTCTCTGATCTCTATCGAGTTTGAATATTCCTAGTCTGGGCTCTTCACTCTTTACCTTAAGTTGCTTCTTGAAATCAAGTCGGTATATTTTCTAAACAAGGTGGGAAAAAAAATTTTAGCAAAGACATTTGCAGACGTTAGAAGCCCTCCTCCTTTATTGCAAAGGGAGGCTCATCTTCTAGGAGGGGGACACAGATCTTGCCGTGATGTGCTTAACCCAGACCAACCAGGGTCAAAGTTCGAGCCACTCACCTGCCACATAACCTTGGCACATCACTAACTGCTCTGGGCCTCTATTCCCTCCTCTGGGTAATGGAATGATAATGGTACCTGCCTCCTAGACTTGTGGGAGAGGCAAAGCGCTTGGCACACAGGAGGTTCTCAGGCAACTTCAGCTACCATGATGAGCCACATCAGCACCCAGGAGAAAGTGCTGTCATCTCACAGGGCTCCTTCCCCTTTTGTGTAGGACGCACACCCTTTTGGCAGTCCGGTGAAGCGATGCACTCCTAATCGCAACTATATATATATATATATTTAAATACCAAAAAACACCGAACAAGTGCAAGCATTCCTATTTTGATCATTCCATTCTACATATATAATCAGTAATTCACAATATCATCACATAGTTGCATATTCATCATCATAATCGTTTCTTGGAACATTTGCATCTATTCAGAAAAAGAGATAAAACGAAAACAGAAAAAAAAAATTTATACATACCATACCCCTAACCCCTCCCTTTCATCGATCACTAGCATTTCAAACTAAATTTATTTTAACATTTGTTCCCCCTATTATTTATTTTTATTCCATATGTTCTACTCGTCTGTTGACAAGGTAGATAAAAGGAGCATCAGACACAAGGTTTTCACAGTCACACAGTCGCACTGTGAAAGCTTTATCATTACACAATCATCTTCAAGAAACATGGCTACTTGAACACAGCTCCACATTTTCAGGCAGTTCCCTCCAGCCTCTCCACTACATCTTGACTAACAAGGTATCTACTTGATATGTAAGAATAACCTCCAGGATAACCTCTCGACTCTGTTTGGAATCTCTCAGCCATTGACACTTTGTCTCATGTCACTCTTCCCCCTTTTGGTCGAGAAGTTTTTCTCAATCCCTTGATGCTGAGTCTCAGCTCATTCTGGGATTTCTGTTCCACGTTGCCAAGAAGATCCACACCCCTGGGAGTCATGTCCCACGTAGACAGGGGGAGGGTGGTGAGTTTGCTTGTTGTGTTGGCTGGAGAGAGAGGCCACATCTGAGCAACAAAAGAGGTTCTCTTGGGAGTGACTCTTCTGCCTAATTTTAAGTAGGCTTGACCTATCCTTTGTGGGGTTAAGTTTCATATGAACAAACCCGAGGACTGGGGGCTCAGCCCATAGCTTTGGTTGTCTGCACTGCTTGTAAGAATATCAAGAATTCAACTTGGGGAAGTTGAATTTTCCCCTGTTCTCACCACTCCCCGAAGGGGACTTTGCAAATACTTTTTTATTCACTAGAACAATATTTTAAATGCATATGATTAAATACGTGGGAATACAAAGGAAACTAATTATATCAAAGCATCAAACCACTTTGTGATATAGTAACTCAGGTGTTCTTTACTGGGAATTAAATACCATCAGGGAGATTCACTACCTTAATTTAAAAACAGTGATTAATGTAAAGGATATTTGGAGATCTTTGTCAAATCCATCATGCGATGTGAAAATACCTGTATCTCCTTCTTGGGGCAAAGTCACAATGAAGCTTGTTGCCTACCTTCGTAAGGAAGCAGATGCTAAATTTCAGTTAGAAAGGAGTGAAAAGAAAGATGTAATTTTTCCCCCATCCAAGTTCAAGGAACCCCTGGATTCTATACATGAAAGGGACGGTAGGCCCCAGATGAGAAGCCTGAATCAGAGGCACTCAGTCCTTGATCGTTCTTATTAGTAGAAAAACGGGTTCCCTCCTCATAGCCCTAGGATGGTTCTTGATTTGTTCCAGGAGAAGGAACTTCCTTCCCAGAATGGATTAAATTGCTTCCTCCAATAGAGCAAAGAAGATATTTATCACCACTCACTGACCTCTCATTTCCTGCTCCCCAGACAAAGAAGTGTCTGGTTGCTTTGTGTGTTATGAAACTGACTTAATCAAGTGGACATTCAGCAAGCACGGTGATCCTCCAGCAAAGTGGTGCCCACGTGTCACAGAGATGGACATATTTAAAATGCCTCGGAAGGGTGGGCAATGGTGGCGCAGCGGCAGAGTTCTCACCTTCCGTGCCGGAGACCCGGGCTTGAGTCCCAGGGCCTGCCCATGTGAAATAAATAAATAAAAGGCCTTGGAAGCTTGGCAATGGGCATATATGTGGAAAACCAGAAAGCAGGTCAGTAATATCTGCTTTTGAAAAACCGGCTTGGTGGGTCCAAGAGTCCCCAGTTTAAAGAGGGGCTTTTGCAGTTTCTCATTTGCAAGACAAGAGGGTGTTAATAAAATCAAAGGGTGCAGGGTCCAACCTCCAGGGCTTCCAACCTGTTGAATCAAAGCAACTTTGAAAATGTTATTTTCCTAACAGGAGGGATGAAATTTGAGCACAACTGGAAAGAGCCCAAATGACGCAGGTTTTTGTGAGAGCGCCTACTGCGTATGTTGGGGAATGTGTATTTAGGGGTGGGTGTGATTAAGGGTGGGTGTGTGGGTGTGTGGGTGTGTGTCTGTGTGTGTGTATGGGAAAAATGGGTTTAGACTGTCAAAATACAGTAGGAAACCTTGATGTCAATTCCTGTTGTCTTCTCTTCTTTTTTATTATTTTTATTGACAAGTCAAAACAACATACAAACATTCCATATATGGTGTTCAATCAGTGGCTCACAATATCATCACATAGTAGTGTATTCATCACCATGATCATTTTTTAGAGCATTTGCATCACTCCAGAAAAAACTCATACATACCATACCCTCTCATTGACCACTAGTATTTCCATCTACCCAATGTATTTTAACCTTTGTTCCCCCTATTTTTTTTCTATACCCCTTATCACTCCCTTTCATTGATCTCTAGAAACTTTAAGCAAGAGCTCAGGGATGGTCCTTGCAGGTGGAGTGAGTCACATACCAAGGATGTTTGCACAAGCCTTGGCACTCTTGTGTGAGGCCTCCTGAGGAGAGCCAGGGCTTCCAGGCCCCCTTTCAGCCCTCCTGGAGAGTCCCAGGAAGGTTTAACCAGCTGTGTGTTCTGCTTTTGTTTGCTTCTGCCCCATAAGCTGAGGGTCTCCTCTCCATACACACAACCACACTCCACACTGGGTCCCAGAGTCTACTTCACGTCTTCTCAGGTGATTTGTGATAGACCCAGAGAAAAGTGGGATTAAGGTAAAAGTTGATCAACAGAGGGATAAATGAAAAAGAGAAATAATCTAAAACTAGTGTAGCATTAGAGTAACAATCTAGATAGAATCTGGGGCTGGGTATATGAGTGTTTACTGTAATCTAACTTTACTGAAGGAAAATTTTTAGAATAAACTTTGGGGAAGTGGGGGAAGAGATCCAATCAATAAAGGACGTTGTCCCAAGAGTCTCCAATTTTGATGTAGCTGGGATCATTTTCTTCTAGTTCAATAATAAAAAATAAGTGATTCAAGAATGGTTAGCACAATTAATTGGATTCTAAGAATGGAGTGAAGAAGTGTATTCCTGACCTTTTAATCCTGCCACCATGTTGCTTGCTCTTTGTGGGTGAAGCAAAATGGTGCCCCAGGGGGAACAAGAAATGGACTTGTTCCCCCTGGGGCAGCTCCTGGCACATAGTAGGTGTTCAGTAAGTGTCAGGGCCAAATGACCAGCAATATTGCATACTTTACTGATTTTTGCACTACATGTTTGCTCCTTCCCCTCCTCCCACACTGGAATGTCACCTCCATGAGGACAGGGCCAGGGCTTGTTCACTGCAGTGTCCTTAGCACTACCACAGGGCCTGGCACATAGTAGGTGCTTGATGAACATCTGAGGAGTGAATGAACGCATGTCTACTGTCCTGCACAGAATTAAGTATACTCCCTGCTGCTTCTAGAGACCCCTCGCCCTGTTGCTCCTTTATTTCAACAAACATTATTGAGAGCTACTGTTTGCCAACACTCTGCTGGGAATTTGAAGTTCCTTGACTTTCAATGATGGCAACTCTTTGGAGGGAAAGAGGCTCCCCTCCATAAAAGATGAAACAGAATCGAGATGTGTGTGTTTTTCACTTGGAAGGAGCACTAGCAGCCCATCTGGTCCTAAGTCCTCGCTGTGCCGGTGTGGAAATGAAAGCCCACCCTTCCCAGTGAGTGGCAGGACTGGCCCAGATGAGTCTCCTGACTTCTGATCTGGCTCCCGTTCCACTCTTTTTTTTTTTTTTTTTCTTTTTTTGGCTTTTAAAAAGGGAAATTTAATAAGGTGCTAGTTTCCAGGTCTAAGGCTGTGAAATTGTCTAAATTAAAACAAGTCTATAGAAATGTCCAGTCTAAGGCATCCAGGGAAAGATGGTTCAAGAAGGGTGATGAAGTTCAGGGTCTCTCTCTCAACTGGAAAGGCACGTGGCGAACACAGCTGCGACTCCTAACTTCCTCTGCAGGCCGCTTGCTTCATGAAGCGCCCCCAGAGGCGTTTTCCTTCTTCATCTCCAATGGTCGCTGGCTGGGGGACTCCCTGCTTCTAGTGGCTACATCGTTCTTGTCATTCTCTGCTCTTGAAATCCCTTGCGTTGTGGCACTTGACCATACAATACCTGGAGAGTATCTAAAGAGGAGATACAGGAGCACAGTGATTGCCCTGGGGAGCTTGGAGAAAAGTCACTCAAGCCGAGCCTCGCAGGGAGGGTAAGAATTAGGTAGGGGGAGCGCATGCGCACTCGTGGAAAGGTAGGCTGGGGGAGGGGCGGGAAGAGCCCGGGGACCCGTGGGAATTAGGTGGGGGGGAGCGCATGCGCACGCGTGGAAAGGTAGGCTGGGGGAGGGGCAGGAAGGGCCGGGGCACCCGTGGGGCGATATACCCCGTCCCTAGATGGTATAAATAGACTCTTCCCTGCTTCTGCTCTCACCCCCTCAGGCCCTTTCCGCACAGCAGCCGGGGAGGGGGCTGGGGGTGGGCCCTAAAAAGTCACTGTTGGGGAGGGGAGCCTAAAAAGTCGCTGTTTCCCTCTGTTGGTGATGTTTCCCCTCGGCTGGTTCACTGAGAAATTCTCTGTGGGTTCCCTGGCAGGTTCACCCACCCACGCGCTGTCCCGGCTGCTCTCACTTCCTTTGGACTCTGCCTGGAGAAGGGGGGCACAGTAGGTTTCTGGGAACTCCAGCCAAGAGAGCATGAGTGCTCCTGAGTGAAAGTGGGTTTCCCAGCGTCTGTCCTTTCTTCAGCCCCACACGGCCTCTCCAGTGCTGAGCTTTGCGGCCCCAGAACCCAGCCTGACCCTTGTTTGGCCAATGGGGGGCAATTCACCAAGGGAGGGTGCCACGGGGGTGGGGGGTGGGGAATGGAGAAGAGCTGACACCTACTTGTGCTTTCTGGCACCAGGGTGACTCGGGAGACTGCACTGGAGGGGAAGGTAGGAGGCTGACCTTTCATTTATGCTGTTGGATCTGCTTTGGGATAAATTCTTCCCAGGAGCAGAGAATGCTGCGGAGCCCAAGGCCATGGGGATTCTGGGCAGTGATCTGGTAAGTGGTCTGGTCCACCGAAAAGAGAGAGGAGAGTGGACTGCCAGGGCCCCCCATGCCCCATGGAGCAGAAGCCAAATACTTTCCATGAGAATCCGGAAACCTCAAATCTAGGAGGGAAGAGGGGCTAAATGAGTGAGACTGATGGGTCTGGCTCTTGGAAGACTTACAGAGCCCAAGGACCAAAAGGAGCATTTCTTGTTTCTTTTCTAGGAGTCCTTTAAACAAATCAGGGTTCAAGTTGACCAGGAGATGTTTGATTTCAGGGAGTTTTCAGATGCCAGAGGCCCTGGTCACAAGCTCTTGAACTTGCTAAGGAGAAAAACCTCATTTTCCTTAGCAACAGAAGTGCTGCCTCCCGCCTCCAACCAAGACTCACTTTTAAAGAAATAGTTTGAAAAAGGTCCTGGAAAGGGAAGCCTCCAAGGGCCAACTTGAATGTCAACAATAGCTGGTTGTCTGCTGCCTTCCCTGGGAGGCTTGACTGGGTTCACTGCAGGGCTTTTGTCTGGGGAAAGGGGAAGACAACGGGGCTATGGAGAAGCCAAGTGGGGGCGGGCTGGGGAGCCGCAGGCCTGGGCCCCTTCCCGCTGCTGTGCCGTCCTAGCCCTTCTCCTGGCTGCTCACCGAGGCGTCTCAGCACTGGAGGATGCAGTGTCACATCTGCCCCAAGCCCGGGATGGACGTATTCAGGGTCCGCCACATCTGGGCCACAGAAGTGGGCAGCAAAACCCACACTTGCCTCTTTCTCCTAATTGTCAATTTTCACGGGTGGCCAAAGCTCACCGAGGAGTCTTAGGGCAGGTACTAAAGGAGAGTGTGATCGCGTATCCACCCTCATGCCCCTGGCCTCCTGCAAGGTGGATTTTGTGTGGCTTTACTTAATATAATAGCAGAAGCATGAATTCCCTGGCGGGGATGGAGCTAAACGTGGGACACAACCACTCCTCCTTTCCCCGTTTATTCTTCTGCTTTACTTTTAGTGTCTGATTTACTCACATTCAGAGGACTTGACTGCAAACCCAATGGCTCCAGCCAGGTCTCCGTTTTGCAAATTAATCAAATAATAATAGGGAGACCCCCTGCTGGGACCCGAAGGAAGCCAGCAGCAGGTTTTGCATCTAGAGTTGGAGGACTAGGGCCCAGGCTGGGCCCAGGCTGCCTCCTAGGAGGGGGTCCCCACACTTGTTATGGTTTTTTTGCATGGGCAGGCTCTGGGAATCGAACCTGGGTCTCCGGCATGGCTGGTAAGGACTCTGCCACTGAGCCACCGTTGCACCGCTCCCCATACTTGCTTTTGAATCCAATGAAGGCAGTTAGGCAGCGGGCAACAGCCTCTTTTTGCAGGCTCTGAGGCTGCAGGCTCAGTCCAGGTCCCAGGCAGGGGGAATGGCCTGTCATTTTTTTTTTTGCATGGGCAGGCACCGGGAATCGAACCCGGGTCTCTGGCATGGTAGGAGAGAATTCTGCCATTGAGCCACTGTTGCACCACCCCCGCCTGTCATTTTTTGCCATCCTCCTTGCCGTCCGCCTGCTGGGAAACCATGGGTGTTGACAGCTGACCTGCCTGGGCTCTGCCTCAGGCCCTGGCCCACCCCGGATTTGAAGGGCTTCATGACGATCTGGTCTGTCGATTGCAGCCTTAGATGGAAGCACAGCGTCCTTCTCTACCTCTTTAAATACAGAAAAGCATAGATCTTGATAAAGGTTAATTTTAAAATGAGGGTAGAATCATGACTTTCATATAAATATGAAATGAACATGTGTCAAAGATTTTATTTCACTCTTTAATTAATGAAGGAGCCAGTAATATGTTACAATCAGTTCAAAACAGAATCCAGAGAGCAGACACCTATACAAGTAGTCAGGAATGTGGGAATGAATTTGCTTAATAGATGCAAAATTGGCCAACATCCATAGGTCAAAAACCAGCTGGAACTCCACCAGGCACAATTTGCATTTCTCCAGGCAAGCGTCATTTGCATGGTTACCAGTATACTATAATTGATAGAATTGTAAAATAGCTCCGAGAGAATGAAAGGTGCCGAGAACCCATAGAATCGGGTAACTTGGAAGAAGACAACACCCAGTTTTCCACTGAAGAACCTAGAAAACGTTTTGGTTTCACAATTTTCCCCTTCTAACTCAGACGTACAGTCCAATGAGTTGTTCCCAAGCAGACACACACCGATAACTACCACCAGGAAAAGAAATAGAACCTCATTAGCACCTTAGCAAACCTTCCTGGCCTTTCTCAGTCATTCATTACTCTTGCCTCCCTCCTCCAAGGTCCAAACTGGGGCTAGTTTTGTCTATTTTTTGTCATTCTAATTTTAATGATGGTGAAGCTGAGCTCTGGGAGGAATTCTAGCAAGATGTTCACAAGGTCATATGCTTTTTTTTTTAATTTTTATTATTAAAACCAATCAACATACAACATGAATATTCTTAACATATGAACATTCCATATTTGGTGTGCAATCAGTGGCTCACAATATCATCACATAGTTGTATATTCATCACCATGATCATTTCTCAGAACATTTACATCACTCCAGAAAAAGAAATAAAAATAAAAAAGAAAAAACTCATACGTACCATACCCCTTACCCCTCCCTCTGATTAACCACTAGTATTTCCCTCTACCCAATTTATTTTAACATTTGTTCCCCCTGTTATTTATTTATTTTTAACCCATATGTTTTACTCATCTGTCCATACTGTAGATAAAAGGAGCGTTAGAACAAGATTTTCACAATCACACAGTCACTTTGCAAAAGCTGTATCATTATACAATCATCTTAAAGAAACATGGCTACTGGAACACAGCTCTACAGTTTCAGATGCTTCCCTCTAGCCTCTCTAATATGCCTTAATCTAAAAAGGGGATATCTATATAATACGTAAGAATAACCTCTAGGATTATCTCTCGTGGACTCTTTATTTGAAATCTCTCAGCCCCTGACATTCTATTTTGTCTCATTTCTCTCTTCCCCCTTTCAGTTGAGAAGGTTTTCTCAATCCCCTGATGCTGAGCCCCAGCTTATTCCAAGATTTCTGTCCCACAGGAAGGTCCACATCCCTGGGAGTCATGTCCCATGTAGAGAGGGGGAGGGCAGTGAGTTTGCTTGCCATGTTGGCTGAGAGAGAGAGGCCACATATGAGCAACAAAAGAGGTTCTCTGGGGGTGACTCTTAGGCCTAATTTTAAGTAGGCTTAGCATATCCTTTACAGGGATAAGTTTCATATGAACAAACCCCAAAATTGTAGGTTCAGCCTACTGATTTTGTTGTCCTCACTGCTTTCAAGAATATCAGGCCTTCTCCAAATAGGGAAATTGAGTTTTTCTTGTCTATTCTTTCATTTCCTATGAATGCAATCAAAGAGTATATACCTTTTATGCCTGGCTTCTGTCACTCAGCAAGATGTTTTTGGCTTTTATCCATATTGTTGCAGGTATCAGTAGTTTGTTCCTTTTCTTTGCAGTATAATATTCCATTGAATGAACAGACCACAATGTATCCATTCTACTTTCATGGTCCTTTGGGTAATAGATAGAAATTTTTATTTTTAGGAAGTAAAACACAAATGCCTCTATGAACCATCTTACACATGCTTTTGGTGCACCCAAGCTCGCTTTTCTGGTGGAGTGGAATTCCCGGGTCATAGGGTGGGGTAAGTTCAGTTTTAGTAAGTTCTGCCAAATCATTTTCCCAAAGCTATTGAGCCAGTTAGCACTCCCTCCTGCCCATATCCTGCCATCACTCCCTGTTACTGTCAGTCCTTCTTCCCAGCTGCTGACTCCAGAATTGTTACCTGAGCTCTCCCTTCTTCTCCGGGCCCTTTAGGCTCTTGTCTCTAGTAATTTTTAAATCTACTACTTATATAGTAGTAGATAGTAAATAGTCTACTTATAGCTATAGCCAGGGGGATTCTTTTAAAACAGAGGTGATGTCCTGTCCCTTCCCCGCTCTGAGCGCCCAGTGCTTCCCGTCATTCTTAGAGTAAAATTCCAGTCTGCATTGTGACTCCACGGGTCCCACTTGCCGAGGTCCTACCTGCTGCCCCTGTCCCCTCATTCCCATCGTTTGCCTCCTCCTCACTGTGTTCCAGCCGCACTGGCCTTCTTTTACTTCTTTAAATGCATGAAACTCATTCCCAATTTTAGGACCTTTCATTTGCTGTTCCCTCTGCTGGGAATGCCACTCCCCAGATCTTTGCATGGGACGCCTTGCCATAGCGCCTCAGCCCAACATAAGGAAATTGGATTAAACAGAAATGATTCTTAATGTCTCCAATGAAAAACTTTGCCTCGTTTAGCCTTTGGGCTACCTTATAGTGCTGCAAGTTGCGGAGAACTGATGGCAATGCAAATGATTCTTGTCTATGGACATGCAAATAAATTTTGTTGGGGGAAGTTCAATTGACTTGCCGCCTCCAAGTGTGAATGGAGCCAATTCCGTGTCCATTTGCAAATTCATTTCAACATTCCTGATCTATAAATGTGACTGTTCTTTGATTTCTCCTTTGAACTGGCTGTAACATCTGCCTGGTTCCCTCATTAATAATGACAAATAATATCTTTAACACGGGTTTCTTTGTCTGTCTGTATGAAAGCCATGATGTTAACCTTTTCAGACATTCATCTTCTTATACTGGCCTCCCCATCTGAAATGGGCCCCCTCGACCTCCCCAACCCAGGCGTTCGTGTCACACTGCTTTAGCTTATTTCCTTCCGAGCTTGAGCACCATCTGCAATGAACTTTGTACATGTATTTTTTGCTTACATGGTGGGTCATTGCCTGGCATGGTCACTGCTGATGGACTGAGTGAGTGGAAGTGCCCCGTAGCGGCTGGCCCCACACCTTCCTCTCCCCTCCTGCAGGGCCGTCTGTCTCACCAGCGTCCAACCCTGGGTCCTCTCCTGGACCTGTCCCTTCAAGTCGAATAGGGACAGGCCAAGCCCAGCGCTTGAAGTTTCAACAGGTAAATAAATCATGTTTTTATGGCTTACATCGGGTTTCGGGCATTTCCCTATCGAGCAGGTAGAAAACCTACCTGGCATGTGATGTTTGGGTAACTTTAGAAGTGAGGAAGATTTCAATGAAACCTGGATTTCGGTCTCTCATTCTCCCAGCAAGGAAAGGGGGTTCTGGGGAGGCTGAGTGCTGGAGGCTGCACGGCCGGCTAGTGGGAGGATCAGGGGTAGGCCTGGGTCCTCTGACTCGGAGTTTAGTGCTTGTTTGAATAATAATGAGCAGGACTTCAGGGCTTTGTGTCTATAAACTCATCCTTATAGTAGCATGACTTTTAGAGGGGAAACTGAGGCTCAGAAGCGTGATGACTTGTCTAGGATACCACAGCAATAAGTGGGACTTCATCTCAGCAGTCGTGCTCCAAGTCTCCACGTGTAGCAACCACACAAAATAGAAGACACCGTGGTGTAGTATGTATTTATTGAAGGATTATTCCGGCCCAGGCCCCATGTTAAGGGCTGTATATGCCTCCTCTCATTTCATCTTCTTGATACCCAGTGAGGGAGGTACTATTCTTATACCGAAAGCTTGAGAGTCCCCAAGCCCACCCTTACTTCTGACACCAGTAGCAAGTTTGGAGGTCCCCATGTCCATTCTAAGGTCTGCCAACTCACCAGAAGGACTCACAGAACTCCCCCAAACCATTATACTCAAAGTCATGGTATCGTACAGTGAAAGGATATAAATTAAAATCAGTCAAGGGGAGAGGCACAAAGGACAGAGTCTAAGACAGTAGGGCTCTCCCATAACTATGTGTAACAATACACATGGCATTGCCAACCAGGCAGGCTCACCCAAGCCTTCGTGTTCAGAGATTTTATTGGGGCTCAGTCACATTGGTGTGGTTGACCTCCGGGTAGTTGACCTTAGTCTCCAGCCCCTCCAGAGGTCAAGCTGACACCGCATGGCCCTGCAGCTCCCCACTACACATTTGACACAGACTATCAGGCATGGGGTCCAAAACCCCCATGTAAATACATACACTCTCATCAGGCAAGACGTTCCTGGGCAAAGAGGTATTACCCAGGAGCCAAGGGCAAAGGGCCACCTATTTCTTTGGGCAAGGTCAGTCCTTTACAATACAAGTGCCCATTTCACAGAAGAGGAAATTGAACTTTGGAGAGATGAAATGACAGGCCCCAGGTCCCAGAGCAAGTGTCAGATCCAGGATTTGAACCATGACAGTCCAATTCCAGGGCTCCACGTGCTTTGTGTTCTTCATGGCAGCTGAAATGTCTTGTTGAAAGAGAAATTAACCCACGAGATAAGATTTTCCCATCTTCCCATTTCTCTAGTTGTCTGATAAGTCACATCTAGAGTAAATTTAATTTAAGCTTCTTATCAAAGCTATTCTATGAGAGCAGTCTGGCCAGGGCTCTCTTTGGAGAGATATGCCACATCCAACAAAGATTCCACTTAATTTGGCCAAATAATCTCAGTTGATATTGCTCTGTGTGATTACCTGATATTGTTCCCATGAACTTGGAATGAAAATATGAATTTAACCCATGTTTATCAGGTGTCTGTAGATGCCAGGTGTCAGGCAAGGTTCTGGAGATACTATGGTGAACAAGTTAGGTATAATATATGGCTTTGCTTGGGTCTTAGCATGTATGTGTTAGGGGAAAGAAGAAACAAAGTACCAGGTCAGTACTTCCATCATTGTCCCTTCTCCTGGGCATGCTAGGCCCCAAGCATCGCCATTTATTGGACAAATATTTACTGAGAGGCCTCATGTGCTGGGCACTTTTGTCCATCAAAGGGCTTTGGGGGTAGAGGAGTGAACGTGACAGATGCAGCCCCTGCCTTCCCTGAGCTCATCTTCACTTGAGAGGAGATAAACTTATTACTGCTAACCTTTTATTTGAGTGCGAGAAGTATACTGAAATCTTGTGAACAACTGGATAACATAGTATCCAACAGTGATTCGAGACATGAAGAAACGAACACCAGGCCAGGATAGAGAATGGGTGAAAGTGGTTGAGGTGACATTTAAGCTGAGACCTGTGGAATGAAGAGGCTGCTGCCATGGGAGGAGTGGGAACAGTGTTTCAGGCAGAGGGAACAGCATATACAGAGACCTGAGAAAAGGCCATTTTGTGATGATGGAAGAAGGTAGAAAGGTGAACAGGGCTGCATAGGCTGTGGAAGTGTTTGGATTTTACTCCACAGAGAGTGGGGAGCCATTGAAAAGATCAAAGAAAACTGACATGATCTCATTCACATTTAAATGTCCTTCTTGGCTGCTGCTTAGAGAATAGATTGGGGTGGGGTGGAGAAGGCAGAGGAAGGGGTCATCTCTGGGTGACAATAATTATGATCAGGACAGGCACCCTGTAAAGACCTTCCTGTACATTTACTCAGTTAAGCCTGACATCCATCCTATGAAGCAGGTCTCATTATCACCATCATCACCACCATCACTATCCCCACCACCAGCATCCCCACCACCACGACCACCACCACTGCCACCACCACCAGCATCACCATTACTGCCACCACCACCACCGCCGCCGCCACCATCACCATCACTGCCATCACCACTACCACCACCATTACACTCACCACCAACACACTCACTACCACCACCACACCACCCATTACCACCAACACACAGACTGCCACTACCACCACCACCACAACCATCACCACCACTACTCTCACTCTTATCATCACCACTATCAACTTCGTCACCACCACCCTCACCACCACCTTCACCACCATCACCACCATCACCACCACCATCACCACCATCACCATCACCACTATCACCACCATCACCACCACCATCACCACCATCATCACCATCACCACTATCACCACCATCACTACCATCACCACCATCACCACCATCACCACCACCATCACCACCATCATCACCATCACCACTATCACCACCATCACTACCATCATCACCATCACCACCACCATCACCACCATCACCATCACCACTATCACCACCATCATCACCATCATCACCACCACCACTATCACCACCATCACTACCATCACCACCATCACCACCACCATCACCACCATCACCATCACCACTATCACCACCATCATCACCATCATCACCACCACCACCACCACCACCATCACCACCACCATCACCACCATCACCACCACAACTATCACCACCATCACTACCATCATCACCATCACCACCATCACCACCATCACCACCACCATCACCACCATCATCACCATCACCACTATCACCACCATCACTACCATCACCACCATCACCACCACCATCACCACCATCACCATCACCACCATCATCACCATCATCACCACCACCACCACCACCACCACCACCATCACCACCACAACTATCACCACCACCATCCTCACTCTTACCATCACCATCACCATTATCAACATCGTCACCACCACCCTCACCGCCACCTTCACTGCCGCCATCACCGTCACCTTCACTGCCACCACCACGCTCACCACAATCTTCACCACTACCTTCACCACCATCATCACAATCAATTCACAGGAAGAGACTGAGTACAAGCAGCAAGTCCACATGTACAGAACAGAGGTAGAATTTGAACCTGGGTGCTCTGACCCGGTCAGTACTCATGCTCTCACCATGAAGTCACACTGCTCCCCATCTCCTGTGTAAAATGCAGTGGTTACATTTTTTTTGAGTGATGGTCTGGGAATTGAACCTGGGTCTCCCACATGAAAGGCGAGCATTCTACCACTGACCCACCCGAGCACCCATAATGGTTATATTTAAAGATCTCTAGGACTTCGCTGCACTAAGTTCAGTCCCTGGACAGGCAGCATTGGCATTATCTGGTAGCTCAGTAGAAATGTTGACTCTCAGGCCCCACTTGGGCCACTGAATCAGAAGCTGTGTTTTAACCATATGATATGTAGGCACACTGAAGTTTGAGAAGCCTTGCTTCTCTTCCTCCGACATTGTGAACTGTGAACTCTGTACCATGAAAAGGACACTGTCAGTATAACAACAGGACTCTTACATGCTCTTTCATGATCATTCCATGGAAGCTGGGCTGGGCTCCCTCCTTCCCTCCTTCTCAGGAATATCTTCTTCTCCAACAGAGAAGGTGGAGTGCTTCTCAGACTACATGGCCATTTGCATCCCGAGGAGGCACGTGGAGGGTTTGAGGAAGTGGCTGGGCAGGACTCTACACTTCCCAGGTAAGGGACAGTCATTGGCTGGGCAGGGCCTTTGCCTCTGTATGTAGACCTCACCCCAGGGCCTTTGCACGGCCCTTCCTCTGCCTCAAATTCTCCCCCAACCCATGTCTCATGACCGGGTCCTTCCTGCCATTCAAACTCAGCCCAAACGTCACTTCCACCCAGAAGCCTCCTGACCTCTCCCTCTAAAGTAGCCCACCCCACCCCTGTCACTCTCCAACCCACTTTTTTCTCAGCACCCATCACACTTAGAATGATCTGTAGTTGCTTGCTTATGTTATTGTTCCCAAGTGCCCTCTGTGGAAGGCAGCTCCCAGGGGGCTGGCCCACTGATTTCTCCAGAACCACGAGCAAAGTCTGGTACGTAGACACTCAATAGATATTCACCGAATGAACACACAGCCTGATACCCTCGAAGAAGTGCCCATCCGGTGCTGATATACTTGGAAGCCTGAATCACCTGGGAAAAGAAACGGACGTGGGGAAAAGGGGGCGATTCTCACACACTTAAAATGGGAAACCTTTCCCTGTGTGGCCGGGGAATGTGCGCCTAAAACAGCACAAGCCAGGGCACAGTGTGACAGGGGCCTTGCAGCCGTGGACACATGCCAACAGAAAACGTGGGAGGGGGTAGGCGCCCGACACCCTTGTGGGGTGGCCGTGGCGCTCAGAGCAGAGGGAACGAAAGCAGAGAGACGTACGGAGTGCCCCTTCCCTCTGTCCTTTCCATCGCGAGGGATGGGGCAGCAGCAGAAGCCCACAGAATTTCTCTTCGCTTTCCCACAGGAAGAGAGCAATTGAGGGGAGGGGCTTTCCCATCTCTTCCAGATTCTAGGGAAACCGCCCAGGGACCCCATTTGTTCTGGAAGTTCTTTAGGCGCCTTATGGGAGTGGGGCGGCAGCCGTGTGGTCAGGTGGCCGGCGAGGCCCAGGGAACAGCGTTTGTGTATGAAAAGGCCACTTTTCCAGGAGAAATGCTGTGGATACATTAAGCTGTCGCCCGTTCTTCGGAGAGCCATTATTAATGGAAAACAATAGATTAATAGTTTTAAAACGCTTGTTCAATAAGTAATTTTTATGGCTCTGGATAGAGCCCATTAAACATTTCTGTGTGTTATTATAAAGAAGTTTTAAGCGTAAAATCATAAAGTCAATAATCAGAGAATTAGTCACCGCGGCCAGCCACAGGCCATTAGTTTTAGGCCCTGTCAGAGACACCTGTGGCTCTCGCCAGAGCGTTTGCAGCTCATGCCGCAGTGGCAGGTGGGGCGGGAGCAATGACGGTGCCTGCTGCCTTCCATAAACTTGAGGGGACAGCAAGCAGATGTGAGCAGCGGGATGCCAGGCAAATATTTACAAAGTGCAAACGTGAATGCAAAACTAAAATGATCCAGGTCAATTTGCACATCCAGACTTAGACACTTTATTTCCCCAGTGAGAGCCTGCCTTTCAGAGCCTCCCTCCGCCCGAGGCAAGACCCTGATCTCCTGCTAAAGAGAGAGGTGGAATCTGCATGCTTTTAAAAGGAAGGCACCTCGCTAGAGTATCCCCCACATAAAGGCTTCCCGAGCCGCTTTCTGAAGCAGCACATTCCTTGCCTATCAAATACACGCTTGAGAGTCAAGTATTTGAAAATGAAAACTGTGCACCTTTAAAAATGACTTTTTAAAGTCATTTAAAAATCATGACAAAAGCAGTACAAGGTAAATATGGAAACTAGAAAAAATCCAAAGAAGATCAGCAACTCCTTATAAGCCTTGGACCCAGAGCTATCACTCCTTATGGTTGACTCATTCAACTAATATTTATTGAGTCCCCTGTATGCCAGACACTCTGCTAGGCATGAAGCCATGACGCTCGTGGCGGGAGATAAATAATAACTATGATAAATACATGAATCAGATAGTAGGTTTGAAAGAGAGAAATGAGAGGGAAAAGAAAGCAGGAGAAGGTCGATTTAACAGGGCCATCAGGGTGGGCCTTGCTGAGAAGGAGACAACTGAGCAAAGCCTTGAGGGAGGTGGGGGAGTGAACCACCAGGTACTTAGGAGAGGATTGCTCCAGAGTGAGGGCACAGCCAGTGCAAAGGCCCTGAGGCAGCAGTGTTGTGCCTGGCATACTTGAAAGAGCAGAGAGGCCGGTGTGGTTGGAGCAGAGTGTGTGGATGCAGGAGAGGGGGTTGGTGAGAGGAGGGATGAATCATGCGGGCCTTTCAGGACTTTGGGTTTTACTCGGAGAGAGAGATAGGAAGGTGTGAGAGGGGAGCGACATGATCTGGCTGGAGAGCAGACAGAAGGGACAAGGAAGGAGGCTGGAGACAGAAGAGGCAGCTCAATTGAAGACATCCAGGTTAGGGAACAGAGTGGGGAGGAGGGGTTGGATTTCTGACATCCTTTGAAGGTAGAACCAACAGGATTTCCGGGTGGGGGGTCTGCCTTTCCAGGCTTCTTCCCATGACTGCTACTTTCACCCACCACAGGTGAGGAGCTTCCGGGCATAGGAGCCATCGGCAGTCTTTGTCTGGGTGTCTTGAGATTTCTGACCTTGCTGGGGACGGTACGCCCAGCGGGCATTTCTGTTCCTCTCCATCATAGGGACCTGGAGGGCCCCCCACCGCCTGGATTCTTTTCTTGCCCAGTGTGGCTTCCTTCTGCATCCTGCTCCCAACGGTGACTTCATTTTTCGAGCTCGGTACTCGGCCTGCTTGGTGAAGAAGGAGGTGGGTTTGGGAATTAGTTTTTGTAGGGAGACGGTGCTGTCTCTTGGGAAGCTTCCATTCTAGGACACAAAAGGAGCTAAGCCTGGCCACGGACACTACATAAGGAGGCACTACTCAGCTATTCCGGGTGAAAACCCAGCCTGCACCTGGCACTGCGGGAGGGAGGGGAGGGGGAGCCACAGCCCTGTCCTCGCCCAGCTGCGGCCACGGACATCGGAAGCCCCGGCATAGACACAGCAGCCACGGCTGCTGGACAAGTACTACACGGGGGGTTGGTTTAAGCTCACAAATTTACCATCTCATGGTTTTGGAGGCTTGAAGTCCAACAGTGGAGCATTGGCAGGGATGCTCTCTACCAGAATCCGTGCTGGGCCCAGAAGCCTCCATCACATGGCGCTCGCTCTTGCTCTTTCTGTCTCTCTCTCTCTCTTCCTCTCCCCAACCCCCTCCACCCCTTTTGTCTGTTTCTGCTTCTCTAATTTCCACCAACTTCTGGCTTCTTCTGACTGACTGTGTCTGGATTTCCTTCGCCTATAACGAGCCCAGTCATATGGCTTAAAGCCCACCCTGATTCAATTTGGCCTCGTCTAAACTCATCTGAACTGGATTTTGGAAGATGCTATTCACAAATGGGCTCACACCATAACCAATAATGTCTTCAAAAGTCCTACTTACAAAAAGTCCCCAGGAATGTGGATTGAGACTTGAACATGACTTCTGTGGCCACGGGATTCAGTCCCCAGCACTGGGTTAACTCAGCTCGGATGCCACCTCCTCCAGGCAGTCTTCCTGATAGTTAATTGCTGTGCTGTGCAATGTACCTACTTCTGTCATTGCACCTGCTGCCCTGGTTAATAACATCTCTCACCCTAGGCCTGCTTGCCTCAGGGCTTGAAGCACAGTAGGTGCTCAGTGAATGCTTAGTGAAGTGGATAAATGGTGCTGTGTTTTTCTGCAGCGGCTGATGGAGCATAAGCTTCAGGGTCCCTCATTGCACAGCCCCCTTACGTGTTCACAAGACCAAATGACTCAGTAAAATTTGCAAAAGTAAGGTATTTTTGCATTATCTTTCTTAAAGAGCCCCACTGCCCCAAACTGCATAAGCTTCAGAACCCACCCAGCCTGCCTGGCCCAGGATGGCTCAGTGGAGGGGGCTTCTAAGCTGGGGCTTGAGGGGTGGGCTACACCAGTCAGAGGGAGGCAGGGGGAGCTGAAGTTCCTTTGAGGGGCAGAAGGGGAAACAGAGGCTGTGATTTAAGCAGCGGCTGATGGCATGGGGGCCAGGAGGTTGCAGCTGGGCACACTTGTAGCTTTAATTCCACTTCCTGGCTCCCAAGAGCCTGCAAACTGCCCCACAGAGCCCTCTGATTTTCTTTTTTCCCCTCCTCTCTTTTCCTTCTCATCTCCATTTCCTCTTTTTGCTTCATTTCTTCTTTTTCCCCTCCCTTGTCCAAACCCAGAGTTTCTCCCAAGTGGGGTTGTGGTCAATCGTGAGGAAGAAATTACAGGAAATATTCTCTTCTCTTTCTCTCTTCTCTGCAATCCCCCCTCCTCTTGGACACCCCGTCACCAGCCCTCACGTCCGCCTCCACTATTCCCGGGCCCCACCACAAAGCGTAAACGCCTGACCTTCCTTCGTGGCTGGAGGAGGTCAGCCCCCACTTCCCTTGTGGGAGTCACCGGTTTCACATCCTGAAGCCCCACACTGCACTCAGGGACACGAGGCAGTCGAGTTCCAGAATGATCCAGGCCTGGTCCTGCGGCCAGTCCCAGGAATGGCCAGCCACATGCCTTACCTCCTCTGAGCCTCAATTGCCCCATCTCTAAAATGGGAAAAAGGAAGCCTTCCTTGCCAGACAGTTGTCAGGGTCCAGGGAGAGAAGGCATGAGCAAGTGCTTGTCAACTGTCAAGTGACATCTAGGTGCAAATTTCCCTTCTGTCTGTCCAGGCATGACCTTCCCGAAATCTACAAATGTCCCCCAAGCCTGAGGGCTCCCCTGGTGGGGGCTGAAAGCTCGGAGTCCAGAAGCAGGTGCTTAGTTCCGAGTCCTTGTCTTCCTCTGTCTTGCTCCTTAGCCCCCTCCCGTGAGAGCTGCCTGGCTTCCAGAGGGCTGATGTTGACTTTGTCTGCTAAAACTAGTCGCTGACCTATAATTGGCGCTTATTAACCGTATTTTGCTCTTTCATTTGCACACATGAATTTTGCCCGACTTCCAGGAAGCAAATTATAGGTTGGAAATCAGAATATTTCAAAAAGGGGTGAGAAGGTTGGAGCAGGGCCATCGCTACATAATGAAGTGTCCGGTGGAAACGTGGAGGCTGAGCCAGGAGTCCGTCCACTGCGGGCCCACATTCATGCAGGTAACGGGCTGGGGTCGGGGGGGTGCGCGGGAGGGGGCATCCCGGGCTGCGCCTCTGTCCTAGGCCAGAGCAGGCGGTGAGGCTGTGAGCCACACAGGACTGGCAGTGCAGTATGGCATCACACCTCTGCAGAAACTCGTGGGTGCTTGTTGGGTGCCCAGCGACTGGGCTCTCACCTTGTGATTTCCTTTCTCTCCAGGTCCAGAATAGATTGTGGAAGTTGGGGGAATGGTGGGGGTGGCAGCGTGTTACAAGTTCAAATGCCTCCAGGAGCCGAGCCCACAAGAGAAATGAGTATCAGACTGAGGAGGCAACAGAGAATTTTATTCGTGTCTTCATTTATTTAGAAAACACTTACATTCCACTCACTCTTCCAGGGACTATTGTAACTGCCTCCCAATTATCAATTTATTTTCCCTTGCCTGAGGTCCCTCAGCTGGGGCGGGGGGCGGGGGTGCTGAGTTTTGATCCAGCAGAGTGGAGGGGGCTGTGGCAAGCTGGGGCACACACCCCAAACCCTAACCCCTCCAGGGGTATAGCCACCCCTCAACTCTGGCCCCATGTTGCCAGGTTTTCCAACTTTTCAAGAGAAAGTGGAAATCCATAATTATATGTGGAATGTCCTAATTAAAAAAAATATGTTGACTTTAATTTTTTAAACACTGGCTCAAACAAAACACTTTGGGGGTTCAGTTTGGCCTGATGGGCACTGGTGGTTGATCTTTGGCTGAGTATGAGGGAAATGGGGTTGAGGGAGGAGATCGGAGAAGGAAGGGGAAGGGAGAGAAAAGGAAAGGAGATTAAAAAAAAAAGGAAAAGACTGGAGGAAAAAGGCTGCTAATGAGCCATGCATTTGACAAGCTTTTATTAGGCACCTACTATATGCCAGGCACTGTGCTGGGGCTAAGGGGACACATTTGAATAAGACCTGGTCCCTTGCCCCAGGAGGAGGTTACAGTTTTACTCTCATTCTCATATGGTCTGAATTTAAAAATGAGTGTGGCGAGGGGGAAAGAGCCCAAACCCTGGCTCTCCAAACCCGAGCTGGTCTCAGCTCCGCCTGACTCAGGGCAGTCTTGGACAGATGGGTGGACTTCTCTGAAGTTCTTTTGCTCTCCAACCTGAAGGAGCAGGGGCCGAGCAGTCGGGATTTCTCAGCCCACTGGTCTTGTGAGTTGCATGCTGGTCTTGGATCTCCTGAAAATCTGGGGACCGCACCCCAGATTCCCACCCCAGGAGACCCATTTGACCTTCCAGGGCTGGCCCTTTCTCCCTCGGCCCTGGGCCTGTCATTCTGGGAGCGGCCACCAGGGGGACGATGCTGTGGGGACAGGACACGGGACAACTGCTGAGAAAAGCAGGACGCGCTCCCAGCCCGGGCCCGCCGCTTTGTCTCCATCCCCCCGCCCCTCACCGCCTTTGAAGCCAAATATCCTCACCCCCAGCCTCCTGCCCCGACTGAGGTGTGGGGAGCGTGGGGTGTCCCCACTCCCCAGAACAGAGACGCAGAGAGAGCAGGTCACCAGCAAGCCGCGACGGAAGCCAGGTCTGCGGCGCCCCAGCCCCCCGCCCCTCCCCGGCGCCCTCTCCCCACCCGAGAACCTCATCGAATTGACTGATTCATTCCTGGTGACTTCTGCAGCCGCCGCTTCCGTGGCTGCACCTTGAACTTGCATTAAGTTTTAATTAAAGCCGTTTCCCCGGCCTTGCCCTTGGCTAAATGCAGCTGTGGGCACAGGGCACATAGATATTTAATACTCTGCCTCTCCCCGCTGACGGCGCGGGGTGCCCAAGGGTGTACACGAGCCGTGCCCGCTCGCAGCCATCCGCGCGCTTGCTTAAGTGTGCCCACAGGCCCCGAGCGGGAGGCCGCGCAATAACTATTCATTGCCCTGGGTTAAGTGTGCCCAGGGGCACCCGTAAACTCGATGCAGTGATTAGCGATCGCTCCCGGTGCCGGCTGCCAGAGGTCCTGCCTGTCCCGGGCCCTAAATATAGCAGCGCGCGGGGCTGCCCCGTGGCGCCGCCTTAAAGGGCACCGGGCGTTTTTTTTGTTTTTTACCCGTGCAACTGGTCAAATCTGTCCTTCTTTCTTAAAACTCAGCCTCCCGGGGCTCCCTCCAGGTCGCAGCAGACCGGGCCGGGGTCTGGAAGCAGTGGGACAAGGTTTTCCTGTGCAAAAGGGGCAAAAGCTGACTGCTCTGTTCCCTGCCGGAGGCAGGACATCTTCTCGGTTGCTTCCTCTTCGCCAAGTGAGAGCAGCAAGCCCAAGGATAAGGAAGCAGCTGGGACTCCCCCAGGCGTCCCTGGTGTGCTGTCCTGAGCCTCAGCTGGCCACTCAGCTTTCTGCTAGTGAAGAGCTCCTGGGAGCCAGCCTCTCTCTGCCTGGCTTGGGGGGGCCGCGAGGTGGGTGGGAAGGGGAGGGAGTGTCAAGGTGAGCCAGTCCCCGCCGGCTGCAGCGTCCCCTCCTTGCACGGTGGGGAGGGCAGGCAGATGATCTCAGAGGGACACTCTGCTAGTCTGCGACTCTCTCCTTGTGCCACGACCTCCCTGTCCAGGTGAAGACAAAGGCAAAGGGAGGCTTGGAAGAAGTAGAAAGAACTGAGCGAGCAGCTGGGCCGAGGGCGTCCCTGGCTGCTGCAGGAACTCCGGGGAAAGGCCTGGACCACACCATCCCCACAGGTCCCTCACCTGTGAAAAGGGGACAATGGTGCCTCCTTCCACAGGTCCCAGAAAGTCCTGCATCCAGGACCCCCCTCGGTCCCTTCGTGCGCATGAGGCCATAGACAAACTCTCTCCAGGGCTGGTCGGACCCTGAACGGAAAGAAGAGGGGAGAGGAGAAAATGGGTGAACTTGGGAGAAAAGCAAGATGGAAGGACTTGGCGGTGGCAAACGGACCCTGCGTGGCATCACATACTCAGCCCCTCTCGGCCTCGCCAGCTGTGCCTGGGCCCCCAGCTGCCCCCTTGGCCGGGCCCCGGGCGGCAGCTGAGGCTGTGACATTTCCCTGGGTCTGTTGACACTTGAGTCCCAGAACATAAATGATTTTCTTGTCTTAATGAGCAAACAACCCGGCTGGCACCACTCTCTCTCTGTGGCCTCCCGCTGGGGTAATTGCCAGCTCTTAGATGCTTCGGCAGAAATGTTTACTCACTCACCTTTGCTTACCGCATGCCAGGCAGACTTAGCTGCTTCTTTGTTTTGCAGGTTTCACGACCCCTGCCCCCGAGAAGCACCCATGGACAGGTAGGTGGGGCAACAGCGACTTTCTAGAAGGTGGCTGCTGGTTCTGCCAGGCCTGGTGCTAGGGGACTCCTGTGGCCCGAGGTTTTGCGATCCCCTGCCCCCCTCACCCGAAGGGTGTCAGTGGACAGTGCCAACTCTTCTAGGCCCAAGTCTTGGCACAGAAGCTTAAAGCTTCCCCTGCTGCCCACTCGAAGCCATTGGAAAGGAACCTTGAGGAGGGGACCCTGGGTTTGGGTGAGAGGCGGGGCTGGAGGCCTCTGAGATTGTTCCCACACTTAAATCTTCTGTGCAGGGTCTCCGGTGACAGGGAGCTCACCCCTTTGCAAGGCTCCCCGTTCCCATATTGAAGAGCCCTTCCCCCAACTTTCTTCCTGCTGGTCCTGGGTCTGCCCTCTGCAGTCTCCCCCCCAAGGAGCCACCCCCTCCTCTGTTTCCCACCCCTTTGGACACCTAAAGTCAGTGACCACGCCCTCCCTCGAGTCTTCTCCTCCTAGCATGGGGGCTGGGGACCCCTCCCTGCCCCTCTCCCAGCGTCCAGGCCGCTGTCTTTTTCAAGGTCCCCTTGCAAATGTCCTTCTGGAGCAGGGCCAGTGGAGCCGAGGGCAGGACCCTGGCCGTGCTGGGTGCAGTGCCGGATGACTGGCAGGTGTCCCTATGGAGGCTGGCTGCAAACCTTAGCGTGCACCTGCTGTGCCCCAAGCACGCCTGCGAGGGGTCTGCTTCCCCAAAGTAGAGGGAGCGGGGGTGTCCAGCGGGCCTGCCTCTCTGAGTGACCCTCCCACCCTGCCCTCCCTCCCCGAGTCCCATCACCTTCCTGAGTGTGCTCTCGAGTGTCCCTTCTCCTCCATCACCAGTGCCTGTCTCCCTGGCCAGATACATGGTTTGTGAGTAGGTCCTGTTTCTCCAGACCCCGTGGCTGCTGTCCCTTCGAGGGGAGCTGGTGGCTTCCCTGGAAGATGCCAGCCTGATGGGACTGTATGTGGACATCAATGCCACCACTGTCACCGTCCAAAGCCCTAGACCAGGCCTTCTGCAGAGGAGGGAGGTGAGCGGTGGGCAGCAGGCCTGACCGGGCTGGGGGCCCCAGGGGTCCAGTACCCCCCCGCGGAGCTGTTGGCAGCAGCCACCTCTGGTGCTGATTCAGATGTCCACCTGCGAGACCGGACAAATTTAGGCAGGCGGCTTCGAAAATTGGGCCCCATTAGTGCAAAGTGCTCCGCTCGACAGGTGAGGGGCTCCTGCAATCATGTATTCAGCTTGTACTGATCATGGTGGCAGGAGCGTAATTACCATCTCTTTAAATAGCCCAAAGTTGCCATGTAAGAGAAGACGGCTCACATGACATTTGCTCCCAGCTCGCTTCCTGCTAAAAATATCCTGGCTAAATAATATTTCCTGGTTGCATCGGGGCAATGGTCCCTGGCCTGGGCTCCGTAACTCTCAGGATTTAGTCCAGAGACCAGTCCAAAGGTTGGGGGTGGGGGGGTTGGGAGGGGGAAGCCTGGGGAGGGAGCTTGTTTCCGGAACGGCCGTTGCAGAGGTGACAAGGGACCTCCCTGCCTCAGCAGGTGCTGAATAGCTCCGTGGAGCTCCTGCCACTCTGGCTGGTCAGTGGCTACTATGCAATTTCTTTAGAAGCCGCTTGTCCGCAGGGTAAGACCCAGGAGCACCCGTCACGCCCACCCTTTCCAGCTCTAACGCTCTCTCAGCCCCTCTTCCTTTTTCTTTCTCTGGGCACTTGATTCTCCTCGGTCCCAACCCACTTCTCCTCTCTTGACCAGGACCTTGGCCAGGCTGTGCGTTTCTGAAATGCTTGGGACAAAGAGACATTTGCACTTGCTGGAGGAGAGTGGGGGCACGGTGGAGGGGTGGGGTGTGGAATGGAGCCAAAAGAGCAGAATCATCATCTGTGGGGGGAGCTCTCCCAATCTGGTGTCTCCAAACTCCTTGGAGGTCCTGAAATGGGCCGCAGGGGTGTCTGGGAGGGCAAGGCTGGGAGAGAGCCTGCAGCTTCCATCTCTCTCCAGGGCTCTTTGATCTGGGCAAATACCTTCCTGTGGGCTTCCATTACATACAGAAGCCAGATCTGGGAGACTCTTCCTACCTCCGGGGGCTTTAAGTTCTAAAGAACTCTGTATGTAAAGTTAGGTGGATCAAAGTCTCTGTCTTGTGTCTTGCGTGGGTAGGTCATAGATGACTAAGACTTTTCAATTGTATAGAATTTTATTATGACCCAGGTTCCATTGTGGTGGCTCTGATGAGTTCAGGGGCTTGGGGACAGCCTTGCCGAGCCCCAGCCATCTCGCCTCCTGTTCCTGATGCTTGAAATCCCTTTATTTGGAGACAGATGCTTTCATTTAGCAACTGCAGAGCTGGCTTAAAGTGCCCTCTTGAGAGAGCTGACACAACGAAATTCTTGCTAAAGTGTAAACAACTGATACGAGCTGTATTTCTTAAAAGCAGCTTTGGTAATGGAAGGGGCACCAGGCTAGGCCACCTAAGCTGAAAAGAGGCTTGGCCGAGACATATTTGCAGCTTCCCCGGGCAGCTTTCCTCCCACATCCACTTCCTTATTGGCCTTGGCAAATGGCAGGATGACTTGAGCCCTTGGGGATGGCTTTTTTCTTCTTTTCTTCCTTAATGCAGCCAACTTAGTGCAGCCAGGCAGCCATACCAGGACACCACGGAGTGTCATCATGTCATCCACTGGGGAGGTGTGCCGTGCTGTCCTCATCCCTGCCAAGGTGTACTTTTTCCCATGCCATGTGTCCTTCCCCCTCCAGCATCATCGCAGCCAGAGTCGGAGGTCTCAGTTCACATCCCCAAGCAGAGACTGGGTCTGGTCAAAAGAGGCTCCTACATCGAGGAAAGCCTGAGCCTAACAGTTCTCCAAGTCCACCCTTCCGGCCCCTTCACAGTCACCGAAAGCAAGGACTTTGTGATGGTCAGCGTCCCCGCAGCCGGGGTACTCCAGGTCCAGGTTAGTGTCCTGGTGGCATCTGCAATTCTATCCCTTAAGAGGCACTGTCTCCTTTGGGCCATCGACATCGTGTGTTGTCAGAAACATGGAGAGCAGGTCTGTGGGGCTGGCTGAAAGTGGCCTTTCGCCCCCTTGGCCGCTGGGGTCTGACACTCTCACCAAGGTGGACCCATCGGGGGACAGCCACAGAGCACAGCGCACACCTTGCCTCATGCATCAAATTCCTCATTGCCCTGCAGCAATGCCAGGAGGCCCAAGGAATGCCGGGAACACAGGCTTTCTATAACGTAGACCTGACCCTGGGATCCGCCGAGACGGCCTCCCCCATGCTCTGGACGGTAGAGAACGTCTTCCCGTGCGTGGGTAAGTGAGGCACGGTGAGGGCGTGCCTGCTTGTAACACGACCACGTCACACGAACCCTCTTTCCTGGCCCTATGGTCAGCTTTCTCCTCACATAAGGCTTCCCTTCTGGCCCTAATAGTTCCCACACCCAGCCGGCCAAGTCACAGAGTCAGGTGCACTGGTTGGAACTGGCAGGGGGACAGGAATGGCAGGACAACCAGGGGGTGTCAAGGTCACCTGCTCTAGTGCTAGACTGCCGCACGCGCGCGTCTTCCGAGGCAGCTGCAGGACCTCCGCGGGACACTTATGCTTGTTGAGACTTGCTTTTCTCATCTGCAAAATGGGGATCCCAGAGCCAGACTGATAGGCAGGACTGTGACAAGGTCTGGCTGAGATAAGGGGCAGAAGGGGCTTAGAGGAGCGCCTGCCACGGGATGAGCTGTTTCCATTCCGATCTGCTCGGAGCTCTGGGTGGTCTCCAGTTCTCTGGGTCACTAAACAGATGGGTCAGGCTCCCTGGCAAAGAGCAGCATTAGGTGACGCAGGTTGTTTCTTAACCCGAGAGAAGCGCATGTCCTCCATGCCGGGACGCCAGAACTCGGGTCTGCAAAGGGGCTTAGGAGGCTGCGTCCTCCGCGAATGCACAGCTCCCAAACAACCTGGTATTCACACATGCGAAACCACCAGGAGCAAAACCCATTGAAATACAGCGTAAGGAAATACACATAATTCACAAATGATGTCAATCACTTTCATCTTATAATTCTTAACTGTCCTCAATAGAAGACAGACGCGAAGGAGATTTAACTCAGATGTTAATAGGGCAAAAGTGCCCCGTTACCAGGATATGATGTTTCGGTGCTGCATAAAAATGTAATTATATTCAGAACTATATTTAAAGATTAAAAGGGGGACTGCCTACCACATCTAGCCCCAAATTCAGAATTAGAAACAAAGAAAAGGCGGGATGGGGTGGAGGGGGGAAGAGTTCTGTCTGCTAAAAATGGAAATGTTTCTTGAAAAATTTTACACATTTCGGCTGTTTCTATTTTAACGGTTCCTGCAGCAATGACATTGACTTTGGGGGGGGGGCTTGAATTTTATCTGACAAATATTCACTAAGCGCTTACCAGGCTTGAGGCCCCATGCAAGGTTCAGCGGGGAACAGAGGCCACCAGGCTCTGTCCTTGCTCTCCAGCAGTGTCCAGTCTGGAAGGGGAGATAACAAATGTCCAGAGGATTATAATAGAAGGCGGGCAGGCTTGGGGGGACATGCCAGAGAGTGGGTGGTCTCTGTCCTGGCCTCTCTTCAGAGGGCAGGTTCTTGATAGGGAGATGGTGAATAAAATACAAAAATAGCACAGCAAGAGTAATAAAAATATTTTAGGAAGGTTTTTTTTTTTGTAGCCTCTCTGGAAAAATTTACACAGGGAGAGAATGTTCTCTTCCTTGTTTTATTAATTTAATATCAGCAGCCAGGATGAATTTCTCCCCTCCCTGGTTCCCTGCAGCTTCTAGGTCTTTCTATTCTTATTATAATTATTGGCACACGGTCGGTCTCTCCTTCCACTCTGAATTCCTTGAGGTCAGAGACTGGGTCTTGTTCAGCTTTTTCTTCTTCACAGGCCTTATCGTACTGCCTAGCCCGTGGTGAGCACTTGATAAATGCTTGTTGGATTGAATAGTCACTAGGAATTTTTTAAAAAATGCTTTTGACAAAGTGCATTCCTCTGTGTAAAATGCTTTAGACAAAGTACATTTCTCTATGTAAATACGTGACTAATAAATTGGGTTATGAATACACTGGGATTGGCTAAGCTGTCTGTGTTTACAGATTTTTTTAATCCCCCCCCCAAAAAAAAGTGGTGAGGACCTATAGGACAAATCCTAATTATTTAAGATGGTACATGTTGCGAACAGGGAGGACATGGACTGTCCAGGCTGAAGAAGAGAAACCAAGGGGAGGGTTTAGCTGTAGCTGTTTTCAAATTTTGAAGCGGGAGCCACAGACCCAAATGCCTTAAGGTGGGAAGCAAATGAGCAAGGCAGCCTGAGGAGGAGAAAAAAACCTCTACCCCAGCGTAGGAAGACCTGGCAGCCGCCAGCCCTGGCAGGTTTGTAAAGAGTTGCCTTTCTTAGCTGGAGCCGATTCCTGCCTTGCAGAATTTGGCCCAGTGTGGCCAGATCTTCTGATTGTCCACAATAAGCTGGAAACCTGGATTGCCATAGAAAAGCTCCCCCTTTAAAACATTTATAAGTTAATTTTTTAAATATTTAAAATTCTCTGAAGCCCAAACCAAACAAGATTAAGGGCTATGTTTGATCCATGGGCCAGAACTTGCGAGCTCTAATCTCAGTCCTTCCACTCATTAGCTGTGTGACCTGGGGCAAGTCACTAACCTCTCTGTGCCTCGGTTTTCTGATTAATCAAATGGGGACGATTTTGTGCTCCCAGGAGACATTTGGCAGTGTCAAGAGTCTTTTTCGGTTGTGGTTGGGGGATGTTTTTAGTGGGCAGCGGCCAGGATGCTGCTAAACATCCCACAAGGGCCCCCCACCCCCCCAATAAAGAATGATCTGGGTCAGAGGGTCAGCAATGCCAAGACTGAGTCTAACCTGAAGGGGCCAAGTGGGGAGAACTGCCTCGGTCTTGTGGTTCCCAGGGCTGGGCCCACCAACTGGCCTCAAAATAAAGAATGGCTTAAAGATGAAAGTGGCTGGGGCAAGGAGCCCAGGCCAGATACTCTGCAGAAAAGTTGACATTCTGTGCATCAATTAAAAAAATATATCTTGGCACCCACCTAGTCTCAAAAGGACTCCAAGTCAAAGTTTGTGGAATTCATCCAGTGAAGTCAGTTCCTAGCCCAGTGCTTGAACTTGACCTCTGGAAGCCTCTGTCTCCCTGTCTCTATAAATGGGGACATGCATGGCACCTACAGAAGGGTGTAAGGGGGGGGGGCGGATTTTGCTTCCTTAGGAAGAGACCTAACCTCTGCTTCCTTTCCGGCAGCTTCAGGGATGGAGTTGCCTCCTGCAGCTGCCACGCCAAAGCCAGCTTCGTCCTTGCTGCCCCCAGGACCAGGGACCCCTCCAGCAGGAATGCTGTCCGCCGCCGCTTCCCTGCTCCAAACTGCAGGTTCAGCTGCCTTGGGAGGCTGGGAAGAGCTGTCTCGGGGCCTGATACAGTGGCCTACTGACGAAAGGGCCAACCCAAGTCCATGACCATGTCCCTCACCCATGCTTCCCTCCACAGGGCCTGGCCCCCAGTGGGCATCTGTGGACACCTCCGGGCCTGAAGCCTGTCTCTTTGGCCACTGTTCTTCCAAAGAGAGCCCCAGCCCCACTCCCACCCCTGGCCTTGCCACCTCCTCCTCAAAGTCAGAACCTTCCCCGGAGAAAACTGGAGACTCTGAGCGCTCTCAGCCGACGGCGGCGCCCCTCCTGGCTGGTGGGCCCAGTTTGCAGCACCCCCGCGTGCTGAGAGGCAATGCAAGGAGGTGGGAGGGAGGGTCAGCAGCTACTGCGCACACAGACGAAGGGCTGGAAACCTGGGCGCTCGCCAAAGGACTCGCGCCTTCAGCCCCAGAGCCAGGCCTGGAGAAGCAGCCCAAGGCCACAGCTTGTCCCGCCCCTGCTCTGGACCATGTTCTTCAGAGCCCCCGAAGCCCACCCAAAGCTCCCATTTCTGCTGCTGCTTCTCTCTCCACTGCTCTCTCACTGAAGAAGGAGTTTGAACCTTTCCTGCACCCGGCCAAGCTGGCGGGAAGAAGCTGGACGTCCAGTGTCCCCATTTCCCCCAGAGCAGGGCAGGGTCTGCCTGGCCCCCGGGCTCCCCTGGAGGAAGTGGGGTTACCTGGGCACTCCTCGTCCCCAGTCACACTTTACTCGGGGTCCTCAGGGATTGGCCCCGGATCCCTACCTCCAGTCTCCCCTGACCCCACAGCCCTGGCCGAGCATTTGTCCTCAGGAGTCACCCCCCCTCAACCACTTCTCTGGAGGCTTGAGCAGTCCAGAGCGTCCCTGGTCTCAGGACAGTCCTCTACCCTAGCTGAGAGTCTCAGAACTCAAAGACTTGTGCAGGAGCCCACCCAGTCATCGGGAAGACCCCTCCTGCTGGGAGGGTTGTCAAGGGGGCTTGTGGCTGTGAAGGAGCCCATCCGGGGGCAGCCTGACGGGGGGCAGTTCCAGCCCGTGGTGAGGTCCTCAGTGACCAGTCCCGCCCAAGAGGCAACGGGATCCTGCTGTTCCCCTGGGTGGGGAGCAGCCCAGGGAACACCCTCCATCACGGAGCCCATGGAGCCACCCAGCAGGGCCTGGCTTCCCCCACAAGGGAGCCCAAGGGCACCTGGACATGTCTTCCCCGACCCCCGTCAGGACCTGGAGGCGCCGGGACCCACCCTCCTCTGGGGGAGGGCGGGCACGTTCACCAGCCCAGGGTGAGTACCTCCGGACCCCCTGCCTGCCCGGGGGGCCCCAGGACCCAAGTCCCCTAGGAGCACAGGGTGGGTCGAGCAGCCTCTGCCAGTTTCCTTCCTTCCAGGCCAGCAGAAGGCAGCAGGCTGGCAGCTCTTCCCGAGAGCGCTCTGGCTCCTACCTCCAAACAACCCTCAGCCTCGTCCCGGGAGGGTCAGGGATACCGGGAACGGGCAGAGTCGGGGGTCTAGAGGTGGCCCCGGCTGCTGGGTGGGGTGAGGGGGGGGGCTCATACATCAGCCCTCCCTTTCACAGCGCTGAGCCCGCGGGCTCCCATGGGCCCTTCCTCCCCTAGCGCGCGGAGCTCGGAGGCTGGGGGGCCTGGCCTCCCCGGGAGCCGACAGAGTCCACCGTGGCCACCAGTCCTGAGCGTCAGGGGCCCCCAGGGCATCCGAACACCAGGGAGGAGGGACTCCTGGGGTGAGTTCTGGTCCCTCTGGGGGGTGCTCCCCAAGAGGGTGCTTGGGTGGCCTCGGTCTGGACAGCCCAGACTCCTTTTCTTGCTGTCTTGTTGTCTCGCTGTTGGATGCGGTGAGGGATCGAGGTGCAGGCTGCAGGCTCTGCCACCAGGCTACTGGGCTTCGAGTCCCAGTCCCTCTGCTCATTCGCTGTGTGACTGTGGGCAAGCCACCCGACCTCTCTATGCCTCAGTTTCCTGATCAGTCAAATGAGGATGATAATAGCTTCTTCCTGGATTTCCCTGCTGTCCAAACCGTCGGGCTCCCAGGTCCAGGCAGAGGAGGGGGAGTGGGGCTGATGCTCACCCCAGGACCGGGGAAGACCTCCGCCCTAGTTCAAACATCTCTGGATGGGAAGGTGATAAGACCCCACAGTGTGTGGCCCCACCAGGCCCCAGGAGGCATGACCCCGGGTCTCTAATGTACCTAGGATGGGGGGGATGTGGGTAGTGGAGGGTGCTGCTCGTTTGTATCTCTTACTCACCACACCCTTCCTCTGGTTTCCATGGCAGCAGCTGGCACTCGGCTCACCCGGACTGCCCCAGGGGACCCCCAGTGACGGTGCACCCCAGCCCAGAAGCCGATCTCGGGGGTGTGTAGCCCGCAGCTGGGGTGCAGTGGCCTGAGCCAGAGCTCACCACTTGCAACTGCTCTGGAAGGGAGCACCCCTCCTCCCACCCCCCACCCACCCCCACCCCCACCCCCATCCCCCATCCCCCACCGACCCATCACTGGAAGTGGGATTTGAAACGCAGCCAAGGAGAGGAGGCGGTCGGCAACGCCCGGAACGCGAACTAACTAAATAAATAAATAATCAGGGTTGTCCTGGCTGATAAACGGTCTCTCCCTCCAAGACAGCTTCTCCCCCCGCCGCCCCCCCCCCCGGCCCACCCCCTCCTTCTTCCTTCTCTGGGCAGATCCATCCCAGGCAAAAGCTTAATAGCCCCATTTAAGGCTTTTCCTTTTCACCACGGAATTGAGCTGCTCCTGCCATTACGAGGTTTTCAGCTTCTCTCTGAAATCAAATTACTGACTCCATTTAATTTTTTAAAAGCTCGGATGATTTCCCTTCTTGAATCGAAGCCGCGACTCCAGGGCCGCCCCCCCTCCCCCCACCGGGCGTTCCCCCCTGTGGGCAGCCCCCCCCCCAGGGCCAGCCTGACACCTAGAGGGGGACCCGTGGGAGGGGCCCCTGCTCGGGGGCCCGGGCCGGGCGGGAAGGAGGCCTCGGCCTCTCCCGAGCCTGGACTGGCTCAGTGAACCCGCCGCCCTGGGCGCGATGCCACTTCGAGGCTGGTATTGTCAGCGGGTAGAGGCCAGCGCCGA
Organism: Tamandua tetradactyla; assembly: GCF_023851605.1. NCBI lineage: Eukaryota > Metazoa > Chordata > Mammalia > Pilosa > Myrmecophagidae > Tamandua > Tamandua tetradactyla. The sequence goes on from NC_135328.1 coordinate 214,443,114, forward strand.
GTTGTGGGCTCATGGCCGAGGGGTCGCCAGACCCCAGGCTATTCTCCACTGCGTGTGCCCCAGACATTATAACTCAACCAGGGCCGCGGAGTGCCTGCTCTGTTCCAGGCACTGTTCCAACTTGGGGGTGGGGAGAGCGGCAGGGAATTGGGCAGAGAGACTCCCTCATCCAGGAGCGAAAGTTTTAGTGTGTGCAAGTGTGTGCTTGTGTGTGCAAGTGTGAAGGGAGTGTGGAGCGGACAAGAAACGTGCACAAATAATACTTTCTAATAATGCTGAGCGCCCTGAAGAGAACAAAATCCCTGGGGGGAGGGTGGATTGTGGGCTGCCTTGGTGAGATGGTCTGGGGAGGCCCCTTTAAGGATGTAGGGTGGTGGAAGGGGGCAAGCCTGGAAAGACCTTGGGGAAGGGGCAGCACGTGCAAAGGTCCTGGGGAGGGTTTACTGGGACAGAAAAGGCCATGATGCTGGAGGAGTGAGCAGGAGGAAACGGAGGGTTGAGGTGTAGGCTAGCAGGGCCTGAAGGAGAACAAATTTTATTCTGGCCGGAGGCCTTTGGGCAGAGCAGTGGGCTTCGACTGAGGCTTTAGCAAGCTGCCTAGCGGGTGGACTTCAGAGCAGCAGCAAAGGGCCTGGGGGCCTGGAAAGAAGGTGGGAACAATGCAGGGCCGACCCACCCACTGTAAGGAAAGGCCACTCAGAGTCCCCTTGGGTGAGCAGCAGGGCCACCCCTGGCTCCAGATGACACAGTGGAGATGGCTGCTACATGATTTTGAGACATGACGCATCTTCCATCCCATAAAACTGTGAAAGACTGACTGGTCATTTTTCTCCCAGGAATCAACTTCTCTTCTCTCCTTCCCCACCCGCCCCCCCATCCCACACTTCTCCCTTCTCTTCATCTCTGCAAAGCCACCCGGTTTGGGGGCACTGTAGACCAGAGATGAGAGAGAGAGAGAGAGGGAGAGAGAGGGAGAGAGGGAGAAAGAGAGAGAGAGAGAGGGAGGGAGGGAGGGAGAGAGAGAGAGAGAGAGAGAAGGAGGGAGGGAGGGAGGGAGGGAGGGAGAGAGAGACAGAGAGAGACAGACAGACAGAGAGAGAGAGAGAGAGAGAGAGAGAAAGATCCTCTAAATCAGAACTGACCCTTTACCAAGTTCTCCTTGTGTTTAACCAACCTGTGCCCTTGGAGACAAGACAAAGGGAATGAGTTAATGAAATCACCAGCCTTCACCTGGCATAAATGGCTCTTCGCCACCCCACCCCCGCCCCCCAGGCGAGCGGCGATTTGCAAGGCTGAGAGGGTTTGGGCATTAACTGTTCTGGGCACTCTTCCCAGCTCGGCGCTGGGCAGCCGGAACAAACCACTTCGTTTCTCTTCCTTCCCCTTGCTGCGCTCCGCACCGACTCCCAGCCTGACCGGCTGCGTTTCATTAGAAAGTGCGCGGGTTCTGGGGAGCGGCTCCGCGCTCCCTCAAGATGTGACAGCCCCGGATTTTTGACCGGGGCTGCGGGTCGCCGGAGCCTGGAGGGGCACCTGTGACCCAACCCCGGGGCCGTGTGAGCACGTGGGTAGGTGCTCCCTGGTCGTCCCGTGGAGACGGAGCAGCCGTGTGTTTACAGCATGTGCCTGTGACAGGAGGGGAGGCGGCCCCCCGCAGGCAGCGGCGCTTCCCCTCGGGTGGGCCCTGGCGGGGGTATCCTCTGCGGGGGTGGGTGAAATTAGGCGGGCCCCAGTCCCCAGCAGGTCGGCAGTGACTCTGGGCACCAAGTCCAGCGAGATGCGTTTGGGGCGCCTCTCCAGCAGAGGAACTGGTCCCGTTTCCCTTTTGGTTCCTCCCTCTTCAAGCACCGACAGATGGCTTCACCGTTTTTCTTCTCTTTGAAGGTCCCGAATTTCCAGATTTTAGATGCTTCCTGCTGTGTGGGCTTCTTGCACCACAATCTCTGAGCTGCAAGTCTCTGGTGGGTATTCAAGTATCACTTAAACTGGAATTGGAGTCATCAATTTAGTAATCCTCCCTGTCATGGTGTAACCAGAGAGCTGGGTGTCGGACAACCCGCTCTGCCTGCCTGAGCTGTGTGACCTTGAGCAAGTCAGCTCACTTCTCTGAGCCTCCACTTCAGCGTCGGGCTGTTTGAAAACAGGGGCGGATAACCTGGCAATCTCCCGTCCAGGGTAACTTGTGGGCAAGGCCTTGAAGTTGGAGATGACGACTTTTGAGCATCCACCGCGACTCTGCTGGAACCAGTCCCTGGGTCTGTCCCACCCCTGCCTCACCTTCTGACGCCTCCACAGTTTGCAGGTCTGGACTCTGGGGGGTGGAGGCTTCCAGCGACATCAGGCCAAGCCAGGTGTCAGGACAAGATGACCTATGACAGACAGATGCTTCTCCCTGAAGCCTTCCAGAACCCACCCTTTGTCTTATTTGACAGGTGCTCCGCAGGTACAGATCTCCCATCCGCCTTCCAGACCCCAGAGCAGTGGTTCTCAAAGCGGGGTCCCGGGACCAGCAGCATCAGCACCACCTGAGAACTTGCTTAGAAATGCAAATTCTCCACCTCACCCTCGCCCATCCCCAGACCTACAGAACCGGAAACTCAGGGAATGAACCCAGAAATCTGTGTTTTAACTAGCCCTGCTAGGGACTGTGATGCACACTTAGGATGAGAATCACTGGCTGGGAGAATCTGTGCCAGGGGCTCCCCCACATCACAGAACGCCCCTGGCCCCATAATAATCCACCCCTGCCGCCGCCTCTATGCAGCTCATGTGTACTTTGCACCTCCACGTGCCCAACAAGTCTCATTGCTTTGAGGAAGGCGTTGTCCTTCCCATTTTACAGATGAGGAAACTGAGGCTCTGTGCCTGGCCCCAGCTCCCCCAGCAGGTCGGTGTCAGCACTAGGGCTCAAACCCTGGCTCCTCATTCCAAGGCAAGGGCTCACCCCCCAACACCTTGGGTTTCTGGGGCTCCTTGGACTAAAGAAATACGCGTGTATCCATCAAGGAGGAAGGAACCCTCCCTTCCTCCTTCCAGCCCTCTTTCCCCGATTTCCAGTCGCAACCCCAGGAGACAGCATCCAGGAAACATAAATTTTGCCTGGCAGCTGAGTAAGAGCTCTGAAAGGAGTTACACGTCAGGGCGATGGGACTTTATTTCTCAATGAAATAGCCTTTTTATGGTCGGAATAAAAGTGCCGGGGGTGGGGGGGGGGGAGCTAATGCCCTGAAGTAATAGGGAGCACGTCTGATAAACTCCTTCAGCCAGGGGAGGGGCTCCCCGGGAGAGGGCAGGGGCAGAGCCAGCCCCGCGTTTCCAGATGCGTGTTTCTCCGCACGTTAGCGCCGGGGAGGCCCTTCGTGTGGGCCCCCGCGGCTGGAGAAGCGCGGGCCCCGGGCGGGCGCGTGCTCGCGGGCCTCGGAGCGGGGCTGCAGTGCGGAGTGCGGGCAGCAGGGGGCAGCATAACCCACCGTTCCAGCCCCGCCGAGAGGGCGCCGCCGGGGGCTGCGGGAGGTGGGCCCCGCGGCTCAGGCCTCCCGGGCGGGCAGCAGCGTCTCCTCCCGGGCCCGCTTCCTCCCCGCTTCGCCCCTGCCCACCCCCGGCCCCTGCAGAACCAGGACAGTGTAACACTGTGGCTGCGGCCCCCCTGTCCCAGGTTCAAATCACAACCAGGGTGGGGATAGGTGGGGGGCGGGAGCGTCCCCTCTCCTTGTCTTCCCTCTGGCAGGTTTCTCGAAGCTTTTCCAGACTTTGCCTTTGGCCCGATTAAACCCTCTGCTTCCTTCTGAGAGGCCTCCTGAGGGATGTGCGCTCGCGTGCGTGGCTTTTGTGGAGTTGGGGGGCTACAGCCTCCATGGTCACGGGGGTGGGGGGTGGGGCGGGCAGGAGAAACCTTGAAGGACGAAGAGAAAGCTCGGAAACCTGCTCATTTGAGACCGTGTGATTGGCAGGTTTACGGCCCCGGGAAGGTGCGTGGTATTCCGCACAATCAAGTCATTTTTAAAAATAATCTCCCTGCTTAAGTCGTACACGCTGCTAATTGCATTTTAATAAGTCTCTTAAAATCTTGCCATATTTTTTAATATCCTAATATTAGGTAAGTGATTGCGGGGGACACTGGAGGGCATGGGGAGTTTATATAACGGAGGGAGGGCTGGAAGGAAGCTTTGTTGGGGGCGGCGGTGGCCAGCAAGGGGCCTGCGCAGTATGTGTCCGTATGACATGTCCGTGACTCTGTGAGTGTGTCCATGTGTCCATAGCCCTGGACGACCCGCCTCAAGATGGAGAAACCCACATGCGTCCCTTCTCCAGCTTTGGTATGGGGAACTACCCATCGCCTCTGCTGTCCCCAGGCCAGCAAGTCCTCTGGCCATGGGGGAGACACAGGCTGCTCCCCTGCTTTTCATTCCCAGACCCCAAACCGGAACATCGGAGCCAGGTGGGGCCTCTGACCCAGCTTGTTGTATCGTTTTGTCCCAAAGATGAAGGTCCTGAGCCAGAGAGGGATGTGACTTGCCCAAGGTCCTAGAGAAGGGTGGGTGGTGGGGAGGGGATAGGGGCACGGGACTCACACCCTAAACTTGAGAGTGCAGAGAAAGAAGTGCCTTTGGCCACTCTCCTTCCTCTCCTGGAGTCCTTGCCCACGGGCTGCTTGTGTTGACCTCCCGTGTTCAGTGACATTTATCGAGTCCTTGCTCCGTGCCTTGCATTTTGCTGAGCGCTTCCCCGAAAGAGCTTTAGGTTCCTCCGCTGGTCCCAGAGCTGGCTTGTGAGCCCGACAGTGCAGCACCCAGGCTTAGACCCAGGACGCCGCAACTTCCTGGCGTCCAGGGAGTGTGAGGACACGCAGGGGAGACTGGCACGGCGCCCGGGAGCAGCACGTTGGGTGGCTCTCAATCCTTTTCTTGCTACGGTGTCAAGGCCAACATCGGCCTTGCCAGCAGAGCTCAGAGACGTGGAGGAGCCTGGCCCCAAGGTTAGCAGGTCCGGGGCCTTGGCTGCACCGTGGACGTCTCCGGGTCCCCTAAGACGTCCCCAGCCCTGTCCCAGCCCCAGCCTCCCTCCGCTGTCGTCCTCCTTGCTGCGCGCCACCTCCCGGGTGGGAGGCACATGTTGAGCGAACTTCTGAGCAGGAAGTCAGCGTCCAGGTCGTCCGAGTCCCTTTTCATGTGGTTTCTTTAATCCCCCGGGCTGGGTTTCAGAAGCGTTTTACAGTTTCAGTTTTACAAAGCTACGTTCTCCTTTAATGTTGGCGTTTTTTGGGAGGCGGGGGGAGCGGTTTCAGTCAAAACATGTGTGTTTTACATCAGCCAGCTGCGGCCGGCGCGGCGCGGGGAGGGGGGCGGCCATGTGGTCTCCAGGCTCGGTGCAGGGTCCCTGGGTGGGTGGGTGGGTGGAGGGTGGGAGCCCAGAGCCCCACGTACCTGCAGCCCTCACCTCTCCCCGATTCTTGCCTCCTGTCTCTCCTGCCCTGGCCTCCATGGAGCGGAGCCCCCTCCCTGCACCCCCTGGCATGCCCTGCAGGAGATGCTCGACTTTGTACCAGTCCCTGCTTCCCAGACACGACCTAAGCAAAAACTATCCATGAAATAGTGTGTTGCATCTATCTGGTTTAATACACGATAAAACAAATCTGTATTATTAAACAGTTTTCAAAGTCTCTGTACCCACCTAAAACCATCCCATGAACCATGCACGCTTCAGGAAATCCCACATTACATGACCCCCTTCCCTGGGAGAGGAGATGGAAGGTTACAAGGTGAGCTGACCTGTCCAAGGTGGCGGGGTTGGTGAGCTCCTGCCTAGTGGGTCTGTCTCCAAGGCCTGTGTTGTTCTGCATCATGTCGTCTTTAGTCCTTGGAGTTTTAGAACTTGAAGGACTCATTCAGTGCTGCTCTGAGGTCACTGAGGAGAGGGGCCAAGCGTCTTGACAGTACAGTTGAGTAGAAAGAACACAACTTTGGAATCAGTGAACCTTGGGATTAAACTCGGACTGCGCTACTTCCTAAGCATGTCACTGTTTATGGACAGGGCATCTTTGCCACTTGGAGCTTCTGTCTCTTCATCTATAGCAGCAACGATGCAGTGATCAGAAACGCATCTGAAAGGGTCTCCATTGGCGAGGCCTGCTGTCATGTATGAGTGCCCAGGGCTGGGTTCTTGCCCTCTCAGCTCCTGAGCCTCCCCATCTCTCCTTCCTTACCCATGGAAGCAGCAAGATTCAACGATAAGAGGACCAGGAGTAAAGGACACACCCTTGAGGGGCTCCTGGACGCCCCCTTGCCCATGTCACAGAGCAGTGCGAGGTTAGACATGCAGGGTGTGTGCAAGAATGCTGTGACCAGGAAGGGGCAGTGCCCTGGGCCAGGAGAAGGTGCACAGAGGTACCTCTTCCCCTGTGCTCCAAGACACAGTGCCTGGGAGACCTCCTGAGGCCGTTTGGGCAGGAAGGGATTAGGGCCTAGGACAGTTCCTGGGGTGATCTGGGGTCAGGGATTGCAGAAACCATGCCCCTGGAAAAGCTCCTGCTGGCCCCCAAGCTTTGCTGTTGCTCCATGCCCTCAGCTGCTTGAGATGGGTTTCCAGGCCTGGGCCAGAGGGGGCTGCCAGGAGTACCAGGTGTGACTTTGCCCCCATTGCGGACAGTGGGTTCCCAGAGTCTGGGGCCTCTGGTCTGGGCCTGTCCCTGGGCTGCCTGAGCAAGCCACAGGGCTCAGCAGTCCTTCCCCCTGCCCCATGCTGGAGGCTGGGACCCCCAGCCCCGCCCCCAGACCCCGTGTCCTAGGAGAGAAGAGAAAGAAAACTTCAAGCCAGAGCAGAGGGGGACTAGGATTTGGTGTGGGTCTCCAGTCTGCTCTGAGACACGTGCTAGGGCAGTGTTGGCACATGGCAGGTCCTCAGTAACCACCTGCTGAGTTGTAGATACAGAGAAAGGTTAAGCGTTTTAGCCACCACCACCAGGCTCTGTTGTACTTATTGCAAAGGGCTGACAACTGAAGGTGGAAGCTCAGGCCAGGGCAGAAGAGAGGGTTAGGGCACCAGGCTCTCCCCAGTCCTGCCCATCACACCTACCCCCTTTGCATGAGGGGGGCCATCGTGGTCCCCTTTGGGTGGGTCCCTCGGAGGGCAGATTCCCTAGAGATTGAGAGTGCTTCCTCTGCTCCCCGCCCCCACCCCCACCCCAGGGGAGAGACACCCTGGGCTTGGGGCCTCTTCTGCAGCCCCTGGGGCTGCGCACTGGGGAGCAGGGCTGGGCCCCGGGGCCGGCTGCAGCTGCGCGGGGCCCAGGGAGAAGCGGAATCAAAGGCAGCCCATGTGGGTCTGCTTTCATCTCCCGCTTCAAAGAGGTGCAAACAAATCCTGTCCCCGTGCCAGGCGGCAGCCAGCTCCCTCCGCACAGCCCCAGCCTGCACTTCCCCTCCTCCCTCCTCCTGCTTCCCGGAAAGCCAGCAGCGCCTTGGTCCAGGGGGGCACCCTAGAGGGGCCCCGATTCCTGGCCCAGGCAAGTGACACATGGAAAAAAGAGGCTCCACCAGGCCAGGGCAGGCAGGGCCCAGCACCCCGTACCTGGCGTGCTCCCGCCGTGGCCCAGGCAGGCACTGCAGGTCTCCATCCTTCTCACCATCAGCTCTCCAGGGAACCTTCCAGTCCGGGGCTGTGTCCAGAAGGAGGCTGGCCGTGGGCACTGAGCCCCTGATACGGGGCTAGTCCTTGTATCTAATCCCCACTAGAAATACACTCGGATTTCTCAGACTCAGTATGAACAAAAGAACGTGAAGTAGTGCATTCATACATTTTATACTGACTACATGTCAAAATAATAAAATTTTGGAGCTGGTTGAAAAGGCATGTTATTAAAATTAATTTCACCTGTTCTTTTTTTTTTTTTTTAATGTGACTGCTAGGAAATTTAAAACTGTGTATATGGTTCAACTTGTTTCTTTGGGACCGTCCTGCTCCAGACAATGTTCCTGCATTGCTGATGGGGGCAGAGGCTCCCGGGGGTGCCAGGAAAATCCCGTGGAATGAATGAATGACTCAGTGAAGGTCTAGTGCTGGCTGCTGGGGAGACACAGATGAGCCCTGTCGCTGTTCCTGCCCTCAAGGAGTTCCCAGTCCACAGTCTGGTCCACTGGAGGCAGGAGGGCCGGAATCAGAGATCTCAAGCTCCCTGGGGTGTCCTGGGCCTCTGACAGTGTGTGGGGTTCAGAGGCTCCGGGCTTTGCTGCTCACCAGTTGATGCATCACCTTGACCCAGTTACTTGACCTCTTTGTGCCTCAGTTTTCTCATCTGTAAAATGGGGAAGATAATCATCATCATAATAATAGCAGCTAGTTTGTGGGGTTCCTGGGGATAGCATAGGAGTTAACACATGTTACACACATAGAATGGGGTAGGGCTTGTGGTGAGTGCAAGTGGGAGTGATTAGCTACAATGTGGGGCAAATGGTATAAAGCAGGCAGCACCTGGTTTTGGCCGCGTGTCCCGGTCGTGGCCGCATGTCCTGGTTGTGGCTGCTCTGGCAAGACAGCCTCCCTCCCAGGTGCTCCGGTCCCCGTGGCCCTGAGGTGGGTGCAGAGGGAGCTCTCTTTACTTTTCCTCCAAGTCACTCTCTGTCCACCTGGGCAAGTGTCCAGAGTCCTTAATCTTCCTCCTTCTGCTGTCTCCTTGCCCTCTTGATCCCTGACACATCCGACCCCACCCTGTCCCTGCTCTGTCCCTGAGGTCCTTTGGCTCAGGGAAGCAGCTTTTGGATTTCCGTCTTTGGAGACACCCTGCAGGGCAAACACCTTCTCTTGCTCCTACATCTCTCTGAGCAAAGCCTCCTTGGCTCGCTCTTACCAAGGACCTCCCAGGGAGAGGGTGGGGGGAGGGATGAGCCAGCAGGGAGCCTGGCACTCAGTAGTTTTCCCTGAGAAGGGAGGGGCCCAGAGGACGTGCCGGGAGGTTTGACTGGACCTTGGAGGACTGGATAGGCTGGGGAAGCTGGGGCAGTCCAGGCAGGGGAACAGCCAGAGCAAGCAAAGGTCCCAAGACACCTTAGGGGGACAGCGAGTGGCCCATCATATTTGTGATGGGGCCCAAGCGGGGAGCCCCTCCGTGGGGGGTCTGGAAGGCCACAGTGAGGATTTGACCAATAGATGGTGGACATGGGGACTGGCTGTAGTGGTTGGGGGCGTGTGGGGAGGTGGAGCACCCACAGCTGGGATGGGGGGCGGTGCGGGGCACCCAGAGACGGTAGCAGGAAGCGGGACGATTGGAACCAAACAGGGTCGATGCGAAGCAGATGTGGTTGGGGTTGGGGGCTGTTGCGGGAGAAAGATGTTTTCCTTTCTCCATGGAAGCTGTAGCTGGGCGAAAAGGCAGTTCTGTTCCTACCCCACCTCCCGGCTGGCCCTGGCCGGAGTCAGCAGCAGCGAGGGAATCACAGCCACACCCGGGAGGTGATTTGCATAACTGCTCCCTGTGGCCCTGCAGCCAACCACCAGGGAGGCAGGCTGGGCAGGAAGGCGGTGTGAGTGCATGTGTGAGTGCATGTGCGTGTGTGGGGGTGCATGTGCATGTGTGTGCGTGTGTTGGAGGCGGCAGCGCTCAGCCCAGCTCTTACTCAGCCTGCAGCCCCTGGGATGAGCGCGTAGAGCCCAATAGGTCCCGTGACTGCTCAGCTGATTACTCACATATCATGCTCTGCTCCAGCCACTTCTCCAGGAAGCCCTCCAGAATGCACAGGCTGGAGCAGGCCCCTGGGTTCCCAGAGCTCCCCGTGTTCATTGCAGTGGATTATAACTGCTTGCACTCAGCACTGGGCTTAATGGGGCCCTCCCCCAGGCCTTCCCCAGACCCCTTCCCCTCCCTCATACCCACCCTCTAACCCTCTCTACCCAGCCCCCCCACATTAAACTTATTTTTTTAATAATAAACTTTAATATATTTTAGAGCTGTTTTAGTTTACAGAAAAATCACCCATAAAGTACAGTTCCCATATTCCCTCTCCACACACAGTTCACCTTATTATTATTTCTTTGAAAAGGAGAGCCACTTTATTGTGAGTAATATAACCGGAACTTCATTTAGACCATAATAAACATAGCTTCAATCAATTTCTTTTGTTAATCCAAAGAATGACACTTCGAACTTCATTGTAATTTACATTTTGCTGGAAATAGTCCCAAACACATCCATGTAAAGTTGGGATTTTAATTTTGCCTGGTATCATGGTATTTCTCTGGAGAGTAAAACTTCTTAATTTTTGTTTTTCAAGCATTTTTCCTGATCTCACTGTCTGAGTCCACACATTCTGGAATGTTCAATGGATTTGCAATAAACTTCCAAGAAGAAGGGAAGTTTCTTGCTCATTGTTTGCCTGGAATCTTGGTTTGTGTCCATTTTATGGAACAAAAAATGTAGGGAGCTCCAAAATTGCCCATAACTTCGGCCACAACAATTCCTTTCAAATCTTTGTTGCCAGTGATTCCCTGAAGTGGGAACTGGGGTGCCCCCCTGTTATTGGCATCTCGTATGGGGGTGGTCCATTTGGTATGGGTACATTATTTGTGACTGAGGTCCTTAGTTTGCACCAGGGTTCACCCGTCGTGTTTGTACAGTTCTGTGGGTGTTGACAAACGTGTCATGTCACGTATCCACCACTGTAGTATCCTACAGAAGAGTTTCCCTGCCCTAAAAGTGCCCTCTGCTCCACCAATTTTAAAATTGCCATTTAAAAATCACGTGAGTCCTTTGAGAATAAGTGCTTACTGAAAAAATTGCCAAGACTGAGATGTGGAAGCCTCCTTTGACCTGCACAGGTCCCCATTCAATCCCCAGGGCAACCGCTGTTGAGTTTGGTGCAGGTTTTTCCCCAGATCTTCTAGAAGCCATTCACACACACCCTTAAACACACACAAACAGGGTAGTTTTATCCAAGACCGAAAGCAAACCACGCATTGGCTGCATGAATGACTTGAATTTAACTCCCTCCTGCGAATGCCTGGAGATCTCTCCCAATCACGACGCAGAGACAGAGCTTGTTCTTGTGAAGGGCTGCAGAGCTTCCCACACTTAGGCTGCTTTCCGTTTCTCTGCTGAGAAGCAATGCTGCAGCAAGCGTCACCGGTTAGTGCTCCTCAGTGAGTGCTTTTCTAGGCTCTATTCCTAGAAGTGGAGTTGCCGGGTCAAATGTTACGTGCATTTTAATTATTCATAGATGGTATCTATCGATCATCTGAAATTGCCACTCCACACATGGCTTTTGTGCTCGAGAAGCTGCCGGGTGAAGTCCAGATGCTTCGGTTTGGTTTTCCAGGCCCTCCCCAACCCTGCCCCTTCTTCTGCCTCCAGTTCCGTGGCCCCCGTGCTTTTCAAACTGCAGGGCGTGAGCTATTGATGGGTCGTGAAGTCAATTTAAAGAGTGATGACCAGCATTTTAAAAAATAATGAAATAGGGGCCACTGATTGGGGGGGTGGGGGAGGGACAAGTGATAAGGGGTGGTTTTGTTTTCTTAGTTGGTGACTTTATCTTTGCCGTTTTTTTGCCATTATGGACCAATGAAAATTGTCTAAAATTGACGGTGCTGCTGATTGCGCAACCAAATGAGGATACTGTAAGACATGATTTGTCTATTTTGGACATTAGGTATGATACCCAATAGATGGAGGTAGCCGAAGGGTGCAATGACTGAGAAGCTGAATGGTGAATGGTGATACATTTACATGATGGGATATAGTGCAACTTCTTTTGAAGCTGGAAGGATGTTGAAAGGCACGCAACAAACTGAATAAGCCCTGGGGACAACGCATTGTGCAAAATAAGCCAGAAACAAAAGGACAAATATACTAAGGTCTCGCTCAGAAAGCACTTATAAGAAAAGGGAAGCCTGGATTGTAAGCCCTAGTAGCAGCCACATTTGGTCTGAAGCTGTAAACGTATTTCTGGGTTCTGAGACCCTGTGTGTATCTGCTGGTATTTCCCTGGAACTTTGAGTGACTCTGTGACACCTAAGACCCAGAAACGGAGTGCTGCAGCCCTGAAAGTTAGCATAGCTATTTATAATAACAGTTAAAAGTAAATGCAAAAGAGATCAGGCCTCTGGCATGGCAGGTGAGAACTCTACCTGCTGAGCCACCATGGCCTGCCTTCAATGTGAGTTTTAAACGAAGCCAATTTAGCTGAGTCTAAGGTAAATCAGAATACAGGGTAAAATATATATATATGGAACTATTAAACTCTCCTATCTGGGAAACCCCGGGTACCCTCTCAACCACTGGGGACTCCCAAGAAAATAGGCCAAACCCTGGATTTTGAGGCTTGCCCTTATGAAACTTATTTCTGTAGGGGATAAGCTAACACTACTTACAATGAGGCTTAAGAGTTGCTTCCAGGAAACTTCTTTGTTGCTGAGATGTGGCCTCTCTCTCTAAGCCCAATTCTGCAAGGAAAATCATTGCCCTCCCCACTATATGGGACATGACATTCAGGGGTGAAAATATCTCTGACAACCTGGGGCTTGATTCCAGGGGGGGTGACTCTGGTCCTGGCATCCTGGGATCAGCAATGCCTTCCTGACCAAAAGAGGAGAAAGAAGTGTAAGAAAATAAAGCATCAGTGGCCAAGAGAGATCAAAGAGTCAAGAGGTTATTCTGGAGGCTACTCTTATTCAAGCTTCAGTTAAATAATGTTGATTGCCATGGTTTGCTAAACCCCAACCGACGTCACTCCTGTTAGCTCTTAAGAACACCTAGGGCTCAAACTGAGACTCTATAAAGGTTTCATGCCACTACGTTTGCCTTCCTGGAACCTAGAATTCCTGGGGGGTTCCTAGATCAGATAAATCCTGGAATGCAGAGGGACCAGCCTCTCCAAGATTATCAATTAATTTCATCCCCCTATGTTTTATTGTGGAATAAATAAACCCCTTCTCAACATGAAAAAGTCAGAACAGGCATTGCCCAAAGATCCCTATAGATTGGGAGAAGGATAAAAGGAGAAGGAGTTATAATAGAGAAAATGGGATTTAACAAATGAGTATGACTGCTGAGTCATATATTAATATTCCATCTAGCCCACCCGTGTTTGGGAGCAGCTAGAAGGAAATATCTGAGATGGTGGAGTGGTAGTCCATGACAAACTCTGGGATCTGTTCTGTAACTACTTTTTGAAGTGTGCTTTGAAAATTATTGCTTTTTTTTTGCTTTGCTTCGAATGTATGCCATATTTTACAATAAAAACCATTTAAAAAATAATGAAATAGGATAAACTAGAATAGAGAAATGTCAGCATGCTTTGCATGTTGTAAGGGCAGGTACAGCTTTGTGAAACATTTCTCGTGTGTGCCTGTGTGTGTGAGGGGGTGCTGCAGATGTGCCTTACTCTGAAGTCACGGTCAAGAGGTATAAGAAACACTGGCTTCATTTCCCCACTCCCAGCCTGCCAAGCCCATCCCTGCCCCCACGTCTTGGCCCACCTAGGTCCTCCTGTTGAGGTGTCCTCTGCCTTCTGCTGCCCTTCTCTAGGTCTCTCCAGTCCTTCAAAGCTCAGCTCAAACTCCCCCATCTCTAAGAACCTCATCTTTCCTCTCCAGTCCACAGGGGCCTCTCCTACAGCTCCTTCGGGCTCACCCTTCCTAGGACAGCTCAGTGCACACTGCACTGCAGGGCAGGTGGCCAGGCCTCCCACCCAGCTCCTCTAGGAATGGGCCTGTTCCACACCTGCCCACACACCAGTGTCTGCGCACGGAAGGCCCTGGTCCAGGCTTGCTAGTAACGATGAGCAGAAGCCTGCTGCTGCCGGACTTAGTGGGGACATACGGGGCTGGTGGCAGTACCCGGCGGACATGGTAGGGGATGGTTTCCATGCTCCTGTGACCACCTTGAAACTCTGGATTTGACGTATCTCCCACAGTATGAGTCCTGCCCTCCCAATTAGAAATGCACTCTTCTAGCCCCCCTGACATCTAGAAGGCAGGCATGGGACCTATCTCCCATCAGTCGGCTGCAGCCACAGGACCCGATTTGGAACAGAGGCACTGGCTGCTCTCTGAGCTGTTGACAGGAGCAGAAGACTCTCTGCTGCAGCAGCCCCCGAGCCTGACTCCATGGTAGCTAATACCCTCTTTTAGCAGTCTTATTAAAGTATAATTTGCATATGGTAACGTTCACCCCCCCCCTTTTTTTTTTGCATGGGCAGGCACCGGGAATCGAACCCAGGTCTCCGGCATGGCAGGCAAGAACTGTGCCTGCTGAGCCACTGTGGCCCGCCCTCATTCACCCTTTTGATATGTCTAATTCTATGTATCTTGAGAAACTTACACTCAAGTAGCACCACCATGATCAAGACACAGAACATTTCCATTGCCCCAAAAGTTCCTTCGTGCCCCTTTGCAGCAATCCCTGTGGTTGCTAGAGCTAGCTAGTACCAGTTCATGGGCGCCAATTGTTAAATTCTCAGGAACTTTACAATCTGGTTGTTAGACAGAGCCATCATTAAATATCATGTTACATAAACTTAGAAATAAATGATATTTATTATATTATATCCCAATACTGAGTTCAGTGACCTCATGTTGGCAGGATTGGCCATGGTGGGAATGTTTACACCAGAGAAATCGGCAAATGCTGCAAACCAGGATTTTCTTGATCATTTACACATAAGAAACCGAGGGAGAAAAATACTAATACCACAGATTAAATTTAAAAGTGTATCTTGTCCATAGCCATTACATTGTGATTAGCACAAAAATTAGAGGAAATCTTCTTCCAGTATTTAAAAGTTATTATCCAATCCAGCAAATGAGTCACTCACATTGTTGATGAACGAATGAAATTCTGACATACGTCTTAGTTATTCTTAGTTTTATTTTTGTCTTACTCTTGTCAAAGGGTGGCTCCCCAAACATTTCTGACACAACCTGTGGACAAGACAAAGCTGACTTGGTAGTTTACTGAGATAAGAGAGAACCCCTCTTCGACAGAGTTTTGTCAGTGTCTCAATTCAAGTTGCAAGTTTGGTTTAAGGTAGTACTTTCAATGCAGGGGCTGGTTGGTGACTGGGTTTAGAGTGATGACAAAACAGTCCCGGCGTGGTGGGGACAGCACAGGTGCGGTCTTTTGAGGAAAGGAATTCAAAGCATCTTAAGGTGCAAAGAACTTAGGGTGCTTGCCAAGGAAAAGTTGAGTGGAAGTTCCTACAATGAACAATCAAGCCATTAGTCTGGCCAAGAGTGCCTTGGGATAGCATGAAGACAATGGAATAGTAAAGTCTTGGTGATGTAAACTGTATATTGAAGGAGTGGGAGGTAGTTTCATTTGTCAGGGGCCAAGCTGTGTGTGAGGGCAGGTGGTTTCACTCTTTTAATGTTAAAGAAATATCAGCCAACATTCATGGCGGAACTGCACTTTTTGTCAATTGCAACCGCAGTTTGGCTACAGATGCGTGAGTTTGGCAAAAATTGACTAGAGCATTCTTTGTTCACTTAGCACGATGCTTTTGGGAGTCATCTGTGTTGTCGTATAGCTCAGTCGTTTGTTCCTTTTTCTTGCTGGAGAGTAGTCCATTGAATGGTTGTCCATAACTCGTTTACCTGTTCACCTGTTGGTGGACATTTGGGTTGTTCCTGATTATTGGTGATAAAGAATGAAGCTGCGAAACACAGTCATGGACAGGTTTTTGTGAGGACATACGTCTTCATTTCCCTTCGGTAAATACCTAAGGGTGGAGTCGGTGGGTTGTATTTTAAGTATATATTTAGCTTTATAAGAAACTGCTAAAGAGTTTTCCAAAGTGTCTGTATCATTTAGCCTTCCCGCCAGCAATGTATGAAAGTTCCAGCTGCTTTGCACTCTCACCAGCGTTTGGTGCTGTCAGTTTTTTTGCTCAGGCCATTCTAATAGGTGTGTAGTGATATTTCACTGTGGCTTTAATTTGCCTTTTCCTAATGACTAATGTGGCTGCCCACAACTTCTTGTGTTTGTTTGTCATCCATAGATCTTCAGTGAACAGTCTCTTCAAATCTTTTGCCCATATTTTTATTGTATTGTTTCTTTCCTTAAAATTGTTGAGTTTGAGCGTTCTGTTATATATTCTGGTTACCAGTCCTTTATCAGATATGCATTTTGCAAATATCTTCTCCCAGCCTGTGGCTTGTCTTTTCATTTTCTTAATGTCTTCAAAGAGCAGAAGTTTCAAAGATTGGTGAAATGTAATTTACCCATGTTTTTCTTTCATCGTCTTTGCTTTTGTGTCTTAAGAAATCATGGTATAACCCAAGGTCATAAAGAATTTCTCTGATGTCTTTTCTAGCTTTCTCATTTTTGCTATTTACGTTTAAAGCCAATGCCTAATGCCCTTTTGCAAAGTTATGCTCTGTGCAACTGAGACCACTGACAGATACGCAGATGACGGAGTTTGGTGATGATGATGGCATGGCATTGGGGTGGGGCTGGTGGGGGCGACGGTGCTTGTAGTCACATTTGATGATGGTCCTTGCACTGGTCGTGATAATGGAACGTGGGAGGTGTTCGTCAGCAGTCTCTAACCAAAATCCTTCTCGCTGTGGTGCAAAATCCATACCAGCCCTGTCTGCTCTGGACAGAGTAATAGTTTGTCACCAACTTGTCCATCTCATTAAAGATCTCCCATGCACATTGCAGCCACCAGCTTGTCAACTTCTCATAAAATGAGAGAGCTGGAAAATGGGGGTGAGCCCCAACAGCACCCAGGACGGTCCTATGGGTATACTTGCAGATACAAGATTGCAACGTAAGATGCATCATTGTCTATTACAGGAAAAGAATGAAAGCAACCTAAACGCCAATCAATAGGGGAATGGCTAAATAAAGGATGGTATACCCAAACCGTGGGCTATTATTTAGCCTTCTAATAAAATGAGATGGATCTTCATGGACTGCCAGGGAAGAATACCCATGACATATTGCTAAGTGTGAAAAACAAATTGCACCAATATATATGATCCCATTTTTGGAAAAGGATATACCAGATATGTTTATACATGCAAAAAAAACGTCTGGAACCATAGGCAAGAAACTATTAAAAGTGCTTACCTCCTAGAGTGGGGCCAGGATGGGGAGAAACTTCATGTAACATGCTTCTGATCTGTTTGAAATCTTTGCCTCGAGCAGTTACTACTTTAATATAAAAGTAAAACACACAATCATGCATACAAGGTGGGCAGGGTGAGATTAGTCTCTTTATTCTAGAAATAAGGGAATGGAGGCACGCGGGGGAGCTGTTGCCCTGACTTGCCCAAGTGGGTGGTCCAGGGAGCTAGGAGGCAGGACTGGCTAGAAGTTCTCTGTCTGGTTTTTCAGTCGCTGCTCCAAGCCCTGCTCTCCTGGGAAGCCAGGTGTCCTGCCTCCCTGCCTGTCCCAGGGCAAAGCTGACCTCTTTGCACGGGTCAACCACCGAGAGGGTGACAGGAGGTCATGGCCTGGCCCCACCCCTCATCCCTCTGGCTTTTTGGACTCCCTCTGTGGTCCTAAGAGCCTAAGAGCCCTAGGGAACCAAACCCCACAGTCTGGACCAATAGTCTCCTCCTGGTTGGGGGGGTGGGGCTGATGCAGGTATAGAGGGTTTAGCTGAGGATGAGGAAGACAGAGGAGCATTTCTTGACATTGCCCTGAGGTCTACCTGCCTCAGTATCCCTTCAGAAGTGTATGAGGAATGCTGATTCCTGCAGCCCACCCCAAACTCCCTGTGCCTGACCTCTGTAGAAGGATATTGAGGCTTGGAGTTTTATAGGCTCTAACCACAGTAAGTGCTATGTGAGAGACCGTTCAAACCTGTGGCTTTCAACCCTGAAGCATTAGAACTGCCTGCACTACTTTTAGAACTACTGGTTTAATTGGCATGGGGTGCGACCTGGGCATAGGTATGTTTCAGAGCATCCCAGGTGATTCAAATGTGCAAGGGGTGGGGAAGATGCAGGGAACCACCTGCCTTCCACGCCAATTAAACCAGGGTCTTTGGGCTGGGACCCAGGCATAGGTATTTTTTAAGCTCCCCAGATGTTTCCAACATGCAGGCAAATTTGAGAACCATTGATCTCCTCTTGCTTCTCAAAATGAGGTCCTTGGACTGCATGTATCAGCAACACCAGGGAACTTGTTAGAAATGCAGAATCTCAGGCTCTAATCAACTGAAGACTACTATGTTGGAAACTGCATTTTAACAAAATCCCAGGTAATTCATATGCACATTGAAGTTTGAGAATCTCTGCTCAAAATTCAAAGTTTACTTTAGCGACTCCCAGAAAAATAGGCCAAGCCCTGGATTTTGAGGCTTGCCCTTACAAAACTTACTTCTGTAGGGAAAAACCTAAGACCCATAAGTAAGCCTAAGAGTTGCTTCCAGGAAGGCTCTTTGTTGCTCAGATGTGGCCTCTCTCTCTCTAAGCCCAACTCTGCAAGGAAAATCATTGCCTTCCCCCCATGTGAGACATGACATTCAGGGGTGAAAGTCTCCCTGACAATGTGGGGCATGACTCCAGGGATGAGTCTGGCCCTGGCACCCAGGGATCAGCAACACCTTCTTGACCAAAAGCGGGGAAAGAAGTGTAATAAAATAAGGCATCAGTTGCCAAGGGAGATCAAACCGAGTCAAGAGACTATTTTAGAGGCTGCTGTTAGGCAAGCTTCAGTTAGATCATGCTAATTGCCATGGTTTGCTAAACCCCAACCAACATCACTCCTGTTGACTCTTAAGAACACCTAGGGCTCGAACTGAGACTCTATAAAGGTTTCCTGCACTAGGTTTGCCTTCCTGGAACGTATAATTTCCAAAAGATAGCTAGGTCAGATAAATCCTGGAACTCAGAGGGACCAGCCTCTCCAACATTATCTGTTAATTTCATCCCCCTATCCTTTATTGTAGACACCCCTTCTCAACACGAAAAAGTCAGAATGGGCATTGCCCAAAGATCCCTATAGATTGGGAGAAGGATTAAAAGAGAAGAAGGAGATATAACAGAGAAAATGGGATTTAACAAACGAGTATGACTGCTGAATCACTATATTCATATTCCCTCTAGCCTCCGATGTTCGGGAACAGCTAGAAGTAAAAATCTGAGATGGTGGAATGGTAACCCATGGCAAACTCTGGGATCTAGTCTATAGCTACTTTTTGAAGTGTGCTTTGAAAATTATTGCCTTTTTCTTTCTTTGCTTTGCATATATGTTATATTTTACAATAAAAAAGTTTAAAAAAACCTTCAAAAAAGAGGTTTAACTGGAGCCAGGGTGAAGGTAGTAGGAGCTTTAAAAAACTCCTGATGCCCAGGCAGTGCATAAGTGTGTGTCTGTGATGGCATATGCGTAACATACAATTTCCGGTTTTCACCACGTTCAAATACACAATTGAGTGGTGTTAATTACATTCATAATATTATGCTACCATTGCCACCACCCCTTACCAAGACTTTCCATCATCACCCCAAATGAATCTCCGTACCCACGAAGCATCAACTCAGCCCTGCTGCTGGTAACTTGTCTAATTTCTCACTGTAAATTTGCCAATCTAATGATTTCCTATGAGTGGAACCATACAATAGCCGTCCTTTTGTGTCTGGTTTATTTCCCTCAATAGGCCATCTGCAAGGTTCGTCCATGCTGTAGCATATAGCAGAACTTCATTCCCTTTTACAGCTGAATAATACTCCATTGTTTGGAAAGACTGCATTTGTTTCTTCATTCCCTTTTTTTTTGGTGCATGGTCCAGAAATTGAACCCGAGTCTCCTGCGTGGAAGGTGAGCATTCTACCGCTGAACCACCCATGCACCCTTCATTCCTCTTTTGATGGATGCTTGAGTTCCTTCCCCCTTCCGGCTTTCATGAATAATGCTGCTATGAACATCGGTGTGCAAATATCCATTTGAGCCCCAGCTTTCGATTCTTTGGGGTATATACCCAGGAGTGGGATTGCTGGTCATATGGCAATCAGTGGTTTTTTTGGGGTACCCCGATGATGCCGGCTTGCAGTTAGGACCAAGAACAACTGTGTGGAGGGTTTGGCTGCGGCAGGGGTGAAGGGTAAGGATGGATGGTGCTTGGCTGAGTCTTAAGCGAAGGTGGTCTCTTCGCGGCAAAGGGCATGGCTCCTGTGGGGTCAGCCTGGCTCTCGCTCTACCTCCCACATCCTGTGACCTGGGGTGTGCCTTTTCACCCCTCGGTGCCACAGCTTCCTCGGCTGTACAATGGGGCTAACAGCAGGGCCCATCTTATGGGGTTGTTAAGAAGAGGAAATGAGATAAACCATGCGAAGGGCTCAGCAGGGCTTCTGGCCCTCGGAAAGTGCTTAATGCGAGCTACTGTTTTTGTTACTGTTCAGCAGAATCTTCAAGTGTGTTTAGTGGGGTCCAGAGGTTAAGAGTGTGGACGCTGAAGCCAAACCAACCCGGCTGGAGTGTGACTTGTGGGCACATTTGTTACTTAACCTCTCTGAACCCTGCTTCCACTTGAACAAAATGTAAGTAAGACTCGTGTCCACCCCGTGGGTGTGGCTGCCTCCACGGGCGCCCTCAGCTGGCCCCCGTGCCCACCGGGAGGCCACACGTCCCACATGGACCCGACCCCATAAGTGAACCCAAGCAGAGGAGAACATTTTTAACAAATATTTTTACTGAGATATTTTCATGCACCATACAGTCCACCCAAACTATACAATCCATGGCTCACAATGTCATCACATAGCTGTGTATTCATCACCATGATCATTTTTAGAACGTTTGCATCACTCCAGAAAAAGAAATAAAAAATTAAAAAAAGCCCATACATCCCATACCCCTAACCCCTCCTGCTCATTGACCACTTATATTGTGATCTATTGATTTTTTTTACCCCTTACTGCCCCCTCCATTATTATTATTTTTTTGTCCTTATTTTTTCACTCATCCATCTATACCCTGAATAAAGGGAGCATCAGCCAAAAGGTTTTCACAATCACACGGTCACATTGTAATGATACAATCATCTTCAAGAAACAAGGCTACTGGAACACAGCTCAAGAGTTTCAGGAACTTCCCTTCAGCCACTCCAATACA
Organism: Tamandua tetradactyla; assembly: GCF_023851605.1. Taxonomy (NCBI): domain Eukaryota; kingdom Metazoa; phylum Chordata; class Mammalia; order Pilosa; family Myrmecophagidae; genus Tamandua; species Tamandua tetradactyla. The sequence goes on from NC_135328.1 coordinate 214,464,163, forward strand.
CCATAAACAAAAAAGGGATATCTATATAATGTATAAGAACGACCTCCAGGATGAGCACTCGACTCTGAAATCTCTCAGCCACTGACACTTTATTCTGTCTCATTTCTCTCTTCTCCCTTTTTGTCAAGACGGCTCTCTTAAGCCTATAATGCCAGGTCTGGGCTCATCCCGGGATTCACGCCCCACATTGCCAGGGAGATTTATTCCCCTGGGAGTCATGTCCCATGCAGAGGCGAGGGCAGTGAGTTCACCTGCGGAGTTGGCTTAGAGAGAGAGGCCACATCTGAGCAACAAAAGAGGTTCTCTGGGAGTGACTTTTAGGCATAATTATAAGTAGGCTTAGCTTCTCCTTTGCAGGAATAAGTTTCATAGGGGCAAACCCCAAGATCGAGGGCTCAGCCTATTGAATTGGTTGTCTCCACTGTTTGCGAGAGTATCAGCAATTCCCCAAATGGGGAAGTTTAATATTCCCTCCTTTCTCCCCAGTCCGCCAGGGGCAATTTGAAAATACTTTTTTATTCTCTGCCCAGATTACTCTGGGATATATTGCGTCACACTAACCTGTGCAAACCAACAAGATCTCACGCCCTAATCAACATTCCATGTAATTATGGTGTTCAACTAAACTGACCATACAAGTTAAATTAGATAATGTGTTGCCAAAAATATAAATTTTGTGCCAAATAAGCATTTCTTCCTTTGGTCTCACACAGAAGTTGAAGTTTTAAAATATAAATCATATTATCCTTTACCCCGTATTCTGATTTACCTTAGTCCTATCCAGATCAGCTTCATTCATATCTCTAGTTGAAGTCTGGTCACTTTTTCAACTTTTTTAACAATTCCTATATGGGGTAGACTGACTTTTGTAGCGTCAGAGCTCTACTTCCGAGTCTCAGGTGTCACACAAATACTCGAAATTCCAGGGAACGGCCAGGCTACACACAAATAGCTTAGCATCTCAGAATTTAGAAATAACAGCTACAACTCCAGAATAGCTGTGACTGCAGTAAGAGTTATAATCTAGGAACCTTTAAATGAGGCCCCAACCTGCTAACCCACGCTCTCCACTTCAGTTCTCTGAGTTTGCCTATTATAGTCAGCCAGATGAGCGAGGCGTGATCATTTTTGTCTTTCTGTTTCATTCAACATACTACAGAGGAGGACATGTTACTGAAGATTTCTTAAGGAATCAAGAAAGTGACCCCAGTGGCAGGTGACTTTCCCACCTAGCCCCCTGGACACTCCCATCTCTCCATGCCAGGCTCCCCTGCCCTGCCAGCTGCCCCCTCCTCATCCCTCTTACAGCTTCTGGAAGCCCCACCTAAGGAGCAAGTCCGCAGAGCCACACCTCATCCACGCCCCCTTAGCAAAACAAGAGCTCACAGTTCTTGGGCAGAGAGGTGCGCGGACATCATTCAGATGGTGTCGTTCAGAACTCACAGCGGTCCCGGGAGGTGGGGCTGTCATTGTGCCCATTTTACAGATGAGGAGAGCAAGGTGGATTTTTGGTGACTATCCCAAGGTCATAGAGCTTGTATGGGTGGGATCGCGTTTCTGTCATGCAAAGTGTGCCTGACCCCTTAACCTCTGACATCCACCTGCATTTGGCAGGAGGCTGGGGTGCGGGTGGGGTTGTGGAGGGGCAGGGGTCTCACCCCATCTACACAGTGTTCAGCTGAGGAGTAGTTAGCACTTGTTTCTCACATACATGAGTTGAACACATATTTATGGAGCACCTACTATGTGCCAGATGCCACGGACACAGGGGCGAGCCAACAAGACACGTTCGTGTCCTCACTGGAACTGTCAGTTAAGTTGTTGAAAAGAAAAGAATGGAGAAGAAAAGAAAAGCAAAAAAACCCCACAAAAACAACCCATCTATACCAAAAGGGGTGCCATGCATGGTTTCGGGGCCCTCCAAACCTTGCTGGGACGGCCTGACCTTTAGCCAAACCTGGCTACCTTCCTGCAATTTGCCCACAGAGTCAGGGGGCCTGCTTCCACCTTCCAGGGACACTGCACTCCTTGGGACTGGCACCTGGTGGCAGCGAGAGTGGCGTCGCCTGGCAGTGGGACTTTGGCTCCAGCTCAACCTTCGACAATTTCTCAGCCGGGATCCGGGTGCCCCACTTCTTCCCTGGTGCCCCCCCACTCCACCACCCCAGCCCCCTGCCAAATGCAGGTAATTGGTAGACAAAGGCGTTTCAGACAGTCAGGGACCTGCGTCCTTCGAGTCCCTGAAAACATGCTATTATTAATTAACGACTCTGGCTTCGGTGGGGCCCGGGCCTGCCTTTTTCTGGCTGGGCCTCAGACTTGTGTCTCTCCAGTCATTGCTTCTTGCTAAATTTTTCAGTGTTTTTAACATCAGACTGATGTTACGTGTAATTACCAACTTTGCACCCAAATTATATTTGACATGGCTTGTGTGGGAAATTAGACCATTTCAGCGCCTACAAATTCACCTGGGAAGCCAAGGCAGGCAGGCAGTTGTGCCGAGTGGAAGTAATTTAAATATTATATGTGCCCTCGTGAAAATGCCAAAACTCCTTAAACTGCCAGGAAGAATTTTGTCTCCCCCTCCACTGGCAACCCCAGCTTACTGAGGGTCGGGAAGCAGGGTCCCGTGGCAGGGGCAGGGAGGGTCCTTTCCAGGGGTATTTGTCTCTCCCTCTCTGCCTTTCCCGGCTCTTCCTCCTGCTTCTGACCCACATGTTCCAGGGCTACGGGCGGGGAGGCTCTGTCCTCTCTGGGACATGGTAGAGGACAGGGTTTGGGGGGTGGATTTCTACGCAAATATTGAGTTGTGAGGTTTATCAGGCTGGAAGTTCAAGCCCCCTGCCTCAGTTTCCCCTTGCTAGTGGAGGCTGCAAAGTGGAGCCTCTGGAGGGAGGTACACGTTGTCTGCTGAGCCTCATCATTGGGACCCATGAGTCCGAGAGAAAAGGCAAGGACTCTGCAGCTGATGGGCCGCCCTGTCGCAGCCTGGGGTCCACCGTGGAGGGAAGATCTGAGACCCGGCTGGCAGGGTCTGGGAGAGAAGCCTCCTGCTTCTTCCCTCCCCGCACATGTATACCTTGCGTTATCCTACAGAGGGGGCATTTGATCCTTTTTGGAGGCTTAACACTTAGGTGGGGGGCAGCCTGGCCTATGTCAGGGGCAAGGAGACAGAGCCGGGATGGGGGGAACTGAGGCACACCCCACCTGCTGCTACCCCTCCTACCTGCAGCTGGAGGTGGGGGTGGGTCCGGCACCTGAGTGGAAGCATCCCAGGATAAAAGGGCTCCAGGGATGTGGGCTCCAAGGTTGCACCCCACACAGCAGGCCTCAGAGCCTCCGAGAGCTGGGGAGGGTCCCTGGAGCCCCAGCCTTGGGTGGGTGGGAGGAGAGCGGGAGGAGGGCAGCATTCTTTGAGGGCCACCCTGGGAGTGCGCACCCCGGACATCAGCTTCTGCTCCTTGGACAGTGACCATGACATGCCGGTCCTCTGGTCTCCACCCCCACCCTCTTTGCTCCCTGGCATTCTTTTATTCCCTCACAGCCTGGGCAAGTCCAGCTCAGGAGCCCAGCACCCAAGCTCCAGCATGATCTCTGTAACTTTGTTAAAGTGGGGAGGGAACTGGGGGTGTGGGAAGCAAGTCCCCTCCGGTGGTCCTGCTCAACACCCGGGGCTGGGTCTCTGGGGACAGGAGCGGCCCAGGGCAGGGCACGACGGCAGAGGTGCCTGCGCGCCCACTGGGGTTTGCCTGCCCACGTGCAATTCTGCTTCTCCTACTCGCTCCACTTTAGCAGGCTCGGGGTCCTCATCTGAAAAATGGGGGTAGCGGGAAAGCAGCAGGCATGTAGGATTGTGGGGAGGGTTCAAAGAGTGAGCTGGGGCATACAGAGACTGGCACGGAGGATTTGCTCCCTCAGTTTAGCTATTCAGATTGTCTAAGCCCCCAGAATGAGCACCTGCCAAGTGCATCTTGTCTGCTGGTGAGGCCTGTCCCTTCACAAACCCACAGGGGCGGACATCTTTATAGCTGTTTTACAGGGTTGGAAGCGAGGCCTGGAGAGGCCAAGTGACTTGTCCAAGGCTGCACAGTGGTGCAGAGGTGGGGCTGAAAATCTGAATCCAGGCGTCCTGAGCCGGGGGTGCTGGTGCCTCCCCTCCCTGGGTCCCTCCTGGCAGGATTGGGACCAGAACTTTGATGGCCTGGCCCCCTGCCCAAAGAGCCACCCTCCCACTGCCATAATGGCCACGGCAGGAGAGGGCTGCAGCCTCCCCACCTCGGCGCCCCGCTTCCCAAGCCGGAGCCAAACTCCCGCAGTGCGAGGGGTCCCAAAGTGGGACAGCCCCCATCCCCTCCCCTTTCTTCCCCTCCCCTCCCCTGCAGCTCTGATAGGCAGAGGTAGCCGGGTAGCCCCTCCCCCACCCCAAGGTGGGGACTCACCAAGAGGAGGACGTCCCCCCATTGGCTTCCCAGTGCCATGGGAGGTAAGTACAGTTTCCGTCAGGGCCCTGCCCTCCCACAGGTGGCACAGGGCGCAGCCTACTCGTGGGGCCCCCACCACCCCAACCTCTTGGTGCAGGGCACATGAGCTCAGGGGCAGACCCTGGCCCAGGAGACACACAGGTGTACTGATGGTGAGACAATGCACAGCCGGCTCCCTGAACCGGCAGCCACAGGCACACTCACCTGTTGAGGCTCAGCCCTAACTCCTGAGACCACCTGGGCACCTCGGCACAGGTGCACTGCAGGTGCATTGATCCTGAGTGGCCCCTCTGCTATGTGTGTGTGTGTGTGCGCGTGCGTGTGCATGTGTACATATGCACGCCTTCTAGGTGGTGAAAGGCTGGGTAGGGTCTCGAGATACAGCCCTGGCCTTCACCCAACCCAGCAGAGGGTCCTGGAGCCCGCGGAGCCTCTGTGGATGCTGATCTCATTCAGTCCTGGGGAGAAGTTCACTAGAGAGCTGGTCTCATTACTCATTTCACCAACGATGCACTGGAGGCAGAAAGGTTAAATATCACCCCGCTCCCCCCACCCCCCCACCCCCCCCAAACCACACAGTGAGGTTAGAGGCAGGCAGCTCGGGAGCCCTTGCCACGTGCCCCCCTTCTCTACCCCCCTACCGCCGCTTCTGTGTCCCCCAGCACTTTAACCATCTGTGCTGGTTTACATGGGGTGTGAATCTTAGGTGTTTGTTTTTCTGTTCCCCCTGCCCTTCCCCTCCCCCCCCACCGCCCTCTGCAGTATAAGCCCCGCAGAAGTAGGAATTTGTCTCGTTTCCCCTATGCTCCCCCTGCCCCCATCCCCAATTTCCTGGAACACGGAAGGGGCTCAACAAGTATGTGTTGAATGGAGTGATTTAGTGAATGAATGACAGACGCTGTGCAGCTGCACACAGGGCCTCCTGCCAGTCCCGAGCGGGGCGGGGGCTATGGGCAGGAGGCTGGGGCCACCTGGGGTCTCCCTGGCTGGGCAGAATGAAGGGACCTGAGTTGCGGCTGGTGGGACTAGCGGGGAGAGACCCCCTGAACTGTCCACGGGGCTCTCAGATGTGACCCCCCCCCATGATCATGTTTTCCCCGGACGGTCGCCAGGGGCGGCCTGGGGGGCGGGAGGAGACCTTCTGGTCAGAGCCCAGAGAGCAGGAGGACACCTGCTCTTGCCCGCGTTCCTCCTCCACTCTCCACCCTGCTCCAGGGCCCCCAGCCTGCCCTCCCCCCACCCCAGGCCATCTGCACCCCCGCTTACCACTAGGTGGCGCCAAGTGCCCTGTGGCGGTGGGACATTTGCCCCAGGAGGGCTGGGGTAGAGGTAGGGGGCTGGTCTCAACATCCTCCAGATTCCCGTCCCTCCCTGGAATGGCCACGTCACCCCTAAGTGCTGCGCTCCATTGCTAAAGGGTTTTCATACATTATCTTACATCACTTCTGGCTAGGTGAGGCAGACACCATTATTGTCCCCATTTTACAGATGAGGAAACTGAGGCACAGAGAGGTTAAAGCGGAATATCCAAAGTCACACAACTCCCCAGAAGCAGAGTTGGAGCTCAAATCCAAATCTGCCTGACTCCCTTTTAACCACTGCTTCCCGCAATCCCTGCCAGGATGGTCAGCGGCGCCCTGAGTGAGCTGTGGGACCCCAGAGCTGGCCTGAGGCTGGATAGAGAGTTGGGGTGGGCAGGGAGGAAGAGGGGAGGACAGAGGCTGGAGGAGACCCAGCTCCCACCTGATCCCGACAGCAACTCTGGAGTGAGGATCAGGGTAGGGGCGGAACCCAGGGTGGGGGAGGAGAGCTGGGGGTGGGAGCGCACGGGATGGGGACGAGCCGTCCCAGCTGTTGCAGGGAGTGCTGAGCCCAGATGCCGCGGAAATCACGAGGCCTCCTGTCCTCTAGCATGGGGGCTCTGATGGGTCAGGCCGGGCGGGGGCCTCCGATTTCAGCAGTGGGGGCAGAGGCCAGAAACAGGGGGAGCAGTGGAGCTGAATGCACAAGGGACTCCGATGTGCCCCAGCCTCTGCCCACAGGGACAGCAAGCAGCTGTGCTCTCCACCTATCCTTTCCTCCAACAAATAGTGATTGTGCATGTGTGGGGGTGCCAGGCCCCCTGAGTGGACAAGGCCAGGTAGGGGCCTGCCTTCTTGGGGCTTATGTTCTAGTTCAGGGGAAATAGGCAATAAAAATGCAAAGAAAAAAATGAAGATAATGGAAGGTCTAGTTCAGATTGGGTGATCCAAGAGGGCTTCATGTAGGAGGTAACATTTGCCATAAAGGCTTGAAAATATCTTCCAGGCAGAGGGACCAAGCAGAGCACAGTTCCTAGGGCAGAAGTGAGCTTAGTGGCCTTGTGAAATGGAAGGAAGTCAGTGGTGTTACCGCAAAGTGAGCAAGTGGGTGGGAGTGGAGGAGACAGAGGAGGGCCCTGCCTACATCTAACCGAGTAGGTAGATGGGATGCACTTAGGGGATGTTAGCAAAGGATAGGCAGGACTCTATTTGTCTTTTTAAGATTCAGTCGCTGGTTTTGGAAGGTGGATATGAGGGGGACAAGGGTTGGGTAGGAAGCCACCCCTACCTCTCTCCCACCGGAGGCCCAAGCACCTGGCTGGAGACTCTTAAGCACTTGGATAGCTCAGGACAGTGGAAAGAGCCCTGAGCCGGGAGTCTGGTGACCCTGTCCTGGATTCTAGACCTGACCACACCCCTCATCAGCTGTGTGACCTGGAGCTGATAACTATTTCTTTCTGGACCTCAATGTCTTTACCTGCAAAACAGGGGCAAAACAGCCACCAGCCTCCTTCCCTGGGATGCAGTGAGCATCAGTGAGGCGGCAGGACAAAGGGCCCATGCTTTATAAATCATGAGGTGTTAAGGGTGCAGCTGGACAGAAGGAGGTCTCTGAAGCTGGGGCTATTTTGGGGGACAGATTGCTCCAAGGGGCACCTAATAAGGAGTGGCACTGTGGGCTGAACTCATCCCTGGGGACCAGCCCTCTACCCCTGCCCGGTCCTCCAGGTCTGAGGTCCCAGCAGGACTCTGATTCCCTAGAGGCTGATTGAACCCCTCCCCCATCTCTGTCCCTTGATTTTTTTTTTTTTGTATTTTCTTTTTAAAATAAAAATGCCGGCCGCTCACGGCTCGCTGATGTTTATGCCTCAGTAATACATTATGTATTATTTTGTTTTAAGCACAGCTTTTGCATCCTGACAGTAACAATAAAATGTGACTATGGGATTGCTAATACAGACAGACTAATGTTTCCATCGCCCGCCTCTTTTTTTTGCGTCCTAAGCACTTTTGAAAAGGCTCCTTTTATATTCCTAATAAAATTATAGCAAAATACATCGATTTACTGGAAAAGAGTTTAGGGTCGGGGTTGGGTTTTTTTCTCCCCCCCTCCTCCTGCGGGGGCTATTTTTTCCCCCCAAAGGCTGATGAATATTCTGAATCAACCTCTTAAGTGCTTTTTGACCCTCGACCCCAAGTCGTGCCCCTCCATTGGAGGGCGGGGGCTGCCCACCTGGCCCCCGGCCTGCTTTGAGGGGGGGGCTGTGGATGTGAGTAGGATTTGGGCTGGTGCTGAGAAGTGGGGGTGTCTCTGTGTGTTGGGGTGCTCCTTTGTGTGTGTCGGGGTGTCCGTGTGTGAGCCTCTGTGTTAAGGTGTCTGTGGGTGATTCTGGGGGCTGGGGTGTGTGTAAGGATGATTGTGGGTCTGTGTGTGTGTGTGGGGTGTACCATATGGGTGCTAGGGACGACCTGCCTGCGTGGATGCGTCTCTGCGGGAGGGTGGGGAGCTGTGGGTGTCGGGGGGCTGGTGGGTGCCCTGAGGACAGAATGTGGGCAGTGCTGAGAGGAGGGGTGATTGCGAGTTTATGGGTTGTGGACATTCAGGATGAAGTTTGTGTTATAGTGCAGGGTGGGCTGAGGGTCTTTAGCTTAAGCCAGGGGCAGATTGGGGGGTCTTTCCCTGTTGGAAGTGTAAGCTGCCTGTCTCCCCAAAGTAATGCACGTGAATGTGTTGATTTCCGTGTGAAAAAAATGGGATCTTAGCCTAGCTGGGCACTTAGCAGTGAGTGTGCGTGTGTGTCCAGGGCCCTGTGAGGGCCAGGTGTGTGTGAGGGGGCGTGGCGGGGGCTCCATGTGCAAGGAGACCCCTGCAGGCTGCCCAGCTCTTAGCTGCCTAAGCCCCCCCACCCCCACCAGACAGCAGGGGTTGAGGGATGCGCTCCAGCTGCAGGTGGCCTCCTGGGCAGAGGTGGAGGAGGGCAGCGGGCAGGGGAAGGGTCCAGGGGCCCTGAGGAGAGGGACAAGACCCCAGGGGCCCCGGGGAGAGCGAGGAGGGCCACCCATCATTCTTCGGTCAGCATCGTTGCTGGAGCCGGGGCAGCAGCTCCTGGTGGGGCCGTACCCAGCCCAAGAGCCGAGGAAGAGGAGGTGGCCCAAACTTTCTGCCTGTGGATATGCACCTGGTGGTTGGATCTGCAATTGAGGAGACGGGGGTCGGAGGGGAGACCGTGGGTGCTCTCTTTCGAGCTCCTTGTATCTGGGTTTTCTGGGGCCAGACTCCACCTGCTTTCACTCTGCCCCCAGGTTAAGAGACTGGGAAGTAGAGAGACCCTCTGTCTCCCCCCACCCCCATGGCAACCTCCTCTAGGGAGTGGGTGCACCGGATATTCTGGGACCCCCTGGCCAGAGGGGCTGCACTGTGGGTGTGGAGCTTGGGTGGGGGTGGGGGGCAGGGTGCCGCAGAGACCCCCCAGGCCCCCTGCACCCCAGCCTGGAATGCATCGAGTGCCTGCAGCCCGCATGCCGCTCCCGCCCGCTCCCCTTCCTCCCCCGCCCACCCCACCCTCCCTCCTCAGAGGGGCTGCGGATTTGTACGATTCAGAACCAGGAAAAAAAAAAAAAAAAGAATTGGGTTTTGTATACTAAGCACTTTTGAGGGCAATCTGAGGCCCCCTAATCCAGAGGTTTATAACCTCCCCGGCTAATGCTCCCTGACACTGTGTTTTGATATCATTACTACATTATACTCACAATTTTTGAGTGAAAAAATACAGTACTTAGAAAGTCGAAATTCATAAATAAATTCATGTCAAACCGCACTTAATATTGATTTTGTTAGTGTTCAGATTCAATAATAAGGTACTGCGTGCATGAATATTTAAATATAATCATCATTTCTGCATCTCCTAATGGCCTCTGCTCCTCTACACTCAATTTAAACACAATTTAAAAACTATAATGTATTGAAAAATACTAGGATTTAGCAATAAATCATCATCGGGAGATCCCAGCCTTCTTATAGGGTGGCTCGATATGGGCTTCTCCGGGGACTGCACAATTAGATTCATGTTTTTAAACTTCTCAATTATCCATATACCATAATTTTATGTGAAAGTTTGTTTCGCTCCCCCCGCCACCCCCACTGCCCGCCGCCCCCACCCCCTGCCGCCCCCGCACCCCCCACCCCGGCCTCTCTGTAGGAAGCCGTAGAATATCGCTTAAGTGTTCTCTTAGCCAGAGTGGAGTGGGGGCAAAGGTGGCCGTCCTCAAACTGAATTAGAGGCCAGGCCTGCCAGAGGCAGCCGGCGCTGAGTCACTTAATCACATTATTTGGGAAAAATATAGGGGGGAAAGAGATAAAATGACTTAAAATGAACTTGCCAAGGAGGAAGTGGAGTTTTTTAGATTTATTTAAAAAGCAATCCTCAGCCTGATGAAATAGACGCATTGCTGCGGCAGGATGTGGTAAGAGCCGGGTGGAGGGGCGGAGGGCGGGGAGGGGGGGCAGGGCACTGGGCACAGAGGGGGCTTCCAGCCTACTCCCTCGGGCCCCAGACCTCTGGGAGGAGCCCCTGAGGGTGTGGGATTGAGGGGGTGCCCTTGGGACCCAGGGAAGACCCCTGCAAACTGGAGGGAAGGCAGGGCACCGCAGGGCCTCAGGCATCCAGGGCCTTGGATGGCGTCCGATGGTGGCAGCTGGCACTGGCAGATGGCAGTAAAAGTGGTGGCACAGCAGTGACTGGTGACAGGAATGGATGGGGACAGGGGGAACCTGGAGAGGTGGCTCCCGTTGGCTCAGAGCATGCACCAGAGGACGTCTTAATGGAGCTGTGAAGTGGATCCTACCAGTTACCACTTAGCAAGCACCTACTGTGTGCCCAGTGCTCTAAAATCAGCTCACACGGCCTCGCCGCCACCCACCACCAGGCCATGGAAGGTGTGCTCAGTCTCAGTTTTTAGATGACAAAACCAAAGCCCAAAGTGGCAAAGCAATTTGCCCGAGGTCACACAGCTGGGAAGGGACATCAGGAACCTACAGCCAGCCCCCTGCAGAGCCCGTGCCCACCTCCATGCCCTGTTTGGGGAGTGCAGCTGCAAGGGGGTAATGTGCTGGCACCAAGCCTTGGCCTCTGCCATGTTCTGGAGCTGTGGTTCAGCTGTCCCCCTTCCAGGGACATGGGATCAACAGCTGCCAATCTGGATTGTGGAAACTGGTATGGTCCATGGATGCTGGGGACCAGGGGAGGGGGCACTCGAGTGCACCCAGAGCTGGCCCTTTGGCTTTGTTGCCAAGGGAAACCCATGTGGTGGACTCTCAGTGAGAGAGGCCCTGAGCCGGTGACACCCCTGGGGCTGCCCTGGAACAGATGGGCCAGCTGACATCCAGGTGAGGCTTTCCGCATTGGACAAAAATGCCAAGACAGGAGCTCTAACCGGGCAGGGAGGGCAGGGCAGACAGAGGGGGCGGTGACCTGGCTGCTTCACAAGCCGTCACCGGGACACTGATGCCAGGTGCTTGGGCTCTAGTCTGGGAAAAGGGGTGGAAGGGCAGCACCTACCTGGGTGTTGTCATGGAGAGGAAATGACACATGGCAAGTGCCAACTCAGCATGGTGCCTGGCACGCAAGAAGCACGCAGTAATTTGTAAGTAGCTGTCATAATGGCATAGAGGGAGCAGGACCATTGTCCCCATCCCTTTGGGTGAGTTTGGGGCTGTGGGGCTGGGTCCCATGGGACCTGGTCTCTGACTGGATGAGATGACACAGGCTGTGTCAGCAGGATGCCTGTTCCCAGATCCAGGGCACAGAAGAGGCAGGGAGGTCAGGAGAGGGGGCGTCAGGCCCGGCAGCCCGCAGCGGCCCCAGCCCTCTGTTGAGGACCCCATTCATTCATGATTCAGCAAGTAGAGGCACAGGACACAGCCGAGGACAGAGCCTCTGCCTCTTGCCCCGCGGTCTCTGCCTCAGTTTCCCCACCTGTGACAGGGGGCTTTGCATTTCTCGACTCATCAACTTCTGGCTGAACCGCAAGAAATCGCAGCCATGAAAGGGCACACGATAAAAACTGCTCCCAAGTGAACTCTTGTTCTTTTTCCAATGATGGGCCTGACAAGAGACGCACAGGTGGAATCGTTTTTTCTGCCTGCTGCCCTACCAGGCTGCAGCTCCAGAGTGTAGGGGTAGGGGAAGTGATTAAACAGAAAAAGTTTTGGGAAACTGGGAGCCACTGTGACTCCAGGTCATCAAGGGGGCGTCTCCAGGCCACTCCGCTCCAAAGGCCCTGGGGGGATGGGGTTCGATGAGCACCCCAGCTGAGCCCTCCAGCTGAATCCTGCACTCCCTGATCTGGCTGTGGGCCCCAGCTGGGGTGGGTCAGGGAGAAACATACTTCCTCTCCGCCCCCACCCCCATCAAAGCTAGGGCTTGGGAGGAGGCACTGCTCAAAGCTTCAGATCCAAGGACTCTCTTCCTCAGGACAAGAAGAGATGCTAGGGAGCGAGGGGGCAGAGCAGGCAGAGAGCCACTTCTCATCCCTGGGGAGGGCAGGGGACCCCACCCCTACGGCTAGGACTGGGAGCAGGAAGGGCTGGAGGCCACAGGGGACTCTTCTTTCTCCCCACTTAAATCAGCCTCCCCCAGTTGCCCCCCAGACCTTCCTCCCAAGAGCCCCCCTGCACCTGCAGATCCCTGAACCACTGTCCAACTCTTGTCCAGCCAACGTGCTTTCAACAACCTTCCCTCTTCCTGAAAACCTCAGTTTTCTCATCTGTCAAGTGGAGCTGCCCAGGCAGGGCAGAGCTGCTGGCAGAACCCTGGGGCACAGGGTGTAGGAAGGGCTCTGCGGACAGGACCGGGCTGCAGAGACCCTCATTCTGACTGTGGAGGGCCCCTGAGAGCCCCCAGGAGCGGCTCAGGCCAAGGAAGGGCCAGTGCCCCTGTGGCCCTGTCACTCGGCATCCAGGACCTGTTTTTTTCTGGAAAACAAGCGACATTCATCATGAGTGACAGGAGGCCCTAATGCAATCTCAGCTGGAGCCATGAATTGCAAATGCGCCGCAGTGAGGAGGCTGCTCCATTAGGGCTCCCAGGGGGTGGGTGGGTGGGAGTGGGAGTGGGGGTGGGGGGCGCCACATGTCATGGGCCCCGGGGTGTGGGTCAACAATGGGGACACCTCGCAGACCCGGTAGCGTCCGGGGCTCCCCGCAGTCACCCTGGCCCAGGCTCCAGTTGCCTCAGGGTCATCAGGGCCCCCGGTCGTGAGCAAGAGAGTGGGCGGTAGTGGGGGACACGTCCTGGTGATTCAGAACCTGCTTTTGTCCCTCCATGAGAGTCACAGGGCAAAAATAAAACAACCAGGCAATTAACCAGAGCAAGTTGGGTGAGTCGGGGGGAGGGGGGCAGGCGGGGCTCAAGGGCCTCCCTCTGACACCTCCTGGCAATCAGGGGGCCCCATTCAGGCCAGGAGCACCCCTATGACCAGGCCGTGCCAGGGTCCCTGCTGGGGGTGGGGTGGGGGCTGCCCACTGCCTGCTGGCACCGTGGGGGGCCCCAGGCCTGCACCCCTCAGCCAGGCGGGCCCTGCCTTCCCTGCCCTTGCCTCTCTGGCCTTGCTCCAGCCATTCCTGCGCGTGTGGCCGCCACCCCGCCTGCCCTCCGCCTCCCACCCACGTGGGCTCCGCTCCAGTTCAGAGCCGGCGCCACCTCCACACGTGTGTGCCCTGCACTTCCGGCTCTGCACACGCATGTGTCGCTGCTTTCTATGCACATGCATGTGCCCGAGCCTCACGTGTGTGCCCAGCTTGCTGCCAGCCCAGTACTGAGTCAGGGCGTGCCTGCCTGCCTCTGGCACCGGGTGTAGACGGGTGGGTTTGTTTTTCTCTGTGTGTTTTGGGTTCAGGAAAAAAAAAATCTCCAAATGAGCTCTCTCCCTGGGGCGCTTTTCCCTTCATTTTTTTTCTGTCCAGGTGTCTCTAAAGGGAGCTGCATTGTCTGTTTCAAATTCATTTGCACTTAACTCATCTCGAAGTTTTGCAAGAGCTGTTTGATGTCCAAGAAGCTTCTGGGACCCTCCCACTCACCTCTCCTCACCTTTGTAAGGAGCCCTTAAATCCTCAGAGCCCCAGAGCTGCCTTGTGCTCAGTCAGAGACCCTCCGGCCCCCTTCTCTCCCTGGCCGGAGAAAGAGCTGAAGATGAGTGGGGCTGAGGGAATGGTGCGTATGGGGGGGGAGGGGGCTCTGGCCAACTCGCCCCCACCCCGGGCCACGCAGCCACCTGGGCATCTCCCATGCAGGGTGCCGGGCCCAGCTGTTCAGGCTTCTAGTCTCCCCCACTAATTAGCAGGTGCCTGCGAGGCTTGACCCAAGGGGCGCCCAAATTAATCTCAATTACAACGATTTGGTAACTGCAGCACTAGCCAGCCCAACGGAGGCTGGATTTCATCACCCGAGAATGGGGAGAATGGGGAGCCAGGACAGCTCAGCCTCGATGTTATCAACAGGGGCGGACAGAGTGTGGGGGGGGGAGTAGGGTGGGGCTCAGGAGCCCGAGGCGGCCCAGCCTTTATCAGCACCATCAAATTAGTTAGCACCAACTAATATTCATGTTGGCAAGGGGGCCTGCCACGGTCCCGGGGCAGAGGAGAGAGGCTCGTGGCGGATCGGGGCTGCCAGGCTCTGTTCCCAGTCTGACCACCAGGCTGCAGAGGAGGCCAGTGAGCCAAGCGGGGACTTTGAGCTGGGCAAAGTTCCAGGTTCTAGAACCCGGGACCTGGCCTGGGTTGCCTCCCCCTGGGCACGGAGATGCTCCAAGGCAGACGTGGGCCGATGACTCCTGCCAGCTGGCAGCTTCCTGCCATTTCCAAAGCCCTTTCCCATCCAGTAGCACTGGTTTGATCTCCGTAACATCCCCAAAGGCTAAGGCGGGGATTATTAACTCCACTTTACAGAGGGGGAAGTGGAGGCCCAGGGAGGAGACACGGCTTGCTCAGCAAGCCAGTGCTAGAGGTAGGGCTGTAATCCAGGCCCAAGGACTCCCAGTCCAGTGCTCTTCCCACAAGAACACACCTCCTGGGAGAGGTGGCTTCCGTCTTCTCCCTTTAGCATCTCCACCCCTCCCCCTATTCCTGGGGCACTCAAGATGCTCCTCCCAGCCCTAATCTATTGTCATCTACTCATTCGTTCCAGCAGATGGGCTTCTCTGACCCTCAGTTTCCTCATCTGTAAAATGGGGCTGAAAATAATCATCTCCTCTGCCCTGCCCATATCATGGAGCTGGCTTCAGGATCAAATGAACTCGTGTCTGCGTTAAGTGCCTTTTACAGGCCAAAGCCCCGGGTGAAGGAAGGCATCATGTGACCACCGTCTTTATTAGAAGGAATGGTGGATGTGGAGCGAGAGCTAGACCAGGCGGTTCCTCATCTCTTTCTTCACCATGGGGACAGTTCCATGTCATAAAAAAGAGGACAGTAGAGCTCGGCCTCCGCTGGACAAAGAATGGCCCTCTACAGGTGGCAGTCCAGGTGGCAGAGAACAGCTGACAGCTGTGATCCTAGAGTCCCTTCCTGGTCCCAGCCCATCCCACCTCCCCCTTGAAACTCCTCTTGTCATACAGCCCTGGATTCTGAGATGGCTTCGGGTCATCTCCCGGGCCTGGCAGGCCCCCGTCCACCCTGTCATAGAGCATGATGCGTGGGGGTCTAACTGGTTTCCTGCTGGCTATGGTGCCAGCTGAGCTCCGATCCAGGTTCGATAGTCTTGAAACTAAAAGAATTTAGAGACGAGTGGGTCAGTAGGCATAAGTACTAAAGTAATAAACTCTTCAATAAAAAGAGAGTAGTTTAGTAAAAGAGAGAGCACCTATTAGAAAGGTTAACCTGGACCTGCCCAAGGAAGGGACATGCAGTGAGTGGAGGAGGCCAGCTTGTTTTATGGGAAAGTTTTGTTGGTAGCAGATTTCCATAGTAACCTCGAATACTAGGTGTCCTCTTTGATCTAGGAGGAGATAGCTAGCAGAATTCGTGGTTTGTTGTCACATACATAAAACCTGTCTTTGGGCAAATGGTTAACAATCTTTACAACTTGGCGCTTCCTATTATTAACTAATTGTTTTGGGCCCAGGATTTCATAAGCTTTTAGGGTTTGGGGAGGCTTCAGTGATTTGGGGAGGGTTTGGGGGCTTTAGGAAACTTTTTGCCCCAGGAAGGTTGCAGCTCTGTAGTAGTTCCTTTGGAGCTAGATGAGAAAGAAACAAGGGACTTGGAACTGTCTATTAACTCTTTCAGAGCTGAACAGGAAACCAGGGACTTACAGTTTTCCTACTTTAGCTTCAGGGGTGGCTCCTTGAACACAGCAATGAATGAAATCTGGCCCAAGCTCCCATGCCCTCCTCCTCTTCTCCTGACCCGTGGGGGCTGCAGTTTGGCAGTGGCCCCTGCAACGATGCCACCCCCACACCACACCCTCAGCTCAGGGCCGGGGTTTGGCCGGCAGGGAGGGAGCCCCGGGCTCGGGGTGGGGTCCCCCGGGAGTCCTGTGGCAGGTGCCCTGCCAGTGCCCAGGACCTCTGCCTACCACCCTCAAGGGAACGGGCGCCCCGTGAGCCTCCTGTCTGCCCCCTTCTTCCCGCAAACGCAGTGGCAGGATGATTGATTTTGCGGGAAGCACAGCCCCGAGGGTGGGGGTAGGGAGCCGGGGCGCCAGGGGAACCTCGCTCCATTTGCCTGTGGCTTCGTGTCAAAGCTGGGTTCCTCTGGGCTGGGCGTGGGGTGTTTCCCGCTGCTCAGCCTGGTTGTGGAAGGTGGGTGGGCAGGGGAGGGCCCTGCAGGGCTACTGCACAGGGTCCAGAGACTTCAGGCGCCCGGTGCCCTTGGGTGGGGGCTCCGACCCCGCAGGCTCCTTGGAGGATGTGGCTGGTTTGGGAGACCCCAGGGAATGCAAGCGTGTGTGGGGGGTGGGGTCTCTTCTGCCCACCTCTGCTTGGTCTGAATTGTGCCGTCCTCCTGGGTTGGGGGTGGAGGTGAGAGGGTAAAGGTCTGCCTTTGGCTGGCTCTCCTGCCCTGTGGCCCGGGCCCAGGGCTCCCTGGGGACCCACAGGGAAGGTGGGGGGCTCCTGAGCGGTTTAGAGCCATGAGTTCTTGTGCCCAAAGACGCGCACCCGTGCCCTTCCAGGGGTCTGTACCCGGGCTTTTTACCTGCAGAAGCTTCCCTCTATGCACTTGCATTCACGGTCGCACACCCAGGCACACACACTTGCCAGGATTTACACTCTGGAGACACAGGGTCAGGTTCTCAAGGCATCTCACCCACAAAAGTGAGTGAGCAGTCCCCAGGTGTGTCCGGTCACTGGAACACAGACGAGTGCACCAAGGAGACACACACAAGAAAACCCACACGTCGCCGGGAGGCCGCCCTGGCTGTGTGCACGCAGGTGACGGGTCTTCAATGATTAGAAACAGGATTTTTTATTTCCTGTCCCTATTGGAGAGATGAGCGAAGTGAAACCAGGAAAGGGAAACGATTCAAATGCTCGGTGAGTCAGCAGACGGCACCTCTCAGGGAGTTACCTGGATTTGGGATGCTCCGGAAAACAGTCCAGAGCCTTCCCACTTTTCACATTTGTCCCTGTGCCTTCGGGCCTGGCACAGCTGTGCGTGGGGAGAGGCAGCTCTTTCTAGCAACGCCAAGGAGAGGGTGACTTTGGCCTCTGCTGGCAATCATGGAGGACTTTTTGGAGGAGGGGATGGGCAGGAGGTCTTTTGGAGGAGAGCAGGAATTTCGAGGGGCCCCTTGCGAGAGTTCTGGGAAGTTGGGTGTCTTGGCTTGGGTGAAGGGACGGAGGCAGGCTCAGGGAGCAGAGGGCGGCTGGAAAGGAGGCGTGGAGGTGGGTTTCCCAACAAGACACATTTGCAGAGTGTTGGCAGCGCACCCAGGCTGTGCTGGATGCTGTGTGAGACCCGAGAAGCCCCTAGAGCCAGTGTCACCCTCAGGGCCCCCGCAGGTCAGCTGGAAGGACAGGTCTCCCCTCTCATGCAGAAAAGTATCCGATACAATCCTGAAGGCATGGGGGTGGGGGAGGGCACTAGTAATTCCCCAACCCAATCTGGTGACCAGCCAGTGCTGCTGGAGCTGGAGGGAAGGAGGTAGCCCGAGTCCGGCCAGTTGGAGACACTCCAGGGGAGGGTGGCTTTGAGGACTGCTTGGGTTGGGGTCAGGGCAGAGGGAAGGGAGGGATTCACAGAGGCCAGGAGAGGGAATCCAGAGAAGGAGAGCAAGCCCAGGCCCCAGAGCATGACTAGGGGAGCCAGGAGGGAGCTGAGCAGCTCTGGAGGCCCCACTGCAGCCAGGGTGGCACCCAAGCCTCCCCAGGGCTGCTGCTGCTGCTGCTTCTTTCTTTTTTTTTTAGACATTTTTCACACACACAGAGTCCAACCATATTATACAATCAGTGGCTCACAACATCTTCACACAGTTGTATATTCCTCACCATGATCATTTTTAGAACATTTGCATCACTCCAGAAAAAGGAAAAAAAAAAAAAAGGACTCATACATCCCATACCCCTTTCCCCTCCCTCTCATTGGCCACTAGTATTACACTCTACCCAATTTTAAACCTTTATCTCCCCCTATTATTTATCTATTTTTTATCCTTTTTCTTTTTTTTTTTACTCATCTGTCCATACCCTGGATAAAAGGAGCATCAGATACAAGGTTTTCACAATCACACAGTCACACTGTAAAAGCTGTGTAGTTATATAGTCCTTTTCAAGAGCCTAGGCTACTGGAACCCAGCTCAACAGTTTCAGGTACTTTCCTCCAGCTACTCCAATACACCATAAACTAAAAAGGGGCTATCTATATAATGCGTAAGAATAACTTCCAGGATAACCTCTTGACTCTGTTTGAAATCTCTCCCTCCTCAGGGTTTCTTAATACCCTGGTGTCCACTGGTATTCAGGGATTCACTGTGAGCTACTCTGCAGCCAGAGACTCTCTCTTCCTGGAAGTGTGGAAACTGCTGCTGACAGGAGAGCCATCAATTGTGCTACAGTAAAGGCTCTGAAAAGTCCTGCAACCATGAAACTGGTCTTACTCTCTTTATCCCGCCATTGCCAAACTCATTTGATCACTTGGAATCCCTGTTTCAACAATCACTTATTAACAATCTGTGAATTCAGTGTTTGGAAAACTCTGAACCAAGTCCTTTTAAACATCTTTTTTTTTTTTTTCCTAATTATGAAAGCAAGGCTGTTTCCGTGATCATTGTAAGACATTTGGAAAATATAAGGAGTAGAGAAGAATGTTAACTCTTTCAATATTTCCACACGCAGAAGGAACCGGGGTTAACACTTTCATCTATTTCTTTCCAGTCTTTTTTCTATGAATGTGTAGGGGGATGGTGGTTCAGAAAGCATGTAAATCTGAATTGGGGTCACATAGTTTTGTATGCTACTTTTTTCCCCCCATGTTTATGAATTATTTAATACATAAAAAAGAGTGCACGGACAGCTGAAAGAAGAATAATAAAACATGCCACCTTACAACCACTGTTCAATTTTATATCCTACTTTTTCTGCTTAGTATTTGACTCTAGACATTTTCCCATGGCATTAAATATTTTTTGAGAACTGGAGTTTTAATGGTTGCCTAATATTCCTTCAAGGGTTATGTCATACTTTATTTAACAAATCCCATCTTTTTAGAAATTTAGATTGTTTTCACATTTTTACTATTAAAAGTACACTTGATGAACACTATTATATGCAAGTGTTTGCTCATAAACAGAAGACTCTGAATATTTATTGTAAATAGATAGAAGTAGAATTATAAGGTCAAAGTTGCAAAATACTAATAGCCAGCATATACCAAGCATGGCTTTGCCAAGCACCGTGCAGACACCTTATATGCATTAGCTTGTTGAAATTTCCGATTCCACATGGTAGGTTCTATTCTTATTCCCATTATACAGATGAGGAAACTGCCAAACATGGAGGCTAAGTGGATTGCCCCAAATCACATCATGGAAAGTGACAAAGCTGATCTTGGAACACTAACAGCCTGATTCCAGAGTCTGAGCTCTTGGTCACTCTGCCATGTTTTGGCTCATTTATTCATTCACTCAACAACATTTATTGAGCACTTACTATGTGCCAGGTGCTGAACATACAGCAGTGAGCTAAGCAGATGAAAATCTCTGCCCTACATTCTAAGGGGAGAGACAGATAATTAACACAGTAAGTAAAACCTTTAGACTGTTAGAAGGGGTAAAAAAAAAAAGATATACAATAGGAAAGAGACAGAAGGAATGCAGGGTTGAGCATAGAATTTAAAATAGGATGGTCAGGGAGGTCTCACTGAGAAGAGGAAAACTAGAGCAAAGTCTTGAAGGAGGTGAGGGAGGGAGCCAGTCTGAGATCTGAGGGGAGAGCCCTCCTGGCAGAGAGACTTGCAAGTGCCAAACTCTTGAAGGAGGAAGGGGCAGGTGGACTACCTAAGGAGCAGCAAGGCCAGTGGGGCTGGGGTGGAGGATAGGTGGCTAGTGGGAGGAATTGAGGAAAAAAATATGATGAGGGAGGGAGGGCTTCAGAGGGAGGGTTTTAGAAGAACTTTGGCTTTTTTTCTGGGGAAGGTGGGAGCCACAGAAGGTTTTTGAGCAGAGCAGTGGTGTGACCCAACTTATGTCTAACAGGATCCTTCCAGCTGCTGGGTGGAGAATAACTGTAGGGGCAGAGGTGGAAGTGGGAGGTCACAACGCTTACAGCATTCAAGGCTGGATTGGAGATAGTGGTGGCTCAGACCAGGGTGATAGTGTAGGGGCAGGAAGAATGGGTTTCTTTCTGGATATATTTTGAAAATAGAGTGGACAGGGTTTGCAAGCCTCTTGTCTGTGGGATAATAAAGAAACAGGAATCAAGGCTATCTCCACAGTCTGGGGCCTGAGTGACTGCAGCAGGGGTAGGGGGTACCATTAATACAACTGGGAAGACTGTGGGAGGAGTTTGGTTTGCATGTGCTAAGTTTGGGGTCCTGGAGGTAGACAGCCTCACTCTCTTGATATCCTACTCCCCTCTGTGTGGCACCTGGCACATAGTAAGTGGTGTGGTACATCCTGCCCCCTTGAGTTAGACGTGGCCATCGCACTACTTCTGGCCAGAGGATTGTGGATAGAAGGGATGCATGTCATTTCTGAGCCAGGATATTTAATCACCTCCAGCTCTGCTGGTGCCCTGCTGAGGTTACTACCTTAGGAGGCTGGGCAGCAGTCGAACCACCTGGGACCCTGACTGATTCATGGAGGAAATATCCCTGCCCACCTGCCTGGACATGTGTCATCAGAGAGAAGTAAACCTTTGCTGTTCTAAGACACTGAGATTTTGGTGTTGTTTGTTACCACAGCATAACTTAGCCTATCCTGACTAATACAGGGGCCTATTAGCAGGGCTGCTGTGTAAGGCTGAACAGATTGCACGCTGTACAAGGGCAGTGTAATTCAGGGGAGGGGGGTCATCTTCATCATATAGACTTGGCTAACTTTCACATGTGCACACATGAACGGGCACACAAGTGTGCAATGCACTCGCTCTGTCCTGTAACAATCAAACTCAGACCATCCCCCGAGGTTGCTTCTTTTGCTCACCAACCTCTCTCAAAGCCTGATTTTCACACCCCTCATGCCCCACCCAACCTTAAACCCGCCATAGCAGCCTCAAGAGGTGGGGTGGGGAGAAGAGCAGAGAGTTTAGGTGGGGCTGTGGCCTTAGTGTGGGTGTAAGTGGACATGAGTGTGTGCCCAGCCAAGGTGCCGTGGACAGGGCCAGGCCAGGCACGGGTGCAGGAGGCACATCTGCCCTCCAGCAGCTTCGCTGCTCTCTAAAGGGATGCATATGCTCTGGCCATGTAGTTAACAAGAAGTTTGATTTATGAGACTGACATTCATATGGATTTAAGATGGATGCTACAGATTAAACCCCAGAGCCAGTGCTCCCCCCACCTCTGCCCCTGCCCCCTCACTCCCTTCCCTGCCCTCCCCACTCCTTCATGCAGGGCCAGGTCTGAGGTTGCCTGGCAGGGTCCGGGACAGGCAGGTGCATTCTGCTTTCTCCTGGCCAGCCTGCCTACTTACTATTGGGCAGGTTATGGAACAACATGTAGTAAGCACTATGTTAAAAATAAAAGTTTTTTACTTAAGAAGGCATTCTCTAACTTGCAAGGGGCTGTTTGAGTTAGAGGCAGCAGGGCCTATTAGTTATACAACTGAAGACTGAGTAGACAGATGCATCAAGGAGCTGTTTGAGCACAAGATATGAATCTGGGGATTGTCAGCATGTAGACGGAGTTTAAGTCATGAATGCAGCACTGTCCACAACAGAAAGGTGGAAACAACCCCAGCGCCCATCAATGGATGAAATGGAGAAACAAATTGTGGTACATCCCCTCAATGGAATATTACTTATTATTTGGCCATAAGAGGGAATGAAGCTGTGATACACACTACAGTACGGATAAACCTTGAACATATTCTGCCAAGTGAAAGAAGGCAGATGACAAAAAGTCACAATGCATGATTCCATTTACATAAAATGTCCAGTACAGGTAAATGTGTAGAGACAGAGAGAGAGCAGAGAGATGGTTGCAGGGGCTGGGGAGAGAAGGAAATGGAGGTGATTGCTAAAAGGGTACAAGATTTATTTTGGGTGTGATGAAAATATTCTGGAAGTGGCGATGTTTGCACAACATTGTGAATGTACTAAATATCACTGGAATTTTCACTTTAAAATGGTAATTTTATGTTATGAGTTCAATTAAAGAAAAAAAAAAGAGTCATGGAGCTGGAATGCCATCCTCGAGGAGGTAAGAAGGGTTGGCTTTAGCTAGTAGGAGCACATTGCCAGGTTGCCCACCAGAAAGCCCCACATTCTAGGTCTCTTGACGCTCCAGACCCCCTTCTGAGCATTTGCTGCTTGCATCCCAACTCTTCTTATGGGGTTTCCAGTTCCCTCCCCAGCTTAAGGTACCGATCTTGGGGGTGGGGGGTGGGGATTCCAGCAGAGGAGGAATTAGGGTACCCGACGGCCTTTCCCAGTCAGACCCTGATGAAGCTGTGCCCAAGATTACACAGCGAAGAAACAATTAACTCCACCCTAATTCTGCCCCATAAGCCCCCCAGTGAAAAGAGGGAATCAGGAGGGCCCTGCGGGCTCTGCAGATTTTGCCTCCTCTCTACCTTTTGTGTTTACTCCTTCAGCACACATGTTCTGGGGCCCCCTGCGTGGGGCCCCACGCCAGGACCCCCACGAGAACGTGAGGCAGGGAGCAGCCCCCCGGGGTCTCTCAGTGGGGAGACTAGATGCTCTCCCAGGAGCTGCTGGGGTGGCCGGCTGGGGCAGCGCAAAGACGGCACCCGGCTGCGTGCGGGGTGACAGGAGGGCTTCCCTGGGAACCCGCTGGCGACTCGAAGCCGGGTAACGCAGGGCTGGGGTGGACGGGGGTCCCTGGCAGAGGGGGCAGCACGTGGCGAGGCCGAGAGGCTGGAGAGAAGTTTCCGGAATTGAGAGGAAACCAGCTGGCCCGAGCGGGCACTTGGGGCGAGGTGGGGCTTCGGGGGGCGCTTCGCGGGGGGGGGCGCGGGGGGGCCTCCAGCCTCGCCCGTCGGCTCGGGTCGGCGGGCTCGGGGCCGGTGCATCCCCTCCCGCCCGGGCTGCAGCCTCGCCCCCACGCCGCAGGGGCCGCCTCGGTGGAGCCAGCCCGGCCCCGCCCGCGCGGTGGTCGCCCGGCCGGCCCGGGGCGTCTAATGGGCTGCCCGGCCCGCGTTCCGGGGAGTGGCCCCCCGGCCGCGCTAATGTGCGGTCGCCCCGCCCGCCAGCAGCTGGTGCCCCCGCGCCGACCCCGGGCGCCGATCGATACGCATCAGGCGGCGGGCGGCCGGCAGCGCCCCGCCCCGCCCCAGCCCCGAGCGCACCCCCACGCCCCGCCCCGCGGGCCCCCCCGAGGTGGGGGGGAGTCGGGCCCGGAGGCGGGGAGGGGCGCCCCCACCGCTCCCCTCTCTCCTCCCCTCCCCCACCCGGCCCATCTCTCCCGTCTCTCCGGGCCCCGAGTCGCTTTGTCTGTGCGTCCCTGTCACCCAACAGCCCCAGGTGTGAAGCCGTGGCCTTTGTCCCTTTCTACCGCCCCCGGGGTCCCCTGTCCCGCCCCTCTCGCGACCTGGAGCCCAGGAGTCTCAGGGTGCACCTGAAGGCCCACGGACAAGGCCGGGACCAGAGTGGGGCGAGTGAGGCACTGGGTGCAGAACTTATGGGGGCGCCCGCACAATGCAGTAATCACGATGAGTAATATCTGAATACAATTTTTCTAAAAAGTCAAAATTAACCGGGAAAAAAACCCAACAAGCTGTGGTGAACTAAGCATCCAAAATTTAAACAAAGACGAGATCAGTAACTGTCTGCTGCAGCCTCGGGTGAAGGGAAAATCAGTATTATCTATCCCATTATTTGTGATTTTGATATCTTGTTTATCACAGGCTTTTTTGCATTAATTTTGATTTTTTAAAACTATTGCATTCAAATAATATTTATCTTGATTTTGGAGCTTTTTTTGGTGCCCTTAAATTTTGCGCCCAAGTGCTTCATTTGCCCCCTCCTTGGCCCCAGCATTTGCAATGGAGGTATCTAGTAACGGTGTCCTGGCAGCACTGCCAGGATACAGGATAGATGGTACTAGACGCCCCTTAAACCTTCCTGCTTCTCCCTTCTCCAGATTCTTCCAATCCCTGGGCTTGGCTTTTTGAGGCCCTCCTGGGTTCCACCTGCAACAAAGTGTATAGCCTGCTGCCCTGCTCTGGCCAGAACAGCCTCTTCAGGCCCCTCCACTCACTCTGGATGTATCTGCATGTCAAGTGGGTGCTGAGCTCTGGGACCACAGAGCCCTCAGGGCTCATTCTACTGAGAGCTTAAATGAGACCCAAAACTTGGGCTGAGGTGCCCAAATGCTGCCGCCTCCAGGGAGCCTTCCAAGATTTCTCAGAAGTGCTGTGCTTGTCCTTTCCCAGTGAGTTCCTTGCAAAGCTGGTACCCTGGTCAGGGGCAGGGAGGGGGTGGTTCCAGGGAGGGGGGTGTCAAGAGTTCCCGTTCCTCTTACATCCTTCTTCTGCTGCTTCTCAGCTGTGTGATCTTGGACAAGTTACTTAACCTCTCTCTGCCTCAGCAATGTCATTTGTAAAAAGGAGGCACTAATAATTTTTAGGTTTCTTTTAAAATTAGATGTAAATGTGATAATATACATAAAGTGCTTAACGAGTGTTAGCAGGTAAACAGTGTACAAAGCAAATAGTTATAGGTTTACAAAATTATTAGGATTTAATCTGCTGTTAAAGGGGCTGCGTAGTACATGGAGTGAATTATGTAGAGTGAATTCTGAGTCTCAGTTTAAGCAGAAAAATCCAGTGCCCACCTCACAGGAGGGGTGGATAGCAAAAAGACCCTCTAGAGTGGACATCAAAGAAAGAGTTAAGTTATTTTTGGTCTAGCTTTGGAATAAGTCTTTTCCCATCTCTGGGCCTCAGTTCCCCTCTCCTTCTGACTTCTCAGTCAGATAGAAAACAGTGTCCTGCTTTGAAAACTGCATCGTGCTATGTGAACGCTGTGTCTGTCACAAATACTCTGAAGTTGGGTCTCAGCCCTGGGTTCTACTCAGTGGGGGAAATACAAAAAAAAAAAAAATGAGTACTGGGTATTGATTAGGAAAGGGATTCCTGGGGTGATGCAATTGTTTTGTATCTTGATCTGGTGGTAGCTACATGGGTGTGTACATAGATGAAAATCCAGCAAGCTGTGTACTTAAAAGTGTGTGCATTTTGTGGACTGTAACTTACACATCAATAATATATAATTTATATATATATAAGTGCCATACAGTCCTGGCCCTTGAACAGTTTGCAGTCCAGCAGAGGAGGCTTGCTGATGATCTGAGCCACTTAATGCTTCTGAGCAGTGGTGAGTGCCTCATCCTTAGAGGGGTGGAAACAGAGTTGGGGATTATAAAGGAGATGATAAAGGGGTCTTTGAATTCTGGGGTCCCTACTGGGAGTCCAAGTCCGGGACTATGAATAACCAGCAAGAAAGTATCATATGCAAGCATCTTAATGATCTTTTATTAGAAAAATACACATAGCTATTATTGGGATATGATTCACATACCATACAATTCACCCATTTAAAGTGTATAGTTAAATGGTTTTTGGTATTTTCACAGAATTGCACAACCATCACCACAACTGATTTTAGAAATTTTCATCACCCCTAAAAGAATCCCTGTACCTATTGATTGGCGGTCACTCTCCATCTCCCCTGTCCCCCGCTCCCCCCAGCCTTAGACAACCAGTACTCTGCTTTCTGTCTCCATGAATTTGACTATGCTGGATATTGGAAAAATGCAACCATTTGGTGTGTGGTTTTAAATGTCTGGTTTCTTTTACTCAGCACAGGGTTTCCAAGATTCATCCTCGTAGCACGTATCAGTACTGCATTTCTTTTTATGGCAGCATTGTATTCCCCTGTATGGATAGACCATATTTTATTTATTCATTCATTAGTTGATGGACATTTGGATTTTACTTTTGGCTATTGTGAACAATGCTGTTATATGAATATTCTTGTATAAATTCTTGTGTGGACATATGTTTTCATTTCTCTTTTCCACCTAGGAATGGAATTCTAGGTTATGTGGTAACTTCATGATCAATCCTTTGACGAACTACCAAACCGTTTTCCACAGGAGCTGTACCAAGTTACATTCCCACCAGCAATGTATGCAGGTTCTAATTTCCCACATCCTCACCAACACTTGTTATTATCTGTCTTTTTTATTTAAACCATCCTAGTATCTGCAAAGTGATATTTCATTATAATTTTGTTTTTCATTTCCCTAATGGCTAATGATGTTGAGCATTTTCTCATGTGTGTTTTAGACTCTTGTTTATCTTCTTTGGGGAAATGTCTATTCAAATCCTTTGCCCATTTTTCAAAATCTGAAATATCTTTTATATAAATGGTATCATACCACATGTATCATTCTAACTTGCTTCTTTGCACTTGAGAGAACTTTCCCTGATTTTGATAGATCTACCTCTTTATTTTTAAGTAGCTGTGAGGGGTTTCATAGTGTGGCCAAGCAGTGAGTATTTATCCACTCTCTGATTAATGGACATTTATGTTTTTTTAAAAATGTTCTCTATTATAAAACATCAAGGTAATAAACATCCTGACACACATCTCTGAGTGCTGAGTGAGTATAGCTGAAAAAGAGAGCACTAGAAGTAAAATTTCTGGGTCAGGATTTTTTATTTTGATAGATCTTGACATATTGTCCCCGATCTTGACATATTGAACTCGTATACACTCTTGCTAGCACTGTATAAGTCTGCAGATTTAGTTGCATTTTTACCAACACTAGATATCAATCTTCTTTTTTGCCAATTTGTCAGATAAATATAAATACACATTTTTTTCAGGTAAATATATATATAGATATTTTTTCATTTGCCTGATTACTAATGAATTTGAACTATTATTCATATGATTATTGGCTGTTTCCATTTCATCTTCTGTGAAATGTCTGTTTATATCTTTTGTCCATTTTTCTAATCAACTCTTTTTTTTTGCCTGTCCCAAAAGTAAAATTGAATTTCCATTAAGAAATGAAATATAAAAAAAACAAAAACAGCCAAAAGCTGTATACCAAATACAGGTACATATTGCAGCATAAGTTTCACATGCAGTGAAGAAAATAAACGGTACCAAATTAAGTAGTCTTAAAAATTAATAAGCAAATTCATGGAGAGAAAAAGCAGAATAGTGGCTATGCTGGGGGGGGTGGTGGAAGGTAGGGTTATTACTAAATGAGTATGAGTTTTGGTTTGGGATGATGAAAATAGTCTGAAATTACTTAGTGGTGAAAGTTATACAGTATTGTCAGTGTACTTAATGTCAAGGAATTATCCACTTAAAATGATTTTTATGCTATGTACAATTTACCACAATTAAAAATGAATAAATAAAATAAAATAAAAACAAGAACATTTTACAACTCAATGCAATTTGGCTTCTAGACTTTCTTAAAACTGTTCTTGCTGAGATTAACGAATCCTAATAGTTGACTCCAGTGAGTATTTTTCATTCCTTATTAGTCCTCTTGGCTAATAAGCAGGGACTCGAACAGATACTTGCACGCTGATGATGTTCATAGCGGCACTATTCATAATTGCCAAAAGATGGAGCAACTCAAGTGTCCATCAACCAATGAATGGGTAAACAAAATGTGGTATGTATACGCATAATATATACAGCAGTAAAAAGGGATAATGTTCTGATACAATTGACAACAAGCGACAACATGGATGTGGTAGTTTGGAGCTGTTACGCATCCCAGAAAAGGCCATACTCTTTTAATCCATTCTCGTGGGTGCAAACCTGTTGTGGGTGGGACCTTTTGGTTAAGTTATTTCAGTTGAGAAGAGACCCACCCCATTGAAGGTGGGTGTTAATGCTTTCTTGGAGTCCTTTATGAGAGGATAAAAGACAGGAAAGCTGGGAAAGCAGAAAGAGAAAGCCCTCGGCAAAGCAAGCGAGGACCCACAGAAGCCAAAAGAGCCACTGAAGCCAGAACCAGAAAGCAGCAAGACCTGGGTGCACGGGACCAGCAGACCCTGGCTTGTGCCTTCCCATATGACAGTGGTGTCCCAGATGCCAGCAGCCCTTCTTCAGAGAAAGTATCCGCTTGTTGATGCCTTAATCTGGACATTTTTCATGGCCTTAGAATCGTAACTTGTAACCTAATAAATCCCCATTGATAAATGCCAGTCTATTTCCTGAAGCTGCATTTTGGAAACTGAAACAATGGCTAAACTTCGAGGACATCATGTTGAGCAAAATAAGACAGGCACAAAAGGACAAATATAGTTTGATCTCAGTGATATGAAATATTTAGAATAAGCAAATTTATAAAGTCAGAATCTGTAATATAGAATTTAGGGGTGAAGGTAAGGAATAGGGAGTTAAGGTTTAAAATGTACAGAGTTTCTATTTATTTGGAAGTTTTGTTAATGGATGGTGTGATGGTAGCACATTGTGAACACAATTAAAAACACTGAATTATATATTTGAATGTGGTTAAAATTGCAAATATGTTACTACAATAAAACTTAAAAAAAATCCATGGAACTACACAACACAGTGAACTCTAAGTTAAATCATGGACTATAATTAATAGTATGATTATAAAAATGTTTTTTTATGCATTGTAACAAATGTACCATATCACTGCAAGGTGTTAAAAAGGGTGGTATATAGGAATCCTGCATTTTAAACATGATTGTTCTGTAAAACCTACAACTTATCCAATAAATAAAAAAATTTCCTGGCCTTATGCAGCTGACGTTGTTGTGGGAAAAGCAAGCAATTGACAAAATAAATAAGTAAATAAATTATATAGTATATTAGAAATTTACAAAAGCTCTGGAGAGAAATAAAGCAGGAAATGGGGATGGGGACAGAGGTGGCAATTTTAAATAGAAACATCAGGAAAGAATTCAGTGGAAAGGTGATAACTGAGCTCAGACGTGAAGATGAGGCAGTCGACCTTGGGGAAATCTAAGGGAAAGGTGATCCGGGTGAAGGGAGCAGATCATGCAAAGGTCCTGAGGCAGCCTGTTTGTGTACACTGAGTGATAGAAGATGAGTTTGGGCACAGGGCATCATGTATGGACTTAAGCTTTCACCCTGAGCAGAATGGGTGGGATTGGAAGGTTGGGTGCAGAGGTGGGACACTCTGGGATCTGGGTTGAGACTAGATTGTCTGGACAAGAGGTGGAGTGGAAGTGAGAAGGTCAGTGAGGAGACTGTGGCAGTTGTCCAGGCCAGAGATGCCGGTGAAGGTGGTTTGGACTCAGAGGGGCTGCAATGGGAAGTAGTGGGATTCTGGATGTAGTTCAAGGTTAGAGCAGACAGAATTTCCTAATGGATTGGATATGGGGGTGATAGAAAGAGGAGGTGAGGGTCCCTGAGCCCTGGAAGGGCTGGGAAGGCTGGGAATGGAGCTGAGTTGGGTGGTGATGATAAGGATCACAGCTTCAGCTTGGGGCGGTCTGAGATGCCTATTAGACATCAGAGGTCTCCAGGGGGAAGTAGGAAAATTCACATGAGAAGAGAGTTGTGGGCTGGAGACACGTGTTGGGAGTGTCACTGTAGAGACCTGTTCCATGGCAGCTGCCAGCTACATGCAACTGGTGTCCACTTGAAGGGGAGACACCCCAGATTCCAAAGACTTAGGGCAAAATAATAATAATTAACTATAATAAGTCATCAGTCACTTTTTGTATTGATTACAAGTTGAAATATATATTTTGGATACGTTGGGTTAAATAAAATATAGTATTAAGCCTAATTTCTCCTTTCTTTTTTTCCCCCTACTTCAACAAAAACATGGCTAGCAGAGACCAAAGGACAAATATTGTCTGTTTTCAATCATATGAAATATCTAGGATAAGCAAATTCCTAGAGACAGAATGGGAAGTAATTGCTCAAAGGGTACAGATGTCTTGGGGTGATGAGAAAGTTTTGGTAAGCGGATGATGCCATGGTAGCACAGTATTGCGACTGTAACTAACAGCATTGAATTGTGCACATAAAAGTGACTAAAATGGGAAATTTTCATATTGTATATATGTTACCACAATAATTTTTTAAATATGTGGCTACCAAAAATTTTAAAATTGCGTAAGAAGGTTGCATTATATTTCTATTGGACAGCGCTGGTCTGGGTGGCGGGTACAGCTGTGAATGGGACCACTTCAGTCTGGGAGAGGCCCTGGGCCCTCCAGTGTGAGAGGGGCTGGCAGGAATCCTGAGGGAGATGGAGAAGGAGTCAACAGGAGAGTGGGAGAAAAATGGAAGAAGGGGTGGTGCAGAAATCAAGGCGAAGTGAGGCAAGCAGGGGCTTTAGGGAGGTGGGCAGGTTTCCCCCGTGGCAAATGCTGCTGCGGGTCAAGGCTGGTGGCCTGAAAATCTCCCCTGGGATTTAGCAACTGGAGGTCACTAGGAAGCAGTTTGCCCATGTGCTGGAGGCACATCACTGGACAAAGGGAGCTGTCCCTTGCCCCCTCGGGCTCACAGGGCAGCCAGGTGGATGCGGGAGTGGCGGTGGGTGGGTGGGCGGGTGGTCCCTGAATGGCCCCTGGGAAGAAAGAAGAGGGTGCAGGAGCCAGGCATGTACCCCAAGGGCTCAGGGGAAGTTCCTGCCCTCATTTGGAACCCCCGCCCAGGCCCCCTCATCCTGGATTCCAAGCTCCGCCTCTCTAGAGCTCTGGCAAGGGATGTGTCAAGGAAGAGAGGAACAAAAATAGCATGGGAGGGTGATAGAGAATGACATGACATGGCAGGACACTCCAACAAGGCAGTCTCCCACTACCCTGAGGCCCCCAGAGACCTGGACAATTACAAGAGGCCCTTCTCTCCAAGGGCGGGATGCTCCAGGGCTGCAGAGTCCCCAGGCCTGGCTTTGCAGCCGGCCCCAGCGCTCAGTCGCTGAGTTACTACGGGCAGGTCCCCGCAGCCTTCATTTGCTCACCTGTAAAATGAATCAACGGTGCACAGCGACCCATACCGCGAGCAGAGGCGGGGAGGCTCCAAGTAGCCCATACCGCTGCGGGTGCTTTGGCAGCTCCCTCCCCGGCGAGGTGCAGCAGAGGTGGGAGGAAGGGCACAGAGGCAGGGGCAGCCTCGGGGTCCCTCCCTGCCCTGCGTCCTGGCGAGCTGAGCCCCGATCCGAAGGTCGGGCGCCCCCTTCGACCCCCGCCGCCCCCCTCCTATGTCCGACCGTCCCCTCTGCTCTGGATAAACAGCACCTCCGCCCACCTGCCCTCTCTATCCCTCACGCTTCAGCAGAATTAAATTCATCATTCATTTTTTATGGTTTATACATAGCGTAATTTATGTTTTCAAATATATTGAGGTCACACTTTAGCAGAAAAAAAGTATTTCATGTTGAAATTGAAGGCATGTGTGTTCCATTAAATGGGGATGTTTGGGATAATTTTAAAAGGCTAAAAGTAGTAGAAAGTAACATTAAAATAAAATTTGAGAGATGTAATTACCCCTAATCGCACCATAAAATAATCAATACTGCATTCCATTATTTCTGACTTCCCTAGTTATAGCTTTTTTTGTTAAGCTGTTGAATATTGATGAGGTGAAAGGGTCGTGTCTTCTGGCGGAGGTCTGATGGAGGTGGAAATAAGGTGCTGTCCTCTCCGATTATCCCATGGAGAGCGTGGGCGCTGCTCCTTCTCAGCCATGGATTGCGGGGGCAGCCCCAGCCTCCCCATCCTCTGACCCCGATGGACGACCCAGCTCCTGGGTCCTGGGTCCTGGGTCCTGGTGGGGAGCCCAGCTTAAGGCCATAGGTCATTTGTTTGGGCTATATTTTTGGAGCTCTCAGTGCATACTAGGCTCTGTGCAAAGCTTTTTAGACACATCAGCTCGCCTAACTTTTGCAGCAGGTGTCAGCAAGATCCCCCTTCTACAGATTGCCACTGAGGCTCGGTGAGGAAGTGACAGTTTCGAAGGAATGGAGGTGGGAATCGCACCGGAGTCTGAGCTCTTTACACGTCTATCCATGCCACTTCCCTTGGGCTTGAGATGGGCTGAGGGATGGAGAACCCAGCAGGAGGATATGGGGGTACCCGCTGAGCCCCAGAAGAGGACAACTCGGTGCTGACCTTGGGGATAGCTATCACAGGCCACAGTGGTGTGGGTTTAGCTGAAAAACCTTTGGTTCCCTTCGGGAAGATCCGAGCGCTTCTCTCCTCTACATTTTATTCAGTGGAGTCACACCTCTGTGTCTTCATGTTGTCACCTGTAAAATGGGGTAACAACAGAATGGCCCGTCGCCGAGTTGTGCAGCTCTGAGGAGCTGGTGCTGAACACTGCCAGGTGCGCTGGAGAGGCCAGTGGAGAGGAGCTGCGAAGGCCTTGGTGACTGCGATGCTAATGAAGATGTCACTTCCCTTCTCTGGCCTCAGTTTCCCCATCTCTCAAATGTCCCTGGGTGAGGCATTTGAACTGAACAAAGTCAAGTCCCTGTCCCTTTGACATATTCTGTTCTATTGTCTATGCACCAGGTTCTGCCACGCTGGGGACAAACGTCTGCCTTTCTGATGGCCTGGAGTGAGAAGGCCCTCAGAAGATGCTCTCACCCAGCCCCCACTCTCCCAGCAAAGTCACACTGTGAGCAGTTGGCATCCCTGGGGCTGGGGACGGGCGCCCACCCACCTGATGGGAGCACCAAGGTCACTCTTCGGGCTCCTGAGCTGGGAGATCTGGCAGCTGGCCACTGTCAGGCCTGGAGCCTGGACGCCCCGTTGCCCGGGATATATGGATATTCTCAATTCTGCAGCCTGGAAGTCTTCAAGGCCTAGAATCTGGGATAATTGTTATGCTCAAAATTTAATCTTCACATTATTTGCAACAGCTGAAAGGCAGAAGCAGCCCGGGTGCTGGGTGACAAGCAGGCTCTGTGACCCAGCCGTGAGAAGGAAGGACATTCTGATCCAGGCTACGACACGGAGGAACCTCGGACACATTAAGCTAAAGCGAAAGAAGTCAGACACAAAACATCCACAGGGTCCGATTCCATTCACACGAAATGTCCAGAATAGGCAAATCCAGGAAGACAGAAGCAGCCCAGGGGTTGCCAGGGGCTGGGGGAGGGGGAGAGGGCAGGGGCTGCTAGTGGGTAGGGGGCTTCCATTGGGGGTGTTGAAAAAGTTCTAGAACTAGATACAGGAGATGGTCGTACAACGTTGTGTGTGGACTCAATGCCGCTGCGTTGTGTACCTTAAAATGGCCGAAATGGTGAAGTTTAGGTTATGTGTATTTCACCCCATTAAAAAAATAATGTGGACTTCCTGGGACTCAGTTCTGTGCCCAGAGCCTGGCCCGTGCTGTGGGCGGGGTGCCTGGTTCCAGCTGCTCAGCCCCAGCCTGTCAGCGGCGGGACATCAGGCCGCTGAAATGCGGCTCGCTCTCTGTCATCACCATTAATAATAAACAACAACAGAGTGCATTTTTAAAACTTTCCCTAATGGAGACTCCCAAGCAGCAACCAAAACACTCAGATTACCTGCCAGTCCGCTGCAGACCCCACTGCACGGGGGAGCGGAGAGCTGGGGCGGAGGCTTAGCCCACCTCCCCACCAGCTCTACCCACCAACTTTTCCCAGGGGCTCCAGGGGGCAAGGGCGTGGGCCCAGGTCTCCTGCAGCCTCAGAGTCCTAGCCGAGGCCTGCCCCTTGACTCAGTTTCCCCCACGGGTCCCTTTTCTCTCCAGAGGCAGTGCTTAGCGGAGTAAGGAGAGGATACTTGGCCTGTTATCTGAACGGAACGGGCTTTCTGGTGTCCTGGACAAACCCCAGGCTAGTCACCAATCTCCTGAGGTCTCAGTTTTCCCATCCGTAAAGGGGCCACGCCAGTACCTACCTCATCAGTGGAGGAGGATTACGGAGATGATGCGTGGGACAGCTTGGCGCTGTGCTGAGAAAATGGTGACCAGTATACCGAAGACGAGGCCAAGCCGGCCGCCTGCCCACCTGGGCCCATTCGCTCCTAACCTCCCCCCGCTCAGTCAGAGCTGCTGGCCTGGGCTCTCAGGCTGGGAGGCCCCTCCAGATGTTGGCCATTCATTACTGGGTACTCGCATCCTGCAGCAGCCCTGGGAGGGAGAGACTGCTCACTCCATTTCACAGGTGAGGAGACTGAGGCCCAGAGAGGCAGAGAACTTGCTGCATGTGAATTCAAAGGCAGTACTCTCTGATCCAAGAGCTGTTGCTTCTAAACACTAACGACAATGGAATCGGG
This sequence comes from Tamandua tetradactyla, assembly GCF_023851605.1. Taxonomy (NCBI): domain Eukaryota; kingdom Metazoa; phylum Chordata; class Mammalia; order Pilosa; family Myrmecophagidae; genus Tamandua; species Tamandua tetradactyla. Next base: position 214,498,843 of record NC_135328.1, read on the forward strand.
GCGCCGCGGTATAGAGCAGGGCCCATTCCATGCCTGCGTCTGTGCTCTTGCGCCCTGTTGTGGAATGAGGGGACACAGCGCCTCAGATTCCCAAGGGGTCAGAAGACCTCCATTAAGCTTCAGCTCTTTCAGTTACTGACTCTGTGGCCTGGGGCGAGCCCTGTCTTTTTGTGCCTCAGTTTCCCCATTTTCAAGTGGGAAGTCTCTAAGATGCCTTCAAGCAGTGGAATTCCTTCCTTCTTGGATCCTCTTTGGATTCTCTCCTTCTTTCCCCCACTTTCCTCATCCTTCTAGTCCTGGCCTCCCTGACACAGCCTTGCAAACAACTACAGGCCCAGGTCCACAACCATGGCAGTTGCACTAGGGAAGCCCATCCCTGATGAGGGTGTGTCAGGGAGAGACCCTCGAGCCCAGGGCTGAGCCTCCTCTGCCTCCCCCTCCCCCAAATTCCCATGACCCAGTTTTGCCCTTTGGTCAAGGAGGGCCCAGCCGGGGCCTGTTTAGAGGTTCCCGGATCCCCTCCAGACCCAGTGATGCCTGAACCAGCCACAGCCACCCCCCCCCACCCCCAGGAGATTTAATTGCTTTCAATTGACAATCAAAACAGGAAGCTGTTTTAGGAAATTTGGGAAATGGAAGGGAGGCCATTAGGAAATTTACATTTGTGAATATGATGCTTAATTAGCAGTGCCAATAAATTAATAGGAGAATCTTGCTGCGGTTCTGGGTTCATAAAACACCCGCCTTTGTCGGCAGATGAAGACCGTGGCAGCCCAGGGCTGGCTGAGGGGGGAGCTTGGGGCCAGGGCCCTCCCAGGCGGTGGCTGCCATGGGGTCCCCGGGCCCAGCCGTCCCCCCACAACACCCCACGCGTGGATGGGGTGCGGGGCAGAGTGAAGCCAGCATAGAGCTCAGAACCAGGAGGCTCCCAGTTCAGATCCTGCCTTAGCCACTTATTCCTTGGCCAAGGAACTCAGCTTCCCAGCCTCCATGTCCTACCTGCCATGTCCTGTCTAAGTCGGGGTGGTCATAATAATGATTTCCACCTTACAGCGTTGTTGTGAAGACTAAATGAATTAATACAGGTAAAAACACAAAGAACAGAGAGAACCTGGCACAAAATAAGTGTTCGTTATTACTGCTGCAGCTCCTACCACCATTATTATTATTAATTGGATAATGAATGAGAAGCACCTGGCGTGAGCAAGGACTTGATAAACACTAGGTGTAACCAGCTTTTAATTTTTCTTTCCTGAGCCCAACCTGCTCCTGGGACAGTCACCCTGGTGGCAATTACCACCGGTAGGGTCCTGCCTGGGGGCCCAGGGCAGAGGCCTCATCTTGCTTCTTGCAGTATCCCCAGCGCAGTGCCTGGCCTGCAACTGGCATGCAGAATCCATCTGTGACAAACACGGGGCACACTGCTCCGGCAGGTGCTTCCCCAGCTGGCAGAACACCGATGCCTCCCGAATGCCTTCGGGATTTAGCTCGGGCTCCTTCTCAGAGCGGCCCCCAAGGCCTCCTATGGCCCAGCCAGCACATCTCCGCATCCCGGGCTTCAGGCCCCAGCTCCTGCTAAAGTGCCAGGTTGCCCGTGCTCCGCGGACATGCCAGCCTGCCCCCTGCCTCCAGGCCTCTGCCCGGCGGGGTGCATGTTGACTGCGCCCCTCTGGATGGTCAAAGGCCTAGCCCTACCAAGCCCTCCCCACGCATCCCATCCCCACCAAGGATTAGAGGCAGCACCAGAAGCCGGGAAACAGGAGGCCTTGGTCCCACAGGCTTCTTTTTTCCCCCAGCCCCTGGCCCCTCCATGCCATCGCCATCCCTGTGCCCTGCTGGCACTTGGACCAGGGACCTGCCAGGCCACTTGAAAGAATTTGGCTCATGGACTCCAGGTCTGCCCTCTGCAGGCTCAGAACCCTCACCCACTCCCACCTCCTCCCCTGGCCATTTCTCCTGTCTCTGCTCTCCCCCCTCACTCGGTCCACACTTCCACAGGCGTGTTTCCATGGCGGTGTGATCGTTTGTCTGTGCGTTGGCTCTCCTAGCTGAGTGCGTGGCTCCTCGGTACTGGGCCTTTCATTTCTTGCTATCTGTAGGAACTAGCCAGAGCCTGCTCTACCCAAATCGATGAATGGACAAGCAAATGAATCAGGGAGTGGGCTCCGATGTTACTCCCTCCAAGGGTGTTCCCTGACTTTGCAGTCAATGATCTGCCCCCCTCACCCTCCACCTGGCCCCAGATTCTTACCTCTTCAAAATCAGGGACCTTATCTTTTTGCTTAGACAGATCCTGGCACCTGTCCTGGAACCTGTCACATGGTAGGGGCTAGTAAGTAATAGATGGGTAAGTAAATGAATGAATGAGTGGATGGACGGATGGATGAACAAGTAAATGCATATCTGAATGAATGAGGGGTTGAGTGAATGAATCAGTGACTGACTGGATGAATGAATGAGTGAACGAACGAATGAAAGAATGAATGAGTGGGAGCTTGAATGACAGGTAGAAAGTGCTTCCCGGAGCAGGGGACAGAGCCCAGCTTCTCCTGAGCTCTGGCCCCCACCGAGGTCTTGTTTCCCCAACTGTTTATTAAGTTGTATGAAGTGCATAGAAAACACGACAATAATTAAAGCAGACACAACAACAGGTAATTAATTACATTTCCAAAATTTGATCCATGCATATGAATGAACAGGAGGTCACAGATTCAGTTGCAGAGGGAACCACCACCCATCCCCCATGCTCCCCAAGGAATAAGGAAGGGGATGTCTTTGCCAAGTGGGGCTCTCAGAGGCTGAGTGGGGGCTGACTCCCCTTCCCCACTATGGCCCTTTTGCTTGGCCCTAGCTCCCCAGGTCAGGGGTGGAGGAGGGGGGTTAAGGAGGGCCATGCAGGAAGACTGATGGGAGGGAGGTCCCCAGAGGAAACCAGGGAAGTCTCCGGTGGTGACTCCCAGGAGGTGGGGGGAGACTGACTGCTAACTTGCGCAGAGGCAGGGGCATGGGTCCCTAACCAGAGCCCATGGGCTGCATGAGGAGGCCCTGGGGCACTTGCTGGGAAATGCAGAGGTTCAAATCCCTGCCTGGATCTTCTGAGTCCAGAGGTCTGAATGGGATCTGGGTTCACTTATCTGGCATCCCCAGGTATTCTGGAAAAGTTGGGAACTCCTCTCTGGCTAACCCCAGGACCTCATGTGCTCAGCCCAGAACTACCCTCTCCCTACTCCCTTCCAAGAAGAAAGCTCCCCTGTGCCCAGAAGCAACATGGACAGGACAAATTCTGAATTGGGGTACAACTATCCTGGAGTCCAGGATGATGGGAGGAGGCAGGGGTGTCTCCCTGGCCCCAGTCCCAGTGATTTTGTGTTGCTGACCATAGCCAGAACCAGGCTTTGGGGGACAGGGGATAATGGAGGGTGGGGCCCTCTAGGCCCTGCCATAGAGAACTGAGTCTCTGGCTTATAGTTTTCAACAGGAAAATGTCCCCTCCTCCAGGAAGCCCTCTCACCTCTAGGCAAAACTGGGCTCCTAAAAAGGCAAGGGGACACCACCTCTCTCTTCACACTCATTCTATGGAAAAGCAAGCTTCCTTCTCTGAATCCAGAGTCTGGGTGTGGCCAAGGATGGGCACCAACAATGACAAGCGTAACTGGGAGAGGTGAAGGACCAGAGCGGGTACTGCCCCAGAGGCCACCTACAGCTGCTGACTGTCCCTGCCACTCAGACTTGAGTACCTTAAGGATGCCTCTTTGGCCACAGGAGCAAGCTTGGTCCCTGTGACCCGCAACCCAGGAGTGACCCTCAGTGAATGACAGTTTCTCCACTCCAGTTGTGAGGTCCTGGGGTGTGTGCTGCAGTCGCTGCAGGGGAACTGAGTCCTGGGCACCCATAGACTGGCCCTTCCCCACTTCCTCACTGTGCTTCTTGGGAGTCCCTTCCAGATAAACACATGCCCAAATCCTTGGTCTGCTTTCAGGGGAAAACCCAACTAAAACAGGGACCATATTCCAGGGAGGGGTGAGAGCCCCAACCTGCTAACAACAATTATCCTGAGGGCCCTGAGTTGCCCTACAAATCTCCCTCCCACAGCTATCATCTCATCTGGCCGTGTCCCCTTTACTAAACAGAAACTGTTTTTTATTCCAGTTTACAGATGAAGACACAGTCTCAGAGAGGCCAGGATCCTTGCTGGCAGTAACAGAGCAAAGCAAAATGCAGATAGGGCCAGCCCTCAGGGCAATTGAGTTTGCAACCCTTTTCAAGTGACCCAGACCCGTGCTGACCTATCAGGGAGGACTTGCAGCTCAGCTTGGGGTTTAAAGCCTGACCTCGTGGGCAGGTGGGGTCCAGGACACAGAGGGAGGGGTGGGGCAGTGGGGGAGATGGAATTCCTCCTCTGTGCTCCAGGCCCCTTGGCTCACCCCAGCTTCAGACTCCGGTGAGGACAAGGCTCAGTTCAGATCTCAGCTGTGTGACCTTGGGCCCATGTCTGCTCCTCTCTGAGCCTTGTTTTCCTCTTCTGTAACAAGAGCCTTACTATCCTAGTCTGCAGGACGTTGCTGGGACTAGAGAGCCCAATGTGGCCGCTCAACAAATGGCCTAGAGATGCTTTCCTAAGGCCGGCAGCCCCCAGCCTGTGATAGTCAGCCCTCCCTTCTGGCTAATTCAAGCTGGGCAGAGAGGGGGGCAGGGGACAGCAGGAATGACCTTGGGGGGGGGGATGTCATTAGAACCTGTTCTCCACTAGGAGAGGTGAGAGGCAGGCCATGTTCCCCAGGGCCCCGTTGGCTTGGGAGCTAAAGCAGCTGCCTGAGAGCTGGGCGAAGGCTCTGCTCACTCCTTAGTAACTGATTGTCAGGGGAAGGTGGCAGGAGGGGAGGGCAAGCAAGCATGGGAGCGCCCCCAACCCCCAAAATCACTGCCTTCTTGGGGGGGGTCCCTCCAGGCTTGGTAGGAGCCTGCTCTTGATATCTCCTGATCCTTTCTCTCAACCCGAGAAAAGCCTTGGAATTCCCCCACGCCCATATACACACCATCCAAACTCTTACTCCAAAAGGACAGGGGCCCATATACATATATAGTGGATTTTCCCGTATTTTATTTTAACTTAAAAAACCACTCATATCTCAATATTCTAAATATTCTACAGAAATGTGGAAACACATGTAATTTTTTTGCACTCATTTTTAAAAAACGAATGAAGTAGCTCACCCTCCTTCCCACCTTCCAGGCTTGCCTCCCCCTGAATCTGATTCCTGGCCCAGACCAAGGCGCGGGGGTAACCGGGGGTGGGCTTCCGGCGCCACCTCCAGCCCTGGAGCACAAGGGGCTGCTGTGGCCCGCCCCAGCTCTGTGCCGTCTCCCCACCTCCTCAGGCTCGGGGTGAATGGGAGGCTGCTCCCCAGACATGGAGGGAGGGTGCGGGGCCCGGAGAGGGCAAGGGCCGGGCGGCGGGTCGGGGGGTGGGGGCAGAGGCGGGACGGTCCCTCCCCGGCCAGCCTTGGGCGGGGTGGGGGGAAGCACCTGCCCTGTCCACGGGTCGGGACTGGGTGCGGGGCGCGGCGGGCCGGTGTCCCCGCGGAGCCCGCGGCCGCCGGTAGGGGGCGCCTTGGTCATGCATTATTCATCGCCGAGCACGCCCGCCTCCCTCGCCTTCCCCCGCGCGGGCTGCGCCGAGGAGCGGGAGCGCGGAGCCTTCACAATATTGTGGCAGCTCCGCGAGTGACGGCTCCGGGGAGGCGGGGGGCGCGCAGCCTTGGGCGGCGGGCGGCGAGTGGCAGCCGGAGCTAGGGCCGGGAGGGGGGTGAGGGGTGGGGGCGATGCGGGGTCACACGGCCCCCGTGGGGACTCAGGCTGGGGAGGGCAGAGCCTCTGCCTCCCATCCATCCTTCCATACTCCCGTCCATCCATCCATCCTTCCATCCATCCTTCCTTCCATCCATCCGTTTTTCCACCTTCCATTCACCAGTTCAACCAGAATATTTTAAGCGTCTGCTACCTGCTAGGTGTTAGGGGATGCAATGGCCAAGGAGGTAGGCATGGCCTCTATCTCATAAAACTTAATCTCGAGGTGTGGGGTGGAGACAGCTGTAAAGCAGGCAAACGGATAATTAAGATACTTTCCGATAGTGCTGCGTGCTGGGCATAGAATAAAGCAGGTGGGTGGGTGGGGCGTGCTGGGGGGCATTCAGGTGGTCAGGGAGGGCTTCCCTGAGAAGGTGACATCTGTGCAGAGGCCAAACCGCCAGGGTGAGCCTGACCTTGGCGGGTCCTTCTAGGAGCGCTGTGAAGATGAATCCCGCCCCGCCTCCATTCCAAAAACCAAGGGCAAGGGTCTTAGTGAAGCCCTGAGGTTTGAGGCTTGGGGGCTCCCCTTTCACCCCCAGCCTTCCTCCGGGCTCGGGGTCACAGGCCTGGAGCCGCGCGCGCACCGGGTGGCGGGAGGAGCAGGTTCCGGGCGCCCCTCGCTACTCGCCCAGGCCGGGCTAGGGCAGCAGGGGGAGTGGAGCCCTCGGGAGGGCCCTGGGCCGCGGAGGCGTGGGCTCAGGTCCCCACCAGCGTCGGGTTCCCTTCACTTGTACAAAGACTCGTTGACGCCTGAGCACATCAATATCCCTAATGACAGAGAAGGCGCTGCGACTCCAGACGGCCTGCGCCCCCGCCGCCTCCGCCCCGCGCCCGCTCCCTCCTGGCTCGCTCGCCTTCCTCCTTTTCTCCCTTCTTCCTCCTTTCTCCGCTCTCTCCTCTTTCCTCTCCCCTCTCTCTCTCCTTTCCTCTTCCCTCTTTCTCTGTCTTCTCTTTCTTTTCTTTCCATTCTCTCTGTCTCAGGCTCCCACCTCTCCCCCTTCCTGGATCCCTGGCAGTTCTGCATTCACAGATTTTCACCAGCAGTTTGGGGTCCCAGCTGGGCCGTCCCTCTGTCTGTCCTGTCCATCTCCAGCTGGGCCCCCATCCCCTCCCAGGAGGCAGCACACGCCCCCAGGCATGGGCCTGCCCTCCCCTCCTGGGGCTCAGCTCCCCATCTCGCACCCCTCCCAATCTGTACCCCAAGGGTCCCCTAGCTGCAGCCTTTCCCACAACCACTGGGAAATTAAAACAGCAAGTTTGGAAGTGGGGCGCCGGGGGTGACGGGAGAGTTTTGGGGAGGATCTTCTGTTTTGTATTTTTTATGACCATATATAATTTCGCATTTCTCCCCTCAGCCTCTGCCTCCTTGGCTCCCAGATGTGTCCCACATTGAAGAATTATCTCTCCTCCCTAGAGTGAAATAAATGCAATCAATATGAGTATTGCTCTCAGGGCCTTGAAATATTACATTAATGTTCCATGTGGTGACATTTTAGCTGGAATTTTCAAATACATTATGATGGTTCAAATTAATATTTATCAGATCAGCTTTTATATTTTGCAAAAGAGAGAGAGAGAGGGAGAGAGGGAGAGAGAGAAAAGGAAAGACAGAGAGAGCATTATTAAAATACAAAATGCAGATCAAGTCGAAAATCGATGGTCCATTTTCCCAGCACTTTCCAAGGGCTGTCTTTAGCTTTCTGGGTTTGTTTTTTTAAATTTATCGGTGTTTCAGGCAAACCTATCGGGGTCTCACTCGGCCCCCTGGTCGGCCGCCCCTCCTGACTGCTTCTCGCAGGCCAGGGGCTCCTTCCTTTTCTGTCTTTCTCTCTTTATTATCCTGAAATGTAAATTACGACATTAGCCTGGTCCTTATTTTTTTTTTAACTCTCTGATGATTAAATCTGCTACACGACATCCTTGTCCTTTCTATAAATTAAATCATCTTGGCTTTGCACCCCCAGCTCAGGGCGGACAGCCACCACACAAGTGTCAAGGCAGAGAGCAGCTGAAGCTCTGGGATCAGCGTCCCCTTCTGGGGTGGACACCGGAGACCTTTGTGCGGGGCCGGGAGGAGATCTTCCTGGCACCCCGTTCCTCCGTAAAGAAGAAATAGGGATCGGAGGAAGGAAGTGGTGGCAATCATCTACTCCACTTTATTTCAGTCATTTCCGAACTGATTACTCTGTGCAGTGGAAAATCCAGGCAGATTAATGGTTTAATTCTCTTTTTTCTCTTTTCTTTTGCTTTTCTTTCTCCCGCCTCCTGTTTTGTTTTTGCCTTTTTTTTTTTTTTCTCTTTTTGTATCATTTTTCTTTTTCCCTTCCTGGAGTTGTGTTAAATAAAGGCTAGCAAGCTTTGGGGAAGTGCCCGGGGCCAGAGCTGAGGCGGAGCAAGGGGAGCAGGTGTGAGCAGGGGCGGCCCCCCACCCCCCCCACCCCGCCCACCAGCTCTGCCCGCGAGCTCTGCAAGGTTTAACAATGTCCACTTCAGCCCCTAACTTTTTCTCTCGGGTGATTTTTGATTTCCTCCCTGCTCAAGCTCCGGGAGAGAGTTTGAACGAGAGGGAGTGCTTATTGTGGGATGCACAGAGGTACACGCTCTCAACACACACGTGCACACAATGCACACACTCACACTCGTGAATTTCTGCTCATGCACGCCGGCACATATGCAAGCACGCACACCGAGACAGCAATCTATACACTCTGAGAGGATCTCCAGAAAGCGAGCTACCTTCCTGATTTCCCTCCACTGCTGATCTGGCCAAAAGAACGACAGGAAACTTAAAAAAGAAAAGGAGAAGGGATCGATTATTCGACCTGTACTTGAACCCGCCTGAAAGAGATAAAGCGGAATTTTCAATAGGTCCCCTGCCCTTTTCACCAGGAGGGAAAGAGGAGAAGAAAAACAGGAGATATTTATATGACAGCAGCTGCTGAAAATAGCATTTCAGAGCCATAAAAAAAAAAAAAGGCAAAAAGAAATTCAATGGTAGAAAAGGCAAGAAACCCCCTGTCTGCTCCCCAAAAGGCGAGGCGGGCAGCGAGCGTCTCCGGCTGGAAATGCCTGCATGCCTTCTATAGATCTGTTTGAAATTATACTTGTCATTGAGGGGGAATTTATGCTTCTATTGATCTGCAAAAGGAAAATATTAAATGGTTTGGTTTTGATCTTTCAGTGACCCCAAGGTCAAGGGTAGTAGCAGATTAGTATTCATAGAATTCATCACGGAATTGCAGCCTGCATCCACTTTATGCAAACATGCTCCAAACACGCCTGGCGAAGCAGGCAGCAAATGGCCAATGACAAGGAAAAAGCCTACAGCACCCACACTCACACCCTGCGGGGCTCACTCCTTCCCACCCTTCGGGGAAAAGAAAAAAGGAACGACAGAGGGCGAGTGGATGGACAGATAGGTGAATGCCCGACACCCCATGACTTTCATGGGCTCACACAAAAGGGGGGTTTCTAGATTAAAAATAAGTACGGCAGCAGATTCAGGAAAACACCCGTGATGGGGACATGGTGTGGGGCCGAAAACCTAGGAACTCCAAGAGTGGGGCGTTTAGGTGCAGTAGCAAGGGGCACCCAGAAGTAGGGCAGCATGCCAGGGCAGGCAATGAGCAGACACTCCCACCCACGTGCGTGTGCATGTACACTCAGTGGGAGGAAGCCTGGGGAGCAGCCTTCCCAGAAGGGAGGTGCAGAGGGCAGGCCATAGGCCAAGAGGGAACTTCGCCCCCCGTGGTGACATTGGTTCTCGCTTCTGCAGAGAAGGGTCCTCAGGTCGAGGGCCGCAGGCCCAGTTGGGAAGGAAAGGCCCTGTAGGTGGGTGTGCCTCCCTGAGCCACCGAGGCACTTCTGCACCCCACCCCCATCCCATCCTCGCCCCTGGCCCCGGAACCTGTGTTCTAATGTGTGTGTCAAAGGACACATGTGGAGCCCCCGGACAAGGGCTGCAAACTTCCCTCCCAGCCGCTGTCCGGCACACGGGTGCCCTCTTAGCAGAGTGTCCCCAGTGGTGGGAACATTTGGTCAGTAATAGAGTCACTTGCCAACGAACTAAAAATAGCCGACCAAGCGTATCCCTGCAATGGCAGGAATTCTGGCTGGCCCTCGTGCTGCCGGTTGAACGGGAGGCCAGCGGGGGGCACAGATCACAACTCGCTTTGGGGGCGGGGACAGGGAGGGGCATGGGAGGCCGAGGGGCAGCAGATCTCTGGGGGGCCCACTCTTTATTGGGGGCCTGCTGTTCTGTGTATTACCTGCATCACGGGGCCACATAACACTTCCAACAACCCTACCTGGAAGGATTGCTCCCATCCCATTGTATAGATGAGAAAACTGAGGCTCAGAGAGGCAGAATCACTTCCTCCAGGTCTCGGCTCCATCCTGATGCCTTAACTGCCCTGCTCTAAGGCCCTCACACTTCCCAGCCTGGGCCAGTTCCCGGGTTGGTGCGCACTTCAGGTTCCGAGGGGGAGGGGGATTCGGGATGAGGACAGAGGTGTGGAGGCCTGGGGAGGGGCCCTGGGGGCTGTGGGGAGGGAGAGGCAGAGGGGCCCCAGCCCTGCCTCCTGGTTCCCGCTAAGGAGGACAGCATTCTGCCTATTAATCATGTTTCATTTATATTAGCTTGACTCGATCTACTGTATATTTGAAATGGATTTAATTTTAGATCACGCACTGTGGAAGGGGGCCAGTTTGGTGTAAGGAGCATTATGAATATTTTCCATAAGCTGGCTATACATTATCCAGGGACAGATATATGAGCGGAGGTCCAGGGCTCCCGGCTGGAGGAGCGACTGCTCTCCTCCCCCTGCCCCCCACCCCGGCACTCTCCTGGCAGCTCCAAGATCATGGGGCTTCAGAGGGACCCCTGCTCTGTCCTCTGTCCCCAGAGTGGGGGTGTCTCAGCTCCTTCTTCCCCCAACCCGGGACCTCATCCCACTGACCTTGGAGCCACTGCTCTCCCACTCCAGGCAGAGGTGCAGTCCTCAGAAACGTGTGCAAGGAGGGCGGAAGCAAGGACTGCATGGGTCTCCCCAGGGGCCAGGAACCCTGGTCTGATCTGCCAGCGGCTCCCCAGAGCTGTGGAAGGCCCAGGGCCCCTACTGTGCTGCAGGAGATGGGGTGGGATTGGAGGGAAGCAGCACTCGGTATCCCACCTTCATTCCCCAGAAGAAGCTAGAAGGAGAAAGCAGGGTTCCTGCTCTACCTGTCCCCCAGGGCCACTCAGCCAAGCAGGAGCAGACGGGTCAGATCTGACTTTCTCGAGAGTCCCCAAGAGCCCCGGGAGCCTCGGCCCCATGCCCCTTTCCTGGGGGTGGGCTGCGGGCTGAGTCTCTGGGCCTCGCCCTTTCCAAGGGCATCAGAGCCAGAAGGCTTCTGGAGCCAGCCTGTAATTCCACACCCACACCGGGGAAACCGAGGCCCGTTGAGGATGAGGGTCTTGTTCAGGGTCACAGAGCAGGGATTGGTAAGGTGCACTAACAGTCACCCCCCCCCCCATTTGTGTAATGTCACAGGCTGCATGGCGCGTTCCGTGCAGAGGGCCCTGGGAGGGAACTAAAATTCGCGGGCTCAAGTGATAAGCCCATGGGCTCATAGCCGGGAGGAGCTGAACTGACCCTCGGTCCCCTTTCCCGAGCCCCGTGGGTGTGACGGGGCTGTCCTGGGGGAAAGCTGCCCACCTCGTGGCCACCCCTCCAGTTCCCTCCATTACCCACCTGGGCAAGCAGCGTGGAACCATCTTGCATCTTCATGACTTCCATGTTCCCCCCTGCCCGTACCCCCCACCCCAGGACTTCCACACCTATGAGCCCAGTTCCTCTCGCCTCACTTGTGATGCGGGTGAACCACCCATCATAGTTCACAGATGGGGAAACCAAGCATCGGGAAGTTGATGAGGTTTATATTCACACCTGCCCCTTCCTAGTTCCCTCCACCCCCAAGTCTGCCCCCAGCCTCATTTCCCCATCCAGATAAGCAGCCCTGTCATTCCACCAGCCACATGTGCCCCAAATCTGACATTTGTCCCTTCCAGTGCCCTTTCCCTCACCTCCCCTGCCCCACTATCACCACTGCTGATCAACCTTTCATCAATAATCTCCTTCGAAGCTTCCAGTCTCTCTACTGCCCCCATCCCTCTAGTCCAAGCCATCCCATCTCTCAGTAGGACCACTGCATGGGTTTCCTGAGTGTCCCCAAAGCCCCCCACCCCCGCTCGGTGGCCGAGGGACTATGATTATGTTGTACTATACCCCCTCCCAGCAGTTTCCCAGAACTCGTAGGACCGAATTCCAAATATTTAAGCTGGCGGAAAAGGCCCAGCAGAGAGTAGCTACACTCTTTCTCCTTCCCACTCTCCTGCAGCTCCATTCCCTGCCTCCACGGACTCTCCGGCTATTCATGGGCCATGAGCCTCGTCGCCTGCACCCCAGGACCTTGGCATGAGCTGTTGCCTCTGCCCGGGTCCCTGCCCTTCTCACTCTTTATGTGGCTAACTCCTCTTCAGCCTTCAGGCTGTGCTTCAGCTTCCCCATGGAGACTCCCTGATCACGCCTGCCTACCCCCTCCAGTCTAAATCAAGTCCCACTTCTGTGCTTTACAAACCCTATAGCCTTAAGGGGATATAAGGGTCTGACTATCCAAGCCCAGCAGGCACGACCCCTGGGTATGCGCGGGCCCATCCCCCGATAGGCATCAGCTGGCACTCACATCTTCCCTGCCACCCGCACTCCCATCACTTCTCCATCCACACAGCGTATAATGCACCCGTCACCCGCCCCAGCCCGAGCTGGCAGCCTTTCAGAAGTGGCATGCGACGCTTCCCTTATTCATTCTTAATTTAAGGCTTTGTGAGTTGTAATATCCCCCCTTCCCCCCAAATCACTGGGGATGGGGACCTCCACTGTCAGCCCAGGGCCAGGAGAGCTGAAGGGTAATTGCATTGCACAAATGCTAATGGTTGTCTGAAGAAGACAATAGCAACTGGGGCACAGAGATGGGGCCTCTCTTAGGACTCCAGTGCCTGGAGGGTGGGGGAACTTGGGCTGGGAGTGGGGTGGGGTTGGGGCCATGAACAAGCTGGGTGCATTTGGGGGATTGTGTGGCCCATAGTCCAAGATGGAGGGAACAATGAGGGGGTTGGGGTCCCAGTTTGGAGGACTTGACTGGGGACAGATGCCCAGGAAAGAGGGTGAAACCTCTTTGTCTTCCAAATTCTGTGCCCTACCCCTGGGGCACGGGCTGCTCCCCGTTTCTGGGGCTAAGATGGCTTCCGAAGAGAATTTGGGAACATTTTTTGGGGGAGGGGGCATAGCAAAGACCTGGACTTGAATCCGGGTTCTGCCTCTTACAAGCTGTGTGATATTAAACAAGCCACTTAACCTCTCTGAGCCTCGGTGTCCTCATCTTTAAAAGTCAGATTTTACCAAGACCTGCCTCTAGGTTGGTCTATATTTAAAAGAGAACACGCCTAGAGATAAATTGCACAGTGTTTGGTACATGTGGGTATTCAATGAGTTAAATGAATGCTGGAGTTTTTGTAACGATTAACCAGTTATGGGTCTGCCAACTGTGTGTGAAGATGTATTCTGTTTATCTCCTGGCTTCTTACCTGGAGGGGAGGTGCTTTCAGAATGGAAGGAGGGTTTGGGGGCGCAAGTATCACCTCCTCCAAGAGACCTTGTGGCCCACCCATTTGAATCTTCTCAATTTCCACCACGGCAGGCGATTGCTTCCTTCACTGCACCTAACAGAGCTTGTAACTAAATCCTTGTTTCCTTGCACACTGTCTGTGCCTCTCTCAAGGCCGCGGCGTTATCAGGGAACATGGCACGGTGCCTGGCACATAGTAGATGCTCACGAAATCCTTGTCAAATGAGTTGATTGTGTGAGGCCAGGCCAAAGAGTGGGAGGCCAAGAGATCTGAGAATGGCAGATGGGTTGGGGGTTCAGGTTGGGGGTGGGCTCTGGACCCTCTTTACTGGAGTAACCTCTCCCTGCTCCGGTCAGCCACTGGAATGGCCCTTTCCCGCCTCCCTGTGGATTCAGGAGCTCAGGAGAGGGGCTGATGGGGAGCCGGGATACCCTGGGCATGAGGGTGGAGCTGGAAAGATTTTTCAGAGTGGGTGTCCCAGTTTCTCCTCCTAGGCTCATTTTTCTGGGCCTGCCCCAGACCACCCAAGCTCTCTGGGTCCCTTTGTCCCTCCCAGGGCAGCTAAGCTCTCCCCAATTTGGGCCTACACAGAGGCCTGACATCCCTTCCTGGGGAAGCTGTGGCCTAGAACCCAGAGCCCGAGATTTGGAGCAGGTGCGGCAGGGTGCTGTGCTAATTGTGGTGGCTGAGGATGAGGATGAAGCCATCCTCCCACAGCCCAGTTCTCTGCCTGGGTCCCCGGGGCCCTGGTCACCAGGAAGTCAGAGCCGGGGCCTCGCAGCTCAGGGGCCGAAGAGGTGGGAGCGGGCACTGGGTTCCATGCCCAAGCCAAGGGGCCTCTGGACCGCCCAGACTGTGCCCCCAACGGGGGTTGGGGTCCTCCAGGGGCCGCAGGTCACCAGTGAGCTGCCCGCTGCACCCACAGGGCCCGGCACGGCACGAGAGCCTCTCAGAAATCCCAGGTCCCAGTGCTGAGGGAGCCATGGATCCATGATGCTGGTGCGGGCAGGGGGAGGGCGAGGCTGGGGGAGGGGGCTCTGTGACAGAGGGAGAGAGGGAGAGGCAAAGGAAGGGAGCGAGACAGAGAGAGAGGGAGAGGCAAAGGGAGAGAGAGAGAGAGAGAGAGAGAGAGAGAGAGAGAGAGAGAGAGAGAGAGAGAGAAAAGAGAAAGAGAGAGAATGAGAAAAACAGAAACCAAGGCAGAGAGAGATACAGAGAGAAGAGAGAGCAATAGAGGGAGAGGGGAGGAAGGGGAGAGGAGTGTGGGAGTCACTCAGACAGAGACGGAGGCTCACATGGAGGGATCCGGAGTTCAGGAACCCGAAGGAGAGGCATGCTCAGTCCCTGTGTGCAGGAGAGAGGAGAGGAGCACGGGGCACCCGCTGTCTGCGGCCCCCTGGGGCTGGGCGCTCTGCTGGGCGCCGGAGATTTGGCCGAAGCTTGCTGAATCGGATGGAAAATGTGCAGGGGTGGGGGCGGGCAGGTGTTTTGCACCCAGGAGAGGGCGGGCCCTCCCATGTGCCCCTGCAGGAGCCGCTCGTGACCATCCCCGGTGTGATGCCTGTGCCAGGCCGAAGTGGTGTGGCAGGTGGCAGGACTCAGTTTCCGCTTGACTGTCCCCGAGAGAGGACCCCATGTGCAGACGGCCCCGCTGGTGGGCTGCAGGGCTGGGGCAGGGTCTGGATGCTGGGTGGGGAGCCTCGCCTTCCCCGGGGGGAGGGCAGGACCTGTCAGCGGCCGCGGGGGCCAGGCGGACAGAGAGAGTGAGCCGCCCAGCGGCCATTGCTCCCCACGGCTGCTCACTTGACACTCTCACCCAGAAGCCACCTGTTCAGCCATCAGTCACCCAAGGAAAACACAGCTTTCCTGAAACCGGGGACTGGAGAGAGAGTCCCAGGAGGGGGTGAGCACGGGGGAAATGCCCGCCTTCTGTCACTTCCAGGGGGCCCCCAAACTCACCCCTGGGAGAGTTGAGTGGGCTGGAGGCCTGCATCTGGCCTCTGAGAGCTAAAAAAAATACATTCTCAATCTGGAACAAACCTGGTATATTTGGGGTAGGGGCGCTTGTGGGGGCATGGGGGGTCACAGAAGTGCCCTCTCAGGAGGTGGGAAGGGACAGTCCTGACAGGGTAGCAGGCGAGTGTCGTGCCCTGGAGAAACTGACCTCGGGAGCCAAGCGGCCCCGGGTGGGGACAGGGCGAGGGTGGGCCTGGGGTGGGGGAGGCGTGGGGTCCTGGGAGCTAGGCAGGGCAGCCGGGGTGCAGGAGGCACTCTCTGGGAGGCCGTCTGGGGCAGTGCCCGGCGTAGGGGCCGTGCCCAGCGGGGTGGCTGTGCCCCGCCGTGCCCCGCCCTGGGCAGCTTGTTAATTTCATCGTTTAGCCCGTTTATGGTGTCCCCAGTTGCTGTTGCTTTTATAAACAAGCATTTTGGTGACCTTCCCCTCCGGACATCAGCTCCGCAAGAATCCCGAGCCCTGAACATTTATAAATAAGCCTTCTCTCAAGTTCCACAACAGGTGTGACCTCCCCCCGCCCCCCTCCCCGTCCTGTCCGAAAACTGAACAGTTTTAACAAGCAAAGGGAAGGCGCCCAGGCTGTCTTAAAGGGGTCGCGTGGCGGCCACGGTGTGCGGAGTTGCCAGGGGGCTGGCCCTCCTCCTCCTCCTCCCCCTCCCCCTCCCCCAGCTGGGGGTCCCAGAGGAGAGGGCCGGCCGGTGGGCAGCTGAACCCCTGACCCTGCTTCCCCCAAACACCACGCCCCAGAGGCTGCGGCCTGAGAGGGCTCCTTCGCTGGTGGAGCATGACCGAATCATTCTGCCATACCCCAGGCAGGTTTTATTAAGCTCTCCACTCCCCTCAACAGTCTGCTCCCCATTTTCTCCCCTCCTTGGCCCCACCCTGATGAGTGTAGAGCCTTTCTCTCTTCCTCTTCCCTGCCAAAAGCTTTCTGACTCAGGATTTGCAGAGTTCATACAGATTAGCTAACTTTCATTTCTTCCACCAATATTCTTAAACCCTTGCTCTGAGCCCAGCTATAGACCAGGCCCTGGGGATATGGAGCTAACAGGACCTGGGCTTGCCCTCAAGGAGCTCACCGTCTAGGGGGGCAGACAGAAAAGCAGCAAGATGAGTGGATCCGGGGAGCCAGGGCTCCTGGTCTGAGTGAGGAGAGACAGGGCTTGCAACTCTTCCTGGGATGAGACTCTTCCTGGGGGGGCAGGTTCCCTAGGAAGCCAGAACATCACTGTGGAGGGATACAGGGAAAAGCATTCCAGGCCAGGAGAGGGACAAGGCAGGGGCACAGAGGCAAGCGGAGTACCGTCCGTGGGGAAGCTGCATTGGTTGCACGTGTCTTCAGCTGAGGGCTTCTGCAGGCATGGCAGGCAAGGAGGGGCTCTTACAACAAACCATCCACCTGTCTGTTCTCGGGAGCAGCGCTGGTTTCAGACTCGGAAACCCTACAGAGCAGGGATCAGGCCTGTGACAATTAGTCCCAGAGGAGAAAATGGGTTTTTAAAGAGTTATTTGGTGCTGGTGGTATAAGATGATGAGATGGTGGCCGTGGTGGTGCTGAAAGATGATGACAGGCAGTGGTGGTGACTGGGAAAGATGGGGAGGAAGACAGGGTGGAGGAGGGGGAGGCTGGAGTTGAAGATTGTAGTGGGAGACGATGATGTGCATGGTGGTAAGAACAGTAGAACGGTCATGAGGTGATCCTGGTGGGTGAGGGAGGTGGGGGTGGGGGTGGCCATGGTGATGGTGATGGCGGTGGTGATGATGGTGGTGATTGCAGTGAGGATGGTGGAGGTGCGAGCAGTGGGGATAGTGATGACGTTGGTCACGGTGGTGGTTGTGGTGGAATTCTAATGGTGGCAATGGTGTTGGTGGTGACGGTGATGGTGGTGGTGATGTGACTGATGGTAAGGGGTGGTGGTTGTGATGGAATGGTGAAGCTGGTGGTGGTAATGGTGGTGACACTGATGATGGTGGTCACGGTGGGACGGTGATGCTGGTGATGGTGATGCTGGTAATGGTGATGGTGGTGACAACGATGATGGTGGTCATGGTGGGATGTGATGGTGGTGACGGTGATGCTGGTGATGGTGATGGTGGTGACAACGATGATGGTGGTCACGGTGGGACGGTGGTGGTGATGGTGAGCATGGTGGTGATGTGACTGATGGTAAGGGGTGGTGGTTGTGATGGAATGGTGAAGCTGGTGGTGGTAATGGTGGTGACACTGATGATGGTGGTCATGGTGGGACGGTGGTGGTGATGGTGAGGGTGGTGGTGATGTGACTGATGGTGAGGGTGGTGGTTGTGATGGAATGGTGATGCTGCTGATGGTGATGGTGGTGATCATGGTGCCCAGCGGTCATGGTGGTGGTGATTCTGATGATGGTTGTCATGGTGGTGACTGAAACAAACCAGAATGAGATTTTCCGCCAGGGTAGCCCCACGGCAGGAAGGTAGGAGGCCCTAATTATATTTGGAAGTGATCACCAATATCATGGTTAAGTTCTGAATGTCAAATATGAAGGTCCAGATAAGGATGAGAACAGAGGAAGAAGCCAAAAGGCCTGGAACCAAGAGGATTGATTCCTGGACAAAGTTGGGGCAAGAGGGGGCCTGGGAGGGAGTCGTCCTGCTACTGGGTGGCATGGTGCCACGGAGGGAGGCGTAATGGAGAGGACTCCTGGAGTGGGTGGAGCGGCAACATGAGTCCTGGGACGGCCTGGAGGGCCAGGGCCGAGCTCCTCTGTCCAAATTAACGAGGGCCTAACTTCCTCCTGTGAGTTCTGTGATTCATGGTTTAACAGGCACTTTCCCCACTCTTCTTGTTTTTACGACTCAGAGCAACCCTTTGAGATGGGTGCTGTAATTCCTTTTATAGGTGAGGAAACCACTCTGGCTGCTTGGGATCCCCTCTCTCCTCTTTGTAGCCTTAGTGACTCTACTTGCCCTTCTGGTCAGCTCAGTAGTCACCTTTTCCAGAAGTTTCCATGAGCAGCCACGGACAGGGTTAAGCTGCCTCGCCTGGGGTGTCCTGGCCTCTGTGCTGCCTTCTTTATTTGCACTGGCCATATCGGGATGCCGCAGCTGCTTGTCTGTAAGCTCGCTGAGGGCAGGGACCTGACCTCCCTCTACCCCACATGCCTGGCACTGGGCTGGCTCAGACGGTGCTTCGGCTTTATTGACCTCAGTCACGAACTGACTCAGGGCCCCTCTACTGCCCCCACCCCGGGCCTCCCAGTGTTGCACCCCCATGCTTCTCCCACACAGGCACAGGCCAGGCCTTCAGAGAGAAGATGGAACATGAGCGGGCCTGGCTCAGCTGCCTGTCTGGGGCCTGCAGAGGGAAGATATGGGGCCTGGGAATGCAACAGCCACGGGGCTCCTGTGTCCTGGGCCCGTCTTAGTGCTCTTCCCGAGAGCAGGCTACTGGCTGGCTGGGCCCCAGGAAGTAATGGTGTCAGACCCCAACTGGCAATACCTGCCTTTGACTTGTCCCTTCCTACAGGGGCTGAGGGCACCCCTGGAGCCTGCCTTCGAAGAGTCGGCCAAGCTCTGGAGGACTTGGGCTGGAATGTGGCCAGGAGAACTCAGGAGCAGGTGAGGGAGTGCTCCCCAGCTCTGGGACCCCTGGGACAAGTCGCCCACTTCTCCTGGTCCTGGCTCTCCAGTGGCCCAAGGACGATTCTAGATGATCCCCCTCTCCGCTTTCCTCTCTCTGAGGTTTGTTTGTCAGCGCAGTCACTGATGGATGGAAAAGCATTTTATGCCCTTTGGAAGGGAGGCCGTGAAAGTACAAGTTTAAAAATCGTTAATATTGGTAATTGCTGTAAAACCAGGCTCCGTGTCCCACGCGCTGCACTGCGCACTCACAAAGAACAGGGCGCTTTCATGCACCTTGTCACGATTGAGCCTCAGAACAACCCCAGTGGTAGGCGGGACAATCAGGAGAGTAAGAGTCACGGCCCCACTGCCTGAGCCGGGCTCTGTGCCAGGTCCTGTGCCAGGTGCCTTATCCTGGCAGACGGGGTCTTCTGGGGCTCAGTCACCCTGTTTCCCTTGGCAAGACCCTACCCCAAAGCACTGGAGAGGTTGTCCCTGCTACCCCCAGCCTCAGTTCCCTGACAGCCTCAAGGGTGGGGAGCATTCTCCCCATTGTCCTGACGTGCAAACTGAGGCTCAGAGAAGAGAGTGTGCTGCAGGGAAACAGTCCGGGGGCTTGAATCCTGCTCTGCCTCAAACTCCTTCCGCGATCCTGGGCAAGCCCCTCCTTCTGCGTGCTGCTTGGCATCCCCCCTCTGTGTGATGGGGGAAGGCGGGTGCCCGACCGAGTGTCACCAGGGGTTCTTTGACTTCATTCATCTAACAAATGTTTTCTGAGCACCTGCCAGACGCTGCTGTGGGGCAACACGGAGATGAATGGGACTGTCACAGCCACTGCCTGCGTTACAATAGAGGGGGAAGACGGGAGACAACGAGGAAAGGGAGACTCAAGTAGTGATAAGCCCTAGGAGACAATGGACAAGGGGCTGTGATGGTGCAAGGGGGAGAGGTGACACTGGGCTGGATGACAAGAGCAGTGGGTCCTGCCTGCAGGCAGTATCAGCCTCTTACCCTGACTCTCTGAGGTCACTTGGCCAGGAAGCGGCAGTGGTAAGACTGGAACCCTTTCCAGTGCAGCCACCTGGGCCAGGGTTAGCTGGAGGCAGCGGATCAGTGTGCTTGCAAAGACTGAGGCTTGGTTTTGCGTCCTGGCTCCACTGCTTACTGGCTGGGTGACTCTGGCATCACCTTTTCCTTCCCTACGCTGCAGCCCGGAAACTGGGATGATCGCAGGACTCACCTCATTGGTTTTCCTTCTCCTGGGGATCACTATTCAGCGAAAGGGTGTGACCTGCTAGGCCCTCGAAGGAGGCAGTGTTCTCACCGGGTCCAGAACTCAGGGCTTTAGACTCCTGGACCAGTGCTCCTTCTACCACGCTTCCCTACCGTGAATGTGGGGGCATCCTTGTGCTCTGGGCCCAGGCGTGGAAAATCCGAGATCTCTTGGGAAACAGGGGATGGGTGGACACAGGGCAGGGAGCCTAGGTCCCTGGCTTCAGAGGCCCACGCTCCCTTGGGATCCTCTTAGCCCCCCACTCAGCACCCCTCAAGGGCAGAGCTTCTGGGTCTTCCTGATACACTGGTGTCTTATTTCCAAGCTTCAGAGTGAGCCAGGCACATTCCATAGATCTCATCTAAAACCACAGCCACCCAGCGGGACCCCTTCCGTTTCACTGGTGGGGAAACTGAGGCTCAGGTATGTGATCAGAGCTTGTGCCAGGTTCCACAGAGGGGAAGGTGGCCGAGCAGGAATTCCGTCAATTAATACATATTTACTGAGAGTTCGCTCTGTGCCAGTCAGTGTTCCAGGAGCTGGGGACACAAAGTCTCTACCCTTGCCGAGCACTCTAGACCAATGACAAATAAACTTCTTGCTTATTGTAAATGCCTGTAGTTCATTCTCACACCTTCTCCAGGTTTTGATACAAAAGTCACCTTCTCAGTGGGACTTTTCTTGGACAACTTATCTAAAGTTTTATCCCCACTTCCTGCTTAAAAAAACTCCTTGCCACTTATTTTAATCTAAAATACCATATGCTTAACTTATTTATCTTGTTTATTTTCCATTTCTTCCATTAGAACAGGGGTTGGCAAACTATAGCCTGTGAGTCAAATCTGGTTCACTGTCTGTTTTTGTACAGTCTGCAAGCTAAGAATGTTTTTTACATTTTTAAATGGTTGAAAAAATTCAAAAGAAAAATATTTCATGGCACCTGAAAATTATATGAAAAACAAACTTCGGTGTCCACAAATAAAGTTTTACTGGGACACAGCCATGCTCATTCATTTACGTATTATCCATGGCTACTTTCACACTGTAATGGTGACAGAGTTGAGGAACTGTGGCACAAGCCGTTTATGGTTCTCATCACTTCGTATTGCTACTCGACTCACCACAAATCACAGTGACGTAGTTATAATTCAGTCTTGCCTCTTGGCCCAAGAGGCCTAAAGTTTTACTATTTGGCCCTTTAGAGAAGTTTGCTGACCCCTGTGCTAGACTATTCCTGACTCCTGCATTAGGGTGCAAGCTTCACAGGGCAGAGGATTTTTTTTTTTTCTAACTTTTTTTTAATTGTATAACATATATACAAAGCAAAGAAATTTTCATGGGCTACCATACAATCCTCTCAGATTTTTCCTTCTACCTGCTCCAGAATATGGGAGGCTAGAGGGCTTACATATTTTTTTATCACCACAATCAACTTTTTTTTTGTTCTCTTTTTTTGTGAAAAATAACATATATACAAAAGAGCAATAAATTTCAAAGCACAGCAGCACACTTAATGTTAGAACATATTTCAGAGTTTGAAATGGGTTACAGTTCCACAATTTTAAGCTTTTACTTCCTGCTGCTCTAAGATACTGGAGACTAAAAGAGATATCAGTTTAATGATTCAGCAATCATATTCGTTTGTTAAGTCCTATCTTCTATGTATAATTCCACCATCACCTTTGATCTTTCTATCCCTCTCTTTAGGGGATGTTTGGGCTATGGCCATTCTAACTTTTTCATGTTGGAAGGGTTTGTCACTAACATGGGGTAGGGAGATGGAACTAGCTGAAGTTCTGGAGAGACTGGGCTTTCCAGGCTTCAGGACCTATCTGGTCCAGGGACCCATCCAGAGGTCACAGGCCTCTGGAAAGTTACACTAGTGCAAGGAACCCTTGTGGAATCTTATATATTCCTTAGGGGTTCTTTAGGATTGGCTGGAATGGTCCTGGTTGGGGGTTGGCAGATGACGATAGGTAGCAAGGTCTAACTGAAGCTTGTGTAAGAGCAACCTCCAGAGTAGCCTCTCGACTCTATTTGAACTCTCTCTGCCACTGATACTTTATTCGTTACACTTATTTTCCTCCTTTTTGGTCAGGATGGAATTGTTGCACCTACCATACCAGGGCCGGATTCATCCCTGGAAGTCCTCTCCCATGTTGCCAGGGAGACTTTCGCCCCGGGATGTCATGTCCCATGTAGGAGGGGAAGGCAACGATTTCACCTGAGGGCAGAGGGTTTTCATTTACTTTTTATTTACTTTTCTGTTTATTTACTACAGTGTCCCTGGCATCTAGCACAGTGCCTGGACATCAGCTTCTGGACATGATGGAGTAAAAGAACTAGACTTACTCTTTCACCTGAAAGTAACAGACAACTGGAAAAATCTATGAAAATAATAGTTTTCAGACATTGGGCAAAACAGCACAGGACAGTGATCCTAAAAGAAAGAAAACAAATGAGGTAAGGCTGCAATTGCCCCAGCTTACTGCCTGGAAAGTTAGACCAGATCACAGGGAAGGAAGAGGGGAGGCAAAATAGGCCCAGTAGTCTCATTGAGTTGAGGAAACAATGTGGAGTTCAGGAAGCCACAAATTAGAATTTATGGGAAAAGAAAGGAACTGCACAGAGAGTATGCAGGGTTTGGAGGAAGATCTTCTCTTGCACCAGCCTGAGTGAAGAGACCTGATACCTGGAACATCAGAAAGTGTCCTCAGGAGAATATTGCCTTTGTAGTGGGACCAAATTAGCCATAGCCTACAGGCTGCTCTGGACTGGCACTAACAAAACTTAAACGTAAGCCTTAATGGGATCAAACCAATTCCAAATAACTTAACTCCATCCCAGAACAAATCCCAGCAACATTTAAAGGAATATAACAAAATCCAGCACCCAACAATGTAAATGCTTAAATGTTGGTTGAACAAGTAAGTAAATGGGGATGGCGGATAATGGAAGCCAGGTTTTTCACTGTTGGAGAGGGAGCTTGCAGATAAACTAGAGGGGAAGGCTGGAATGAGCTCTGATACTGGATTAGACTCAGAGACATCAGTATAAACTTACGTTTGGCTTAATACAGGTATAGACGGATATGGAAACAATTATAGCTATGTGTGTGTACACGGGTTGGTATATATTTGTGTTTCGCCTATCTTTGTCTACTTAGAGGGCCTAGAAACAATGACACCCTATTTCAACAAGCACACCCAGTAAGAATGGTTTCTAATACCATTCTCCAATAAAAGGAGATGGCAGAACCAGAATAGGGAAAGTACAAGATGAGCTAGAGGATCTCGTACTCCCAGAAAGTAAGAAATGCTCCAAAACCAAAGGATGGAGACTAGGCAAAGGAACACAGGAACTAACCTGAAAGAACTCCCTGTGATCAAAGCTGGGGAAATTTGAACAACAAAATAAACAGCGCAATATTGGATTAAAATCCAAAGTATATAATAAATATTCATGAGTTTATATTGATATAAATAAATGATTGGATAAATAAGTAAGTGGTGGGGAAGAGGCAAATCTTCCTTACAGAAGAATTCTACGTAATACATGTTGATACTCCCCCTAAAAAAGATGGAATTGAATTCCCATTCCTTTTAGTGTGTGGTAGACTTACTTATTTGCTTCCAAAGAATAGAGGCGGGGAAGGGCAAAAATAGCAACTCTACAGTGGAAAAACTTGACCAAAACTACTTAATATGATGAAGGTTATTGTCACCAGCGATGTCATGTGCATATCATGAACCCTTGATATGATGTGATGAAAAAGGCCCTTCACCTTTGTGGTATTCTTTCCAAAATCCTATAACTTCAATCTAATCATGAGAAAAATGGCAGACAAAACCAGACTGAGGGGCACTCCGTAGAATATCTGGCCAGTATTCCTCAACATTGTCAAGGCCATGAGAAATAAGAAGAGATGAGAAATTGTCATAGACCAGAGGCTATCAGGGAAGCCTGATAACTAAATGCAATGTGGTTTTTTTGGATTGAATTCTGGAACAGCAAAAGAACATGAATGGAAAAACTGGTGAAGCCCAAATAAAGTCTAGAGCTTTAGTTAATAGTATATACTATTATATAGTATATAATATATACTATATAATTATATATAGTATATATAATATAGTATATACTATTAACTGAATAAATAAATGTTACTGATTTTTGCACATTAATGTTATACCCTGCCACCTTGTTGAATTTATTAGCTCAAGTAACTTTGTTTTGATTTCTCAGGAATTTTCCAAGCATAGGATCATGTCATCTGCAAATAATGAAAATTTTACTTCTTCCTTTCCAATTTGGATGCCTTTTATTTCTTTGTCCTGCTAATTGCTCTAACTAGAACTTCTAGAACAATTTTGAATAATAGTGGTGACAGAGGGCATCCTTGTCTCATTCCTGATCTTAGGGGGAAAGCTTTCAGTTGCTCTCCCTTGAGTATGATGCTGGCGATGGGTTTTTCATATATGCCCTTTATCATATTGAGGAAGTTACCTACGATTCCTATCTTTTGAAGTGTTTTTATCAGAAAAGAATGTTGAACTTTGTTGAATGCTTTTTCAGCATCAATCAAGATGATCATGTGGTTTTTCCTTTTCAGTTTGTTAATGTGCTATATTTAATTGATTTTCTTGTGCTGAACCATCCTTGCATTCCTGGTCGTAGAGTATAATTCTTCTAATGTGTTGTTAGATTCGATTTGCTAGTATTTTGTTGAGAATTTTTGCATCTATGCTCATTAGGGAGATTGGCCTGTAGTTTTCCTTTCTTAAAGTATTGTTACCTGGTTTTGGTATTAAAATGATATTAGCTTCTGGAGCTTAGTTAGTAGTAATGTACCAATATCAGTTTCTTAGTTTTGAAAAGCAAGCTATAGTAATATAAAATGTTAACAGTGGAGGATACTGGGTTGGGGATGTGTAAGAATTCTCTGTACCATCTTTGCAATTTTCCTGCAAATCTAAAATTATTTTTAAAATGTCCAGCATCCGATAAAAATTACTAAGTGAGAAAGATGAAGGAAAATCTGATTCATAACCAAGAGAAAAATTAATCAAGAGTGATAAACCCAGAAATGGTAGAATTATCAGACAAAGAGATTAAAACAACTATTATAATAAACTCTTAAGGTTTAATAAGTTTGAGATAACCATGAATGTGATGAAGAAATTGAAAATATAGAAAAGACCCAAATCAAACTTCTAGAGATGAAAAATACCATAGTTGAAATGAAAAATACACTGGATGGGATTAAGAGTAGATTAGAGCCTGAAAATAAAATACCAGTGACCTTAAAGTCATAGCAATATACACTCTGTAAAATGAAATACAGAGTGAAAAAAAGATTGGGGAAAAAGAGATCCAAACCTAACAGAGCTCCAGTGACCTGTGGGACACTATCAAGAGTCTAATATGTATAATTGGAATCCCAGAGGGAAAATATGGAGACAGAAAGGATATCTGGAGAAATAATGCCTAAATACTTTCCAAATCTAATGAACACTATAAACCCACAGATCCAAAAGGCTCAATGAACCCCAAACAGAAGAAACATGAAGAAAACCACACATCTAAGGCAAATTGCAGAAAACTAGTAATGATAGAACGGTACTGGCATGCAGTACATATTCGTCAAGTATTGAAAGGAATGAAATTAACAAATATATAGAAATATAGAATGCCAAATAAAAGCTAAGGAGAGCAAAATCAAGATAAGGGGAGTGGGGAGTTCAGAGCCCAGCAGGTGGGCATGTACTGTTTTCCATAAGGTGGTCCTGAAAACCTGACCTGGAGCAGAGACCTGGAGGTGAGGGAGCGAGCTGTGTGGAGGTCTGGGAAAGGGACTGCAGGCAAAACGGAGAGCATGTGCAACGCGTGGAGAAGAGAACGGGTCTGATGTGTTCAAGGAACAGCAAGTTCAAGGAACAACAAGCCAGTGTGACTGAAGTGAACAAGGGAGAGAGAAGTAGGTGAGGTTAACAAGGTTGGGCCTTGTGGTAAATGCAAAGACTTTGGCTCTTAAGGTGAGTGGAATGGGGAGTTTTGGACGGTATTAGGGAATGAATTATGTACCCCAGAAAATGACATGTTAATCTTAATCCATTTGTGTGTGTGAACCCATTGCAAACAAGACCTTTTGCTGAGGCTATTTTTAGTTAAGCCATGGCCAACTGAATCAGGTAATTCTATTACTGGAGGCTTTTAGAAAAGACCACTGAGAGAAGCCATGGAAAGCAGACAGCAGCTGAAAGTCAATGGAACCTGGAAGAGAAAGGAGAAAATACCACCATGTGTGTTGCCATGTGACAGGAAGGCCAAGGAACCCCAGAGATTGCCTGCCACCTGGAAGATACCGACCTGGGAGGGAGCAAGCCTTCTCACTCCTGAGACTGTAAGTCAATAAATTACTGTTCAGTCAACCATTGTATGGCATTTGTTTTAGCAGCCAGGAATCTAAAACAGAGGGCTTTGAGCAGAGGCATGGTATGATCTAGTTTTAGAAGGTTCATTCGGGACTGTGGGGGGGGGGGCAGAAGGGAGACTGTTTAGGAGGCCATTGCAATAATGCAAGAGGAAAATGATGGCAATCCAGGACTGGTGGCAACAGTGGGAGTGGCAAGAAGCCATCCTTTTAGAAAAGCAGAGAGGTGCACCCCTCTGGAGGGCAATGTGGTGGCTCCACAGGAGACGAGGGGTGGGGTTGCCACAGGATCCTGCAACCCTGTTGTTAGGTGTATACCTGGAGGAACTGAGTGTGGGGACACAAATGGACCTTTGCACACTGGGGTTTAAGGCGGCAGCTTAAGCGATTTGCAATGGATGGAGGTGGCCAAAGGGTACATCAACTGAGAGATGAAAGAAGAACTGTGGTGTATACATATAACGGAATAAAGAGCAGCTGCAAGAAGAAATGAAGTTGCGAAGCATGCAACTAGGTGAATGAAACTTGACCACAGTATGTTGAATGAAATGCCAGAAACAAAAAGACAAATATTATCATGCTTCACTCATATGGAGTAACTATAATATACAAACTCGGAGAATTGAAGTCGAGAGCATGGGGTACCAGGTTGGGGACTATTGTAAAGGGTCCTGGATTGTAAGCTCTTACAGCAGTCACATCTATTCTGTTGTAACTGTTATTTCTAAATTAGAAGATACTGAGCTATTTATGTATAACCTGGTTGTCCTCAGAAACTTCAGGTAACTGTGTGATATCTGAGACTCAGAGTTAGAGCCCTGAACCTATGAAAGTCAGCATTACCCCATACAGCAACCATTTAAAAAGTTGAAAAAGTGATCAGACTTCGACTAGAGATATGAATGAAGCTGATCTGAATAGGACTAAGGTAGATCCAAGTACAATATAGAAATATTTTAAAACTTCAACTTCTGTATGAGACCAAAGGAAGGGATGTTTATTTGGGGCAAAATTTGTATTTTTGGCAGCATATTATCTAATTTCACTTGCATAGCCAGTTTATTTGAACACCACAATTACATGAAATCTGAATAGAGCGTGAGATTTTGTTGGTTTGTATAGCTGGTGTGATGCCCCAATATATCCCAGAGTAATTTGGAAAGAGAATAAAAAAGTATTTGCAAAATCCCCTTGGGGGACTAGGGGAAAACAAGGAAATATGAAACTTCCTCACCTGGGGAATTCCCTGATATTCTTGCAAGCAGTGGGGACAACTAATTTAATAGGCTAAACCTTCTATCTTGGGGTTCACCCTTATGAAATTTATACCTGCAAAGGAGAAGCTAAGCCTACTTATAACTATGCCTAAGAGTCAGCCCAGAGAACCTCTTTTGTTGCTCAGATGTGGCCTCTCTCGTTAAGCCAACTTGGCAGGTGAATTCACTGCCCTCCACCCATGTGGGATGTTATTCTCAGGGGTATGAATCTCCCTGGCAACATGGGGCATGAATCCTGGGGATGAGCCAGGACCCAGCATCATGGGATTGCGAAAGCCTTTTTTGACCAAAAATGGGAAGAGGGAAATGAGACAAAATAAACTTACAGTGGCTGAGAGATTTCAAACAGAGTTAAGAGGTTATCCTGGAGGTTGTTCTTATGCATTACTTAGATGTCCCTCTTTAGTTTATGGTGTATTCGTGTGGCTAAAGGGAAATACCTGAACTGTTGACCTGTGTTCCAGTAGCCTTGATTCTTAAAGATGATTGTATAACTCTATTGCCTTTACAATGTGACTGTGTGATTGTGAAAACCTGTGGCTGACACTCCCTTTATCCAGGGTATAGACAGACGAGTGAAAAAATAAGGACAATAAACAAATAATAGGGGGGATAAAGGGTAAAAAAAAATTGGGTAGATTGCCATACTAGTGGTCAATGAGAGGGAGGGGAAAGGGTTATGGGATATATGAGTTTTTTCTCTTTCCTTTTTATTTCTTTTTCTGAATTGATGCAAATGTTCTAGAAAATGTTCATGATGATGAATAAGCAACTACGTGATGACATTGTGAGTCACTGCTTCTGTACTTTGGATGGACTGTATGTGCGTGAAGACATCTGAATAAAAATATTAAAGGAGGGCCACGGTGGCTCAGCAGGTAAGAATGCTTGCCTGCCATGCCCGAGGACCGGGGTTCGATTCCCGGTGCCTGCCCATGTAAAAAATAAATAAATAAACAAAGAGAAGAGCTGTCTCTTAAAATTTAAAAAAAAAAAAATATTAAAGGAAAATAAGTAGTCCTTTTGAAGGTGGAGACACCTGGATTTGCCAAGAAAAAGGAATTGGATGCAGGATAGAGGGAAAGGGTAGTAAAGGGAGACACTAAAGCTTTTAGCCTGGGCCATTGGAGGACTTGTGTTACCATTTACGCAAAGGGAAGACATCATGATGAGAAGGTTGTGGAGGTGGAGACAAGGTACAGCAAATACACAGCTTCCCCTCACTCCTCCACGTCCCCCCCACTCCTCCACGTCCCCCAAGGCGGCCGTCTCTGATGGATCACCCCACTCTTTCTCACTGATCTTAAATTCAGCCTCAGACTTCTTCTCACCACAGTGCACGGTGCCAGCCCTTGCTAGTTCTCGTAGGAGGCTGTGGGTGCAGCGGGCTGAGAGTTTGAGCTTGGGGGCCTGACCCCCTGGGTTTAAAGCCTGACTCTGCCACTAAGTAGCTTATGACTTTGGACAGGTTACTTCATTACTCCGCGCCTCTGCTTCCTTATTTAAGTGTTCCCTCATTTTCCTAGTTCCCTAATTTGTTAAATGGGGCATTATAATACTTGGCACTTATGTGATTGGGTTTTCATGAACATCCGACATGAGAAGGGATGTATAAGCCTACACATGGTGCCTGGAACACAGCAAGGGGCCCATAAATGGTGGTGGGTACAGGCCACCGTGATGGGCCTGCCAGTGTGCTGCCCAGAGGAGCGCATGTCTCCATGGCCCCCGGGAAGGGGAAGCCAGGAGCAGAGGAACCAAGCGCTCATGGTTTAACCTCTAGCTTAACCAGAGTTCTGAAAACCCCCTGCACGGGCCAAGATGAAAACTCTCTCATTTTTTGGACAGAATGGATAGTTGTTGAAATGTAAGAAGTCCCTGTTGAAAAATGTCCCTGCTGCGAGCGCTGCTGGGTGGATTAGCTGGCATTCCTTCTCCTGCATTGAGCGGAGTCGCAAGCTAATAAATATTTCAGAATTGGCTGTATTCAATCCAGCCCTTGTCCCGTTTGACGTCTGTTCTCTCAGCTTTCAGAAGGAGACAGGTGCAGAAGGATGAAAAGGGATTTAATTACTAAACATCCCTAACCCCCGACATGCAAACACTGCTATACTGCACACACACCTTTTGCACACGGTCACGCACATCCCACGGGCTCCGACACACGGCCCTAGGCACACCTGTGCGCACAGGACCCTCGGTTCACCCACACCGAGTTATTTCCCAGTGCAGTACACAAGCCATGGAGGAGCCACAGAGTAGCACATGGGCAAGCAGTACATGTGCACTCACGCGTGCCCACAGGCACACTTAATACCTGTAGGTGCTCAGGAAAGCAGATTGACAGTTGATATGGATGGACAATGCACCTGTGCTCATTTATGACATGTGCCCATGCAGGTGTGTGCGTGCCTGATCATACACTTATGCAGCTGTGCATGTTTGCACATCCATGTGTGATGTGTTTCTGAGAAAAAGAAAACTTCAAAGGCCCTGTCATTGTCAAGTTATTTTGTTCACTACAAGGGAAAATTAGGAAATGGAAAGCGGCACATAAGCCTTTCACACTACAAACGTATTTTCCTTGACATGTTGTTGAGCCAATGGCCACAGCACACAAGTGTATACTCTTTGCACAGACCTTCCGGTCCATGCATGTCTACGCCCACTAACCATGTCTTCTTCCATGTGCCCACACTGTCATACACACTCTTGTGCACACGCCCGACACACACATCTGCACACACCAATCCTCTGCCACCACTTCCGTTCCACTCCTTCCTTCTCTCTGTGAACTCGCTGGGCTCAGGCCTCTGGCTGCTGTCTCTGACCTAGAGGCTGGGGGAAACAGAAAGGATTCCCAGGGATGGCTGACTGGTGGCCGGTCCTGACTGGAGAGGAGAGGTCATGCCTTTGCATCCCCATTTAGTGGTGAGACAGGGAAGGGCCTGGGGGCGGGGGGCGGGTGGCAAAGCTGGTGGCAGAGTTCTGACCAACAGCCCTTCTGATTCCCTGACATCCACCCTCAGGGCTGGCCACATGGGCCCAGGAGGTCAGGCCCCATCTCAGGTTTGGGGGACTCCAGCACTAAGACCCCATCTGAAGATCTGAGAACCCTGGGTAACCGGCGCCTGCTTGGCCATCACTGATGGAGAGGCAGGGAGTGCCTCCTAGGTGCCATGCCCAGGTGAGACGCGAGGACTGTTATGTGCTCTGTGCCGGCAGTCCCGCCTGATTCTCAGCGAGTTCTCAGTTCCACTCCACCCAAGCCTTTGGGTGGGCCTCAGACTTCCTGGACTAGCCTCATCCCTCAGGGCACAACCATGATTTTCTTTTCCAGGCAGACACCTTAGGATCCAGCAGGGGTGGGAGGGATTGAAGACTTTCAAATAACCAATCAGTAGACCCCACAGAATGTATGGAAATTAATGTATGCAAATCAGCATTGAGTCTTTTTGCATCTGCAGCCGAAGTTATCTGCGCTTCCTTTCCTTTGACAGGAAGGTTGGGTGCTCCGGGTCGCAGCAGGAGCGTGTCTGGTGCAGGTCTGAGGTCCCTGGCGCTGGCCCAGGCCCCAGGCCGCCCCCCACTTCCCCCATCCGCCTTCTTCCCACTGACAGGGCCAGGTGGCTCCCCATAGTAGTGGGGAGGCCCCTCCCCTGACCAGTGAGTGTGTCCACACACACACTCACCCATACTCAGTCACCCCCTTACACTCGTTTTCACGCAGACTTGCCTGTGCAGACACGCTCATGCACACACACTCCTCCTACACACCCATATACACCCACACACCCATACCCACCCGCACACCTATGGTCCCATCCACGCCAAGAGTCCAGGATCCTGGGAGAGGTGGAACAGTAGGAGGGTGGGGCTGTGGGGCCAGCCCAGTGTGCCCCACTGGAGGCCGGCCCCGGGGCCAGCGGTCAGAGCGCAGCCCGGCCACTTGTGGGCTTCCCAGGCTGCAGGGGACCCCTGCCACAAACGCGCCCACAAACACCCCCAGTAGCCTCTGGGACAGGCAGCAGAGCTCCCAGGATAAGGCCGCCCTCGGGAAGCGTAATTGCGGGGTAGAGAATGAGATAATCGGCACTGCCAGGAAGTGGGGAGGCCCTGCGCGCTGCCTTTGTTCCACCAAGGAGCGGGTGGGAGCACGGGAGGGAAGGAGCCGCCGAGTCCCGGCTGGCTGCAAGGCGTGGTGGAGGTTCCTCCAACCTCCTCTGTCACCAGGAGGAAGGCGGGCACCCTGGGGCCCTGAGCCCCCCCCCCCCCCCCCGAGTGCTGCAGTCCTCAGGGCACCGGTCAGCACCCAGGCCTTGCGGGAGCCTGGGAACCAGCCTCACTTCCCGGGCCTTCCGTCCCCCTTCCCCGCTGTGTCCAGGAACCGGGTGGCCCTGCACTCAGATCCTGGCTCTTTCACTTAGCTGAGTCCACCTAATGTCTTCAAGCCTCGGCTTCCTCCCCATGACGCTTTCACCCAGCGTGGGGGCTTTCTGGGCTTACAGAGCACCCCGCACTGTCCCAAATTCAGCAGCAGTGTCCTGTGTTGAACGTGGATCCCACGGCCGAGCTGCACTGAGGGCCTGGCTTGCACTCTTGCCGCACCCTCCCAGCAAGCCCATGCAGCCAGTATTCTGTTATTATTCTTGTTACTCTTCCCATTTTATGGACATGCAAACTGAGGCACGAGGAGGCCCTAAGGTTCGTGGGCGTCGCTCACTAGGTTTCTGGGATGCCAGGGCCCAGCCCATGCTGCCCACATTTGCCCACTGTCCCTCTCCTGGCTTCTGGACACTCAGGTGTGGGATCCTTAACAGCCACCTTTCCAAGGGGACTTCTGCTTGAAGAGTGTGACCAAGGAAGGGATGGGGTAATAGTGGACTTACAGGAGGGGGGCAGAGCGCCTCTCCTGGTTCCTACCCATCACACCAGCCTGCCCCTTGATGGCTCATCCACATCTGGCCAGGCGCCCTGCCGTTTCCCTCCACGTCTGCCCTGCGCATCCTCACATGCTCCTGTGCTTTCTTGGCCCAGGGCCCTCCCGTGGGTGCCAGGCATGTGGGGCCAGGGATCCCTGCGGGGTCCCTTTGGGAGACTCATGCCTCCCACCCCTGCAGCAGCCGACACTTGGCACCCATACAGCTCCAGCCTCATCGCACTCACCGATGCAATCACCGAGGCCAGGGAGAGACCCCAGTACCCAGCGCCCTGCACGCATGGACACCTCTCCCTCTTCAAGCCTCAGTTTCCTTATGTGTACACAGGGCAGACGATTCCAGCCTCCAGGAACTCAGGGGCTTCAGGAATGGACTGACAAGTAATGTGGCATAACAAGTGTGGGAGGCACCATCAAGAGCACAGTTGTCAGTGCATCCTTTGCGAGTAGGGGCTGTGGTGGGGGGACCGGCCCTGCCCTAGATGCTTCTCTCGTGTCCCCTCCTCCAACCCCTACACAAATCCTCTGGGGCAGGTCTTCTCAACCTCCTCCTGCCAGTCCCTCTACCTGGAATGCTTCCCTCCCAACCCCACCCCCACCCCGCCCAGGTCTGCTTGGATCACTCCTGGACCTCCTTCTGGGGTTGACTCAAATGCCAGCTTCTCAGCAAGGTTTCCCTGGTCCTCCTGCCTCAAGTTGCAACCTCTGGAGGCATTGCATCCCTTTATCTTGATTGCTGTCCGGCTCTCAGAGGACAGGGGTTTGTATCCAATTGTCCACTGCCACTTTGCTGGTGATTTTCTGGCACCATAGCAAGTGCTCCGACACCCTTGGTGAACGGATGCTCATTTTACAGATAAGTAAGTTGAGGCCTGGGAGACTTCATGACTTGCTGGAGTGGCTGGTACGTCTGGAGTTCAGCCCTCTCAGGACAGCCCAGGCCAATGAGAAGCCCACCCGTGCCTCCCACCCCCACTCTGGGTACCAGAGGGGACAGTGGGAGGGGCCGGTGGGGGGTGGGGGAAGCCCTGATCCCTCCCCTCCTCGCTATCCCCCACCCCCACTCCTCGAGGCCAGAAACCCGACACCCGCAGCCCATCTGCTGCT
This sequence comes from Tamandua tetradactyla, assembly GCF_023851605.1. Classification (NCBI taxonomy): domain Eukaryota; kingdom Metazoa; phylum Chordata; class Mammalia; order Pilosa; family Myrmecophagidae; genus Tamandua; species Tamandua tetradactyla. The sequence goes on from NC_135328.1 coordinate 214,533,002, forward strand.
CAGCTCACCCTCCTGTCAGCGGCCCCCTGGAGGCTGCCGGCCCCGTGGCTGCCGAGCAGTGATTGCTCACTGAATGGGTTGAATGGGCAGGCCTGGTGCCCCTGCCAGGTGTGCCATTGTGCCGCCCCGCACCTGCCCGGCGGGGCGCAGGCCCTGCCCACGTGGACCCTGGCCCCGGCTGAGAGAAGCCACCTACCTGCTTCCTGAGGGTGGGGCTGGGGGGTTTAGACGCCTGCTGCTTCCCCACCCATCCACCCCAGGGTAAAGTGCTGCACCCTGCCCTGAGTCCTTGCCCTGCTGGGGGCAATCTCCCCAGTCCCTTCAGCCACCCGCTGCCCTTCTAGCTTCCCTCCTTTGCCTCCCAGCCCCCACCCCGTGAGCGCGCCATGGGGTCCTGATCCCACCACTATTGGCCGCAACGGACCGGTGCCCTAACCTCTGTGTGCCTGTTTCTCGTCTGTGAAATGGGGATGATCTTAGCAGCACGGTCCTCATGGAATTGTTGGGAAGCTCAAAAGGTCTGGTCTGGGGGCCACTCCTACCAATGGGGGGTGACGGAGAAAGGCAGTTATTATTATTAAGACCTAGCAGCGTGCCGACGGGAACCCAGGAGAGTCGGTGCCAGCCCCCAGCAGGCCCAGCCCCGAGCCCCCAGCTCGCCCCCCTACCCAACCCCCACCCCCAGCCTCCCGCCCCCGCTCAATGAAAATTTAATGCCGGGTAATGACAGTCTGGGCTAATGAAAGAGGCTTCTCTTCTGGCAAAAAGAGAAAAACAAACAAAAATCAACAACCTGCAAGGGGGCATTAACTTTTCATGAGCTGCTCTCCCCACTGACCCCCCCCAACCCCGGCTCACCCTGGCAGAGCCGGCCCCCTCCCTCCTCGCTTGCTTCCCTCCCAGAGCTGGGGCTGGGCAGCCTGGAGTGGGTGGGGGCCTGCTAGATGGGGGCTGGCTCTTTTGGGGGGTTACCTTCTCTGGGCTCCCCGACAAAGCCTGGAAGATGGAGGGGAGGCCCTGTGGAGGGCTTTGGGATGGAAGGATCCCGCCCAGAGTGGGCTCAGGATCCCCTTGGCTGCGCATGGCCCCACAAGCTCCGCTTTCTCTGCTGGCAGCAGGGCTGGAAGTGGTTAGAGGAAAGAGCAAGAAGAAGCTTCTCTCCCTCTTTTTCCCTCTCTTTGTGGTATCCCGGAGAGCCATTGGCTGCTGCCTGTGATATCCTGAGAGATGCGACAATTAATTTTCTTTTAATCAAGGTCGGATGAAGTAAATTGGTGCGGCTCTGCAGCCCTTCATTTTCTGTTTTTGCAGTGATGCAAAACAAATATGATCAAATTATGCTCCTTCTCACCTTATTGAATTAGGAAGCATGACCGATCAGAGGGAGTGGAAGTGTTCTATACCATGCAACCCCCCCGACCCCCTCCCCACTCCAACCTCTGTCTCTTTGGATTCATAGGGACTCGGAGCAAGATGGCCTTCCCCAGGGATGCTGGGGGACAGCACCCAGCCTGGTCAGTGCTCAGAGAATGAGTGATTGAACGAATGAATGAATGAATGAGTGTGCGAGTCCTTGATGATGTAGCTGGTCATGAGTCAGAGCCAGGTTGGGCAGGGAAAGGCGCTTGCTTTAATGAAGCCCCGAGTGGCATCTGACAGGCCTCTAGGATGGCACCTTGTTTGTTTCTTCGCGGGGTTTAGCACTGTCTGAGATAATCTTGTTCGCACACCTGTCATCACACAGACAGTCTGTCTCCTCCTCTCGGTTTTGTGCTCCCGGAGTGCGAGGCCTCGGTGGGCTTGTTCACCACAGGGCCCAGCACATAATAGATGTTCAGTAAATATCGCTCAGCTGGGCAGGTGCTTTTTAATACATCCTGATGGAGTGGCTGGGGCTTCTGGCTCAACGAGGAGACAGACGTCGCCAATCCCAACACAACCCCGAAGGGGGGGCCGTCTGAATTAATTCTGCACCGCAGGTGGTGAGGAGGGGACATTTGAGCTGGGTTTAAAAGGTAAGCAGGGGGCGGGCCGCGGTGGCTCAGCGGGCAAAGTGCTTGCCTGCTATGCCGGAGGACCTCGGTTCGATTCCCGGCCCCAGCCCATGTAACAAAAACGGAAAAACAAAATACAATAAAAGCAAGAAAATGTTTGGAGATGTTTCCCTTTCTTCCTTCCTTCCTTCCTTCTATCCTTCCTTCCTTCTCTCTGTCTTTCCTTTAAAAAAAAAAAAAAAAAAAAAAAAAAAAAAAAGGTAAGCAGGAGTTGGACCCAGGGATGACAGGAAGAGAAACTTCTGGCAGGGGAGCGGTGTGTGCAAAGGTTGGTGACCAGCAGGAACGGGGTCGGTGTGGAGAGAAGATGCTGGTCTGCTCGGCAGGAGAGACTGCCACAAGCAGGACAGTGTGACCTAGAGGTTAGGAGTGTGTGCTGCGGCACCCGGTGACCTGGTTTCAAACCCCAGCTCCCTTCTGGGACATTTCAGAATGCCTCTGTTCCTGTCTCAGAGTCACGTGAGGAATGAATGACGCAACCACGTATGATGTCCTAGCACGGAAGCACCCAGGAAACATCAGCTGCCTTCATCACCCTTGTTTTTATTTCTATTGGGAAAGGCCCCGAGTGCGGTGCTAGGGGCTGGCCTCCAGAGGCGGGCGGAGCCCAGGGCTGAACAGGCGGCCGCATGGGCCTCGCCTTGCTGGCAGGCCAGCCCACGACTCTCAGAACAAGGCAGGCAGGTTGGAGCTCAGTAAACAAGTCCATTTTGCAAGTTCCAGGGGAGCTGGCTGTTTAAAGGACACGTATCCCACCTCCTTTTTTGAAGCAAAGAATTATCCCCCCAATGCCACGGGTTAGGAAGTCCAAAGAGTCACCTCTGCCTAAAGCAAGGCTGACCTGTTGCCCTCTAAGCTGCGGCTCTCAGGAGTGTGCCCGGAACCTCTCATCCCCTGACGTGGGCAGGGTCTTGTCCTAGGGGGTGCTGAGGACATTGATGACATTGCCACTGTCATTGGGGAGCTTAAAGTCTACTTGGAGGAAACACACATACACACACATACACGCACACACCTGTGCATCATGTACACATGCACATACTGCAAAGAACAGAAGACCAGAGAAGCTGCCCAACCACCCACAGGAAGACACACTGCTTCCAGGGCATTGGGGCAGAGGGACAGATGGCTCAGGGAGACACAGTGACGCCGGCAGGCTGACTGGAAGAGGAAGAGGGTCTTTAATTGGGGTTTTCTGGGAGTATGGAGGTGAGGAGGTATTCTTGATAGAAGGAGAGGTGTTTGGGGAAGTTCAGGGTTGACGAGAGTCCCCGAGGGCCTGTGGACAGGTCAGATTGCCCTTCTCCCACGCCTGAGGGCAGGGCCTGCTGGGAAACCATTCCTGAACCTAGTCCTTAGAATATTCTGGGATGAGCTTGCATTCCACAGTTCTTGGGTCTCAGATGAAAAGCTTTGGGTTTCACCAGTGCCTGCCTCTTGCCAGATTCTGGGCAGCCTGATGTCATGTGCAAGTTTTGGGCTTTCTGGCTCTATCATGTCTGAGCTGTGTGACCTTGGACAAGTGACTTGACCTCTCTGAGTCCAAATAGGAAGAACCTCATAAGTCTTACTGTGCGGCCTCATCAAATTGTCCAATATCTCTGGGTCTGCCTAGCCTTGAGGGGAGCAGGGCAGTTGGTTCTTGGTGCTTAGGCTGGTTTGAGGTGGTAAGAGTCTGGGGGATGCCTGAGCCATTAGGCCGATGAGTGACTGAGCATTGTTCCCTGGCACTCCCCAGTGTGTGCCTGCTGTGCCCCTGGGCCTAGCCACAGCCTGTGGGGCCAGTTGCTGGGTGGGGTATTTCGCCTTGCCAACTGAGTCATCACTCCAGATGGAGCAAGATCATGACATCTTATCTCTGTCATCTCCCTAGTGCCTTCCCTTCCCCTTCCTCTTCCTGTGCGCATCTCCTCCCCCCATCATCAGATTGCCCAGTAACACTGTGACTGCTCATCCCCAAATTTCTCTTATGCAAAACAAGATCTATAGTCCTACTAGGCCTTCTGTCTCTTCTTCTCTCAGAGCCACAACAATAGTAACAGCTGGCATTATTTAGTCATCACCAACCACCAGATGCTTTACACACATTGAATTTAATCCCTTTATTTGCCACATGCAGTTGAGATAATTACTATCCCCATTTTATGGATGATGAAAAGGAGACTCAGAGAAGTTGAGTTGGACTGAGATTTTAACCAGGGTTGTTCTGAGGCCAGAACTCATGGTCGTTCCAAGATGCTTTGTGAGGCGTGTCTTCACTGTACCCCTCCTGACTCTCTAATGGGCCAGTCTCCTCTCAGAGCCCCTGCTCCGGGAGTCCCCATTTGGTTCCTACCAGAGCCGACTTGTCCCAGGTCCCAGCCCACCAGGGTTCAGGTCTCCCAGGTGGTCACTTCACGAAACTGGTGTAATGGGTCGCTTCTCTCCAGAACTCACTAACTCCTTCCCGGGAAACGCCACCTGGGTCCAAGGAATGAGTCCAGTGTAGGAGAGTCTCCAGCAGGCCCCGCAGTCTGTTCTAGAGCCATGGTTGGGGCCAGCACCCCTGGGACCATGCCCACCGGCAGCTGCTGCCCTCCCCAGGGAGGGGCCCGGGATGCAAGCAGGAAGGTGATGGAGAGGGAAGGGGCTGTGCGGAGGTGGAGGAGGGGGCGGACAGGGGGGTGCCCAGCTGGTGAGCAGCGATCCTTCCTTATCCCAGCATCAGCTTGTCGCTTTTCCAGGCTGAAGTTTCAGATCTCGCTTTCACTTTGGCCTTTGATCACACTCGGAGGGGAGGCGGGTGGGCCGGGGAAAGACATGGGGCCTTGAGCGCTGTTGGGGAGAGTGGATTCCGACCCCCTCCTCCCGCCACATACGAGTATCCGCTGTCAGAAGTGACACTCTGAAGACAAGTGACATGTGTATCTGGAAGTGGGAGCTCCAAGGACGAGACCCAGACCCAGGCATGGCCTCGGCCCCGCTCCGGGGCTGCTCTTTTTATTTTTTTTGTTTCCCAAATGAAAATAGCTTTGTTGAGTCCCACTCCCCTCCGATTATTAAGGCCACATGCATTTGTTGTGTGAGATCCCGACAACACAGGTAGTGCAAAAACAAAAGGCGAGTCCTCAACTCCCCCCTTCCATTGCTGACATTTGGGGGAAGAAGGAAATGTCTTTATGTATATGTCCACATGAGGCTGTTCTCCTGATTATAAAAGGTAAAAAAAGGATCCCGTGCCTCAAATTCTTTTGAAAACTTCCTTTTCCACTTCACAGTATATTCTGAACATTTCTCCGGCTCAGCACATCACATTCAGCGATGGCATACGTGCCTGGACGCTGGACTTTATTAGACCGATCCCTCCAGGCTGGACATCGTAGTCGTTCCTGGGTTTTGGCCCTGCCCAGCAAGGGGGCTGGACGCGGATCCTTTGCTTTCCTCTCCTGGCCCTTCCTACAGGGACAGCTCAGCACCCGTCACCCCCTTTCTTTCCCAGCTCCGTCCGCGGCGGGGTCTCAGCTCACGTGAGCTGGCCTGGGCTACAGGCAGGGTTTGCAGCATGGGAAGTTCTGGGTTCAAGGGTAACCACGGGACCTCGAATAAGCTCCTTTACTTCTGTGAGCCACAACTTTCCAATCTGATGAATGGGGAACCTAATAAACCCACTTCGCAGGGCTGCTGTGAAGGATTTATGGGCTTGTGGGAGAGAGCGTGCTCAGTCCTGTGGACAGGGTGGGGGCTTGGCGCACTCTGGATGAAGCTGAGGCAGAGGAGGGAGGATTGGTCCAGGCGAGACGGGGGAGGCCTGGGCAAAGGTGCTCAGGGGTCCCGACCTCCTCTGTTCCTTCGCCCTCACACCTACCAGTCTTTCCATTTGTATTCCTCGCTTTTAAAATTGTATTCTTCGCTTAAAAAACACACACACACACACACACAAGCTTCTTGTGGAAAATTAGGAGACACACAAACGTTCTAAGAAGCAATGCGACTCCCTGGAGATTTGACCTCCATGAGTGACCTCCTGTGAACATTTCCTGGTCATGGATCTGAAGGACAGAACTTCCCCAGGGGATGTGCACTGGGTCTGCAGCAAGTGGGACTTAAGGTAGATTTTGGAGAGACTGTCCCAGCCGAGAGGGTCAGCAGCATGCCCAGGTTGGGTGATGGAGGAAAATGGAGCATGGCCGGATGCTCCAGGACAGGATGCCAGGGGATGGGGTGCCGAGAATCCTCGGCTGGGGTCCTCCAGAGGCGGCAGCCTCGGGGGCACTGAAGCTTGAGGGTAGAAGGGAGGGCCGGGAAGTAGGGGATGGCAAGTGGCATTTTGGAAAGGACAGCTCTAATAAAGGGGAGGGGAGAAGAAAGGGGGCGGGGAGGGACCATTTGCAGCCAGAAATCTGCGTCTGTGAGGGGGGCAGGTAGAATGAAAGATGGTGGTGGGCTCGGAAAATGTGTGTGTCAGCAGTGGGCAGGCCCGGCCAACACTCAGAGCTGCCAGGCGAGGAGGCATTTGCAGGGTGAGTGGAGAAAGGGCCAAAGAACGGGGTCGGGCGATAAATCTCCTGCAGGGTCTGTGCACGCCCCCGGAGCCCCATCTCCTCCTGCTTCCTCCGGGGGGGCCAGGACTCGGGGGTCCCTCTGCCTTTCTCCGCCATCCCGTTGCCATCGCCGAGCCCCAGGAATGTCCTTCATCCGGCCCGCAGGGTTCACGTCACCCCATGGAGCGCGGGCTCCGTGCCACTGTACACTTCGGCGAATCATTAGCAGAAATCATTAGCTAGAATACAGCCTCCCCCATAAATCTCCCCTGCACCTGGATCGTTTGTCCCTGCCTAATTTCCATCTCCCGAACTTTATGATTTGTCCCTCGTTTGATGACTGCGTCTCCCATCAATTGTGCCGTAAGTGCTTGCAGAGAAAGACCCCCCGCACTGACCCCATCTCACACAGACGGGCCTGGGCTCCTCGCCTTGCCTGGTGGGTGGAGGCCCCCTCCCCAGCCCCCCTCCCTGGCTCGTCCCTCAAAGGGCAGCTTAAAGACGCTGTGCCTGCAGCCTCCCGTGGGGCCGGGAGGCAGAGCTGGGGCGAAGAGGGAAGGATGGAGGTGGGACGTGGTGCGTGGGGTTCCCAGACCAGGATCGTGAGGCCTGGGTTCTCATCTCTGCCCCTGATTGCTGTGTGGTCCCAAGTGTGTTGCTCTTCCTCCCTGGTTGAGCCTCAGTTTCCTCGTCTGACCCATGGGGATGACAACGCTGGTGTTACCCCTCTTTCTGGCTTTTGTGAAGGTCAAGGTCATTCATTCATTCATCTGCTGATGCATTCACTCACTTATGCATTCCTCCACCCACTCAGTAACATCCTGCTACATACCAGGCACTCGTGGACACAGAGAGGGGCAGCAAGAGACTTGCGAGCTGGCCGAGCTGGAAGGGACGTGGTAGGGGTTAAGAGCCAGGGCCTCGGTTCTGGGAGATGTGGGTTGAACATGAGTCGTGTGATCTTGGACAAGTCATTTCACCACTAGGGCCTCAGTTCTCCCATTTCCAGATGGGGTGACATCGGCTGTCCAGTGCTGTCTGGGCAGCAGCTGACACCTAACACAGCTTGACGTGTGACACGCAGTGTTTTCATTATTGGTCACTGAGAGGACACAGAGGGGCAGTGGCTTCTCTAGGGCACACGGGGATTTGGAAAAGGTGAACGAGAGTGATTGAGAAGGAATATTTCAAGTCTTGCCTCATTGCCCAAGGCAACATCAGGAAATGTCAGCCAAACCCCAGGAAAGGAGCTGAGAGGAGGTCAGGGGCAGAACTGGGAATTTCGCACCCTCGAAAGGAGGGGCGTCCCCAGGGCCCATCCTCACCCACTCTTTGGGTGGCCGTGGGACCCCAAAGAGGCACCCACTCCCCAGGCCCAGGAGAAGATGTGGAGCCCCAGGAGATTGGGAAACCCGGCTGGCCGGGCCTTTACCCGGGCAGACCAGCTGATCTGGAAGGCTCCTTGGCTATGACGTGTCTCCCTGGGTTTTGGGACACAGAGTTCAGCCCCATCCGCCCACGGGAGGGTGCTGGAAGGAGCCAGGGCTTCTCTGAGGTCTGCTGGCCTCCAGGGTAGAGGGGTCAGGTGGGTGGGAGGGAGTGGGCATGGCTCGGAGGGGATGCTGTGGGGGGTGTCTGGAGCGGAGCCTGGGGGAGGGCACGCCCACCCTGATGCTCCTGGACTGGCCCCACCAAGAGGGCAGAGAAGGCCCGGCTGGCCAGGTGACTATAGTGCCCGACATTTGCAGGGGTGCCCTGAATTCCTGCTGCAGGTGGCCGGGGTGCATGGTTGGCTGGCTGGGGTGTGAGTCCTGCGGCCACAGAGGAGTTACTTAACCTCTTCAAGCCTTAGTTTCCTCCTTTGAAAAACAGTATGGCAATCTCACAGACCTCATAAGGTGGCTGGGAGGATGAGCTCTAAACCTCTTAGCGTGGCGCCTGGCACATAGTAGGTACTCAATAAATGCTGGTTAGAATCCTCACCCCAAGAACTGTACTTGCCATGGCATAATTTCTTGTTTTATTACCTTCTTAAGCAAAATTATAAAGGGCAGGATTTTTATGCCCATTTTAAAGGTAGGGAAACTGAGGCCCAAAGCTCCCAAGAACCCATGTGGTTTCACACAGCTGCTGGGCGGCGAAGTTGCGCCTAGAACTCAGGTCTCCTGACTCCCTTCTCGCCACATCTACCTGGAGGTGGACCCAGGGGACAGGGTGTTTGTACCCAATTTGTGAATTCCCAGGAGCTGAAAACAAAGAGCCGGGATTCGGATTCGTCAACACTCCCACGGGGGTGACTCAGCCGAGAGTGAGAGCCGGGATCTGCCCCGGCACATCCCCTCCCCCTGGCCTGGCAGCAGCAGCCCTGCCGACCCCAGGGCCCGGGTAGGGGTGGGGGGTGCCATGGAGGAGGGGGACAAGGAACCTCAGCAGCTTCAGCCAGCTGGGCATTCCCTGTAGCCCCCAGCCCTGGGGTCCACTCTCCCCAGCCCCCGCCGCTGCTCAGAGGTCCTGGGCTCCACGGGACACTCGGGGTAGTGCCCTGGGCCTGGGGCCACGAGACTGAAGTGGAACTGGGGGTGGGAGTGGGGTGTGGAGCCCCGACGCCACAGGCTGGGAAGCAGCTTGTAGATTTTACAGGTCACATTATCTTTTATGGGCATCCTAAAAAGAATGTCAGGCACAGAGGGTTTTTCTCCCCTTTTCTTCCTTTCTCTCTCTCTCAATCTCTCTCCCCTTAAAATAAAAAAAAAAGCAACCTCTGATCTCTGCAGTTACCACTGCAGAATTTTTATCACAGGCCTGGCCCCTGGGGAGCCGGCAGCCCCAGTGGAGCCAGCTGAGTTCTGGGTCCTGTGGAGAACTGGCTATTTGGGGGTGGGGGGAGGGACATTAGCCCTGCAGGGGCCCAAGTCTCCCCCAGGAAGCTAGGAGCTCCCTCCCAAATCCAGACTTCCTTCTCTCTCCACCATGTATCTTTGCCCACGGGGAGAGTTTGGTCCACAGTGGGGACTAACTCACCAATTCACACAAGTTTTCCGGCCCTCGCCATCTCAGGTGGAGAGGGGGGCATTTTTTGGAGGGGTCTTAGTCCCTTACCCTTAAGGAAAGTACCATTCTGGAACTGATGAGTAGAGGGGCGTGTGAGTGTGTTTAGCCAGGAGAAGGGCATCCAAACCCTCTTTGAGTCCACATAGGATGGACTCCTATAGGTTGGTGGTTCACAGCACTGATTTGGGTTCCCAGCTCCAGCACAACATTGAAAAGGAACAATAGTCCCTTCCTCATAAGAATGTTGGGGAGAGTCCCTGAATTCACAGGGCCTGGCATACAGTAGGCACTCAATACATACTGATGATCATAATAAGTGTTATTAATAACCAAGTCTGGGTACCTCTGAGCCTCCGATCTGTCCCTGGGGACTCTAGGAAAAGGGGATTTGGGCTGACATGGCAGAAAGAGGCACCGAGGTGACACAGCAGGAAGAACTCCAGGCCATGATACCAGCAGCCGGGGGGCGGGAGGTGTGACAGCTCTTTCCTCTGAGATGGTTAAGAAAGAGGGGAAACTAGCCAAGAAAGCAAGTGCCGCCCAGGAAAATTAGGCAGCAGGCCTAATGAAAACCAGGCAGCGGGCCAAGTGAGAAATGTGACCTTCCTTCTGCCTCTCCTGTTTCTTCCCTCTGAGCCTAGGGGTAGAGAGGGGCAGGGTCTTTGCCTTCAGTTGGATCCCAGGCAGGAGGTGCCCCTAGGACAATGTTGGGGTAGGAGACAGGAAAGGGGGAGTGAGACTGTGCAAGGTGCAGGGAGATGGCTGGGAGTGGATGAAGCCGGCCAACCAAAGTTAGCTTTAGAGTCAGACAGGTCTTTAGAGGCTGCTGGGATCCTAGAGAAGCTCTGATCCAAGGCTAGCATTCTACCCACTCGGAAGACCCAGATAGCAAGGTGGCTTGCCCAAGGTCACATATCCAGCAGGGCCAGAGCTCAGACTTGAACTCGGGACTCGTGCCTTTGACCCCCTTCTGCTGTCCTCTGCTCTGGGCTTCCTCTGAACCCTGCACCCTGTGATTTGGAGGCCTGGCTTTCTCAGCCCAGGACAGGGCAGCCTTTATTCTGGAACAGCTCAATCGCCAGGGCACGGGGCCCCAAACCTTCTCCCCCGACTTTTTGCAAAGTGTCTCCTACCCAGGGCAGCCTGCGGGTGAGGCCCCAAGGGGCTTCCATCAGTCTTGTCTTGTCTCAGTTTGATGTACTATGTATAATAGATCCACAGTGTTTAAATAAAAGGGAACAGCACCTCCAAATTCAAGATGGGAATTGAAATCTTGGGATGATGTACCAGGTTGATCCAATCCTGCAGCTTCATCTCCCCACCCCCACCCCCCGACATGTGACAATGTCTTCCCTGGGGTGACAGCTCTTGCAGTTAGAGAAGCTCTGAGTTCAGCGACCCACCCAGCCTGGAGGATAGGGATTTTTATCGGTTTTGTTCACAGCTGTGTTGCCAGCAGCCAGCCCGGAGCCTGGCATGTACTAGGCGCTCAATAAATATGTGTTGAATGAATGGATGAATGAATGATGAAGGGGTCTGAGAAGGAACTGACATTCCAGCTGAAATGTAAAGGATGAGGACGCATTAACCAGCAAAGAGAGAAAAGACAAGCTCTGGAGTCAGAGGGAACAGCAAGTACAAAGGTCCTGAGGCATGAAGAGCTGACGGAGGACAAAATTGATGGGAGTACAGAGAGTGGGGACTGTTAACACCCTCCTCCCTTTCTAGCTGTGTGACCTTGGACAAGTTATTGATCCTCTCTGGGCTTCATTCCCCTCGTCCGTCCAATGGGATAATAAAAGGAACTACCCGGCAGGTCAATACAAGGGAGGGCCCAGGGTCAGCCCCAGACACTTGGCGACTCTAGTGATAATACTGACCATGACAAAACTATTCCAGTCACTATCAAGAAGCTCTGAGTTTCATTTCACGCCGTGCCCCTCCTGCCTTGCCCCAGACCCAGGCCAAGCTGCCGCTCCAGGCTGCAGTCTGAGGGCGCCCCTGCCCTGGCCCCACCCTTCTTGAAGGTCGGACCTCCTCAAGGTTATCTCTGTTTTTCGCTGGATTCTGTGAAGTCGCACAGGTCACACTCTGGGGCTGAAAAGTGTTGCTTTTTATAGCCTTCCCTGATGGCCAGGAATGCCTGTGGGGCCCTCCCTGGGGGGGCGCCTGTCCCCTGTGCAGAGGCACCCTCGGGGGCTGGGGACCTCGAGGCCGAGCCAACACAGCACCCCAACCGTCTGGGACCCTCCAAGGCCAAGCCCCCCCCACTGCCGGGGCTGGAAGGGGCAGGGAGGCTGGCTGAGAAGGCGGACGTGCCCAGGCCAGAGAGCCAACATTCCCGGCTTCCAGTTCCGGTCTAGGGCGGGCCCCTATCTCTCTAGGCTGCAGTGTTCCCATCTGTACAGTGGGCACCTTGCCCCTTGCTTGCCCCCCTCAATGGTGAAGGGTCACTGTTTTCCCTGCCAGGAGGCTTTGGAGAGAAGGTGGCAGAGGTTCAGCAGTCCTTGAGGCCAGGCCTGCACGCGGCGGTCAGACCAGGACGGCCTGGGCAGGGGGATGGCGGGAGGCAGCCCGAGAAAGACCAGGCAAGATCCAGGCAAAAATGGTATCGGGAGCCGTTGGGAGCCTCATTTATTGTTTTGAGGAATGGAGCAAGAGGAAGCAGGAGTGACTCTACGCGGCAGAACTCCACCTCCTTGGAGAAGGCACAGAAAATCGATAAGGTTTACACATAGGGAAACTGAGGCCCACAGAGCTTGTAAGTGGCAGAGCTGGGTTCCAACGCATTTGGGTCAGCTTAGCAGGCAGCCGCAGGTGACACCGACAGCACAGAGGGCCAAAGTGGGTGGCTGTTTACCCCGTGAGGGAGCCCCTAGCTTGGGGAGTCTCTGCCCCTCCTTCTACCAGGCAGGGCCACCCTCCATCGGCCCACCCCTGTCTCTCCAGTCCCGCAGGAGGGGGCTTGGCTCCGGGGTCCTCATGGACCCTGACTAAGGCCCCAGGAAGGAGCCAAGAGCTTGCTCAGCAGGGCCAATGCTGCACTTCGCTTCCCCCTTCCTCCACCCTCCTTTTAATCTGGTTCTTATCAAGGATGATAACATTCAGCAATAATAAAACCCAGGTCCACTTTCTAACAGCTGATTGCCCCCACGCCCTGATTCAGCGATACAGGAGCTCGAGTCCACACTGGCCTGAAGACACCACCGTCCCCTCCCTGACCCAGTCTCTGAACACTTTCATCACCTCACCCCTGGCCCACACCCGGGGAGCCTCTGCTGTAGAGAGCATACAGCCTTCTATCTCTGAAGGATCTCAAAGCTGCCTCCTTCCCTCCCGGACCACCAGAGAGGGCTTAGGGCTTCCTGATCTCCAACTGTCCACCTGTCCATCCTTTTTTCAAATAATAGCAGACAACAGCTCCCATTTATGAAGCACTTCCTTTGTGCCAGGGTCTTTGATAAGTGTTTTCAGGCATCTTCTGAATGAATCATGAATAGCAGGGACTATTAATCCTGCTTATTCAGTGAGGAGGAAACTGAGGCTCAGAGAAGTCAAGTTGCCTACCCAAGGTCACACAGCTGGTAATGGCAGGATCAGGATTCAAATTCAAGACTCCTGGACCCCCTGGGCCCAGACTCTTAAGCAATCTGTCTTCTACCTGAGCCCTTTCAGGTGGGAAAAACCTGCTAAGCAGTGTCCTATCTTCACATAATTTGGGTGGCCCTGCTCCAAGGGAGAGAAATTCAGGGCCCTTCTCTTTCCCGCTGTGCCCTGAGGCCCAAGATGGTGGGACTGGGAGTTGGGGTTCCTGCCTTAGCACAGGGCTAGGCAGGCTGCCAAGCTGAGCCTGAGGTGTCTGCACCCTATGGGGACCTTTGTCCCTTTGATAGGTCCTCCTGGGTACAGGACGTCCAGGCCAGAGGGTGCAGCCTGGATGCCAGGTTGGGGCAAGCCCTGCCCAGGGCACTTCCCACACAATGGGGCTGGTGGGGAGGACACTCTCCCTCCTCTTTGACTATCAGCATTGGTTTCCCTATGGACAAAAACAGTGGCTTCCGGTTACCCCCAGTCAAAACGGGACTTAGAAGATTCCAGATACGGGGTGCCAGATGTACAGCCTAACCCATTTCTAAATGCAATTCACAGAAAGGAACTTCACCCCCCACATTTGCAGTCCTGTCTCCATGGCCCCCAACTCCATTTCAGCCCCATACTCCACGCTCTGCCTTCCTCTGTCCCAGCCCCACAGTGCCTAGAAAGCACCTAACGTCTTCCACCCTCCAGTATCTTGTGATTCTCTATAGCTGTCAAGGTCCTGCTCCCAGCACCTCCCCCAAGAAGCCCTCTATGCTTGCTGCAGCCCACAGCAGTCACCCTTTCCCATCTGAAACACACAGAGCTCCTGACGTTGAACCCATCAGTTCTCTACAGCACACACTGGTTGAGCTCCTCCGCGTGTCAAGTCCTCTGCTGTGCTCCATGGGGGTGGGGAAGGGGGAGGAGCCAGTGGCCATGAACACGTGGCCCCACCCGGGTGGGTGCTCTTAGGTATTCATATGTTCTCATAGCAGTTTTTAAATAGCATGAACCCCGCCTCCCCAAGTCTCTAGGTTCCCAAGAGTGCAGGCTCCCGAGGCTCAGCCCTGCATAGCAGGTGCTCGATAAATACTTGTTGGATGAAAAGTAAATGGAATGAATGATGAATGAACAAATACCTGTGCATTTGCTTCATTTCCTGGAGGAGATTCTAAGCTCCTGGAGGGTGGAGACTAAGTGATGTTTTATTCTTGGGAAAGCGGGGAGGTGGGGTGGGGGTGTCTCTGGGAGCTCAGAGGAGGGGCAGGGACCCTTGGCTCAGGCCGGACGTCGGGGAATCCTGTCTCATTGGAGACCTGGTAAACAGAGGGCTGGGGCAGGGAGCAAACAGGAAGGGCATTTCCCACCCCAGGAAACACCATGTGCAAAAGCCTGGGCGGGGGGCGTGAGACCACAGGGCCCTTTGGAGGGAAGTCAGAAGGCCAGTGAGTCTGAGCAGGGGGCAGCAGGGGGTAGTGGAGAGGACAGGGTGAGCTGGAGAGGGGTGCAGCCACCCCAGATGGGGCCCTGCGAGTAGGGTGAAGGAGTCTGGCATGGGTCCTGTAGGCCTTGGGGGAGCCTATGATGACCTTTGGGCAGGTGAGGGATGGCTCAGAACTGCTCTTTGGGGACAGCAGGTGGGTGGGGTCAGCTTGGGGACCAGTGCCCCCTCTAGGGAGCTGCAGAATTCCAGGGGAGCCTGAGGGCAGCTGAATTTAACTACCCCTCCTTCCTTGGCTCAGGGAGTTTGGGGTTCCCACATCTCAGCTTTTTGGGGGCCCCAGGGGGCTTGTTCAGGCAAAACTTCTGCTCACATGTGGGAACACTGAGGCCCAGAGCTGCAGAGAAGCAGTTGTAAGTTCGAGGACAAGTTGGTCCTCCAGGTTTCAGGCCAGGGTGCCCCCCACCCACCGAGGAGTGGGGGTCCATCGGTACTTGCTCAAGCCTCAGGCAGACACGGGATTGGGTGGACCTGGCAAGACCAGGCATTTAGAATGGGCCAGACCTGGGGACTACGGTGGAAAAGAATCATTCCAAGGAAGGGGAGTCGGGTTAGGAGGAGCCCATTTGGGTGTGATACAGGGGCCCTGGGGAGCCCCCCTCCTGCTGTCAATGAGGCAGTCTGTGTCACGAATCCACAGTGCTAATATCTGGCTGCAGGTCAGTGCAACACTGGCCACCCCTACCAAGTCCCCCCTGGGGCCTGATGCTTTGCATACAGTAGTTTGTGGGGTCCTCACCAGAATCCAGTTGCAGATGAAGAAACAGAGGCACGGATGGGTGAAGTCACTTTTGCCACAGCTCTGTGTGGGAGAGTCAGGATTTGAATCTGGGCAACCTGCCCCCAGAGCCATCCCTTAATATCACCCAGCCAGGCCGGTTGTGGGAGCTGAAAGTCAGACAGGCCTGAGTTCGAATCTAATTCGGGCTCTGCCATTAAATGGTCTCATGACAGTGACTCCACCTCTGCGAGCCTCAGTTTCTCCTGGGGATGAGGACGACCCCCCACCCCCACCCCACTTGGCCCCGCCTGGCCGCCGTGGCAGTGCCAGCGCCCCTCCCTGGGCACACTCCACCTCTGCGCCACGCCCACGCAGGTGCACCAGAGCACCTCCCGGGCCTGCCCAGCCTGTGGATGGGGGAGTGGGGGAGGGATGGGGGGAGGGGGTGGGGGGGAGGGGGCTGCCAGGCTGGGGGCTGGGCAGGAAGGGGGTCCTGAGGGTTCTGCCGGGTGTTGACTATGCAGAAATTTGCAAAGCCCCTCTCTACTCCTTCCTTCAGCCCACTTCCTCAGCCCTTGATAAAGGTGCTGAACAAGCAAACGTGCATTTAAAGAAAAGGCCCTTTTCTGGGAAGACTCTGGCTCCCCTGAGATGCCAAACGGCCTTTCTCTCTCCCACCTCTCCTGACTCGGTTTTAACGTGGGCACTGCAGGTGAGAGTTCCCAGCCTCTCCTTCCTGGTCTGTAAGATGGGGGTGAGGCTTCAGTGAAAGCGCATGGGGTCTCAGCTGTTTTAGCTTGACCACGGGTCTCCTGAGCTCCTGGTTTGAATTCCTCTCTCCAGCGCCCCCAGGTTCCTCCGGGTGGGGGTGGGGAGCAGGATGGGGCGCCCCACTTCAGCCTCCGCCTGTCCTCAAGGTGGCGGCACCGCTGAGATACCGTCTTCCCCTCCCAAGGGCCCAGAGGAATTTGGACAGTGAGGAAAAAACAAGCCCCAGCCTAATGTTTTTCATTTTTGTCCTGAACAATGCCGTTTCTGGGCTGATTGTTAAGCAAATACTGCAGGAGGCGGGCCTGAGAGCGGAAGGCTGGGGACATTATCAGAGTTACCCCGCCCCAGGGGCAGGGTGCTGGCTGTGCCACTCACAGGTCCCACCCAGGACTCTGGATCCCCGTGGGCCCTTCCCAAGTCTAGCCACCTCTGGGGCGGGGGCATCAGGGCCTGGGGTCCCAGTGAGTCTGGACTTGGGGGAAGGCACAACAGAGACCACTTTTCCCCCCAACAATGCCAGATTTCCCCACCCCCTCTCTGTCCTACCTAGGGCACCGAGTAGGGTGACTGATCGTGCCCATGTGTCTTGGACTCAGGGACAGTCGTGAGAAAACCAGGATGGCCAGTCACCCTATAGGGCTCTGCAATCCCGAGTCCAGTGGAAAGATTCCTGGCATGTTAATTTAGCAGCAACACTGACTACTGTTTATTAAGCGATTGCAGGCACCATACAAGGTGCTTCACATGTACCCCCCCCACTTCTCCCCACAACTGTTCGTTCCATTTTAAAGATGAGAAAACTGAGGCTCAGAGAGATCACCCTCTCTGAGATCACCTGACTCAGAGCAGGGAGTCACACTCAGTCTGATTCCAGAGCCCCACCTTTCAGTGATCACCCTACCCCGCCCAGGAGACTGGCCTTGTCCAGCCCTTGATGGTGAGACCAAGGTCAAAAGGGTGGGGAGCACCTGAGACCTAAGCTGGCATTCTCTCGATGCAGCCAGCTTTGGGGGCCCCCTGCCTATCAAGGTTGGGAGGCCTGGCTGCCACTTGGGCCAGGCCCCCCAAAACACACACCAGCCGGTTTGCGGGGAATAAGATGCCTCCCTCCCATGCAAAAGGTCCTCAACGCCCCCCCCCCCATCCTCCCACTCAAGCTGGAGCCCCAGCCCACCTATGGGGGTCAGGGCCACCCCTGCAATGTTTCCTTCATTCCAGAGCCTGTTGCAAAGTCAGATGAACCCACATCCAGAGTCCTGGCCAGTGCAGGGCCCAGAGCTCCAGCCCCGACTGGCTTCAGATGACAGGAGGGCAGGGGCCTGAACTGGCCCGGACCCTCTGCTCATCAGAGACTGGGCCTGGGGCGCCCGTGCAGCTCCCTCCCCTCTGTCCCTCATGCTTGGCTGGCGCCCTGGCCTCGTCGCAGGGAGGGCGCTGGCGCTCTGGGGGTCTGTTTGAGGTTTCCTGCAGCGGCTGGTGGCGGCGGGTACAGCTCACTAATTAATTAGCGCTTAAGTACTTAGCATCCTCCTGCATCGTGTCAAACGAGGATTTGAGTCTTAATTCCCTGTGTAGGTAACGGTGGGAATGTGCCAGGGAGAGCGGTCAGGACTTAGAGGAAATGCTTCTCCTTGCTTGGGCATGAGCTGAGGACATGGGCTGCTGAGAGGAAGAGGGACCCTGGGTAGCCAAGAGCCAGCCCTCCACTGTCCCCCACCCCATCCCTCCGCTGCCCCCCGACCTCATCCCTCCACTACCCCAGCCCTCCGCTGCCCATCCCCCCATGCCCTTGTCTGCTGGTGGCTCAACCATGGCCCAGTGGCTTGGGGACCAGCTCTGGCGCCAGGCCCCCTGGCTTCGCCTCCTGCCCCACCACTTGCCACCTGTGTGCCCACAAGTGAGTCACCTAACCTCCTTGGGTCTTGATTTGCATGTTAGGAGGTGACGACGATGGCACCTACTCATGCGATTGCTGCAAGATTAAACGAGCTAGCGTGTGGACATTCTGTAAAGCATGGTTGGCATGCAGTCGGCCCCCGATTAATAGAAGCTATTATCTTTCATGTATTCACCCTTGGTTATGTTTTTATTTATTCAACAAACATTTATTGAGTAGCTACTATGTACCTGCTGGGCATGGACATGGGTGCTGGGCTAATGGTCCTACAGAAGCTTGTACCCGTGATACTATAAATTCTTCATCAGCTGAGACTCAGATCAACTCCGTGCGTCCCTGTGGTCCCGGCACTAAGTTTGGCCCATAATCAAAGTAGGTGCCATTTCTGCCAGGCACTGCACAAAGCACCAGGCCCTCGTTATGTCCCCATCAGATTCTCACAACAGCCCTGTGGGATGGAGGCAATCATCTGCTTTTACTGCGAGGACTCGGAGGCTTGGTCTGGTGAAGGAACTTGCCTAAGTTCTCCCAGCTAGCAAGTGGGAGAGCCAAGATTCCAAGCCAGGTCAGCTGAACTCAACATTCGATAAGTGTTTGTTGAGTGAATAACTAAATGGGAATGCATGATGGGAGGAATGCCACTGGTTAAGTGGGAATGAGGAAAATCATTCTTTTAATTGATGCCATAAAGGTAGGGGAAGTGAGGAAAAAGTTTACCGTGGCTTTGCCAGTCTTGAGCTATTGATCTATTATTTCACAGAGCTGCAGAGGCTTAAAAGAGGTGAGAAAAAAATCTCAGGACCCAGAAGGAAGAGTACAGTACCATGCACAATATAAGCATTCAGCTAGCATCTATGGTGCACCTACTACATGCCAAGTACTCAGTCAGTGCTGGGGATACAGCCCTGTAGGGACCAGATGGTGCCCTGCCCTCATGGGGCTGGACTGGAGGTATGAGGGTCGCCTCAGGCTGCAGGTGGGGGGCTTAGCACCAGCCAGGCCTCTTCTCCTTAATATGCCCATTCTCCTCTGCAAAACAAAGGGCTTAAGAACTAGGACCTTGTCTGGTCACATCATCTTGCTTACATATTCAGAGCCAGGCCGGAAAGAAATTAGATGGAGACAAAGCGAGAGCAGTTTAGTGGAAGACTAAAACTCATGGTATAGGCTGGAATGTGCTCCAGGACCAAAATGAGAGCTCACTGAACACTCACTATCAGCCAGGCTACCTCCTTCATCTCCCTCAGTCCTTGCAACATCTGTATCTTACAATGGAAAAACTGAGGCTTAGAGAGGTCATGTTGTGCAAGGTCAAACTGCTAGGAAGTGGCAGAGCTGGGATTCGGACTGTTGGATGTCTGTCTGTGGAGCCAAAGCAGTTCATTTACGCTCTGGTGGGTCTAGTTCTTGGGAGGGAGGAAGCTCCCTGCAGTCTGATTTCACTGCTGAGTAGCTTGAGAAAAGTAGGGGGAGGCAGGACAGAGTTCCTGGGCTGGTAATTGGTGGTCTCTGCAAGGCTGCTTTAGCTCACGTGGGCCCAGCCTCGAGGTGGCAGGAAGGTAGGTGTGCCCCCTTAAGCAGAAGAGTCCGTGAAACCCTGCTCTGACTTAATGAGCAGCTTGGAAAACCTCTCTGGAGGTTCCTGGCAATGTCCCTGTGGGAGCCAGCTCATGTATTTTAAGGGGGAAAAAAAATCATTAAAGAAGTTAGGGCCATGGAGTGGCCATAAATGTAAAATACTGGTAGTTCGACATATATCCCTAGCAGTCGCAAGCCAGAGTTCATCTTGACAAGCCAGACTCCTGTCCAAGGAATAAATCATTTTGCTTTCGAACGCAGATGTCTCCCCTTGAGTCATCCATCCCAGGACGTCTGCTCCAAAGTTTTAACCGACCCACTAGCTCAGGGCCGACAAAGACCGTGGCTGCACCCAGAAAAGGAAAAAGCACTGGTGGAAGTTTCCAGGGACCTGAGCCACCCTCCTAAGGGTGCCCCAGAGATCCCATTTTTCAGACGATTCCCGAGTTTTCCCTTAGTTTGGTTGCAAGACACCAAAACCATCTTGCCAAGAGCTTGTTGACAGTTTGGCCTTAGCCATGGCACCTGCCTGTCCCTTTGTCTGGGGGTATCTTGGTGTCTTTTTCTGCCCCCTTTGCCCCTGCTCCCTGTAGCAAAGCAATCTTTTCTTCTGCACCCTCTGCGCTTGGTGGGCCACGGGGAGAATCAAGAGGGAGGGAAGGTAAATGTGTTGGGGGCCCTACCCCCCACCAGCTCAGATTGGATTAGCGTCTTCTGCAGCGTAGGCCTGGCCCAGGTGAAAAAATGGAGGCTGGGGGGAGAATTTCCCAGGCCTGACCATGGCCCCCAGCCCCCACACCCAGGGTGACTTCCGACAAACCACCCGACCCCTACTCATCCCTCCTTCCTGGCTGGGAGACAAGGAGGGTGACATTGAGCGCCAGCTCTGGGGCGTCCTAAGGGTTAACTAATTAATGGTCGGAAAGTGCTTTGAAAAAATAAAGTGCTGGATAATGGGAAGGGCAATTATGTTGGGAGAAACTCCTAATTTGGCTGGAATTGATGTTAATGATAAAGTATCTGAAACATGTAGCAAGCAGGCGTGATTGTATTTTATATGACAGAGAGAGACACTCACACGCAGGGGACATGGAGAGCAGTTAATTTGGTTAAATAAAGTGAAAGAGAAAAGGGACAACGAGCTGCGGGATTCACTGTTTATCTGAACTCTGGGTAACACTTTGAAATTGGATCAGGCCCTTTGACTCTTATTTATTTGTTTGTGATTGAAATAAATGGGGAAATGTCCCATTTATGGTTCAAAAAAAAAAAGAGAGAACATGGAAAGTGGCCTCCATGGAGGTCCAGGGCTCCTGGGGAGCCTCAGGCTGTGTTCCCCGGGCAGGAGACAAGAGGTCTCTGAGAGCATCAAGGTGGGTGAGGACATCTGCACTGCACCCCGCTCTGGAGCTGGGACAACTTAGAGGGCAGCCAGCAAAGCTCTCTCACCTTCCATAGGGAGAAACTGAGACACATACCCCCCACCCCCTGCCCGAGAGGGATATTTGTGATGCAGGAGCCAGGATCTATCAAGCACCTCTCCTCGCCACCCCTGTGATAAGATGCTAAGTCCATGACCCCTTTTAATTCCCAAAGTGACCCTAGGAGGTGGGCACCATTTTCACTCCCATCTTATAGATGACTAAACAGAAGCTCAGAGAGGTAAAGCGACCTGCCCAAGGTCACACAGCCAGGAAGAGGTGGAGCAAAGTGAGGCTCTGGCAGCCTGAGACCGGCAGTCAACTCTTCGGGCGTGTGACTTTTGGACTAATCAAGTAGTCTTGAGGTTCACGGCTCTGTTTTCCTCGAACAGGCTCTGCCAAAGCAAGCAGGCAGGGAGACGCCCTTGCCTGGCCAGTGAGGAATGAGTGGGGCTGCTCAGGGCAATGGGGCTAGGGCTGGGACCCCAAAGGGAGGGGGGGCCTCTCAGCCTGGCCACCTCAATGCCAGGGTCTGACCCATTGCTTGGGGCCCAGAGAGGACAAGGGGGCTGGTGAGGACGCCCCCAGCAAAGAATAGGAGCCTGGGCTTTCGGAAGGTCTGTGAGGTCTCTGCAGGTTCAGATTAGTATTCAGTATTTATAATATTTTCATAATGGTAAAACAAAAGAAAACAAGCAGAGAGAATGCATTTTTAATCACCAATCATTTCTCTTTGTTTGTTGTGAATGAACAGCGAGGTGAAATAGTATTTCATAATCACCCCATTCGAATTTTCCTCCCCACAAAGCACCGAGAAATCTCTAAATAAAATAAATAAACAAGCCAAGACCTTAAAATAAATTCCAGAGGACAGAGCGCTACGTGTGGGTTATCACAGCTGCAGGGAGGCAGGGGCTGGGAGGTGGGGACAGAGGACAAAGGGGCAGGGGCCTTGTCAGTTACCTGGAATGGGGACCCACAAGGTAGGTTGAGAAAAGCAGAGTAGTAGTTTCCAGATCCAGAGGGAGTGAAGCAGGGGGTAGACTATTCACCCTTCATTTTCTCTCCCTTATTCTTCCAGAATCTTCTGGTCCTCATCCTCTCCCCGAAAATCAAGGGAACTCCTGTTCCCGGCCCCCTTGGAGATTCACAGCCTCCCATGTGAAAGACTACTCCTCCAAGGGGCCTTCCGTGTGTGGTCCCCTCACCCACCGAGGTGGTCCAGCCTTCTCATTTGAGGGAGGAGGTAACTATAGCAAAGAGAGAATGGAAGGGACATGGCTAAGACTCCCCAGTGAGCTAGTGACAGAGCTGGGCCTGGAACTCAGGGGCTTGACTCTCTCAGGTCACTCTCATCCGTCTGCACGTACCTCTGAGTGTCTTTGAGAAGACTCCTGCAACACTGAATTTTCTTTCTTGGCTATTCCCAATGTTCTGTTTTGTGCATCTCAGCATCTCCCGATCCTCAGGTCTTAGGAAGATGCCTGGTACGTGGGGGCACTCATCAGATGTCTGTTGGATGTATGGATGGGTGATGGCTGGCTGGCTGGCTGGCTGGATAGATAGATGGATGGATGGATGGATGGATGGATGGATGGAAGGATGGATGGATGGATGGATGGATGGATGGATGGATGGAAGGATGGATGGATGGATGGATGGATGGATGGATGGATGGAAGGATGGATGGATGGATGGATGGATGGATGGATGGATGGATGGATGGATGGATGGATGGGTGGGGGAATGGGTAGAAGAATGGATGAATGGATAAATCAACGAGTGAGTGAATGAGAGACTAAAGCTGATCTGGTCTCCTCGCAGGCCAGTGGAAGAGGTCACTTTTGGGGTGACTACTTGCTAATGCCAGCTACAGTGTGGTCTAGTTGACATCCAGGGTCCTACCCCTTGAAATGATGTCTCCAAGAACCCCTTGAAGGGTCACCTTCTAACAAAGCAGACCCTTTCCAGGTGAAAATGTGAGGCAAATCTGTAGGGCCAGGAAGACCCGGATTTGTCAAGCACCTCACTCGGGGGTGAAGAGCACCGGCCTGAGGGTCAGAGGACCTGGGCTCAGCTCCCACTCTGCACTAATTTGCTGTGTAGACATGGGTGACCGACTAGCTTCTCTCGAGGCCTCATTTCCCACAATGAAATATTCTCTCTAATTGTTCTAGGCTCTGGGCTTCCGATGTGGGCAACTCAGCCACAGAACTCTCCCTCTAAGGCTGCTGTGTTGTAGTCTGGGCAGCCCCTCACCCCACGGCCTTGACCTCTGCTGTGTCCAGGATGCACCCCTCTTCCAGCCTTCTCCCTGGTGGGGCACTGAGAGTGGGGGTAGCTCAAGCACTTGGGAGCCAGGCTGGACATTCGGGCCATAGCTGAAGCCCGCACTCTGTCTGTATCCTATTGAAAAATAATAAAAAGGTAATTACTTTGTCATTAACCAAACACTGGTTTGTCTTTTTTTAAAAAAAATTTTTTTTCTTTTAGCTTGAACCATAAATCACCAGCCCATTACTGTGTGGAGTGGACACACTCATCCCACAGGACCCACCCCCTCGTACAGGCCGGTTCTCTCCCTGGAACTTGCCACACATCACTCACACTCACGCCTACCAAATGCAGAGGCACTGCTAGTCCTCTGGTGTTTTCTCAGCATTCAGCTAGATGCTGGAAGTAATAATAATAACAGTTATTACATGTGAAGCCAGGCAAAGGACTTCATGTGAATGCTCTCAATGAATTCTCTCAACACTTTGAGAGGCACTTTGATTTTGTTGGCATTTACAGGAAACTGAGGCTGGAGAGATTGGAAAACTTGCCCAAGCCTATACTGCTAGTAAGTAGCAGAGCAAGGATTTGAACTCAGGTGACCTAATTCCAAAACCGATGCTCCTCCATACACCAATTATTCAGACACAGATTATACACACACACACGCATGCATACACACACATACTGTCTAATAGGGGTGTAGGGAGAAGATGGGCTAAATTGATAATTATAATACAGTGTAATGAGTGCTCTGACAGAGAAAACAGGGAGGCTGTTGGAGCTCAGATGGGGGCATCTAAGCCAGTCTTGGGCATGGGGGAATCAGGGAAGGCTCCCTGGAGGAGGTGATTCCTATTCTGATCTTAATGAATGAGTGGGAGGAGAACAAATAAAGACAGGTAGGAGGAAGAGTCTGGACAAAGGCCTGCAGTGAGAGCCAGCAGAACACAGTAGAGCTCCACGCCTGGGATGGAGGCTGAGAAGATGTGTAATGGGGCAGTGGTGAGAGGTAAGGCTGGAGAAGGGAGCCGGGCTGCCGCTCAGATCCGGGCCAGCCTGGCACAGCCGGGCAGCCCTTCCCCTCCCCCATTCAACTACCTGGCACTCCTGCCATGTGACACGACGAGGGCACCTCATCTGCAAAACAGCCCTTTCCTGCCTACCCAGCTGGCCCCGCCCTTGGTGAGACGCTGTGCCACTGGCAGCAGCTGGCCCCAGGCACAGGTGCCGGGTGGGAGGAGGCAGGGCCACTTCCGCAGTCCCAAGTCAGGTTCTTTTTTACCCATGGCCTTGCCACGCCAATCTCACGGTGATCGCACCCCAGGACAGAGGCAGCAAGCAGGGCCAAAACCTGGTTCCCCGTGGTACCGGTGCCGATTTCAGAGCTGGGAGAGGTGGGGGGCGGGGAGGAGGAAGGAGCAGGGGCTGAGATTAGGGCCCAGGCAGTGTGGCAGGGACCACAGGCCACGGGAGCATGGCATTTGCCCTGACGACCAGTAGAGAGTGGGGAGGCGGGTCACCTGACTTTTCCATGACTCTGTTTACCTTATTCAACAGGGCTCTGGCGCCAGGTCTGCTCCTGCTTGGCAGGCGTGGGAGGGGTTAAGGTGTTGGCCCGCGGATCTTTGGGTAAGAGGTGATGTCAGCAGCAGCCCTGCCCCTCACCTGGCTGTACCTTTCTGTGTGCTGGTGTCTGCCGACAGCACAAGCAAGTCCTCCAGCACAAAACAAGCACAGCCAATGCCAACCTGGGCCTAGCCCTCCTTTAAAGAGATGTGCGCTCCCCCACACCTCTCGCCAGGTGCAAACAGATTCTGATCTTACCACTGGGTCTGAGAAAAATCCCTATCTGCAGGCATCCTTAAATCACCCAGGCAGCCTGCTGAGGTGGGCTCAAAAAGATGCAGCTGGTGGGGCTTCATTTATATGCATTCCTTTCTCTCTTATTATTTTTAGGTCTAATTCCTAGGATTTGGGGAATTTTTCCATTTCACACCCAAATACATAACTCTAGAATTATTATTTTTTAAAAATATTTTTATTAAGCTAACTTCACGTATATACAGTCCATCCAAAGTATAAAATCAATGCTCACAATATCATCACATAACTATAGGTGCTCTTGATTTTCTGCTCTAATATTTATATTTCTCTGTGTTTCTCATTTTGTTTGAAATAACACGAATTACCCTTATTTTCAGAAATTTAAAACTTTTTTTTTCTTTTTTTTTTTAAAGTTAGATAGTTCAGAGGATATTAAAGCTGGAAGGGGCTATCAAAATCAGAGACCTGGGAGAAGGGAACATTTCCTAAAAGGAAGAGATCAGTTACCTGTAATTTTTCTCATTACCAGGCAGGAGTAAACGTAAATACAAAAAAAAAAAGGTAAATGACAGAACAAATTAGAAAAGGAGAAGGTTGAACAGGGAGAGCAAAGTGACATGTCCCTGGCTTGGAGCTGAGTGGGAGCTCAGGCAGGGAAAACGAAAGCAGGTACAAATGGATACCGAGCTAGGAAAACAGGTAATATTTATGGCACAGAAATCCCTCAGGCTTCTCTGGCGAGAGAAGTTTCTGTAAGGTATAGGCGGAGGGGTAAGGGGAAGAGAGAAGCTCAACTCTGGGAGACTGAAAGACTGAGAGAGGCCCACCCCTGTATCCCCCAAAATGGAGCAAATGCCCAAGAAGCCCAAGTGCAGGGAGAACCTCTGAACCTGGAGGCTTCTGAGAACCTGGAAAATGCTCTCTGCTCTCTGCTCCAGCGCCCAGCTTCTAGCAGCTGCTCTTCTCATCTCTGCCTGAGGTGGTGGGTCTGAGTAAGGCCATTCAAACCTTGAAACACCCCTTGCTTGCGGCTAGTTTGGTTCTAATAAGGATTCATGACCAGAATCACAGATTCTTTCACCCATTAAATTAGCAGGGGTTTAAAAAAAAAAAAAAAGGCAAAAGCGGCTGGGGAGATGGGCTCACTCAGATGCAGCCAGCGGGAGAGCACATGTACACAGCTTTCCTGGGAAGGAGGAGCCTGGCAACTGGTGTCAAAAGCTTTAAAATGTGTACATACTCTTTGACTCTACTTTAAGGAATTCCACTTTAAGGAATGTGCAGGGTTCTTTATGGACAAAGAGATTCATTAGTGTTACTTATAATAAGGAAAAGAACTGAAAGCAAGTTCAATGTCCAACATTCCCAATAGTTAGAGACCAGTTGAGTAAATCAAACTCTACAATGCAGTCATTAAAAATCGTGTTGCAGAAGCAGATCTGATGACTGAGAAAATGTTCATGCTAACTACACGTGGCAGGCTGAAAAAAAACCAGTATGTTCAGTATGAGTCAAATTTTATAAAACTACACAAAGCAAAAAAACAAATAGATGAAAATCTAGACTGGAAGTGAATACACCAAAACATGAACATTAGTGATTATTATTCATGGGTGGCAGGATTACAAATGATTTAGATATTCTTCCTGTCTATCTGAATTTTCAGCATTTTCTACAACAAACACGTACTATGTAGTAAGAAACAGATAATCACGTACTTTACAAAAAGAACCAGTTCATGAAGCTGGGACTTCAATTTGAATGGGGTTGGGAGACCAAGCTCAGAGTTTTGGGAAAAGGCCTTCTCCCATTTTCCCTCTCCAGAACTCCCCAGAAAGACAACCGTAAATAAAAGAAATGAATTCAATTTTTTTTCTTTCTTCTTTTTTTTTTTTTTTAATTACAACTTGCCCAGTAATCACCATAATCACTTATCTTGGGCGCTTGTTTAATTATTCAGTCATTAAACTTCCATGGAGCACAGACTTGGTATGTTTTATGTTAGCACCTCCCTAGGCACAGGGTCCTCAGAGTTCAGGCTCCGCCAAAGGAGAATCTCAAAATGAGAAGGGAAAGATGCATATAGTCTTTCATTTTTGTTTCATTTTTAATCCTTAAAAGTCGTGTTTCCTTGCTAACATTTATTGAGTGCTTACTACGTGCGAGAGTCCCTGTTTTGTACTGTGATTTCTTTGGTTGCTTTTGTTTTCTACTAGCTCACCAGCTCCTTAAGGACACTTGGGAATCGAAGTGAAAAGGAAATACTTTCAGGTAAGTCTTACTATAGGTTAAAGAAAATCAGACCACCTCAAACAAGGAACAAGGTTTCCAGTTAAAGGGTAGATTTATACCGCTTTCCCCTTCCCCTCTCGCATAGCACACACATTCAATTCCATCCCCTATCGACTCAGAATAAAGGTCCAAACGCTGGTTGCATCGGATAAGCAGGTGATGCTGGGGCTGAAAGCATTGGCTCTGGAGTCAGACCTCCTGGCTCAGCGCTGGGAAAGTGATTCTTGGTGCCTCAGTTTCCTCATCTGTATAATGAGTATATTAGTAATAGAAACTACCCCATAGGGTTGTTGCGACGCTGTAATGAGATAATATAAGTGCTTAGCGTAGCACCTGGCACATAATAACCACTCCATAAATATCAGTTCTTGATATGCAATCAGATTTTTCTCTTTCACTCCAGAGGACCAGAAACCCCCCAAAAACATGGCCAGGAAGCTGAGCAATGATTACTTCCAAGGCTTTCCCAAATATACAAACAGAGACAGATTATTTGTTCAGCAATCAATAATCGAGAGCCTCCTGGGGTCGTCCCCCTGGGGACATAGAAATGGGGGAGCTTCTGGATCATGTGCAGCCTGCGTGGAGGCAGGGGGCTGGGCCCAAAGACCTCGAGGGGATCTGGAGGTGACCCCTCCTTGCCCCCCAATCTGTGCAGTCTCCTCTGCTGAGGCTCGGTCTACCAGGGCTGCCTGTTTCCCCATTGTAAGGCCCTGTGGCCAAATGCCAGGGAGCTAAAAGCAGAACAGGCCAGTGTGCCCACCTGGCAGCTCCTGGACTCCTTGGCAGCAGCAGCTCTTCCTCACTCCCCAAAACTTTGTCCCAGCAGCCTTCTCATCATTCTGCTACAGCTTAGGTCTGAGGGGAGGAACCGTGTCTGCTTCTCATGATTCAGTGTCTACTCATAGCGAGTGTGGGCCTACTATGTGCCACCCCCAAGGTGCCAAGGACACGAGGGGACACAGAACAAAGTCCCTGCCTCCCAGGGGCTCTGGTCTAGGGCAAGGCAGCCAGACAGTAAATACGGGAACAAACACACAAGTGGGGCAGAGTGATAGAGAAAGGCTGGGCCGCTCCTTTAACTGGTCAGGGAAAGCCCCCATAGGAGGTGACCCGTGAGCAGAAACCTGAACGATGAGAACCAAGCAGCCTACGAAGAGTATTTGGTGCAGAGGAAACAGCTGGTGCAAAGGCCCTGATGTGAGAACAAGCTTGGGATTTACAAAGGCAGGTGCGGCAGGGATGGGGGGGGGGGGGGCAGTGGAGGGAGATGAGTTCCAAGTGGCAGACGGTGAAAGATCTGGAAGGACCTTGCTGGCCATAGGGCAGAGGTTGGATTTTACTCTGGAGAAAACTTAAGAAATGCTAAATGGAAGAAAATGAGAAGAAAGAGCCTCTGATTTCAGGCAGTGCCGGGAGAATAGGGCTAAGAGGAGGGAGAGATGGAGGAAGGAGGCGCTGAGATGCTTAAGTGAGAACCAGAGGCTACTCTGGGGCTGTGATTATGCAAAAGTGCCATGTTTGAACTTTTTTTTTGAGTTGGGAGATGTCATTTGGGAAAAGGAGAGGAGTTTTCCCTTTTTACCTTGCCGCAGTGCACTCCTCCCTCCCCACGGCCTCCCCCACCCCAGATGAGCTTCTTTTAAAGGAGGTGGAAAGATTCCTTGGGAGTTGGGGGAGTTGCAAATTATGTGAGAATAAATGGAGGGAAGAATCAATGTCTTAATAAGAGTTTGGTTGTTTGAGATGTGGCTGTTGGAGAGGTTGGGTTTGTGTTGTGAAGTTTCCTGTGCGAGTGTCTCGGCAATTCCAGGAGGAATCCCTGCTCCCCAACTCCATCCTGGTGGGGGCTTGCTTCTTGCCAGGGCTCAGCAGATGTCTGCCGAATGAATGAATGAGTGAAGGACTATTGCTGGAGGCAAAAAAGGACAGAGGAGAAGAAGCTATAAGGAAGGGCTGGGAAG
Source organism: Tamandua tetradactyla (assembly GCF_023851605.1). Lineage (NCBI taxonomy): Eukaryota > Metazoa > Chordata > Mammalia > Pilosa > Myrmecophagidae > Tamandua > Tamandua tetradactyla. The sequence goes on from NC_135328.1 coordinate 214,562,452, forward strand.
AGATGGGAAGTAGAGGGCTCACCAGATGTTCCAAGGAGCAATGACAATTACTGACATTTTTCAATCAATATCTTGGCCCTGGCATTTTCCCTGCATTGACTTATTTTATCCTCTCAACGAGCCCAGGTGGTAGGTACTCCTGTTAACCCCATCTTACTGTGGAGACAACTGAATGACAGAGGGGCCAAATGTCTTACTCAAGGTCGACTGGCCGATGAGTGGCTGGGCTCTGACCACAAAGCCCAAATCGTTAACTTTTATGCTGCCCAGGAATGTAATGGTGCCTCAGTTTCTCCTTCGGCAGAATGGCAGGATGGGACTTGAGATCTCAAGGCTGTCACCCAGACCAAGGATCTTATAGATGGTGAGTGATCACTCAACCCCTGAGGACAGAGGTTGCCTCTGGTTAGGGTTGGGGACAAGATGGGGAGGGAGGCAATGGAGAGTAAGGGTTCAGTGAGTCCTGCAGCTTGTTATCAATGTTTTTCTGCTTCCTGTTAATTATGGGGAGAAAACGAAATGAACAAGAGAGATGGGTCCCACCCCCAAATCTGACCTTTCTGAGGCCTGGGCATATGCAGGTCATGAATTCTGAATTGCCCCCATAGTAAGGAGATAGCTCCACTTTGGGGCTGGTTTCCTTCCCAGCCAGGCTAATCAAGCAGATATCACCCAGCAAGAAAGGGGTGGGGGAGAGCTGGGGGGTAGTTGAGCCTTTATTAGCGGACAGGACAAATCCTGGCCACCTCAGAACCAGAGGGCCCTAGAGTAACCAGTCCCTGTCATTTGCCTCTGAACCAATTGACTTCCAGCCCATGGCAGGGTCATGGATGCATCCCAAGCAGATGCCTGTCTTGGACAATTATTGTCCAGGGCTTCAGGTCACTTCTACTGCTGAGAAGCTTTGCTGAAACCTTGCAGATTAGGTCCCAAAGTCTACCAGCCTGCAAAAATGTTTACCAGCCTGTGGCATTTCCTCTTAGTTTAATGCATGCTGTTGAACATATCTCAAAACTGTGGTCATACTTTTAATTTTTGTTCCTTTATTTAACTAAACTTTTATCTATTCAATTTCTATTGTGGTCACTTGCTATCTAGTCATCTGGGTGTTTCCCCGCTCTTTCTTTCAGACCTGGCACTATTAAAATCATCCCCTTGTTCAGAAGGGAAACAGGTACAGGGACTAACTGGTTCCTGGGAGGGGGCTGGCCTAGCAGAGAAAGACCAGACCAGAGCTTTCCCTCCCCAGGACCAATGCTGACTGCCAGGTCTCTTCTCTCTCTAGGCACAGCCTGGGCAGCCACCTAAAACCCACCCCAGGGGGCTGGGCTGGACAGGGGTGGGCCTGGGGAGCAGAAGGGGGTTTTCTTCAATGGCATAGGAAGGACCAGATGCCCTCCCCCCTCATGAAAACCCCCCTCCTCTATCATTTGGGGCGGGGGATTGCGCTGTCGAGTTACTCTTTTTCCTACTGCCTTCTTTTATTTTCTTCATGGATCTTTTCATTCTCTGAACTAATATTATTCATTTGTTTTAATGCTAATTATTTTTCCCCTTCCCGTCCCTCCCAGCTCCGTGCTACTCGGCCTAGTTTGCTCATTTACCTATTAAATTTCTTAAAAGACTGAAGGAATGAATGAAAAACTCCGTGCAAAGAGTAAGTGCAAAGCGAATATCAAACGGTGAGAACGTTATGTTCCTCTGGGTTTGGCAGCTCGAATATGCTAAGTCGCCAAAAAGAGCTAGTCCGTCAAATGGAAAGTGGTTCCGAACAGGTGAAAAGGGGCCCACTCGTATCTCTGGTCCATCCCCCCCACCCCCCTCCCCCACCCCGGCCTCAACTCAAGCCAGTTGGAGGGGTGTGGAAACCTCGAGTCGCAAAAGGGAGCTCCGCGCTGCGAGACACCTCGGCAGGTCGAGTCTCGCCGCGCGCCCATCGAGCTCTAGACCGGGCGGTGGGTGGGAAGAAACCGGGAGGGGAAGGTCTGGGGGTGTGAGGGTGCAGCGGAGCCCGGCCCCGCGATCCGTCCCGGGTTTTGCATGCCACCCACTCGCCAGCTCGGCCGCGGAGAATTCCATAATCACAGCGGGCGAGAGCAGAGACGGGGAGCGAAAAATCCGGGATCCGGCAACTTTGGGCAGCGCATGCGCGCCGGCGGCGCTCCATCCCAAACACACACACATTTTTCCCCCGGACTTGGAAAGTCACCCAAAGCCGCCCCAAGTGCAGGTAAGAGATTCGGCGCTCCTTCCGCCGCGGCTCCCGCACGCCCACCGGCTCCACGGGCCTCCCGCGGCGCTTCCCCGCCTCGCCCCCTGCCCGGGTGCAGCCCCCCAACCCCGGGGCTGCCGCTTGCAACAGCGAGCGGGCGAGCGAGCTAGCGAGAGAGCCAGCCAGCCAGCCTGCGAGCGGCGGCTGCCACCCAACTCCGGCCGGGCGGGAGGCAGGGGGCACGGAGAGCTGGCACTCGGGCACGGGGCGGCGCGTCGCCCGCCGTGGCCAGGGGAATGCCCGGCGCGCGGCTCCGGGGGAGGGAAGAGCTACTGCTCCTGGGGGTCACTTACTCCTACTGAGGGGGCGGCGGGGTAGGGGAGAAGAGGGGGAGGTGCCAGGCGCGAGTGCAGGACTTTGCAAATAGGGTAGGGGCGCCCCCCGCGCTGAGAGCTCCCGGGGTGGGGGGCAGGTGCTCACCAATACCCAGTAATCACTCCTTCCCCAGACTCCCACCCTAACCCCCGCTGCAGGGGGGTCGTGAGCTCTCTAGGGCTTAGGGGGCAGGGGTGAGGGGTGCCTGGGGTGACTTTGCAAGACTTTGCCCAGGGGAAGGGGTGGGTGGGGAACCCCTCCAGTCGGCTCTCGCCCCTGATATCGGGGTTTAGGTGCTGCGGGCAGAGGTAGGCAGTGCTCGCTTAGGCAGAGTGTGCCAAGCGACACCCCCCCGGTGGGAAAACGAAGGCTAGAGGTCGCCTGGATGGAGGGAGCGACGCCCCATTTTTCTTCTCTGCCCGGGAAGTTTGTCTCAGCCGCGCTGCTCCGGGCGCGGCAAGTGGCGCTCCTCACTCCCGCATGCCCCCCCTTCCAGCTCCGCGGGCACAAAGCTGGCAACGTTGGGCCCAGGGAGCCGGGGCACCGGCTCAGAGCCGCGCGCCTCTGCGGAAGCCCGCCTGGGTCCGGGGCAAAAGTTCGGGGGACTTGTGGAGGCTGTCGTGTGCGCTGGGAAAGAAGTTGCGCCCGGGGACATGGGACGCCGGACTGGCGGCCCGGCGGGCGGGTGGAGTGGTGCGCTCTCGGGGGGTGGGGAGGGCACAGCCACGGTAGGAGAGGTCCGGCGGGGACTGTGCCCCCAGGATGGGCTGAGGGTGAGCTCGGGGGTTCAGCGGTTGGGGTAAAGGGTGCACCGACTCCAGCGGCGCACGTCTGAAAAAGGCACCTGGCGGAGGGTAGAAAGAAAAAGAAGCTTCGGGCGGTGCAGGGGATCCCAAAAGGAGTGGGGTCGGTCCGCCCGGTCACTTGGGGTCAGGCTTCAGGGCAAAGGAATTCGTGGTAGCTGTCGAGGAGTGCCGGGCAGTGGGGCTCCAGGGGGCGCGCGGGAATGGGGGGCCGGGCCCGGCCGACAGGCAGAGAACTTTCGGGGCAGGGGCCGAGTCGTCAACCCAGGGTGAGCCGGCCGGGCGGAGCGGCGGCCGGTTTATTTTTACTCGGTGGCATTTGCAGAATGTGCAGCTGATGGCCGTCGGCCGCCAGAAGTTTTGCTTTCTGTTCTTTCTCTTCCCGAAGCCAGAGCGGCCGGGAGCGGGTGGTCGGGGAAGCCCGGCTGGGGAGGGAGGGGGCGTCCGCTGAAGTTGTGGGGTGCGGAGAGGTGTGGGCTGGGCCGCGCCGGGGTGCGGGAGGGAACTGGCCCGGCGCGGGCGGGCGGGCGCTGGGCCTCTGCGGAGCGTTTGGGTGAAAGTCTGTCCCCGGCGTTGGAAGCGCCTCGGCAAGGGGAACAGGTGTACGCTCCGTCAATCACAGCGGGAGGGACACTTTGGGGGCGTAGATTAAGATAATAATAATAGATTTCTCTCTAGGGGGGTGGGCGCAGATTCTTTTCCCAAAGTCATCCCGGACCCGGGTCCGGAGTTGGGGGAGGAGTGAAGTGCGAGGGAGGCAAGGGCCGCTTCTCCCTCCACCCAAGTTCCTCCGGACCCAGCCTCAGCCAGGGAAGCGGGCCCAGGGCGCAGCGAGGATCTCCTTCCAGTCACGCTGGGGAGGGTGTGGGTGCGCGCGCGCGAGCGTGTGATTTGTCCACCAGGAAAGCAGCGGTAACACCACTTCTTCGAGCCGGGAACTCCCCTAAACCCGGCTGGATCCAGAGGTTGTTCGGGTGGGGGTGACGGGTTGTGCGTCGTTGATCCCGAGGAGCCTGGGGGTGCGGCCCTCCGTGTGCGTGGGTGTCCCGCCAACTGTCCGCATCCTCAAACATATGGGGGCGGCGAGGAGGGAAGAGCACGGCAGCCGCCGGGTAAAGTTGGTAAATTTAGGACACCTCTCGGCTGGTACCCGCGCGCGGTGAGAGCGCGCGAGGGGACTGGAAAACAGATCGCCGGGTAATATTGGTGCCCCAGCCCCACACCCGCCCGCCCCTTGGCGTGCGCACACACACACACACACACACACACACGCACACGCACACACACGCCGCCGTCCTAAAGAGAGCTGTCCCGGCTGAGGAGGAGCAGCTGCGCCGGGCATGCGGGGTGGGGGTGGGGGCTTGTTGGTCCCCGGGGGCTGCGCCCGGGCTGCGCTCCACGTGCCCGGAGGGGGCGCTGGGCCGTTCCGCGCCCGAGCGCAAAGCGCCGGGTTTGCGCCCTGGTGGCGGCGAGGCGGTGCGTCCCGGGCGGGCGTCGCAACCCGCGCCAGCCCTGGCTCCCCGGTCTATCTCCGTTCGACCCCCAGCCGCTTTCTCATTAACCAAACTTCGGTTTTTACTGGTTTGCTCCTCAGTCGAGCTCTCGGACCCTTTCCAGGACAGGGTGGGGAACTTCTCCCTTCTCGGCGGCGGCCACCATCTCCCTCCGGCGAATTGGAGAGTTTGTCCCCCCCACCCCACCCCCCATCTTGTTAGCCACCTTAGAGGCGGTTAACAAGAGTTTATGGGGAATATTGTTGAACTTCTGTAATCAGGTTTCCAGCGATCTTATGCCTCCTGTTTAATTTATTAGACTAGTTATTTATTCTGTTGATGATAATCTGTTGCTGGTTTCTATGGAGATGTTAAACTGATCTCTTTCAGAAATCAAACTCCATATGCACTAAAACGTTTAAAGGGGCAGTGCCTTCCTCCTTTCTTCTTCTTTTCTTTTTTCTTCTTTTTACTCTCTCTTTCTTTTTAGACTTTGCACCTTGCCGAGACTTCGCGTCTTGTCGGAGTCTCGGCGCATTTTATTTCCTTCTTACGAAGGAGAGGAGCCCGGGAGACTCACGCTTTGTGGCAAGTACAGCTTATTATGGCTAGAAGAAAGCAAATGCTTTGATCCTGAGTTGCATCATCATTTAAAACAGATCATTTCACCACCACCCCCTTCCCCCCATCATATAAGAGCAAAATTCTTTCAAGATCAAAGAGTCCAATCTAAAAAAAAACCTATTGTTTAAAAAAAATAGGAAAGTCAGTCAAATGTGAGCCTCCCCTTTATGTGCTCCCATGTATTTAAAGAATTTTTTGAACAAGAAAAACAAAACTTGTAGCTCAGCTAATTTTTTCATACTTATTAATAGTTTATCTTGCCCCCTCCCCTTTTAATTTAGAAAGAAATTCAAAGTTAGATTTCTCTGCCTGTGGGGGTTGAGGTATATTTGCTTCTCTTTTAGCATCAGTTTTTGGAAAATTAGCCCCTGGGAAGAGGAGAATGGAGTTTTTACTCAAACTTAATGGAGTGCGTACATTTTTTTTTTAAATAGGCACCCCAAATTTTAAAGTCCTAATTTCTCTGCTTTTTTTAGCAGAATATCAGTAACACCAGTGAGAGTGGATCAACTTTTTCTCCTTTTCTCCTCTCCTTCTCTGCTCAGGTGACTTTGGGCTGTAGGTGCAGTGAATTAAGAAAGTAAGGCAGAAAACAAAATCTCTTGGTTTCTGACACTCTGAAAAATTGTGAACCTACTTTGAACTCAGATATTTATCACGTTGACAGATATGATACAAGGCGATTGCATTTCCTAATGACCCTTAGGGACTAAGTTGTAGCTAAAACCATTTAATGCATTTTTAATATTAAAGTAAGGCCCAGGTTCCATTTTCTTGGAGGTGGGGGCAGTGGATGAATCTCCATAAAGCTGGTGCTTTCTTCCTATATTGGTTTTTCTTTTTCAACTCCCCCCCCCCCCCCAAGCCCTTCACATTTCCATTTGCTTTGGGGAGGAGTAAGCCACACACAGGGCATTTGGCTTTCATAAATAAATTTATATCTGGCTAGAAGGTCCAATGCTAAATAAGAGCACACTTAAAAAATAATAAAAAAAAATAACAACCAAAAACTCAGACTCCACCCCTGCTATAGGAAATAAAACTGAAGCAATACTTGACTCTCCTCCCACCCTTTTCCCAGGCCCTGCTTCTCTTTTTATATTATTTTATTTTGAAGGCAGGTAGAATAGCTATTGGTACTTAGCTCAGAGGAGAGAGAAGCCATTTCTGTGTAATTTCCCCCTTTTGCTATATTCTTTAAAAATTTCTTTGATTTGGGTTGCAAGCAGAGCAGAAGCTGACGAGTGAAAAAGAGCACTGTGGCTTTAAACTCAGGAGTTTGCATATTCTCCTTGTATCTTTCCCCTTTGCTAATTATTGTGTTGTTTTCAGAGCAAATATGTCATATCCATGGCGACCGGGCAGGTTTATTGTCTTTCTGAAGCAATAGCTCACATAAGTAATTAATGACTTTCTTTTTTTTCCTCTGGCTTAGGTTAAACAGATCATTCAAGGAAAGTCATATCTCTCTCTCTCTTCTCGCTCTCCCTCTCTCTCTCTCTCTCTCTCTTTTTTTTTAGCCCAGTGACATAAGAACATGAGTTAGAACAAGAAACTACTTTAACCAAGAAGTCAACAGCTTATTTTCCCCCATTTCTTTTAAAAGCTGAAGTGTCAGCTTTCAGACATATGAGGCTGCCATTCTTGGAAGCTGAGCAGTGGGGTCCACGCCTGGGTTGGAAAATGCATTTGAAGGTTGTGAAGCCTGGAGACAGGAGGCGTTTGCATGGGGGTGGGGGTGGGGGGGGTAGGGAGTGACCCAAAGGAATTTGCTTTTGAGGTGGGGGGGAAGCACTCTACGATGAGTATTTCTCCTGTATTTAGCAGAATTTAATTAAATTGTTTGCAGGAAAGAATTAATGAGTTGCTAGTAATGTGCTCCCCCCCCCCACCAACCTCCTTTTTCCCAGTCTAGTTAATTGCAAAGACAAAGTTTTTCTTTCTGGTTCACCTTAAACTTCGACTTTCTCCAGCCTTTGCTGCAAGTTTTGTTTTTTCTTTTTTCCCTAGAAAAGTAGCTTTGGGTACCCCCTCTGGCTTTTTATTTCCAGAATTGTAATGGGGTTTGGTGTCAGGTTTTTCTTCCTCCCCCCCCCCCCCCCCCCCCCCCGCTTTAGATCTACAACTTGAAGCTGTTTTGTGTATCTCAGGAATCACTAAGATGATAGACTAGGATTTGTAATTTTTACTTTTTTTGCAGGGTGTGTGTGTGCTTTTTAAAGATGTACATTTATATAGAGAGCATATCTCCCTTTTATATCCAGTAGAATAATGGAGAGGTAAGGCATTTTTTTTTCATTTAAAAAATCACCATCTATTTTCCAACCTTTTCAAATGGATCTTTTGCTAAGAAGAAACCTTACGATGTCACCCTGAACTTTAGAAACATGTTAGACGTTCAAGCAATATTCTCCAGCAGCCCCTTTAACCCACCCCCATCCGCCACAGCCATGCAGTAATTAGGCACATTTGTACTCTGTTCCCCCCCTACACACACACTTAAAACATTTCATGTATAGCAGAGGTTTTATGTGTGTCCTTAAAAGGGGGGAGAGAGATAAATAGCAAAGCATTTATGTTGCACTCAGACACAATTAAAAAAAAAATTTCCCTCCCTATCTGAACCAAGTTCCAAAAGGCTGTAAGTCAACCGAATGAATCTTTAGGCTTTTAGCATTCAAAATCAAAATATAAAGAAGGGAGATTTCTTTGCTATCTGGTTTCTGAAGAAGAGAAGAGAAGGCCCAGCCAGGCGGATGCTGAGAACCCAGCGCAGTTGTAATTGAGCCCGTAACCTCTTGATGTCTATATCAGAAAACCAGACATGAGCAGAGGGAGCCGAATCGAGGCAAACAAGCCGTGTAGAGGAGGCAGCTCAGGGGGAGATTCACAGGGAGAGAGAGAGAGATTTAATTTATAGACATTTTAAAAACTGTAATTTCATTACTGCTCGTCCCCTTTCTGAAGGGCGGCTGGGCAGCCCCAGAAGGCTGGTCCCTCTGCCCGGAGAGCGTGGTGCCTCCGGGTGGGTGAAAACTTGGCCCTTCTAGCTGGCGGCGGGGGTTTGCTTCGCCTCTGCCCGCTGGAAAGTGGCTTTATTCTTTTGAAATGAAGAAGTTCCAGAGAACCAAAAGTTAGAGGTGGCTGGTGGGTGCCCCGCCACCCCAGCAGCCTGGCTGCCTCCTGCCCAGGCCGTGGCATCTGTGTGTCCTCCGTCTGCCACTCTGTGGTTCTGGCTGTAAGGAGGCCCTTGGGGTGCGCCCCCCCCCAAGCTCTGTGCCCCCTTCAAGTTCACCAAGTTAAGTTGCTGCGATTTGAGGCCACAGCTTGGGGGGAAGAAAAGCTGAAGCCTCTCGTAAATTCTGCAAAAATTAATCAACCGTTTAAGAGCTGCCGGTTAAGGAGGTTTTGCAGGCAGGCTGTCCCCCCTGTGCAAAGTCCAGCCGAGCGAGGGGCAGCCGGGACCTGGGAAGGGAAGGGGAGCATTGCTGCTGGGTTTTGTTTTTTTTTTAATCCGAATAATTGGGAACAACTGGGGAAAAGAAGAAAGATGGATTTATTGGATATAAATTCTCAAGTGCCCTCGTTCCATATTGTTGGAATTTTTTTCTTTTCCTTTAGGTCTGGATTTGTCCTGTGTGTCTTTGATGGAAAAGGCACGTAGAGAAAGAGAGCAAAGGGGGGGGAGGAAAGGATAGAGGGAGAGAGAGAGACAGGGACGTGTGGCTCCTTCGGAACTCATTATCATTCTTAATAAGTCTTAAGGAATAAAGAAGAGCATTGAGTGTAAATGCTGGGTAATCCTAACACTTCTCAAGGTGAGAGGAGTCTTGAGGACACAGAAAAAAAGACGGCAGAGGAGGGGGTGGGAGGTGGGGGCCCAGGAGGCCCTGGGGGAGTGGCAGGCTCGGGGCTTCGCCGGAGGCCTGGATGCTGGGGGCATCCCGGGGGACACCCAGGCCCCGAAGGGTTGTCTGAGCAGTCCCCAGGGATCCCCAGGACAGAGTGTCCTGTGGGAGGTGCAGGACAGGGGTCATGGGGAGCACAGGGCCCTGGGTCAGCCCTGCAGTGTGTGTGCGTGTGGGAGTTGGGGTGCGGGACAGGGGCCACAGGGCCTTTGCTCCTGAGCCAGATCAACCCCTGCCGCTGGCCTCAGGCTCCTGGAGAAGGCAGAGGGGGTGGGACTGGGGGGTAAGGCCTGCTCCACCCAGGCCCCCTGCTGCCCGTGTGGGCTCTCCTGCAGCAGCCGCTCTGGGAAGCGGGGAGGACGGTGCGGCGGCCAGAGCCCAGCTCCGGACACTAGGTGGCTTAGAGGCTCTGCGTGGTTCTCGGGCAGAGCAGCCGCTGGCTTCTGCTCTCTTTCCTGCGGTGGGCTCCACTGGGCTTGTCCTCTGCCGGTCTGCAGGCAGGAGGGTGAGTGGGCGCTGGCCCAGGCCCACGGCGCAGCTCCTGGTGCGGGCACCCCCCGATGGACAACTAGCCCCAAGTGGAGCGGGGGGCAGCTCCGGTGGGGGCAGGTACCTGAGCAGAGCCACTTGCGGGAGGGAAGCTAGGAGTCCGGCCCTGCCTGCGGTCGTGCCCCCTTGGACCTCGGCCACCTGCGTGGGGCACCGCTGAGCATGGGGTGGGGTGGGGTGGGGCGGGGGGCAATGTCTTAGGCAGTAGTTCTTCCTTCCTTTTTCAGTTCAGTGCCCCCTTTGAGAATTTTCTTAATAAAAAAAATCCCCTAAGTATAAATATTGCTTATACTTTGAGGGGTTTCACAGATTTTATAAACCCAACCTAAGGACCCTCTATGGTCTCTTGCTCTGTGGGCTTCTTTCCGATCCTTTGGCAGGAGGCATGCCACGGAAGGAAATAAAGAGGTGTGGGGTGCCCACACTCCTGCAAGGCAAAATTGGTGTTTGCTGCCCCTTCCACCCCTGCCAGCCTCAGTACTGGAAAAGAAGAGTAATGCTGGCCCTTGACCTGTCGGGGGTCAATGGTGAGCACTCAGGGTTTCCCACTGAGGGACCCACATCTGCTCAGCAGCCCGGGGATGGCCCACCCCAGCCAAGGGCAGCCTCCCGGGCAGTCTAGGATTCCCCAGGTGATTTAGGAAGGGTCTTAGCCAAGGTCACGTCTGAACCATGGACCGTTTTCTTTGGGGTGAGGGGTGGGCAGGGAGAATGACACTATTCGGTTTTAACTTATGCTGGTCTTTTTTTTTTTTTTTTTTTCTGTTAACTACGTGTTTTCTTTTGGAAAGCAACTTCTGGGGAGCATGCGAAAGGAGGTGTGTGGGAGTTGGAGGTGAAGGCTGGTGACTGAGCTGGTGGAAACCCAGAGGGGGGGCAGGATGGGTTAATGGCGGGGATGGATTCTGCTTTTCTGTTGTTTAAAAGCAGTAATGACCAAATTGCATGCCCTGCGTGTGCCTTGCTGACGAGATTTACCGAAAGGAAGCCGCGCGGCCTCTCCTGTGCTGGTGTCTGGGTGGGTGAGTGTGTGTGTGTGTGTGTGTGTGTAAATGAGAAAGAAGGGGTGGGAGAATGAGCTCTGCCAGGCTGGCACCCTTCCCCGGCACTAATTGCTGGCAGAGTACCCACGGGGGCTGTGCCAGCGTCTCCAACTCTACCCGCCCCCTGGCCCCCGGGGAGCTCAGCTGTGCAGCTTGCTATGTGAGGGCCATTTCCGGGCCCACTAGCCCTGGCGGCTCCTTTGGGAATTTCAGGGAAATATGATCCTCAGGGGGGACCGTAGATCAAGCCCCAGCATCTCTGGCTGGGCATGGGTGGTCCAGGGCTTAGAGAGCTCTGGCTGTCCACTCCCCTCCCATTCCAAGCTCCACGTCTCTGTGCCCACTTAGGATCTTGCAGGCTGTGGTAGGCTTGGAGCATCAGGAGACCCCCGTCCCTCTGCCAGCTTTGCAGTAAACCACTGTGTGTGGCCTTGGGCAAGTCATTTGACTTCCCTGGGCCTCCTTTCCCTCTCTTGTCAAATGCCCTCCGATCCTACCTACCTCACAGGCTGGTCCTGATCCTCATAGCTGTGAAAGTCCTTTGAAAATAAAGTGTAATGAAGAATTTATCTTGTTCGCTTTGTCAGGTGGGCAACGTCCCCGAGGGCAGAACCAGATTTATGTAGTAAGGTACAGGCCTCAAAGGGGACCCCCGGTGAACTGCATTCTAGAAAGCCTTGGGCCTCGACAATGTAGTATATGGTGCTGGTTTGCATTTAGTGTCAGGTTGCAGGTCAGTTCTCTTGGGGCTGTGCTTGAAGAGGGAGGCGGCTTTCCAAGCAGAATGTGGATCCCATCTGGGGAGCCGTGTTGAGCCTCTGAAGCCCCTCAGTTCATTGAGGAGCTATATGTATCGTGGCTGAGAGCATACTCTGGAGCCAGTTGGCCGGGGAGCAAAGCCATGTAATCTTCCATCAGCTGTTTCACCAGCCTGTGCCTCGGTCTTCCCATCTGTGGAATGGGGATAATAGTAACTGTCTCGTGGAGTTGGTATGAGGATTAGAGGAGCTAAGATGTGCTGAGCATTCAGCCCCAGCCTGATAGCCATATGTATTGCAGACCCACGAGGAGGGGAGATTGGAAGTACTCACCTCGTCAAGGATTGCGGGGGCCGGGACTCCATGAAGTGCAGGCAGTGTGGTAGCTGGAAATTCTGGATTTTGTGTTTCACCTCTCTGGGCTGCCTTGGGGTTGTCATCCCTGTGTGCCCACATTTGGAGTCGGTCCCAAAATAGGGGCAGGAGCCTTTGTTCCTCCTTCCCATTGTGGCCACACTGGGCGTTCCTAGAGCTCAGTGGGGTGGGCAGGTTTCTTACAGGAGCTGTTTGGGACAGTCGGCAAGGGCTGACCCCGGGAACCGGCCCAGGGAGCGGGTGGACGCTGTTTGCACTGTCTGCCAGCTTGCTTCTGAGTGCTGGCGATGCCCAGAGGCCCGTGTGTGCGGGCTCCTGTCTGAAGGAGAGCGTGTGGCTGGCGGACGGCTGAGTGCTCAGGATCTGGAGTCAGGCCGGCTGTGAATCTCATTTCTCCCACTGGGCAGACTATTTCCCTTGAACCTTTGTTTCTGCTTCTGCAAAATGGGGGTCGTTTTACCTGTCTCGGTGGGTATTAAACAAGAGGACACCAATTGCAGCCAGCGTTTACTGAGGCTCGTATTTGAGCATCGTTTCATGGAGTCCGCTTAGCCTAGTGAGTGGCACATAGTAAGGCTGCCGGATGCGGGTGAGAGGATTAGCAGCCTGCCTGGGCGGGTGGGTCACGGATGACCTAGAGCTTGATGTGGGACTCAGTGCTGAGCCGAAGGGCTGAGCTGGGCTGAGTATGACCAGTGTCCTTTTAGCCCCTCGCGTGGAGGGAGCCGAGGTTTCCCACCGGTCCTTGGGTGATCCAGCCCCAGGGTCACCCTTCAAGCATGGGGAGGGAAGGACAAAGGACCAGGAGAGGAGGTGGGGGGCAGGGACAGGAGGGTAGGGCAGTGGGAGCTGAGAAGCAGGGGCACTGGGGGGCGAGGGGCACTTATGGAAGATGTATGAAACTCCATCGGCCTCTCCCATTTCACTGTGCTATGCCAAAACACCCCGGTTCTTGTTTCACTATCTGTGATCTGGGAGCAGGTTAATTTCCATGACGAACTCCAGGCCATGTGCTTGGAGGATTTATCTAATTAAATTGATGCTTTTTTTTTTCTAAGAAAGAAAGGAAAGAAGGAAGGGAGGGATGGAGGAAGAGAGAGGGACCTAGGGAGGGAAGGAAGGAAGGAGGAAGGAAGGAAGGTAAGAGGGATGGAAGGAAGGTAGGAGGGAAGAAAGGAAGGGAAAGGAACGAAAGGGAGGAAAAGAAAGAAGAAGGGGAAGGAAGGAGGAAAAGAGGGAGAAATGAAGGGAGAGAAGGAGGGAAAGGGAATGTGAGAAATGGATAAGCTGGAAGAAAATGCATGATTTTCGTAAGACTGTGACAGAGTGGAGTAGATGCCTGGTGGCTGAGGTGGGGGTCTTTCTGGGGAGGGAAGTGATGCTCCTGTCTTCTGATTATTTCCAAAATTGCTCCTGGGCTAAGTGAGAAAGGGGGTAGCTGGAAGGTTCTAGATCTTTTCTGTCCACTACAATCATCACTAGCCAAATGAGACATTACATATTTAAATTAAATAAAGTTAAAACTTCATTTCTTCACTTGAACTAGCCACATTTCCAGTATTTCCTAGCCACATTGGCCGGTGGCTACTGGGAAGGGCAGTGCAAATGCAGAACATTTTCATTATTGCAGAAAATTTTGTTGGAAAGCTACCCCCTGTGATTGGGCTAAATGAATGAGCTCCCACGGGGCAGTGATAGAGAGGGGGGGCCTGGGCAGCGGGGACGTACCTGTGGGGCAGTGGAGACAAAGAGGGCTGCCTACCTGGAGCCAAGGCTTCTGTGGGTTGGGCCCCTTCTCTTTAGATTCCCCCGCGGGCTGGAGTTAGACTGAATGGAGTCGAGACAGAATGAGGTTTAAATCCTTCTTCTTGACCATTGGCAACGGTCACTGTGGAATAGGACGAACCGTAAACAGGAGCTGCCCTTTGGGTTCTTGTGACCATCAGCCCAGGTAAAGCATGCAAGCATGTAGCATTCTGCTAGGACTTGGCCGACGCGCGAGAAGTGGGACCACTGCTATTAGAGTAGATACGGTAATTGTTGATATTATTTTCATAATGATTATTGAAGAGCTTTTGTGGCTGCCAAGTTCTCAGGAACACTCCTCCACCAAATACTGATTTTTCCATAATCAGCACTTTCCAGAATTAGTTTAAATGAGTCCCCAGATTCCTTTTTTTCTGGGAACCTAATTTGGATTCTTTCTTTCCATCCCTCTCCATCCCTCCATTCTTGGGGCAAAAGGAAGAATTGGATCTGCCCAAGAATTGACTCTTGTAGGCCCTTCCACTTGTGACCTAGAGTCTCTATACATCCTTGTGCCCCTCCCAACATACATATAAGTGCCCCCATGTGTGCACACTCTCTCTCTCTCTCTCTCTCTCTCTCTCGTACTGGCCAAACGACGTTAAAAAAAAAAAAAACTCAAAGTAGTAAAATATGGCCCAGCAGATGTGGCCCCCGCATGGCTGGCCTGTGCGCGGGTGAGGTCGGTGCCTCTGGGAGGGATGTGTATGCTTATGCCCAGAGTTTGCCCAGTGCCCTGTGCTAATGTGGGGCTCAAAAGTCCCCTGCATTGTGCAGGCTCCTTGCCCCGTGAAAAGGTGATTGAGTCAGTGAGGAGTTCCCAATGGATTGGAGCTGACAGTAAATGAGAATTTGGCACGGGTAGAAAACAGCTCCTCCCTCCCCCCAACACACACACACACACACACACACACACACACACACACACACACACACTCTGTCATCCCTCCCTAAACTCTGAATTCTTGTTCGGTGTGTAGGGGGATTTTGAAAAGAATTATGATTTCTTTTGGTGTGTGTTGCAGTACCCGCAGGGGTTCTGCCCAGCCTGCCCACCCCACTGCGCAGGGATGTCCTGACCCCTTCCCCAGGGTGCCCCCCGCTAGTGGCTCTGCTAGCGATTCCGAATGAGTTAAAGCTGAATCAACTCTGGACCCAGCTGTACGTTTTACTCCGGGTTCCTGAACGGAGTGATGTGCTGTGCTCAGCACGATTGGAGACTGTCTGCCCCAGTGACCCCCCCCCGCCCCCCACCCTACTGGTCTCCACCGGCTTTCACGGGACCTTCCGTTGGGCCCCAGGACTGTCCCCACCAACCGGGGAGCTGGTGGTCCATGCTATGGGGGCAGCGTTGGGGGCCTTCCTGACGTCCAGCCACCCCTCAGAGATGAGTTTTAATTTTAAAAGCGAGGGTTGCACCATTTTGGGCTGACATCGTCCCTTGTTTGCAAAGAAGACTTTCAGTGTCCACGGTCTTTAGATGCCAGGGCCCTACCCCTGCCACCCACAGTTCTCTCCACCACGGCCACATCAGTGCATCAGTCAACAGGTATTTACGTATACCGGGCCTTGCCGGTGGTCCCACGTCCCTAGACCTCCCCATGTAAACATTTCTCAAGAGAGCCAGGGAGGGAAATACTGCCACCTTGCAGAGGCTCGTCCCATCACACCCCACATTTGTAAAATGCTATCTTGTTAGCCAGACCTTCCTTTCTCTGTGGAGGCGCCACACGTCACCTACTCCTGGGGGATAAGAGGCGAGGGGAAACACTCCCTTGGACAAAATTACTGTCTACTCTTTTTGTGGCTGGGCTGCCTCTCAGGAGCCCCTTTCTGGAAAAGGCCTAGTGGAGTCTGGCTGCTGGGAGAAGTTCTCCCACTCCCCCCCCACGCCCCCACCAGGGAGAGGTGTAGTAGAATAGAGGGTAAGTGCACAGGTTCAAAGCCCTGGCCCCTTGTGGGCCTTGGCCACCTCACCAGCCCTCCCAGCCTCAGTTTCCCCATTTGTAAAAGGGGACTGACACTAGTGCCTACCATATGGCTGCACCTAGCACATGCCTAGCACATGGTCATGAAGAGTAGCTGCTATTACCCTGACAGCTGTTACTCTTACTGCTCCCTCTGTCCCATCTGCCATCAGGAAGGCAGAATGCCAGAGACCCCCAAGGGCAGACCAGAGCCCCAGGCCGGAGGCTGCGCCCACCAGAACTCTCCCAAAGCCGTGGGAGCAGAGGGCAGGCTGGGCCTGTGTGTCCCTGAGGTGACAGCCCCTGGGCTACCCAGCCTGCTCGGCCCTTGGGAGGAGCACCTGCCGGGCGCTGGCCACCATCTTGGTTCTCTTTGCGTCTCCTCGGCAGACGGGACTGTGGCCCTTGCCCTCTCGGGGAGCAGGTGGCCTTTGCTGCCTGGCATCTGTTCCCGGAGGGCAGCTGCCAGGAAGGTGCAAACCCGGGATCGCCCCGCGCGTCCTCTGAGCTGCTGCACAATACTGTTTGCTCCCCAAGGGGCTCGCCTGGGCCTTCTCCTGGTGAACGTGGTCAGAGGAGGGGGTCGTGGCTCATCCCAGAGCCCCCTCCTCACCCTCCTGGTGAGTCAGACGGGAGCCAGGGGCCACCATCCTGCGTTTTCTGGACTGGGGCCTTCCTGGGTAGGGAGAGGGCTGAAAGGAGGTGGGGGAATCAGACACGGTGCAGACGAGGGGTCCTGCTTTTGTCCCCAAGGAGCAGCAAATGCACTGATTTGCATTTGCTTTTTTTAAATTGTTTTTATTTTATCAAATGAGGAAGGAAATACGTTCTCTGAGTGCTGACATGTCAGATCCTGTGCCGTGACTTTTTGTGGGATTGAAAGACACCAGACAGGTGGTGGTTCAATTCCCATGTACTGGTCAGGAAATACGGCTCAGAGAGGTTAAGCAACTTAGCTATATTCACACAGAGCGTTAAAGGAGAGCCAGGGTTGGCACACAGCTTGCTGTGGTTATGAACCCGTAGCTACTGGAAAAATATAACCGTGTTTTAACCAGCTTTGAAAATAGATAAAAGGAAAACAGTTCGTCCATAACGTTGCTATCATCATACCACCTTGTTTAGTATTTCATGCATTTCCTTCTAACATTTTGTTTGTCTGGTGACTGTATATATGTATTTATATAATGCATATTTTTACGTAATAATCACAAGAGAATATGGTTTTGGTTGAGACCCAGGGTGAGGTGCCAGGGTCTCCTGAGCTGGGACCACTGGGGAGATATTGCTTCTCAGGCAAAATGGAAACCTGTTTTTGGCGCAGAGCCACCTTTTTGGTAACGAGGTTCCTGAAGTTGTCAGATGAAGCGAACTTGGCGGACAGAGAGGCAGGCAGGACCCCCGCGTTCCCTCCCAGGTTGGTTTTGTCCAGTTAAGTGGTAGAATTTTCCTTTTAACTCGCTTCCTTCTTGCTTTTGACAAATGGGAATATTTGTACCATTTTCCCGAATGACCTCCTCTCCTTGGGGTAATGAGAAAATGAAAGTCTTTGCTAAGTGCTTTGAGATATTCAGATATAAAAATGGAGAGCTGAGTGTGGTCAGGGGCCTTTTGCTGCCAGGGCGCTTTAGAAAGAAGGAAGTGCAGGCTGCGGGGCCTGAAGGTCAGAGTGGACACGCAAGTTACAGCCGGCCCCGGCCCCTCTGCGGGCTTCCTTGGAGCCTCCATGCCCAGGTCCCCACTGCCAAGGTGTGGGATCCCTCGGGCAAAGCCCCCACCTGGGCTTGAATCAGGCGGATAAACGATTCAATTCAAGGTGCAGGCTAACCGCCCCCCCCCCATCTTGCTTCATCGCGTCAGCCCAAGAATAACACGGCAGGATAAATACTGTGTCACCTATACAAATAAAAATCCCGAAGATGATTTCGAAACATGGAAAAATGTTTATGATCGGGTGAAACACACACACACACACACAAAATCAAACATCGAACGCCAAATGCGAATAGAAACTGTGGAAAAAGACAAGTACTTGTGGGCAGAGCTTGTCCTCCTAAAGGAGAATTATGGTGCTGGGGTGGTGGGGCCACGGTGATCTGTTTTTTATTCCACGACATTTTATTTAAATTCCACCCCCAGCCCCCACCCCGTGATTAAAAACCAACAAAGCAAAGGTGTCAGCCCCATGCCGAGCCCTGGCAAGGGGTGGGGTGGGGGGGCAGGGCAGCGCCAGGCGAGAGGGCGCCTGCACCCACGGCCCCCGCAGAGAGCGCTGAGCTCACCGGCTGTGCCAGCCACAGAAACCTATGAGATCTCCAGAAACCGAGGCGTATCGGTGACTCAGACATTTGTGTTGTGCTGCTCAACAATAGCTTTTGTCCTTTGCCCAAAACCCTAGGCCAGTGTGTTTAAAAAAAAAAAAATTATAAAATTATGAGATAGTTCGTACTTTCCTTACCAGCCCATGCCAGCTTCAGGCGCTTTATTTATTCAAGGTGGAGAGGCAGGGAAGGCGGGGTGGGGGGGGGGAGGCAGAAAGGAAAAGAAAAACAAGGTGGAACTCGGACAAGGCCCAAGAAACGTCTGAACCTCAACAACAAACTTTCTTTTGTTTCACCGGTGGTGGGGGGGGTTGGGGAAGAGGAAAAAAATGCAGAGGACCAGTTTGAACCAAATAGAACTCTCCGTGTTTTGTGTGTGGGGTTGCTTCTTTTTGCTCCTTGCAGTGGGTTTTTGCCACGGGTAAAGTTCTTTGGGGACCTCATGGGTGTGGGTGGGGCTGGGGGTGGGGGTGGGGGCCCCAGAAGCCAGGCCTGGGGCTGGTGGGCTAGGTGGAAACGAGGGAAGTCAGGCTGGTCTCTGGAGGATGCAGAAGTTTCATTTGGCTTTTCTGGCCAGTAACACTCACTGCTGACAGCTTTTACCCTCACTTCCGGTTGGGTTTAAAGAAGACACTAAGCTACTGGTGTTCCAGAAGCTTCTCTCTGCTGGTGGGACTCAGAATTCCATACGGATCAGGGGCGAGAGTTTGCCCCTGTGTGGGCCAGGACTTTTCTCTCCTAGTGCCTGCTGGAAGACATTTTAAGAATAAGGTTTGGGAAGAAAGATTCTGGGAGAGAATTGGGAATGTAAGTGTACGTGTGTGTGTGTATGTTTGTGTGTGTATCTTCTTTAGTGGCAATCCCTTTTTTTTTTCCTGGTTGTAATAAATAGCCAGGCAGAGTAAAGAAAAAAAAATTTTTTTGGTGTGGGGGGAGCTGACATTTATTTCCGCGTGTATTACTTTGTGCTCCTGCCCCAAACCAGCCCCTTGGGTGAAACTGTGCATTGGCCTGGATCCTGGACTGATGGACGAGTCTTCCCTCTATTTTGTAAGAATAATTCAGGGTCTTTTCTTGGGCAGTGGCTTGACCAGTAAGAGCTAGGAGGTTATGGGGCCCAAGGCAGAGTCACAGGAGTGTGTTACAGCCCAGCTTGGGACAGGTGCTCGGTGCTGGCCATGCCCTCACATGTGATTCTCCGTGTGCCCCAGTGCTGGAGTCCCTGATACCCATCCTAGCCCCATCAGCCTTCTCCTGGAGCTTCCGTGGTGCCCCCTTGACGTGGCTGTCTCCGGAGTGGATTCTCAGGCTCGGAGGGGCTTTAATGCACCTTCACGATGTTCAGTCATCGTGACAATTCCCACAAAGGAGACGAGATGGGGATTGTTGTCCCTGTTTCACAGATGAAGAAATGGAGGTGCAGAGAGGGGATGTCACCTGCCTAGGGTCACACGGCTGCAAGTCAGTGACAGGTTGGGGACCAGGACCAGGTCTTTGGGCTGTTTGGAAACCTGGTCATCTCCCCCAAAGGCTCCAGGGCAAGGCTGATCATTCCAGGTGTGAAATTCAGCTTTCCTCTCCTTACAGGGGAAAAGAGGGACCCCACCCCACCCTGGAGAGGAGCAAATGCTTTGTGGCCATGTTGGGGTGACTGGCCCTCTGGGTTTAGGGGCTATCTGTGTTGAGGGAAGAGCACTGGATGATGAGATGGGGTGCAGGGGTTTTAGCCGTCCACCCCTACCTCCAGTCACTGGAAAGCAGTTGCGTCCCAAGACCTTGGCTCTGCTCTCTGCTTCGTCCACTTCGGGTTGGCTTCAGCTTCCTGCCGCATCCGGAGTCCCCAGCTGTGCCCGTGCAATAAGCTCTCTCCCACAACTTGCCCAACCAGAGATGCCAGTTTCCCCAGGGCTCCCGTGAGCAACTCGCCCCTGGCCTGTCCCGGGGAGAGCCTTGGCAGCCTCGGCGAGCGAGGCCCCCCGCCCAAGCCCCGTACACCTGCTTCTTAATGCCTGTGTGTCTGAAAGTGCCAGAGCCCTTGGGTGTCAGCTTGCCGATACACGGGAGAACATGACGAGGAGGGGTGAGCAGCAGTACCCCATGACAAGAGGCAGCTGCGGGGAGAGGGGAGGGCCCCACGCTCGGGGCGAGCGCCATCTGGGCTGGACGCCTGGCTTCCAGCTGCGGGGGCTCCGGAGGGGCAGAGCCCGGGAGGCTGCCGCCTGCCCCAAGCGCAGGGATGCTTTTGAAGCCACTACTATGGAGATTAAGGGGATGAGAATGTAAATCTCAAGTAAAAAGGTAATTGAATGTAATAGCAAACACTGCTCGCTCTGTGTTAATTTTAGCTCTTCCCCTGGATACAAGGCGCTGTATTAGTGTTTTATTACCATTTTGTTTGCACTAATAAAATAGTAAAATTTATTTCAAGGAAGTTGAAGGATGGTTTTACAATGCAAATTTGAAGGAATTGGACTTTTCATTTATGCCTCTGCTATTTTAAACCCTGGAGGGTGTAAATTAGCTACGGCACAGAGCAGACCCCACTGATGGGGACTCAGGAGGTGGGAGCCCTGGCAGAGGTTTCAGGCTAGTTCGGGGCAGAAGGCAGTGAGGGCCCCATGGGGAGGGAGAACTTGGGGCCTGGCTGGGTGGGACAGAGTGCTGGGTGAGGGCCGGTCAGGCATGAGTGACTCTGGGTGTAGGTGGCATGTCACACTTCGAGCTGGCCGCCAGGCACGTGGGACGTCAGGTCTCAGGGCTGCATCATTCTTTCTTTCCCGACAC
This sequence comes from Tamandua tetradactyla, assembly GCF_023851605.1. Lineage (NCBI taxonomy): Eukaryota > Metazoa > Chordata > Mammalia > Pilosa > Myrmecophagidae > Tamandua > Tamandua tetradactyla. Next base: position 214,583,470 of record NC_135328.1, read on the forward strand.
TGGGTCTTCGTTAACCCGGCGAACCCCCCAGGAGAGCTGAGCGACCAGATGTACAATCCACACACACTCTTACCAGGGACTCCAGATGGAAGGGAACCAAAGGAATCTGGAGGAAAGCCTAAAAGGAGCCAGGAAGAAAGATCCGGGCTAGAAAGAAGCTCATCAGAGGCCCTCACGCTTGTTCCCCTTTTCCAGGCTTCCCCATGACCCAGCTGTCCTTGAGAAGCTGGGAGCAGGACTTTTGCCATAAGCCAGCATCCTTCACGTGAGGCTTAACGAACCATGCCAGGCACGTTAGCGTTCATGAAAGAGAAAGCTGGGGAACTGCATGCAAAACAAAACTCCAGTCATCTGAATTTTGGGGAACTGGGTGGGGTGACGGCTTGAGGGAGTGGAGAAGGGACAGGAGAATTTCATTTTGAGTTTTGGGCGAAGAATTCAGGTTGGTTCTTGTTTTATCCAAACCAGTTTGTTTATCTCTGAAAAATTATTAGCAGCCATGGCCTGAAGCGACACACTGGGGGACCCGCTCGCAAAGCATAGGGGACCAGAAGTGTTCCAACACCTGGCGAGGCTGCAGCAGGCATGCCCTATTGCCCGGGAGTCCACCCCCAAGCCTAGATGTTGTGTGTTTTTTTCTTTTTCCCAGTGTGTCCTCGCTTTCCTGTTTGGGTGTTGTGTGTGTGTGTGCATGTGTGTAAGTATTTAATGCAAAGATTCAAACTGTTGATATTGGCACGGCCAGAGTTGAGAAATTGGAGGAGAAATTCTGTAAGCGAAGCTGGAGCAGAAATGATGGCAGAAAACACTCGAGGATTCCCTCTACCGTGGAGGTGTGAGCGCTGGGGACTTTGCCCATGAAGCACGAGGCACCTGGCGCCAGAGCAGAGAAGGGTGGGCACTGGTTCCTGGCTGCCGGGGCCCCTGTTGTCCCCACCTCTCCCTATGGCTCCTCAAGCACTTGCAGGCTGGCATTTGGAGCAGAGGGTTCTGTACTGGCCTCAGGCAGTGATGCCAGCGGTCTGATTGGGTATTATTGGAGCAGGAAAATTCTCCATCTGGGCTTCTGGTTTTCTTTTGGATCAGGGGGTGTGGGTGTGATTTCTGGGGGTCGTGGAGTTTGGGGAATGTGCAGGAGGCACGAGGGACTCAAGATCCAGCCCCGTAGCAGGCCAGGCATCTCTTCTTCCTAGCCTTGGTAGCTTAGATCCTGGTGGCTGTGGGCTGGTGGCCACGGGACCGAGAGGAAGGACCTGAGCTGGGGGAGGGGGTCCAGGCCTGGGTGGGGTTGCAGGTATTGCCAGCAGAAGCCAAAGATGAGAAAGTTCAAATGCAGCTTGTCTTTTAGCTTTTGAATTGGTTTGGGATTCTCTGGGTGTGTGTGGGACACCCGTCTGTGTCCTCTAGGATCAGAGGGGTTATACTCCAGGGGGATTTCAATCAGAAACTGTAATTACATCCAAGAGCAGATGAAAGTGGGAAAAAGAGGCTGAGCGGTGGGCCCAGCTTGGGCGTGGGGCAGGAGGAGGTACCAGGCGTGCCTGCCCTCCGTGTAGGCACCTGCTCCATCTCTTAACTTCAATTTCAGGGCTGGGATTGGAGCTCAGGTGGTTCCTCCTGGACTGCCCCGAGACTTGAGTCCCCTCTGAGCAGCTCCCAGGCCCGTATTCCTTTCCCCGCCCTCCCTGCATCTTCCCAACACTTGCTTTCATGTGTCAGCTCCAGCCTGGAGTAGCAGCAAGCTACCTTTTGATTGATTTCACTTCCTTTTTGCCATGGAGTAGGCATGTGTGCTGGGGAGAGGTGACCCTGAAGGGCGGCAGTGTGCTGCTGCCATATATGGTTCCCTGGAAGCTGGACCCCCACCCACTGCCTTGTCCTGCTTGGTTTGGGGGAGCCTGTTGCCTGGTCTGGCGCTCCTCCCCAGTGTTCCCTTTAACGGGGAGGAAGGGGGCTCAGAACTGCTAGGTATTTAGCCCACGAGACTCTGACTTCTCCCAGTCTGCTGAGCCCACTGGGACTTAAAAGTGGCATTCCCTGGGTTTTCCGAACCCTTAACTTACCTTTTTCTCCTCCCTAGCGCACCGACCCCACCCCCTTCCTACACCTGTCAGCTGTCTCATTGACTGTCTGGCTTGGCTTCCACCCATCCTGTCCTCCCAGGCCAGCTCCACCCCCCACCTCCCCACCCACACTCACCCCTTCCTGTCTCTGCCCACGTCTGCCTCTACCTGCCTGTCGCCAGCACACCTGAGGACCGGAGGCTGCCTGGTGGAGTGTGGAGATGGGGCAGGGTGTCTACCAGACAGTCAGGAGAAGGTGCTAAATCCTGTTGCTGTCTTCCCAGGGCCAGGTGCCTCAGGTGGTTTCCCAGATTCCTAATCTCAGTGCCCACATCCCTGCCTGGCGGATGCTGGATGGGCGCTTTCCTTTCCCATTGAAGCTGAACCGAGTGGGACCTGTCGTCAGGCTGGGGCTGGGTTCCCACCCTTGCAGGGTGACATAGAGGGGCTGCCTCTTCCTCTCTTTGGTCCTTCCTGCCTTCCCTTCTTCCTTTCTTTGGAAATCTTAGTGAGTGGGGCCCTAGATTCTGCTACCAGGTATTCTAGAGCTCCCCTCCCCTGCATAGTGGTCACGAGACCACCTTGGTGAGTTGGGGGCAATCCCAGATGGGGCTTGGGTGAGAGGCAACCCAGCTTGAAGACGGGCTAAGATGGGGGTGAGCAGGTAAACGATGGCCCTTCCTGAGCCCCCTGTTATAATTTTTTACATTCAAAATAAAAACTCCTAGTGCAGGGTGCTGCCCATGAATATGGATACCTGGCTTGCCCAGGGGGAGAGTCCATAAAGCAAACCTGTTCTTCTGCAGCATTGCCGCGGTGGTTTCGGAGACCATGGCCCTGGGGAGGAGGTGTGGGCACCCTGCCTTCATTAAGCTGGCCTGGCCTCTGGGGCTGGGATAGGGTAAGGGCTCAGGTGCCCCCCGGGGAACAGGGATGTTGAGGTCCTGGACAATATCCAGACTTGATGGGGGCAGAGCCAGCTTCTTGGACTCTTCCCTTCCATGGGACATCCTGGGATGGCAGAACCGAACAGAGAGCAGGGAAACTCTGCCCCTGCCTTAGCCTTCTCTTCCAAAAATTAGGCTGGAAGCAAAAATGAGGCAAATTAGCCCCACCTCCCCTGCCTCTGAACCGTGAGGTTTCTCTGAATGGAGGAAGGAGGCTGGACCCACAGTGGTGCCTTGACCAGTGGTGGCAGTCTGATCTGCCCTTCTAGAAGGTTCCTGGCTCTGACGGACGTGTTCTTTCTCTGAGCTGCCATTTAAACTGGACAAGCCTTTCTGATTTCAGCTTTTGTTTCCCGGGCTCCGGGCTTCCTCTTCCTCCTCCCTCCTGTTCTCCTTCTCCTTCCTCCAGGCAACCCGAGGTCTCCTGGGTTTCCCAACAGCCCCAGCCTCCCTCCCTCTCCAGGTCTGCTCATCTTGCTCCAGGTGTCAGGGCCCCACCTTATGCAGTTGCCTTGGCAGTCTGTGCCGCACCGAACCTTTTCCTCTCTCCCTTCCTGACATGAGTGAACTCTCAGGAGCAGAGGGATTTCTGGGACAGCAGAAAAGGTTTGGACCGTGGTGAAGCAGGACTGGGGATGGGATAGGGGTGCCGTGGGGGACCTCAGGCTGTGTCCATGGCGGTGCCACCCCCATTCAGGCTCCTTTGGCCAGTTCTGTAAGCCACTGCTTCCTCGGGGGTCTCCGGTGTCAGGGTTCCCGAATTTATTTGAGAATATGTGCTAGATACGGATCAAGAAGTGGAATAGAAAAAAAGGAGGTCAAGAAATTCTGGAGGATAACATTTGGGCCGGTGAGCTGGAAGAGGAGGAGGGAAGGGGTGAATTGCATTCATTAGAAAAACTTGTTTACTGGCTTTGCTTAGGCGCCTCCATTTTAAAAGTCTACGTTTACAATAAGTCGCTAATTAAAATACAAAATTAAGCAACAGCAATGTTTTTTTTTCCCTTACACTTTAATTGCATGATTTTTTTGTGATGTAATTTCTGGAAACACCCAGCGTACCTCACAGGGCTGATTGTTTGATAAACTAGAAGCACCTGAAACCAACCCCAAAAATAAATAATAAATCCAGGGAGGAACTTCAGGTAGATTGGATATGACAGAGAACTGCAGACAGTGGGGAACCAAAAATCCATAATAATAATAATAATAAAAAATCTCTGAGTAAGGACATTTATCCTGCACCACCCCCCACCCCACCCCCACCCCCCAGAAGCTGGAACAATCTGTGCATCGCAGAAAAAAGGAAAAAAAGCTAAAATGGAGACCAGGCCCGGTAAGGCAATCCACTCTGCTCCTCACTCAAGTTGGTGCCATGGAAAAAAAATTAAAAAACAGCTTGGAATCTTCCCTGATTCCATTTGGAGCTGGACTCAGTGATTGCTGGGGACTGACCCTTCCAGGGGCTTTATTTCTTTTTTCTCCCCTTGTTCTGAACCTAGAGGTGATCCCAAGAGGGTGTGACCGGGCTAATGGCTGGACCTCCTGGGAAAAACATGTCTCTCCATGCCCCGTAAAGCCAGACAGCATGTCCCAGGGCTGGGGTCGCTGGCCCAGAGTTCCTGCTCCCCTGCGAACATTGTCTCTTCTAGAAGGTGGCAGAAAGGATGGTCTAAAGTGAGAGACCTGCGTTCTCCATTGCAAACAGCCCCATGTCCTGCTGCCTTCTTTTAAGATGTCGACTTGGAGGATTGCAAAACTGCTGAGAAACCTGTCAGGAAGTGACTCCGGGTGGGGCTGACAGGAAACTGGATCCCACTGGAAGCCCAGTGCTGCGGGATCCAAGGCCCAGCATTGTCTCTAGGCTCAGGGACTCCTCCATATGGGACAGCTAGGTGGCGGGAGCACGTGGGACCCAGGAGACCTGTGATCAGGCCAGTGGCTCCATCCCTCAGGTGGGAGTCCAGTTGGTCAGGGGCACCGGTAACTTCTCCATATGCTCTGCTCCTGGGGATAAAGGAATCACCCCATTTGAGGGTCTTTTTTAAAAATACATTTTCTCCTTGATTGTAACTCATGCTTGTGGCTTATTGGAAAATACAAAAAGGTATAAAGAAAATCACTGAAACATATGTAGTGTAGTAGTTAGAAGTGTGGGCTGGGGGTTGGGAAGACCTGGCTTTGAGCCCCAACATTGCCACCCAGCGGTGCGACTTTGGGTAAGTTACTTAGTTCTTCATCTATAAAGTGGGGCTGATGATAGCAGAACTGTGGTAGGGTGGTGAGGGCCGGTGAAATGATACACATAAAAAATACCTAGCACCGAGCTTAGCACACAGAACACGTAAATGTTAACTGTTTTTGTTAATTTTGTTAATAATGATTGTCCCACTGCCTTGGGACAATACGCTTTTACAGTTTTTATTCAGCAAGATGTTTTTCCATTGATGAGATGGAGTAGGAACGGTCCCATAGACGGCTTCCTAAACAGTAGTCTCCTGGCTTTCTCATGTAACAATGTCCTGGGTTTGTGACAAGGTCTTCCGGGCTGCATAGTAGTCCAGGCTGGTGCCGAGCTGCACTTTTCTCATTGGCTTCAGTTCTTGTTCCTGGGATGTGGGAACAGCCTCTGGGCTCTGATTGGCTCCGCTGGGGTACCCGTCCCGGGCACACGTGCTTGGCGCTCTCTAATTGGTGCCAGGCAGTGAGGCACTCTGGGAGGAGTGGCTCCTCGCGTGCTGATTGGCTCCCGGGGATGGTGCCAGGGCCAGGGGCGGGGCTCTGCTTTCCCGCTGTGGGCTTCAGTCAGCCCTAACTGGGCGCAGGGGCGCTTCCATCCCACAGTGCCCCAGGTTGTGCCTCAGGGCTGGCCACCAGGCAGAGGAGGGACCTTCTTGAGGTAGTACAAACCAACAGTGGTGACCCAGCCTCCACTGACCCCAGGGTCCTACATGCACCTGAGAGCCCCCTAGGGAACCCCCGGGTGGTGGGGAGGCCTTTCTGGGTGGGGGGGCTGACCTGGCTCCCCGAGAACCGGGCGAGGGTCTTCAAGCTTCTGGAAAGGCCCTGACTGAAGACGAGAGATTCCAGGGTGGAGGTGCAGGGGGCAGGGGCCACCCCATGTCTCAGTTGGTGGCCTGAGTATGGGGGGGTGCCGGGGGGTGTCATGGCCGGAGCTTGAGCCTCCCTCCAGCTGGGCCATCTGCGCCTGCTCGTGGGCCCTGGGCAGCGCTTGGGTGGAGGGTTGTGGGCAGGGCCGGCAGGGGGTCTAATCCCCGGGGCAGTGGACAAGACAGATGGGGAGCAAGGAAACCGGACCTGCTGATGTGGCCCTTTCTCTTCGCAGCGGATTATAAAATATGGCTCAGATTTTCATTACGGGCTCTATCGATTATCGTCTGGGACAGATGAATTATAGAGAACATTAAATTTTTTTTTTTTTAAAAAGCAAGTGAGAGAGGAAATATCTGAATGAGTTTGGGTGGTCGATGGCTGCTGAGCCACCAAGCCTGCTTGGCCTCTGTCTCTGAGCGGGCGAGGACCAAACCTCTCAGGCCAGGCAGCCTCTGATCCCAGCTCTCCTGCCTCCTGGCCTTGCAGCAGGGGATGCACTGCTTGCCAGTGCCCCATCCCCTGCGGGCACTTGTCTCTGTTCTGGGGAGGTGCAGAGTTGGGTTGTTTACTATTGGGATCGAGTTCCTTTCCCAGGCTTCAGCCTTCATTGCTGAGAGGGGGCCCCCACGCTCTGCAATACTTCCTTCTAGGGACCTCCTGCCCAGTGGGGTCTTCTAGGGTCAGGATTGGGATGGGAACTCCTGGGGTATGTGGACACCCAGCCTCTTGGCCATATTATCTTTCCCCTGAACTTTGTAGTTTTCCGTGGACAGTCCCTGGGTTAGAGGATTTCTGTTCTGCTTTGTAAGTTTGGGAAGAAGGAGTCTGGGCCCTGCGCTGGGTGCATCCATCAAAGTCCAGTCCAGAACGAGTGTGTCCTTAAATCCCCTCTCTCCCTTGCCTCCTCTTCTGGCCGTGGGTGTTGGTCAGGGGCCCACACAGTCCTGGTTCAAATCACTCACCTGTGAGTGACCTCAGGTGGATCACAGCCCTGGGTCTTCGTTCTTCAGTTATCAAAGACCCTTATTGGGTTCTTGTGATGTCACGTGTATTGAAATCCATAGAACCCCATGCTCAATAAACACGAACGGTTGCTATTTCCTCCTCTCCTGTGAAAGAGTCTGGAAACCTTTTCCTCCTTCCCCTCACTTAGGTTTTTTGAAATTTATTTTTCTTTTATTTAACACATGTTTACAGCACGTACCATGTGCCAGGAACTTTTCCCAGCACGTTACACATCCTCAGCCATTTAATTCTCATAACCATATGTGAGAGAGATGCATGAGGAACTATTATTAAGTCCATTTTACTAATGAGGAGACTAAGGCACAGAGAGGTAAAACAATTTGCCCGGGGTCACACAGCCCATGAGTGGTAGAAGTAGGACTCATACCTGGGCAGTTGGGCTCTAAACTTGTGCTTCTTCTAAACTTGTGCTTCTAACCACTATGATTTGCTACCCCAGGGATCTGCTAAGATGGTGGTGGTGGTGGTGGTAGTGGTGGGGTGTGTGAGTGTTTATTCCATTAGCCCTGCCCTTTCAGGGGGTCTTTGGCTGGTCTGGAACCTGACTCCACTTCCTGACCCTCCTGTGCTTGGCTCCGTTCGGTCATTTGCCACCGCAGCATTTCCCAGGGTCCTGCCCTGGATAGAGTGTCCTCTCCCCACCCCCACACTGTCCACCTGGCTTCACCCAGGCTACTGTGCAAAGGTGGTGTTTCCATGGATATCCGTCTCCCTCTGGCGACACGCCCTTTTTTGTGTAACTCCTTTCCCTAGAGTTGATTGTTTTTGGCACACAGCTCTATAAACTCATCCAATAATTAAAAAGGGGGAGGGGAAACTGTGGGGTGAGTGGCATGCAGGAAGGGCCTCTGGGCCTCTCGGTGCGCATCCCCCTTCTGTCCCCTGCTCGGCAGCAAGGCAGAACCCTGTATGCAGAAGGGCCACAGAACCAGCTGCCCAGGAGTTCTGCTGGTGAAATTCTGAGAATTCGGAACCCTGCTGTTCCCTTCCATCTCAGCTGTGTCTGTGCCCCATTCATTTCTCCCTGTGAAATCTAAAGGAGCCCATTCGTGGAGCCAAGGTAGCCATCTCTAGGGCCACCCAAAGCCCTGAGATGCCCATGTGGACCCATTTGAATGTTTACTGCCCTTGTTTGGGTTAATTCTGTATGTGTTTGCTCTGTTTGTGTACCATCAAATACCTACTGCACTGGGCGTCCCCGTCCTAGGCTATGTGAGATCACGGATGAAAAATGCAGTGAAAAACACTTTCGTGCCACAACACATCGTAGGATTTTTGTATTAAGATGTGGATTTTTTTATGGTTTTTTTTTTTTTTAATTTTTCCATACAGCCCCGAAGTTGGGCAATACACATGTCTATGTTTTTGTTTTCATGCCGGGTGGTTTGTGAAATCTCATTAAAACTCTGTCCTCTCCCCACCCTGGCCCAATCTTGATCCTCTTGGATGTTTATCTTTCCTCTGCGCCTCTCCTCCCACCTTCCAGTGTCTTCTCTTTTGGGGAGATGATGGCTGCCCCCGTTCCTATACACTTACCCAGATTAAAGTCAGGGACTTCATGGAGTCCTACTCCCCAGCCCTGGGCCTCTGGCAGTGGGAGGTCCCAGGGTGTCCGTGGCAGGGGGTGGGGCTGGCAGCAGAAGTCTCTGTGTCCCCCTTGGCTTGCCCCTGTCTAGAGTGAAGAAAAGGGGAGAATTCAGAGCAACCCTCTCCTGGGTAGCCTCTTGTCCATTGGCAGCTCACCCCCTTCCTCTTCCAAGAGGCAATGCCCACTGCAGGGTGCCCCATTACAAGGTGGGCTTGTATTGCCATGGGCCCCACCTTCCTCCCTTTCAGCCCAGCCAGAAGCACCTGAGCAGTGCCTTTACCTCTCCTCTGGTTGTGATCTCTGGGTGCTTTCTAACGTCTCTGGGGGATTTGATGGAGACCTGTTTTGAAGGAAAACTGAGATTGAGGAGGGGAAATGGCTTAGGTTGTGGGTGCTTGCTGAGAGGCTGGAGGAGGGAGGAGGACAAACCTTTAAGGGAGGTGGGCCTGGAAGCCTGTTGGTCCCTGGTCGATGCCTGGCTCAAGTGCCCACAAGCTGTCTGACCTTCAGCAAATCACTTCCTGTCCCTGTGCCTGCCCTTCCTAACCTGTAACTGGGTCCATAATCGCTCCCACCTTTGCGTGTTGTGAAGATTCATCGAGATCGCACGCACACAGCCCTTAGCGCTATGCTTGGTGAGTAGAAGACATTCAGTCGTTGTGAGTTAATACTGCAGGTTCTCAGGTAGGCCTTACTGGCAGAGGTGAAGCCACCTATCACATGTGCTCTCCACTCCTGAGGCTCTTTGGTGCACAATAGGAGCTTGGTCCATTTTTGCTGGAGTGACGAAATGGTCCCTGGAACCAGTGGGTTACTCATGGCCGTATTAATGGAGGAGGGAGTGAGACCAGGATATGGCTGGGGAATCGGGGGGACTCAGTAGAAGGGAGGGTGTGGAGAGTGAGCAAAATTCTCGGATGAGAGAGATGAAGCTGTGTGAGGCCCATCCTCTGACTCACGTGAACTCAGGGATGTGTTCAGTTCCACGAATACTTAGTGCTGCCCAAGGTGGGCCAGCTGTTGTGCTAAATGCCAGGGACACCAAGATAATGAAGACATAGTCCCTACCCCGGAGGAGTTAAAGATCCAGCAGGGGAGACACACGTGAACAAATGACTTTAGTCCGGTACTGATGAAGGATGCATGAGGATCTGATGGGAGGGGCGTATGAGCCCACTTGGGGTAGATTCTAGAAGATTGCCTAGAAGAGACGTGGAAGAAGAGAGTGGTGACGATCAGGGCATTTCTAGAGCACTTCTTAACACCTTTTCACTTTTCTTGATCCTTCCCACAAGAGACCCAGATGGCTGCCCTAGGAAGCTTAGGTGGCCTGTCCAAGAGCCCACAGGGGGCTACGTAGCAGCATAGGGCCTCAAACCTCTGTCTTCTGACTCTTGGACCAGTGGTATTTCTGTAATCCCCCATGGCTTCTCACCTCTCCACCCTGGAGCTCCTGGTCAGTGAGACCTATCCCCTGGGCTGTGCAGTTATGGGTCAGTGCTCTGCTGCAGCCGCCTGGTCTGTGTCATGGGAGGGCCCCAGTCTATGGAAAGCCCCGGGGCCTGTGCCCAATTTGGTAAATGGGTCAGGCCACTTGGTTGGGGACAGCCCCGGAGGAAGGCCTCACCCCAGCCGGGCCGGGGGCTGGCAGGAATGGGGAAAGCTGAGGGGGAGGGTGACAAGGAGGCCTGGCTACACCCATTGTTCAGTTGCTCTTACTGCCAAAGTTGAGAAACTCCTCTGCCCCATCAGGCCCCTGTGACAGAGAGCTCCGCTGGGTTCTGGCACACTACTCTGCCCCCATAACTGGACCCACTTCAGAGCAGGACTAGGATATGGGGTTGTTCACCATTTGTGTGTGGTCACCCTCTTGTCTTTTAAGCTCTTTGCCAGAGGAGTCAAGTGCCAGGAGGTGGAGCTATCTCTCTTGACCTTGTCTCTGGGGAGATGTGTCTGTCCCTTTGGCAGAGCAGGCTTTTAAGTGGGGTAGGGGTCGCTTGGTGAAATACTGGAATGGAGAGCTCAGGAGACGAAGCTGGGCAGGAAGCTATAGGTGGTGCCAGGCCACCCCTTCCTCTAACTGAGAGCTATTTTGTTGGCGGGTGGGCAGCCCAGGGCTTCAAGGCATTCTGGACTAAATGGCAGGGAGTGTCAGAACCCAGAGTAGTAAGACTCCCAATGGCCCTGAAGTTCCCATTAAAGTGTTTTTTCCTCTTTTTTAAAGAAAAAAATATTCCCAAACTGGAAAACAAAGGAAATCCACTTCCCCCAAATCACACGAAACTCACATTAGGGCCCTGGCTGGAATCCATGGAAACCAGGAAACCCGCTATTAACCCTGTATGGTGCTGAGGGTGGGGTAGGGAGCTGGGCTGATCCGAGCCCAGGACTGCTGTCATCGCTTTCCTCTGGGAATCTGTCCCGGTAGCATCATCCCACTGCAGAGGTGTGGGGTGGAGCTGATGCTGGAAGCCCTTGCCTTCAAAGCACCAACTCCCCTTTCCACTCACATCCCAAACTTGGAAGGCAGGAGAGAAGGGGCCCATGTCCTCTAGGGAGGTCCGGGGGACTCTGAGGGCTGGGCCAAGTTGAAGAACCTGCCTGGCAGCTGCCCACACCATGCCACCCCGTGCAGTCAGGGCTGATCCTGCACCGTCACACGCAGGGGAACACACAGCCACTGTGAATGCTGCAGTCCTTGGGCAAGGGCTGGAATTTCAGCTGCCACCTTCCCTGATTCCAGCTCCCTGTGCAGGGTGGGCCTGAGAGCGGATGGCTGCCTCCTCTGGGTTCGCTGTGCCTCCCTTCACACCACATTTGTCCCTGTGGTGCTCGACCTCCAGGTCTCAGGGGTGATACACTGTGGTCAGGCGTGTGTCTGTTTGCAGGCACATACGTCCATTTTTCTAAAAAGGCCAAAAATATTTACAGGTTTGAAGTTGAAATGCAAACAGGAAAAGCCCTTTAAAAAGTGAGTGCAGTGGATATTCAAAACAGGAATCACCATGGAAACACCACAATATTTGCTTAAATTGACACAAAGGTTGCTGTCGCAGGGCACCAACTTTCTTGGATCACACTTTTTGGCCTGACACCTATCACAGATGAATCACATCAGTCCCCTTTCAGAGAGTGGGTACATGCATGCTTTTCTCTTCTAGAAGGTGGAATAGCACTGTACCAAAGTAGAGAGGGGAGAAGGAAAAGAGATGAAGCCAAATTCGCCATCCTAAGTATCAGCAGGGACACCTGTTGATTCTGTTTTTAGAGACTCCCGTCAGGCCACTGGCTGGGGGGGTGGGGTCATGGGAGCAGCTGGAGCCAGCACAGGGAACGTCTGGAGGGAGTGGGGGCTGGGGTAGCCGAGGAGCTGGTTGGGTCGCATGGGTCTAATCTGGTTTCCAGTGTTGACTTGCTCCATTGTCAGGCTGACCTTTCACCCCAGGTGCCCAGCCTTGGGTGTGATCACGCTGTTGTTACCCGAGGTGGTACCTCATTGGTCTCCTATTGTTTCTGCTAGTTTGATTCTCTTATTAGGAGCTACAACTGCGTAGCAATCGCCTAACAATTGTGCAGAGAGTGCACTGGTTGCAGGGTCAGTCATTGCACGTGCCCCAGCCATGCCCCGAGAATCTTAACAAGCTGGCTGGTTACTGCGCAGGGTGCTTGAACCTTCCCTCCATTGTCCTTTGCGTGGATTACCTTTGTGGGTATACATTGTGGCCTGATCTTCTGTTTTCCTTTCTCATTTTGATAGGCTCACAGATCTTGCCGACTGAAGACAGACCCTCTCCGTCCCCACCCCGGCCTCCCAGCTGCTACTGCTACAGCCATCAGCCCCTCCTTTATAAGGGGAGCCCGCCGATCCCCAGCGGTGCGTGTTGGAATGGACTTCAAGCCCCAGCCTCTTGGGATGCAAAGGTAGCTGCTCCTGACTGCCCAGATGCCACTGAGAAGTGTGGGTGGGAGCTGTGGTCAACCAGTTAGGGGCTTGCTTCTCACGGGGGAGCAAGCAGCACAGGTGGAAATGAAAACCATATAGATTCAAGGAAAGAACTCTGGCCCAGGGTCTCCATTTTATTCCTGGCTTTGTTGCCAACTCCCTAGTGCCTCGCCTCTGGGCCTTAGTCTCCCTGTCTGTAAAAATAAAGTGTTTGGAATAACTGACCTTTTAGAATCCTCCCAGCATTACCGATGCATGACATTGAACAGTGCCAGCAGCATACAGGTATTTCAGGTGAGGCCTGAGACTCATAGGACACTATTACTGGGTCTAGGCCTCAGGTCATCCCTGGACTTCATCTCAGGGAGGGTAGGTGCATGTCCACAGACTGCTGCTCCACTCTGAGTTTATCTGAGTGCAGGAGGAGGTCTGGGATGACCTGCTGGGCTCTCTAGGGTCATCTTCCAGCCCAGGCAGGACCCTCCTCGAGAGGAGAAGCTGCAGGTGCCTTTTGATCCAGACTTAAGTATAGCCACTTGCCTAAGGCAGTCGCTTATGCCAGAGGTGGCTAGGACATGGGCTGGTGCTGTTAGGGATTTCCCTGGAGGTATCTGGGAGTGGAGGTGGGGGGGTTATTGATAGACAGTAGGTGACTCACCACATATTGGTCATTCTTCAGTATTCTCTTTAGATCAGAGAGACTGATTGTAAAGGGTGCAGGCTGAGAATGGCTGGAGAGGGGTATGCTGGGGCCACTCCTCCCATGGGTGCCAGGCCAAAGTCAGTGTCCCTGGCTCACCCTTGCCTGGGTGCCATGGGCAGATGTGTCCTGCCCCTCCCTTGGTGGCCAGGCCCTGTGACTCTGGACTTTGAATTCGTGGGGAGGAACCATGAGCAAAGATGGGTGCCTTGGTGCCACTGGGGTTTCAAATTCCCCAGAGCTGCAGGCCTGCTTTGTCTCAGGCGGTGCCAGCTGGGGGTGGGGCCAGGCCAGCCGGAAGCCCTGGGAACAGCCCAGGGATTTGCAAATCAGATGCAAATGTGGCCTTGGGTTGCTGTGGTGGAGCTGGCTGAGACTTCTTCCTGGTGTCCCGGATGTGATCACGCTCCAGAAATCGGTCTGTCCATACTTAAGATGTGCTACTGCCATTCCCTGAGAGGCAGTGGGGCAGTTTAGATCCTGGAAAAAGCCAAGTGGGGAGTTTGGTGGAGCTGAAGACTTGCTTGGTTTTGGCTCTCATGTCTGTTCCTCTTTACTGTCTTCTTGGGCTCTTCTTGCCTGACCCTGCTTCCTTGGATGATTATGAATCCTGGGAAGGCAGATCCAAGCATCCCTGAGCCTCTGGCTGGTCCTCCAAAGCCCGTCCGTTTGAGCCCTTCCTGTGAGCAGCCTGCCAGGTGCCTGCAGATCCCCTGCAAGGGGAGAATGTTTACCCAGTCTCTTCTCGGCAGCAGTCTTTTTGTTTTCTTCTTTCCCTGGGCAAAACATGCTCATTAATTTTTCCCTTTCGGAGTTTCCATGCCCGTTGACCCCCAGGGGCCATGCTGGCTGGGATTTATGCCTGGCTTGGGGTATGGGCATCACAGGTCCAGTGGGACGCCCAGATCCTAGCACTGGCCAGGTTGGGCTTGATAATGAAGGTTGGGAAGTCCGAGGACTCCATGAGGGAATGCTGTGTCCGCGTCTTCGCACTCGTATAGCCCACTTCAGCCCCAGGACAGAGAAGGGCCGAGGGACCCTGAGGCGAACATGCCAGGCCCAGCTTTTATGGGGCTTATGATGTCAGGGAAGAATTTAGGCTTTTATTCTCGGGGTGACAAGAAGCCATCGGAGGGTTTGAAGTGGAGGAGAGAGGTAAAACCAATGAGTTTTTAAAAGATGGCTGGGGCTGCCTAGTGGAGGATGGGTTGAAGCTGTGGTAAGAGAAGAAACTGGATGCCCCATGGAGGCGGTTGCCATGAGAGGTGGTAGTGGCTGGGACTGGAAGGTACAAGGGGAGAGGTGTGGGCAGAGTCTGTGTATGTGTTAGAGGGAGTGTGAACAGGGCTTGCTGAGAGTTGAGTGGGTTGAAGAAGAAGAGGCCCCAGGATAACTGCAGCACCATAAGCCTCCTACTTGGAGGAGAGTGTCCCCTCTCTCCTGCCCCACCTAACCTGACAGTGCCAAGCACTGTCCTGGGTCCAATGCTGGTTGCTTAGAAAGGCTTGTTTTCCCCTCCATGGCCAGCACTGGGGAGGGAAGGCCAGAGACCTGCTCGTCCTAGGCACTGTTTCTAGCGGGAAGCAGTGGAGCCGGCCAGGACTTCTGAGCTCTCCATCCCTTTGGCCTGAAATCTCTGCCTTTGTTCCATGGGGCCTGTGCTGGGCCTGGAAGTTTGTGTAGTTTCCTTCCCCTTAGAGAGAAACTGTGATCTGTGTTCTCCAGGGCTAAGCATCTGTGTACCTTTTCCAGTACCACCCATGTGGTACTGGAAACCTCAGTTCACTAGTGTTGAGGACTAAAAAAATCAGTTTAAGACCGCCTCATTTCCACAGAGTTGGCTTAGCCTTCAGCCCAGCTTCTCAGCCAAGTCCTAGCAGTCCCTCCATGGGGAGGACTGGGGAGGCATGAATTGCCATAGGTAACAGACAGAGTTGAGCTCGGACCACGGTCTCTTTTCCCAGGGACTCTGTCACGAGGCTCTACTCTCTTGGGTCCTAAGAGCATCTGCTTGGGCCAGGTTGGGGCTGTCAATCCCAGCAGCAATGCTGCAATGGCGAGAACATCCCTGAGCCCCCCTGGATGGGCTCTGTGCAGCCCCTGGGTACTGTCATGCAGCCTGCATAGTGAGCCAGAGGTCGGGCTGGAATAAGCATGAAGCTGTCACAGCCAGCTGCTAGGGCCCCGGTGAGCACTTGCCCAAACGGGCAACATATTCCCAGCCATATGGGCCAGCTCAGCCTGCAGGAAAGCTCTGGAGGCCTGACCTCCAGGGGGAGTGACGGGTAGGGGGGAGAAGGGTAGTCTTGCAGGGGATGATGGGGTTGTCCCAAGTGTGAAGCAGTATGTGGTACAGCAGCTCAGCCCTCCAGGAAAGCTCTGGAGGCCTGACCTCCAGGGAGAGTGAGCAGAAGGGTAGGCTGGGCACGTCTGGCAGGGGGCCATGGGATGTCCCACGTGTCCAGCTGGTGCCTCTTGTGCCTCCAGGGGGGTGGGGGTGGGGCAGTGTCAGCAGGTCTTCTTGGGTGTGACTGCTGGCCTTCAGACACTGGCTGAGCCCGGGGAGGGTGTGTCGGGGGTGGGGTGGGGTGGGCAGGCTATGTGTCTGTGCATCCATGTGAGCTTTGCCTTCTGCCTCCAGAGTCTGCACTAGATCAATGACCTTCACTCATAACTGGGCTGGACAGTTCTAACTCCGTTCTGCAGGGCTTTGATCTGATGGGAGGCTGGCAGCTCCTGAGCACGCAGTCGGGGTGGGACTGTGGAGTGCAGAGGGGTGAGGATCAGGAGAGGGAGATGCTTGCTGAGGGGAAACCGGATCGGCCCCCCTCTCCCATGAGTGCAACCAGGCTCAGGAGCGTGAGTGGAATCCAGGGTCCCAGGCCCTTTGGACTGGGCCGAGATGTGACCGGTTTGGGAAGAGTTACTGATCTTTCTGGTTTCTAATCTATGTAGTAGGCCTACCTGATGTTGCTGAGACTCCCCTCCTGCACTCCTTCCTCAGTCCTCCCTCATGACTTCCGTCTTCTTAGGAGAGGTGGGAAGCTGTTGGGTTCCACCTAGTTCAGATCCAAGGGAAGAGGGGCTGGGAAGGTTTCACATCGCTTGCACTGTCCAGGGCTGCTTAGGTGACTTCTCATCTAGCGATATGGTTGTGCCAAAGGCTGGAATGACCCCTGGCCTTTGGAGAGTCAAAGCTGAGTAGGTCTATGGTCTCAGGGTGAAGCTTTGGCTTGGAGGAACAATGTCAGGTTTCACATGCCAGGCTGAATGCTCGTCCTTTCCTGCAGATCTCCAAGCTCCTTCTGGTCTGTCTACTACTAGCTTCCTCCTGGCCTCTTTCATTCTGGACTCTTCCCAGATGGTAGACTCGATCCAGGTGAAACTCCTCAAGCCCAGAGCTGCCGCAGGAGGCAGGAGGTAGCCCACCTTCATGAGGCCCCTTGGGTGCCAGCCCCGCTGGCTGCCCTGGGCCACTTGGTGCTGTTCTCTGGTGAATCAGGCTGGCTGGGATTTGTGCCCGGCCTGCACCACCCAAGTTTTCTCTCCAGTTTGGTTCATTGGCCTGAGTTCTTGTTGCCTTCTCTCCGGAGCAGGAGCTTTTTCTGACCCTGAGCCTTTTTGTGGGAGCTGGTAGTTGGGTCGGGACCCCCATGGCCAAAGGGGATGAGAAGAGTGAAGGAGTAATTAATCACTAGTTTCTTCTCCAGAAATGCTAATCGGGAAAAGCAATTAAAGGCACCTTTTTTTTTTCCTGTAGTAATCTGTGTTAAGAGCTGGTAATGAAGTTTAGGGCCGTTGTGACTCAATATTTCAGCTTCACCGACTCAAGTCAAAACAATCCAAGCCCTGGAGTTTGCTGGCAGCAGAGCCGGGCCCAGGCAGCAGCTGCACACCCTGCAAGCTCCCCCATCACTTCGTCCCACCCTCGCTGCTCCTGGGCAGAGAGAGTGGCAGTCCCAGCTGGTAGGGGAGGGTCGGGGTGACACTGAGATGAGTCCCTTAGGACACCTCTCAGGGAGTGCAGAACCTGGAAATGCATTTTAGGGAAAATGCTTAGGTTCTCAGTGTACTAGAATAGGGGGCAGAGCTGGGGAAGGGTGGGATCAAATAGGGTCAGAGGAGAGGACACAAGTGAGTGAGGAGCCCACCAGAGTGGGCGGTGCTTAACTGCATGGGGCTCAGATCCAGAAGAGGTGGTGGTCCAAATATCGACCTCTAACCTCTGGTTGTTCATTTTTCAGTCATTCAGCAAGCATTATAGACTACCACATAATGGTAGGTGGTGTAAATGCATCAGAGGACAAATGAGGCAAAAATGCCTGCCCTTGGGGAGATTACACTTTAGTGGGGAGAGGCAAATAATAAAAGAGATAAAGAATTAAAATACTCGTTTGGTGGTGTGTTATGGAGGAAATGAAAGCAGGCATGGAGACCAGGGAGTGTGGGGGTGGGGGGGAGGATGGTTTGTAATTTTAGGTGTGGTGTCCAGGACAGGGGTCACTGAGATGGTGACATTGGGGTGAGGACAGAAAGGAGGTGAGGGAGTGAGCTGCCCTAATATCTGAGGGAAGAGTGCCCTGTCAGGGGCAACAGCAAGTGTGAGAGCTCAGAGGCAGGAACCCACTTGGCTCAGGGAGCAGCAGGAGGGGAGGCCAGAGTGGCTGGAGTGGAGGGAGCCTGGATGTGGGGTCCAGAGGGCTCGGGGTGGGGCGCCCCCATATCCTGCAGGAGTATGGTGGTTTGTTTTTGTTTTTAATCCCGAGTAAAATCAGAAACTTTTTGAGGAGTTCTGAGTAACATGATCTGATTAAGCACAAGCTCTTTATTTAAAAAAAAACAAGACCCACCTGTCACTAGCTCCTCCTCACGTGGGCCCCACCGATGCCTGAATCTAGTGCATTTGCCCCAGCCCTTGTCTTGCCGGTGCCTTCTTGACACTTCATTTTGGAGTGGGCGGGAGGAGAGCTGCCCTGGGGGTCTGTTAGGAAATTGCTCTGAGCCAGCTTCTGCCTCCCCCACCATCCCCGCCCTGCCCCATGGAGCAGCTTGGAGGAGGGGTCTTGTCACTTTAAGCAGCCTGCGCCCTGCTCCTTGGCCCGCCCTATGTGAAGTCCACCCCAGGTTGTTTAGGACCATCAGCTTTAGCTAATTAATAATCTGACAGGAGCCACCCAGGGGATTAGCCGCTGAGCTGAGCTCCACCAAGCCCCAGCAAATGAGCCCCGTACTCCCCGGGACATGGAGGTGACTTTGAGAGTTGCTTGAAAAGGGGACCCCTGCAGGCAAGGCGTGGAGTTGGCCATGCAGGAGTGACCAGTGAGGAAAGAGGGAACTTGGGGGGACATTTAAGAAAGGGGCCTCTTTAAAGAGCCTGCTATCCCCAGGCCCCCCTCTCCTTGCTGCTCCTCACAGTGTTGCCCCACCCGCCAAAACCTCCCCCACCTGCCAGGTGCATAGCAGGGATCGGGTGGCCAGAGTTAGCATGTGAAAACACAGACACCCAGGGAAATTTGAATTTCAGGTAAATGACAAATAATTTTTAGCATAAGTATGTGCCATGCAATATTTGGGATATACTTATAAGAAGTTATTCATTGTTTATATGAAATTCAAATTTCTCTGAGCACACTCTGTGTTTTTTCTGGCAACCTTAAGTGGGGAGGGCTGGAGGCTTTGGGGCTCCCTCTGGAACTTTGGAAGCAGGGCAGGACTGGGCTCACTGTGACCTCTGGGGTCGGGAGGATGGGGCAAAGTGTGAGACTCCTTGCTGGAGTCTCACAACCTACATTTGGGCTTTCGATGTGTGGACTCTCAGTCCCCTTTGGGGGTTCTGTGGTCCCTGAGTTGGGAGCAGTAGCTCAGGGCCACCTTCTCCAGGTGATGCTGGTGTTTAGGAATCGTCTGGGGGCCTCACCTGAGGACAAGGCCACCTGAGGTTCCTCAGGTAATTTGGGATGGGCAGTTACAAGTGAAGAACATTTGTTCAGAGCCTGGGAAGTGGCTGACAGAGTCTGCCCATGGTATGGAGGGTTCCAGATCAGGTCAGCGATTGCCACCTATGGGGTAGGGCTGCCTCCATGTTCCAAGGGTTCCGGGAACTGCTGGCTCTCCATGCCCACCTCCGAGGCCACTGAGTCGCCCTGGGCCAGCCTCTCAAGGAGGGTGCACCATCCAGAAAGGCGTGGCTGCCGAGCATTGTTCTGGGAAGAAGAGGGTGGTCTTTGTTGAAAAATTTGTTGGGGTTCTTATTGCTCCCTCTCATGACCCTTCTCACCCCAGTTCCTTTCTCAGTGGCCAGGAGCTCAGGGCAGCACGAGAGGCCAATTGCCAGCTGGTGGCAATCCAGTCTCCTGCAGCCAAGTGGCCTGGTGCCAGGCGGGCATTGGCCCCCAAAGTGGGAGCTCTCCCATCGGGCTCTGTTTTCTAGGCATTAGCAGCCTTGGAGCTCCTTGGATCTCCCCCTCCCCAGGCCCTGGGGGACCTCCTTCCCCAGCTTCAGGCGGCCCTCCCAGCCTTTCCCAGCACTGCTGGCCAGTGGTGGCTCATGGGGGAAGCAGAAGGGGTCGGGGGTGCCGAGCTGGTAGGAACCTCTTCCGTTTGCTGAGCTCTCAGCCTCTTCCCCAGCGTGCCTGGTGGTTTGGCCCTGTTTCGTGAGCAGTCTGCTGCCCGTGCTGCCTCTGACCGACATCGTTAGCGTGGGTATTTATATTTCATTAACGACATTAAGCCCGAATGGCATTAAAAGCAAAGCTGGTGATAAATAGCTTATTAATAAACAGGGAGTGCGCCGTGCTGCCTGGCCTCTCCCAGCCCTGGTGTTAACCCTTGCTGCCCTAGATAAATAAGCTTCACCCGGGAGCACCCCCATTAAGATGGGGCTGGAGGAGCCATTCGCATCTCTGCGCTTCCCTAGCTACTCTGCAGTTCATGCATCTTGGATTGCAAGCGAGTCTCCACATCCCAGGCAGACTTCACCCAGCCTCCAGTCACATAGTGAGCTCTCTCCTTACTAGTGCAGATTCTGGGGATGAAGAATTCAAGAGATAGGGCTTTCCCCGATCCCACCCTTGTCTGGACAGTCAGCTCAGCTCTTCACCCTCTCTTAGTGGCTTGTCTGAAATGAGGCCTATAGAATATTGGGAATCAAAAGGAATGAGGTTCATGAAGATGTTAATAATAATAGCAAGAGCAGTAATAATACCACCTTATAGCCACGGTGTGTGAATGATAAGGTAGGTATCTGCTGGCTGCTTCCCCTACAGCATCTTCTGAATCCTCCTGGTGTGTCCAGTGATTGGCCATCTCAATCTCGTTTTATGAGTGGCAAAGCCAATGCCCAGGACAGTGAAGCAGCTTCACCCACTGGGGCCCACACCATCCAGCTGCTGGGCCCGGGCACCAGTGGCTAAGTGGAGCTATATCCAAATCATAGCACAGCCCTCCACCCTCAAAAGGTCCTGTTGCAGAGGGGCCTGTCCCTGGCTCCTGGGCCTCATATTTGCCTTGACTCTGCTGAGCTCCCCACCTTTGGGATTCCTGCTGCCTAGTTACAAAGTGTCCCTGCCTAGGTGAGTGTGCCCACACACCGGCCAGCTGTCCAGAGGGCATGGCTCATGCATTTCACCAACCACCATGTCACCTATAGTGCAAAGGTGCCAACAGAGAACACAGGGGTCAGGGTGGGAGTGTCCTGGACAAGCCTCCTGTTCCTGGTTGGAGCAACTTTATGTGGTGCCCTTCTGGGTGGGGAGTGGCAGCCAGAGTTTGCTTAACTAGAGGTTTGAGTTAGTGTTTCTTGGATGTATGGCCATCCCTCAGCACTTTCAAGAAATAGAGGCAGACTCGGCCCTGGGTCTCTACCTGCCCTAAGCTCTCTACCTGACTTGGCTGAAAGCAAAAAGAAAAACTAGACCCCAGTCTAAATTTTTGCTAGAGGCCCCATTTAGAATGTCTCACCCCTGCTAGCCTGAACCAGGGTTCTCTTTCCTGTCCCTTTGAGGCTTTGGGGCCCAGGCCTGGCTGCAGGGGAAACAGGGGCTCCTTTGGGGCTTTGCAGTGTGGAAAGGAGGGCAGAAAAGGGAGGTGCTGTATAGTTCAGGAAAAGGCTTCGGGGAGAGGATGCATCTCTGAGACCATCTAGTTGCATCTAGTAAGCACTCAGGGAAGATGGGAAGACGGGGTGCTAGTGGGTTAGCAGGACTTCTGTCGTCCATGCAAGGGGGATGGCCTGCTCCTCCCAGTCTGTTCCCAAGCTGGGAAGGAAGTCGGGAAGCCGGGTCCTGGGGTTCTTCATGGAATAGTAAATGCATGCCTCATCTTCATGGAGGGAAACTCAGCTACCTCTCATAGAGAAAACAAGCAGGAGGGGAGCTTCCACACTGCACCCCCTTGGAGATGTTGGGGCTGCCTTGGGAAATCTGGTTTTTGCTCTCCTCTTCCTGGACAATGTTCTGGCTTGTAGGGCATGACAGGTGGCATTGGAGGTGCTGGAGGGTCACAGTGGCCACTTAGGTCTCACTCTTAGGGCATGAGGCATGTGCATGAACTAGTTATCAGAGACCCAGCACAGGAAAAAGTGGAATGTTGGGGGAAGGAGCCAGCCAGGAGGCCAGGCCTAGAACCTGCCCTCAGCTGGGGGAACTAAGATTGTACTTTGGAACTAGGCAGATCTGAGTTGCAACCCCAGCCCGCTGTGTTTGAGAGGTTTGGCCAGTCGCTTAACCTTGCTTAGCCTGTAAAATGGGACAATTACATCTCCTTTGCAGGGTTGTGGTTTGTAAAGGGTCTGCAACACGGCTTGGGATGCAGTAGATGTTGAATAAGTGGTAGCTACTGTCCTTCTTAAGGTTAGGCCTGCTCCGGACTTGTTGCTAACATTTTGTTCTAGAAACAAGAAAGAGAATGAATGAGCAGAGAAGGCAGTAGGCATGCACACTGCTGGGCTGTGTTCTGCTCTTCCCTGGACACTTGGGAGGAATGTCTTATTGCCCCATGACAGTCATGGCCCTGCCACAGTCCTGTGTGTGCTGGACTAGGCACTTGGCAAGATTCCCCTGCCCGGGAGATTTGGTTGGTCCCCTGGTTTGTGTTCATTTTTACATGAGAGTGTGGGCACCCTCTTTCTCCAGACCCCCACCTTCCCAGTCTGTGCCCCAGGACAGGGGCTCAGCAGGGGCTAGGAGTGGTTCACGGAACAGCAGTGCCACCTTGAGTGAAGGGTCTGTGTGTGCTTCCCTTGCCTTGGCAGGATGTCATGGCTCACTGGGTGGCTTCCACTGCCGGTCACTTGTCACTCTGAGGATTTCTGGGTGTCTGTTCCTGGTTAGGAGGGACCATGTGGGGTGAAGCCTTGGTTTCCCACATGATTCCAGAGCCGAGTTCCAGGTGGCCCAAGAGAAGGGGCTGGGGAAGAGAGCAGTGACAGAGGGCACCCCAGGCTCTAGGTGTGTGAGTAGATTGATCAGTGGCCAGGGAACCAGGCCTTTAGATCTTTCAGTGTGTCGAAGTCCACTCCAGATGTAAAGTTTTTTCTCTTCCTTGCTCCTTTGCCTCCAGGGGGTGGGGGAAAATAACTCACCTTCTCTTTGGCCTTCCGGCTCCTGGACACTGCGCCAGCCTCTGCAGGAGCAGGGCTGGCCCTTGGTTGGGGTGGGCAGTGATGCCTTGGCACTGTGCCCCTGGCAGCCGGCAGCACTAGTCTGTTCAGCAGGCACTCCGATGCCTTCACAGGCAAGAGGAGCTGTGGTCCGAAGCCACTGGCCCTGGGCAGGGGGGTTCACACTCACAGACTCTCCTCTGGGAGCCATCTCCTACTTTCATTTTCTTTTCACCACTATTTTTTCTTGGGGTCTAATTAAAGACTTGGAGCAGTTTACAGCCTGTGGTTGGCTTTTTTATTTGGATCCTTGGCAATTACCTCCTACCCTAAAATAAGTTTCGATGGAACAGGGGTAGGATTTTTCTCTTTGGCCAAGTTCTCAGCTTTAATTTGGCCGTGTGTGCATCTGCCTGTGAGATGCAGTGTAATGAGGACTTTCCTTCTCCCCTTTCCCTCCTTGCTGACTCCTTCTCACTCTCCTCATCTTAAGTGTCCCTGTGGCTAAGACAGAGGCCTGGGTGGTGGGGACAGTGTGCCACCAGCCTGTCCCTGCTCTGGGGTAGCTCTGTGACAACAGGCAGGTGACCTGTTGACTCTGTCCCAGTTTCTTCACCTGTGAAATGGAGCTGGGTGGGCTGGGCATGCTGAATCACCCCTACTGTGCTGCTTTGGAAGCTCTTGCTTTCCCTATGGGGGAGGAAGCTGCCACCAACCCCAACAGGCCTCAGTTTCCCTTCTTGATCAATGTGCCACATGTTTGTACAATAGCATCCAGCTGTGTTTCCCAAGTTCCTCCATGCATTTTCCCCTACTTGGTCTCCCAGCTACCTCAGGAGGGGGGTGTGGTCACCCACTTTATAGATGAGGCATCCTGTGCTCTGGCCAGAGGGAATCACTTGGCTCATAGGGGATAGAGCTTTGGAATTCTCTGATCTTCCAACACCCACACCCAAGACTGGCTGCATAATCTGTGGAGTCTGGTGCGAAGTGAGAATGTGGGGTCCTGGTTCTGAAAGGATAGAGAATTTTGAGATGGCGACACCAGGACCCTGAACTGAGCATGGAACCCTAGCGAAGCATGGGCCCCTCTGCGATGGCAGAGGCCACACACCAGGGACTGGCCCTGCCCACAGCCCCTTGGGTCCCTAACTTCTCCTTGCCTCTGTGCCTCCCTGTGTAGAGAAGGGTCTGGAAGTTAAAGAGGGGCCTCAGGTGCTCTGGGCTCCCAGGGTCTCTCT
This sequence comes from Tamandua tetradactyla, assembly GCF_023851605.1. Classification (NCBI taxonomy): domain Eukaryota; kingdom Metazoa; phylum Chordata; class Mammalia; order Pilosa; family Myrmecophagidae; genus Tamandua; species Tamandua tetradactyla. The sequence continues at coordinate 214,607,690 of NC_135328.1, forward strand.
GGATTCCTTAGGCCTATTTAAGGCCACCTGGGACTTTAGGTCAAGTCAGACGTGTGGAAAGAAAAAAAGGACACAAAGAATGTAGTCCTAATTCCATTTCCTTGGGTTCAGAGGTTAAGATAATCGTGTCAAGCTGACGCCTGTGGTGATCTGCCAGAAATATCCAGGTCACACTCTGCTGTTCTTGGTGTTCTTGGGGTGGAAGCTGAGGCGGTTTCTTCTTTGGGCTAACCTGGAAATCGCCTAGCTGTTTGTCGGGGGATCTGTGGGGTCCTGTCGGGCTCACAGAAGCTTCTCAGATATCAGGTGGATTGACCAAAATGCAGAGGGATGTGCATTCGAGTGTAGCTGATGCCAAGTGTGTTCCGGTGAGGGCACAGCTCTCTGGCGTGCCCGGCAGCTATTTAAATAAGAGCTGCTGGGACAAGTGGATCTCACTGGCATCCTGGAAGGAGTGGCCTCTGCCTGCCCATCTGGGACCAGCTCCCTTTTCAACACACGCTGCCCTTGGTGCCTTTCCCCTGCCCTGCCAATGCCTCCCCCACCAAGAAGTCTGGGTTCCAAAGTCCTGGCCTCAGGACTCTACCCTCTGCTCTCTCTGCTGTACCACCTGCTTCCTAGAAAACCTCTCAATTCTAGAACTTGGGCAAGCTTTGGTTTGAAATTTGTCTTAAAAACCATGGCAGCTATTTTAACAAGAGGGGAATAACTTTATCTAAAGTGGGTGGTGGGTAGGGAGGGGATGCCTGAGGCTTACGATCTGAGGCAGTGGGAGCATGGCGGGGAGAGAGTGCCCGAGTTTCCAAGGACTGATGAGATGGCATGCCAAGTGTATTAAATTTTGCAGACATTTTAACAGCAATATGCTAGATAGTTGGGTGTCCCCTGAGGCGGCTGGATTTTTTATATCCTTCACAGAAGGTCAGAGCCCTCTTCTGCCTTCCCCCCGCCACACGCACCGTGCTCTTCTCTCTCTCAGTCTCTCTCTCTGAGTCTCATCCACCCCTTCCTCAACAATTTTCCTTGCTTTTTGCTCTCTGCTCACAGAGAACCTAAATGACATCTGTGGTTCCTGCCCTGGAGAGAGAGATCTCTCTCTGGCCTTCCAGTTAGGCCATTGGGGGCCCCCGAAGCTGGAGCTGGGCACGAGTGGGGAGCACCATTTCAGTCCTTCTCCCCTTCCCGCATTCTCCCCCCACACCCCCTCCCCATTTCAGAGATTGTTGTAAGATCTACTCCCTCCCTCCTTATTTTTATAGAAAAAAAAAAAAGCAGGAAAAGAATCCATCTGGCCTATGAATAATTGAAATGGCTAAACTCTGTTCCTGTCACTGCTGTTTGTTCTCGGCTCCCCTGGCCCCCAGCCCATCCCCCTGGGTGTGGGTCTCTAAGTGGAGGATATGTGGGCATTCTTAGAAGGTTCTCAGAGAGGCCCAGGACTCTTCTTAATCTCAAGCCCTTTCTCCATATGAATCGATAGGTCTGAGTGGAGGACATTTGGAGACAGTTTTCTTCTCACAAACCTTGGGGCCGGCCTCTGTCTAGAGTCTCCCTAAATATCACTAAACATGCCCTTGAGCCTCAAGGGGCCTCAAGGGATGGCTTCTTTGCCCTGGATTCTCTGGTTCCTGGGATTCTCTGGTTTGTGCCTCTCCCCCCAGCCTCAGCTCCTCTCTAGAAGGCTCCGGTGCCCAGCGCTGTCCTGAGTATGGAAGACTGGCCTCTGCAGCACTCCCTGCAAGGTGTTCTGCTGTACATGTTAGCAGGGCCTCCAGGGGGCTGCTGCCAACCCTCCACCCACCAGGAGCTGACCTAGCACCTTGCTCAGAGCTCTGAGTCCTCATCCCCCATCCCTCTTCCTCTCCCTCTCCTCAATTCGCCCAGCCAAGGGCCCTCCCAGGTGGAAGGATTTCACTTTCTTTAAAGGGAGGTCTTTAACTTTCTCCCCAAGTTGGTAGCAAGCACAGTGACAGGAGGTAGGAGCCTGGGTGAGGTTGGGGAGGGTGGTGGACTTGTGCCTGGCTGCACACCAAGCCCCCTTGACTGGGAAGAGAATTCACTGCCTCTTTAAAACCTTTTAGAGGAAAAACAAAAGAACTTTAGTGCATTAATTCTAGATGAATATGGGTCTCCAGATGATAACCCGATTATCCCCCACAAGATAACCTCCCCTCCCCCTCCTCCCTTTCCTGCCCACCCTGTCCAGCACTTCATCGTCATCACATTCTCGCTTGGTGAAAAGCCAACACAGGGTTTGCTATGAAGTGCATCTGTGTGCTTTATTTTTGAAGAGTCATTACTTATGTTTGCCTGTTGGGAATGTCATGCTTGTGTCATGCATGAGTTATTGACTTGCAGCCGTGGTCCTGGGGTCATAAAGTGCCATGAGCATGTGTGTGCATTTTAGAATGGCAAAGCAGCAGTGGGGAGGCATATGTGTCCCTGCAAAGTGATCAGAGGTCCCTTCCCCCCTAAGCATCTAGGGTTAAGTGGGCCAGGCCTCAGAAAACACCCCCAGAGATGGAGGGTGTGAGCTGCTTGGAACATTCTAGATCTTTTAGGACAGTTCTAGGTTCTTTAAAAAAAAAAAAAGTCTACTTAGCAAAACGAATTCAGATGAAATTCAAACGAAGTTTGTATATAATGATATATATGTTATATGTATATATATATGCGTGTGTGTGTATATGTGCAATATATATGTAAGTCGTTTGTAAAGACTCCTACACAAGTTGTAAAAGCTGCAAGATGTCTGGCATTCCAGGGCCTGGTACAAATAATTAGATATTTATATCTAATAAAACTGGTTGGATAGGAAAATTGTTTCCCTCCATGTGGATTCTCAGTTGAGGATGAGTTTCGGTGGTTGGTTTTTTTCTTTCTGACAATAAAACCAGGGGTTGGGCACCAACAAACATATTTCCTGTATATATCTAAATCTCTTTTTTCCATTGTGAACTCTGCGGAAGAGGCCCCGTCGCGCTGGCCAGGCACTACTCTCTTCACCCAGCCTTTTTGTTTGCACTGGAGAAATATGTGTGTGAAACTCCCTCTCTGCACTTCAGGCCTGAGCTCCTGTCAGTGCTGGGACTTGCGTGCCCCTGTATCTGCTCTGAGCTCCCCTCCTCCAGGCACACCCAGCCCTGGGACAACTGCTAACTAGAGGGCTTTGCTTTTCTCTCTTCTTTTTTCTTCTTGGAACAATTCCTTGGGATAGGGCTTCTGCTCTCATTATCCCTTAAAGCCAATCCCAGTGTTTTTTCTGTTCTTACTAAGTACCTCCCACCCCTAATTTCCCTTTCTCTCCTCCCCCCTCCCACTTCTAGACCCTTCTTTCTTCCTTTGCTGAGCTCTCCTGACATCCTGGTCCATTGCCTGGGGGTCTCTCCCTCAGTGTGGCTTTGGGGAGGCAGTCTGCCCCCTTACCCTGGCTTAGGGAGACCCCCTACCCTGCTTCTTTTCCATCTGCTACTTGGCCATAGGCAGGGGGCGATGAGGGACCATGGATGATGCCGTCTCTCACTCCCATTGTACAGATGTGGACCTGATGGGGTCAAGGGGGGCGCTTTGGCTAGCCCGAGGGGTTCTTACTGGCATGGTTCAGCGCTGGGGCCGGAAGCGAGGCCCCTTGACTTCCTGCTGGTATAGAGCTTACCTGCAGTGAGACTTACTTTACCATGTTGGTGGCATGGAATTGGAATCCTTGCTCTCTGAGGTCTCCCAGAGAATGAATGAACCTACTTTGGTGCCTGGCATGTGGGCCGCCTCTTCAGGAAGGGTGGTGCTGAAATCAGCCCTGACTACAGATGAGGACTCACCGCACCGGGATGCTGGAACTCCGAAGTGAGCCTGTGTCTGTGAGTGGGCCACTTGCGTGGTGGGATTGCGCTTTCCCCCTTTGTCCTGAGTGGCTGAGTTTCACCCTCTAAGGAGGTACCTGTCTGGGATCAGAACGTCTACACTTCCAGGCCAAAACGAAGGGAAAAGCCATGAACAGTGTAAGAGTTGGTGGCAGGTAGGTGCTGAAGTCATCAAGCTTCCATCAGGACATAGAAACCCAAAGAGTAGGTCCAGAGAAATGGAAGAGGTGACCCGCAGAACTTTGGACCAGGCCTCTGGTCTGGGTGGGAGTTTGGGACAAACTATAGTTCAGGGTCTGGTGGCCCCATCATTTTGACAAAGGCTCTTCAGCCTGAGGGTTGTCCTGAAGGATTGGTGGGAAGCAGGAGCAGCCAGCAAGGCTGGGAGCCAGGAGTGGGCCTGCAGGGGGAGGGCCTAGAGAGGGACTGTCAGGCCGAGTGGGAGCAGCAGGGTTAATTACAGAGCAGGGTGGAGTGGGTGCCTGCGCCCTGGGGTGCAGCTGGGGCTGGGTTCCGCGTCCCATGCCCACGCCTCCTGTTCTGGTGCCCTCCTCCCCCTCACCAAAGACACTGCCCTGTGAAGGGGCCTGTGGGGGTCTGGGAGGAGGCTACACACTCGTCAGCGTCATCGCGTCTGAATCCAGACCTACAGGCGTTCGTGCAGCCAAACGGCATGCATGAGTGTTCTCGCTGTGGGCTTCTTGACCCCCTTCACAGGGAGGGGATTTGCGGGGGTTTGGACCCGGGCCTGAAAATAGAAGCTGTCCTCTTCAAAGGAGGTGACTGAGTGACTCTTGAGCCACTTGTTTTGTTGTTGATTTTTCTCTTATTCTTTTTCTTCTTGCTAAATGGAAAAAAAAGAAGCACAACTCAACAAGAAGCAGAACCCAAGCTTACTCTGACTGGCTCTCAGAGAAGCCAGTCAAATCTCCCCTTGTTGAGAACATTTTGACAGCATAAAATTGCTGCTGGAATGTGACTTTAGCAAAAAGTAAAAAAAAAAAAAAAATCCTTCCTTCATGCATATGGAGTTTTTTGGAAAAAAAAATGGTATTTTAATGCTTTCTATTAAATTGGGACTAAAAGTGGTGTCTTAATTTGCATTCATTAGCATATTTGCATATAGATCACTGAAATGGTGGAAGAGAGAAGAGCCTTTAAATGAAAATTCTTTTAAAGGCACAGGCCTCCCTCTCCCTCTCCCTCTGGGATTTGCTGTTAAGCCAAGGTGCTTCAGGGTCAGTCAAAGGGCTGGGGAAGGCCTGGTACAGGCAGGAGTCCACACAGGCTCCTTCTGAAGGTGGTGACTGTGGCTCCAGGCAGGTGGCCTCAGGGCTGCAGTCCTCAACCAGACAGGGTCCCTCTTGGCTGGCCACTTCTCTCTCCTCAGGCCAAAATTGGTACTCTACAAGCCCTTAGAGGGACCACCTGACACTAGGGGTAGGTTGAGGGGGTGCGGTCCTCAGTCTTTATGGTCAGCACCTTGGGACTAAAACCTTCCCCAGTGTCCCCTTCCTCCTTCCCCCACCACAGGTGCAGCTTGCTGTGTTCTCTTCTTCATTCAGGTCTCTGCCTCCAATGCCACCTCCTCAAAGAGGCCTTGCCTGACCCCCCCAGCTAAGCCTAACTACTCTGTCACTTTCCTCATTTTATTGTCTTCTTGGCACTCAGTTGTTCCGTTACCTGATGATTGGATTGTCTGCCCCTACCTCCCACTGCCACCCCTGCCATGGGTGAGCTCCATGAAGGCAGGAATTTGGATCTGTCTTGGTCACAGCTGTGTCCCCCGTATTTAGAACAACTGTTCGCAAGCCGTGGGAGGTCGGTGACTGTTGTTGAATGAATGAGAGGGGGCTGGGATCCCTGCCAGGGCTGAGGCAGCCTCCTGCCATCCTGGTGCTGCTGCCTGACTGGACACAGCACCCCACCACGCAGGGCCCAGGCTTCTTAAATGTCCTTAGCCTAGCTCCAACTGCTCATGCCACAGGACTCTGTTCCTCTGTGAGGAGCCAGGTGGGGGAATTGGCCATACCTTCAAGTCTGATCTGAGACTCCCAGAGAGAGAGCTTCCTTGTGGCTTGACCCTTTCCTGTGCCCTTGTTTGGCAGGCTGGAACAGGGCCTGGCCTTGGTGGACAGGGGTTCGAGTGGCCTGTGAAAATTCCAGGTCAGGGGAATGGTGGGAGCTGATGGAGCCAGGGCACCTTGTGGCAGCCCAAGGCACAGTTTGTCCAGGTGTGGGAAGTGGAGGTCCCCCAGAAATGTCAGGCCCAGGAAAGGATTATCCCCCAGCAGCTTTCTACAACCAGATTTTGCTGGTTGACTGGCTCTTCTGTGGGTGGCAGGGTCTTGGGGAAACCCCACACCCCTCTGTGTTCCAGGGAGGGCAGCCAGGGAAGTGAGGTGGGCCGGGCTTTCTGAAAGGCCCCTCCAGGCTGACGCAGCCTCGGGCTTCCTGCCCAGCCCAAGGGGGGAGGGTCCAGGGTTGGAGCAGGGCTGGGCCTCCACCGCGAATGAAAATCGGAAACCAGTGAGCAGCACAAGGTGCTCAGCCAGCAGGTTGTGGGAACGAGGCGCCTAATGGATGTGGCTGGTGGGGTCAGCGGATGCCTCATTGATCGCCCAGCGCCTATATTTATCCACCTTAGGTCCATGGCCCCAGCAGCTGGATGGAGCAGGGATAAATAAATGGCCACTGAAATATTCATGAGCTGCACGTGCACATCCGTGGTTGGGGGGGGGGGTCCCTCCAGGGGCCTTCTCTTACTTCCTTCCCCAAGGCAGCAGCCTTTCAGGAAATCCCTCCTACCTGGGACAGGTGAAGTGTAGTCCAGCCCTGCTGGGCACTTAGCCCAGCCCAGGGACCCCAGGAGCTCCTGCCCAGCCTGGGCACGTGCTGCTTCCTGTGCCCCACCATTTCATAAGCACCCCTGTTCCCATGTGCCTGTCCCTCATTGCTGGCCTATAGCTGTGTCCCCTGAAGGATGGCATACCCCTGCAGAACAAACTCATGATCCATTCACCTCTCTGTCTTCCCCAGGGACTGGCCAAGAGAGAGGGACATTGTAGAGAAGTGTAAGAACTTGCGGGCAGGTTGGCATCTCAGCTCTGCCCTGTATTAGCTAGCAACTCAATCTCCTCATCTACAAATGGAGTCTGTGACGGTGCTGCCACACTTCTGAAGTGTGGGCCCAGGGCTGCCTCATCTGGAACCCAGTGGAGTGTGTTGAGAACAGGGATCTCTGGGCCCCTCCCCAGACTCCCTGAGCCTGAAAATGTGAGGGAGGGGCCCGAGGAGTCCTTGGGTGTGACAGGCCTCTTGGACCATGTACTGTTTACTGCAGTCTGGAACTCCTGGTTTTTCGCTTCCCGACAGCCTTGTCCAGAGATCAGGTAGGTGTTCATCCATGAGGCCAGCATTCAACTCTGTGTTCTCCAGAACCTGAGAGACAGGGTCAGGGGTGGAAGAGAGCAAGGCCCAATGGTAAGGGATCTTTCTACCTACCGACTGGGTTTTCTGATGAAGCTGGTTGGCCTGGGGTTGCCAGAGTGGAGCTGTAACGGGTCTGGTAGTGCTTGGGTAGTTGAGCCTAGAAACACTGGCCACTGTGCCCTTGGGGTTGGGGTGATTCCTGTCACCAACAGGTGTGCAGGGTCAGGGTATAGGCATGGGAGGCACCATCCAGGCTCGCTTCAGAATTGCCAGAACTCAGGCAGTCAGTTGTTGGGCAGAGTACCTGGGCAGGCCCAGACACGCTGGCCTCTGGGGTCTCTTCTGCCCCTAACACTCCTGGTCTTCCCTAATTCAGGGCAGGCCAAACTCAAACTGCCCTGCCCTGGGTAAGAAGGAGTGGTTTCAGTGGCACAGTTGCTTGGCTAGAGCCTGTTGGGAAAGCCCATTCTGTACCCGGATGTGGTGCTGACGCCCACGGTCATCAAGCTGCTGCCTTTGGACACCCTCGGTACTCACGGTACATGCTGCCCTTGTGTGGCCCAATGCCTGGCACACCTGACCTTCAGGGTAGCATAGGGTCCAAGCCCTGGCAGGCAGATGCCCAGGGCTCCCGAACCATTTGGTCCCATTTAACTGGCAGGACCCAGGGTTAAGTCGGCCATCTGTGGCTGGTTCCCTGCAGGCTCCAGGCACTGAAACTGGGAATCACTTGGGCTGGCTGAAGGTAGAGCTCCTGTCCCTGGCACTCCACTGAGAGGCACCAGCCATCCCTCCTCCTTGCCTGCCCACTCCCCTCCCCCAGCCGAAGTTTGATCCAAACAGAAGCAAACTTCGGGGACAGTCCCGGCACTGCGTGCAGCCGGCTGAGCCTGCGAGTGGCAGTGAGAGCAGAGGGAGGCAGCCACACAGCCCTGGCGCCTGACTCCGCTGGTCCCCCGTCCCCTCCAAGCGCTCCCCATCCGCGCCCGTGCTTGCAGGCGCCTCTCTCGTCAGCTCAGAATGCAGCTTGGGGCCCGTGGCGGCTCAACCTTTCCCTCTCCCAGAGCCCCGGTCTAATCAACCCCTATAATTTATGCAGAAAATATGATTTATATTTAATTTCACCACACTTGCATTGTTAATTTGAGATGTAATTAACCCGTCGCCATGACAACTAATTTTGTGATGCCGTAAATTACCGCCGTCTTTTCATCAAAATTCAGTTACTTTGGCTCCTGTGTGCAATGTACTGATGCAATTAGGTTGCTAAGGGCAACTCAAAAGTGTTCAATTTCTTTTGTGCAACTGCAGTGGGGTAGAAGCTCCCTTGCGTCCTCCCAGGGTCCCGCTGGCTGTGGGGTGGGGAGTTGGGGGCCTGTGACCCGCCCCAGAGGAATGCCTTCGGAAAGTCCAACTGGGTGGGCACTGCAGCCCCCACCCTCTCTTCTCCAGTAATTATTTTTAGACAGTGACCCCTGGACACATGCTCCCCAGCTCCCCACCCCCACCCCGCAGGATCCCCTGGGCAGGCCAAGGGGTCTCCCTTCCAGAACCTGAACTCTCCCTCCCACTTTTCCAACCCAAAATTTTGGCATTCCAGTTAGAAAAAGAGAGAATCACATCGTCTTTCTTTTCTCTTGGAGTCGAACTTGTTTATATAGATCTTCCCTTCTCCCTCTCGCTCTCCCTTTTTTTCTTTATTTAAAACAAAAACCCTCTGTGTTGCTTTTGTCACGTTAATTCCCATTTTGCCAACACCAGGGGCCCAGGCAGACGAGTTACCAAGGAACACAAAATTTTAATTAGTGTATTTTAATCATTCAGGCTTTCCGAGCTAATCCACATGCCCCAGAGAATTCCCGAGATGCAGCTCTGCCCTGCTTTACCATTTATTGTTGAGTCTATTATAATTACTGTTAGCAGGTGGGGACTGGGAGATGTTTATTATGAGTTTTTCATCTTTAGTATAATTACCGAAAAAAACAAAATAAAAAAGATGTCGTCGTATTTTGTTTCCTAGAATTTTTTTTTTCCAGGAGAGGGCATGGCCATGGGATTTTTCTTTTCTGCCCCCCACCCCCACCCCGCCGCGCTTCTTCCCAGGTAGGTGACTTGGAGTTTCATTGCAGGAAGACACACTCCAAGATCAGCACGGAGTTGTGCTCGACATCTCACAGGTCCCTGCGAGGGTGGGCAGCTACCACCTCTGCCTGGACCCATTTTGAACTGGTTGCCCTGCCTGCTATAGGCCATTCTGGGCATCTGGCCTGGGAGGTACCTGTCAGGGACTCTGCACATTTATAAATATAACAGTTAAAATTTACTGAGTGCTTAGGACATACCGCCATTTCACACTCTTTCCCTGCATTATTTCACTCAGTCCTCACAGCAACCCTTCGAGGCAGGTACTGATATCATCTCTGATTTTATAGAGGAGAGATGTGAGGTCCGTGATCACATAAGTAGCAGCACAGGATTCAACCCAAATCTGTCTCTAGAACTAAGGCTCCTACATACTGTTCTATACTGTCACTTTTGAGCTAGTCCTCCATGCATTTTACAGTAAGTTCCACCTCCTTCCAAAAGCCTTCCCTGATTGCTCAAGGCTGAGCTAGGTCCCACTACCCCCAACACCACCCCCTGTATCCCCACACCATTGCAGTTACAGCACCTGTCCCCCTGGGTTTGTAGTTGCTTGGTTACTTTCCTGGGACTTCTGTGGGCCTCTGAGCAAAAGGAGAACAGGGAAGAAGGCTTTGTGCCATTTTCCCCAATGTGCCCCCAGTATCTAATGTTTTCCCAGGAACAAAGCCCAGCTCTTGGGGAAGTTTGTGGGACAGAACAGTATGCAAGTGTGCCTTGTGCCTTGCTCACCCTGAGTCTCTGCTCAGTGACAGCAGACTCTGGATGTAGACGTTTGGCTGGCGGGTTGCATGTCCAGATGCCATTCTCAGCAGAAGTGACAGGGCCTATGGGTCCCCAAGCTTCAGATGTCAAGAGGAAGAGATGACCTGTGGCCCCAGGTCAAGTTTGGGTCCTGTCCTGGAGACTACCGGTGAAATGAAAACACATATCTTTGGCTCTTATCTCCTCAGCCTCTTGTTTTCTGGGCATCCCTGGGAAATGGACCTGACCTTGTTCTTTTCTTTTTCCTCTCCCAGATTGGTTTTCAAATATCTTTCTCTCACAGTGATGATTTTGAAGTTTTCTTGGAAAATTCCACGTCTCTTCCCTATAGCCAAGCTTGGGGCTGAGGACCGTTGATTTTCCCAGGCAGAACAGAGTAAAATGAGCTGGGGCCCGCGCTTGCTCCTTTCCAGCCTGGTTACCCACAGGGACCAGCGGGGGAAGGTAATTAACATGTCCCTGGGAAGGGGCCCTGGGCATCCTGTGAATTGCACACTGATGTCAAGAATCCCTGTTCAGTTATAAATTCTTGAGCACCCCCTCTGACAGTTCTTCTTTGCACTCTGGTGGGGGTGGGGGTGGGGTGCCCAGCACTATATTACCTCCTCTGCACCCCTATGTTACCATCCACAGGGGCCAAAATATGCTCAGGCTGAGGGCTGAAGGGGCTGCCTCCTGGCACTCCCCCTTGGCTCCTGCTCCCCAGGTGGTTCTTTCAACACTTGGCAGTACCGACTTACCCTGTGGTCCTCGGCCTTCAGATCCGCAGGGCCACCACCCTGGCTGCAGTTGTGGGATAGGCTGGATCATTCTTCTCAACTGCCCTGGCCGTGCTGGTTAGGCAGGACTTGCCAAATCCAAGGCCTATGGTGGGACAGAGAATTGTCCTTCCCAGAGCCCACTCCACAAAGCCCTACCACATACAGCCTCTGTTTCCATGGCCTCTGCTTCCATGGCCCCAGGCCAGCAATTCCCAAACTGTTTGGTCTTGGGACCCTTTTCCACCCTTAGCAGTTATTGAAGATCCCAAAGAGCTTTGTTTTACATGGGTTATGTCCATTTTAGAAATTGAAACTGAGAAATTTAGCCGACATTTATTTGCTAACTAATTTTTAAGTGACAGTAATACATCTATTACATGCTAACATAAAGAACATATTTTTATGAGAATAACTTTATTTTCCTAAACAAAAAGAATTTAGTGAGGAGTATGGCATATCTTTGCATTTTTGCAAATTTCTTAAATGTCTGATTTAGCAGAGCACAGCTGGATTCTCGTATCTGCTTCTGAATTCAGTTTGGGCTGAGATTTTTTTGGTTGAAATAGATGAAGAAACTCCTGCCCCATCAGATATATAGTTGGAAAAGGAAAGAGTATTTTAATAGTCTTTTCAGAAAATTGTGGATAATCTTCTCTGATACTACACCAAAACTCAACCAGTGGTCATTTCTCAGAGCTCAGTTGCACTGTGGACTCTGAAACCGTATCAGTGACTTTTTGTGCTCTGTTACATTAAAACCCATTGGTCTGTTTTGCAGTTGGGATGAGTCAGTTCCTGGTGCGTGATTTTATAACCTCATGTATTGGACATTTAGAAAACACTGGTTTACTGAGGAATTCAGAGCTTCCAAATGTTGACACATTTCATCATGATATTAACAAATCACATTAGTATCACTACCAGTCTCATCAGAGAAGTCCTTGAACATTTATACGCCTTCACAGTCACACAGTACAAAAGCGCCCTCAGTTGTTTTCCTTGAAAGGATGGCTTTGCTTTGTTTGCTTTTGAAGAAATCTCGGTCAAATAATCAAATCTGAAAAATCATTGTTTGTCTGTGGTCGATATTTCAAGTGAAAACAGGGTTCGGGAAAAATGGGCTAGTTTGGCTTTTTTTTTTTTTTTTTTGCATGGGGAATCGAACCCAGGTCTCTGGCATGGCAGGCAAGAACTCTGCCAACTGAGCCACCGTGGCCCACCCTAGTTTGGCTTTTAATGCAAACAGTCACAAGGATGCATTTCCCCGACATAGATATTCAGTACATGGGACAAGTGCTTTATGTGTATTTCCTTTTTCGTCACATAGAATATTAAAAAGGCACATACTCAAGGGTCAAGATTTTTTTTAATTAACAAATTTTGTAGCTTCACCAAGGACATACTTGGGTAAATATATCTTTTTTTTTTTAACTGAACATGCCTGGTAGAATACAGTGCTACTTGTGCTACGGCTATGACTTGGGGCCTGTAGTTTTATCCATCGTTGCTTTTGCACCATCGGTGCCAGTGCCACCATTGTGAAAAAGGCACATACATCTTTGTATTATCACTAAAATAGTTTTGACTTTACAGGCCCACCAGAAGGGTCTCTGGAACCCCCAGAGATCTGCAGACCACACTTTGAGATCTGTTATCCTAAGACGCTTCCATCCCTGGCTCCGGTCAGGGCTGAGGAAAGTTTAGCCCTGGCACTTGGTTTCTGCTTTTGGAAAGGCATGATTCAAGAGGTGCAAAACCTCCTCCTGACTCCCTCTGGCCTGTGTCTGGGTCAGGGCTGGTCCTAAAGGAGCAGAGGGGAGAGAGAGCCCTGAGGGTCCTCATAGGGTGCCAGGGAAGAGGGAGTTGCCACCTTGGCTTGGTCATCTTCCAGGCTTCGTCTGTGGATGCCTGCTTCCTCTGGCCCACAGCATGAATCACCACTCAAGATTCTTATCTTCTGCCCCCAGAAAAGCCCACTGCAGCCCTCTTGGTTGCCACTGGGGCTCTGACCTACCTTGGGCTTGGGCTCCCACTGCCCCTGGCCCTGTGGCCCAGTTTCCCATCAGCCACCTGCCTTCACGCTGAGGGCTGTGGAGGGGCAGACTCCCCCCTTTCCTTCCCTGCTCCCCTTCCCCCACCTGCCTCCCAGCCGCTTCCACAGCAGGGCTGCTGTCCAAGACACTGGGTTTTGTCCCCTCGATCTGGGCACCCTGAGAGTGAGAGAAAATAGCTGTCCGGTGAGCGGCGGGGGGAAAGCCTCTTGTTTTCACCTCTCAGCGGCTGGTTTTCCCAACTTTCCCATCCCAGCTCCTGCGGAACAAAGGGCCTCGGCCCCGTGTGCTGGGCTGGGCCCAGCGAGGGGACTCACCAGCAACTCTTTATTGAGTCTTCAAGCGCCGGCCAGGCACTCCATTAAAAAGCCATTCCCCTTTGTGCAGCCCGGCCCCCAGCTGTCCCCCCTCTCATGTGATGGTCGGTCACAGTTGTAAAACAACAACACACAGAGTTGGCAACTAACGAGGCTTTTTTTCAAGCCAGGGTCTCCATAGCAACCCCCGTCAATCACCCCTCAGGAGCGCTTTAACCTGACCAAGAGGGGGAAATAAAAAATAAAATAATAAAAAAAAAAAAAAAGAAGAAGGCAAGAAAGACTTGGAAAGAGAGCGAGAGACCAGTAGATGCTGGGGAGGGAAATAATTCAGAAAGTTTCTGGGGTTTGCTCCCTCAATTGGAACACAAATGAAAATTTAATCAGTTGGACAGGATTATGCTGGTGACCGAAGGGGAAGGAGACTCATTTAAATTTTTATGTATAGTTTAAATGTTGCAAAGATTTTATGAAGACTTCTAGCATTTTCTGTGGTCTAGAAAGTGATGGAACATGGGTAGAGAATGGCAGGGAGGGCAGTCCCATGAGCCATTGTATTGTATAGATGGTACCCTGGCTCCAAATTCAGAGATGCAAGTCTGTGGCCTCAGGCCAATAGGGAGAACCATTTGGAGCTTGGCTCGAGTCCAGCATGGTGTCTGAGTCCTTCCATATGCGGCCTGGTGCCAATCAGGATAGCCCATGCTGTGGGGTGGGCATGGTGCCAGTGCAACGTTGGAGGGCCCCCCACTCAGTGCTCTGCCAGGCAGGAGCGGACACACCTCTGTGAATTGGAAGGGGAAGGCCCGACTGGTGCATGGTGGTAGGACCACTCATTTTCCGCGTGATTCGGTGCCAGCAGATGCCCACTCCCAGGGCACGTGGCATCCCGCCAGGGGTGAGTTCAACCTTCCACGTGCTGGCATGGTGCCGGGGGCATGGAAAGCCCAAATTCTCCCCCCGCCCCCACTGCACCCCCTGACACTCGTACATGCTGCCTGGCTGCTGGCCAGGGGCTCCACAGGTTCCAAGGTCTGTACCGTTTGGGCATGGGCACAGAATGGGCACCAGTGGTGGGCAGCCCTGACAGCTGCTGCCCTGGGCCTTTTGGCAACTCTGATCAGGAAGAAAGCGAAGGCCAGCTTCTCTCCTACTCTTTACTTTTGGGGGCCCCTGGCTACCCTGAAATTTAGAGCTTATATGCTCATTCTCTGTGGAAGTGGTAAAAGGATAAGAATTGTTATTGCTGCTCCTGGAACGTGGGGGAAGATTTTTCTTATTCTTGGAATGTAGGAATGAGGCTAGGGACCTCAGGGAAGGAAGGAAAAGAAACCTAAGGGGGAAAAAACTTGAGACAGCCTTTTAGAGAATGGGCATCAGTGTTGTTATCCACTTGGGGCACTGATGGGCCTTGCTGAACCCTGAAGACATTGTGGAAATGAGGGGTGACATTTTTGAGTCAATGTGTTTCTGTTTTTTCTCTCGATTCCTATGACCTAGGGCAAACCTGGTATCCAGAATAGCCAGCAGTGAATAGTTGGGAATGACTGGATGGATAGATGCACAAGTAGAACCTGGGTTCCTGGGCTTCTTCCTGTACTGAAAGGGCTGTCAGCTGGACTTGAAAAACAGGTGTCTCATAGCTTCACAGCCACCACTCTGCATGGACACCTTGGTTGCCCAGTCTCCCTCACAGGGAAGGCTGCTCAACATCAGCATAGTTTCCCTCTTTTCTTTCGGCTCCATCCTCAGTTCTCTCTCATGTGCTCTGTTGACTGCCAAAGTGTGTCAAGTAAAAGCCTTGCCGGATACCTCTCCCGTCTCCATCCTGTTCAACATCTCTCTCTTTCATCGTTGCTTTAATGATGGAGATGCTGGCCTAAAGCCTTGTCCAATACTATTCACTTGACCTCTCAGTGGGTTTTGCAAGGGTTCACTTATTCCCTGAACCATTTTCCCTGAAGACAGGGAGAAGGCCAAGGAAGACCCTCTCAGTTTGTTGGAAGCCCCTGTCCAGCTTCTGTCTGCCCTGAGAGGTCCCTGGTCTCCCTTCAGATCACTGCTAGAGCTAGGGCTCTCCAGGGACTGGAACTGCCTTTGGCGGGTGCCCCATCCTTGCATCTCCTTTCCTGGGTGCCCGGGAAACTCCTGAAGGAAAGGAATGCTAACAATCTGCTGCTGTAGTAAGCTGGCACCGTACCCAGGCAGGGGCTGCTCAGTGCCAGCGCCTAGTAAAGATGCTGGCGAGGGCTCTGGTCCCCGTGCCCAGGGTTTCCTCTGTCCGCATTGGCTTGCAGCCTTCAGCTCGGCCCCGGGTAGCATGGGAAAGAGGTGGCGTCCTCAGCAGCTCCCAGCCTGGCCTGCCTGGAGGACTGTACCTCTTCGCCACCTCCCTTTAGCTCCAGGAAGAAGGATGGGAGGTGACAATGAGTATTCTGTGAGCATTTTGTGAAAGGTGGGGGATGAACCAGAGGAAGACAGTGTCCTAGAGTTCTGACGGTCAGTCAGTAGCAGCCAAACGGGGGTAGGGGGCCTCCTTTCACCTCTCTGTGTCTTGTTTCCTTGTAGTAAGATGAGGATATGAACAGCAGCTCTCTCTTATAGGATTTCCATTACGATTTAATGAGGTAGTGTATAAAAAGGGCTTAGCTCTGTCTGGGACATGGTAAAGCCTCAATAAACATCAACAATTAATATTATTATTTGTAGTAGTAATAGTACCTCCCTCATGGGGTGGTTTTGAGGAGTCAACGAGATAATGTATGTAAAGTGCTTAATACCACGCGTGACATATAGCAAACGCTCGCTGTCATCGCTATTATTACTATTATCATCATTATTTCCTAGTGCACTGAGGCGGAGCCCTGAGTGCTTCTCTTGTGACTAAGGGACCCAGGACCCTGAGGATGCTGCCCCCTACTGAGTCCTGTGGGTCCTTCCAGAACATTCAGCAGGCCCCCCCTTGGCCTCCTGTCACTCTTGGGGCCAGGACCATCCTCTGGGGCTTCCAACCTGACTTCCTCTTCCCTCCTACCCTGCCTGGCCTCCCCCTGGCCTGGAGTCTGACTGTGCATTGTAACATAGTAGCTGAATGAACTCCAGTTTCAAAGGTTAATATCAAAATCTGGAGTGGATTACCTAAAAATTACTTACAACACCATTAAAATTCTGAACTCTTTTTGTTGTGGCTGTAAATTAATTTAAAATGTCAGGTTTTTTGAGAAATCCAATAAGAAATTGAGCCAACAGAGCAATCTGCAAACTGTCTGGCAAAGAGGAAAGTGTGTCTCTTCAATCGACAAGGAAAAATATGGAGCTTAACTGGAACCATATGGCTTAGTACTTGAGAGAAATCTGCTGAAGAGGGAGGGCCGGAGGTGGCGGGGAGAAGGGAGGTGGGAGCTCAGCTGACAGCCACACACATGCAGTGCGAGGCCAGGGAGGGAGGCTGGCCTGGGCAGAGAGCTAGGCCAGAGCGGTGCTGGCTTGGTGGAAGGGCCTGGCAGGCGCCTGGCACGCGGTCTACTTGGCTGCCCCTGGGCAGCAACTTGGTCAGGCTGTGGTCTTAACACTTTCTCACCGTGCCCATCCAGGGTTCTCTGGCCAGTTTGGAAGTCCTCCCCGCACCCCCACCCCCACCCCCAAGGGAGCCCCCTCCCTCCAGGGGAGCACTGACAGGCATCCCCTGGGGAGTCTGTGGAGAGTCCTTGCCTGGGACTGCCACCTGCCTGTCTGCAAGGGCTGCTTCCCTCTCACTGCTCCTGGGCAACATGTGGCCCCCATTACTCCTGAATTCCCCCAGATTTACAACACATTAAGTAATTTGTAGGTTATTTCAACTTCAATCTGCTAAAGTTGAGAAAATCAAAATTAAATTCAAACCACAAGGGAACTTCAAAGGCAGAGGAAGAAGAGAAAACTTGCATGCCTTCTCTTCCCTAGGTCCCCCGTCTGTCTCCCTGATGTCACCCTGGAAATCACAGCCAGCACTGCTGTGCCTGCTTTCCTTTGCGCCTTCCTGCCCCTGATGGGCACCCCTTTCCCTGGGTGCTGCGAGGGCCTTTTCCCTCCTGCCTATGTGGAGCCGTTCTTTGGCAGCGTCCTCAAGGGGCAAGTTTGGGTTTGTGCTGGGGACCCAGCTGGCGCTAGGGGCTGGTCATACACCTGAGACCCCTCTAACATACAATGCCTTTTCTGCTCCCATTCCCTGAGCCACAGTCCCTGCTGGCTGGGGCATTCCTGAGCTCCAAAACCTGTCTTTTTGCTTTCCTGGACTATTTTGGGGGAATCTCCACCAGTGCTGTTCTCACTCCCCTCGTGCCTGGCCCAGCTGACAGCTGGTAGGTACCACCTGGCCCCCTCAGTTTAATAGCTCAGGTTACCTTATTTTGCTTTCTACCCTTTAAAACAGCCTTGTAAATAAGCAAACACTCGGTGCCAAGCACCTTCGGCACTTTGCCAGGCTGGTAAATATTTTAGCAGTGACTTGGTAACAGTTGTGCTCACTTTGATTTCCTCAGAAAGGTTCTTGGTGCTGGGGAGGGGGCTGTGGCTCTGTGAGGCGATTTGCTGTCTATTTATAGTCAGGCTCCAACCACGTGGCCTTTACCCTGACCCTGCAGAGTGTTTGCTGGGATATTTTTAAAGCTAGCATGGTGTGAGCCTTACACCCCTCTCAGCAAGTGGGGTGGGCACCTGCACCTTCTCCGAGAGGGTGCCAAGGTGTAAAGCGCCGAGGTCTGGGAATTGGGAAACTGATTCTAGCCTTGTTTCCACCAAGACCCGGAAGTTCTGGAAGGCTCAGACAGATGCTAGGGGTTGGGAGTGAGTTTGGGCTTGGCTCATGCTGATGTGATCTGGGCTTTAGAAGAACCCTCAGGAGCAAGGGAAGGAGGGCTTTGGGTTTGGTGTGCATGAAGCCGAAACCACGCTGAACTGGGGCAACCACCTGAGATGTCGGAGTAAAGGCCAGCCGTGAGAGTAGAAGCCTTCTTTTACCTTCCTGTCACCTCGCTGGAGCTCATCTGGGTTGAGAGGGCAAGAGGTTCAACAAGCGGACACGTTTTCTAGGCATCTGGTCCTAGAGGATCCGCATCATGGGAAGAGAAATTAGGAGACAGGGCCGAAGATGATGGAGGGAGAGAGCTTCTAGTCAGGGTTGCTAATTTGATGCCTCGTAGTCCTGGCCTTCCTTCTAAGGAACAAGGGCACCTGCAAAGCTCAGGGCCTCTGCCCAGCGCCAGGAACCTGCTGTAGCCCGACCTGGCCTAGGGCTCACTGTGCCTTCCTAACCACAGGCTGCCACGTCTGGCGGGGTGTGCGTTGCTCCCAGGCTGGGCACTGGGGGAAGGGTGAGGCAGAGGGGTGGGGGGCAGGCGTCTGGCTTTAATAGACTGCTCAGAGCCAAAAGCTGCTTACTCCTTTGTTTTATGGAAGATTTTAATGTCCAGATGGGTTGGTTTTAAAGGGGCTCTAAACCATGGCACAGTGAAAGCATATCATTGCTCCCGTGACCTCCAGGCCCACACCCCAGTGCCCTACAGGGCTGTGTTTGGCAGCGCCCATGGGGTGGGCATAGGCAAAGTAGGGGCAAGGCCTGCCTCCCCCCCCACTTGGCTAATGGTGGTAAACAGGACCAGGGACAGTGGGCACCTCTGGGTTGGCTAAGACAGGCCCCAGGAGCCCTCCACATGCTGTCCAATGTGCCCCCTGGCAGGCAAGGCCTTCACACCTCTGGCACTGTTGTGCCACCCTTCTGACACTCCCCAGCCGCCTTCCCTTCCCCCTTGGGCTCCTGGCGCCATGATGTGAGCCTCCTGTCTGCGCCCACGCACAGCCCATTGGTGCTTAGCCGCCGTGGGCGCGAGTCAGGTGAGCAGCAGACAGAGTGGCAGGCTCTGCTCACCTCCTTCCTGGCAGGACCAGTGCCAAGGCCGTGCTCTTCCCGGAAGGCTTCCAAGCTCCCCCGCACGGCATCCTGTTGAGCCTGTTCCTGAGGTGCGGGGGCAGGCCTTTTTGGGGGCAGAGCGTCTGCCCCATGCGGCCCTGGCGCCAGCTCTCCCCGGGGGCCCATGACCGAGTCTCCAGAAGGAGGCATCAGGGTTGTGGCGGGAGACAGGGAAGCATGAACTGGGGAATCAGCTGGGATGTGCCACCTTCCCACCACCGCTGTACACTGGGGCCAGAAGACAGACCCTGTGGCCTGGCTTTGGAGTGATAACTCCAGGTCTGCCACTCAGCTGAACCCTGAGTCCAGGGTTCCTCCGTGCCTTTCTTGGCTGCCTGGACCACAGTTTTCCCCTCACTGTGCCCTCAGCTGAGGCTCAGGTCCCCAATCCCCAGTTTTCAATGTCCTCGAAAACTCAGTTAAGTTCCAGGGAAATGACAGGAAGGTAGAACGTTTGAGCTCAAGGAGTAGGAGGTCAACCTTCCGAGTCTGGTGCCCATGAGACTCCCTTTTCCGCCAGCCCTGTGTAGGGGGGTAGGGGAGGAAGGCTCCGCTAACAAAGCTTCCGTCCTTGTGGCCTCAAGTGTGGATCTACGTGGCACCCCTAACCCTCTTGTACTTCACTGAGTATCATGAGCAAAATGTGTCTTTTCCAGTTCCCCTTTGGCTTTGGGAATAAAGATGCCTGTCAGAAAGCACTCCCCGCCCTGCTTTCCCAAAGCATACCAGGCAGAGGAAGCCCCGTGGTCCTCCTGGGAACTCTTGAGCAGCTGGAGGAGACTGGGTGGCAACTACCCCACCCACCTCAGTGTGGGTCGTGAAGGGCTAGGGCCAAGATGCAGATATCTCCCTGGTCGCAATGGGTGTCCGGTAGTCCATGGACATTTCCCTAGATCCCCCCTTGCCATCTTTAAGGAGAGGATGCCACGCCATGTCTTGGTTTTCCAAGGTGGCCTCTCTCAACAAGGGTGGTGAGGACCTGGAGGTGAAAGCTACAGCATGAGAAGCAAGTGCAGAGAAGGGGAGGGTAGTGGCCAAGAGAATCCTGCCTCTGATTTCCATCAGGTAGGATTGGGTGGCAAGAAAGCAAGGTGGCCTCCACCAAGGCAATTAGGTTTGCTGGGCTGAGGCTGACTAATTCAGCAGAGACCCATGCCACCCTCTTCCTGACTTGGGGACCAGCACATAGGCAGAGAGCCTCAGTGTAGGAAGGGAGGCAGGCTGGGAAGGTACCTAGAAGGGGCTGGAGCCAGTCGACACCTCCACCCTCATTGGCCCTGACACTTTATTTGGACCTGCCAACAGGTAGCTGGTTGCCCTGTTTCTCCTTGATGGCTATGTGGCGGTGAGTTCTGGTTTCGAGCTCCCTGCGAGCCGGGAATGGAGGAGATCCTATGAAAATGATGATATGTGACAATCAGTCACAGCAATTAGTGTTTTGGTTAACAGGCCTTTTTTGTTTTCTCTCACCCAGACAGAATGTCACAAATAAATCCTCTCCTGCATTTGCATATTAATTGGATCGGAGACGTCAAGCATCTTTCATTAAAGAAAATGATCTGCATATTTGGAGACATAAAATAGTTATTTTGATGGGTTTTTTTTCCTAAGATCAGGGGGTGGGGGAGGTAGGTGATAGGAGCAGTAGAAATTGAGGTAGAGTGAAGGCAGAGCCAACCAGCCCCTCTACCTGTAGTTAACCCTATGTAGTCTGGAGTTGATGGGCCAAGCTTGGGCAGAAAGATAATTAATATGTAAATAAATCAAGGCATCGGACCGTTGCCCAAGGCCCAGGAGCCCAGTTTGACTCCTGTGCAAAAAGGAGCCCTCCAGAGTAATGGGCAAGGAGGCGGGCTGCAGGCCTTGCTCTTTTGGTGCCTCCATTTGGAGCTGTTGGCTGTCCTGCCAGGGCCTATTTCCTGGTGGAGTGGTCATGGACCTGCCTTGACCTGCCCAACTCTTCTGTGCCCTCTTTCTCTCACTGGCCCATTGGCTAACTCATTCTTCTAGGCTCCTGCTTTTCTCTCCCCTTTGGTTGCCCCTTTGTGCCCACTTTCCGCACTCTCTGACCTTGGACTTCCCTGCGCCCTTCTCATTCTTTACCACCTGTTCTCCCTCTCCCCTGTTGGAAGGTTTTCTAGGGGCAGCAGAAGCAATGCCTGGAGTCATTATCACATGCACTTGAAATAACCCAGAAAGCTGCTGAGCCCATATTAGGGCATGAGTCCCCATCAAAAGCTAAATTGAATGTACAGTTTTTGATAGGCAAATGGGGCTGCTACAAGTCCTATTGGTATCCCCCCCGCCTTAAACTCTGGTTCCTTTTGCCATGCTTTAGCGAGTTTTCTGGGCAGACAACAGTGGTGGCCTCTTCTAGATGTTTCTGATCCCCTGCAGGCAATTTGGGGAGTACAGCAGGAGAAGCAGGTCAACAACTCCCAACCTGATGCCCAGTCTCTTGGCTGTCACCAGCTCCAAAGCCACAATGCTGAGTTGTCCTGGTTAGAAAGGGTTTTAAAAGTTGATGGTGATGATGGTAGCTGATATTACTTTTTGCTCACAGAAACGTGTAGACACTTTGCTAAGAGCTTTGCCCTCATCAGCTCCCTGAATCCTTACCATGGCCCTCGGGGTAGGCACCGTCATTGCACACATTTTATAGATAAGGAAAGTCTACCACAGAGCGACCAGATAACTTGCCCAAGGTTGTCCGTCCAAGTTCAGAACTTGCAGCCAGGGCTGGAACAGTAGGTGCAGTGGGGTGAGCAGGCGTCTGGTTCCTACTTAGAATCCCAGCTGCTTATTATTACTATTTTTAAATATAGTAAAATCTGCTTATTTGAACTGGCAAATTTCATACATTCCTCCCCCCGCCACTTTTTTTTTTATTGTGGTAAAATGTGTCCAACCCCTGGGTTGGATGTAACTTAAAATTTCCATTTTAACCACTCTTGTTTGCCCAGTTCAGTGGCATTAAGTACATTCATCTTGATGTGTACCTATCACCACCACATTTTTAGAACTTTGCCATCATCCCAAACAGAAACTCTTGACCCATTTGTGGTCATTGCTCACATCCCTCTCTCTAGCCTCTGGTCACCTCTAATCCATTTTCTGTCTTTATGAATTTTCTTTTTCCAGATGCCTCATGTAAGTGGAATCATTCAATATTTTGTCCTGTTGTGGCTGGCTTCTTACACTCAGCATGCTTTCAGAGCTCATTATGTATCAGGGTGTGGCATGTATCGAACTCCATTCCTTTTTACAGCTGAGTACTATTCCATTGCATGGAGATACATTTTGTTTATTCAGTCATCCATTGGTGGACACTTGGGTGGCTTCCTGCTTTGGCAGTTGTGAATAACCCGACTATTATTTGTGAATGTGAACACACACTCTGAGGGCTAGTGAGAGGAGGCCTAGAAAATCTCCCTTTCTCCACTCACAGACTACCTCTTCTCCACCCCACAGAGCAGCCTTTGCTGTGCCTTCCCTGGAGGGGCTGGAGCTGCCTCCAGTGTGCTTTGTGGGTCCTTTAGCCTGTTCCAGGCCTGCAAGAGTCCCCAGCCTCTTCGTGGGCAACTCCGCTTGGATCTTGACATTCCCTGGCTCCTCTATTCTCGTAACTTGCTGGGTCTCCTCTTGTGATGCCAGGCTCACAGGTTGGCATCATCTTGAGTTGGATGGTATCTGAGAGCATACGCGGTTGAGCAGTGAATCCGCTGACTCTGTGTCCATGCCCTCCTGTACCCTATAGGCATACCAGCCTCTCCTTGTGCTCTGGGGTGGGACTAGACATCCTGTGGCAACCTATTGGGTTAGTGCTACCTAGCTTGCAGGGCTGCCTCCCAAGGATCCTTCTCCCAAGTGCCTCGATTCTGAATATATGGTGTGTGCAGCCCTGGACCTGTGCCTTGAACTTCAGGATCCTTTTTCTTCTGTCACCTCCTTCTATTCCATTAACGTGGTGCTTGGGCAGGACGCTACTGCCAGGTCTAAAGGGAAGGCACTGTGGGGTGGCTGAAAGAGCAAAGGTTTTGATTCACCACAGAATCAGTTTGACTTCTGGCTTCACATTTTTTGTGGGCTGTCTGCCTTGACCAGATCACCTCACTTCTTTGTGCCTGTTTCTTCACTTGCAAAAAGGGGTAGCATCTTCTCCCCTGAGCAGAGGTTGTGAGGAGTATTTGGCTTATCTCTGTTGAGTGCCCAGTGGCAGCAGGCATGGGATAGAGGAGACCCCTGCAGAAGGCAGAGGAAGGGATGGCGAGCTTGGGATTGCCCCCACTGCTTGGGGGAACGGGACTCTGCCTGGGTCTCCTGGACTAGGGTATGGAGTAAACTTTTTCCAAGGGTGACTGGCAGCTTTACCCTCAGCTACCTCAGCCACTGCATGTACTAGTTCTAGCGGGGCAGGAGCGGCGGTGGAGGCAGGGCCAGGGACCCTCAAATTTAGCTTCTTGGAGAAGGGCCTTGGGTTCCCTCCTTGGGGAGCAGGTGGACAGGCTGGGTGTTTTATGGAGTCTGGGGGAGTCCTGTGGCAGCTGTATCTGTTAAATGCCAAGAAGCCAAGTTGGTTTAATATGATTGTAGCTGCTGCTTTGATAAATCAAAATAATTAAAAATAATAAATTTGATTCCTTCACCAACAGGCTATGTGTGTGGGTACAGGGCTTGGGCCGCTGAGCCAGGGCTGGGGAGGTGGGAGGGGGCACTGGAAGACAGGCAGGCCTGTCTTCTTGGGGTCACAAATGTGGAGGTGGATGGGTGCTTAGTCGAAAGATAAGTACTGCGGACCGATTAAGAACAGCAGCTTTCGCTTGGCACAGCCGTCGGCCATCCCGGCTGACCCTGTGATCAGGCCTCTCACTGGCTGTGCAGCCTCGGGCTACCCTTGGTTTCTTCATCTGTCAAATGGGGTGATGGTTCCGCCGGCCTCCCACAGCTGCAATAGGAGTCAGGCTCGGTCGAGCCTGTGGCAGGCAGTCATACTTGGCAGGAACAATGACCAGTGCCACTGCCTCCCCTCATTGGCTCCATGGTGACTGGGCCCCAGGGTCCCCGCCAGCCCATCCTCACACCCGCTTTGGTTCTGCCACGGTTGAGGCAGCCAGACACGCCCTAAGTGTCTGAACTGCCTCTGCACATCCATTAGCTCCCCCGGGGCTCTTCCTCCCACTGCAGGCTGTTGTCCCCATGCAGGATTGTCCTGTTTATGAGGACATCCCCTGTTGCAGGACGTTTCTATTGATAGCTCCCCTTCTGGTTCGACAGCTGGATCAGGAAGCACCAAGCCACACCCTGCAGACACGAGCCCCTGCTCCAGGGTGCCACGCAGCACTTACATGGGTGAGTGGGAGTAGAAAGGGTAGCCCAGCACCCCCACTCCAGTTTTCCACCCTGTTCCTCTTCCTCCCCCCTACCTGCCCCCTCCTCCTCAGAAACCACATTTGGTGTCTGATCCAGAAGTTCCTGAGCAGCTGGAAATCTGAGCTGAGTGGGAGGGGTAGTGGCTGGTGGGGATGGAGGGACAGGGTGTCTGTCTCTTTAAATGCACTTTGTGTCAGCGTGATAAGGAATTTGATGGCTTTATCAGAAATACCAAAGCTTTATTTAGCAGGGTGAGGCTACACCACTCAGCTCCACACAATCTGCTGATAAATAGCAAAAAAGAAAAAAAAAGAAAAGGAAAAAACTAACAGCTCACTAGCACCCCAGCATGGTGAGGGAGGAAAGACAGGACAGGCCAAGGGAAAGTTTTGGGGAACTGTGGAGTCACTGGCCCAGGGGCTGGGGTGGGGGTGGGGGTTCAGTGGGAATGGCAGGGCCTCCCTGGGCAAGTGCTCACAGGCAGGCGTATACCATTCTCTGCTCAAGGCCTTTGTAGATTTTTCTACTCTGAGTGAAAATACTATAATTGTTTTCATTCTTCCAGAAAAAGAGCTTGGCTAGAGAGCTGTGCCTTCCCCAGGCCTACTCACTGGCTGCTTTCATCTACTGCTCCTACCCCCTTGCCAGCTCAGCCCATCCTGGTCTCTCCAAGTGGACTCTAAGGCTCAGCCCCCCGCACAGTCTGTCCTCCTGCCAGTTGACCATGCTCGTGGGGGCAGGGCCAGCTTTAGGATGAGGGGAGATGTTTGGCCGAAAGCAGAAGAGCCTGGTCCATGTGTTGCCATTGCAGCTCTGAGAAAGGGGTCCCCACCCTGTACAATGTGGTTGAGGAAGTTGGGAGGGGAAGCAGGGGGAAAGCCAGAGGAACTGGTACAAGGCCCTACCTACCTGTAGCGTTATGGAACTTTCTGTGCTACCTGCTAGTTGGGCAGCTCTTAGGGAATACCTCTACCCTGGCCAGTCCAGATTTCTTGGGTCTTCAGAAGAATCCACAAAACAGAATGCCGGCATTTCCATTTCTCTGTGTCTTCCTCCTTGAACCTTCTGTTCCCATTCTTGTGTTCATCTCTCTGCCCTGCTTTCTTTTGGGGAGCCCCTTCCCTTCTGGTCTGGCTTTACAGTAAGCACAAAGGCTCACACAGCCCTGTGCAGTAGTCTTCCGACAGTCTACACTTGTCCCTTTGCCCTCTGCTCCCCACAAATCTTTCATGTGAGCAAACCAGGTTTAAGCCACTGCTCAGACACACCTGTGCCTCTTGTATTTGCTATCCGTGATTTGCCTGTTCCAGTCAGCTCCTGCACCTGACTTTGCCGGAAAGGTGGGCAACTTAGAACTCTGGGAGAGCCACGTAGAAGGGGAATGAGTTTGGTGTTGGGGTAGTGGAGAAGGAGGCCTCTAGTTTTCTAGCTCCTGGGATTGGGGGCCATCCTCTGTCTGGCTGTAGAGTGGCACTTCTCCTGGCTCAGCTGTGCAGCTCCCAGGCTCCTTACCCCTTTATAAATGGCCCCACTGTCCAGCAGAGCCCAGGGCCTGGGGTCCTTGCCCAGTTCAGCTACTAGTACTGCTGTTCACCCACAGTTCCTCTTGGTGACACATGGACTTGGTTAAGAGGAGAGGTCTTTTTCCACATAGGTGTCCCCAAAGATGGCTGAGGAGCCAAGACTTTCCAGAGCAGATGAGTTGACCCCTTAAGCAGGAGTGTGGGCAAGGCCAAAGGATGCTTCTGGGCAGTCCCAGGGAGCCCAAAGTTGGGCCAGCTGACAGCCAGGGTAAGCAGGGTTTGAGAGTATCTGTGGATTGAGTCTCCTATGCCTAGAGCCCAGAGAGGCCAAGCCCGGGCTTGTCCGTTTCCCTCTAACGCCAGTTAACGGAGGGAAGGTTAGACCCGGGGGCCAGGAGCAGGCCACTGGCAGCAGGTCCATCTCAGACGAATTCCTCAGCTTTAGATAGTGGAGGAAAAGGATTAGCCCAGCTACCCGGGGAGGGGAAATGCTGGGCGGAGAAATGGGAGCTGGGGCAGGGAGGGTGGGGGCTGAGCTGACCGGGGAAGGGGCAGAGGGTGGAGGAAGCTGCAGAAAGGCCACGGCCCCGAGACAGACAGGAGGAGTAAATGGAAGTGACAGGGTCAGGCCAGACCTTTGTCCTACAGCCTGATTAGAGAGTCTGCCCTGGATTTCTGAAACTTTGGGATGTTGTCGGACAAACTGGAGCTTAATTCTGTCAGAGCGTTGGGGAGATTAGAATTGACATCCTGGGAGTACATTCCTGGCTGGGCAGAAATCCAGCCCCCGCTGGGAAAAACCCGTGAAAGCTTGGCCAGCCTGAGGGGCGGGGGGCTGTCCACCCTAGTGGCCACTCCAGCCATGTGGGTCAGAGCCAGGAGCCTTCGGAGGGTTGAGTGGGGTTGTTGGAAGGCTCAGGCGGGAAGGAAAGAGTGTGTAGGCTCAGCATTGCCACTTTGGATTCTGAATCCTGGTCCATGCCTTTTCCTGGTTACACTGCCTTGGCCAGAACACTTAAGTTTGTTGGACCTCAGTTTTCTCATCTATGAAAGCCTGCCTTCTAGAACAACAACAACAAAAAGCTTGCCTTCTAGACTTGTTATATTGCCCATCTCAGGGCCTGATATATTTTTTCCTTTGCTTTGAAGACATAACCTTGGAAAACTGAAAGAGACTTCCATCTCAGCTGCTGGAGGGAATGGAGCAAAGTTTTCCCTTGCTGAGCGCCCTGGCAATGGGCAGGCATGGGCAGTACCAACCACACAGGACAGGCAGGAGGCCTCTTGCCCCTTGGTCCAAGGTTGTGTCAGCCTTGGAAAGCTCAGCGGCATCCTAAGTGGTGGCCTCAGTGTCTTAAGAGCTATCGGGAATGCCCCATCCTAAGGCAGAATTGGGCCTGCCTTCTGGGAGCTTTCCATTCAAACCAGCTCCCCGTGGCTGAAGACATGGGGTTGGAGCAGTAGGGGTAAGCACCAAGCACACAGCCCCAAACCAGGCTGTTTCCAGAAGGACAGGGCACCCCCTCCCCACTTCCCTCCTGATTCTAATGACTTTCAAATATTGGTAAATATTTTGGCTAATGCAGGCTCTCGTGGCAGAGAGCAAAGCTATCTGCAGTTCAGGACCTACAAATTATTTATTAAAGATCTGAGATGCGGTGCAATTATGTGGAAAGAACCCCAAAAATTAAATAAATAAGTAACAAAATAAATAAATAACAGCCATGCTGGCCTCTGGAAGGCTTGGGGAGCTGCATACATGATTGCCATCTTGATGAAATCCCCCTGGATGTAATGAGCTGATTTTCGGCTGTTAATATTGCATCTGCTGATGAAGGATTCGTTAGGATAATGGAACGAAGCTAAAATATAAATGACTCCCTGTCAAGAAGCAGCTTTTGTTTGTTGATCTCCTGACAGTTCCTGGGCCAAGACAGGGGTTTCTGTGTGCGCACGCATTCGGGAGTAGGCGGGAGGACGGGAGCAAGAGGCTGGGGGGCTGCCCCCCACCCCCTCCCTGGGCCTGGCTCTCCAGCTTTCTGGTTAAGCCTCAGCTGTCCATACAAAGTTGGACTCCCCTGCCTTGGGGAGCCCTGGATAGCCCATGGGTGGGGAAGTCACCCACTCAGACCCTTCTTCTCTATCCAGAGAGCAGTTGGGTGCCCTAGAACACTGGGAGGCAGCAGAAGTTACTTGGGGACCACCCAGAGAGATGGATGGGGCAGGGCCATGGGTGTCGGGATGCACACAACCAGAAACACAGCTCTGCCTGTGTGGGGGTGCAGTAGGATGAGCGAGTACAAAGCCAGTGGTGGGTGAGTGAGATTTTCACAGGGAAGGCCCCATCCCTGGAACCCTGGCCTCTCCTTGTTGTTGTGTACCTCTGCATTCCCAAAGCAAATTTTTGGAGGCCTAGTAATACCTTAGGCAGTCTTCAGGTCGTTTTTCAAGATTCTCGGGGGAAAGGGGACCCATTGGGCTGCTGTCAGTTCACGTTCTCCCTCTCATGCCTGTGCTGAACTTCTGCAAGGAAATATCTATCTCTTTTTTCTGTAGCTTCTTAAAGGCAGGGACCCTGGAAACTAATCGCAGGTAATATTTATTGAGCGCTGACTATATGTCAAACATTATTTCACTGGATCCTCACAAGTGGAAGCTCCACGTGATAGAGGCTTTGGTTTACTACTGTTGTTTGGGTCTGGGACAGTATCCAGCACAGAGCTGCCTTTGAAGAAGGTACTCTGATTACCCCATGTTTTAGCTGAAGATGCTGAAATGGAGAGAGGACAAGTAGCTTGCTTCCCTGGCTGCTCCTGCAGCGGACGGCGGAGGCAGGACCCCAACCCAAATTCCACTGTCCCCGCTTCTCTTGTCTGCTGTCTTCTGCTATCTCTTCCTCATGCCTAGCAATGTCACACACAGAGAATGTGTCTGATAAATATTCACAGATCACTGTGGGGCAGATTCAGGGAGCAATCTAGGGGTGGATTTACCTGGCAAAGGGACTAGGGAAAGGCCTGGAGGAGGTGTGGTCTCTTGGGACATCTGTCTGTCCAGGGGACCAGCCTCACCTGCATTAAGGCCTTTGCTGACAAAGACTGAGCTGGACATTGCGGAGCATCTTCCCCGAAGGAAACTTCTGCTGATTCTTTGGCCAGAACAACTCCATACCTTGACTCTGAGGACCTCAGAGAGAAAGAAGTGCAATGAAGCCCCTGACGTGGACCCCTTCTCCTTGGCAGGGGATTGGATCACACCCAGGACGACCAGGGGCCTCTCCGCCTGGGTCAGACTGGCCCACTGGGAAATGGAGGACTTCTTCCCCATGAGGGGGTTTGGGAGGTGGGGGGATGCCCCGCCCTTCTCCCATAGCCCTGAAAGAATCAGGCGAGGTCACCCATCCCTGTTTCCTTAGCGGCTTGGCTTGGATCTGACTCTGAAGTGGGGAAAAAGAGAGAGTACAACCCAGGCATGGGGACAGGTTGGACTGTATCCAGCAAAGGAACCGAGGGCCTGAGTGGGCGAGGTCAGAAGCAGAGAGGGCCCAGAGCTGGAGATGAAACAGTGAGGCTGTGCCCACTGCAGGAAAGAGGGGTCACATAATGTTAGGTACATTTTCTTTTTGATTTATTAAAAGCATTTCTTGAGCCAGGGCTTCTGAGAGAATGAGGGAAAACCCCTCTTCTGCCCCTATTAGACCCTCCCTCTTGACCCCATATGGATTTTTTCAGGATTCTGGCCAATTCCCAAGCAAGTCTGTTTGGAAAACCCCAGAGCCATTGCAGAGGCACCCTCCAGCTCCTGGTTCTGGGCAGACACCCCACCTGTTCTCTCTCTGCCTTGGGGGAGTGGGCTCATTTCCCAAGGGCACAAACAGCCTGGCTCAGGCTGCAACCCTGCCTAGCTCCTGGCACCTGCTAGATTGTCCTGCTAGCCACTGTGTGAAAGTTTTGGGCTTCCTGTGACCTTTCCGCTTTGCCTGGTTATGTGGTGGCTGCCAGGGACACACCTCCCCTGGCGTTACTGCTGGGGTGACTGTCCGGCCTCCAGCCTGGGGCCTTTCCCTCCCCAGCCTGCATCCCCCTCTAGCACGTTCTGTCTCTTTCTTTCTTTTCCCCTCTTTTTCTCCCTCCCACTCTCTTTCCCTCTGTTTTTTTCCCCACTCTTTTAACATGGTTTTCCTAAAAAGTTTTTTAATCAATCAAATTTGAGGCAGAAAATAGGTTTTGTCACGCCTAGTCCCGGGGTAGTGTGACTCTCACTCAGGCTCCTGACAGCTCCTCAATGCAGGAAGGAGGCCAAACAGAATATTTCTCCGGGAAAGTGCCCGTTTCCATGACGCTGTCCCTTGTTGTCTGCCCTGCCCCCCTCCTCGGGCTGACATTGCCCCCAGCCCCTATGAAAGGGCCTGAGCCGGGAGAGGGTGTGTGTGTGAGGATGGGGACTGACAACAAAACAGGAATGGGGGAGGTGGGCGGGGGGTAGGAGACAACATTGGGGGGTAGACAGGCGGCCCCGACAGCTGCCCAGAGCCTCAGTGGCCTCAGAGGGTTGGGGAGCAGGTAGGAGTGTCAGGGATGGGGAGCCCAGCCTGGTGCTGCATAATCAGCTGTGCCTCATAAATATGGAGCTGGTAGGCGCGAGTGAGATGCAGCAAAGCCAAGTCCTGGAGAGTCGCTAGCTCCAGCCAGAGGGGACCACGGATGGATGCGGCCTCTTCAGGTCCTGGTACGCTGACCTCAGTTCCTTTGCCCTTCCCTCTCCCTTGTCCTTCTCTGCTGTTGGTCCCCCATATCCCCTTGTCTGCAGGGACCCCTCTCCCTTACCCTGGGTCTTCCTTCCTGCCTTCCCCTTGCTCCAGCCCTTGGGCCTGGAGGCGCCTCTGGCCCTTCCCAGCTCTAGGCCCCACAATCCTCGCTTGGAGTCCCTGGTGTGCTGCTGGGTCTCCCCTCGCCGTCCGGCTCTCTTCCACCTTCCCATCCCTGCCTTTCACCCTCTCCTCTCTCTTCTACTCCTCTTGTTCTCTTTTATAATTAATTATTAGTTTTAATTGGTTTGCTTAGGCAGCCTGACAGCAAATTAGCAGAAGCCAGCCCAGAGCTGCCAGGCTTGGGCAGGAGACCCCTGCGTGTGGAGCTGGCCAGGGGAAGGGATGGGCCAGGCCGTCCCCACCACTTGCTTCAGTGGCCGGCTAGCTGGCTGGCTGGGCAGACTCTCTGAGGGAGGGTCAGGCCACATCTGGGATGGGCACAGCAGCCAGTGGGAAGAAGACAACCGATTCTTCATCCAGATCCGCACATCCTCCTGGTGCCAGGAGCAGGAGGGCCATGAGGCTCATACTCATCAACTTGGTTTCTCTGTGTACTTTTCTACAGCTCGCATCCCTTTCGTTGTCCTCCTTCATGTGGAAGACATTGCCTGTGTCTTTGGAGATGAAGATTCGGTAAAAAGTAGGCAGGTGTGCTGCCTCTAGTCAGGTTTTGATTTTGATGCCACCCCATCCTCATGTGTGCCATGGACTGATGGGGCTAAGAGTTGGATGTCTGTGGGGACCAGGCCTGCTTTTTCACGTGGACACCACAGTGGAAGCTCCAGGACATGTAATTCTGCACGGAATCCTGAACTTTTTGGGTTTCCAGTGTTCTGGTCAGAATATGTGAGATTAAGAACACTGGATGGATAGACAGAGGAATGGATGGATGGATGGATGGCAGAGAGTGGGTATATTCGCATTTCTTATGTACTTGCTGCCATGATCCCAGAGCCCCTAGAAGTGGGGAGAAAAAATATTCCTTTTCTTTCTTAAGTAGGAGTGGCTTCACTTATTTTGGCCTCTCTGAGTTTAGGAACCCTGTTCTTCTCTGGGTTTTCCAGGCTCCTGTACTCCTCCCTTGATCTTGTAGAATCCTTCCTCAAGCCCAGCAGGGTTCCAGTTCACTACTAGGCCTGGGTCTGCCCACTTGCTCGCTCACACAGGCCAGAAGCAAACCAAAGGGACAGTGAGAGGCAGAGACAGGAGATGCTTGGGCAAGCAAAGAGAGACAAAGCTGAACTACCGGCCACTTCCCAGGGCCCCAGTGGGGTGTCAGAGACCGCCCACTGTCCCAGATCCCACCCGGAAACTGCCTCCCTGCTCCTGTTAGCCAGGCCACCTGCCCCGGCAGGTGCAGGATGGGACCCCGGTGCAGTCTGGCTCCTGGGCGGTGGGTATCTCTGCCCCTCCCCAGCCCTCTTCCAACCCCAGCCAACTCCTGGAAAGTTTCCTCCCTGGTTGTTCTGTGTGATCAGATCTGCAAGTTGCTCTCTAAGCTTCTTGTCACATTTTGACTTAATGAAGTGCAACTGCTGAGGGATTTGGGTTCAGCGCTCCGGTCTCCCACGCTCCCTTGTTGTCAGAAAACAGGGGTGGTTGGGGACAGCAACACCGCACTGCAAGTCGTTATCATTCCGGTCAGTCTGTTTAACACAAAATTAAACAAAGAACTAATTAGTGCCTCATGAATTAATAAATGCACAGTTGCTGGGGAGGAAGGGAGGGGAGAAAAAGGTGGTAGAAGGGAGATACTGGAGTTGTGGAGTTGGGGGGCTTTGGGGGTTCAAGGAGGGTGGTCAGGGCACCCTGAGAGCTCTCCAGCAGGCGAGAGTGGGTGGACTGAATGGCCAGGAGCCATGGGTTGGCTGCCTGGGACATGAGCTCTGACAGCCGAGACCGCCCGGCACCTCCCAAGAGAAGTTGGTGGCTCTCGCCTGCCCCCTTGTCCCCACCCTCTTACCTTTCCACATCATCCAGCTATCCTTTCCTCTCCAATTTCTTCCCTTTCGCACTCTACTGACCTCACCTCTCCTCTTTCTTCTCTGCTTGACTCCCCACTTCCTCTCTGCTGCCCCCTATCTCAGTTGTTTTCCAGCTGCTCACAGACACCCTCCCCACCCCCATCTCTCACTACTAGGGTCAGCTAGGCAGGCAGGACCCGATAACTGAACACTTGGAGGTCCATGGGGCAACCCTTCCCCATGCTCGAAACCCACTGCACCCCGAGCCTTCCTGCAGCCTGTGTCCAGCAGGGCGGCTCAGCCTTGGTGGGCACCTTGGGCCAACCAGCCCAGTGAAGGCAGGGAAAGCCAGCAGGGACTGAGCCCCTCCTTTAAGAGGACATGTCAAGTACAATTAGTGTTATCTGTCTAAATCTGTCCTGGGAGCCAGAGAGCGTATGGCAGGACCGGATGGCATTCTAGGAGCCCAGTCCAAGGTCACCTCACCTCCTACAATCCCCCCCAATCTTATTTGGGGATTACACAGCCTAAGGAAATTGTCGTTATTCCTCTTGCATCATTGAAAAGCCACAAATGAGGGAGAGGGGAGGAAAAAGCGCAATAAACAGAACACACCTGCCCCTCAGCCCCCTCCACGAGCTCAGCGAGACTCCTGAGGCCCCGGGTGGCCCAGCTGGGCAGGTGGGCAGCAGGCTGAGTGGTACTTTCTCTCCCTGTAAAAGGGGAGACTGTCCCATTTGAACCTGACTCCTGAAACTCACTCTGGGCAGGAGAGTATGGCACCTGGCAGGGTGGGCTGAGTTGTGTGCTGATTAAAGACCCAGGACAGTGCTGGGACTGTCTCCCTCTTCCGACGTGGACCCCCTGGCCTGAGTTGCTGTGACTCATTGGTAGGGCCCGGTGTGGCAGGTGCAGTCAGTGACCTACTCCTGTGGAGTTGAGGGTCCTTGGTCCTGTGGTCCCTGGTCCACCCTTCCCCTCGCTATACCTTAATAGCTTGATGTTTGCCATTTTTATATTCAGGTACCAAAGGAAGAGAATAAAGGGAGTGGGATGCTGTGTCTTTTGTCTGTCCATGGGAGCCCCTGCTTAGCCACTGCAACTGCCTCAGAGGCCCCCAAACCAGGCTTCTCTCCCCAGAACTCCGTGGCAGAGTGTGCACTACCTGGGTTGATTTCTCTCCCTTCCGTTAGGGCATCCTGAAGGCCATTATCTCCACCGTACTCGGCCCCTCCCCCTTTGGCAATTCTTCTCAGACTTTGGCATATACTTAAATGGGCCCAAATCAGTGCCCACTCAGTGCATCTGAATTTTGCACCTCTTTGGCCAGCCTTGGAAACTTGACCCCTGTGCCCATAGAGTGTTGGGGATAGAGGGTATGCCATGGGAGCCTTGGGCTTCTTTTATTTGAAAGTTGCTGAGCTAATGGTGCTCCTCTTTGCCTCCCTAGGATGAAGTGACGCCCCCAGGTGTACCAAGTGTAGCCCCTAGGACCCGCTACAAGGTAAGGCCCAAGCCTGCTTCCTGATCCTGTGTCCTTCCTCCACCAATGATCACATGCCGACAGTGGTGCCACTCCAGGCCAGGACTGGCTGTGCTGAGCACCCAAGGAGGGAAGGGGAAGATGGGGACAGAAAACTGGAACTACGCTGCTCATCTCAAACTGCCGGGGCACCTGGACCCTGTTAGCAGCTCCTCAGGTTGGCTGTTAGGCTGAAGGTGGGTGGAGGCTATGTGGTGTGCCGCTTCTTGGACAAGGAATGTGTTCAAGGAAGCCTGGGGTCAAAGGGACATCTCTGGTGCCAGGGATCAGACAGAACAGATCCCACACCCAGCTGCCAGCAGCATCTCTGCAGGGCTATCTGCCCTGGGTGGGCACTACTGCTGGTTCTCCCAAGAAGCTCAGCTTGAAAACTCTAGAACCTCCAGCCCAGCGTCTTTCCTCAGAGGCGGCTGCCACTGGCCAGGAATTGTCCTCTCCTTCCTCTCTGAGGGCCTGGCAGGAGGAGGCCCTGGGCCCTGTTTCTGAGTGCAGGCCATAGGTCCCGCCTTCCCCCAGGCCTGGAGTTTCCCTGTTGGCCCGGCCTTCACAGGCAGCCTGGGTCCCTGGTGATGAGAGGAACGGCAGGGCCACCGGGCCTCCGGCCCCAGGCAGCGCCGTGTCAGAGGTGACCGGTGGAACGCCAGTGTTATGTAAATAGCAGGGCCTGCCCGGCGGGCGAGCTGGCTGGCTGCAGCCATCCATCATCCCCAGCTCGGCGGGGCGGGGGACAGACACGGCACCGTGCGCCTGGCTCCAAACCTGTTTGTTTTCTCTTTGTCTCACGCGTTTGCGTTTCAGGGGCCGGCTGCGAGCGGCTCCAGGTTTTGTCTTGCTGGCCCCCTCCCGCCAGGGGGATGGCGGGGGGAAGGGAGGCGATTCTCCGGGCTCCCACCGCGGCTTCTCTTTTGGACTTCAAAGGCTCCCCCCAGCATTGTCTGCGCCGGCGGGCAGTGGCCCTGAAAACGTGATCAGAGGCGGCCCGGTGTAGGGCAGGCCCGGCCCGCGCCCTGAGCAGTTGCTGGGGCCGGTAGATTCCTCTCTTTGCCGCCCGCACCTCCCTGGTTACAGCCCCGCTCCCGGTCCACTCTCCTCGCCTTTCACCTCCTTGGAGTCCTTCCTGGCTCCCCTCCGAGCGGCCTGGCCCCTCTACCCCACTCCTGTTGTCCTCCTTTAGCTGCAGCCTCACTCCTCTCTCCTGGACTTGAGAACCATAGAATTGGAAGCGCTGGACCCTTCCACCCCTTTGTATCATCTACGAGCAGCCGAAGCACAGGGTAGGGCTTCTTGGGAGGCAGGGGCTGGGACCAGTCCCCTGGTCACCCGTTTCTCAGGCCAGCACTTGCCCTTCTTTATCTCCACCCACTTCTGGATGGGACCTTGCTTCCTCCTGAGTGCTCGGCCCCCCGAATTCTGTCCAGCCCTTCCCTCCACTCCGTGCCAGCTCCGACAATCTCCACAATTAGAGACCTTCTGTCCTCGGGCAGTGAATTGAGCCCGGGCATTCAAGTCCTGGAAGGCAGTCCCAGCTGTGCCCATTCTCTGGGCAGGGCTTAGGAAAGTATGGCCCAGCTCATGGGCCCAATTTGGCTCACTGCCTGCTTTTTGTAAATAAAGTTTTATGGAAACACAGCAACACCTATTCGTCATGTCTTGTCTATGGCTGCTTTCTTTCCAAAAGGATAGAATTGAGTGGTTCCAAACAGTGATGGTTTGGCCTGCAAAGCCTAAAAATTTACTTTCTACCCTTTGTGGATACAGTTTGCCAAGCCCTGCCCTGGAGGTTACATGGTGGAAGCCTGCTGGGTACAGGGTCAAGGGCCAGGGCTGCTGTGACACCTTACAACTGCTGTGAGCTAATTTGGGAGCCTGGCTTCAAGCCCCAGAGGCAAGGCTAGCCGGAAGGGAGGGCGAGTGAGGGAGGAGAATGAAGCTGTGCGGCTGTCAGAGGTCTGAAGTGGAAGTCGTGTCCCTGCAGACCTCAGCATAGGGGCCACCATCTCCTGCCGTCCCCACTGTCGTGCCTCTTGCTTTCCACTTTGCAAGGCCTCCTCAGCCTTTTGCACATCTCCAAGCCTCCTCTCTGTATGCCACTAGTTTCTCTTCCCACCACCCATCCTGCCCCAACCCCTCCCAACTCCATGGCTCGCTCTCTCCTTTTCATCTACTCGGAAGGCTTTACTTTACTTCCTTGTCACCCTAATTGATTGCATTAACCTTTCAGCGTATTGGATTTCCCCGGCATCGTGCTGAGAGCCCTGCGCAATATGCTTATAATCGGAGCCATAATGGACAGTTTGCAGTCAACAAGCCCCTTCTCCCATTCGTCCTGTGGACATCTCTCTTGCCCCAGGCCCCCAGAGCTGTTTTCCCCAACCCCTGGCAGGGGTGCGACCATGGAGTGGGGCCAAAGGAAGTGGATGCAAACCCACTAATGGGTTTCCCTGCTGCTCCTCTACTAGTGCCCCTGGCTCTACCTGTGGCCTCTGGAGGCTTTTCCAAACCCCTCGTCCAGGTCCTTGCCAAGCGCTGTGAGTCCTCTCACCCTGGCTTTCTGCTCCTGGCACACTCTGCCTGTGAGTGGCTGATGCAGCCAGCTTGAATTTTGTGAATTTCCAAGGGGCTTTGGGAAAGGAGGATGACTGGGGAAAGGGAAGGGTGGCTAAGAGGAGGAGTCTGAGATCTCAGTGGCCTCACCTGGGCCAGCAGGTGGCCTCTGAGGAACTTCCAGTACCTGGGCCCACTCCTGGAAAGGGTGTGGGTGAACAGGGAGATAGAAGGGAGTCTGGTGAAGCCAGGGGAAGAGAGAGACAAAGATGCTGCCAGGGCTGACCATAGGGGAGTGCAGTGGCAGCAGTTTTTCACAGCAGGAGAGGAAGCAGGCTCTTGGGTGCCAGGATTGTATGATTTGGGTACTTGGTAGGAGACTTCTCAGAGTCTCTATTTCCCATCCGAGGTTCGGCTGTATAGCTTTGAGCAGGCCCATCTGCCTTCATCAAAGGAGGAGAGACTTGATAGAGGCAGGAATTTTTAACAGGGACCCAAAGCCATCAGGACATTAAGACAGAGAGAGAAGCCTCTGAGGGGTAGATGGCTTAGCCCGAGGGTGAGGCAGGAGCTGAGGAGAACTGGTTTCTCAGCTTGGTAGGAATAGGCTCCCTCAGGTCGGCTCTGGATAGCATTTGCTCATTGGCTGGCAGGTCCTGTGAGCTCTGAGCATCCTGGCCCCTGGTCCATCCTGGTCGGTACTTCCAGTCCTCAGACCAGCAGCCCACTCAGCCGAGTCTTCATCCAGACAGGATGGGATGTCAGGTCGAATGCATTAGTGTCAGGCAGAAGCAGAGGGACTGGTGCTCCCGTTAGCTCTGGTGTTCCTTCCTCTCTTCACCCTGTTCCCTGCCCCCACCCTTTGCCCATCATCTTCTCCTTTTGACCCCCTACCCACTCCTCCCATCACTCCATCATTCTGAAGGGCAAGCTTTGGCAAGTGGGGGCTGGACTTAGGTCCTTCTCTTCCTCTCCCAGGGATTTGGGGGGTGGGCAGAGGGTGCAGCAGGGAGAAGCCAAGCAGCGTATTAAAGTTTGGTGATTGTCAGTGTCAGGAAGAGCTAAACAACCCTGTAACTAGTATGAAGGTGAATTCATGGTCTGTTGCACATGGAAAATATGAGTGCTCTTGAGATGGAGAAAGTGTATGGCCAAGGAGGCTACTGCCACAGAGGGCAGCCTTCTCTTCAGGGACACGGGCGGGGAGGCAGGAGGAAGGCCGAGGACTCAACCACCGTGCCTGGGAGCAGCCTCCCAGGAGCCCCAACTGAGAATCCTGAGACAGCTCAGCTGCTTGACAGGCTGTTGGCCTTGGCACTAGGGATCCAGATGTTTGTAAGCACCCATTGTGTACCTCAGGATGCTAACCCATCCATCCTGACCCATATTAATAGCTAATCTTTATTGAGCACTTGCTCTGTACCAAGCTATGTGCTATGTCCTTAAAGACTCTGTGCAATACTGTTATCCTCCTCTTTTTTTAATAACCAGTTCATTGATACATAATTCACATACCATAAAATTTACTCTTCTAAAGTGTACAATACAGCAGTTTAGTATATCCATAGTCGTGCAGCCATCACCACTATCTAATTTTAGAAAATTGTCATCGTTCCCAAAAGAAACCTTATACCTATTAGCAATCACTCTCCATTCCCTCCTTCCCCCAGCTCCTGGCAACCACTACTCACTTATGATTCTCTTTTGAATGCTGAGAAAATGGAGGCTCAGAGAGGGTCAGTGACTTAGTCAAGGTTGCACAGCTAGGGAGTGATAAAGCTGGGGACTGAAGCCACACAGTTGGACTCCAGAGCCTGTGCTCCATGTGGGACTACACAGATGTTCTTCTGCCCACCCTCCACTCCCCGCAACGTGCCCTAACACATGTTTCTAACCTGTGGGTTCAGGCGTGTATACCCACCATCCAAACATGTAGGTCCAGGCAGCAACAAGCACTTTCTTCTCTCCAGGTACACTTGCGGTTTCATACAGAAAAATCTCACACCCCTGGCAGGAACTGCCAGCTTCCTGTCCTCTGGACCCTCCCTCGTCTCCTGCTTCTCTCCACTAGCCCAGCTCCTAGAAGAAGATTGGCACAGGGATTGGCAGCAACAGGGCAGCGAGAGTGGCCAGTGAGAACTTAGATGGTTTCGGAGTTTTAAAGTGAGAAATCCCCGTATCTTCAGTTGCTGATAATTGTAACTGAAATAAAATGCCAGCCCAACATTCCAGAACAGGCCCTACCCGGGTCGGGGCCACAGGCTGGGCCGTGCCCGTGGGGCAGTCTGACTAGCTTAGTTCCCTGCATCACATTTTCTGTTTCTTTCCTTCTGTCTGTCTTTCTTTCTGCTTTGTTTCCACCCTGTTTCTTCTCCTCACCCTTTTTCCTTCCACCTACTTCTCTCTTCGTCACACTCCACACTCCTCTACCCCATTAAAAAAAAAAAAAAAGATTTTATGGCCACACTCTTGCAGTTTGAAATTTTGGGAACTAAAGTGACACTGTCACTGAGTCTGGTAAGAGAGAACTACACATGGGCAGGAGACAAAGAGAAGGCTTACATGAAGGAGAATGTCTGTGGATTTGGTTTGGTTTTTTTTTTCCTCCTTCTCTCTCCCTCCAAAGCAGAGGATCCGGCTGGGCCAGTTTGGATATTTATTAAGAAAAAGCCAAAGATAATTAACTTTTTTGTTTTTGTTTTGTTTGCGGGTGCCTCCCCTGCTGGCGTTCCTGACTGCCTGGCAAATTAAACCGACTCCGTTCTCCCTGAGTGCTGGGCTGCTGGCAATTCTGTGGCTGGCAGGCCCAGAACTGCCCGGCCATCAGCTGCCGACTAGCCACCTACCTTGGGCTTCAGACTTTGGGTCACTTTATGCCACCATCAATGCCCCCTCCCCAGGCTCTTCTGGCTCCCAGAGCGCCCTTTAGATCAGGGTAAGTGGCTGGCGGAGGTGGGGCAAGAGGTGCCACTACTGTTCAGGGCTGTGGCCAGAACTTCCCTAAGAGGAGGTGGGAGTAAAAGAGGGAGTTTCTCCCATGGGGCAAGGGCACTCCCTCTGGGAAGGCTGTTGGCGTCCCAGGAGAGGGAAAAAGAGAACAGAGACTGAATTGGAGGTGCAGGGAGAGGCCAGATTTGGGCCATGTCAGTCTCTGGCTCTTCTCCCAGGAGGTTGGTACATTGCCAGGATCCAAGCCCCTGGGAATACTCTGGAAAAGAGTGTGGGCCACAGAACTGTCCATGTTCTCAATCTACCTTCTAGACCATGCTCCATCCTACTCTCACCCCCCACCCAGCCTGAGTCATCTGGTGAAGAGTGATTAGGAGCTGTCAGCTGTCCCCCCTATCTGCTACCCAAGAATCCCATAGAACCCTGAGGCCATGCCAGGCCCTGGGCCCCGTCCGGCAGGCCAAGATGATGGCAGTTAGAGAACTCTTTGTGGGAAATTGAGGGTATCTCTGGAGCCAGCCAAAGTGAGGAAGAGGGGTCCTCTCGGGGGCCAGCACAGCCCTGAGCAGGTTGGGACTGGGGGTTTGGTTTGCCCTTTCATTTAATTAATTTGCCTGGGGCCCTTCATGGCCAGGCCCTCCCCTCTGCACCCCTGGCTTCCCCAGCTGCGAAAGTAGGCAGGGATGCAAGATGTTTCCAGGTAGGAAATATGCTTTGGTGCTGGGCACAGAGCAGAGGGCATTTTTCAAGGATTTTGCTGGCCCTTTTTTTTTCTCTGAAATATAAGGATGTGCAATTTTTTTGGTTTCAATTTAGCATTGGAGAATTTTATAATTTAGTAATTAAAATCTCTGATAGGCTTTAGAAATTGCGGCTAATTGAATTTAATGGGAAGATGATTTTCAATTTTATTTGATTACCGGGACCCCTGGCATCGGTATTTATGGGAAAAAAATGGGAAATGTGCTGTGTGGGCTAAGATGGCATAATTGAATTAGGGATAATCGGATTTCTCCGTCATGAATTTCACTATAATTTTCCTATAATTTTCCATTAGATATCTAGTTTACAAATATTCACAAAGAAATGAAGCTCTTTCGGAATGGAGATTGCCGGCTAACAGGATTACGGGGCCGAGCGCGCGGCTGTGCCAGCCCTATACGGCCATAATGCGATCCGTGTGTCTGCCTTACACTGAGTGTGGCCTCAGCCCCTCCGTGCACCACCCTCTTGGCTGCCCCTTTCTCCTCTGTTTCTTGTTGGCTCTTGTGCCCCCCTGCTCTGACACCTGCCCCACCGTCAGACTTCCCCGTTCCTGTGACTCCCCCCGTGCTGGGGTGCCTGCAGCTTACCCTCTGCTCCCCACCAACAGCTCCTGTCCCCTCTCTTCACTGCTCCCTGCTCCGCCCGATGCCCTCGTCCACCAGCCTGTGAGCACGCTCATACACACACAGACTCCCGCACAGGTGCGAACATGCTTGTTCACACACACATGTGGCCCTTTGGCCAAGGCTTCATGCCCTGGCCCAGTCGCCTCAGAGGGAACCAGTTTATTGGGATCCTGGGGTGGGGTATAGGAACAAAAGGAGCTTTGTTCAAGTTTATGTGAAAGTTACAAATTCAAAATGAGAGCAGATAAAGCATGAGATACCTGGTGTGTAAACAGGCTGGTGAGTGAGAAGGCCCCAGGCTCGGGAGGGAGAGGATGAGTGGGCAAGTTGGGGGTGGGGTGCGGGTATGGGGAATGGCAGCCAGCAGTAGCAGCTTGACCTGGGAGAACTGACACTTCTCCTTGGTCCTGATGTGGGGTGCCTGGTGGGTGGGGTTGCTTTATAGCTTTCTGCTCTCCATTTTCTCCTGGGAGGATAGTGTCTAAGGAGGAGCTGGTTGCCCTGGGCCCTGAGACCGGCAGGAATTGTGGCACTGGGCTCCTCACTGTGGCCTGGCCTTCAGGATCTAAGGGGCATTGCCAACACCATGAGAGAAGCAATTGGCTGCTGCCCTTGGTCAGGAATAGCCTGCTATCACCACATTAGGACCATCAAGGCAAGAAATGGGCGAAGAGGTGTCTGAGTCCTGGGCCTCTCCCTTTGTATAAGCACACACACCTAGAGAGAGAGAGACAGAGGAAGATATCTGGGTCCCCTTCATTATGTAGCCTCTGACTCACTCCCCATGACCTTGATGCCTCTACCTTCTCCAACTTTCTCAAAATTGAGGTGGCCTTGTTCTCTGTGTTTCCCTGACCTGCCTTCCTGCACTGAAGGCCTCTTGCTTGTGGGTAGGGCATCCTAAACCTCCAATGGTTGGTTTTGGCCCTTGTATTGACAGAACAAAGGTTTTCCAGGCAGCTCCATGCCTCCCTCCACCACTGGCTAAGCTATGGGTCTCTTTAGCTGGCCCAGCCCACTCTGCCAGCCTTCCAGCTCTCTGTTAGTCACACCCGTTGGCCATTGTTCTCCAG
The DNA here is from genome assembly GCF_023851605.1 of Tamandua tetradactyla. Classification (NCBI taxonomy): domain Eukaryota; kingdom Metazoa; phylum Chordata; class Mammalia; order Pilosa; family Myrmecophagidae; genus Tamandua; species Tamandua tetradactyla. Next base: position 214,650,132 of record NC_135328.1, read on the forward strand.
CCTTTGTCCGCCAGGACCCCATACTTATTGGGAGGCCAGTCCAGTTGGCCCTGCCTAGGTTATTGGAAGGGAAGACCTTTGCCTTTCCCCCTCCCATGCTGTCCTGAGAGGTAAGGCCTTTGGCACTGACCACCATCACCGCTGGAAGGACATTTGAGGGTGTGCTTCCCATATGTGCAAACATCTTCAGGTGCACCCAGAATCACCCCTTCCACCCAGGCAGTCCTTCTACATCATTCAGGCTTCCTTCTACATCCCAGCAGCTGAGACAGGGAAACAGAGGTTGGGTACTGGGAGTTGGGGTGTGAGATTGTCTGTGGTTACATACTCACAGCTGCAGGAGTATTGAACTGGGGAATCCTGGGTGGGAGTGCCTAGTGACGTGTCTGCACCCCAGAACTGCCCTGGGCACACAAACACCCTCTCTGAGACCCCAGGTAGGGAGTAGAAGCACGTGGTCCCACTGCCTGTTTGCCTAGGCGAGCATGTGTATGCCCAGGTCCAGCTATTGTCAGAATGTGGTTTGGTTTGTGTAAGGAGCTCTGTTCCCTAATTCATGGTTTTAATGCCCCCTAATTCATAGTTTTGGGGTCAGGGGAAGCTCAGTGAAGTTTTCAGGCCTCGCCAGCTGCTGTTCCTACACAGTGATAGGGGCAGGCCTGAAGGGTGGAGGACTGAGTAACAACTAGGAACAGAGTTGCCAAGAAGGCATCAGGAAGGGCAGCCGAATAGGAGAGGGATGCTAAGCTCCCTGTAAGGCCATTGGGAATTAAAGAGCCATTTTAAAATGGGAAAAGAAAAATAAGGAGAAATTGAGAGTAGACTGTTAACTCCCTGTGTCTGCCCTAAGGCCTCTATGGGCCCCTCCCTTTGCAAAATAGAAATACTGCAAAAATAGGCCAGCACCATTTTGCTACATGCTGCCTAATGGCTAGAGAGAAGCTGGGCCCTCTTTCTATCTCCTCATCTGAAGGCAGTGTGGCCCTCTCTAAGTAGGAAGGAAGGAAGGGAAGGGAGAGGAGCCTGGGGAGGGGAAGAAGGCATCAGGCTGAGTGGGCAAGGGGCAGAGAGAGGTACCAGGCCTGGTGAGCCATGGCCCTCTTTCCTCCACTGCACACTGCCCAGAGTTCCAGCTCACCTGGCCTCCCCCTGTCCCCACACCACTAAAATTTAAGGCCTCTCAGCCTATAAGGCTGCAACAGAGAAGTATGGGAATGTGGGATGGGGGGGGGGGGGTACATGGCTAACAGACCCACCAAACTGCTTTCTCTGGGGAAAAGGAGGAGCAAAGAGAGAGCAAGTCACCCTAGGGCCTGTGAGGATCTGGGAAAGACAGGAAATGTGGTCTGATGTGGGAAGGGGCAAAGCCTGACCCCAAGGGACAGGGGGAGCAGGTGGCAGGCACTGGCAGGCTTGGCTGGGGGCACAGGTGTTCTGTCTGCAGAGGGCTTTTCAAGGGCCTGGCGGAAGGCAGCGGCAAGAGGGTAGGGAAGAAACCGTAAGTGATGGCCGCGGCTCTGTGGAGGAGTGCTCTGAGGAAAGGCTGCCCAGGGGCATTCGAGGGGAGCATTCTGTCCCAGCTCCCGGGCCAGTAGCTGAACTGTGAGGCAGGAGGGAAAAGGAGAAGAGGGATAAGGGATGTACAGGGGTTCGCGACAAACCCCCACCTCCCGCGAGGCCCGCAGGCGGCTACGGGACCCCCTGGCCCTTCGCGTCCCTTTCCTTGGTTGGCTCCAAGGGGGTCGGTGCCCCGAGTCTGGCCGCGTGAGATGGGGCCCCCGTGCAAGCGAGCCCACAGGGCGTGAGGGCCCATTTTAAAAGGAAAACCAAACCAAACCGGTAGAAAGCCCCGGCCCCGGCTTTCCTGGGCGCCTGGAACAGGTGCGCCGAGGCTGCAGGAGCGCGAGGCCCAGTCTCACCGCCCCGGAAGGCTTCCTTCTTCCAACTCTAAAGCACCAACCCAGAAATGAGGAAATCCACGGTACAGGGTGTGTGTGGGGGGAACAAAGCCCCTTAGCCACGGACAGCTCCGAGCCCGCGGGGAGAGTGGGGACGCTGCGGGAGAGCAGGCGCGCCCCCCACGACGGCCCCGGCAGCGCGCGCCTCCCACCTGCCCGGCGCGGAAAAGTTTGCGCGCGCCAGCGCGGGACCAGGAATGAGTCCGCGCAAGGCTACGGGGCGTGGGGCGCGCTCCGCAGCGGGTCCCGAGCGGCCGAGACGGGCGTGCGAGCGCGCGGCCGGCGAGAGTTGGCGCGCGTGCCCGAGCCCTGTCCACGGGACCCTCGCTCCAGGCGGCCGCAACCCCACCGAGCTTTCCACCACCTCCGCCCAGCCCGCATCCCCACCCAACCCCAGAACCCCAGTCCCCGCCCACCTCCGAGCACCTAGTCAAAGGTTCGAGGGAGCTCTGAGCAAAGAGGGCCGGCCGCCCGAGCCGGCGCGCCTCAGGTCAGGCGCGCGCGCGTGGGGGGGTGGCGACGCGCGGTGGCGCGGGAGAGCCCAAGCCCATGGACTCCAGCCTGCCGGCGGGGCGGGCAGCGAGCGCGCGACGGGCAGGGCGCTGCTCCTTCACCTGCGCAGAGCCGCCGCGGCCCAGCCCGGAGTAGGCGGTGCCCAACCGGCACTGCCAATCTCCTCGGAGTCTGGCCGCGCCCCCGGCCCCGCCCCCGCCCGCCCGGCCCGCGCCTCCTGCCAAACTGTTACCCCGAGTGCTACCGTCAGGAGCAATGACATCAGGGTTTTAAAACAACTTGTTATTCGGGGAGTAATCAGGTGCAATTAGGCATTAATTAAGTATTATGAAAGTTGATTATTTAAGTGAATTCGGCTTTCGACTCTCCGACTATGGTGAGTACGGGAGCGGGGCGGGGGAGGATAGGGGCGCCGGTGCGAGGGCGGGGACGGCGCGAGAGGGCCCTGGGCCCGCTTGGCAGGGGACGCCCCTCGGCCTCTCGGACCCGGCCGAGGCCCCCCGAGGAAGAGCCGCGTCTATAAATAGTTTCTCTTTTACTTTAATGAACTCGAGAGCACAGTGGAGCCCCTTCGAGTGTGCAATGCCGGAGCGTGAGAGCGAGCGAGCGAGCTAGGAGGGAAGAAACTTTCTCGCTCTCCCTCCCTGGCTCGCGCTCCCTCCCTCGGTCCCTCTTTTCCCCCCACCCCACCCTCAGCTCCGGGGATTTGTCTGTCCTTCGATGCGCGCGTGTGTGGGGAGTTGGTGGGGACTGGGTTGTGGTGTCCGGTGGGGGGAGATGGGGGGGCATTGCAAGAGACTAATCAGCTTTTTGTTTCTTTTCTGTTTTTTTCTTTCTTTCTTTTTCGGCATTCCTCGAAGAGTTTGGGACCGAAGAGAGGAGAATGGATCTTGGAACAGGTACTGGCCTGTGGGAACCCAGGGAAGGCTCTTTCACTTTTCTTTCGGTTCTTTTACGGAAGTTATTATTTTTAGCCCAATGAGGTAGCGGCTGAGCGGCGGGTGGGGGCTGGCCTGGAGAGGGTCGGGTGCTGTTTTCTTGCCCTGGTTTCTGGATTGCAAGACTTCTGATGATATTGTGATTATTTGTTACTTGCTTGGCCACTGTGACTAATTTGATGCTTGTCATTGTGAAAGAGCTGAGGGATGAGGGCGCTGGGGGGCACCCAGAGAGAGGATTTGGGGATTTTTTGTGGGGGTTTTTGTTCTCCCTGGTTTGTGTATGGCTCCGTGTATTTTTCTTCCTCCCCCACCCCACCCCCTGCAGAGATCTCTGTGTGTCTGGTTGTGAGGTGTGTGTTTTTATTTTTTTTAGTGGGGGGTGGTTTGGTTTTTGAAAGCCGCGTCCTGTTGAGAAAGGTGGTTAGTCTGGTTTTGGGGCGACTGTCTCAAGGTAAAGGAATTTAATTTATTTGGGACAAGGCTGTGTCGGAAGATCAAGCTGCTTATTATGGCTAATGAGTATTTTTCACCTGAGAATCCGTGGGATGAGACGGCTGTTATCAGTTCAAAGTGAGGGGCCCAGGACTCGCCCCATCTTCCTTTATAGCCTCCACCCTGGGAGGGGGTAGACCCGGCAAACTACTAAGACTAGGGTAACTGTTTTCTGGGGGCCAGCGTGGCGCCTAGGCTAGGGTTTCAGATAGCACTAGGCTGGCCTAGGGCAGAGCTGATCCTGAGATTTGGGTGTTTTATTGGTTTCTATCTGATATTCTTCATTAGTTCTCTTTTCTTCCCATCTGGGGTTCCCACCTGAGCCCAGAGGGAGATTTGCCTTAAGCGCTTCAGGCTTTCCATTACCCCTTTCCAAAGAAACCAAAACTTAACCCAGACCCTTGAATCCTGGCTGATAAAAGCAGCGAGCTTCTTCCGAAGTATTAGGGGAAAAAAAGTCAGTAATAAACAGACGATAATTCGCCGAGGCTGATCTCTGAACCCTTCTGCTTCACTGATAATAGAATCAGGGATGACAGTGGCTGTTCGAATTGTTGCCTTTAATAGGCCCAAGTTCATGGCATAGCCGTTGGGACAACCATGTGTGAGACCTGTGAGCTGACATCTGACCTTCTGAGGTCAAACAGGCAGGAGTCAGGATGGGGGATCCAGGTGGATGGAGACAGGCTTTAGAAAGGGGCATGTGTTAGTGGATGTGGGTCTTCCATGGAATTCTTGAGGCTATGCCTCTCCAGGTATGATGCTGGCTAATCTGGTAAGGGGGTACTCAGGTCCTCTGGGCCCAGGAAAGGTGCAGCATCCCCTACTGGGCAAAGTGGGGAAGGTATCCAAGGACATGGGTGCCACCCAGTCCCTCCCTGCTCTCCCCTCCCACAGAGAACCAGCCTGCCTCCACCTCTGATCAGGAGGCTCACTGCCTCCGTCTCAGGCTCCGCCCCCTTTCTTCAGAAATGGGGCTCCCACCCATCCCAGCCAAGAACCAGACCTTATGAGCCGGGGCAGGCACACCATCCCCTACCTGGGGCAGGCAAGCCTCTGCTTGTGGGCAGGCCCATGGGACCCAGGCATTACTCAGCTGGAAGGAGGGCCCTCCTCGTCTTCCTCCTCCTCTCCAGAGTTGCCAACTGGAGCTGGCATCCGTCCTCCTGTCTGACACCTACTCGTCCCTCCCAGTTGGTCATGGGGGCCTGACTCCAAAGCCCTTCTTTAGGGAGGCCTCTGCAGGAGTGAGGGCCTCCTGGCCTGGCAGGAAGCGGGTGGCAGAACCTCTTGTGGCACCTCTCTGAGGCCTTTAGGAGATTGACTTCTCCCAGCACTCCAGGGACAGCTGTGAACACTTTTCCTAGAAACTCAGAGGGCCCTTGAGGTCAGCTGGTCCCTCCTGTGGCAGGAGCCTAGCCTGGACTCTGGCCATTCAGTGAGGGGAGGGCCAGGTTGTCAGAATGCTATTTCCTGGAGGAGTCATCTGGTGATACCATCGCAGCCTCTTCTTTGAACTTGGAAGTTTCACTTAATCTCAAAACTTCAAAAGAAAAGTACATTTCCCCCCTCTTTGCCAAAAAAGGGAAGCAGGTGGGCACTCTGGGATCCCCTCTGAGCCAGGCCCAGGCTGACTCCAGGCTCGTCTTCGGAAGCCTCTCCTGACCCAGGAAGGGCCAGGGGCTCATCTCTGGCCAGGGTCATTGCCAGTGCAGCCTGGGTCTCTCCTTCAGGGCACCCTGGGCAGCTTCTGCTGTGGGCCTCTCCAGCATGGTACAAGGCTGGCAATGCCAGCCCTAAAAGGTTATTGGCACCAGGGACCCAACATGTACTGGCTCAGGGGTTAACATTGCCTCTAGCCTTGGACATGTCTAGGGACTGAAGCGCTACAGCCATAAGTAATTCACTGGTGGGAGAACCAAGCCTTCTTGGGAGGGGACGTCAGGACCTTAAGATCTTTGGGGGCCCTGTGGACCCCTTTTCCCCCACCATAGTTCAGCCAAGGGCTGGATCAATCTGGACGTCTTTAGCAATAAAAAATGCCGGTGTCGTCCTAATTCACCAGGCCCCGAGATGACAGCAAATTTACATTTTTTAATTAAACTAGCAGCCAGTTTTTATGAGAGGGGGTTGGGTTATGCAAATCAAATGGTTGTGTACGGAAGATTAGGAGAGTTTGGGAATAAATTCCACAAATGCTAATAAAAAAAAAAGGAAAGGGAGAGAGAGGAAGGGAGGGAGGAGAGAGGAAGAGGGGAGGACCTAGTTCCATTAGGGCCTTTTAGAGTGATTTCCCTCGGGGAGGGAACCGGTAAGGGGGAGGGGAGAAAGGGAGGAAGCTTTCAGACACAGGTAAATCCATCTGGCAGTTGGGATGCTCCTCAGGATTAGGCCTTTCGCAGGTTGATTCCTTGGTCCTAAATACAACTGGAAGCCAGGCTAGAAACAGCTATGAAAACAGCAATTGAGCCTTGAGAAGAAACTAGCCCTCGATGCCTGAGGAGTTGGGTAAAATGGGCACTCTTTCCTCTGGGGGAACTTGAGAGAAAGGGGAGGGACTGTCCAGGGCAAGAGTTGTCCACTGGAGGATCCGGGGTCAAGGGCCAAGTAGGTAAAAGAGCAGAGTTCAAAAGAAAGGCCCCAGACCACAGGGAGAGCTGGTGAGGGCCACCCTTGCCCAGGGTTAGCACATTGTTGGAACCAGGAGGTTGAGGTTAGCATGAAAGGAATTGATGCTACTTGCCAAGCCAGGCCTGCTTCTTTCTCCCTGGGATAAGCCCTGGGACTCTGGGCTGGGACCCTTTTGCCCTGCATCTGGACCCCCCTGGCCTGGTCTTCATTGGAATTTCCTAGTAGCTACAGGCTCTAAGAGCACATGGCATAAGGTTGAGGCAGAGTCTTGAGGTAAGAGAAAAAGGCTGCAGTCTTCTTCCAGTTGGTACCTGATCCCAGGGAGCAATGAACTTGGCTTCCCCAGCCCAGCCCTAGTGTTCACTGCTCAGGCTCCCGGCTGCCCTGAGGTTAGCCTTCCTCTAGACCCACAGGACTTCCCTAGGCCTCCATTTCAAGGCCAGGACTTGCCAGGGGTGTTGATGCCTAGGAATCCAGCATATATGTGATTGGGAAGGTTCTTGTACTGTTAGTGAAGAAGGAGGTTCCAGACCATGTTTGGGGCAGATAAAGCTGGTTGCCCTTGATTGTCCTCCCTCCAGCCTTTGTTTTGGCCAGATATACCCATCCGACCAGTCTGAGCTGGGTCCAGTCCCTGCAGTTAGGCTGGGCACCCATTCTGCCCATCTGCTGGGGGTGTGTGGAGTGTGTTGGGCTCCGGCACCATCTTGGCAGGAAGGAGCCTCCGCACCCAGGGCAGGATTGGCTTTTTCAGAGGTGGTGCATTTCCTGATGTTGTTCCAACACAGGCTGCTGCACACCCACTGGTGAGGTTTGGGGGGACCCGAGCATCTGATGACTTTTCAGTGCCCTGGCTCCCTGACTCCAGCTTGGTTTTACCAGGAGGACTCAGTAGGGTGATCTTGGGAGGGCGGGGTTGGTAGATGAGGTGAGACATGCGTTATATGGGCCCTCCTTTTGATGGAAAGCATGCGAGACAGACTGTTCTGGGCCTGGTATTAGGCATAAAGTACCTGGTACTGGGTTCCTAGGAGGGGTCTCTGTACTAGCCCTGGTACTAGGTATAAAGTGTCAGAGCAAAACGTGGGCCTCCAACAGGAGGCACTGGCAGAGAGGGCAGTTTCAGGAGGATCCCTAGAGGGGCCCCCACCCCGGACCCTTTTGCCCAGGTAGGGACCAGCCAGGGGAGCCCAAGAGCTCTTCTGTCCAAGAAAGGCTGTGGGGGCTGATGTCAGATCTTTCTACCAGCCCTCTTTGTCACTGCACCATCCCCCCAACCCCCACAGCCAGGGAATCTGGTAAAGTTGCAGCTTGAGTTTTTATGATGGAAAAATAAAACAAATGGAGGCACCTTCGGAGGGCTGAGTCACGGCAGCAGCATCTCCTCGTTAAAGCGCTGCCCTGGCTGAGGTCCCTGCCCACTGCCTGTCTGGGGTTGGGTGGGGCTCAGGAAGGCTTTTCTTCGAGGCTCTCACCTAGTCCAGTGCCCCCGCCCCGCCATTCGTCTTCTCCAGCATATCTGCCGTTCTTAGGGGTATAGGCCCTTTCTCCTTTCACCTGGACCCTAAGGCTTTTTGAAAACTGTCCTCCCTGAACTGGTTCTTAGAACTTGGCTGCCCGGGCTCCTAAAGCTGCCTCCTCCTCCTCTCCTCTACCTTCTCCCCTTCCTCATCTTCAGAGGGGGAAGGAAGTTGCTCTGTAGTAATTACTGCCTGTGGGTCCCCAAGGCAAGTGGCAGCTGTTCCGGCGTAGCTAGGCCAGGGTTGAGTAGGAGCAGGAAGGAGCGAGGCAGGGGGTGGAGGAGGCTGGTGGACCCTGCCTGCAGAAGAGGGGCAGACTGCTCAGCTCGGTGAATTCTTCAAAGGTGGCTGTCTGACCATGGGATAGAATCATATCCTCACACTCCAGATTCATCAGGACATGGTGTTCCCTGTGGGGAACAGACACCCTGTAGGTGGTACAGGTGACAATTCCATGAGCACTTGGGGAGCACCTGCTGTAGGAGACACAGAAATGGAGACTCTGTGATCCTCCTTAACTTTGCCCAGCCAGCCTGATCGAGGGAAATACAGGTGCCTTTTTCTGTGAACCAGGCAGTGGTGCCCAGGGTGGGCATCCGGAGAACTTTGGGAAGGAGTGGCCTTTGAACTTCAGAGGATAAAGTACTGGGGCAGATGGAGTTAGGCAGACAGATGTCCCCTTGTGCCCACCCCTATGCCTCCTAGGTGTCCACCTAACCCCTTTACTCTCTTCTTGCACATATCACCCCCTCTGGGTGTAATCAAACTTTTCTGCCTTTCTTTGTCAGACCACCCAGCTCCCTAAATCCAGGCCCTTCCTGCCCATCTTTCTCCCCCCTGCTCCTTGCTCCTTCCAGCCTCATGCCCACTGGCTTTGGAAAGTCGAAGATAGGAGGCAGGCAGGGGACTGGCTGATGTTGGTGGGCCAGGGCAATGCTCAGCCGAGGCCAGGGAGTGTGTTAGCTTCTGCTCCTGCTGCTCACATAATAGCAGGCATTGGACACCATCTGCTGCTTTGACATCTCCTCTCAGAGTTTGGTACAGGGTTGGGTCTTGCGCCTTATCTCCTCATAAGTGCTGGTAGAATTGGCTGATTGATGGGCCTCTCCCCCAAGGACTTCCCTCTGCTGTTAGTGGGACAGAAGAAGGAAGACAGGAAATGTTGGCCGATTCCCTCAGGACCTAGGTTTCACTCCTCGAGAGCTTTCTGGAGGCTGGTTTACAGGAAGAAGTGGGGCCAGAATTATGGATGACATGAAGGGGGGCAGGAGCCCAAGGATAGAGATAAGCTTTGTTTGGTTGGATGGGGACCCCACATCAGCTGCTGTGACAATGCCTGGAACCAAGAGGAACTGGGGTCTGAGGTCAGGCTCGGCACCAGCAGTTTGCTGGTGGGGGTCAGGTGGGCCATAGCCAGTGTGTGGTCTGGGATTCTGCCACTTCCTTCTTTGCCCATCCCTAACTCCCCCTTCTGTTCCTCTCCCCCACAAGCAGAATTTACTGTACTGTGTCCATTTGTGTGTCTTTCCTCACTAGATCCCCGTTCTGGGATCTCTCCAGCTAGAAGGGAGCAAGGGCAGAAAGAAGAGGAGTGGGCTCGTACTGATGCCAGCCCAGATTGCCAGAGTTTTGGACCTCTGTCCATGGGTTCCTTCTACATTCGCGGTGGGGTTGTTCTCAGGGTTTCCCACAGCCCTCCTCTTTGGTACCCTAGCCCAGAGGGCCTCTCTTGCTGCTCTTTGTCTGAGACCAGGACATTGCCTGTACCTTCTGGAGTTGAGCTTTGACCTGCATTAGCCTTTTCTTTTAGGGCTTTCTCTATGAACTAAAGGAGGCCCCAAGAAGGGAATGTGCTGTCTGAGAACAGGAGACCTCGGGAGCCTTGCAGACTTGAGGTGGGGAACTCCAGGGTAGTGAGAAATCAGGAATCATCCAGAAACCAGGAGGGAGTAGGTCCTAGAACTTTGGGTCCCTGAGAAGTGCTTCTCCCTTCCCCATTCCTACCTGCCTTTTGCTCAATGCCTCCCTCCTGGCCACTGGCTCAGCCTAAGAGCCTAAGACCATGGCAAGGTGGGAGGGCTGCTGCAGAGTGGGACACCCTGGGAGGGAACGACGAGGTGCCTCCCTGCCCAACAGAACTGTATCTGCCCCAGTTCTTCCAGGACCTCAGAAGGGGGGCCTGGGGCCTGGTCCAGGCCTTCTGGCTGTGTGTGTGGTGGTGGGAGGGGGGCCGCCTCCACTCCCACCCGAGAGGCTCCTTGTGCTTAGTTTGTTTTGCCAGGGTGACCTGTTTAATCATCTCATTTTCTGGTGGCCGTTTATTCCTCGTTTCCACGGTTACGGCCCCATTAAGGGGAGAAGCAGTAAGGCAACGAGTCAAACAGGTAATAAAAACATTAAAGCCCACGTGCACAGAGGGAGGATGGGGTGGCCAGGAAGGGAATGCAGTGAGGTGAGACAGGCCAGGGAGACGCAGAGGTAGGAGTCCCCCAGGCTCGTCCCTGGTTCCCCCAGAGGCCACTTAGGCTGTGACTAGTGGAAGCAGAGGCCCGCACCCCACCCTGCTACCTCTAGACCCAGCCGTTTGGGGGCCAAGACCTTGCACTTAGCTGAGAGCCATCTCCAAATCCCGTTCCTCAGCCCCTGGGTCCCCTAAGCAACAGCTCACAACTTGGGAGGTGAAACAGGGAGGAGAAAAGTGAGAGTGAGCCTGAAAAGCTTCTTCCCTTCAGCACTCTCCCTTGTGGGGGTGGGGGCTGATTTCTGACATTGTTTTGAGCCCTAGACTTTTTTTCCTGCCACTTTATCAGAAAGCATATTTGTGGTGAGTGCTGCTAACGGGGCGGTCCGGTGAGTAAATATTCGTGGCGTGGACCGCTCCCTGACCTTGAGAGGGAAGGGCGCGGCAGCGGGGCCCAGAGGGTTGTCATGCTAGGAGGCAACTGTGCTAAGAGGGGGTCCCTCTCTGGGAAGGGCTGGGGTGGGGGCAAAGGGGATGGATTTGTCCCCAGCAGCATGGTCTGCTTCACAGGTACACTTAGCTGAGGCTGGGTCATGTGACTTTCACATCTGTGGATGGGACTGGGAGCCCTTCATGCTTCTGGGCAGCCAGTTGCTTCCACAGTGATGAGCCTACGGATTCCCCTGTGGGCTCCATGGAGAAACCTGCTCTCTTTTCCTCTTGTAAATGGGAGTTACAAGAAAGCCAGGCCCTCTTGTCCAGCCCCTCTGAGCCCAGGGGCACCGGGCTCCCTCCCAGTGTCCCTGCCCTCCCTTACTGGGAGCTCTGCAGGTGACCCCAGGCCCTCGGTTCTGCCCTTGAGGTTGGTCAAGGGGCTGACAGAGAGCAGAGGGCGAGGCTGAGGGCTTCCTTTGGCCAAGAAAAATGGGGTCACATAAGAAATGTTAGTGGCCTTGCATTCTCCAGCCAGCCCCTTTTTCCCTGAGGCCTGGGATCAGTCGGTCAACTCCAAGGGGTTCCTCGGGGTGGGTTAGGAGTCTACTTCCTTGCTGTCTCCAATGATAGGGGCCCCAAGCAAACTCACAAAGGCTTGTGTCTCCAGTTATTATTTTCAAAAGCAATTTCTGATTAGAGAGAGAGGAAGGTATGGGAAGTAGGGGAAACCCTCTGGCTGAGAACTGTGTCTTGGGAATGGGCCTAGATGAGTTAATATTCCAATCAAACAATTAAAAATAGAAAATGATCCCATGGCACCAGCTGCTGAGGCTTTTCAACAACTGTCACTAGTGGGTTCGTGGGGCAGGTGGCGCTGGAAAGGAGTTTTTCCATAAACAGCAAATATCTGAGATTACAGTGTACACCCCCTTCCCTCCCAGGACCCCAGCCAGGTATCTAGGGGCTCCCAGTTCTGCCTGGGAACCCCCTCCAGGATCTGGAGTTTGGGGTCTGTATAGTCTCAGGGTGGGGTGAAGTCATCACCAGATGCCTGGGTAATTGCTTTAAGACTCTAACTTAAAATAAGATGAAAACTTATATTCCTGGACAAGGAGTAATTTCCCATCTAATAGTAAATTAATGAAAGAATTATAACAAAGGGCCTGGTTGGTAGGCCACATGCATCTGATAAAGCCAAGTGTCTTAGGCAGAGCGGTTCTAGAGCAGGAACGGTTCTAAACCCAATCTCGGTTGCTGGTCCTGTCCCTTGGGTTACTCTTGGACCCACCAGTGACCTACTCAGTTGGAGACCCTCTCTGTGTGGGCTCATGGACCCTTTCAGTGATGGGGGCCAGCTTTTCAAACCCCAGAAAGGGAGAGGCTGGTCTCAGCTCTTCTAGGCCCAAGAAGCCTATGTCATCCATGCACCCACATGGTAGCAGCACTTGACCCCCCCAAGAGGACACAACCACAGGAGATAGACCCATTTGGATCCTGGGGAGAGTTTCAGACAGCCAGACCTCAAGGAGGGTTATCACCCCTCCTGACTGGCCCAGGATTGTCCCCATTTTAAAACAGAAAGTCCCGCATCCCATGATTCCCCTTGTGCCGGGACAACCAGGACAGTTGATCAACCCTGCTTGGGAGGCAGGAGATGACCCCTTCCTGGAGAACCCCAGTGTGTCACAAACTAGAATATGTCTCTGCGCATGATGGGTTGCTCCACCTAAAACTGTTTGGTGCTCATGAAGGCCATGCCCCTTGGTCGGCCACCCTTGAGGTGCATGTATACTTGGGTGCATGCATATACTGCCCCAGGCATGACAGGTACAGTCTAGAAACCCCTGACGGGCATAGGAAAGTACATCAGCTACCACCTACAGCCACCCCTCTTCACAGTGACCCCCCCCCTTCTCCTCAACCTGGAACAGGCCCTTGTAAAGATGGTGGTGAAAGGGGCAGAAAAAGACAGAGCGAGTTTTCCCATGTCACGAGCAGGGAGGGTTTATTCCCAAATGCAGGTAGACAGCCACGGAGTGGAGTATCCCTCCCAAGAGAACATGGCTGCTCTCAGTATGTCCCAAATGGTGTTGACAGAGGGTGCACAGGCTTCTGCCCCGGGTGTAGGCCGTGTGGCCTGGCCCAAGGCCCTGGAGGTCTCTGGGCTTCATGTGTCCCATTGGTAATATGTGATGCCATCCCTGGGCCTTCCTCACAAGGATAAAATGAGATCATTGATGCAAATGCATTTTGGGCTTTTTGGAGAAGAGCCTCATCTAAAGGCATCCATTATGCCTCCACCCGAGAAAGAGGTGCTCCCACATGTTTGCAGGGATGGGTGGAAAGGGAGTTGAGAAACATTCTGATTTGTCTCTCTAGCGAAATGGAAATGGATGGACTAGAAACAGGGCACTTCAGGAAGAAAATCTAAATTAATGGGCATTCTCCTAGGAGACAAGTTCATGGATGCGTGCTTGTCAGATGTTTCTGTGTAAGCCTAGACTTTACTGAAAGAAAAGATTGGGACATTGCCCCCTGGTTTACTGGGAGACCATTTCAGTTTGGCACAGGGGTGTGGGTCAACCTCTGGCCTTCTCTGCTCCTAGAGGCAACAGGGTTACCTTGGAAACTGCCCGGGATAAACTTGCAGCTTTGCAGACTGCAGTCCATCCCTGCCTGGGGTTCTAGCCTGAGCACTGTTGTGAGCTTATGAAGGTCTTGGCTTGGGTGTGATCTAAGAGGCCCCAACTCTGTCCTGGTGTTGACCATACAGCACTTTAGGAGGCAGGGAACAACCAGGTGTTTCAGGGAAGCTGTGTGCTATTTGAGAGGCAGCTACCCTCTCCCCTAACCCATACCCGCACCTCCCTCCCCAAACTCCAGAGGAAGGAATTACAGGGTAGTAGATCTGAGACTTCCTAATCTAAACAACCCAGGAAAGCACGCTTAGAGAGCGAGCCAAGCCAGAGCCACAGATGGTGCCATTGGGCAGTGACTGGAAGGGTGGCTCTGCATGTTAGATGTTATGTGGCAATTGTCGTTCGGGCATGCAGATGGGTGACTTCCAGGCTGTGGGGATCTGAGCGGGCCCCCTTTTACCCCCAGGGTGGGAAAGAGGCAGAATCAATAGAGTAGCCAGCTAGTCCTGGAAGATTTGGCAGGAGCAGAGGAGAAAGGCTTTCAGCCTGCAGTGCCTGGGCCCTGGCTGCTCCAAGCATACCACCCTGGCCAGAGGTCACGAACCCTCTCTAGGACTGCATGGGGTCCCCTTCCCAGACGCCTACCTCCCTGATAGGAAGGGTCACTTTGAGGCTACTGGGATGGGTGGTGAACCAACTCCTCTCTCAAGAGCCCTGGGCAGGTCGAGAGCCCAGGGAAGGGTGTTTTCTGTCTCCAGGTTCCCTGGGGGCCCAGGGGCAGAGTGAGACAGGCTCCTTGCAGAGAAGGTGTTAACAAACAGCAGGTGATTAAACATGACAAGCGGTGACATTTCTGTGCAGGGTTCTCAGTCCCGGCAATGCCAAGAATGAAGCTATAAACCCTGACATTTTGTGTTATGCACTGAGAGGTTTTTAATAGACCTCCCTCCCTCTTCCCCAGTCAACTTCTTTTTCCCTCCTTCACCCCCCCACCCCATTGTGTCCACTTCCCGGGAAGAAACCTTCTGCTCCCCACTCAGCCTGGCCTCCTGGAGCCTCCGGGCCCTCAGGCTCTCCATGGTCTCTGCAGGTCTCTTGCCTTTTCCTGTCCTTGCCCCCAGACCCTTCTTCACGCGCTGCAGTACTAGGCACCCCACCACCTTCCCCACCTCACCCCAGCCTTTGATTGTTTTGTGGCCCCCCTCACCCCTGTCCCACACTCCCACTCCCTCCAACTGCCTTCCTGGATCCCTCCCTCCCTCACCTCCTTTTTTTGGGTCCTGACCTCACAGCCTGTGGCTGTCCCAGTTGTCTGCACAGCAGGTGGCTGCCCTGTGCCCTTTTCAGACAGACTTACAGCGCGTGTAGGGAGATGGCAGGGCTTCATATGGGATTTCCCCCCAACTCTCTCTCTCTCTCTCTTTTTTTTTTCCCTTCAACTTCCCTTTCTCCTTTTCAGGACAGAGACAGGGTGGAGGGAGGGAATCTTCACTCCACTGCCAACAGTTGCTGGGTTTGTTCAGAAAGGGACTGGCCGGCCGGCGACAGTTGTTCCTCTGCAGAGAAATGTTGGAACAACTGGGGCCTCTTTTGTTCTCTGGGCAGAGCCCCATGAAGGGCATTTGGAGGTGAGCCTGAGGCTCAAGAGGGTGAGAGACCCATGAGAAGGGGCTCTGGCCTCCACCCCACCCGCACTGACAGGCGTGGTTCTGGGAGAACAATGTAGTTTCGTGCAATAGTGAGGCCCCACCACCAAGTCCCAGGTTGCCCCTCATGAACTTGAGAAGCGCTTCGTTTCCTGTATGCATCCAGCAAATATTTACTGGGCCAGGAGCTGGGCTAAAACAGTGGTTCCGTCCCACAGATCTTGGAGACTCATGAGGAAGATGGTTGATCAAACAGGTTGTTACAGAAGGACCATCTGCATGGTGAAGCCATCTTGGAAGGCTTCCCAGAGGAAGTGAGGTTTCAACTGGGACACCTGGAGGAGGAGGAGGAGGTGGCAGCAGCAGCAGCCCAGCATTGAGGGAGGAGTTAAAAGTGCAGGCCTGAGAGGCCGGCACTCCCTGCTCCACTGTGCTGGCCAGCAGGAACAGACAGAAAATGATTGGTGTCTGTGCTGCCCTACTGCAGTTGTGCCCTTTTGGTCTCTAGCTAGCTGGCCCAGAACTTGCTCTTCTATCTGCCCTCTAGGAGCACTGCCCATATGGACCAGGCATGGCTTGGGACATAACAGAAATAAGGCTCAGCCCTGTCCCAATGGGAGGGAGAGAGACAAGGAAGTCAGTGAGTACCACCAAGGACAGGCTGCTGCCACCTTCCCAGCCTCCTGGTCCCCTTTGTCAATGTTACAGACAAGGAGCAGGGGAGAGGATGCAGACCTGTGTGGAGGACAGCTCTAGAGGGAACCCAGGAGGCAGGGAACACCAGGGCCAAGATGAGCTGCTGCCACCCCTTCTTATCAGCCTGCCTGCTAACTCCCAAGGCCGGAGCTGGACCCCAGGAAGCCAACCTTGCACTCATGGCCTCTTGTGTTCTCAGTGGTGTTGGGACCACTTTGGCAAAGACACAGCTAGCCCCACCAGACCCGAAATTCTTTCTCCCCAGTACCCCAGGCTGAGTGGTACTCAGGATGTATTTGATACACTCCACCAAATCAGGTGGAAGAAGTCTTGAGGGAGCCTTTGGGGGTGGGGCCAGTGAGGAGACTGTGAACAGACCTGCGGGGCCCTTGCATTCAAGAACCCAGTCTCTGCAGGTCCAGCCTGTCACCTCCTCACCTGTGCCCTGAGCTGGCCTCACACCACCCAGTCTTTTAGTCCCAGACGAAGAGTGGCCATTGGGCCTGCTGCCTGGAAAGCTCTCGCCCAGCCTTTAGCGCACTTCCTTCCACACTCAGCCTTTGCCCAGGAGTCCAGCCGAGAGCACCCCACCTCCATGTTGGTTGCCTGAGGAGAACAAACACCGGGCTGGCCTCCTGTCCCAAGAGCAGCTATAAGTGTCCAGGGTCGATTTCAGCCATAACTCCCCTCTTCACTTTCCACCCTAACCCTGCCTTTCTTCAGCCACCCCTTGTAACCCACACCTGAGTCCAGTCAAGACCCCGTGAAAGGCCTGGAGGATCAACCTTCCTCCCTGCCTTGGCCACTGGGTGAGAGGGGGTGTGCCCAAGGGGAAGGAAGGGAGTCCCAGGGCCAGGACTTGGCCTGCTGCCCCTGCAGATCCGGAGCCAGGTTTTACTATAATCCCTACATCCTGTTGCAGATCCTTAATCAGCTGGAGCCCAGGTTGGGCTGGACCCTGTGGTGACACTCGGGGCTGTAGCACAGAAAACCTGAAGTGGAGCTTCCGGAGTTGGGCTTGGGGCTGTGATGAAGAGGCAGGTGGATGGGAGGAGAAGGGAGCCAATGCAGGCACAGGATGTGGACAGGGCCCAGACCTACCACCCACCGGCCCCCTCTGGGGGTGGAGGAGCAGCTGCTGCAGGCTGGGAACCAGGGAAGTGAAATGGGAAGGGAGGAGAGGCTCACATGGGCCCTGGGAGAACTCTCCTGGAGAATGCCAGAGCCATCAGAGGCTGCTCCATTGCCTCTTAGCACCGTGCAGACAGCTGGACCAGGGTTATTCTGATAGTGAGCAGTAAGTGTGGCCAGAGGACAGCAGCAGGGGACCCTGGATGACATTGGCTCTAAGGGTCTACACTGGCCAGGGCCTGAATCCAAGGCTGGAAGTGTGCCTGGCCTGCTGGGAGCTGTGCTTCACAAGGAGGGTTGGGGTACGAGGTGCAGGGGAACTGTCTGCCCCAGGTGTGGGTGCTATCAGGGAAGCAAGCAGTGCCCCTTAATAGAGATAGGATCCCAGCAGCGACCATTCCTTCCTCCGGGAACAGCCCAACCCCGTCCAGAGCTCCATAGCCGCCTTGGTCCCTTAGTCCAACCCAACTCTACAGACCCTCCTTAATCTGGGGGAAGAGTTGGGGGCATCAGGAGGGGATCCCTCCCAGACACCAACTCCTTTCAGCCCCAGGAGCAGCAGTGGAGGAGAATGAGACAAATGCCCAGACCCCAGAAAGGGGAGGCCAGAAGTGGGCTGGCAGGCAGTGGGAGGGCAGACGGGTGTCTGTCCTGCCAGGGGCCTGGGCTGGCTAGGCAGACAGCCTCTTTTCTATATGGAAATGAAGAATTTAGGCTAATGGAGCTCAACCATCTCTAATTTTGCGATGGCAGGAGGATTTTGATTGAAAGTAATTAAGCAAGCTAGCTGTAAAATTAATTAAAGCAAAAGGGGGGGATTTTTTATTGGATTGGATAGCGATATAGCGTCTGTCAGGCGGGGGACGGATGGGGGTGACCTGAATCCTCTGCCCTCCCCCCTCCCACTCGGGACGTTTATGTCACTTTAATCTCCTTACAGCGGCTGCTGTGCATTTGTTTGAAATAATCAAGGAAATATGGTCAGAAATTGTCAGCTTTCAGATCTAATTTACCTGACGGCCCCTGCGCGAGCTGGCGCGGCCCAGGGAGTGAGTGTGCGTGAGCGGGCGGGGCCCGGAGTGGGCATCGAGGACACTGGCTCATCAGCCCCTTCTGGGCCCCCAGCCCCAGCCCCCTCTGAGGGGGAAGGGAGGTGCTGCCCCAGCCCGGGGCACCTCTCCAGGCTTCCCCCTTTCTGAACAGACCACTCCCCCACCCACCCACCTGCTGCCTTGTCCCCCAACTGAAACCAGCTTTAGGATTTAGGGAATATAGGATTAGGGAGGTGACTGTAATTCCTTATTCCAGATGGCTGACAACTGCTAAACCCCTCCACCAGGCCCTCAGTTGTATGAAGACTCCCGAATTAGTCCCTTCATGTCACTGTTGTTGGCCTCGATGAGGGGACTGTAGAGATGGACTGTGGGGAGGGTGGGATGGCACCCCTCTGCCACCTGCTGCCACCCCACCTTCTCTCCTGGGGATGGTCTAGAGCTGGGTTTACCTATCCCAGGTCCTTCCTCTAATCCCAGGATAGGGAACTTGCAAGTTCTGGGGTAAGGGTGGGGGTCTCAGTCCCTGCATGAGGAAGGTCCCCTCCCTCAGATATGTGCACCCCTGCCACAGGAACACATGGTCTCCCACCCACAGACCTGGCCCATTTGATAGACGGTAAACCCAGGCAGCCAGGCTCCACTTCTGCTTCCCCCAGGGAGCTGGGAATCTGAGCTCCAGGTCCTGTGCCCTGAAGGTGCCCTTTCGAAGTCACTGTTGCCCTTGCCTGGGGTGGGCCGGGGTGTGAGTTTTACCCACTAGAATCAGACACTGATTGGGATCTGGGAGCTGCTGGACCCTGGAGCAGGGTCCTCTTAAAACAACAGCATCCGCAGTTTGATTTGCCAGACATGAGAGGGCCCAGATTGGCTGCCGGGGTCTGTCTGCTTGTGATGGGGGGAATGGCCTGGGTTTTCTGCAAGTCTCTCAACCTCTTGGGCCTCAGTTCCCTCCCAGTTCTAAAATTCCAAGTTGATCTAGGACAGCTTCACCCTGGGAGCTGTCTCCCTTGTCAGCATGCGCCTTGGATCTGTGCAGGCCTCCTGGGAGCTCCTTGTCCAGCCAGATTCCTTGCTGTAGCCCTGGAACAGAGAGAAGGTTGGGGGTGTTAGAAACCACACATTAGGATGCAGCCTCCTCCCCACTTGCCCACCTTCAAGCATGCCCATCAGAAGGCCTCTGTCCCCACCTGCCCTCCTTGGGAGGTGTTCTGGGCATGGTGAGGCTCTTTCACCCCACCGCTGCCTTGCCCTCTGCCAGTCCCTCCCTTACTCTTAGTGTACCTTTCCCTGCCCCCTTCTCCTACTCCAACCCGGGCTTCAGAGTGATTCAGTGTGCCTCCTCCAGCAGCGAGGGAGTTTGAGCTCCTGTCTTTCCTTCCAGCCTGACTCCGCAGAAGCTGGAGTCTGGGGAGGCATGGCCTGCCCCCTCACTGTGCCTCGACCCTCCACTCTCCCCTCTCCATGAGTCATGCATCTCGTGAGGGGTGGAGCCCCAAATTGTTCTGCCTAAGAGAAAGGAGGTAGAAAGACGCTGACTCCTGTCCACTTCCTTGGGGCAAAGTTCTGTGTGTCTGAAGCCCTGGAGGCATCAAGGATTCTGGGGCCTGTCTGCTCCCCTGGCTGCTGTGCCAGCAAGGGCCTCGGACAGAGGCAGTGGCCTGGCTGGGCACCATCGGGGCTCAATCAAAGCCGGAGTCCCTGCCTTTTATACCTGCCAGCTTCCCAGGAACCAGATCCCAGGAGGGATGGGGTGAAAGAGCCTCCCTGGCCCAGACCCAGCTTCTCACCTGCACACCTGACTCACGGTGGCTCACGTCAGCCTCTGTTGCTGTGAGGAACCCATGCTGGTCCAGGGCTGCTGGTGGCAGGTGCCGAAGTGGAGAGGCCATTGCAGGAAGAGGATCCCACGCAGGCCTGGGCAGGTTGGCGCACTGAGCAGAAGGAGGTGGAGAAGACCAAGCAGAGGAGATGCCTCTGCTCAGAGGAGGGTGAAGTGGCATTCTCGTTGGGTCCCTGAGTCAGCCCTTTGCTCTGCCTTGGCAGGAAGAGCCCAAGTTCAGGGGTGATTTACTGCCAAACCACTTCTTGGAACAAATCCTCTTTGGTGAGGAGAGAACCTTGATTCTAGCAGCTCTCCTTGGAGAGAAAGTCTAGGGATGCACAGGTGGCCGTGGGCACTGGAATCATAAGGTCAGAGGCCATACACTGGGAGAGCACCGCCTCCCCAGCCCCCTACTCATGTACTCAGGTATATAGCAGCCTGAGCTGAGGGAAGGAGCTGGAGGGTTCCTTGTGGGGCTGAGAAGTCATGGGGCAGCCCACCCATCCTGGGGTATCCATCACCTGGTGACATAGGCTTGTCTCCATGTGAGACATACATGCTCATTGGGGCTACCCAGTGCTCCTGCTCTCCCTTCTTCCTCGGCCTCCAAGGCTTTAAGGATAAAGCACTGCCCTGGAACCCAGCTCAAGCATGCCAGCCTGGGTCCACTGGGGGTTTGAGTGCCTTGTCTGTCCTGCTCTGTCTCTCTGCATTCCCCTAGAGCCAGGGGTCTGAGCATCCAAGATGGAAATTTTGGAATGGGGGAGAAAGGAGAAGGATGACTGGTCCAGCATCCTTCATTAGACAAGACCCAGGCCCAGCTCCCTCTGAGCCTTCAGAATGATGGCTTTGCTTGCAGGGAGTCCAGCCTGGCCTAGCCAGTTAGGTGCCTTCTCCCTTTGGGTGGGATCCAGCCTGCGATCAGCTGGTCAGTCTCCCGACCCCAGAGGGAGGAAAGGAAGGCTTTCCCCCTGAGACCTGACTCAGGCTTCCGGAGACTTGGGGGTGTGTTCTCAGAAACGGGAGGGGTGGGGGGGCAGTCCTCATGAATCAATAACTGTGGGGTCTGCTGAAGTCATGGTGCTGGCGGTACTTGATGCCCACCCCTTCCAGGTCCGGGCCAGGGTTAGCCAGCTAGGACTGAGGCCCTGGGCTCGCAGAAGTACCTGGAGCCAACCTGGGCCTAGTCTCACACCCTTCCTGGCCTCCATCAGCATCCCTCAGCCCCAGGCTGGCGGCGTTCCTGACCGGCTTTCCTGATCTGTGGGGTTGCCCCCACTCTCCCAGCTCTGGTGGGACCAGTGGGCTACTCAGACCCAAGGGTGGGCTTCCCCTCACCCTGCTCCTCTGGCCTGGCCTTGCTTTCTCATCTTTCAGGTCTGAAGTTCCTGTGGCCCAGCCCGGCTTGGTCCTCTGTACCCCCTGGTTTCCATAGTCGCATTTTGCTGCCAGCTCAGGGCACTGAAAAACTGCTGGCACTGCCAAAAACCCTGTGTGCTATGACTCCCCAAACATCCCTTTATTTTTATTGTTCTGTTAATTACTGTTTAAACTTTAATAAGTCACTTCGTCAGGAGGGGGGACCTGCCGTGAGCTTTTCTGTGCAAACATGGGCCGGGAGTGACTCGGGTGTAATATAACCCTTTATGTGATGTGGGAATGTTTAGATTGTAACAGAAACTTGTTATTTTAATGACAGTTAAGGGAGGGGGGATCCAAGCCCAGAAAAGGAGGGCGGGTGTGTGGCAGCCCCATTCCCTTGGGATCCCCACTGTGGGCTTGTAGTGGCCTGGCCTCACTAGGGTTCCCCCCGTGGTGCTGTGGCAGAGGGTCCCAGGAACAGTGGACCCCTTGCTAGGCTGGTGTAGCCACAGGCCGGCTCACCCAGAGGATGGGATGCCAACCTGAGGGAGAATCAGGAGCTCCAGGGTAAGTAAGGGGTCCTGCCTGCACTCACCCCCATGTCAAGTGAGCACGAACCATGGTGTCCAGGCCCTGTGCCAGACATGTCCCATGGCCACCTACATCATCCTTTCCATACCCTGCATTCCAGTCCAGGAAACAGGCTCACGGCAGGGAGGCAGTGTACTTCAAGTCACAAGTGGTAAAGAGGTGGAGCCAACTATCTGATGTTGGTTTGTCTGATTCAGAAACTGCCAAAGTCCAGATGCCTGAGTGTGGTCTGGAAGAGCAGGATGTTGTCCCGCAGCTGCAGGGCTGGAAGGTGCTTCAGGCCACTTGCTGGGACCCAGGATCATCCTCCTTGGCCTAGGACAAGGCTCCCTTCGTGGGTCTCCTGGACCTGCCCTAGCTATTCCAACTCTGTATCGGGAAGAAGGGTTGAAAGGGGAAGCTGAAGTGAGAGTTATCCCTCAGTCTGGAATCAGGGCCACTTGCTCTCCCTCTCAAGGCCTGGCTCTGTCTCAGAGGGAGTTTAAGGGGCTCAGGGTAGGGACAGTGGCAGCCAGGACACCCCTCTCTTACACTAATGCCCCAGGCCTGCTTCCAGAGAAGAGTGACACCTGGAGAGGGCACCTTGCCCATAGCCTCTTGGACTTCCATAGGGACCTCGGGACCTCTCGCACCCATTCCAGCTCCTTTGTCTTCATTTCATCCTTCTGTCTGTCCATTGTCCACACTGTTGAGCATCCTGTGCTGTATGTATGCCAGGCCCTGAGTGTGCCCTTGAGAATCCCATGCCCACTTGGGGTTGGTGAAGGGCAAGGCCACGGGGCAGCCAGTGAGGGGGCCCTGGCACTCTGGTCTCTCCTCGAACCAAGGGTCCCCAGGAAAACTTGCCCTTCACTCTTTCTGCCTTCGCTCGGCAGGCTCAGGGTCCTTCGCACTGGAGGAGAGAGCCCCCCAGATGGCGGTGGTGGCCTGGGCCACGAATCGCTGAGGTTTTCCTTTTCTGAGCCGCGCGTTTCCCTAAATTGTCTTTGACTGCGTGCATGGGTAATGAAAGTTTATGCCCTTGTTAGAAGGACAGGCGGCCAGTTCCAGTTAGAACTGGGGCTGTCTCCCTGCCAGCCCCCTCAGCCCCCCCTCCCTGGCAAGAGAGAGGGAGCGTAAGCACGAGCGTGTGAGCACACACACCCCTCCCTGGTGGATAGGCCGTTAGGAGAAGGGAGAGGGGACGGAATTAAAAAAAAAAAGAAAAAAATTTCCATATTTGTGTAAGTTGCTTTAAAAGCATTTTATCATGTCATAAAAAAGGGAAAGTACTCTCAGAAATTGATCCTCTCCACCAGCCCATTGGACAGAAGGACGTTGGGATGTTAATGACCATCCTGCTCCGGGGTGGCTTATTAAAAAATTTATACATAAATGCTTAAAATTGCATAAATTATTTAAAAAAAAACAACAAAGTAAGCAATTTGAATTCCCTCTTTTCCTCCCCTTCTCAGTCCCCCTCTGCATCCCCCTTTTCCATCCCCCTCACTTGGGTCCTCCCAGACCCCCGGCTCCCTTCCCCTCCTCTGGGGGTTTCCCCCACTTCTCCACTTCCCACTGTATCCCCCCAACTGTCTGCCCTTCCCTCCCGGGGCTTCCCTGCCTCACCCACAAATTAATGAGACAGCCAGCCCACCACCAAACACTCGCATGCACACACACTAATAAAAACACCACTAATAATGCCCCGAATCGCAAAATTAAATATTAAGGCCAAAGGAGGCGGACGTGGAGCGGAGCCGCCGCCACCGTAGCCGAAGTTGGAGCTGATGAGTGTGTCTCTCGCAGGCGTGGAATGTCACCCACACATCCTGGAGACTGGAGTGGGGAGTTTTATGATGGTTTTTCATTGATTTGTTTCCCCAGCGCAGCTGCCGACCTCTATTGAGGGACAAACATAATCAGCACTGACGCAAATTAGATGGTTATTCGTTTTGAAAATTGACAGAAAAACAATAAAAAAGATGAAATGCTCCCAAATCAATAGATATAATGAAATTCAAATAATCCGAGAGATGAGGTCTCCATGGCAACTGATAATGTGGAAAAGAAAACAATTTAATAAAGGACAGACACACTTTGAAAACAGATTGGGCCCGGGGAGGGGGGCGGGCTGGCGGGCGGAGGGCTGGAGCACGGGGCTGCCAAGTGAAGGATCACTGTCCGTCCCAAGGACACCCGCCATAATTAAGCGAGGCTTTCGGCCCCAGAAAGTGCAGATTCAGGTTTTAATACACAAAATTATTTCAGGAGCAGTGAATCGGAAAGTCGTTTGTAATGACCTTCCTGAGAGGCCCGGGCGCGGGGCATGTTGGAGGCTGGGCGGCCGGGCCGGCTGAGTTATGGCATATTTGTGTTTTTATAGTGCGAAGGGGAGGGGGTGGCGGGGAGGGGGGGAGAAGGTTAAACAGTATTTACAGCTCAGTTGTTTTCAGAGGAAAGAGAAATAGAGTTCACTGGAGATGCAGGCGGGTGGTGGGCAGAGGAGCCCGGAGGCCTCCGGGAGCGCAGAGGGAGAGGCGCTGGGCCTGGGGCAGGTCTCCCACCCTCGGGGCTGCCTTGGCTGCCTCTGCCTCCTCGGGCTCTCCCAGGGGTGCCAGGAGTGGCCTCTTCCCCTCCAGGCCGTGGTGGGCCCTAGCTCAGGGCACTCTCTAGGGCCAGGGCCCGTCCCGGGACAGGGTGGGAGTACACATTGGGGAGTTTCCGTGGCCACTGCAGAAAGGTCCCCCTGGGTGCTCATCATGGCACCCTTTAGATAGCGCTGCCCTTCTTGAGCCAGCCACCAAGTCTGGGGTGTGCATGGCCCTGGGCAAGCGAGCGTGGACCCGGGAACTTGGTCTTTGGCCTGGTGTGACTGTACACCCATCAGGGGCCTGGGGTTTACTGGCCTCAGCCCCATGTCCCTGGGACAAAGTGCCTATCTTGGGGATGCAAAAGGGACCAGCTCAGTCCCCTTGGGCCTGACAGATGTGGGGACAGACCCCTCCACAGCTCCCTGGGCCACTTGCGTAGAGCGGGTGGTAGAATCCCACCAGAGCCTGCCTTGAGTCCTCCCTGGGCCCCCTTCCTCGGGCTGTCTCCCATTCTGGCTGCAGAAAGTAGGTGGCACAGCTGAGTTCCCACTCCAGCACTACTAGCATTTCCAGGTTCCCGTGCCACTCCGCCTGTGGACGTGTGAATACAGAGTGGCTATACAAATAGAGATATTGAGTGCATGCGTGTGTACCACGGGCATGCACACAGCTGCGTGTGTTTGCTTGGTGTGTGTGTTTTAGATCTCCCCTGGGTGGTAACTCTTTTTCTCTCCCCTTCCTGTTTGGCTGTGACCTGGGGGAGATTGATAGCCAGCCTGGGCGGTGGATGCTAACAGTTCGCCTGATTTATAGAGTTACTTACGCTAAGTGAGGCCACTTAGACTCGTCTGGATAGTAAACCTTTTAACTGGACTAAAAAAAAATCATAATAAATAAATAAACAAACGGGGGCATGCTAGGGTCCGTGGTCTGACCCCCTGCTTCCGGCTTACAGCTATTGGGGTCCAGGGAGCCCAAATGAGAGCCCCAGGGCAGCAGCCACCTCTCCTCCCACCTTCTCTTCTGAGCTGGGAAGTGAGATTGGGCCCAAGAAAGAAGGACACCTGCCAGGGGACAAGTTCAGACACCAAGGAGGAGTCACAGCAGCAAGAGATAAGAAAGGGAGCTGTTAAGGTGGAGATGGACCACGAGGTGAGGGGGGCATAGTGCAGCTGAAGGGGTGTCTGGGGGACAGAGGAAGCGTGATGGCATGTGTCTGGGAAAAATACCTTGCTTCCCAGACTGGTAGTTCCCGGGGCACCTGTACTTTCACAGTGGCCATCACTCTTGGCTAATGACTTTTGAACGCCTGTCCCCTTGTCTGAATTTTTAAAGGCAGGAGCCGTGTCAGTCTAACTTGCTCACATTGTGTCTTCTGGCCCCTGCCCCTGGAAGACACTCGGGGAGCCTTTGTTGAATGAACAGTAGCACAGCAGCCCAAGGATGGGACATGTAGCCAGTCAGGGTCAAGATCTCATGGGTGGCAGGGTGGCAACTTGACACATGGGCCACCCTGAGACCAGGGCAGCTGGTTGTGGGCCTGCAGAGCAGCAGAGGGGCGGAATTTAGGACTGTGAACTTGGAGGCCACATGTGATCGTGCAGCCATCAGCTCCCTCTCCTTGGCATCCTCATCTGGAGACTAGACCCTCCAGCTGGCTGCATGGGGACAGGTCTGCTTCACCAAGGTGGCTCGGTGAGGTGCTCAGCACTGTCCGGCACGGAGCCTGGCCCTCCCATCCTAGGGTACTGAGCCTGGCCCCTGCCTCCCACTCCTGATATACAGCGGGCACTAGGCTGCCCAAAGGGGAGACTGCATCCTTAGAAAGAAATATGTCCTCATTTTTCTTAAACACCGTTTCCACTGAGTGAAATGTTTAGAAGGGACGCGCAGGGAGAACTTTATTTCCTACCAGGGAGTTCAGAGCCACCAAGCAGAGCCCATAAAGCACCGGGAGCCTGGTAGCTGACAGGCAGCCCGGCCCCAGCACCATCACTCACGGGGCAGGGAGGGGACCGTCGGGCCTGCCCGGCCCCCTGGGACTGTCCCCCGCCCCACAGCAGGACAAGCCACTCAGACACTGAGCCAGTCCGGTAGACTCCGGACCCTCTCCTCCAGGTAGAACAAATGGAGCAGTTCTTCTAGCCGTTCCCACCCTTTCCCCCAGGGATCAGGAATGGGGGCCAGGTGCAGCACCAGGAGCCCCCCTTTCTCTCCCAGCCCCGGCAGGAACTCTGGCCTTCCACAGCCTTTGGGGGGAGCACTGAGATTTCTGCCATCCTGGGCCTTCTCCCGAGGCCCTCCCTTCATTCGATTTCTGAAGCTGGCTGATTTGAATATTTATAAATATCAGTAAATTATTTATTGTAGCAATCTGCTGCACCATTTTACCCATCACAGTTAACACTTTAGGGGGCTCTGTGGTATGGGAGCAGGGAGTGGGGGCGAGGAGGCAGCAGGGCCGGGGTGGGAAGGAGCCCCCATAGGGAAGGCTAGGGCCTCCTGAAGCGGCACAGGAGCCTTTGTGGGGATGTGGCGTGGCGACCCCAGCCCCTTGCAGAACTCTGGCCTCTGAGAGCCCTCAGCTGGCCTGAGCCGAAGCTGTGGGGGTCCTCACAGCACCAAGGATCAGTTTCCTCCTCTGTAGAGTGGGAACAACACTGGTGTCCATATCACCGTCGTGTTACTAGGAATCTGGGAGTAGAGCCCCAAAAGGTGGACAGTCCAGCCCTTGCCCTTCCTTTCCTCCACCCCCAGCTGGGGTCTGCTTAGCCCAGACGAGAGCTGCCTGCTGGAGCCCCAGTAGGAGTGGAGAACTGGGGAGCCAGGGCAGGGCCATTTGTTGGTGTGAGGGAGAGCGGCCAAGAGAGCAGCCGGCCCCTGCCCAGCTCTCCAGCCCCTCTCCTCTGGGCCAGGGAAGGGTTCCCAGCCTGGGGGTCTCGTGCCTAGTTACGGGGCCACATCTTACCCATCCAGGCCTCTGCTGCCTTTTCCCAGGTCTTTGCTGCAAGGCTTTGTGCTGGACCCAGACTCTCACCCTCTCGCCTTACTGCCATTTACAGGGGAGAAAACCCCTGGGGCTGGGAGCTGGTGGGCACCAAGCCAGGGTGTGAGTTTCTGGGCACCAGGGCCCTTAACCACAGTGCAGGACCACCTCCCCAGTTCTCTCCCGCCGGTCCTGAGCCACTGGTGGCCAGGGGCAGCCCTGTGCCCTGCCCTAGGCCTGGCTAGCCCCCCCTTGACTGCCCCCTCCCTTCCCTGGTAAGCAAAACAGGGGTCCCCTTGCCTTTCCATCCTCAGACCCAAGCCTGCCTCCTGGGCAGTATTGTTCCCAAAGGAAGTGTCCAGTGTAAATAGAGCAGCGGGCAGGCTGGTGGCGGGAAGGAGATGAAAGGGGCCGTGACAGGCCGGGGACGGATGGCTTCCTCCCATTGAGGCCTGGCCACGGCGTTTATATTTTAGGGAAGAAAGTCAGGGGGATGTTTAGACGGACGGGAGCCTGGGGTCAGAGCACAGGGGAAGCGGGGGCAGTCTGTAGGTCCCAGAGCCCTGGTGGTGGGGGCAGGGGAGAAAGGTTCCATGTGGCGGACCGGAAGGTAGGCAGGTGGGTAACTTAGAACTCAGGTCTTCCATGGCCCCTTCCTCCCACCCCCGCTGTGCACACGTTCACGCTCGCACACAAGCCTGCCGTTGCCTCCTGCCCTGGGTCCCCAGCCCACATGGCCTTCTCCACCTCTACCTCTGGGACCAGCAATAGAGTCAGAGGAAGGACAACATCTGGAAGGCAGGTGGGCTGGGGCAGAGCAGCAGCTGGAGGGCAGGTGTAGGGGGAGTAGTCAGGAGCAAAGGGGCCTGGGGGCTGGCAGGGAGGGCGCCTGGGTGCACAGCTGCAGCGCAGCTGGTGGGGGCCCCGCCAGGGACTGAGCCAGGCACACAGCCACAACCAGGCAAGGGTGGGGGGGGCTCCAGGATGGGTGGGGGTATGGGGAGGCGGTGTCACCAGCAGCCAGTGCAGCTCTGGGAGCTTCTGCTTTCCCCTTCCTTGAAATAAATATTTATAGATTGGTTTGCTGTCAGCTGGGCACACTTGGCTGCTTACCTCTGGGTAAAAATAGTGACCCCTCCTGCCCTTCTCTTCCCCATGCAAGGAGGGGGCGCAGGGGACCAGATGAGACCCAGGGACTGTTGGAGGAAGTTTGGTGTCACCGAGCCTGGTGGCTGGCCCAAGGCTGGGTGGCATGGTGATGGGCCCTGCTGCTAAGATTTAGAAGGGGCCCACCTTGGGTTTGGGGTCTTGGGATGAGGAGATGTAGAAAGGCAAGGGTCCGGTGAGCAGTGGCTTGGGCAAGGGTGGGGTCCAGAGGGCTGGGGGCGGGCTGAGTAAACCCTTCTCTGGCTGTGGTGGGTGGTGCTGAAATCACCCAGGCCGGCTTGGGCCAAGTGAGACTCTACACATGGGTGTCTGGCTGCAAGGTAAGAATGTGGCCGGGTAGCAGGCATTGGTGTATATTGTGGGGGAACAGTGAACCATCTGTGTGAGTCAAGTCCACTTGGGGGTTGGGTCCCCTGGGTGGATGCAGGGTGTGACCATTCCTGTCTGAGTAGCTCTGATCTCCTTCTGGGTATGGGGGTTTAATGGGTGTTACTCTCTTACAGTGAAGCCCCTTCTGATATGGGCCAGGGGAGGAGTGGAAAAGAGCCCCTACCTGCAAGTGGCCATCTGAGCTGCGTGGGAACTGGGCTTGCCCAGCTCTCCACTGAGGGACACTTGTTCCAGGTCATGGGGCTCCTGGCAGTCAGAAGGCTTTGATAGGGCCCCCTGGGCACGAAGTGAGTGGGAGCTGTGGTCTCATCTGCCTCAGCCACTGCTCTATTCCCAGCTCTACTAATGGGGTCTGGCACATGCTAGGGGCTCACTAAATGGATGGATGGATGGATGGATGGACAGACAGATGAACAGATAAATAAATATGAGGTGCACTCTGTGTGTGTCCCCCGTGGCTGGCCTTTGTGGCAGGTCCCAGGATGTATAGTGGGTAGACTTGCCATATCCCCCCACGCCTGGGATCCTTGGTACCCCCTTGGACACTAGGCTGGAGCTGCCTGAGTTGAGGCCGAGCAGCCAGGAGCGGGGCTGGCTAGCCCTCACGGCAGTTCCCAGCCATTAAGGGTGGGTTGTGGCGTTCAAGGATTAAAACTGTAGCTGCAGCTCCTGGGCTTCCTGTTAAGGGTCCAGCTGGGCTCCTTGGGGCTGGGAAGTGTATTTTCTGGGAAGTGTGCTTTTCTGGACCAGGAAGGTCCTCCAGGGCTGCAGGAGCAGCTGGAGGCAGAGGAGGGAGAGTGAGATCCTGGCACTGGGACCAGCAGTCCTAGGAGACCCTGGGAGGAGCTTTGCCCTTGGGTGGCCCTTATTGAGTCTTGGGAAAGGGGAGAATCCATAGGAAATGTGCAGGGAGCCCAAGAGAAGGGGTTACAAAGGGACAGGGAGACCCTGGCAAAGGCAAGGAAAAATGGAGGCCTTGGTGGCTTGGAGGAAAGTACAAAGAGCTCACAGGGCTCCCCAGCAAGACAGAGGTTGGAGTCAGGTGGGCCCCAGCCCCAGGGTTGAGGTGCCCAGGTGGGGAGGGGGCTGGCCAAGGGCTGCTGGGTAATAAGGTCAACATGGGTGGCCCTGGCTCTCTGCTGCCTCCTCCCTAGGGGGCAGCATGAGCCAGGCTGCCATCAGTCCAACTCTGTCACTGCCGGCTTGAACTTGCAACCATCTCCTTAATTTGTCTGTGCCTCAGGTTTCCTATGTATAAAAGGGCATACCTGCCTCCTCTCTCCCGGGACATGCTTGCCTTCTAGAGAAGGCATTTGGAGCCAATATGTCCAGGAAATGCTCCCAGGAAGCAGGTGTTGGGAAGAAGAGTGCCTCTTGTATTTGAAGAGTCATTCATTTGTTCACTCATTCACTGATTTGTTCAGTCACAAAATATTTCCTGAACCACCTGCTGCCTGCCAGGCACCATGCCAGGTTCAGGGAGCGATGTGTGAGCTTGGCCCCTGGCGCTCCCAGTTTGGTAGGGGATGCCCCAGGGTGATGTGATAGAACTGTGGTGAGGAAGACCTTGGGCTTGGGGGAGGTGGGAGTTGAGGCTTGGCTGGATTCTTCTGGTGGGTGGGCAGTGCTCAGCAGGTATACTTCTGACCCAGGCCTCCCGCTCCCTGCAGCTGAAGGCACCCTGTGCAGCGACCCGCCTGCAGGCAAGCCTGCAATGGCAACCAAGCGCAAAGGCGGCCTGAAGCTCAACGCCATCTGCGCCAAGCTGAGCCGCCAGGTGGTAGTGGAGAAGGGGGCAGAGGCTGGTGCCCACACCGAGGGCAGCCCACTGCGGTCCCGGGAGAAAGAGCGCAGTAGTCCTGAGTCTGGAGTGGCCCGGGCCCCCCGCAGCGAAGAGGACAAGAGGCGGGCGGTGATTGAGAAGTGGGTGAACGGAGAGTACAGCGAGGAGCCAGCACCCACCCCCGTGCTGGGCCGGATCACCCGCGAGGGCCTGGAGCTGCCACCCGAGGGCGTCTACATGGTGCAGCCCCAGGGCTGCAGCGACGAGGAGGAGCCAGGTGAAGAGCCTGCCAAGGAGGGCAGTGGCCCGGAGGAGAAGGACTCGGACCGGGTGGCCCCCAAGGAAGACAGCGGTCCCAGTGCCAAGCAGGCATCAGGTGTGTGTCTGTCTGTGAGGGGGTGGTGAAGTCGGTGCAGGACATCCTGTGGGTAGACCTGCAGGGAGGGAGAAGTACAGCCAGGGCATACTCATACTTCCCTCACCCTGGCTCTACCTGTTGGCACCTTGTTCTAACCCACAGAGGCCCCAGAGTAAGGGTGGAGCTCAGGGCCAAGGTGTTATCCAGAATGGGAAGACCAGTTAGGGGTACCAGGGGTGAGAAGGGAGGGTCAGAGAAGACAATTTCTCAAGTGTGGGAGCAGGGCTGGGGACTGGAGGGTACTGCCTCACACACAGTGGGTCTTCAGGAAACAACTGGGTAGATGGATGGATGGATGGATGGGTGAGTGGGTGGGTGGTGGGATGGATAGATGAGCGGTTGGATAGCTCTGTTTGCAGCATACCTGATAGGGACAAGCTGATTGGAGTGCCCTGTACCTGGGCATGAGTTTGGGGAGGGAGGTCATTATTGTCAACTACATGAGCTGGTCATCTCCAAATGCTACTTTCTGCACGTTTCTCCAAGAAGACGTACTGCAGGTTTTGTTCTCCAGCCCCTTGCTTGGGCCTTCTCTCTGAAGACTTCACCATCTCCCCTTGCCAGTCCTTTCCTATGCCTCCATCCTGGCTCTCCTGAGCAGGATGGCTCAGCCCAGAGCTTATTCCACCCTCCCCTCCCCCACCCCCACCCCTGCCCCAGCTGTGGACCTCTGGCTAGGCTCCTGTTTCCCACCAGCCAGAGTCTCCTTGTCCCTAGGCCTCATGGCAGCCCTGAGTTCTAATCCAGGAGAGGGGTCATAGGGCAGGAAAGCTGTCACCACTGGGACCAGAATCCTGGGACAGGGATCTTCCCTGCCTACATCCAGTGTTCCTCCCCGGCTTGCCCTGGTGCTCGGAGCCTCCTGTGCCCGCTCTCCCTTATCCCCTTCCCCCCTGCAGCGTGGGGCACATCTCCTCCCTGTGCGGGGAGCCCTGCGCAGCCACATAATTATGCATATAAGATATAAACAGAGCTGTTTAATTATCCTTCGCCACATCAGTGACAGAGTAATTAACAAACATTGCAAGATCAATGAGGAAAAGTGTGACCTTCAGTTTCCTCTGATAGGAAAAGCCCTTGCCGCTATCAGACCCAAGGTGATTGTGCTCAGCTGGAGCAAAGGACAGGGACAGGACAAGGGCCGCTGTCCCCTAGCAAACCCCAGCCCCACATGCCCAGCTCTGCCCCTGGCCTTGGGCCATAGAGCAGGCCTTGACTCCCTGCCCCCTCCCTCTCCAGGGCAGGGGAGTTAGGATGCCAGGAGGTAGACTGGCCCTGGGTGGCCTTTGGCCCTGGGCTTGCCCTGTCTGGTTCGAGGCTGAGTGGGACCTCAGCCCTGCACCTGGGACTGCCCACCCAGCTCTGGGCACCTGTCGAGAGGGCGGAGCTCTCCCTACCTCAGGCTAAGCCCACGGGCCACTCTCTGGGCCCTGGAACTCAGGAATGCAAGCCTTGGGGCTGCCCCAGGGACCCTAGCCTGGTCCCCTCCCTGCTCTAAGCCGCCTGTCCATCAAAGACTTCTGTTTCTCTGCCATATATAGTGAGGGCTCAGCTGCCTCTAGCTATTTTTAGCCCCTTTCCCTAGTCCCTGAGCCACTGAATCCAGCAGCCAGGGCCCCTTCCTCCCAGGCTGGGCCCCTCACCCTGCATACCGGAGGACAGGACAGTGGCTTACCCACCGGCCTGTCCTAGGGGACAAAGCTCTTTGGGTCATGGCCCACAGTGGGTGCCAGGTGGCTGGCTGCCTTTGACTGGCCTCTCCTCGCCTAGTGGGGTCCTGATCACCACAAAGGGAGGCTCTTGGGAGCACAGAGCCTCTCCTTCGTCTGTGGGGCTTGTTCTTGGGCCTAGCCACGTGCTCGTCCATTGGCCCGTGAGCAGGCCATGTCTGCCATCTCCTGCCCATTGGCACGTGGGCCTTCCCCTGATCCCACCCTCCTGCCCCCAGCCCAGGGTGCCACTTCCCTGAGTGTGCCCAAACGCTCTTCTCACATGGTGGGAACTTGAGGCCCCTGTGGGTCTCACCCTTCTGTGCACCCAGCCCTGATCCAGGGCTTGGTCTGGAGAAGGTGTTTCGTGACTGTTTAATGAAGGCATGAGTGTGCTCATGTGTGCTTAGAGTCGCCCGTTGGCATGGCATGTGGCAGCGTATGGAAGGAGGTGCCTCTGGATCGGAAACCCAGCAGCATGGGATGGCACTGCCTCCCTCTGTCCCGAGGCTGCTGGCCGGGGGGCCCGGGCGTGGGGGAGGTGGGCTGCATCCATGTGTGTGTCTAGTTGGGAGGCAAGCGCAGGACATCAGCTGGTGGATGGGAGCAGCATGAGGTGTGTGCAAGTGTGTCATGGATGTGAATGAATGTGTGTATCAGTGGGTCACTGTAGTGTGTGTGTGAGCATGCATGTCACTGTGTGTGAATGTGTATGAGCATGAGTGTCACTATGGTGAGCACGTATCACTGTGTGTGAGTGCATCACTGTATGTCACTGAGTGTGAATGTGCGTGCCATTGTCACTGTGAGTACAGATGAGCATGGCAGTGTCATTGTGAGTGTGTGTCATTGAGTATGCATATGTGTCTATGTCACTGTTAGCATGCATGTCACTGTAGAGCATGTCACTGACTGTGTATGAGTGTACATGTCACTGTGTGTGAGTGTGTATGAGTGTGGGAGTGTTCCTAGGACTGGCAGGTGGCGACAGGTGGGGAGAATGGCTGCCTTTCCCTGGTCCGGCCCTCCCTGGGCGACCTCCCTGCATATGAGCACTGGTGACTGGAAGATGGCGAGGAGGTTTGAAGGGCTTCCGTCTGTAAATCCTGATGGGTAGGTGGGGTGCCGGCCCACTCTATATGAGTCTGAGGAGCACATCAGCACGGTCTACCCCCACCTACCTGTGTCTGGGGAGTAGTCTTGGGGAGATCCCTGTGTCCCATTTGTGGGGGGGTCAGAGGAGGTCCTCCACGTAGGCCCATTCCCTGAACCCAGAGTGGCTCCTCCACCCTCTGGACTCCCTCTTGTCTGTCCAGCCTCTGACCCACGTCCCCACCTGAACCTGGGCCCTCCGCTCTCATCCCCACTCTGGGAGGCAGCTTGGGTGCTGGCCTTACTTCCAGTAAAATGACTTCTCTTTCATATTAGGCCAAGGCGAGAGAGCGGAGACATTTATGAAACTTTGTTTAATGTACTGAAAAGCCATCGGCCAGAACATTTAGGAAATTGATTTTCCTGGCATTGATGAACTCGTTTTATTTTACCCCAGTATTAATTACTTTTTTTTAAAACAAATTAATTTAAGAGTCGTAAAACCTAACAAGTGAGCCAAATGTCCATAGATCACGTTGCGCTCCGCCCCTTCCGCACACTCCCCCTCCCCTCCTGGGGGAGGGTCCCGGCAGGGGAGAGGGAAGGAGCTCCTGAACCTTTGTCCCCCTGCTCCCCTCCCAGAGGTTACAGCCCCTCTACTCTCCTGCGCCACAGGGGAGGCCTCCTCACTGCGGGACTACGCAGCCTCCACCATGACCGAGTTCCTGGGCATGTTTGGCTATGATGACCAGAACACGAGGGATGAGCTGGCCAGGAAGATCAGCTTCGAGAAGCTGCACGCGGGTGCCACCTCGGAGTCAGCCACCTCGTCCGGGCTGCCCCCTACCGAGGAGGCCCTCAGCAAGCGAGCCCGCTTCTCCAAGTACGAGGAGTACATCCGCAAGCTCAAGGCTGGCGAGCAGCTGTCCTGGCCGGCCCATGGCACCAAGGCCGAGGAGCGGGCAGGCAAGGAGGTGGGTGGCCCTCTGCCCAGCCTGCGACTGCCCGGCAGCACAGCCCACCTGGAGACCAAGGCCACCATTCTCCCCCTGCCATCTCACAGCAGCGTCCAAATGCAGGGCCTGGTGGCCCGCACCTCCAAGTATGACTTCTTCATTCAGAAACTGAAGACAGGGGAGAGCCTGCGGCCCCAGAACGGCAGCACCTATAAGAAGCCGTCCAAGTATGACCTGGAGAACGTCAAGTACCTGCACCTCTTCAAGCCTGGGGAGGGCAATCCCGACATGGGTGGTGCTATCGCCTTCAAGACGGGAAAGGTGGGGCGCCCCTCCAAGTATGACGTCCGGGGCGTCCAGAAGCTGGGCCCTGCCAAGGTGCCGCCTACCCCCAGCCTGGCTCCTGCCCCACTTGCCGGCGTGCCCAGCGTTCCCAGTGCCCCAAGGCCAGGGCCTGAGCCGCCTGCCTCCCTGCCCTTCAACACTCCTGAGTACCTGAAGTCAACCTTCTCTAAAACAGACTCCATCACCACGGGGACCGTCTCCACTGTCAAGTAAGGTGCTCCCCACCCTCTGCCACCCCAGGCCTAGTCTGCCATAGCTGGGAGGCCCATCCTTACATGTGCTGCAGATATGCTCACACCTGTGCACATCTACACATACACCCATGCATGCATGCATGCACACATACACACTCATCCACATGCACTTATGGCCCCGCCCACACAGTCCCTCCTAGATCCTCATACCAGGCTCACACAATTTCATCTGCATACTCACGGACCCACACATTTAGAAATTCACAGACACATGTTCACACACGCTCAGGGACATACATTAACAGACTCATGGTCACACAACACATACCATGAACCACTGTGATCCCATTTGCCCATGATGAGCTGGGACAGGATACAGGCTTGTGATTGGCTGAGAAAGCCCCCCTTGGAGTGGGGGCCTGGGGTCCATGCTGATGGCCGTGGCTCGTGGGTCTCTGGGCTGTGGGTGAGGCAGGAAGAGGAGGTAGGAGTCTCAGTTTGGGGGGTGGGAGAGTGTGCTCATCCCTGACCCCCAGGCAGGGGAATGGCCTAAATGGTAAAATGGTCATTTGATGGCATGGGGGCAAGGGAGACCCTTATCCTCAGCCCTTCTATCCATGATCCAGTATGAGAACCTCCCAGAGCCAGAGGTGGGGCTCTCAGCTTGGGAGTGGATCTGGGCAGTCCCGCATGCTCTCTGGCATGAGGGCAAGGAGGGGCCACTCCCTCGGCCCAGCTCCCACTTGCTTGGCACTGCTCTCCCTCCCTTCCTCTGGGCCCATCCTCAGCCAGCAGCCTCCGGATTTTCCCTGTGCATGGGGTGGGGCAGACCTGGGCATCCAAGTCTTTCTGCCCTATTGGACTTAAGGCCAGGGCAGGCCCGTGGCCCAGGCCACCAGCCCCGCCAGCTTGAGATGTCCCTGTCCTGGCCTGAGTTAGACCAGCTGAGCCTGTGCCAGGTTCCTGCCAAGGAACATTCTCTATCCAAACCTGAGTGCCTCGGAATACTGCAGAGCAGAGAGAAGGGCCAGGGCCCCAGGGCAGGGAGCTGGCCCCACCAGACGCTCCTGGGGCATGAGGCCACCCCCCGTCCGCTAATCGGCTGTGCCCTGTGTGTCTCTCGCCAGGAACGGATTGCCCACAGATAAACCAGCTGTCACTGAAGATGTAAACATTTACCAGAAATATATTGCCAGGTAGGCCCCCTGGGGAGGAGGCTGCTGTGGAGAGAAGGTGGTAGCGGGGAGCCAGGGATGCCCAGGGACTGGGACCGTCGTCTGTCGGACCGAGTGCCCTCAGCAGTGGTTAGTGCTTCCCCCCGACTCCCATGCCCCTGCCCCAGAAGGCCCCCAGGGCGCTGCCTTGAGGACAGTCACACTACTGGTCCTGAGGAGCCTCAGGCAGCTGCACCCCAGGCAGAGCCCTCCCTCCACCACTGGCCTGGGAGCCATCCTCACAGAGCCTTGGGGTGGACGCAGGTGTCTGGGGACTGTGCCAGGGATGGGAGGGGTGTGGAGGCAGCTGTCTTAGGAATTCCCCTACTCTCTTATCCTCACCCCACTGTGCCCCTTGGCATAGTGAAAAGCAGCAGGTAAAGAACCTTAGACTTAACAAATCCCCTGCAGCAGGGCCACCTATTGCCAGCGCCTGGCTGGGCAGCATGTGGCAGGGGCAGTGTCCTGTCATGCTGCTGTTCTCCCAGGGTCACGGTCCCTCCCTGTGTCCCTCCCTCGTCTGTCTCCATCCTCTCAGCCTTGCTCTGCTCCATCTTCTCTTTATTATCGTCATCATCATTATCAGTGGCTCGGCAGATGGCCCTTTTGGCAGCTTCAGCTTAAATATTTATTTGCAAGTGGTTCTCCCCCCTTATAATTGGGTTTTTCTCTCGCTCTCTCTCCTGCAACCTCATGTTAGTGTTGGAGGGACACAGGTGAACTGAGCACCCCACCTTCTCCATGGTGGTTACAGCCCACTCACCCCAGAGCAGCCTCCCCAGGGCTGCCTGTCATTGAGGCAGGGAGAACCACATCCTGGCAGGAGCAGGTCCTGGAGAAGGAATGAGGTTTTCTGGGATGCGAGCCGTGGCAGGCAGCATGGGGTTTCTGGCTATGGAGATGACTGGGAGAGTTCCCTGTTGCGGGAAACCAAACAGATGCTGGGATTTAAAAATTCATCACTCTGGACTGTTTCAAGTGTAGAAAAAGCCCTGGACAGAGAGAGCCCTTTAACTCCTCCCAGCTCCAGTGCTCAGGGCTGGCCCCACCAGGGTCCCCAGCACCTGGCCTGGATCTGGCAGTGGGTGGTTGGGTAGCTACTGTGCCAAAGGAGGGTACCCTGGGTGTCCCTATGCTGAACCACCTGGGGCAAGTCTTCTTTGTTCACTTTGCATCTGGGGCAAGCCTGGGCCATTCCTTGCCCTGGCCTTCTCAGGCTGGACAGGCCTACCCATTGCCTGGCCCCTCCCGCTTTGCCCAGGCCAGCTCTACTCAGGGTCCTCCCACAGGGCCCAGTACACTTCTCTGGGGCAGGGGCACAGAAGAGGTGGCTGCCAAGGCCAAGGGCCCTGGAGGAAGTGTCCCTAAGGCTGCTCCCCGGAAAGAGGCCTGAGCCCACCCCCCTTCTTCCCGCAGGTTCTCAGGCAGCCAACACTGTGGCCACATCCACTGTGCCTACCAGTACCGGGAGCACTACCACTGCCTAGACCCCGAGTGCAACTACCAGGTACGGGCACTTGGCCCCACGCTCCCGGCCCAGAGCTGGAGGCTCCTCTCAGAAGCAGGACAGTTCTCAGTTATGCTCGGGCTACCTGTACCTCGGGCAGGCAGAGAGCCTGAAGGAACTACCAGCGGGAACCAGGGTTCCCCAATTCCTGCCCACAAGGCAGCTACTAGGCAGGGAGCTGTCTGCATCTTGATGACAGTAATTCAGACTCCCATTCTCTGAGAGTGTACCTTGTGCCACGGACTGTGCTAAACGGTCTGTATACCTTATCTCACTTAACCTTCACATTGACCTTAGCAGGTTGCCATTACTGTCCCATTTGTAAATGATAACACTGAGGCTCAGATCGGTTGTGTTTTATGTGCAAAGCCGCCCTTCTGGTGAGGGAGATGGGTGCAGGCAGCCTGCCCAGCTGAAGGAGCTGTCCCCCCACCCCACTCCCAGAGCCCTGGTCTTTAAGGCCTGACCTAATTCATTTGCTCCTGGGAGCTGGGAAGGAGGTCAGCAAAGGGACTATAGTTCTGGAACCTCTGGATTTGTTCCCTCCAGAGTCTAGTGTGCAGTAACTGGCTCTGGGGCAGTCTAGGCGGCCTCAACTTCGAGCTCTAGGGAGACCCAAGGGCCCCAGGTGGTACCTGGCCCCGGCATTCTTAACCATCTGTGGGCCCAGCCTCTTGCCAACCGGGCCTTCTCCCTGCAGAGGTTCACCAGTAAGCAGGACGTGATCCGGCACTACAACATGCACAAGAAGCGTGACAACTCCCTGCAACACGGCTTTATGCGCTTCAGCCCCCTGGACGACTGCAGTGTCTACTACCATGGCTGCCACCTCAATGGGAAGAGCACCCACTACCACTGCATGCAGGTACCCCTTGGGTCCCCACTGCCTGCAGGCATCCACCTCCCTGGATCCCCCCACTGCCTGCAGGCATTCTACCCCCTCTTCAGTTCCCACCACTGCAGGTACCCCTTGGCCCTCACCACTACCTGTAGGTACTCCTTCCACCACCACCATGTGGGCCACAAGGGCCTTCCTAGGCCTGGGACCTCAAAGCTCACTAAGCATGGACCCTTCACCTTCCCAAGGCAGGGCTGCCCAATGGGCAGAGGCCCTGGTTGACCAGGAGCCTCCCTTTCTCCCAGGGGCAGGTATGGCGGGCTCCCCTGGGTCTCAGGCTCGGGCAGTCTCTGGTGGGCCAGGGCGGGGCCTCCCCCATGGCCATACTTGGTGTGGGTAAAATTCAGTGAGCTGTTTATACAAATGGACATTTTTCAGGCTTTAGCACCAAGAGCAGCATTGCAAATTATTCCTGAGGAGGTTTTTGTTTAATTCTTTGTTTTAATGCCGGGCAGAGTCTGGGCTTTTTCAAGGTGTCAGGTCCAGGGAGAGCGACTTGAGGTTGGGAATAGCAGTCGTTGCCCCTCCCCCGGCATTTGTCAGGGGCTTGTTATGGCCTCTTTGAAACAACCTGGGCTGTGAGGAGAGGGGGGCTCCCTCTGGGCTCTGAGATGGTGCAGACACTGGCACGGCATGGCCTGCGGGAGTTTTCAGATTCCACTGTTTTTTACTCAATATGGCAAAGTTGCCTGCCTTGGCCCAGCTGGGGGGGAGGGGAGGGCCTTGTGCCCAGGAACCGTCCACTAAACGAGTTCCCGGGCTAAAGGTGACTGACAGGCCTCTAAATCCCTAGGAGCTATAGAGGTAGGACCGCAGACTGGGACTCAAAACCCAACACCCGCGGGGTGGGGCCCCTGCACGTGTGAGGGTCTGGGGTCTCTGGAGACAACCCAACCCTCAGCCCAGGCAGTCCCAGTTGCCCCCTGAAGCTGAGGGGTTGATAGAGGTTCTCTACTCCAGTTTCCATGCTGACCTTCAGAGTTCTCACTGGTTGAATGGTTAGGGGTGCTAAAGTTCCCCCGAGGAGGTCAGGGGTTCAAGGCCCCATGGCCCCAGCAGCACCCAGTGGGATAGCACCTCTGACCTCAGCCCCAGGGTGCCTGGACCCAGCTCTCCTGACAGCCTTTCTGGCCCACCCAGGTGGGCTGCAACAAGGTATACACAAGCACCTCAGATGTGATGACCCATGAGAACTTCCACAAAAAGAACACCCAGCTCATCAATGACGGCTTCCAGCGCTTCCGAGCCACCGAGGACTGTGGCACGGCCGACTGCCAGTTCTATGGGCAGAAGACCACACATTTCCACTGCAGGTGGGCAGTAGGCCCAGCCAGGGAGGTTTCCCAGGCTGGGGAGGGGTGGAGGCGGGGAGCCAGGCCCCTGGGGCAGCTCTGGCCCTGCCTCTTCAAGAGGAGTAAGAACAGGAGCTGAGGGCTGCTCAGATGCCCTGCTTGAGTCCCCAGCCTGGGGCTTCCAGCCCCCAGGCGGAGATAGGGCCCTGTCTCTGCTGGCACACAGGCAGCCCCCCTGACAGGCTCCTGGTGTCCCATTCAGGCGTCCTGGCTGCACGTTCACCTTCAAGAACAAGTGCGATATTGAGAAGCACAAGAGCTACCACATCAAGGATGATGCCTACGCCAAAGACGGCTTCAAGAAGTTCTACAAGTATGAGGAGTGCAAGTACGAGGGCTGCGTGTACAGTAAGGCCACCAACCACTTCCACTGCATCCGCGCTGGCTGCGGCTTCACCTTCACCTCTACCAGCCAGATGACCTCGCACAAGCGGAAGCACGAGCGCAGGCACATCCGCTCTTCTGGTGTGCTGGGGTTGCCCCCCTCGCTGCTGGGCGCCAAGGACACGGAGCACGAGGAGTCGAGCAATGATGACCTCATCGACTTCTCTGCCCTGAGCAGCAAGAACTCCAGCCTTAGCGCCTCCCCCACCAGCCAACAGTCCTCCGCCTCCCTGGCCACTGCGGCCGCCACCGCCACCGCCACCACCGAGGCTGCACCCAGCACCACCAAGCCCCCCAACAGCAAGATCTCGGGGTTGCTGTCCCAGGGCCTGCCCAGCTCCATCCCTCTGGCCCTGGCCCTCTCCAACTCGGGCCTCTCTGCCACTGCACCCTTCTTCCCCCTCCTCCCTGGCCGTGGCAGCACCTCCCTGCCAGTGGGCACCCCTGGCCTCATGGGTGCCGTGTCATCCGGGGCAGCAGCCTCGGCCACCCCTGACACGCCCACTCTTGCTGGCCCGGGAGCTGGCGACTCAGCCCCAGTGACAGCTGCCTCTACCCCGGCACTCCCAACCTCCATCATGGAGCGGATCTCCGCAAGCAAGGGCCTCATCTCACCCATGATGGCCAGACTGGCCGCAGCTGCCCTCAAGCCCTCTGCCACCTTTGACCCAGGTGAGCTGGCTGGGCCCTGCTCAGGAAGGTGGTACATCATGGACCCTGGTAGCTCCCTGTCCTCAGGTGGCAGAACAGAGCAGGCGGGTATTTGCAAGATATGTCCATCCAGCCCCTGAACCCTGGTCTCCTGCCCCCCACCCCCAACCCCCTCTTTGCTTGTCCTGAGCCTCCATCCTTTTGATTTCCTATTTGGGACCCCTTGTTCTGGCCTCCTCACCTTCTGTGTCCTCATCCATAAAGTGGGGACAGTAATCCCTGCCTCTTGCAGTGTCTTGCCTCCCGGGGTAGCTGGTAGGTCCCTCTCTGCCTTGTCTTCTGGGTCTTCCAGTGTAATTCCGGTCTCTGATGGGAAACAATCCCAGAAACCCCCAAGGCTTCGCCAGCACTGGGTAGACAGATGACCTGGAGGAGGACATGAATCCGGCCCCGTGGCAGGAGCAGGCTGCATGTCAGAAAGGCTCTCGGGGACATTCATGCCTACAGCGTCCTCCTCAGTGTGTCCCCAGCCCTCCAGGCTGCGGGGACCCCTGCCCAGCTCACCTGCCCATCAGCACTCCCCACCAGCACTTTGCACTGATGGAAGCTTCCTGTTCTTTGTGGCAGCCCCTGGCCAAATGTTTTTGAATTCTTAAAACTGGCTAGTGTGACCGAGGACTTAAATTTTCATTGTAATTAGTTTAAATGTAAATAACCACACGTGGCCAGGGGCTGCAGAATTGGACCACGCAAAGCTGGAGCCAGGCAGTGTTCACATCTCCTGTCCTTCCTCTGGCTTACTCTTGGGGGCAGTTTCTCTTCCTCTCGCCTCTCCTTCCTTTTTACTTCCCTCCTCCCTCCTTTCTTTCTTCCTATAATTTCTTAACTTTTCTGTTCTTTAGAAATTTTTTCTACTGTTTTTCTCTGGCTTTCTTCTGTCCTCTTTGTTTACCTGCTCCTCCCCTTTGTTTCACTCATCTTGATAATCTGTGGTAGCTGAATCCTGAGACAGTTTAGCTCCCTTCTGGGGGTGGCGTGTTGCATTCATTCCTTCAACAACCACTGAGGCTCCCTGGCAGCAGGGTGCTTGCCAAGAGCCAGGCAAAGAGCTGGGTACTGGGCACTCAGCGGGGAGAAAGACAGGGGAGCCCCATCCCCAGGTGCCAATGGAGGGGGAGTCATTTATCCCCAGAATAGAGGTAGGACATGGCAGAATTGGAGACTTGGCCTCCAACAATGTGGTTCTGGAACCTGTTCCATGCTCTGGCCAGAATATCCAAAACACCAAGCTTGAGGGCCTGACCCAGTCTCTGTCCATACCCCTCCTACCCCCCGCCGAAGGCTGCTTGGCAGGGATACTGGGCCCTTTCCCTGGGGACCCTGGGCAAGTGACTTTGGGAAGAACCTAGAATGTGGACTTCCGAATTTTAAAACTCCATCCCCTGGGATGTTCATTTAAAGGGTGGGAGGGGCAGGCCTGCCTGCCTTGACCACACCCCTCCAGCCTGCCCTGACCACGCCCCTCCGGCCTGCCCTGGCCACGCCCCTCAAGCCTGCCCTGGCCATGCAGCTCTGGTCCCTGTGGGCTGGATACAGGGCCCAGTCCCACTCCGCTCGGTGGCCAGACTGTCAAGTACTTTGTTTCCATTAGGACAATCTCTTTTCCCCAAAAGAAAGGTCAAATGAAGGGAAGGGGGGCCATTTGCCTTTATTTTTTAATAAAATGCCACTTGCT
This sequence comes from Tamandua tetradactyla, assembly GCF_023851605.1. Classification (NCBI taxonomy): domain Eukaryota; kingdom Metazoa; phylum Chordata; class Mammalia; order Pilosa; family Myrmecophagidae; genus Tamandua; species Tamandua tetradactyla. Next base: position 214,693,379 of record NC_135328.1, read on the forward strand.
GTCTGTGAAACAGCTCCCTGTCAGCTGTAGTGCCTTGGGGCAAATTAATATTTCAGTCACTTGGGGATTAAGGAGAAAGGCTCCGTGGACACGTTCCTGTTGGCAACTTCTTTTGCCCCTGTCCAGCTTCGCCTGCTGCGCCTTCCTCCCGCCGTGCCTGGCCTTCCCCTCACCCGCGGTCAGCAGGCCTGGCCCCTGGCCCGGGACAGCCTGACGGGCGAGGTCACGGAGTTTGAACCGCCCTGATTGGCTGTCAGCTCCAATAGCCCTGACACAGCAGATGCTCCTCCCGGGCATGCTCAGTGTAAGGCAGGGCTGTCGCCCCGGCAACAGTGGGATGGGGACTGGTGGAGGGGGCGCAGCTCCCAGTCTAGATCTGCCACTTTCCCTCAGCATTAACAGAGTCTTTAATAAAAGCCTAAGCAGCAGCCCCACAAATGGGCTATGACAGTTGGTGGAGAAAATGAAGGGCCCCCACCCCCGTCCCGGCCCCCTCCCCAGCCTCCCGCCCTTCTCCTCTAGGAGGCCCTGAGCCAGGACAACTTTGACATAATTTTGCAATAATTATCACTTGAAGAATTGCCATACTGGGATGAACGTCACAGGCGATCACGTCAGCGGGGAGAACTGCTGACCAGCAGTCAGGCCTCCCCCGGGGCTGAACTTGCCCACCTGAAGCTCCCAGCCCCTCTGACTCCCTCTTCCCTTCCCTTCCCTTCCCTGTAGGAAATGGGCAGCAGGCCCCCCCAGCCAGATTTCCCCCAGCCCAGGTGAAGCAGGAGCCCGGCGAGAATGCTGGCACCCCAGCCCCCCACGAGACTTCCCAAGACCGCAGTCTAGACCTGACCGTGAAGGCGCCCAGGTGAGGCAGAGGCCGAAGAGGCTCATGGCCGGGGGCTGCGCCACTCTGGGTCCCTGGGCTTGAAGTCCAGGCCTGGGAACCAGAACAGAGGCTCTGGGGGGCAGCCACCCTCAGAACCAGACACCAGAGGGGCTGGGGCCAACCTCCCAGGAGGGAGTCGTCCTCCTGCCCAGCAGGTGCAGCAGGCCGGGGCCAGAGCCCTGGAGACGGGCTGGGAGGGCTGAGTCTGGGCTCAGTCCCACCTCCCTCTGAGCTAAAGCCCCTTGGTTTGTGTGTTCCAGTAATGAATCAAATGGCCACGCAGTCCCGGCAAATTCATCTCTTTTATCCTCGCTTATGAATAAGGTAAGAGCCATCCATCACACGCCCCCCGTCCCCCCACCCAGAGAAATTAAAGCAAGGCTGGGGGGTGGGGGGATGTGTTTGTTTTTTAATGTTTTGCCTCTAATAAGATGAGTTTGTACCATTTAAATTTTGAGGCCATTTTTCATCGGATATAATTTCAGAGCCACTGCTTACAAATTAATTTAATGAACTGGCTGAAGAAATATATTCCAGCCTCTGACACCTTTTTTTTCCCTTCGGATGGAGGGCTCCAAAAGCTTTTCCAGAGCCCTCTAACTTCTTTCGTGCTCAGTTATTAATTTTATTTATTTATTTTATATATTTTGTTTGTTTAAAAGGGGGGGAGGGGTGGGGGGACTAAAGTGGGAGCAAAGCATCAATTTCCACTTTTCGGGTTGAGTAATGGCCTCGGACGCCTTCCGGAGAGGTCGCACCGGAATATTTATTTTAAATAATGCAGGGTCTTTGTAAATTATACATCGTCTCAAATATATTTTTCCCCTTCACATGATAAATTTGACTACCACAAGATTAATTTGGTTACAGTGCACAAGTGACTCTGGAGGAGGGAGCTGGGCCTGGGCCGACCCTGGTGGGGTGGGGGGTCCCGGCTGGGTACTTGGGGAAGTGCCGCAGCCTGCCCTCTCCTCTGGGCTCCAGAGCATTGCCGTCTCCTCCTCCTCTCCTGCTCGCTCTTTCTCTCTTTTTCCCTTCCTTGGTCACTGCCCCCTGCACCCCTCCTTTTGGTTGCCTCTGACCCCCTCGCCCTCCTGCCTCTCCCCTCCCAGGAGCAAGCAGTCTTGAGCTCACCCCATGAGGCTCTTTCCCTCCCTCCCTGCTCCTCCTTTGTGTGTCTTCTCTTGTTCTCAAGGAATTCGTAGGGGTTGTCCCCATCTCTCCTCCTGCTGCATGTGTTTTGAAAACCTTGTGGTAGGAAAATAACCTGGAAGCCACGAAGTCTGGGGAAAGATGGGTCCAAGTAGGCTCCTTGAGTCGCAACCTCAGCTTGGGCAGTGGATGTGAGCAGCGCAGGCTTGGAGGGGATGAGCCCCAAGGCTATCTGGGCCGTGAACGCCCCCCCCTCAGAAGGTCCTGTGGGGTCGGGGCAGTCTCTCTACCACCAGCATTTGGAGTTTGGTCACATAAACCCTCAGAGGCCCACAAGAGCACCTATGTCTGTCTCCTGCAACCCCTAGCATGGCCCCGTTTCTTTCACAGATGTCTCAGGGCAACCCCAGCCTTGGCAGCCTGTTGAACATCAAGACAGAAGCAGAGGGGGGTCCCCCTGTGGAGTCCTCACCCTTCCTGGGCAAAGCTGTCAAGGCCCTGGTTCAGGAGAAGCTGTCAGAACCCTGGAAGGTGTACCTGCGCAGGTAAGTGGCACACCTGCACAGGTGAGGGGCATGGCCTGGGGGGTAGCACTAGGGTGGAGGGCCAGGCCACCGGCCACATCACCCATCTGGCAGCTGGCACTCGGTCCACCGCCCACCCCAAGGAGCCCCGGGGTCTCTAACCTGCTCCTCTGGTCAGGTTTGGCACCAAGGACTTCTGCGACGCCCAGTGTGACTTCCTCCACAAGGCTCACTTCCACTGCGTGGTGGAGGAGTGTGGTGCCCTTTTCAGCACCCTGGACGGGGCCATCAAGCACGCCAAGTGAGTGGGGGTCGGGGGTGGCAGGCGACCCGGAGAAAGGCTCACTCAGACTGAGCACATCCATCCTAGCCTGGTTCGCGACGGGTGGTCAGGACGGTGGGTGGCAGGCCTCCAAGCAGCTGGCCTCCAAGTGGCTCCCAGCAGACCAAGGCTGCCAGTTTCTTCTCAGAAGATGCTGCCTTCTAGGGTTGGCTTCGTGGCCTTCTCTCACCTGCTTAGACCCCCAGCCAGGGTCCACAGGCCCCATCCTGAGGCCCCTGAGCAACAGCTGCTCCTGCTCCCGGATTCTGGCTGAAGCCGCCAGCGGCACCACAGACGGAGCTGCCTGGCCAGGCGCAGAGCCCAGCTGGGGAGCCTCAGCTCTAACCCCTTCCGAGCCACAATGTTAGGTTTTTAGATTCTCTTTGACCTAAAAGTAATGAAGTGCTTTGTAAGATCCATGGAATTGAGAAACAGAGAGCCTAGAAGTCTACTTGTAATTGAAGCCAGGATTTGTAATCATTTAAAACAGATCTTCATTGCTCTCTAAGCTGTGGATCAAGCTTTTAGGCACAGCCGCTTAGGCATCCCAGCTGCTAGTCTGCAAAAGAGTTTTCTTTGAGTATTAGAGTCCCACCTAGGAAACTTTAGAGCAGGTCCTGAAGGGAAGGGCTTCGGGAGGCAAGGCCCGCTTTCTACCCTATACAGGGAGGAGTAAGGAACAGACGCGTGCCAGGGAGGTCACAAGTCTGAAGATGTAGTTAGGGTTGTGCCAGCAGCCCACGCTCAGAAACTCAGGATGCACAGCCATTTGCTCCCAAGTCTTTCCTCCTGCTGCAGTCACTGGAGGCCTCTGGGGCCCAAAGTTGGGAACGTGGAAGGACACTGGGCCCCTGAGGCTTGTGATGGGGTTGTCCACAGGCTATAGGCCCCCTCCCCCTGTTTCGAGGTTTACCCAGCCAGGGAAGGGCTCACCAGTGTGGGGCCCTCGCAGCTCTCCCACCTGAGACCTCCGTCTCCTGCTTCTTGCAGCTTCCACTTCCGCACAGAGGGAGGAACAGCAAAAGGGAACGTGGAGCCTTCCTTCCCAGCTGCAACTGCTGAGACCAAACCTTCCTTGGCCCCCTCGTCCCCTCCGGCACCTCCTGTGAGCACAGCTGCAGCCTCCTCTCTAGAGGGGCCCACTCCCAGCCCGGCCGCTGTGCCTTCCACCCCTACCCTCCTCGCCTGGAAGCAGCTGGCTTCTGCCATACCCCAGATGCCTCAGATCCCAGCATCAGTGCCTCACCTGCCTGCTTCACCCTTGGCCACGACTTCTCTAGAAAACGCCAAGCCCCAGGTCAAACCCGGATTCCTCCAGTTCCAGGAGAAGTGAGTCCCTCAATGAGCTGGGAGTCCTGTGTCCCCTGTGTGTCTTGGGAGTTAGGTGCTAGCAAGGGCAGCCAAGGAAGCCTGGCCCCTCCTGCTGCAGAGTTAACACTGGCCACCCCCAGCCTCTCTGGGATGTGGTTGGTGTCTTCTAACCAAAGATGCTGCTGCTCTCTCAGTGCCAGTCCCTGGAGCAGGCTGGCCAGGGCTGAGGGTGGTGGAGGTAGTGGCCACTGCTCCAGATGGGGCTGGTGGTGGTGCTGCAAGGACCAGCCTGGGTCGGGGGAGTGCTGGTCCTCACCCTGTAGGGGACCCGAGTTTGCCTTTGGGCTTCTCTGCTGGCCACCTCTGGCTCATGTCCACGAGTGCAGTCTCTGTGGGGCATATGAGGTCCCTCTCCAGGCCCACACCTTGCACACTGGTCCAAGCTCTCAGGGGTGGAAGGGACCTTCCTTAGTGGATGGTGGTGGCTCCTGGTGGCGAGAACGGTGACTTTGTATTGCAATGTGTGCACCATGTCTTCCTGTTCTCAATAAAAGTAATAAATTGGATGTGAACATATATCTCCTGAGTGGCAGCTGTTCTCCCTTTTTAAGCACCTGGAGCTGAGCCCCCACATGCAAGGAAGCCCACACTCCTTCTCCATCCTTCCTCAACCTTCCCCTCCCCCATTTACCACCCCCAAGTTGCTGTCCTCATAGTTCCCCAGACTTGCTTAGCATCCCTGCCCGGGGTCCTCATAGGGGACAGCAGTGTTGCTGGGCAGAACAGAAAGCTGGAGCCATGGCAATGCTCTTGATCCTGGGGGCCAGGGCTCTAGGAGCAGGGGTCTCTGCTCACAGTTCCTTGCAGCCTCACACTCGCCCCTGCCAACCTGTTCAGCTGGGTTGTGAGGTTCTCTGGGTGGGCACTGCTGCCCTGAGCTGACCCCAGGGAGCTCTAGCAGCCATGCGCCTCAGTAGGGTCCGACACCAGGCACACGTCCATTTGCCAAGGCCCCAGGAGCAGAGCTTCCCAGTAGCACTGCCCACCCATCTGCAGCCTGTCTGTCAGTTACATCCAGGCCAGCGCCTGTGCCATGCCAGCCAGGCCCTTCCTGGCCTTCTGCCAAGGGCTGGCAGCACCAGCCTTCATTCTCATATTCCAGAAGTTATTGCAGCCATCCTTATCTATAATCCTGAGGTGTGGCCGTGGAAACTACATGTCCCAGCATGCAACGCTCCGGGCAGCCTACATATTGCAATTTCTGATGCACTATGCAGCGCTCTAAAAGGGGTCAGGAATGCATGCTGGGATCTGTAGTCTCCTCCTGCTGAACCATCCTGTTGAGCAAGAGGGCAGCCCTGGAGCTGCTCCTCTCCATTACCCCACTGGTGACCGGGGAGCAGAACTCCAATGCAAGCAAGTGTCTGGGTAGCTGAGAGGAGGGCTCCAGGAATGCCAATGACCTTCTGGCTGTGGTTTCATTCCAGTGATCCTTGCCTTGCGACGGACTGCAAGTATGCCAACAAGTTCCACTTCCACTGTCTCTTTGGGAACTGCAAGTATGTCTGCAAAACCTCCGGCAAGGCCGAGTCCCACTGCCTGGACCACATCAACCCTAACAACAACCTGGTGAACGTGCGCGACCAGTTTGCTTACTACTCTCTGCAGTGTCTCTGTCCCAACCAGGTTAGTGGGGCGGGCAAGGGCTCGGGCCTGCGAGGGGCGGGGCAGGGCCCAAAGAGGGGCTCCTCCTGCTGGCCAACGTCTGTTTCTTACACCACTAGACGCTGGACAGGACACTGTCTCCCTTGGGACACCTGGTGGCTCTGGGCAGGGGTCCAGATTGGTGCTGCTTTGATGATGTCTGTTATTTTGTCCTCAGCCTCAATGGTGACCAAACGCAGGGCAGCTACTCTGTGTGCAGCTACTCTTGCTCATCCTAGGACCACCCACAGCCTCTTTCCCTGGAAGCATGGTGTTTCAAATAGGCCCCTTGGACAAATGAAGGGATTGAACTGTCTGCAGCAGCCAGAAAGGGCAGATCAGAATTGTCTGGGAGGTCTCCTCCCCAGACTGGCAGAGGCTGTGAGGGGAGCCCATGGAGGCATCTGAAGTGAGAGTGCTGGGATAGATTAGTGGTGTCTGCCATGGGCTTGGGACCCCAGGGGTGGCAGCATACCCTGTGAGCTATGCTGGTCAAATGACCAAAGGGACCCTCTTCTTTTAAAACATGTGAAAGGTCTTTACACACCCGTGTTTTCTGATTCTGAGCATGGAAGAGTACGTGTGGAAAGGACCCACCCAGCCCAGAGGGCTGGGGCAGGCAGTCACTGGAGCTCATGGAGGGTGCTGGCCGGTCCTGACCCACGCCTCCTCCCTGCCTGCAGCACTGCGAGTTCCGCATGCGCGGCCACTACCACTGTCTCCGCACTGGCTGCTACTTTGTAACCAACATCACCACCAAACTGCCATGGCACATCAAGAAGCATGAGAAGGCCGAGCGGCGGGCAGCCAATGGCTTCAAGTACTTCACCAAGCGTGAGGAGTGTGGACGGCTAGGTACTGGTCCAGGCAGGGCACTGCCCAGTGGGGAGGGTGCCACCTCCCCTGGTGATCCCCTCCTCTAATACTGCCCTCACCCCCGGCACCACTTTTCCAGTACCCCCTCCCCTGGCACCTTCTCCTATCCCTGCCATCACCCTGACATCAGGTCCCATCTTTTGTTAAAGACACCACAGCTACCATGGGCCAGGGGTTGTCAAACTTGTAAAACAGTCAGAACCTGAAAGGCCGAGGAAAACAGTAAGGGTAACCCAGAGCCCCCCATCTCCATCCTCCAGAGGCTACCCAGGCCCTCCTCAGTAGCTTCAGGGCTTGGTTTGGTTCTTTTTCCTTTTCTTTTCAAGAGGGACAGCAGGGAGGTCCCAGGAGTTCGTAAATGTCTTTCCATGACTTTGATCAAATGGTCCATGGCTCAGTCGTTGGTCATTCATTCTGGCCAGCGGACACTGCCTGAGGAGCTCCTCTGTGACTGGCTCTGCCCTTGCAGGGGTGGTGGTGGCAGCGACTGTAGCTGAGGCTCTTGGAGCACCTGCTGTGTGCGGGGCTCTGGGTCTGGCACTGGGGATCTGGTGAGGGCAATGACGCCTGCCCTGGGCCCAGTCAAGAGCATCTGTGACCTGGGGAGCCCCAGAAAGGAGGCAACCAGGAGGCTGAGGCAGGCCAGGCAGACACCTGGGCCGCCTGTGGTGGTGCAGGTAGTGAGGTCCCAGGGTCTCTGGGAAGAGGCAGGAGGCACTGCCTGCTTGGATTGGTCCTGCCATAGGCCAAACAGTGAGACACTGGAAGTCAACTGTTGGAAAAGAAAGGAAGCCCATCTCTCCTTCAAGTATTAATTCAAAAAAAAGAACTCATGGTCAGAGAAAGGTCTGATAACCATGGCAGCAGGTGTCAACACTTGGTGGCCTGTGCTGTACTGGGCTCAGTTTACAGATGTCAGGGTATTTTGTAGTTGCCGTTATTTACTCAACTTTTGGTTGTTTTTTGTGGTAGCTGGGGCCAAACAAAGCTGAGGGATGATATAAGACACCTGGGCAGCCTGCTGCCATGGTGATGGGCAGGCCTTCACCTGCCCTTTGCTGATACTGTTTCAATCCCGCCTGCTCTATTTGTTCCCCATGCCAGAGCCAAGCAGAGGTAGGTGGGGGCTGGTGGCCTGTAGCCACCCAAACAAAATCTGGAAGGACAGGCAGTTCCCTGGACATCCCACCTCTCCCCAAACCCAGATGTGGGAACTCATAGCTTGCCCTCGAGGTCGCTGTCCTAGTGGGCGGAGTCCATTAGGGTCCCTGGCACTGGAGCCTGTGGACCTCTCTATGTGTGGAGCTGGGGACAGGGGCCAGCCTGCCATTGCCACATGCCCCCAGGCGAGGCCGGAGGGGGAGCCCAGTTGCCAGGGAGCCTAGTACGTACGTCCAGCGGGGAGGGGTGGGCAGGCTTCAGGCCTTCCTCAAAGGAGCCCCACCACTGGGGAATACTTACCCCGGGCACCCTCGGCCTCATGGGCCACAATTCCCCGTGCCCAGGACAGTCAAACAGCCCGGTGGGCCCGTGAGCATTGCCTTTGGGAGCTCACAGCAGGCGTTGTGTCCATAGGCTGCAAGTACAACCAGGTGAACAGCCACTTCCACTGCATCCGCGAGGGCTGCCAGTTCTCCTTCCTGCTCAAGCACCAGATGACGTCCCACGCCCGGAAGCACATGCGCAGGATGCTGGGCAAGAACTTTGACCGAGTGCCCCCCACCCAGGTTAGAGCACTGTGCAGCCGGGCCAGGGGGGCGTGTCACTGCTACCCTGGGTTGGCTTCCAGGTAGGCCGCACGACCTGAAGTGACAGCCTGCCCCTCAAGGGTAGCACAGCTTCCAGCTCAGCTTCCTTAGGGACTCGCTCTTGTTTTCAGGGTGCCCCTAGCCTGATGGACCCTGAAACAGATGAGTATATGGATTACACCGGCTGCAGCCCGGGGGCCATGTCCTCAGAGTCGTCCACCATGGACCGGAGCTGCTCCAGCACCCCCGTGGGCAATGAGAGCACCGCCGCAGGTGAGCTGGAGTGCCGGGAGGGACTTCAGGCACCTGGGAGCATCCAGCACTGCTTGGTCCATCTGGGGACAGAAGGTTTGTGGTCCAGTAGCCTCAAAGGAGGACAGGCTGGTCACTGAGGCCACCTCCCACTGTCTGGCCCACCTCCCCAGCATCTTGCCCCAGCAGCCTCTCCTCTGCAGGGTTAACCCTTGACTTCTGGGAAAGAAACCTGGGTCTCTCCTCTCCAGCTAGAGTTAGAGAAGGCTGCAGTGTAGCCCCTCAGCCAGGGGAGGCAGGAGGGCTGGACCTCCCTCCGGCCAGTTGTCCCTGCCCCTCTTCAGGCTCTTCTACCGTCATCCCCAGCCGGGTCCCAGGCCCCAGAGCAGGGGTTCTGCTCCGGGTGGGTTTGGCACAGGCTGCCTCTAGCCTCCCACCATAGCCTTTGTCCCACACTGCCTCCTCCCTCCCGTTTGATTTGCTCTCTTCTTTGTCACACTTCTGTCTGTCCCTCATCTGTCCACATATTTTCGTGTCATACTTGTTTCTGCCATTGGGTTTCTCATTTTGGTTCTTTCTGTTTGTTTGTTCTTTGTTTTGGTTTTCTTTTTTTTTTTTTTTTTTTTTCTGCTTTTCTCCACCCTCTCCAGGCTGCCCGGCTCCTCCTCCTCCTCCTCTTCCTCCTCCTGCTGCTGCTGGTGATGAGGCTGCCCACGGCGCTCCGCCGCCCCCACCGACTCCATCCTTTCCCCCGGCCATGCTCCGGCCGCCCCTCCCCTCCCTCCCATACCTCTTCTCTCCGTCCTGTCTCTCATACTCTCTGCTCAGAGCCACCCTCGGCGCCCACCGGGGCCTGGCCCAGCCCATCAGCAGCCCGCCCAGCTTCCCGCCCATCACTGCCACTCCAACTCCAGTAAAAAGCGACATCCCCCTAGTTCAGGACGCCGCAGGTAACTGGCACATACGTGCTCACCAGTGTGTGTCGCCCCTCCAGCCCCTTTCTCACGGCCAGCCAGCCAGGCACCCCCCCAGACCAGACATCCTGGTCTCTATCCCGGGACAGTACTTCATGGCACTTGCTCAGTGCTGGGCAGGGCAGAGGAGCACAGCCCAAGCTGAACGTCACTCCCGGGGTTCCCCAGGGAGGTGCTCGGCCTCAGCAACCGGCCTCGCCCCCAGATTCCTATGGGACTCCCCATGGGACCTTGCCTTCTTTGGCCCTGAGCAAGGCACAGCCTGTCCCTGCTCTCAGGGGCTCACCTGATGTTAGAGTGGAGCAGGAAATGCAATGCGGCCTGGGTCTCCCATGTCTAAAAGGTCCTAATGCCAGACTGATACCCCTCCACCCCTAGCCAAGCCAAGCAGGAATAGGCTCTCCCTGTCTCCTCAGACCCAGGCAGTGCTCCTACTCCCATCTCTGGGACCCCATGGGGATGGGTCTGCTTTCCCCTGCCCCTTGGGTATAGTCATCTCCCCAGCTCTGCCTCCTCTTCTGTTCATTCTTTCTTTTCCTTCTTCCTGAGTCCTGGGCCCCGTGCAACCCTGGGAGATGGCAATGAGCAGGGCAGATGGGCCCCCACCCTCATGGAAGTCAGTTCATTGCAAGCTCTGTGGCCACCATAACCAGACCCTGGGACTTCAGGCCTGAGCCCCTCCCTTGTCCCCGCCTGTGTGCCCCACCCCATTGCCCTCCAGGGTTGGGTGGAGGGGGTGGTCATGGCGGCCAGTGTCCCTGACAGGCTCTAGGAGTGCCAGGCCTATGTGGGGGAAGCTGGGTGGCTGCCTGCCTTCCTCTGGGTGGTTTTGTAGCTTCTGGAGGAGGGGCAGGAATGCCAGGACCCGCAGCCACTCGTGCAGCCAGCACGAGGCTGGTCTTCCCCTGACCCTGTAGCTGCAGAGGCCATGGGTGCCACCCACCCCCAGAAAGGGGTAAACAAAGCAAAACCCCCACTCCCTCCATTCACAGGGCAGCCTTGACAATGGGCCTCTTACGCCCCATGTGCAGTGGGGTTCAGGAGGAAGGCACAGGTGGGTGCCTGTCCCTGCATGAGCCCCTGCCCCAGCCTGGGCCCAGGTGGGGTGGCTCTGAGCAGGGAGAGCTGAGGCCTGACTTCTCACGTCTGGCTCCTCAGCATAGCTGCTTCTGCTCTCCTGGCTCACCTTAAAGAACTTTCTGGAGCCACGAAGAAGGGAGTGTTCCTCAGGGCAGGGAGTTGCTGCCCCAAACAGCCCTGGGGCTCTGGGCACCTTGCTGCGAGCAGGCTAGTCCCCATGGCAGACAGGCGGACGGCGGGCGGAACTGGTTAGCCAGCAGGAGAAGGAGCCGGCCTGTCCCTCATTAGAGGCGGGCGGGAGATGGAGTCCTGGCCCCCATCCAACGTGGGTAATTACACTCTGCCGACCTAGATTCCCCCTTCAGCTTCAATTAGTGCTAGGACGTGTCTTCACTTCCCACCCAAACTGGCCAGGAAGCAGCCCCCGCCACATCCCCACCCCTCTCCAGCCAGCTGCACTGACACCCCAGGGCGGCCCCTATGCGGTCTTCCTGCAGACGTGGGATGACGCCAGGGGAAGCCTTGGTGTGGGAGATGAGAGGGGGAGGCCCCCAAAACCCGGGAAGCAGAGGAGTTGTCCACATATGCTGCCCTCAGGCCACCGTGCCAGGCTCGAGTGCCCTGCGTCACTGCTCCTGGAGGGGAGTCCCCGGGGGCACCCTTTCTGCACTGACCTCCCCCCCCCCGCCCCTCCCCCAGGGAACACCATCTCCATGCCGACAGCCTCAGGGGCCAAAAAGCGCTTCTGGATCATTGAGGACATGTCGCCGTTTGGCAAGCGGCGCAAGACTGCGTCCTCCCGCAAGATGCTGGACGAGGGCATGATGCTGGAGGGCTTCCGGCGCTTCGACCTCTACGAGGACTGCAAGGACGCGGCCTGCCAGTTCTCGCTTAAGGTCACCCACTACCACTGCACGCGCGAGAACTGCGGCTACAAGTTCTGCGGGCGCACGCACATGTACAAGCACGCGCAGCACCATGACCGCGTGGACAACCTCGTGCTGGACGACTTCAAGCGCTTCAAGGCCTCGCTCAGCTGCCACTTCGCCGACTGCCCCTTCTCGGGCACCAGCACGCACTTCCACTGCCTGCGCTGCCGCTTCCGCTGCACCGACAGCACCAAGGTCACGGCGCACCGCAAGCACCACGGCAAGCAGGACGTGATCAGCGCCGCGGGCTTCCGCCAGTTCAGCTCGAGCGCCGACTGCGCCGCGCCGGACTGCAAGTACCGGCTCAAGTGCTCGCACTTCCACTGCGCCTACCCGGGCTGCCGCCACACGGTCGTGGGCATGTCGCAGATGGACTCGCACAAGCGCAAGCACGAGAAGCAGGAGCGCGGCGAGCCGCCCGCAGGGCCACCCGGCGCCGAGGGCCCCGCGCCCGCCACGCTCAGCCTGGACGGCTCGCTCACCCTGAGCGCGGAGCCCGGCGCCTCCCTGCTCTTCCTGCAGACGGCCGCTGCCGGCCTGGGCCTGGGGCTCCGCGACGCGGGCGACCCCGGCCCGCCCGACGCCGCGCCCGCGCCCCCGCGCCCCCGGGACGGCCCCGCCGCGTCCGGCCCCGCCGGCGAGTCCTCGCAGGAGGACGAGGAGGAGGAGGAGCTGGAGCTGAACGAGGAGGAGGCCGAGGACGACGACGAGGACGAGGACGACGACGACGACGAGGACGACGACGACGAGGACGACGACGAGGAAGACGACGAGGACCTGCGCACTGACTCGGAGGAGTCGCTGCCCGAGGCGGCGGCGGCCGAGGCGGCGGGCGCGGGGGCGCGGACCCCAGACCTGGTGGCCCTCGGCGCCGCCGCCCCCGGCCCCGCGCCCCCTGCCGCTGCCGCCGCCGCCGCCTCCTCGCCGTAGCCGGCCCCGCGCGCGGGGGCCTCGGAGTGTCAGTGAGCAGACGCGGCGCCTCGGAGCGCGCTCCGGCCTCCCGGCCACCGCCCCGGCCCCGTCTTTACTGTGGGACACGAGCCTTGGGGCAGGAGCGCCAGCGGCCTGCCGCATCTCTTCTAGGTCCGCTCCCCGTATCTTGCCTCTTTATTATATTATTATTATTAATTTTTTAAGAAATGATATTTATATGTAAAGCTTCCTTCTGTACAAAGCTAGTCCGGGCCGGCGGCGGGGGGTGTTCAGGGCTCGGGGCTTCCGCCCTCCCCCCGCCCCACTCCGCCCCGCCCCGTCCCGCTCCGCTCGGGCCGCTGGCCCCACCGGTGCTCCTGGCCCGGGATCCGTCTCAGGACAGAGGCAGGAGGCCTCCCTCTGGTGCTCCCGGGCCGCCCCGCGCCGCCCGCAGCCCCGCCCGGAACGCGCGCAGCTCCGCAGCCCGAGGACAGGGGCTGCCGAATGACCCTTTTCTAGCTGAAGTTTGGGGATCTTCTTCTTCAGGGAAATAGAAGGTGCTCTTGTTCGGGGTGGGAACGCGGAGCCGGGGTCCCCAAGGGGCGAGGCGGGGCACAGACACCCGGGCAGCCTGCTCCGAGCGCTCCTCCGGACCCCGCGCCCCACCACCACCCCCGCGGGAATTCTCATTGCTCAGGACTGGGGCCCCCACTGCTAAGCACGGGGGACAGGCGGCCCCGTGGAATCTGGCAGGGCCTCCCATGGGTGCAGCTAAGCCCCTCCCTCCTGGCTCAAGGGGGTGGGCGGGTTAGAAGGCCCGGGTGTCACTACAGGGGACCGAGGACGCAGCCTCTTGGAGTCAGCAGGGAGCTGGCGCTCCGCAGTTGCAGGGCCCTGGCGTCTGCTCCCCGAAGGCTGGGCTAGGGAAGGAGCCCCCACTTGTCTCTTTTAGCAACTCCCAGCGCGAAAGGGAAACTGAGGCTGTGTCCAAAAAAGGAGAAGCAGCCAGCGGGGTGCTGAGGGGGCAGGCCAGGGCTCTCAGCCACCCTGGTTGGTGCAGACAAGAAGGATGTGACTGGGGCTTTAATATTCAAAATGGGGGGAAAAGATACGAGAAAGTTGTACAGTATTTTTCCTGTAAAGGTTATTCTACATAGAACAAAAAGATTTAAAAAAATAATAATAAATGAATGAATAAAGCAGGTGGGTGGCCTGGCCTCCAGACAGCCGAGGTTGGAGAACTCGTGCGATTCCTCCTGCAGGACTTTGTTTAGCGTTTATTTTAGAGGCCTTAACAGTTTGAGGCTGGCTGATTTCACACTAGCACTGATGGGAGCTGCGTGATTCCAACTTTTAACTTGAATTTTGTAGAGACAAGAAGGACTCTTACTGTTAATACAAATGTGTAGTTAATTTAACACTTGAGTTTTTCTCTCGGTTATGTGTGTGGCTTTATAGGGTTATTTTCTGTTTGTTTTTTCCTTTTGTTTGGGATGCTTCTTTGCTAGTGCGCCCCTACCCAGATTCGATTCCCTTTTCCATGGAAACCAGGAGGGGCCCCACCTGGCCAGCCCTGCCATGGCCAGCAGCTCTGAGGTCCACAGGGACCAGGGGGCGGCCCAGCTACCAGCCTCCTCTTCTCTCGTTCTCTTCGCTCCACGGCCGCCAGCTGGGCCCAGGTTGGACCCTGAGACTCAGCCACAGGGAGAGAAGCGGCTCAGCCAAGGCGGGTGGGCTGTCAGCCAGAGCCCCCTCCCCAGAGGTCTCCAAGGGGAGCCCTACCCAACGGCGCTGGGGGGGGGGGGGAGGCAGAGGTTTACTTTCTCGTATTTCTTTCTTTTTGTCCTCTTGGCTGCCCACGGCCAGAAAGCCAGACCATCTGAACTGGAGAGCAGGGAGGGAAGAGAGGCCAGGCAAGCGAACTGATGCGCTGGGAAAGGAAAGCGTCCTCTAAAGCAGCCCCTGCCAGAGCCTCCCGCATTCTGTGGGCACCACGTGCTGCTGCTGCGCGCTCGCCCAGACTTGGGGACCCACCGCGGAACAGGACGTCTGTGGAAGTTCTCTAAAGGAAAACAAACAAGCAACATTTTCAATGTAGCAAAATCAAACAAAAAAGAGAAAAGAAGATGCCGACAGTGCGAAGTCTAGCCTTTTGTAAACTTCATATTGCACACTAGGACTATAAGCCATTGCTAGCTCATTTTGAATTTTAATGTGTAATTTTTGTTTTATTTTCTTTCTGTGGGAAAAACAATGCTTGATCCACCAATGCTGTTTTTAATGTTTTATAACTATGTATGTGTATATATATAAATATAAAATAATATGTATGCACATATGTGTGTGTATATATCTATATGTATATACATATATAGATATATAGAGATATATAGAGAGTTTTGAGACAAAAAAATGCAGAAAGTGAAAACGGAACTGAACAGTGTGTGCTCTGATTACTTGAATCTGGTCTCCTCGGCACCTGCGTTATTAAGAACTGAATATTTTTCCACTTGAATTTAGTGCTATTAGAAATTTAATATATGTGTTTTATTTATTTGATTTTTTTTTTTGCATGACTGATGCAAGGTTTGACATTTTCACTCAATAAAAACTGGAAAAAAAATCTATCAAGTTATCTTTGATTTGTAAAGTCACCCCAGAGGTGGGACCTGACATAAACCTGGGCCCGTCCCATGTGCCCCTGGAGGTAGGGGAGGAGTCACCCTTCAGCCCCTGGCTGGGAAGGGGGGACAGGCCAGTTTTGCCTCTGGGCACCAGGTCACGCCCTCCTGGGTTGCTGAGGACAGATGGTGGGGAGCTTGGTCTGCCTGGCTAGGAGGCCCCCCCAAGCCCCGCTGGGCACCCCTGCATGAAGCTCAAGGGCCACCCCTCGAGCCCGCTTGGATGCTTTGTGTCTTGGACAAAGGGGTGAGGGCCTCCCCAGGACCCCCACCCCGGCAAGTCCCTCCTCTCCAATCCGGGGCGACGGGGCAGGCGCTTGGCAGGGACATCCCACTGCCTCCTCCCTCGTCTCCTTCCTCCTTCCTGCAGGGACCTGCCCAGGCTGGGAACGGCGCGTACCCGGATCCGATCCGGATGCTGGCGCGGCTCCTGCCTGGAACACGAAGTGGCAGAGCCAGAGGGGGCCGATCCTCGAGTCCGGAGCCACTGGCACCACGGCTGGGGGCACCACTGGGGGCGCGGGTGGAAGAGCGCCAGGCCCAGGGGCCCCAGAAGCCCCCGTTAGGCCTAGACCAGAGGGCAGATCTCCTCGCCCCACCCTTGAGTTGGGGCGTCACCCCCTTTGCCTTGGCACTCTTCTAATAGTGACCCATTTTCTCATCTCCACCATCTTGCCAGGCCCGGCCAGGGCTGACCAAGGCAGAGGCGTGACAGTGCCCTGGGGAGAGGCGCGGGTGGGATCCACTGTATCTTCCTCTTGGAGGTGCCTGGGCGCCTGCAGGGAGGGGGGCGTGAGCCACCTGCCTGGGGAGATGGCCCAAGGGGCTCCCGGGCAGCCTCTCCTCTCCCTCGCGGGGGTGGCAGTGCCTGGGCACCGGGGACAGGTAAAGTGGGGGCCATGGGAGCCCCGGGGGGGAGCAGCTCCCGGCCCGCTCGGTGTCATTTCCACTGCAAAAGCCCTTTCCTCAGCCAGCCCAGCGCAGGAGGCCCTTCCCTTTTCTTCTTTCCTCCTGGAACGCAGCCCACAGGCTATTTACATAAATATGTTTGTAACAGACACGAAAATATATACTTTTTTCTGTCTTATTAAAACGTTCAAGTTGGAACTCGCCTATTGTTTGTGGATATCTTGATTCTGTTAAATAAAACAGTGACTAATTTATGGTATAAAACACAAGTTCAACAAATTAAAACCATTATTGGAGCTTCACAGGCCCTGGTGAGCTGAGCAGCCTTCCCATGGGGCGGGGGTGAGGCAGGAAGCCAAGTCGCACCCCAGCTAGGAGTGGGTGTGCAACCACAGGGCTCCCTCTGGATGCTGGAGCGGTGGGCAGCAGGTCTGGGCCCCCAGAGGTTTTGGGGGACAGCCAGAGCTGGGGGCAGCTGCTGGGCCCCTCTGCTAGCTCTCAGGGGCTCCTGCGACTCGCGGTACTTTGCTGACCTTGGTCAGAGACCCCTGCCCCTGAGCTGCCCTTCTGCCAAGGCAGACTGAGGAACAAGCGGACCAGGGCCCAGGATCAGGGGGGGTCACAGGCGACCCCGTCAGCAGAGAGAGCCTCAGGGGAGTCTGAGACAGCAGGGTGGCACGCCCCGTTCAGCTCTCTGCTCCCAAATCTCAGGCGCTGCCCAGACCAGGGCAAAGTGATGTGTCCACCCAACTTCATCAGGCACAGCGTCCACCCCGCCAGGAGTCAGGGAGAGGAGCCTGGGTGCTGGAGAGCTGCCGCAACAGGTGGTGCCCCACCCTGGGGTGTGGAGTGGGCCCGAGCCGACGACACTCCCTGTGGCTTGTAAGGCTCAGTAGGAAATGCAGTAAAACATGTTTTCATCCTGGGATTTAATTAGCTGCGGTGGTGTGATGCTCTTACACCCGAACTGGGGCAAATTCAAGAGTTTTGTAACCTCCTGGAAAGAGCCAGAACCAGCTGCACAGGCTCCTGGTTGAGCTCGGTAGCTGCCCACCTCCTACAGACCTGGCCCGGCTCGGGTGCTACCAGCAGCTTGAGTCAGCCGTGGGAGCCCAGCCGTGGCATGTGGGAGGGGGCTTGCCCCCGGCCCGCCTGGACCCCAGCCACCAGGCAGCCCCCTCTGGGCAGCAGATCCAGGCCACTGGGCAAAAGCAGGTTGACCATCGCTGTTGTGACAGGTGGCCCTGGACCCAGGCAGTTTTGGCCCAATGCCAGGGATAGCGTGGGTTCGGGAATGGGCTCCCTCAGCCGGGCTGGAATCGTGGATGGGGAGCTGGCCCGGGCCACCCTCACTGGGAGGTGCCGCCCCACCCTCTGGGCAGCAGGACAGGGCAGCCAGCTCCCAGGAGCGCACAGCCAGCTCAGGAGCAGCCAAATCCAGCCACTCGGCCACCTGGAAGCCCCACTCTATCCGAGGGAGACCCTGTGGCCATGGAAAGTCCGCTGCACCCTGAAACTTCCCGCCTGAAATAGCCTGAGGCCTGGGGGGGAGGAGGCTCCCGTGCTCAACGGTGTTTCCCAACACGGCCCTGTCGCTTTAAAGAAGCTCCTTCCAGGACTTGTCGTGGAGGAAGCAAAGGCTCCCGGCATAGCCTTCTGAAATTGTAATCAAGTCTCATCTATTCTTCTAAAAGAACACGAACTGTAAAGTGCTGGATGAAAGTAAACTATTAAAGATTTGTTCATGACCGTTGGCTGAGGTTTCAAACTCGCTTGGCGGTAGAGAGAGCGGGAGGGAGGTGGAGCCGGTGCCCCAGAGAGCTGCGGGGTGGACCTGGGACGCGGGCGGGGACGGGGCCCCACGCCCGGTGACCGCGCGGGTCTCGGTGGACCAGCCCCTGCGAGGGCAGGCGGGGGCGACGCGTCCACACAGCGCCGGGAGCGTCTGCCCAGCGCGTCCCTCGGCCCGGCCGCGGCGGGGGGCCTGGGCCCCCTCCCTCCCCACTTCCTCCCCCGCCCCCCGCGGGAGCAGGTGCCGCTCGGCCCGCGGCGGGTGTCGCCCCAGCTGCCCGGGGAGCCGCCTCCGCCGCCCGCTGTCTGGGGCCTCCGACCGTCTTCTTGGGGCGCCTTGGCAGAAGCAACTTTAAACAAACAGATGAAGAAACACGAAGGATTCAGTCAGCTCCTGAGGAGGAGGTGGTCCCGCCCGCCCGCGAGCATCTCCCGGGGCTGGGGGTGGGGCCGGGGCCGGGTGGGCGGGGCCTGGGGCGGGAGGGTCCAGCGAGGGTCCAGGCCGGGCCGCGGCGGGAGGCGGCGAGTCGCGGTCCGGGGCGCAGCTCCAGTCTCACTGGGTGCGCGGGTGCGCGGGTGGCGCAGGACGGACGCGGCTCACTGCCCGGCAGCCCCGCAGCTGCGGGAGCCCCGGCAGGAGGCGCCTCCTGTTCGCTCCAGAACGGAGGGGCACCACGTGCCGCGAGGGACCGTGGAAAGGGAGCCCCCCTCGCCCCTCTGCGTTGACTGGATTTTGAAACATCGGATCTGGACTTCTTCCCCGACTTGGAAAAAAACTCACCGTGGTTTGGTACCAACTCAGACCCCCGCCCAGGGCGCTGCCTCCCCTGACCCCCCCTCCCAGAGGACAGGGGCTGCGAGGGCCAAGGGGAGCCCCGGGCTTCCCGGCCTCTTCTGTAGGAGGCAGACAGTCGGCCAGTTATACCCGGCAGTCCCCCGATGTCCGTGGCCACCTTGCCCATCCCCGGGCCTGGCCAGGTGAGGGCCCCCCTCCCGCCCCGGCATGCCGCCCCGGGGTTAGGGAGCAGGCATGCCGCCCCGGGGTAGCCGACGAGGCCCCTGGCCGAGGGGAGGCCGCTGCGTCCCGGGGCCCCCAGCACACTGGGCCCTTCCTTTTCCAAAGGGCACTTTACAAAAATACATTGTAATTGAGTTTAATAATCTCTCCCTTCCAGAAAGGGCCTGACAGGCGCTGCCTGTTGCTCACTTCTGCCCCATTCCAAATATTTTTACCTTATTTGGATGAAATGCATTATTTTTCTAATGAAAGACTTTTTTTTTCCAAAGGGCTGTTTTCCCTCCGACCAGCAGCTGCCTTTATTAGGCAGCGCTCACGCGTTTTGGGGAGGGGTTTTTCTCTCCCTGAAATCACGCCAGCCTCTCTGCACTCAATAGCCGAATTCGGTGCTCAGGACCCACAGGGGCAAAGGGCCCCTGCGCCCCAGGTTTCTGCCCTTGAGCCCCAGGACATGGCAAATCCACTGACCCCTAGGCTGGAAAACCCCACCCCCACACCCCGCATGATGCGTCTGCTTCCCCCACCCCTGGATTCCCCTCTTGGTGGTCCCAGCCCAGGAGGGAGGAATGGTGGCCGGAAGGGAGATGGTCCCAGGGGCCCCACAAAGCGTGGCCAGGGCCGACCTCAACAGCTCCAGCCTCAGCCCCGGGGCATCTGCCCTCTGGCTCCCCCTGGGAGGAGGGACCTTGGAAAAGTGACAGTGATGGCCACTGGGCACCAAATTCAGGGGGGCCACCCCCAGGAACCATCCTGCTCAGGGCCCGGTGCTGCTTCTCACCGTGGGGGACTGCGGCACAGCAGGGCAGAGGTGGGGGCACCCCAGGCTCCAGCCCGCAGAGGCTGGGACAGGGCCCGTCCCGTGGGAGGCTGAGGGCCGCCCTAGGCCAGGTAAGCAGCCCCTGGGGGCCGAGGGACCTGGGCTTCTTCAGGGACAGCCTGGAAGCTGGGGAAGGAGAACACAAGCTGCAGATTCAAGCTGGGCTCTGCCTGTCCCTAGGAAATACTGGGCTGGGAAAGGAAAGGACAGGAGGAAGGGCACAGGAGGTGGTGGGCATCAAAGGCAAACCCTAAGGGCCAGCGGCCAGTCCAGGGTGACGGACACTCCCGGGCTCAGGGAGAGGAACCTATAGCCGCGCCCCTTGGCGCTGGTCAGGAATTTTTGCTGAAGGGGGGGGTGGCAGGTGCATAATTGGGCCTAGAACCCCAAGTGAAACGTGTTCTGGGGCAAAACAGCCCCAAAGCCAAGGTGCTAGCACGGCCGGCCCCGTCTGTTCCAGGCACGCTGGCGAGCTCGGGGTGGGGGCTCGCCCTGCACAGCCCTCCTCACACCCGGGAGGCCGCTGCCCCGCACCCTCCAAAGCCTTCGGTGTCACACAGTGCCCTTTGTCCCCGCACCTGGTCACGGTGCTCCGGGGCCTGAGGGAGCGCCTTGCAAGGAGCGCCTTGCTCTGCTTTTCTTGTTTAGCCAAACGCTCTGTGAAGGTTAAAGGGAGACAGGGAGGGGGCAGAGAGAACGAGGCACGCGCGCGCACGCTCTCCTGGGGAAATATTCATCCATTTAAGGAATGGGAGCTCATCACACTCGCATCAGGTCTATATACAGTAAGACGAGGCCCCTTCTCCTGTGCGATCAGGCGAATGTCGCCTTCAGCAGACACTCGGCACCAGAAGCCCAGGAAAGGCTGCAGTTTGGGGTGAGAAGCGAACGCAGCTGCCTCAGGAGAAGGCCCAGGGCGCGGGCCCCCCAAGCACCCGGCTCCTGTCGGCCTCGGCTGAGACCCCGCTCTTGGGGACGGTGGGGAGCAGACAGGGAGCCACAGCCAGGAGTTAAATAGCGGCAACTCGTGTTTATTACAATTATATACAGTCCTATCTTAGAGTCTCAAATCTATACATGATCACACAAATGAGCATGTGTTTGTTGGTGGGAAGGACAGACAGCTGTCGGTCAGGAACCCTGTGTGGGCGCGAGCGGGCGCCTCACCCCGTGCTCGTCGGGGCCGGAGGCAGCGAGGGCGGCAAGCGAGGGCGGCGGGCGCGGCGCGGCCCCACTGCTGGGGCGGGCACGGGCGGCCTGGCGGGCGGGCCCTGGTGGCCTGTGCCGAGGGAAAGTGGGTCCAGGGCTCCAGCTTCCAGACACATGACAAGATGGCCAAGGGGTCACAGCACAGAGCAAGTTAGGTGCCATGGGGCAGGGTGGCCGGGCTGGCGGCTGGGGCCGGGGGAGGGCGGCGGCCGAGCCCAGACGTGGTGGCCCTCACCGCTGCGGAACCGGGAGGCAGGTGCCAAAGCCACCTCTCGTCATGCACGGCGCCGAGGTGGAGACACTCTGCGGACAGGTGGGGACGAGGTGTCTGTCCGGGAGGGAGGGGGCCAGAGGCAGAACTCGAGCCCAGAGGCTTCTGAGCCTTCGGCCGGCCCTGAGAACAGGCCAGGGGGCGTCTGCTCGGGGCTGGGTGGGAGGGCTAGGGTCGAGGGGAGATGGGCGGGAGGGATGGACAGAAACGGGACCCCCACTCCCCTGCAGGGCCCGGAGAGCCCCGAACCAGGCTGTTGACGGGGCTGGGGCAGCTCTGTGCCACCTGGGCTCAGGCCGCCCTCCCCGAGCCACCGGGACAGGGCGTGCGTCCCCGCGCAGAGGCCGGGGCCCTAGTCCCGCTCGCGCTCGTTGCTGGCCCCCTCGGGCCGCCGCAGCTTCTCCACCTGCTCGTTGATCTGCCCATCCCCGCCCCGGCGGTCCTCCCGCTGCACCCCCAGGCAGTCCTCCTCGTCCGCGTGGCTCACGTCGTCCTCTTCGTCCTCCTCGTCCTCCTTGTCCTCCCGCTTCTCCTCCTCGCCCTGCACCTCCATCCTCACCTGGCCCTTGACGTCCACCAGCCCATCGCCTTCCTCCTGGGGGCCCAGCAGGTGGTAGGTGGCCGTGGAGCCCTCGGGGCTGTGGCTTTCCTTCACGGGCGAGGACACCGTGGACTCGTTGCTGACGGGAGAGATGTCACTGCTGCTGTGGTGGTTGCCGGCCGCAGGGCTGGAGGAGGACGGTGACTTCACCGGGATCTGCCAGGAGGGAATCTTGGGGGCTGATGGGGATGGGGGGAACTGTCTCCTGGCAGAGGGGGCAGGAGGGGAGGGAGAAGAATGGCAGAGGTGGTGAGAGAAGCACCCCAGGGGGCTTGGCGATGGTGGGCTGTCCTCAGGAGCCCCTAGCAGGGGCCGCAGCACTGGGGACAGCACTGAGCTCCAACCCAACCCCTGACTCTCCCCCTTCCCCTCCTCTTTCAGTATCAAAGACTCTTGGTGGATGGAGATGCCACCAACTGGGACAGAACCCAGAGGTGTGGGCGAGCCCAGAGCACCTGCTCTGCTCAGGGTGCCCCCCTCCCAGCCCTTCCTTGTGCTGAGCAAGGACCATCTCCCTTGGCCCTGGAGCCTGTTTCTTCCTGATCCACTGTCCTCAGCCTCCACCTGAGTGACCAGAAGAGAATGAGAGAGTGGGGAGCCAGAGGCACTGAGACTGGAAGCCCAAACATTGCCCAGGCAAAGGGCTGGGGCTGGGGGCTGGGCCGCTGGCTGTAGGGTCAGAAACATCAGAACCAAAGGGTGACATCAGTACACTTTGCTAGAAAGCCTCTGGCCTCAACAGTCTGCACAGGGAGAGTCAGTTCTGCCCCCTGCTCCAGGCCAGCAGCTAGGCCAATCCAAAACGAATTCCAGAAGGGACTGGAAGGGCAGGTCTGCTTGGCAATGGTTGGGAAATCAAACTCTGCCACAAGCAGGTTTCTCTCTGCCTGGGCCAAGAGGTCAAATCCCTGCTCCCCACCCTGGGCTGCCCACCTTCCCTTCAGCACTGTCTTGGAAGTGGCTCCTCCTCCTCAGATCCCACTTCTGTGGTGTATCCACAAGCTAATGCTTGCATTATTCACCAGTATCATATAATGCTACCAAGAAATTCAATTTGCAGGCTTTTCTTCGCTCCAGGATTACCCAATGGCTTACACCCTGTCCCCCCATCCCCATGGTCACTTACCTCCTAGCTTGGGAGAAACCCTGGAGTTCTCCTAATGACAACCTACTTGCCCCCCATCCCCACCCCCAGCTCAGTCACACCCCATTTAAGGCCACGTTATTTTTCCTCTTCAGGGAGTATTAGGAAGTAGGTGGCTTGGACAACTGGGTCCACTTTTGGAGTCACCAGATCTCGCCAAAGCCCTCCAACCAAAACGCCCGGTGAAGGCCCCTCCAGGATGGCTTCCCGCTGCCTCTCCCTCTCCCACGGAAACCCTGGCCCAGCAGAAAACCGAGAGGCCGGGAAGGACGCCAGGCCACTTAGTCGGCAGCCACGGCCCGCTGGCCCAGGACTGAGAGGGTCCTTGAAAATGGGACTTTCAGCTTCAAAACCAAGACAGGTGGTCCCTCTACATTCAGGGATGTGCTTGTGACAATGCCCCCCTTCTGGAGGGGCTCACGAAGATGCCGTCACTGCAGAGGGAGAGCAAGGTGGGGGGCAGGGACAGCAGGGACTGGGTCATGCCTCAGTCAGGAATCAAACTGGCCCATAGACCTCCAGGCCCTCGGCAGGGTCCTTCTCTAGGACCAAGCTGTCACCAAGAGGTCTGGCCAGGGCTCTGGTGGCCCCGTTCAGAATCCCCAGGATGGGCCGAACCAGGAATTCTCTGCTCAGAAGACACTGCATTTCTGGCTCATGCTGTCCTTGACTGGGTCTGAGGAACCATTTACATTTAAAAAACTCTTCTGGGTGCTCCTCTCTGCCCTGCCCCCACCCCCATTCAGACTGTCACCCCTGGAGAGGAAGGCAGGTTGCTGGAGGGAAAGCAGAAGTTCAAAAGATACACACACTCAAGACCTGGATCAAGCAGCTCAGTTACAGCCGGCCAGGGGTTCCATGGGAGATGTGCCCCCTCCCACAATGCCAGGCCAGGCTGGGACCAGCACAGATGCCATGTCTGCCCTTCTTCCTACCGATTTAAAAGAAGTCCTTTTAAGGAGTTGATTTCCGACTTGAGTTCACTGATATTTTGGGACTCCAGGATCCAGTTGGTAGATGTGGTGGCCTGAAAATGGAAACAAAGGAGAGCCCAGATCAAGGCGGCGCCCGCCTCCCAGCTACAGGAGCCCACGGCCGCAGGCAGGAGGGCAGCGGCCTCAGCACCCAGGATGTGCTGGAGCCCGTGCGCCAACCTGGGCCAACCTGCAGCTCTCAGGGCAGGCTGTGGCCCTGCCCACTGGGGTCTGCCTCTGCCTCTCTGCTTTAAGATGATGACACCCTTACAATAAATATTCACACAACTCTGACTGGGTATTTAGCGATACTAAAGAATCATTACATTTTTAAGGTGGGATGGTTGGGTCAAACAAAACAGCAACGACAACCAAAGAGCCCTTTCTTTTAATTTTTTTTTTTGACATGGGCAGGTTCCAGGAATTGAACCCGCGTCTCTGGCATGGCAGGAAAGAACTCTGCCACTGAGCCACTGTTGCCTGCCCAAGAGTCCTTTCTTTTAAAGACACTACTGAAGTATTTTCAGTTCAAGTGTGTGATGCATGGGGTTTACTTCCAAATGGCCTGAGTGGGTGTGGGCAGAGACGTAGCAGCCAGCCACGCGGTCAGTAAGTGCTGCAGCCATGTGATGGAAACTACCCTCTCTACTTCTATGTCTGAAATGTTATATCAAAACAAAAAATAATAAGATAAATATATACCCTCTATATAACCAACACCACCCTCCACCTAAATCCCTTCCCTCCAAAAAAATTGCCACCACATACAGAGTCCTGTGAGGCTTACACAAGGGCGGCCACTGGCCACCCTGGAGTGAGAGACACCATCAGCATCTGGCACCTGCTTGTCCTGTCCCCCAAGCTCTACTCTGATGGAGGCTCAGATGTGCTTCGCCAGATGCCTTCCAGCAGTGCTCTGGGACCTCCAGCACCCACCCTGCAGGTCAAGCCCTGGCAGCTTCTCAGGACCATAGGGGATGCCCTCCCAACCTCACCCCCCACCGCCTGCAAAACCACGACTGTGCAATGTGCCACCTGCCAACCCCCCACAGTCACGAATGACTCGGAAGCAGAAGCAGAGAGAGAGAGTGTCCACTGGACTTAATTTTAATTTCTTCAGCCATGACCATCTCTGACAAGCACCATCCTTCAATGCACATCTTTCCCTTTGAATTTGATGCTATTTATTCAAATAAACTTCAAAGAACCACATCTTTATTTTTGCAAATCTTATCAGGACAGATGGAGAAGAGGACAGACAAAATAGTAGTACCCCAAATAGCCATCCTGGCAGGTCGAGTTGCCTGTGGAGTGTTTGTGCTTTTAAGGCCAAGTCTAGACGTCACGGCCTCAGGTGTGCATGCTGGAGCATTCAATGAGAATCAGTCTCGATTGTTTTCCGGGTAACAGATGAAAAACGCACAGCTGTAGCGTTTCTGACACTGGCACCCCCAGGCTGGCAGAAAACCCAGGCAGCAAGCTCATGAGAACATGGGGAGACTACAGGCTGGAAGAAGGGAGGTTTCTGCATGTTCCCTCCTCTCTATTGCCGATCGTGACTGGCTTAAAGAAGCCTGACCGTGGAGGGGCTGGGGTGGGGAGTTGCAGGAAGCCTGCCCAGCACCAGCAAGCGGCCAGGCTGGACTCACCTCTGCAAGGAGTGACCCCTCGGAGGGGACCTCAGGCCTCCAAAGGAAAGTCTGGGCAGCCTCGGCATGAGCCACGCCTGCCGCCCTCACACACATCCCCCTTGGGGGCTCCCGGCAGACTACCAGACAGCAAGGATCCAGGAGTCACTCTTCTGGCTTCTCTGAGACCTTGAAAGCTACAGCAGCCCATTAACAAGGGAGCAATTTCCACTCACCAGCCTACAAAGGACTCATATTTCCAAATGCATATGGTGCCAGATGCCTAGGATTTAGAAATAAAATCTGACATCTGGGGCTTTTTAGCCAGTCTCTTTAAAAAACAGTTGTAGAAAATTCACAGCCTTTAGTTTTATGTACATTTTTTTTTAATTACTTAAAGTTCTTCTTTTTAATTTTTTACAGTACTCCAGTCGGAGTTTGGAAGCCAGAAATAAAAACTTACATTACAGCTGAGAAAACACAGCATTGACTCTGGTTTATGGGGTAACCAAAGTCCTCACACATGTGGGGTCTGGCTACCAAATCAGGGAGCCCCATTTCAGAAGAGGGGAAAATGGATGGGGGCTGGGGCGGACAGGGCAAGACTCATCAAACCCACCAGCCCAAGAAGTGCTTACAGGCCGCTCTAAACCATCAAGCAGAATTCCATGCCCCTTCCTTCTTAAAATGCAACATGTGGTCTTAATCTTAATGCTTAAGGCCTGAAAATGTTTTTCAATTTCCGGAATGGCTTCTGGACATTGGCAGGCTACAGTGCCAAAAGATAATAGAGGAGAGTGGGGCCACGACCATAAACTGGCTTTTCCAGCTGCTTTATGGTTGGCCACCTGCAGGGAGCATGTATGGGGCTGGAGGCGGCCACTGGCAACCACAGCCAGTGGGCTGTGGAGGAGGAAGTGCGGGCAGCGCCTCTGTGGGTGGGACAGGTTATCAGGGAGGGAACTCTCAGGGGTCTTCTGCAGAAGGAAAAGTTGTGAGCACTGGCTTCGATCTTAGCTAAGCAATGGGGAGGGCTTCCCCCAGGAAAGCAGCTCCGAGTGAGACTTTATTCCCAGGGCTGCATGGAAGCAGCCAGAAAGCAGCACCCCCTCAGCCACACTGGCAAGAAGAAAGGGACAGAGGGTACAGGATGATGGTACATCCTGCAGCTACTGGACCACTGTTTCCTACGCCTGTTCTGCTCAAGACAGTGCCACTGCCGGAACCCAACGGCCACCGAAGAGACATGACATGAGCACACAGTGAACCCTAAAGGGACCCACGGACCATATATAGTTCATAGGACAATTATACAAATGTTCTTTCATCAGTTGCAACAAATGTACAAACTAATGCAAGGTGTTAATGGGTGAGGGGAGGGCAGGATATTTGAGAACTCTATTTAATGCATGATTTTTCTGTAAACCTACAACTTCTCTAATTAAAAACAAAAAAGTTGATGTCCAACTTATACACGTAAGAAAAACCAAGAGTGTCCCCCAAGCAAGAGTAACAACAAGTGTGTAAATTCACAAGAAGGTCATGATGTGTTGGGTGGAGGATGAAAAAAGTCTCTGCAGTGGTTTCTGACCAAAGTGACCTTAGCCTGCTTCATACCGCTGATGGCAGCAGCACCCCCGGATCACCGCTGGCTCCCCACAGAACCCAGGGCCAGAAGCCTGCACTCCTGGGGAGCTGTCTGAGGCAACCCAGAAAGGCAGGTATCATTGTAGCTCCATTTTACAAATGAGTAAACTAAGACTCAGAGAGGGTAATAATTTGCTTGCAATCACACAGCCAGTAAGCAGCAGAGCCAGGATTTTAACCCAGGCAGTTTGATCTGAGAAATCGCCACAATTGCTTCCAATTTGGAACGTAAGGCATGGAGGCTGCCTCAGCTGACAATGCTTCCCCCCACTCCAGTCCATGATCCCTGGGCCAGAAGACTTGTTCACCATAGCAGGGCTTTGGTCCAGTATCTCCTGCTCAGGGCAGGTATTGGCAAACTGACTACAGCCATGCTTCTCCCTCTCTCTTTTCTGTAATTCCTCGTGGCATCACTGTGGCCTAAAACCTAACTGGTGGGAGAGGCCATCCAGTATCTACATGGCAAGAGAGGTGGCTGTGTGAGGGGTCCACAGCAGAGACCTGCTCTTCTTCCCTTCTGTTGGTGGGTGACGAGGAGACAGAAAGGATAGCCTCCTTTCTCTACCAGGGCAGTGTCGGCCCGTGAAATGTAAGTGGTGTGAGAAAAGCTCCCTGCACAGCAGGTAGGAGACAAGGTCAGACCCCAAAGAGAGTGATACATGGACCCTGGA
Organism: Tamandua tetradactyla; assembly: GCF_023851605.1. Lineage (NCBI taxonomy): Eukaryota > Metazoa > Chordata > Mammalia > Pilosa > Myrmecophagidae > Tamandua > Tamandua tetradactyla. The sequence continues at coordinate 214,721,407 of NC_135328.1, forward strand.
GTAGGGCATGAGATTAAGTACATGGACCCTAGAGTAGGGCATGAGATTAAGTACATGGACCCTGGAGTAGGGCATGAGATTTTGTAGGTTTGTCCAGAATGATGCCTTGATAAATCCCAGAAGGATTTGAACAGGGAATAAAAAAGTATTTGCAAAGTCCCCTTGGGGGAATGGTGAGAAAGGGGGAAAATTCAACTTCCCCAAGTAGAGAATACAAGCAGTGGGAACAACCAAAGCAATAGGCTGAGCCCCCAATCTTGGGGGTTGTTCATATGAAACTTAACCCTGCAAAGGATAGGCTAAGCCTACTTAAAATCAGGCCTAAGAGTCACCCCCAAGAGAACCTCTTTTGTTGCTCAGATGTGGCCTCTCTCAGCCAACACAACAAGCAAACTTACTGCCCCCCCCTACTATGTGGCCGTGATGACTCCCACGGGTGTGGACCTTCCTGGCAATGTGGGACAGAAATCCTAAAATGAGCTGGGACTCAGCATCAAGGGATTGAGAAAACCTTCTCAACTAAAAGGGGGAGGAGAGAAATGAGACAAAATAAAGTGTCAATGGCTGAGAGATTCCAAACAGTCAAGAGGTTATCCTGGAGGTTATTCTTACGCATTAAACAGATATCACCTTTTTAGTTAAGGCATAGCAGAGAGGCTGAAGGGAACTGTCTGAAAATGTAGAGCTGTGTTCCAATAGCCATGTTTCTTGAAGATGATTGTATAATGATACAGCTTTCGCAATGTGACTGTGTGATTGTGAAAACCTTGTGTCTGATGCTCCTTCTATCTACCTTATCAAGAGATGAATAAAACATATGGATTAAAAATAAATAAATAATAGGGGAAGAAATGTTAAAATAAATTTAGTAGATTGAAATGCTAGTGATCAATGAAAGGGAGGGGTAAGGGGTATGGTATGTATGAATTTTTTTCTGTTTTCTATTTATTTCTTTTTCTGAATTGATGCGAATGTTCTAAGAAATGATCATGATGATGAACATACAATTATGTGATAGAAAAAAAAGAATGTTCATATTGTATGTTGACTGGTTTTATTAATTAAAAAAAAAAGAAAGAGAAACAGAGAGAGTGGTACCCTGGGTACAAAGGACAAGAAGAAAGAGCCCTGTAGGGTACCCTGATGAGGGTGGGGGTGGGGGTTCCACGGGGTCAGTGACAAGTACCTTGGCGTTGGCCAGTTCCTGGGCGAGCTCCTGGACCTTCTGCTGCTGCTGGATCAGCAGCTCCTGGACAGAGGCTAAAGTCGTCTGTAACTGGGTCACTAGAAGGAAAGAAGCAGTTGCATCTCTGTTAAATTGAAATACACAGATTTTCCCTTGTCTCTCCATACATACATACTCCCTATATTCCTGCTACATCTAATTGATCTGCAGATGCCCCCCCCCGCAATCCATATAATTTGTCTGTACTCTGGGTAATCAACTTGCACTTTATCTAACCTCTAGTATTCCCACTTTATCTTTCTATTGTGTAGCTGTCCATGGTCAACAGTATATCTGTCCAAAACCTCTCCTCTCTAATTATATCAGGTGATGATTTGCTCAGCTCTCCCAAGTTCTATGATGTCTGTATCACTCGGTCATCCACAGGCCTCACAGTGTCCTTGGGGAACCTGGGCCAAGTTTCTAATCCTGGGAGAGATGTATGTTGGGTCTCTGTAATATGCAGGCATCCAGAAGAGGTTAAAAACTGCAAATCCGGTTTCCACCACTGCTCCTTCTTGCCCAGCACAGCCCACCAAGGCTGCGGAGCTGCGCTGGGCCACGTGACCTCGACGGGGCCTCCTAGGAGCAAATACCAGCAGAGCAGGCCAGTGCCGACTTCCAAGGACTTCCCAAACGTGCCCCGGAGTGGCAGATTCCTGCCTGGGACAGGGGGCTCTCTTGCTTGCCTCAGGTTTTAAAATCTGAGCCTCTTTCTAAGAGTAAACAAGTTTATAAAAGGAGAAAAGCCATCACTGGTGCGACAGGTCCCAGCTAATCTGGGCCGTCATCGGGCACCAGGTAATGAACACAGGCCCTGTGGAATCGATAACAGAGGAGGTGGCTGGGGTTATGGGAGCCACAGTAATTACAGACTCTCCTGACCCTGCTTTGGATTCTTGGAGGGAAGGGGGAAAATCACTGAAAAACCCCCCTGAAAACCTTATAGAAGCAGAAATTAAAAATGAACTTTACAGCCCTTAGAAAGGCTGTCATTTTATTCCCCTTATTAATATTCTGAGGTTGGGAGCCTTTCCGTAAAAACATAATTAATTGAGGCCGCGCCGACAGTAAACAAGCAATTTCAAATTAAACCGAAATGACGGCGGCTTCATTTGCAAATGTGAACAGATTCTCAGAGCAGATAAATGAAGTCACCACATAAAGTGGAGATGGAGGGGAGAGGGGAGGGGCAAAGAAGGGGGCCGCTCAGAGAAGGCTTTGAGGGGTGACGTGATGGAGTCATTAATCTTTACCTGTCTGTGCCACGCTGCCACTCAGCTCCGAGAGACTCGCCTCCATCCTCTCAAGTTGCTTCCTGTCCTCTCTGCCGCCCATGATAAGGGGGAGCAGGTATTTCTACAAGATGGAGGGTTGGTTAAGGAAGGGGTACGTAACTTGGGGTAATTCTTTACCACTCCCTCAAATTCTGCTCACCAACTTTCTCTCTGTCATCCCCAGGCTTTACAAACCCTGAGCAAACACAGTAAACGAATGAAATCTTTGAAAAAGTTAAGAGACTGCAATTTCAATCACGTAAAAATTATGTCTGAGCAAGGACAAAGACTAGCAGGGAATATGGATAAATCAAAGCAATGTGATCTGTTGGGAAGGAGAACTTCTTAGTTCTTTTATTTAGTTTTGCTAATGATGCTATAATGTTTCTGTAACAATTTTTTTTAATTTACTTTAAAAGTTGTAAGATAAAAATGCAGAGAAGCTGGCAGCACTGGTGGCCTCCAGGGAGGAGTGGGAGGGAAGCATTTTACTGCACGTGTGTCTGTACCTTCAACATTTCAAACCAGGTGAATGAATTTCCCATTCATAAATAAATGAATAAAACTAGGTAAACAAAAAATTGTAAGAAAAACTAGATAAAAATCAACAATTGATTTCTCGGACCCTTGGTTCTTTTACTTAGGGGATAATATATGGGGTACTCCAAAGCTGTGAAAGAGGTTGCCCCTGTTTCTTTCTAAATTAATGAGTTTTCTTCATATGGGAGTCAAGTGAAGTCAGTTTCCCCCAGAACTGAAATACAGGGCAGAAGGTAGAAGAAGGAGCAGAAGACACTGGCCATGGAGAAGAAGAGGTGATACTGCAGGGCAACCACACAAAGATGCCTAGAACCGGGGGGACCCAGACAAGGAGAGGATGCAGGGCCTCGGAACATTCAGGAAGAAGGCAGCTGGGGTGCGGTTGGTAACTGTAGGTATCGGACTCAGGGTTAGGGTGTAAAGGGATGGAACGTGGGGACAAGAGTGCCCACTGGGAGGGCTGGAGGACAAGAATGTGCGCTGTGCTCTGAAATCCAAACGCTCAGGACTTAGAGACAACGTGCCCACATCTGAAAAGTGTGAGACCAGTTGCCAAACTTTAACAGGGCATTGCTGGAGCCAGTGAGCACAGGGCTGAGGTTGTTACCGAAGGATGATGACTTTGGTTCCTCTTACATTTAGGCTCCAGCTAGGAAAAGAGACAACGACTTTTCTATTAAGGGTTCCACATGGGGAAGGAAAAGGCCTCCCACCAGGGGTTTGTGGGAGAACTCATTTCAAGAGCTACTCCTAAGTGAAGATCACTATTTAGCATTTGTACAGAAGCATTTACTATTTTGCAAAGTGCTTTTCAGCCACAGTGTGAGTTATTACCCACAAATGAACTGAAGCTCATCAAACGTAGCCTTACATTTCAGGTTGAAAATTTCGTAGATAGAGAAGTTAAGAAATTCTCATACATGGAACCAACTAAAATCCCACTTCTGAGATGAGAAATGACAAAGGAGCACATACACCACCCCAGTCTAAATCTTTAAGGATTTATAAAACAAGATGACTAGCCTGATCTCTCTCTTTCCAATTTGAAGAAACTATTAGCAGATATTTTAGAAATTTTCTTGTCACTATTACAACTGATCTTTCAATGTCTCTCTTCTTTTTTTAAAGAAAGATCAGATTGCTTCTTGGAAACAGCTGAAGACTCTTCTGCTCTGCCAACCTCACCAAGGGGAGGTGCTGCTCTCTGTTCCCATCAAACATGGGCTGGCTAAGTGTGGTCACATGACCTTAGAATACCTGCCAGAGTAGCCAAGCACTAATTTGAGAATTCGTGCTTGCATTTTATTTGTCTTGGTGACTATATGCAGTTAAGTGATCTGAAAGAGGCGTTCCACATACACCAGTTCAGAGGATAAGCCCCAGGACTCAGAATATTTTGCTTCTGAATTTCTGACATGGAAATTTCTAACTCCAGGAAAAGATGTTACACTGAAAAAATTATATTCTGCTATAACTCTGTCATTAGCTCTTATACTTGGTCAAAAATTAAAACTCCCAGAGTGTGTGTAAGTATATTTCACATGCCAAAAGTTTTAATAGCAAGTCTGTGTATTCATTCAGGTTCTTTAAAAAAATTCTCCAAATAAGGGGTGGAACTGGCAGATTAGGAGAGAAGGACTTCCTCCAAGGAGCAATACAGAGAGATGCCCCTGGCCACTGCTTTACCTTGTCTTTGGGAGCTTACACTGGATCTACATCTTCTAAAAAAGACTCAAATTTCATTCAAATGAAGTTGGCCCCTTACACTGGTATCAAACAAAGTAAATAAATGTCTGCTTTGTGCCTGCAGTTCTGTTAGCAATGGTCGCTGGCTGGGAAAGAATCCTATATTCATATGGAAGCCAATACAATATCCAAGAGATGAAAAATAGTTCCCCTAAGTATGACCTTGTTCTGATTATGCTGAGATTCTCAAAGCTCGTTTTGAATCTAAGTGGGAACAACAGCTGACCATAGAGAGGGCTTCTTAAGTGTCAAGTGGGCTCTCAGCTCTTCCCAGGCCTGACTCCTTTGTCCCTCCCAGCAACCTCGTGAGATAGAGCCAGGTGAGAACCCTGGGCCACAGAGAAGGCTAGTGACCAGCACGTGGTCACAGATGCAACTCAACGGCAGAGGCAAGATTCAGCACAGGCAGCTGGGCTCAGTGTGCGTGCTCTTACCCACTCACTACTTTCCAAAACTTACAGCCAGCTTACTCTGTGCCGAGCACTAGCCTATGTATTTGACATGGACCGTCAGCTTCCAAACCTCACAACTGCCCTGTGCTGTACAGACTCTGACTACCGCATGACGGGCACTACAGACGAGGCAGGTCTGAACGGGCAGAGCTTCCCCAGATGGGCAGTGGCAGGGCTGGGACCCGGACCCAGATGGGATCACCTGGCTAATGGGTAGGCTTGGCTGCCTCTGTACACAGTCTCATTTGCTCTCATTGTGCTCCAGGCCTGACCTTTTTTTCACATGGGGAGGTACCCGGAATCAAACCCAGGTCTCCGGCATGACAGGTGAGAACTCTGCCTGCTGAGCCACTGATGCCCACCCCAGGCCTGAGCATTTACTTGCCCGGCCTGTACCTCCACCACTGATGAACCTAAGGATGGAAGGAGATGGGATCAAATGCCAGGGGTTCCAGAAGGGGCAGACTTACCTTGTAGAGCTGGTGAAAGCCAAATGTAACTCCTGCCATGATGACTGCCAAGGCGCCATAATCTCTCCATCGGGAGCCTACAAGGACCAAATGTTGGAGAAAGAATCAGGAGGATGGGTATGCAATGTCCCTCTCTGCGGGAGGAGAGAGCAGGGAGAGAGATCAGAGCACTGCAACTAGTGGGGCACAGTCTCCTGGTCTCAAATGATCAGTAATTAGGACACTGAACTGCAGGAAGACAGCATGGTTGTCAAGAGACAGCTCAGCTATGGCATTCTCCTCTTTCCTGGCTCTCTGCTGACCTTAGTTGAAACCTAAATGACATCCAGTTGTCAAGACTGTGCACCTGCTGTGTGGGGGCATGCAGAGGTGGGCCGAGTGTTCCCCCCTCCCAGGGTCAGGGGGTAGAAGAGAGCTGAAGACATGCATATGGTCTCTGCCTTCAAGGAACGAACTGACTGAGAGAGGATGACACGAGCACACTTCCATGTGTGTGGATATACCTGCACATGCCCCATCATTGACGGGTATAAACCACGTGTCACTTCATAACACAGGGAGGGAGGAGGCTTTATCATTTGTTTATTCAAAAAGTTACAAAGCACCGACAATGTTCTAGGCGCCAGAGGCACGGTGGTGAACTAGAACTCCTGTGTTTTGCTCTCCTAGTGAGCCAGGTGGAGAGAAGACATGTGTAACAAATGACCAAATGAGGTAACGTCAGACAGTGATAACGTATATAAAACCAGTGAGGCCAGAGTGGCGGATGGCAGAGGAGGGGGCAGTGGTGGGACAGCCCTGAGGAGGAGGTGGGGAAGAGCCGAGAGGCCCTGGAGGCAGAGTGCTCCAGGCAGGGGAAGAGTAAGTGAAAAGGCAGGCGCTAGCCTGTGCTCAGAGATAGACAGCCAGTTGGTCCAGTGGAGCAGGCATGAGCCCTAAGCCTGGTGATGGCGGAGAGCTCACGCTGGCCAAGAGAAGAGCAAGAACAGAATACACGGGGGTAGAGAGAGGCCTGTGAGCCTGGGGGAGCAGGGAAGGGGAGGGCGGGGTGGGGTGGGAAACAGGCGGGAAGGCAGAGGCAGATGGACAGAGTCCAGGGTGGTGGCCAAGGAACCTGACTACTTCTTCATGAGCAATGAGAGTGGCTGAAGGCATTGAATAAGGGAGCGACATGATCAGATCTATATTTTAGGAGAGTATTATCAGTGTAGCACCAAGAGTAAGTTATAAGTGGGAGGTTGCAGAGGCCAAAAACCTAGGAGGCTATTGCAAGCATTTACACATGGACTAGGATGAAAAAGAAGGTACAGAATCAAGAGAGGTCTCAGAATAACAGTCTACTGTTGCTGAGAAAGTAGAAAGGGACAGCCAGTCTTCATGCTGGAGCAGGCTCCTGAGTCAGTGTTCTTTAGAACGCACATATGAAAGTTTTTACCAATTCCTGAATAAAAGGAAGCCAGGAGTTTTCTCCTCCATCATCTTTCCCCTTGGCAGTTTGCAACTTGTGTTCATGTCCAGGACCTGATCTGATCCTCTACCCCAGTGATTCCCTGTGGTATGCAGGGGAGCATTACCTCCATTCTGAAGGTACATTTGGAACAGCCGTGTCTAGGCCTCCCTGCACGGCGCTCTGCCTCCTCTCAAGGGACCTGCCATTAGGAGGGGCCCGGACCCTTGCTTCCAGAAGCCCTGCAGATGTGGAATCCAGACAAGTTTGCTAAGTTCCAAAGGCCAGAGTCACAAATCAGACCACAGTGTTCCTGGAAAAATTACCCATAAGGCACTGGAAGCATGCTGTTATGAGAAGGAAGTTAGGAATCTGGAAATGAGTTGGGAGAGAAAAAGGTGAAGAAGGAAGTGTAACAAAATTCCTGAAACCGTTGAAGCTGAGCAGAGTTGAGGTACTGGTTTCTTCATAGGCACCTGTCGTTTTGGCCTTCACCTTTCACCCGCAAGCCTCCACCCTGCAGTCACCTCTTATGTCCTGGTGTTTCACTAGGGAAGGCAGGAGCTTGGTAGGATGTGAGCAGATAGAGGGGGTTGCTGGCATGAAGCGCAACCAGGGGGATCCCAGTGGCAAAGATTTACCAGTGGGCAGGGCAAATGCCCCCAGTGGTGCTGCATGGGCCTCTCAGGAGGCAGAGGTAAAACTTCTGGAGGAGTCTGGAAGAGTCTTTTGTTGGCCACCACACTCCCTCCCTTCCTCCTTGCCTGTGGGTTCCACAGGAGGGTTCCCAACAGGGGCCAGCTCCGGAGTCTGCACAAAACCATCATTAACATGAGCCCCCTACTTCCAGACTCCCTTTTCTGCTTTACAATTTTTGAATAGGTAATACACTCCTATGGTTCAAACATCAAGTAGAACAAGTCAAGGTACTGCAAGAAGTGTCTGTCCACCACCAATGACCATGGTTAACAGTTTCTTGTTGTTCTTCCAGAAAATTTTCATGCACATATAAGGCAATACAGATATGTAACATCTTCTTTCTCTTCTTCCTCCATCTCTCATTCTTCTTTTTCTCTACAGTAGCATAATATTCCATTTAACCAATTCCCTATTGAACATCTAAATAGTTTCTAACCTTTCACTACTTGACACAGTGCTGCCATGAATGATGGCACACAGGTCACAGCACAGGTCTGCACAAGTACACCTGTGACACGCATCCCTAAGAGGCAGGCTCAGGAAGCACATGCATTTGCAATTTTAACAAATTGCACCCCAATATATATTGAACCAATATATATTCCCACCAACAACATACAGGAGTGCCTGTCTCCCCACAGCCACTCTATCATAACGCAGTAATCAAATGCAGAGGTTTCTGCCAATACCAGAGTGAAAAACAGCATTTTACTCTAGTTTTAATTTGTATTTATCGTCTTATGGGTGAGGGCTGAACTTTTTTTCTATTTCCTTCTCAGTAAATTTTATGTTATTCATTTTTCTACTGGGTTTCTTTTTCCTTATCAATGTATAGAGACTTTTTATATAGTAGGGAGATTAGCCCTTTGTCTATCATGATTGCAAATATCTTTCCCAGTTCATTTTTCTTTTGACTTTGCTTGTGGTGTTTTATAGCAAGCAGGCATTTTTTTTCATTTTTAACTAAGTTGACCCATCTTTTTTTTTTAGATTTTGGATTTTGTGTTATGGTTAGAAAGGACCTCCCCACTCCCTTCCAAGGCTTCGGAGTAACATTCCGTGTTGACATCCAAGGACTGTCTCTGAAAGGGAATGCTGCTGAGCTAACCTGTCATGCACATGCCCATCAAGCGTGAATCTAAGTGGATAAGCAATCTCCTCTCGCCAAATAGGAAACACTTAGACCACTGAGTTACATGGCGCTTCTACCTTGTCCTGAGGAGCCAGTGGAGTGAGTCCCAGGCAGACTCTTGCTGTCTCACCTTTCTCTCCTAGCCAGCTTTGCACTGAGTGCCTGATGCAAAAGCTGATATCCAGTGCAAGTTCATCTTTGAGGAGGGAAAAATGAAGAAAGAGTAACCTTGCCACATTTCAAGAATGTCAAAATTCAGGAGGACTTCAACCCATGCCCAGAACATCCTTCTATGCAACCAAAGTCCTCAGAGAGAACCATCGTCAAAATGGGACACAAAATATTATGTACTTTTTATTTTTCAAATACTCTCTAACCACATAACAGGGAAATAGTGTAACTGGCCTAAAATGCTAACCAGACCCTAAAGTCTACTGGGTACTTCTGCTTTCCTGCAAACAAATCATGCCTTGAGAAGTGCAGCCTCTTTTCTTGGGCCTGCTGAGCTGCCAAGATCGAAATGAATGCTGGCAGTTCAGGGGCCCACGATCAGGACCCTCCTCCAGCTGCTCCCCACTTCCCAGAGCTTTGATTTTTTAAAACCCCAAGAAACACCTGTGGTTCCTGCCAGCCTCACCCTTCACCCCTTCACTGCTCTTCTGTTCCTGTCAGAATCACGTTGAGAACATTTTATTGCCCCCTCGTTTTCATTATTAATGAAAAGGGACCAGAATGATCTTTCCTAAAGTTCAGAGAGTCTATAAAGACAAGAAGCTGAAATGCCATTTTACTCGTTTTGGAGATGTGTGATACAATTCTGTCTTGTGGCAAAATGAAAAAAGAGAAAAACTAAGATGGAGATAACTCTTATCTACTGCATGGCTTTAAAAGGGTAAAAGATGAGGGCTACTGTGAAAGCACACAGTGATTCTAAAACAAGCTCAAACCTCCCAGCCATGACAACCTGGATTCCTGCCCCCTCCAACTCTACAGCAGACCCTGAGAAGGAACTGGGGGCTACAGCTTTTCTTGTTACCATACCCCCCAAATATCCAATATTATAAAGACAAGCGCAGAAAATGGAGCTAGTCACTTTTCTGCTCTAGCTTAGAAGTAAAGAAAATGGAATGAACAAGACTTTTCAAGCAACAGAACAATTTCAGCTTAAACTCAAGTCAGGAAGCAGATGCCTGCCTGCATTCAAGGCAGACAAGGGAGCCAGCAGGCAGAAGCCTGGGATGGGAGGCCCTGGTTTCACACTGCCAGCCAGAGGGCTCCAGAAGATGCTTTGCTTTTCAGTACAGACCACTTGACTAAAGGAGGCAAGGCTTTACTAGACCCAAAGAACCCAGGAAAGGTGATATTTTTACTTTGATTGTTAGTTTGAGCACAAAGTGTCTACAACACTTTCCCAACAGGCATGAACAGCTAACTAGCTGAATGACACAGTACTTTTGAACACCACTGCCTTCTTTGAAGAGTGAAAAGAAAGTTATCTGTGGCAGCAATTATCATTCTGTACAACTGTACATTTCGAGGGTTGCCCTTATGTCTTTGCTGCAATGAGGTCAGAGGACACATTCTTCCGAATATGGGAGAAGAGCAGGATTCTTCAAAACTCGCAGCGTTCCTTACCCTTCCAAGGATTCCATCAGCTAGCTTGAGCACTAGCAGGCTACAGAAAGGTCTGCTGGCCACCAGGCTCAAATTTCAGGTGAATCCATGGTGCACAGTAGCCAGGTCAGGGGCAGGAGAGCTGCATTCCATGGCTTCTTAACTATTCGTTGACCAACAAAACCAGCAGTGCTCAATGTCTTCAGCTTTATCTCCATAAACCAAATTCTCACATAGCAATGAGGACAAATATCATCAAGTAAGAGGGCATGCAGGCACTGTGCCACGTGCATACAACATTATCTGAAACCACAATTCATGGATTCATTACTGCCATGGAAATCCTACAATCCAGTGATGGTGTTCATCAGCAATACTGAGGTGAAACTTATCAGGAAATCATCCTTCTGAGACAACAGTGGGACAAATGATTGTGTCCTTGAGGAAGCCGGCAGTCCAAATATGGCCCAAAGCCATGGCAGAAACTGGGCGGACCTGGCTGTGTTCTCCCCCAGGACCCCTCCAGCTTGGAGTCATGACTCCCCACAGCTGTGCATCTAGCTTTGCAAATCATCCCAATGCCTTGCTTACAAACCACCTTGAAAATTAAATAAGACAGGCTCACCAACAGTGAGGTCCTGGAATGAAGCCAGGCCACCAAATCAGTCTTGCTCAAGCACAGAACTGCTGGGCTAACTGCAGAGAAAGGATGGTGGCCAGATGAAGGGTGCTACAAGGTGTACTGAAGAGGGCTGGCTACTGATGAGGGACATGCTGGAGCACATGGCTGGGGTGAGCTGGCAGCAGTGAAAAAGCAAGCCAACCCAGAGTACAACAGTCAGAAACAGAAGAGTTCCACTGCGAACACAAGTACCACAAGCCCTTAAAACAAAAACGGACAGCAGCAGGCACAGCTGAAAATCTAAGGCCTTTCTCACTGGTACTTCCTGTGAAAGACAATCTTTCCCACTTCTCATGGACTGCAATGCTATCAGCAGTGTCATCTCTAGGCAGGAAGGACACTGAGAGGTCTATCTATATTTCTACTCCATAGATTAAAAAATATGAGTGCTAATTAAGTTGTTAAGAAACCAGAAGAGTCCAGAAATAGACCCACATATATATGGTCAACTACTTTTTAATAAAGCTGTCAAGGTAATTCTATGGGGAAAGAATAATCTTTTTAACAAATGGCGTTATATATAGCCATGTGGGGGAATAGCCATGTGGGGGGTGGGGGGACAACCTTGACCCTCACCTCTCAGCATAAACAAATATTAACTAAAAATGAATCATAAACCTAAACAAAAAAAGAAGCTATAACGCCTCTAGAAGAAGAAAACACAAGAGCGTTGGGGTAGGCAATGTTATGTTAAAATACAAAAAGAACGAACCACAAAAGGAAAAAGGAGGGGGGAGGAGGATAGAAAATGGCGCAGCCATGATGGAAAACCATATGGCAGTTCCTCAAAAAGTTAAGCACAGAGTTATCATTTGACCCAGTACTCCCACTTCTAGGTGCACAGACAAAGAGAATGAAAACAGATTTGTGATCAGATATTTCTAGACCAATCTTTATAGCAGCATTATTCACAATAGCCAAAAGCTGGAAACAACCCAAGTGTCCAGCCACAAATGAGTGGATAAACAAAATATGGTATATACATACAGTGGAATATTATTTGGCCATAAGAAACATGGAAGTTATGAGACATGCGACAACATGGAAGAACTTTGAAAACATTATGTTCAATGAAATAAGCAGACACATAAGGAAAAAAATTGTACATTATCACTATATAACCTGAAAGATCAAACCTGCGAAGATAGAAAGCAGGTCAGAGATTACTATGGGAGAAGAGGGGGAGGGAGGGATGAAGAGGAGTGTTTGTTTGTAAAAATTTTTTTAACTTAAAAAATAAAATCCCTTTTGATGGCCTGGATTATAAGCTCTTGCAGCAGTCACATTTAGTCTGGAGTGGTAACTGTTATTTCTGGATTTTGAAGGGCTGTTTTATATATATACATATACATATACATATACATACTCTGGTAGAGTTATACAGAGAAGGTAGGGTTTAACAAATGAGTATACACATACACACACACACACACACACACACACATATACAACCTGGTATTTAGAGATAATAATGAAGCTGATCAGGTCGGGATTAAGGTAATTCAGAATACAGGGGTAAGGAAGACATTGCTGTATTTTAGAACCTCATCTACTCTTTAAGATCAAAGGAAGAAAGGTTTATTTTATCTAGAACCTAAATTTTCTGTAGCACATAATCTAATTCAACCTGTCTGGATAGATCCTTTAAACAATCCAAATACAGGGAACCCAGAATAAGAATGAGGGCCTTTAATCCTGTATAGCTTAAGGCAATGCCTTGGATACATCCTAGAGCATATTAAGCAGATAATCAAAAAGTATTGGCAAAGTACCATGAGATATGGGAGAAAAAATATGAAACTATTGAATTTTACCACTGGAGAAACCCCTGATACTGTGTGAAACATTAGGGACACCCAAATCAATAGACTAAACCCTTGATTTTGAGGCTTGCTCTTGTGAAGTTTATGTACATAGGAGAGAAGTTTAGCCTACCCATAGATATGCCTAACAATTATGTCTGGGGGACCTCTTTTGTTGCTCAGATGTGGTCTTACTCTCTCTAAGCCCAACTCCGCAAGTGAAGTCATTGCCCTCGCACAATGTGGGACATGACATCCAGGGGTGAAAGTCTCTCTAGTGGTGTGGAAGATGACTCCCAGGGATGAGCCTGGCCCTTGCACCATGGGATCAACAATGCCATCCTGACCCAAAGCGGGAAATGAAGTGCAACAAATAAGGTAACAGTTGCAGAGAGAGAGTTCAAATAGAGTTGAGAAGCTACATTGGAGGACACTCTAATGCAAGCTTCAGTTAGACAAACGCCCAAACACCCCCTAAAGAGTGGGAGAAAGATCAAAGGTGATGGTAGAGTTATACAGAGAAGGTAGGGTTTAACAAATGAGTATGATTGCTGAATCGTTATATTGATATTTCTTTTAGTCTCTAGTATCTTAGAGTAGCTAGAAGTAAAAACCTAAAATTGTAGAACTGTAACCCATACTAAACTCTGTAATCTGTTCTATAACTAATTGTTGTGATATGCTTTGAAATCTGTTCCTTTTTTTGTTTAAATGTTATTTTTCACAAAAAAGAAAATAAAACCAATTGTGATGATAAATGCAAGCTATATGATGATATTGTGAACCACTGATTGTACACTTTGGATGATTACATGGTGTTTTAGTTTGCTAGATGCCAGAATGCAATATACCAGAACCAGAACGGCTTTTTTTTTTTTTTTCACATGGGCAGGCACCGGGAATTGAACCTGGGTCTCCAGCATGGCAGGCAAGAACTCTGCCAGTGAGACACCGTGGCCTGCCCCAGAATGGCTTTTAAAAAGGGGAATTTAATAAGTTGCTAGTTTACAGTTCTAAGGCCGAGAAAATGTCCCAATTAAAGCAAGTCTATAGAAATGTTCAATCTAAGGCATCCAGGGAACGATAACTTGATTCAAGAAGGCTGATGAAGTTCAGGGTTTCTTTCTCATCTGGAAAGGCACATAGCAAACACAGTCAGTGTTGCTCTCTCAGCTGGAAGGGCACATGGCAAACACAGTCAAGGTTTCTCTCTCATCTGGAAAGGCACGTGGTGAACACATCATCTCCTGGCTTCCTGTTTTATGAAGCATCCCGGGAGGCATTTTCCTTCTTCATCTTCAAAGGCTGCTGGCAGGTGGACTCTCTGCTTCTTGTGGCTATGTCATTCTCTGCTCTCTCAGAGTTTCCTGCTTTCTCCAAAATGTTTCCTCTTTTATAGGATTCCAAAGAAGTAATCAAGACCCACCTAGAATGGGTGGTGACATGTCTCCACCTAATCGAGTTTAACAACCACTTTTGATTGAGTCACATCTCCAGGGAGATAATCTAATCAAAGTTTTAAGCATGCAGTGCTGAATAGGGATTACAAGAAATGGCTGCCTTTACAAAATGGGATTCGGATTAAAACATGGCTTTTCTAGGGCATAATACATCCTTTCAAACTGGAACACAGGGTATGTTAATATATAATATATTTCAATAAAATTTAAATACTTTTAAAAAGAACCCTTTTTATACCACCTGAGCTTCCCGCAACCCAGTGAGGTCAGCAAAGGATTTGATTAGGTGGACCTGAGTTGACTTAGCGATTCCACTCTTAGGTATTTACCCAAGAGAAATGAAAGCAAAGGTCCATACAAAGACTTGTATGTGAATGTTCATAGCAGCATTATTTCAGAATAGCCCCAAAAAGAAACAATCGACATAACTATCAGTTGGCATGGATAAATAAATTATGGGATTTCCATACAATAGAGTATCAGAGGTTAGCCGACGGGGTGGCCAGGTGGCTAAGTCTCACCATGGATGAAACAAGAATATTATGCTAAATGAAATAAACCAGATCCAGAAGACTATACACTTTTACATCATTCAATTTATATGAAAAATTTTTAAAGGCAGAACTAAAGTGACAGAGGCTAGATGGGTGGTTACAAGGAGCTGGAGGTAGGGTAAGAGGATGGTCATAAAGGACACAAAGAAACTTTTTGGGGGTTATGGAAATTTTCTTTATTGTGATTGCAGTACTGATTATATGAGTTAGAACTCATCGAAATACACACTTATAATTGGTGACTCTTACTGTATGTGAATTATGTCAAAAAAGCTGGTTAGAAAGAAAAGAATGAAGAAAAATCCAGAAACAAAAGTATGATTTTTGCCACTCTTAGATATCTACCCGAAAGGAATGAAAACATATGTCCACCAAGAATTTGGGGATCAAATTTCTTAGCAGTATTATTTACAACAGCCAAAATTGGAAACAACCTAATCGTTCATCAATTGCTGAATGGACAGAAAATATGTGGTACATCCATACACTGGAATACTATTTACAATAAAAATGAATGAAATACTGATACGTTCTATGTCATGGATAAACTTCAAAAATATTATGCTTAGTGAAAGAAGCCAGAAACAACAGAGCATATATTGTGTGATTCCATTTATACAAAACGTCCAGAGAAGGCAAATTTATAGTGACACAAAGTAGATGAGTGGTCGCCTGAGGTGGAGGTGGGACAGGGATTGACAGAAATGGCATGTGGGATCCTACTGGGGGAATGAAAATGCTCTGAAACTGATTTATGCTGACAGTTGCATCAATTAGTACAGTTATTTAAAAATCACTGAATTATATACTTGAAATGGGTGAATTTTATGACCTAAAAAATATACTTCAATTAAACTGTTTAAACAAATATATTTTTAAAAGATTTTAGAAATAACCCACAAAAACGTGGCCAATTGACTGTTGATAAAAGAGACAAGTAATCAATGGGAATAAGATAATTTTTAACGTATGATGCTGGAATAACTGAATATCCATATGGATAAAAATGAACCTTGACCTGTACCTGATATAAGTGAGAATGAATCACAGAACTTAACCTAAAAGCTAACACTATAAAACTCTTAGAAGAAAACACAATAGAAAATCTTTTTTAGTTCAGGGAAGGCAAAGATTTCTTGGGTAAGACACAAAAACCATAAATAATAAAAGAAAAAAAATTGATAAAATGGATGTCATCAAAATTAAAACCTTGTGCTCTTCAAAAATTAGTGTTTGAGGGTGCATGGGTAGTTGAGGGTCTACAGGTGGTTCAGCGGTAGACTGCTCACCTTCCATGCAGGAGACCTGGGTTCGATTCTCAGACCATGTATCCCCCCCCAAAAAAATCAATGTTAATCCAAAGCAATTTGCAGATTAAATACAATCACAATAAAAATTCTAACAACCTTCTTTGCAACAATGTTAAAGCCAATCATTGAATTCATATGGAAGGTATATAAGGGTTTTGAGGAGCCAAAACCATCTTGAAGAAGAACAAAGTTGGAGGATTCATACTTCTTGATTTTCACACTTATTACAAAGCCATAGTAATTTAAAAAGTATGATACTGCCAGAAGGACAGACATATAGACCAAGAGTTGAGCTGAGAGTTCAGAAATAAACCCTTACACCTATGGCCAACTGATTTTTGCCAAGTCTAACTCAGTGGGGAAAGAATAGTCTCTTCAACAAATGTTACTGGGACAACTGGGTATCCAGATGCAAAAGAATGAAAGTGATACCTCACACCATATACAAAAAGTTAGCTCAAAATCTATCAAAGACTTAAATATTTAAGAGCTAAAACTATAAAATCCCCAAAAGAGAACACAGGCAAACAGCTTCAGGACCTTCTGTTAAGTAATGATTTCTCAGACATTACGCCAAAAGCGTGAGCATTGAAGGAAAAAACAAGAAAAGAAATGGGAGTTCATCAAAATTAAAAACCTTAAAGCATAAGAGAAAATATTTGGAAGCCATATATCTGATAAGGGTCTCATATCCAGAATAGATAAAGAACTCTTACAATTCAACAACAGAAGACAAACAACCCAATTAAAAAATGGGCAAAAGCACATGAAAAGATGCTCAGTGTAGTTAGCCACCAGGGAAATGCAAATCCAAATCACTACAAGATACCATTTCATACCCATTAGAATGGCTACTATTAAAGAAAGAGAAAATAAGTATTAGAGAGGATGTGGAGAAATAGGAACTCTCGTTTCTTGTTGGTAGAAATGTAAAACGGTGTAGCTGCTGTGGGAAACAGTTTGGTGATTCCTCAGAAAGTTATGTATAGAATCATATCACCAGGCAATCCCCCTCCTAAGTATATAACCAATAGAATTAAAAGCAGGGACTTGGACAGATATTTGCACACTCATGTTCATAGCAGCAATATTCACAATAGCCAAAAGGTGGAAGCAATGCAAGCATCCATCGTAAGATGAAGAGATAAACAAATGGGGCATTTCCATAAACAGAAAGCGTAAAAAGTAGTGAAGTACAGACACACGGGATGAGCCTTGAAGACATTATGTTGAGTGAAAAAAAGCCAGACAAGACACAGGGGCCAGGTGGGGGTGGGGAATGGGGACTTAATATTTAGTATATTTATATGTAGTTTCTGTTTGGGGTGATGGAGAAAAGTGTTGGCCATGGATCATGGTGATGGAAACACAACTCTGTGAATGTAATTAATACCACTGAATTCTATGTCTGAAAGAGGATAAAATGGGAAATTTTAGATTGTATATAAGTTACCAGAAAAACAAACACAAACAGTGAATTCTAATAAAAATTATGGGCAATAGTTAATAACATAATCATAATAATGTTTCATTAACTGTAACAAAGGTACACTAATGCAAAATGTTAGTAGGGAAAACTGCATGTGTGAAGGGAGTTATATGGGAACTCTGTATTTTCTGTATGCTTTCTCTACAACCTAAACTTGCTTTTAAAAAAAAAAATCATTGTTAAGGAAATGAAAATACAAAACATACATCTCTCTGAGAAAGGACTTGAATCCAGAATATTTAAAGAACATTTACAACTGAATAATGACCACACAAAAATGGGCAAAAGATTTGAACAGACACTTCCTAAAAGAAGTTAGCAAATTGGCAATAAACAGAGAAAATAATGCTCAAAATTATCACCTCAAAAATGTAAAATGAGGGTGGGTCATGGTGGCTCAGTGGCAGAGTTCTCACCTGCCATGCCGGAGACCCAGGTTCGATTCTTGGTGCCTGCCCATGAAAAAAAAAAAGTAGAAGTAAAATGAAACTATTATGATAACCACTATACACACATTAAAATTGCTCAAATTTTAAAAAATGAAAATAAGTGCTAATGAGGATTTGGAGAACTATAATTCTCACGTATTGCTGTTTTAGGAATGTAAAATGGTACAACCACTTTGGAAAACAGTTTCCCAATTTCTCATAAAGTTAACCATGCAATTAACACATAACCCAGCAATTCCAATGTTAGGTGTTTATTCAAAAGAAATAAGAACCAAGACTTGTAAACAAATTTTCACAGGCACTTTATTCATAATTTCCCAGAAAATTAATTAACTGGTGAAAGGATAGACAAACTGTGTGTGTCCACCCAACAGAATATCAGTCAACAATTAAAAAGAAGAAATTTCTGAGGCACACAACTTGGATGAATCTCAAAACCAGTATGCTGAACAAGAGCAACCAGTCACAAAGTACAGCATCTGAAAGTTGACACATAACTAGTACCTAGTGTATGATTCCATTTATATGAAAGACTAGGAAAGATAAATCTAATTATTAAGTAGCAACAGATGGCAGATCAGTGGCTGCCCTGGAACAGACACAGGGGGTGGGAATGACTGGGAGTGGGCCACGAGGGAAACTTCTAGGGCACTGGAAATGGTCTGCATGGGAATACACACTTGTCAAAAATTCAAATTGTACAATTAAGTAAGGTGCATTTTATTTTATGTAAATTATACCTTAATAAAGCAGATCTTAAAAAATAAAAACAGTCCTATTTAGAATTTAAAAAAAAAAAAGGATAAAGGACGTCAGCAGTGATTGAGTACAATACCCAGCAATGTGGGTTCTAAGTTCTCTCTCTCTGCTAAATTAACAGCTGGACTAAGGAAAGAAGCTGGATACAATTTTTAAAAATATATCCTGTAATATTTATATAAACTGTGAAGTGCCATAATCCCATTAACAGCCCCTAAACCCACTGAATTTATCAGCTCAAACTTTACAAACATCAATGAAACTATCCACGTATTTCTCCCATGCCCTGTTCATCTGCTCCTTCTTCTTGAGGTAATCATTATCCTGAACTTGCCGTTTATTCTAACTCAAAATTTCTAGGAGATATGAAAAGGTGAGAACCTGGCCCCACCAGAATTAGGTTTACAATTCTCAGCTTCCCGGTAGACAAGTCTGGCTGTGCTATTGAGTTCCAGTCAAAAGATGAAAGTGGAAGTGGTGGGGCAATTTCCAGAGATGTTCTTAGAAGGAGGTAGCTCGCTCTTTCCTTCCTTCTCTCCTTTTTGCTGGGTGGGTGGCAGATGGCTGGCTGGAGCTGAGGCAGTCATATAGGACCAAGAGATGGGTGCCAGGTGTCAAGATGTGAGAGCAGTGGACTGGGTCCCTGATGACCCCTGGCCACCCTGGCAGCCAGGACTGCCTATATTTACATTACAGCGAAATAATCTTCTATTTTAAGTTCCTCTTATTTTGTAGCAGAATCTTATGAAACTAATACAGGTTGCATTATAAACACTGCCACAGCTGATGTTAACTAGGTTCACACCAATGACTCTTTTAATGGTCTAAGAAACTCAAAGGTTTTCTTTACTCAGTTCTTTCCTGTAATTCCACTTCAATATCCACAAGTAGCACTTGTTTGGCATCCACATGGCACCATTAGACATAATACAAAACAAACAAAACTGACATGGTTCTTGCCCTTGAAAATTTGCTAATCTAAACCAGTAATGAAGAAAAAAGTACAATTTTCTCAAAATTAGTGAAATATTTTCCTTATATGCAAACCAGTGACTTGTATGTAGCGAGAAGTGAGATTTGTGTATTAATCTGCAGAGAGACTGTAATGGAAGAATGTCATCTCATTGCCTAAAGGGACTAAGGAGGCTGCCCATGTGTGCTTCACAGGCACTTCCAGAGATGTTCCTGGCCCAGGCCTTTCCTATACCCTCTCTTCTTTCCTGCCTTCGGTCCAGCCACGGCTTATTGCCCCTCAAAGCCCTGCTCAAGTCCTGCTTCCTCTGGAAGGCACTGCCTAAATACTAGCACTCTGGGGTTCACCATTGTATAAATTCTTAAAGCTCTTGGCATTCTTACCACATAGATGGTATGTTAGTCTTCTCTGTATTCCACAAGCACTGAGCTTCCCTCCACGATTAAACAGTGGCTTCCGAGAAGACAAGTCCTGCCCCCTGCTTCCTCCACAGCATTCCCAGAGCAGCCGCCACTGGCCAAGCACAGAGAAGGCGGCATTGACAGGCCACTGCACTAACCAGCCACTGCAGGTAGCTGACCCAGGTTGAGGGTATTCCATGACAACTTCAAATCTTCAAGCACACTTCCACCACCATTTATCCATTCAACAAGCATTTCCAGAACACCTGCCAAGCCAGAGCCTCGGGCTATAGATTAGAATAAAAAACTCAGGGAACTCACAGCTTAATAAGGAAGACATTGAAATAAACATTTAAACTGGAAAGGGGGGGGGATGGTTAGGAAGCTGAGAGAGCCAAGGGGAATCTCCCTCCTAGTCAGAATAGAGGCATGTGGAAGACTCCCTGGAGGGGCTGACAGCTGACCCTAGCTCTGAAGAAGAGCAACGCACTGATCAGGTAAAGGAGGGCGGCCAGCGTCACAGGAGGAGTGTCTGGACAACTGCCTCAGTCCAGTGCATACACAGAGTGACCTCCCTTATCCCCCAAGCAGCACCTACTCAGATGATACAAATAATTTTACTATTAGTCTAAGAATAATATGGTCAAATATTCCTTAAAAATAATTAGAATGTAGGTCACGAAGTAAAAAACATCAAGTGCTTTTCACTGTCCACTGATTCCGTCTCGGCGACGACCTAGCTGCTGCGTCCTTGTCCAACTGTCCCTTCTGACATGCTCATCCATGCACCTATCCCTCTGGGCAACTCCAAGTTCCTTTAAACTCATCACAGTGTCCTGTCTTTGTGCCTGTGCCTTGGACTGGAAGCCTCTCATTTACCTTGTCTGATCACTGAATTAACTGTACACCCAGATCCAGTTAAACATCTGTTCTCTGAAACTTCCCTTCACCTCTTCTGTGCCTCCACCCTCACCTGTGTGTATTTGCCATGCATTGCTGGTTTTGCTTAATGGCCTTTTCCTTCTAGACTGGAGCAACCTGAGAGGGCCATGAGGCCTTACTAATTAATCTTTTCATCCTCGGGGTCTAGCACAGTACCTGGTGCCTAGCAGTCATTCAGTAATAAATACTTGTCCAGGGAATTAAGATAATCAGGGATAAGTATATATTACTAAACAGGGCTATAAAAGAAGTAAAATATGAAAAGAACTCTCTCATGATTTCTAATCAAATGATTCAAAGCCTTTCACCAACGTCAGGCATTTACATACTATTTTAATAATAGGCAACTGAAACACAAGCTACAGGTCAGTCTGTGAAAGGGCTGAAAGTGTTTATCAAAGACAGTGGGGGAAATATCCAAGCCTCAGTAAAAATTATTATTCTACAAAATTTACATTGGCCCTGCCTATATCTTAAAGCCACTTTGCTTTTTGTCTTTCTGGGTGGAAAGAATAAAATGCAGTTTGGAGCAAACTTATCAACGAAGTATTTCCCAAGAATCTACATCCAGGACTGTACTAGGCATTGTGCATAAAAATATACCGATTCCTGATTCCAAATCGAACAAAAAGAAACCAAAATGAGAAACAGAGGATGTCAAATTTCCTCATGAATCATGACCTGACTTTTCTTGAGGCTTACCCAACTTTCTCTGAAGCCCAAAGAATACTGGGTTAATCTCACAACAGGTGACATCAGCTTCCCCTTTGTGTCAAACTCTTACCACTTTCACAAAGCCTTGTCTGATATCTCTAGCCCACATTAATTTTTCTCTTTTATGTATTCTTGTGAAATTTCTTGTCTGTATAATTAATTTTGGCATTAAGTCATCATGCCTTATATTATTATCCTTTTTTTAAAGTTTATCTTATCTTTCCCCAAAAGCCTGAAAGAGCCTTAAGGACAAAGATGACGCTCACAGGAGCACACTGGAGGGGCTGACAGACACAGATGCTGAATGATGTCTGTATTCTCTTCGCCAGCATTTGCATTTAGTAATATCTCAAGGACAAGCACCTTTACCATAGCAGAGACATCGTAAGGGGCAGAGCAGGACATCTGACCCCAGGCAGGGGGACGGACAAGTCTGTGGTGAAGGTCCATGAGCACTGGGCTCCCTACGGTGGTCTCAGAAAGGGTACTCTTCCCTGAGACATGGACACTTGGTGCTGAGCCCAGGGAATCCTGTTTTCTAGGCAGGTACAGAGATAAATTGTCCTTAAAAAGCCAAGAAATGGGAAGGAAAAGACTGGCGGGGATCTAGATGTGAAACTGGCAGGAGCGCACATGAATGGAGGCCATAAATCCCTCCAGGGACGCAGACAGTGCCTCAGTGATAAGCATGCAGATTGCACACCTAGTTCAGAAACTCCCCTGAGTTTGCTTGTAATTAAGGGGGTTAGAAAGGTAAAAAATATATATATATAAACCCAATTAATCATTTAAATATTTAAAGTCAGATTTTTTTCCCTCACTCCAGGATTAGTATATTTCATAACGCCAGCAGCAGACAGCCCTGGTTTTTACTGGGGTTCATTTGAGAGCATGTTTAAACTAGTCAGATTGAGTGATGCTTCCAGCAACTAATCGCATGTCAAATAAAAGATATTTTATGTAATAAATTACTGCTACAAGTAATTCAAATGTCATTTATCAGTTTTATTATCAGTCAGGCAAAGTCTTGTTTCTCTATATTAATCAAAATCAAGTTTTTTTTTTTTTTGAGTAGTTTTGACACCTCTTGGCAAAAGTACAGAAGTGAAGAGGTAGAGTCACCCCCAGTGCTAAAAGGAGCATTGTTAGTGTATGAGAATGGAGCACAAAGGTGACAACTAACTCCACGTACTTAAAATTACCCTTACCACTGTTTTTATGCCAATGTCAAAGCAGGAAGAAGTCTGTCTCTGAGAAGATGTATTTTATTTTTAAGGCTGGGAGATTCTTAAAATACTCCTACACAAATACCTAAACATGCTAATGCTTTTTCTCAGCGTTCTGGACAGGAGAGTGGCTGGAATGACTGAACTGCTCCCACTCTCCTATTCTCTTGCCTCTTTCAGAAAACTAACACTTTAACTCCTGTTTAGCCCAACTCTGTGACCAACCAAAACAATTTGTTCTGAGCAAGAAGTTTTCAAGTAGCCAAGAGACCTGTTTGGTATTAAGCCATGGAGGAAACAGCTGGAATAGAACAGATGTGCCTCTTAGAAAATTCTGTACCCCAGCTGCCACTGCCTATCCTCAACAAATCCCATGTAGCGCCTGGCCCAGGGACACAACTAAAGAAAAACTGTGGAGAATTAGCCTTTGGTTAAAAAGAATACATCCATCAAGAACATTTGGTGATCCTGAGTAGACACTGTGGAGGGGTAAGAATGCTAGCCAGGAAGGAGAAATGAGTTCCAAGCCAACAAAAGTCCTTGCTACTACTCACGAGCCCAAATACAAAGCTTAATGCTGATGCTTTACTTCTCTGCTCCAAAATGTCACAAGCCTATGTTGATGAGATGGCCTGAGCATATGCTACCTGGCCTCACTCAAGCAGCCTTATATGGAAAGTGAAAAAGAAACTGAGATCTAAGACACACAAATCAAATTCTAATCCTTCGCCCAGCCTCTTGGCAAGTATGGAGAAGGAAAAGCCTTGCTTCCTCTGTCTATAATGATGATCACACTGCCCCAGTTGTGGCTGAGCAGGGTGAAAAAATGGTAAAGTGAGAAAAAGAAGGTTACTTCAGACCAGGTGTTGGGGATCAAAATGAATCTGCCATTTTGGAATTTATCCTTTAAAATTTGTACTCAACCCCTGTTTTAAATCATTTTTTGAAAAAAAAAAAAAACTTCTATGATAGGCAATTAACTGTAGATAAGACATTTTGAAAAATAACAGATCTGGTGCTAAGTTATGTTAAAGAAACAAAACTGTGTTATTTCCCATAACTTTGGACCAATTTTAACCTCTGATTTTTTGTAAGTGACTTAAAGAAGGGATCTGGCTCTATTCTGGTGGTGTACATGTATACTACTTTGAATAACTTTTATTCCTAAGATAACTTCCATTTTACAACAAAACAAAAACCCCTCGTGGGTCATAGTCTATATAATAATTAAAAGCAATTTTCAAAAGGGACCTTTACATTTTCATTTGAAGTTCTCTAACAGACTCTTACTATATGAATAGTCACACAGTATAGCCTGGACTTGGGAGGACGGTGTGGGGGGGAAGGGTGGGGAGGGGCTGTGCATAGACGGAGAAGCGAACCCAGGTTTCCCACGGGACAGGCAAGCATTCTACCACTGAACCAACCCATGCACTCACTAATATTAACTTTAAAAAATAAAGTTAGGAAACAAGTTATATTAGTGAGCAAACCAGAATGCTCTTATGAATCAGATGCTCATGTTAGTGACATTCAAGAGCTCTGACATAAGAAAATGGAAACGGAATAAATACTTTTAATTTCTTGCATATAACCAAAATACTGAAAACAACACAATAAAACTTTTTTTATTCTGGTCCCTCACCTCTTCTTAAACTTTGCCATACCTGTAAAAGTTTGCCTAGGAGAGGATTTGGGTGTGTCACACTCTTTTGGAAAAACCCAAGCATTTCCCACTATTCCCTATTGCTCCAGGCTTGCTGAGTTTGGGAGATGTGACCCACTCTTTGGCCAGTGCCCTGAGTCCCAATCAAGGTCACTGCAGGAGCTGGAGCTGGTGACTTACTGTATGGCTGAGCTGAGAGGTGAGGGGGCTGGATAGGAACCACCTGTGCGGCTGGGCCCAAGGGCGAGGGCTCATCGGCAGCTGTGCCCGACTGCTGGAAAGCCAAATCAATCTCTTCATCTGTCAGCCCTGGGGAAGAAGAGGACATAATTAAGGTGAGTACCTTTCTCCACTGTCCATGGCTGCAACAAAATCTTCATTAAGAAAAGCCCCTTTCAGCCACAGAATGCCTAGAATCCTGTAAATTGCCTCCCCAATTTCGGATTCTCCGGAACCTCTCAGTTGCAATTTAACCTTAAGCGACAGAATATTAGCCTCAACACTGCTTCCAAATGTGGCTCATTCAATTTCCTTAATTTATCCTTGAGTTTATTGCTGCTTTTGAAGTCGCTCTGTACTGCAATTCTCCATTCTTCCCCCGAAAACAGATACCATCAACTGCAAATGTGGCTCATTTTAATCTGTAATGGTGTTAAAAAAAAAAAAGAGGGGAAAAAACTAACAATAATGCATGAAAACAGACAGGGAAACAAAAAACTAATTATTGGGTGAGACGACTAATTAGTCTAGATCGTTTCCGAAGACGGGAATAATTTGCTTTATTTTATGACAAATGCAGAAATAAAAAGAAAAATCAGGACTGACTGTGATTAGTATGAATGGGATATAGAATGTAAAGAAGAAAATAAAACAAGAAAACAGATCAAAACAAGGCCAGGCCCAAACTTTCAGATGATTATTGCTCTAGCCAATCATAGGCTGCCGATATCGCCCTTGGCTAGTTTTCTTTTTCCCTTTTTTAAAAATCCTCCCGACACTTTAAGCCACACTGCACGTGGGACAACAGGAAAGAGCAGGGCGCCATCTGCAGTGGCTCTAACATGTGGAAAGGATTTGCCCATGGAGGAAAAAAAGGCAAGTGAAAACCCCATGAAGGCCACATTTTCCGTGGGCACGCAGCTGAAATATCTTCCACAGGCCTGAGGCCAAGTCCGGCCGCTGACCCACGGCGGGGAGGGGGAGTGTGCCCACCGACGCAACGAGCGGAAGCCAAGTGTGGCTCACAGGTGTGAGAAAAACATTCTCAAAGGGCTGACTGGGAAAGGAGCTCTCATGTAGGAAAGCGCTCCGGCCGCTGGGAGTGGGAAGAGCAGGTGGGAGGTCACTGCTGGTCTGCAAAAGATCACTCTGGCCGGTTCATGCTGTTCCGGGAATCCCTATATCCAGTCCGGCTGCAATACAGAGCTTTTAAACTAGAGCCGAGAGCTTTTCCACATCTGGTCGGCAGCCCTCCATTAGAGGCCCACAGCATGGTATATCTGCCCCAGGGGGTAGATGAAGTACAAGGAGGTTCTGAGGATCAGCATCTTCAAAAGCCCGCTGCCTCATACTCTGTGCCAAGGGGCTAATAGACGGTGCACATTAATGCTTTAAAGCACAGCTCTGCCCTGCACTATATTGGCGTGTGAGTTGACTGCAGTCATTCCTCAAACTTTTCATCCCTCAAACTACCACAACTGGTCAAGGGAGAACAGCCCTGGGCCCTTTTTTCTTTTTTCTGCACTGAGCAGTTGAGATGTGTCAAACTGCAGCTCTTCCCCTCTTCCTCTTCTTTACACAGTGAAGCTGGCCAGTAGCAGGCAAGGCCACCCCTCTGGGTCAGGGTCTGAAGTGCTGCTGGTCTGCCCTTGGTAGCACCCTGTTCTCAAAGAGATTGATAGGGCAGAAGAAAAGGCTTCCAGGGTTCATGGAGTATCATTTACTGGTGCTTAGTGCCTTCCAAATACAAAAGCTAAATTTGAGTATAGTGGGGCTTGACAGGAGATGTTCCACTTTCCCAATTCCTCAGCTTCCTTCAAAGGGACGGCTTTGAACAGGAACAACAGGACAAACAGGCAAATCAGGCAAAATGGGGAACACATTTCCCCCAAGTTTGTAACTCTGACCAGACCCCCAGCCTTCGGATGACTGTCAATCACTCTTACTAAATAGGAAGGGGGAACCCACTTCAGAGTCCTAGTAGGAAAGACATTGTTTAAATGGCTCATAATCAGCCATTAGAGAAGAAAGCAGCACATGCAACATCAGCACAGGCTGATGGTCACTGGCACACAATGGAATTTTATAAACCTGGAGGTTTGTGTGCCTTGTCAGCCGCTGGCTGCAAATGAGGATAATTTTCCCAAAAGGAGCATTCAGTTGCATTCTCATTTTCCCTTTTGGCTCTTTCAAATATAAACAAGTACGGTAATGTTTAACGCTGGGGAAATATACAGTAAGTTACAAACTGTGCTGTGGCCCTAAGAGCTGGAGCTGGTTAAAGGAACAAGACTCTCTGCCCATTGTGCCCTCTGGCCCTGAGCTTTTATGAAGCCTATTTTCCTAATAAAACATGTTCCTTGCATGACTGCAGCCGAACCCACTACTGAGGCCACAGTTTAAAGGGCATCAGCACTTTCTTCCGAGCTTTTTTTTTTTTTTTTTTACATGGGTAGGCACCAGGAATCGAACCCGGGTCCTCTGGCATGTCAGGTAAGCATTCTTGCCTGCTGAGCCACCATGGCCCACCCTCTTTCAAGCTCTTGTTTTCCACAGACTTATCATTTGATGCTCTAAATATATATTAGCTGGAATTCTGATATCCTGAGTTCTCCAGCAGTCAGGATTTTGATTCAGTTACATAAAATGAAACATTTGTCTTCTTTAAACAAATTAAGCATTGTTTAACTATCTCAATGAATAATAAAATTTCAGAGCTGGACCATTATCCCAGTCACCCCCTCATGCAACAGATAAAAAAGCTGTCGTTAAAGGAGGGTAAAACAAAATGTCCCAAATCATACTAGTTAGAGAATGGCAGTGCCCACACTTCTCCACTCCACTCCACTCCACTGATGACTTTCACTACACCACAGAGGTAAAAAATATCAAAAGACAGATTTGGAAATCATGTCTTAAATCTTCAATTTTGTTAAAGAGATTTAAATAAGGACTAAATTTTCTCCTCTCTCCCACCTTGCACCTATTTATATCAATCTATAGATAAAAGCCAACAAATACTATTTTGGGGATATACCAAAACAGCACAGGAATTTTCCCACAGGCCCACCTCGAGAATGACACCTGGACAACTCAAATCCAAATGCCTCTCACAGACGGTGCCTCTTCTTCCCTGAGTGTCCTCTTCCTCTGTAGTGTTCTCAAATTAGATGGCCTGACCAATTTGGGACTGCATCAGCTGCTGGTGTTGAAATGACCCCACTTTAGGGATAAAGTATTGATTACAACACAGGACTCATCCATAAGGCCTCTAGGTTCCCTGGCCCCTCTTCCCCTCTCAGCCCCACAGAAATACACAGTAGAGATCTTAGATTTGAGACCTTGCAGAATCCAAAAGGTTAAAAGGAATAATAAAGGAAACTGCCAATTGTAAGTGAATTATATTTGGCTCTAAAAGCTGAAGCACAGGCTATATTATAAAAAGGCATCTCTTTGCGTTGTTTACCATCACCCTGACTAATGCAGACCTTTTTTTTTGTTTTAAATAATCTCATGCAAATTAGACACACACACTTCCTTCCAGTTGATTGCTATCTGCAAGGAATAATCTAACCGCAGAGGGATGGAGCAAGGGCTTCCCAGAGCAAAGGGGTGGGAGCAAAAGGTTTCGAAGGCCTGTGCCATGCAAACCTCCTGGCCTCCCCCATTCACCTAAGTCTTCCTTTAGCTCCTGCCTTTGGAAGAATTAGTCAATTTTAATAAAGCCTAAAATCTTCTTTTACTCAGGGTGTCAATTTGCATTAATTATACCAATAGCACCTTGCATTCAGATGGTCTCTCAGTAACTGTACCTCTGCCACTTGGCGATTTTCAAGAGCTACCAGCCCCTCACAGTCTGTAGCACAAAACAAAACTTAAGGCCTGCTCAGCTATTCCCATCCACTAACTAGCTTTAGCCAAGAGAAGGAAGAGAAAGGGGTGAGGGAGTTTGATACAAGCAGGAGTCAGGATGCTCGTCCCTGAGTCAGAGAGGTAGAGAGTGTCAGCTCTTTTTAGGACTCCAGGTCCTGGTCTGCGAAACAGACAACTCTGACTTCAAAGCTCTCCAAATGATGATCTCATGCACCCAAAATCAGGGCAAACTTCTTGTTTTCTCAATTCTCTGGAGCCTACTTGCAAAAATCTCCAGAAAGTTCCTTTTACAAGGAAATGTCTGCAATCTTCTTTTCCAACACTTTCTGCAGGGTGGGATTCTTTCAAAAGAAAAAATTGAGTGAGCTATATCATGCTGGTTAATAAGGCCCTGTTTTATTAGCATCAGAACTGAATGGCCTCAGGGATGCTACACTGGCCAATTTTTATCCCTTAAAAGACAAGCAAATTTTTCTTTTTCTAAAGTTTTCTGTTAAAATGCAAAAGAGTCAAACCAGTTGACTTTGTGAGCTGCAACCTCCTGGCTGTGAGCACAATGCCGTAGGGTGCTTTCCCACAGCTCAGATAAAACCAGACAACTGGAAGGGCTCTTTTTCAGCGAGACTGGCTGTGCAAGGGCTTATACGAAGTAACCTTAATACTGTCCCCAGTGACCAATGGGCACTGCCACCAGGCCTGTGGAAGAGAAAAGACAGATGACCAGCAACAACAGTGCGGTGTGCTTCTTTCAGGTTCAACAACAATTGGGATAGAATGGATAAGGAACAATTTGGAAATACGCAAAGGAATGAATACTCATGGCACCTGCCAGACCAGCCTGAGCTTTATCATCAAAATGTCGAGTCTGCCTGGGATTAAGGGAACAGGGCTGGAGGGTGGTAGTTCAGGGCTGGTTACACAGACCATCTTCCTCCCCAATTCACATCCCCCTATTTACAGGACTCAGGTGATTCACTTGGGACTCAGGGAGACTGAGTGGGGGGGTCACCTCTCTTAGAACATAACCCGTTATCTACCCAGGCACACGCTTGGCTTGGAGGAGGTGAGGCAGAGAAAGACATCTAGTTAAAAATACTCCTCAAATTAAAAGAAAAATCAACTCTCTCAGAAAAGGTTAGGGGAGGGGAGAGAGAAAAAAGTATTTTTATTTTATTTTATTAACATTTTGTTGGAACAGTAGAGTACAATAAGGACTCTCAGAGCCTCTAAAAGTCGTTGGATGACCTGTAGACCCCTATTTCCCAGTGCCTTGTATAAAATTGAATTTTTTAAACATAAATTACACGTAATGACGACACTGTAAAAACTAACAGTAATGGAAAGCTGTGCTGTATTTCATTAGCCTGTATTATTCCGTGCCACCTGATCCAGCCGGGCCTTGTTTATGAGTTAGTGTGTTAGCAGATGCCGATGGAAGCATTTGCTTCGACCTTGCTCTTCTCATTGGGGCATGAAATTACGACGGCAGCACCTTGATATTACAGCCATAAATACAGTAAACTGCAAATTTAAGCCAACGGCTCCTATTGTCTCTGAACATAAAGCTGATCGGTATTTATTTAAAAGGAGAACAAAAAAAATATTATATATCACCTTGTTTATGGGACCCCCCCCACCCTCTTATCTATCCCCTCCCCCAGCTTCCCAACCTGTCTAATTCACTTGGCTAAAATATTAAGCAAATAAGCCAAATGCTCTTTTCTTCTCT
This sequence comes from Tamandua tetradactyla, assembly GCF_023851605.1. Lineage (NCBI taxonomy): Eukaryota > Metazoa > Chordata > Mammalia > Pilosa > Myrmecophagidae > Tamandua > Tamandua tetradactyla. The sequence continues at coordinate 214,752,257 of NC_135328.1, forward strand.
GCTGATTAACTTCCCAAGCAACAAAAACAGTCTTTGAGAAAACTAGCTGCAAACATCGTTACCCTAAATGAAAAGAGTTTTTAAAAACTGATCTGATAGTAGGCCTGGTTCCCACCATCTTGAAATTAATATGTAAATTCAAGAACAAGATATGAGGATTTCCCCTCTCCTAAAATGAGGAAAGTTCAAACAACAGGAGAAAAAGTTGCTGATAAGGCCTTGAAATGGAAGGTCCTCTCTGTATCCTTTCTAAGAACCCTTAGGTAGAAATGCTATTTCAAAAAGTAGTAAAACACTGCCTCCTGCCATCTAAGCACAAAAAGAAAGATACCTAGCCAGGAATATAATTCTCATTTCAACACACAGAGAGAGCTGGGGGACCTCTCATACAACTTGTTCCCATCCCCTCCATTTCCCAGTGAACCATAAAGACAATATATCCTTTAAATACATTAAATGTGGAAGAAAAATAAACACAAAGACAAAAGGACACTGGATATCACCATGCCATGTCTCCTAGTATAAATCTCTGAGTAAAATACTTGTACAAAATATATTTCACTACTAATTTAAAGACTGAGGATCTGGCAGGCTCATTTCACTTTAAGTCTCAAAGAGAAAGCAAGTTCTACTTTCTAAATGTCAGTGAAAAATAGGATCTCTGCCTCTCAGAGAGGCAGAGGGGCTGATGCAAAAACCCAACCACTTCCAAGCCCAAGCCTGGAGGTCTCAAAGAGTTAGTGGTGAAAAATGTAGAGTATATTGGTCAGCAAGATCCGAAGTCACTACCAGGGAAGCAGGCAGAGGAACCATTTTAACAATAAACTGCATGCAAGTTCTTGGAAGCAATTTAATTCCAAATCAGACAGGCTGGGGTCACAGGGTTCAATGCCTAGTGGTATCAATGACACAGCAAATCAAACAAGATCAAAAGTTTTTGTACATTTACTTTTGCTACGTTATTCTACAATGCAGACATACTCCCTTGGAGCCCTAAATCATATCAGCCACACCAGTCATTGAGCCTAGCTCCTTCTGCATAAGGAGGAAACTTCCCTATAAAATTTATTGAGCTTCTCTGGGGAGTAGTATAACTGGTGAACAAGACAGAACTGAGCTGCCCCTCAGTGTAACACAAATTGAGATCTCTCATATGAAAGATTGGGAGGGTTTCCAATTAGCATCTATGATGTTTATTTTTAGGTCTATAATCTAAAGGTTTGTTTTTTCCCTTTTAATCCCTCTCAGCTAAATTAGAAACAAAATCAAAGAGGAATTGCTTTTGATATTTGATCATCAATTCCAAAGGATTAATAGTGGGACAAATATGGTTGCCGGCTGTCACAGACAGCAGACTCAACCCAGCAGGTCTTTGGCAACAAGTGGAGAAGTCAGCTTTCCTCACAGTACCCAAATGAATCCTAGGAAAGGACCAAGGGCTTTGTTGACCAGGAATTGCTGCTACTGAAATGCCAAAGGCCAGGTAGGTCAAACATATGTTTGTCCATGTGTGGAAAAACTAAATTAATTACACTTTTAATGGTGCTTGAATCTTGCTCCTGTTTCAGAAAAGGCAGTGAAGTTTGTTTTTTTAAACCAAAGAGATCTTTGACAATCAAACAAATTCAGAACTGGAGAAAAACAGGGAGCTCATCAGGTCTATCTCCTTCTGTTTTACCAAACAACAACAATAAAAAGCAACACAGAAAGGTTCAGTGACTTGGCCACAGTCCATGGCGAGCCTGGGCATCCCAAACCAGGGCTCTCTCCTGAATCAGGGGCCCAGCATCAGCAGCCTGACATGTGTTCTCCTCTGCTATCCAGCACAGTTAACACATTTAAAATCAGCCAATTCTAGAATCTATCCTCCCCAAACAGAAGATAAAAAGAATATATGTAGCATGGCAAAAACTAGATGAAAGGTACACAGGATCTCTTTGTACTATTTTTGCAACTTCCTGTGACTCTATAATTATTTTTTTTAAAGAATATATGTACACACATACAACAAAAACACACATATTTATGCATAAATAAAAGGACAAAAACCTGGTAACACTGGTTATCTCTGTGGGGGAAGTGGGGGACAGAGACTAAAGAGATTTTTTGGGGGTACATCCTTTTGAATTTTGTTCATATGCATATCCTTCGCATTCAAAAGGATAAATTTATTTTTAAAAACAAAGAAAATATTTGGGGGTGGGGGGATAGAACCCTTAATCCTCAACAAAATCACTCAGAATGGTTATCCAGGTTTCTGGAAGAGAAAAACCAAGACAGAGAAAGGTATGGAGCCTGGCCCAAGAGTTGGGGGTTAGAATGACATCCACGATTTCTAATTTCTTGCTTAACCCACTGTGGCTTAACCACAGCAGCCAAGTACAAAAGGGCTTTAAAAAAAAAAAGATATATTTCTAAAAGACAGGCATCTGTTTGATTTTGATACATCCTGGCTGCCCAAGTGTTTCTTTCAGCTCTAAACATTTGCTTCACCAATGGAAATGTTTCCATCACTGCATCAAAACAAACATTTGCTTTGGGATAGTACAGAGAGTCATACGCTATTTCATATGTTCTTGAAACAAGACTGATTTGGGGAAAAAACTGTACTGTAGAACAGACACATATCAAGATGGAAATTTTTTGCTCCTAATTTGTTCCTCAAAGAAAACCTTGTCACCAGAGTTCAGTGCACTATGGCAGACTCTTCAGTCACCTGGCTGAATACTGTAAATTCAGTATTCAGCTCACTGGGGGGTTGCCTTTATGTCTGGAATTTTAACAGGGATTAAGGCGTTTGCTCTTTGGCATTCAACTTTCTCCCTATCCTTTTTTTTTTGCACGGGCAGGCACTGGGAAACGAACCCAGGTTTCCGGCATGGCAGGCGAGAAGTCTGCCTGCTGAATCACCGTGGCCTGCCCCTTCCTAAAGTTTTAAATCACCATGCAGCTATCAGATTTTTTTTAAATCCTCAGGTTAAGTTGATATTAACATATTAAAACACACCATAATAGCGCAATACATAAACTACTTTGTCACCAACTATTTGTGCACTTCCAATAAATCCCATATTGTTGCTATTGTCAACATTATTGTATAGAGAAAAATCTACAGTACTCAACCAAATCCGCAAATACTCGGGTGCTTATTTGCTAGGCAATATGAAAGCATATGTATGTACGTGCATAGACATGGATATTTACATATGTAAATTTGCCCACACATACATTTGTACACACATACATTTAAGCAATCTTTTATTGATAATAAAAATAACACAAGTAAACTAGAAAAATATGGAAAATAAAGAAAAGCATATAAAAGAAAACAAAACATCATTCATGCTTCCATTCTCCATCCAGAAATAATGGCCAAAATTATTAAACCCAAGTGCTGGAAAAACCAGTACGTGTTTAAGAGCTTTTTATACTTTAAACCCTTTGAAATCCAACAACAACCCCACTCAGGGCCACTGAGGTGCATACCCCAGGGCTGCATCTTGTCATGTGCGTTGCACCTTGTAAGACTGCAACGGCGCCCCTGTGAAGAAGGTTCTTTATTCTCCCCGCTTTATTCTCTGAGCCCACAGACGTGAAGCAGCCTCTTTCTAAGGTCACACTGCTGGGGGTGCGGAGTGGGAAGGTGGGCCCAGTCAGCCAGGCTGCAGGGCTCATGCTCCTCACTGCTACTCCACACCAACACAAAGGAGCAACTACTCCAAATGCTTGTGCAAGGTGAAAGGGAAACAATATCCCTGACTTCTAGCATATCACTCAGATGTGTTGCTAGTGTTATTAAGACTGAATTTTTCCAAATTAAAAAGACTTCTTACATGAGACTACTCAGTACTGGAGAGACTGCTGTGGAAATGTAAACCGAGAAACTTCTGGAAGACAATCAGGCACTCGACATCAAGAGTATTTAAAAATGTTCATACCCCTTGACTCAATAATTTTACTTTTAGGAAATATTAAAATAATGTAGTATAAGATTTATGCACAAAGATGGTCTATCACCATGCTTTTAATCATAGCAAAAAAATTAAACAATATAAATGTTCAAAGAGGAATGATTACGCAAATTATGATATAGTTCAATAATGTAATATTATCAAAAAGTTCATATTCATACAAACAATTTTTGATAATAGGGGAAAATGCTTTTGATATCTTAAGGAAAAAAAAAAACCGATGTTAAATCCATAGCATGGTCTCAATTATATCATTTTTAAAAAGAACAAAAGGAAGTAGTATGGATGCATCATTTTTTACTTAATCTGAATTCAATTTATATATGTTCAGAAGGACAGAGTGGAAATTAACACCATAAGCAATGGGAAAGGGCCTGCCACTCTTTCAAGGAGTATTGTGCCTTAGAGACTGAGTATGTGATGGGGGCTTGAATTTGCTGTCCCCTCATCAATTCACTCCCCCACATTTTCACAGTTTGAGCACAATGGCACATCTGGACACATCTTTCCATACGTCTTAGCATCCATATGCAAAGCCAACCAGGTCATGCAGTGTTAATCCAAAGAAATTGTGATGCGTTTCAACGTGAAGGAAAATCTGGCAATACTGCACTCCTCGAGAAATAATACAGTAGTCTCCAACATGATACATTTCTAAGGGATTTTTTTTTTATTGGAGAAGTTGTGGGTTTAAAGGACAATCATGCATTATCTAAAGGATTTTTAATAGTTCTTTAGGCAACCACTTTTACCAGCTTCTTATGTACTTTCTAGAGACAGTCTGTGGAAATACAACTACACACGTGTACATATGTATATGTATGAATGTATGTATGTATGTATATGTATATATGTGATATTCATAAATTACACAAATAATAACATGCTAAACATACCCTTCTATACCTCACTATTTTTCCTTAATGTACCTTGGAGAACTTTCTATATTACTACATACAGAGCTCTCCATTCTATTTAACAGCTAAATGGTATCCCACTATATGAGTACTTTAGTCCTCTATTGAACATTTACTGTTAAAAACAAAACCACAACAAAAGTCCTTGTTTACGCCATTTGCACATGTGCAGGTATAAACCAAGAATAGACTCAGCCATGGATAATCTGCATTTTGATAAATATTGACAAATTGACTGTGGTAGTCAGATTCAGGTGTCAACTTGGCTAGGTGAAGTTGCCTAGTTCTATTGCTGTGGACATGAGCCAGTGGCATATGAACCTCATCTGTTGCTGTTTACATCTACAGTCGGCTAGGAGGCATGCCTGCTGCAATGAATGATGTCTGATTTAATTGGCTGGTACTTAAATGAGAGAGTTCAATGTAGCACAGCCCAAGCAGCTCAGCATACCTCATCTCAGCACTCGCACCTTAGCTCAGGCCTTTGGAGATGCAGAAAGGAATCATCCCGGGGAAAGTTGTTGGAACCCAGAAGCCTGGCGAAAAGACCAGCAGCAATTGCCTTGTGCCTTCCCAGGTAAGAAAGAACCTCAGCTGAAACGTGCCTTTCCTCTGAAGAACTAATGAAATAAATCCCCTCTTATTGAAAGTCAATCCGTCTCTGGCGTGTTGCATTCCGGCAGCTAGCAAACTAGAACACTGCCTTTCTTAGAGGTCATTTCAACATACATTCCTTCCAGTGTGCATTTGTGCTTCCTACAACCTTGCCTCCTTATCTTTGTCATTCTGAGAGGGGGAAAAAAAGGTCTCATAATTCTTTTTTAGAAATGTTTGTTGAATGTTCAACATACAGACAGAAAAGTGTGCAATTTTAAGTGTATGGATTAATAAATTTTCACATGTAACTACTGCCCACATGAAAAAATAGAGTAACAGCACCCAGAGCCTCCCTCATGTCTCTCCCCAGGCACCACCTAACTTTTAGTGCCACAGATTAATTTTGCTTCTTTTTATTCTCTATATAGGTGGAATAACAAAGAAAGTATTCTTTTGTGATGGGCTTCCACTCAATATCATGCTTGTGTGAGTCATCTATGTTGTTTCACATAACCATAGTTAGTTCATTTTTACTGCTGTATAGTATTCCATTATAAGAATGATCCATAATTTATCTATTCTCTGTTTGGCCACTTGGGTGTTTTCATGTTCTGTAGGGGGCATGTGGTAGTATCTCATTCGGATTTTAACTTGATTTTTCTGATGACTAATGAAGTTAAACATCTTTTTGTATCTTTATGGCCTTTATTGGGCTAAAGTTTGTTAACAGTTATGTTAAGATCTCTACTGTTTTGTCAGTTTGTACTATCAATTATTGAGAAAGGTCTTTTAAAGCCTCCCATTATGACAGTAGAATTTTCTATTTTAGTTCTGCCAATTATTACTATATTGTAGCTATGTGATTAGATACATACATATTTAGAGAACTGTTCAATCATCCTGGTGATTGACCATTTTATAATTATAAAATTTCCCTCTTTATCTCTGGCTGTGCTTTAAAACCAACCCCTGATATTAGCACTGTTTATTTGGTTAGTGTTTGCATGATGCATCTTTTTTCCCTAATTTTACTTTAAATCCTTCTATTATATTAAAGATGTGTCTGCTACAAGCAGCAAGTAATGTTTTATTTTAATGTAATCTTGACAAACTTTGCTTATAATAGGGTATTTTATCCATTTACATTTAATGTATTTATTTAGTATTTAATGCAAATATTGAAATTTTTGGATTTTTATCTTTCACCTTACAATTTGTGGGGTTTTTTTTTTTTACCTATTTAATGTTCTCTTATAATGTTTTAACCTCCTTTCTAATAGAGTTTTTCTTTACTATTCTTTCAGTGGTTCCCTAAGAGCAAAGATTCTCAAAATGTGGCTTCAAGAAATCTGGTGGTTTACCAGGTATTTCCAGGAGGTCAGTGAGGTAAAAAAATTTTCATAATTGTACTGACATTATTTGCTGTTTTCATAGTTTTGACATTTACACTGATGGTGCGAAAGTAATGGTGGGTAGAACTGCTGACACTTTTAACATATATCAAGGCAATGGCACCAAACAGTATAATTAGTCATTGCATTCCTAACCACTATGCACTAGCAGTAAAAATAAATAAATAAAAGATGCCAATTTCACATAAGAATGTCTTCAATGAAACAGTAGAAATTATTAATTTTATTAAATCTTGACCCTTGGATACCCATCTCTTTAATATTTTATGTAACGAAATGGGAAGTATGCATAAGGAACTTCCGCTGCATATCAAAGTACATTGGTTATCTTGAGGAAAAACATTTGTGTGATTGTTTGAGTTGGGAGCTAAAATAGGCACTTTTACACGGAACACAGTATTTACTTGAATGAAGGACTGGCAAACTGTGGTTATTCAGATTCAGTATTTGGCAGACACTTTCTCAAAAATGAATTAAATAAGCTTGTTATTTTAAGGAAAATAAGATGGTATTACTGCCAATGATAAAATTTGAGCTTTCAAGTGAATATTACAATTTTGGAAAATGTACATTAGCCACTGTGAGCTTGGCAGCTTCTCAATATTTAAAAACTTTGCTGGAGATTTCAGTAGTGATATTAATGAATGTGATTTTCTATATAGTGTAAGAAATGAGCCAATATTCAGAAGATTTGCATACTTTTGTACACCAACATTTCCCAAATGGTGAATGCATGAGGTCACAAACAAAATCATGTATGGCTAAGAGATCTAATCAAAATGCATAGATCAATGGACTTTAATATAATAATGTATGAAAAATTCATTGATAAGGTCTCAATTAATTTTTAAGATACTACCACTTACTGAGTTTTGGTAGAAATCAAAGAGGAATATCCATAATAATCTGAGAAAGCTATTAAAATACTCCTCCTTTTTCAACTACATATCTATGTGAAGCTGAATTTTCTTCTTTTCTTATATTTTAACCAAATCAACATATAAAAACAGATTGAATGCAGAAGCAGATCAGAGAATACAGCTGTTCTCAATTAAGTCTGATAGTCAATAAATTTACAAAAACAAACCACCACCACTCTTCTCTTTCTGAAATAGTTATTTTTCATTAAAAATGTTATGTATGTGATGCCTAATGAATGCAGGGGGCTGAAGGACACGGGACGGAGAAGTAGATTGGCGGATGATAGTGTATACTTACGAACCAAGGTTGGGCTGCTACAAAAAGGAACAAAATCATGAGGAATGCAACGATGTGAATGAACATGTGTGACATTTGGCAAAACAAAATAAGCCAGAAACAAAAGAACAAGAATAGTATGGTCACCTTTAGAAAATGCTTATAAGAAAACAGGGGCCTAGATTATACACCTTTACAACAGACACATTAAATCTGGAGTGGTGATTATTATTTCTGGATCTTGAGAGGCTGTTTTTTATATATAACCTGATATTCAGAGATAAGAATGAAACCGAGGCATCAAAATAGGAAAGGAAGAAGTAAAACTATCACTGTTTGCAGACGATATGATACTATACGTCGAAAACCCGGAAAAATCCACAACAAAACTACTAGAGCTAATAAATGAGTACAGCAAAGTAGCAGGTTACAAGATCAACATTCAAAAATCTGTAGCATTTCTATACACTAGCAATGAACAAGCGGAGGGGGAAATCAAGAAACGAATCCCATTTACAATTGCAACTAAAAGAATAAAATACCTAGGAATAAATTTAACCAAAGAGACAAAAAACCTATATAAAGAAAACTACAAAAAACTGCTAAAAGAAATCACAGAAGACCTAAATAGATGGAAGGGCATACCGTGTTCATGGATTGGAAGACTAAATATAGTTAAGATGTCAATCCTACCTAAATTGATTTACAGATTCAATGCAATACCAATCAAAATCCCAACAACTTATTTTTCAGAAATAGAAAAACCAATAAGCAAATTTATCTGGAAGGGCAGGGTGCCCCGAATTGCTAAAAACATCTTGAGGAAAAAAAACAAAGCTGGAGTTCTTGCACTGCCTGACTTTAAGGCATATTATGAAGCCACAGTGGTCAAAACAGCATGGTATTGGCATAAAGATAGATATATCGACCAATGGAATCGAATAGAGTGCTCAGATAAAGACCCTCTCATCTATGGACATTTGATCTTTGATAAGGCAGTCAAGCCAACTCACCTGGGACAGAACAGTCTCTTCAACAAATGGTGCCTAGAGAACTGGATATCCACATGCAAAAGAATGAAAGAGGACCCATATCTCACACCCTACACAAAAGTTAACTCAAAATGGATCAAAGATCTAAACATTAGGTCTAAGACCATAAAACAGTTAGAGGAAAATGTAGGGAGATATCTTATGAATTTTACAATTGGAGGCAGTTTTATGGACCTTAAACCTAAAGCAAGAGCACTGAAGAAGGAAATAAATAAATGGGACCTCCTCAAAATTAAACACTTTTGTGCATCAAAGAACTTCATCAAGAAAGTGGAAAGACAGCCTACACAATGGGAATCAATATTTGGAAACGACATATCAGATAAAGGTCTAGTATTCAGAATTTATAATGAGATTGTTCAACTCAACAACAAAAAGACAGCCAACCCAATTACAAAATGGGAAAAAGACTTGAATAGACACCTCTTAGAGGAGGAAATACAAATGGCCAAAAGGCACATGAAGAGATGCTCAATGTCCCTGGCCATTAGAGAAATGCAAATCAAAACCACAATGAGATATCATCTCACACCCACCAGAATGGCCATTATCAACAAAACAGAAAATGACAAGTGCTGGAGAAGATGCGGTGAAAGAGGCACACTTATCCACTGTTGGTGGGAATGTCAAATGGTGCAACCACTGTGGAAGGCAGTTTGGCGGTTCCTCAAAAAGCTGAATATAGAATTGCCATACGACCCAGCAATACCATTGCTGGGTATCTACTCAAAGGACTTAAGGGCAAAGACACAAACGGACATTTGCACACCAATGTTTATAGCAGCGTTATTTACAATTGCAAAGAGATGGAAACAGCCAAAATGTCCATCAACAGACGAGTGGCTAAACAAACTGTGGTATATACATATGATGGAATATTATGCAGCTTTAAGGCAGGATAAACTTATGAAGCATGTAATAACATGGATGGGCCTAGAGAACATTATGCTGAGTGAGTCTAGCCAAAAACTAAAAGACAAATACTGTATGGTCCCAATGATGTGAATCGACACTTGAGAATAAACTTGGAATATGTCATTGGTAACAGAGTTCAGCAGGAGTTAGAAACAGGGTAAGATAATGGGTAATTGGAGCTGATGGGATACAGACTGTGCAATAGGACTAGATACAAAAACTCAAAAATGGACAGCACAGTAATACCTAATTGTAAAGTAATCATGTTAAAACACTGAATGAAGCTGCATCTGAGCTATAGGTTTTTGTTTTGTTTTGCTTTGTTCTTACTATTATTACTTTTATTTTTTTCTCTATATTAACATTCTATATCTTTTTTGGTTATATTGCTAGTTCTTCTAAACCGATGCAAATGTACTAAGAAACGATGATCATGCATCTATGTGATGATGTTAAGAATTACTGATTGCATATGTAGAATGGTATGATTTCTAAAAAAAAAAAAAAAAATGGACAGCACAATACTACCTAATTGTAATGTAATTATGTTAAAACACTGAATGAAGCTGCATCTGAGCTATAGCTGTTTGTTTTTTTTTCTTATATATTTTTGTATTTTTTCTCTATATTATCATTTTATTTCTTTTTCTGTTGTCTTGCTATTTCTTTTTCTAAATCGATGCATATGTACTAAGAAATGATGATCTTACATCTATGTGATGATATTAAGAATTACTGATTGCATATGTAGAATGGAATGATTTCTAAATGTTGTGTTAGTTAATTTTTTTTAATTAAAAAAAAAAAAAGAATGAAACCGAACAGGTTGGGGTTAAAGGAATTTAGAACATAGGGGTAAGGAAGACAGTGTCTATATATTAGAACCACACATACTCTTTGAGACCAATGAAGAAAGGCTTATTTGGTCTGGAACTGAAATTTTCTATAGTGTATAATCTAATTCAACCTATCTGTATAGCTCATTTGAACAACTGAAACACAGGGAACACAGAATAACAAACAGATCCTTTAACCCTCTATACATTATTGTAATGCCTGGATACATCCTAGAGTATGTTACGCAGATAATCAAAAAGTACTGGCAAAGTCCTCATGTAAGAATATGGAACTATTAAACCTTACCATGAGGGAATCCCCTGATACTGTGTCAAACATTAGGGACACCCAAATCGATAGGCCATGCCCTCCATCATGAGGCTTACTCTTGCGAAGCTTATGTAGGTAGTGGAGAAGCTTAGACTACCTATAGGCATGCCTAAGAGTTACTTCTGAAGGACCTCTTTTGTTGCTCAGATGTGGGCTCAGTCTCTCTAACCCCAACTCTGCAAGTGAAATCATAGTCCTCCCCCTACGTGGGACATGACATCCAGGGATGAATCCAGACCTGGCGCCAGGGGATCAACAATTCCATCCTGACCAAAAGGGGGAAAAGAAGTGTAACTAATAAAGTATCAGTGGCAGAGAGAATTCAAATAAAGTTGAGAAGCTACTTTGGAAGTTGCTGTTCAAGCAAGCTTCAGTTAGACCTTGCTAACTATCATAACCTGCTATCTCCCAACCAGGACCATTCCAGCCAATCCTAAAGAACACTTATGGAGAAATGTAAGATTCCACAAGAGTTCCATGCACTAGAGTAATTTTTCAGAAACCTACAACCTCCAGATGGGTCCCTGGTCCGGATAAGTCCTTGAAACCTAGCCCCGCCTCTCCAAACATGAGTTAGTTCCATCTACCTACCCCATATTAATGACAGACCCTTCCAATATCAAAATTTAGAATTGCCATACCCAAAACACCCCTGAAGAAAGAGATGGAAAGATCAAAGGTGATGGTGGAGTTATACAGAGAACGTAGGATTTAACAAATAAATATGAGTGCTGAATCATTACACTGATATCTCTTTAGACTCAAGTATTTTAGAGCAGCTAGAAATAAAAACTTAAAGTTGTGAAATTATAACCCATGTCAAATTCTGAATATGTTCCACAACTAATTGTGGTGCTGGGCTTTGAAATTCACAGTTTTTGCATATATGTTATTTTTCACTAAAAAAAGAAGGAAAAAAAGTCAACTGTAATGATAAAAAAATATTTAAGCCCTGTAGCCTCTTATATTCTGGAGCAGCTAGAAGGAAAAATATGAGAGGATCGTATGGTAGCCCATGAAAAACTGAGTTCTGTCCTGTAACTACTTGTTGAAAAGTGCTTTGAAAACTATTGCTTTTTTATTTATTTGCTTGATATATATGTTACACTATACAATAAAAAAGTTAAAAAAAGTTATGTAAGCTAACATACTATGAGCTTATCATTGTTATTTTAAAATTAATCAATTTTAAATTGTCCAGTTTTAATTCTAATACAGTAAGTATCAACAGGTATCAACAACATAAATAAAGGCCCTTTGGGATTCTCATTTTTTAATTATGAAATAATTAAACACTATTAGAAATAGAGAAAATAGCTACCTCTCATCACCATTCTTGAAACCACAGTTCTTATTCTTGTGTTTTCCTTTTTTATCACTCCATATACATATATTTTCATGTCACTAAGTATATATAAAATTTTACATCCTACTTCTTTTTCACTTTACATTATATCATAAGCATTTTTTTCACACTGCTAATTTTTTTTAAATGTTCAAACACTACACTGTATTTGTTTTGTCTAGACATAGAAGTTTATGGAGTACAAAGATAAGATTCTTTGATGCATCTTTTCATGAACATACACAGACACTTGCAAGTGCTTCTGGAATATTTGGCTACTGACCATGATTATGTGAATTCACATAATTTCATAGTTACATAAAGATCATACTGCCAATTTTTTAAAACTTTTTATTTTAAACTAATTTTAAGCTTACTTAGAAAAGTTGTAAAAATTAACAGAGTTTGCATATACCCCTAACTTAGCTTCCCTTAATATTAACATTTTACATAATCACTGGAATTTCATCAAAACAAGGAAATTACCATTGGTAGAAAACTATTCAACTAAGCTAAAGATCTTACTCAAACAAGTTTTCCCACTAATGTCCTTTATCTGTTCCAGGATCCTATCCAGATCCCACATTGCATTTAGTTATTATTTTACCTTAGACTCCTGTAGTCTTTAACAGTTTCTCAGTCTTTCCTTCTTTTTTATGATCATGACATTTTCAATGAGTATTTATTAATCAGGTATTTTGTCAAGTGTTCCTGATTTGAGTTTGTCCGATGTTTGCTCAGGATGGGACTGAGGTCATTATGCATGTTTGCAAAAATACTACAAAACAAAAAATGGCGGAGTTCCAGGCCAAGATGGCAGCTTAGCGAGGTGTAGGATCTAGTTCTTCCTCCAGAGTAACTAGTAAATAGCCAGGAACAGTACAGAACAACTGCTGGGGCCACATCTGTGACTGGACACACAGTGGACCCCAGTCTGGACAAACTGGACCAGCTGCAAGCCCACCCAGAACTGTAAGTTCCCCAAGCCACAGGGGCCGGCACCCAGAGGGGAAAGGAAAGAGACTTTACCAGCAGCAGGGGCTAAGTGCAACCAAGCTCCAATTGTGGAATTAATTAACAAACTCTGACTACTAAAAATAGGACCCCAGCTCAGCTGACCCTCCAGTCAAAGCAGAGGTTTGAGTTTGTCCGATGTTTGCTCAGGATGGGACTGAGCGCCAGTCCCCAGCGCAGAGGGGGCAGGGCTGACAGAAACAAAACAAAACAAAACAAAACAGAGGTTTTTGGATCGGATACCACATAATACTTGAAAGGGTCTGGGCCCTGAAGGAAAGAAGGGGGCACATAGGACCTGGAGATGCACAAAGCAACATACCAATTTAAGCTCTTGATTGAAAACCTGAGGAACTGGGGTCCTGCTTTGATAAGGATTTTTCTTTTTTTATATACGTGGCTGTGTTTCTTGACTACTTTTTAGATACAGCTGCAGGGCTTCTCAGGCTCCAACTGTCCCAGGCATGGGCAGAATTAAGATTGTTTGAGAGTTTGTCTGGAGCCTGTGCCTTCCCCAGGAGAGGGGTGGGGTCCAGCTCAGGTGGAATCCCTCCCTCAAGGGATTGAAAAAAAAAGGAATTAAAGCCAGCCTACAACCTCTCTTCTGTCTCAACCATGCCCCCAGCAGGAAGAGTCTGAAGTTAAAGGTACCACCTGCTGGTGGGACCTGCAGGCAGACAAGTGCCACATACTGGGCAGGATAGGAAAAACACACAGTCTAGAGGCTTCATAGGAAAGTCTTTCAACCTGCTGGATCTTAACCACAGGGAAGACTGATGCAGGTGACACCTCCTGACAGGAGGCCAGTGTGGTCTGGGAAAATCTGGCTGGGGATTATAATACCTAAGTGGACCCTCCTGAAAAAAAAAAAGCACCATACAAGCAGGGCAAGAAACAAGAAAACAAGAACTGAAAAATTTTGATTTGTTAAACAAAACCTAAACTAGAGGTCTAGAATAAGATGAACTGAATGTCAAAGAACAGATAGACAACAAAGTATCCAGCAAGAAAATCCTAGGAAAAAAAAGTGAAAACACTCCAGAATAAACAAATTAAGGAAATTAAATGTCAAGACATCAGCCAAAAATAACAAGTCATACTAGAAAAGCTGAAGATATGGCCCAGTCAAAGGAACAAACCAACAGTTCAAATGAGATACATTTGAACAGTTGAAACAATTAATCCAAAATGTTCGAACAGACATGGAAAACCTCATCAAAAATAAAATCAATGAATTGAGGGAGGATATAAAAAAGGCAAGGAATGAACAAAAAGAAGAAATCAAAAGTCTGAAAAAACGAATCACGGAACTTAAGGGTATGAAAGGCACAGTAGAAGAGATGAAAAATACAATGGAAAACTACAATGTTAGATTTCAAAAGGCAGAAAAGATAGGATTAGTGAACTGGAGGAGAGGACATCTGAAATCTGACAAGCAAAAGAAAATATAGGGAAAAGAATGGAAAAATATGAGCAGGGACTCAGGGAACTGAATGACAACATGAAGTATGTGAATATACATGTTGTGGGTGTCCCAGAAGGATAAGAGAAGGGAAAAGGAAGAGAAAAACTAATGGAGGAAATTTTAACTGAAAATTTCCCAACTCTCATAAAAGACTTAAAATTACAGATCCAAGAAGTGCAGTGGCCCCCAAACAGAATAGATCCAAATAGACGTACTCTAAGACACTAATCAGAATGTCAGATGCCAAAGGAAAAAGAGACTCTTGAAAGCAGCAAGAGAAAAGCAATCCATCATATACAAGGGAAGCCCAATAAGACTATGTGTAAATTTCTCAGCAGAAACCATGGACGTGAGAAGAGGGTGGTATGAAATATTTAAGTTACTAAAAGAGAAAAACTGCCAACCAAGAACTCTATATCCAGCAAAATTGTCCTTCAAAAATGAGGGGGAAATTAAAACATTTTCAGACAAAAAAATCACTGAGAGAATTTGTGACCAAGAGACCAGCTCTGCAAGAAATACTAAAGGGAGCACCAGAGACAGATAGGAAAAGACAGGAGAGAAAGGTGTGGAGAAGAGTGTAGAAATGAAGACTATCAGTAAAGGTAAAAAGAAGAAAAATTAGATGTGACATATAAAATCCAAAAGGCAAAACAGTAGAAGAAAGTACCGCGCTTACAATAGTAACACTAATGTTAATGGATTAAACTCTCCAATAAAAAGACATAGACTAGCAGAATGGATTAAAAACCAGGACCCATCTATATGCTGTCTACAGGAGGCACATCTTAAACCCAAGGATAAACATAGGTTGAAAGTGAAAGGTTGGGAAAAGATATTTCATGCAAACAACAATCAGAAAAGAGCAGGATTAGCTATACTAATATCCAACAAATTAGGCTTCAAATGTAAACAATGGAAAGAGACAAAAAAGGACACTATGTATTAATAAAAGAAACAATTCAACAGAAAGACATGACAATCATAACTATTTATGCACTGAGCCAGAGTGCTGCAAAATATATGAGGCAAACACCAAAAAAGAAATAGACACATCTGCCATGATAGCTGGAGATTTCAATTCCCCACTCACATCAATGGACAGAACATCTAGACAGAGGATCAATAAAGAAATAGAGAATTTGAATAATACAATAAATGAGCTAGACTTAACAGACATATATAGAACATTACACCCCACAACAGCAAAATACACCTTTTTCTCAAGTGCTCATGGATCATTCTCAAGGATAGACCATATGCTGGGTAACAAAGCAAGTCTCAATAAATTTAAAAAGATTGAAATCATACAAAACACTTTCTCAGATCATAAAGGATTGAAGCTGGAATTCAATAATAGGCAGAGTGTGAGAAAATTCACTAATATATGGAGGCGCAACAACACACTCTTAAACAACCAGTGGGTCAAGCAAGAAATTACAAGAGAAATCAGTAAATATCTCGAGGCAAATGAAAATGAAAGCACAATATATCAAAATCTACAGGATGCAGCAAAGGCAGTGCTAAGAGGGAAATTTATGGCTCTAAATGCCTATATCAAAAAAGAAGAAAGAGCAAATATCGAGGAATTAACTGTCCACTTGGAAGAACTAGAGAAAGAACAGAAACTAACCCCAAAGCAAGCAAAAGGAAAGAAATAATGAAGATTAGAGCACAAATAAATGAAATTGAGAACATGAAAACAACCGAGAAAATCAACAAAACCAGAAGTTGGTTCTATGAGAAAATCAGTAAGATTGATGGACCCTTAGCGAGGTTGACAAAAGGAAGACAAGAGAGGATGCAAATACATAAAATTAGAAATGGAAGAGGAGACATAACTACTGACCCCACAGAAATAGAGGAAGTAATGACAGGATACTATGAACAACTTTATGCTAATAAACTAGATAATGCAGATGAAATGAACAACTTCCTAAAAAGGTATGAACAACCAACATTGACTAGAGAAGAAATAGACAACCCCAACAAACCAATCACAAGTAAAGAAACTGAATCAGTCATTAAGAAGCTCCCCAAAAAGAAATGTCCAGGACAAGATGGACATGCGAATTCTACCAAACATTCAGGAAAGAATTAGTACCAATCCTGCTCAAACTCTTCAAAAAAATTGAAGAGGTAGGGAGGCTACCTACCTCATTCTATGAAGCCAACATCACCCTCATACCTAAGCCAAACAAAGATACTACAAGAAAAGAAAATTACTGACCAATCTCTCTAATGAATACAGATGCAAAAATCTTCAACAAAATTCTTGCAAATCGAATCCAGCAGCACATTAAAAGAATTATACACCATGATCAAGTAGGATTCATCCCAGGCATGCAAGGATGGTTCAACATAAGAAAATCAATTAATGTAATACACCATATCAACAAATCAAAGCAGAAAAACCACAGGATCATCTCGATTCATGCAGAAAAGGCATTTGACAAAATTCAACATCCTTTCTTGTTGAAAACACTTCAAAGGATAGGAATAGAAGGAACTTCCTCAACATGGTAAAGGGAATATTTGAAAAACCCACAGCTAACATCATCCTCAATGGGGAAAAACTGAAAACTTTCCCCCTCAGATCAGGAACAAGCCAAGGATGTCCACTATCACCACCGTTATTCAACATTGTGTTGAAATGTCCAGTAGCCAGAGCAACTGGACAAGAAAAAGAAACACAGGTATCAAAATTGGAAAGAAAAAGAAACACAGGCATCAAAATTGGAAAGGAAGAAGTAAAACTCTCACAGTTTGCAGATGATATGATATAATATGTTGAGAACCCCAAAAAATCCACAGCAAAACTACTAGAGCTAATAAATGAGTACAGCAAAGTGGCAGTTTACAAGATCAACATTAAAAAATCTGTAGTGTTTCTATAAACTAGTAATGAACAATCTGAGGGGGAAATCAAGAAAAAAATTCCATTTACAATTGCAACCAAAAGAATAAAATATTTAGGAATAAACTTAACTAAAGATACAAAAGACCTATACAAAGAAAGCTAGAAGAAATTGCTAAAAGAAATCACAGAAGACCTAAATACATGGAAGGGCATATTGTGTTCATGGATTGGAAGACTAAATATAGTTAAGATGTCAATTCTACCTAAATTGATTGACAGATTCAATGCAATACCAATTAAAATCCCAAAAACTTACTTTTCAGAAACAGAAAAACCAATAACCACATTTATGTGGACGGGCAGGGTGCCCCAAATAGCTAAAAATATCCTGAGAATGAAAAATGAAGTCGGAGGCCTCACACTACTTGACTTTAAGTCATAGTATGAAGCTACACTGGTCAAAACAGCATGGTACTGGCATAAAGATAGATATACTGACCAATGGAATAGAATAGAGTGTTCAGATATAATCCCTCTCATCTATGGACAAGTGATCTCTGATAAGGCAGTCAAGCCAACTCACCTCGGTCAGAACAGTCTCTTCAATAAATGGTGCCTAGAGAACTGGATATCCACATGCAAAAGAATGAAAGAGGATCCATATTTCACACCCTATACAAAAATTAACTCAAAATGGTTCAAAGACCTTAACATTAGGTCTAAGACCATAAAACTTTTAGAAGAAAATGCAGGGAAATATCTTATCAATCTTTTAATAGGAGGCATTTTACTAGATTTTACACCCAAAGCACGAGCATTGAAGAAAGAAATAAATAAATGGGAACTCCTCAAAATTAAACACTTTTGTGCATCAAAGAACTTTATCAAGAAAATAAAAGACAGCCTACACAATGAGAGACAATATTTGGAAATAATATATCAGATAAAGCTCTAGTATCCAGAATATATAATGAGATTGTTCAACTCAACAACAAAGACAACTCAATTACAAACTGGGCAAAAGACATGAACAGACAAACTTCTCAGAAGAAGAAATACAAACGGCCAAAAGGCACATGAAGAGATGTTCAACGTCCCTGGCCATTAGAGAAATGCAAATCAAAATCACAATGAGATATCATTTCACATCCACCAGAATGGCCATTATCAATAAAACAGAAAATGACAAGGGCTGGAGAGGATGTGGAGAAAGAGGCACACTTATCCACTGTTGGTGGGAATGTCAAATGGTTCAACCACTATGGAAGACAGTGTAGTGGTTCCTCAGGAAGCTAAGTATAGAATTGCCGTATGATCCAGCAATACCATTGCTAGGTATCTACTCAGAGGACATGAGGGCAAGAACACAAACAGACATTTGCACATCAATGTTTATAGCAGCATTATTTACAATTGCCAAGAGATGGAAAACGCCAAAATGTCCATCAACAGACAAGTGGCTAAGCAAGCTATGGTATATACATATGGTGGAATATTATGCAGCTGTAAGACAGAATAAAGTTATGAAGCATGTAATAACATGGATGGACCTTAAGGACATTATGCTGAGTGAGATTAGCCAGAAACAAAAGGACAAATACTGTGTGGTCTCACTGATATGAACTGATATTAGCAAATGAACTTGGAGAACTTCAGCTGGTAACAGAGACCATCAGGAGATAGAAATAGGGTAGATATTGGGTCTTTGGAGCTGAAGGGATACAGACTGTACAACAGGACTGACTGTAAAAATTCAGAAATGGATAGCACAATACTACCTAACTGTAATACAATAATGTTAGTACACTGAATGAAGCCAAATGTGAGAATGATAGAGGGAGGAAGGCTGGGGGCACAAATGAAATCAGAAGGAAAGATAGACAATAAAGACTGAGATGGTGTAATCTAGGAATGCCTAGAGTGTATAATGATAGTGACTAAATGTGCAAATTTAAAAATGTTTCTGTATGAGGAAGAACAAAGGAATGTCAATAATGCAGGGTGTTGAAAATAGATGGTAATTTATATTTTAAAACTTTAACCTATGTGTGAGACAAGCAAAAAATGTTCATTTGGTACAAAATTAATATTTTGACTAGTGTATTTCCTAATATAACTTATGTGGACAGCTTAATTGAATACCATAGTACTTGGAACCTTGCGTAGGGCATGAGACTTTGTAGGTTTGTCCAGAGTGATGCCCAGATAAATCCCAGCATGATTTGAACAGTGAATAGGGAAGTATTTGCAGAGTCCCCTAAGGGGGATGATAAGAAAGGGGGAAAATTCAGCTTCCCCAAGTGGAGAATTCTTGATATTCTCACAGGCAGTGGGGACAACCAAAGCAATAGGCCGAGCCTCCAATCTTGGGGTTTGTTCATATGAAACTTAATCCCGCAAAGGATAGGCTAAGCCTACTTAAAATTAGGTCTAAGAGTCACCCCCAAGAGAACCTCTTCTGTTGCTCAGATGTGGCCTCTCTCTCAGCCAACACAGCAAGTAAACTCACTGCCCTCCCCCTCTCTACATGGGACATGACTCCCAGGGGTGTGGACCTTCCTGGCAACGTGGCACAGAAATCCTAGAATGAACTGGAACTCAGCATCAGGGGACTGAGAAAACCTTCTTGACCAAAAGGGGGAAGAACGAAATGAAACAAAATAAAGTATCAGTGGCTGACAGATTCCAAACAGAGTCAAGAGGTTATTCTGGAGGTTAATCTTACTCATTAAATAGATATCACCCTGTTAGTCAAGCTGTAATGGAGAGACTGGAGAGAACTGCCTGAAAATGTGGAGCTGTGCTCTGGTGGCCATGTTTCTTGAAGATAATTGCACGATGATATGGCTCTCACAGTGTGACCGTATGGTTGTGAGAGCCTTGTGTCTGATGCTCCTTTTGTCTACCTTATTTATGGACAAGTAAAACATATGGATTAAAAATAAATAAACAATAGGTGGAACAAATGCTAAAATAAAAAAAAAATACAGCTATTAAAACATCATGGGTACTTGTGTAAGAATGCGTAGGTCAATAAAAACAGAACAGAAATCCGTGAAAGAAATCTTGTTCTATATTAAAATTTAACTTATAGTAAAGGAAGCATAACAAACAAATGGAGAAAGGAATGATTTATTCATTTGAAGGACAGTCTTGGAAAAAGTGACATCTGAAAGGAGCTTGGTTTTATTACACTTCAAAAATTTCAGATGGATTAAAGAGTTAAATATAAGAACATAAAACATAACTAAAATAAAATGTGAATGAATATTTAATTTATCATTGGTCCAGTGTCCATGGACAAATTATTTAACTTCTCTCTTTAGTTTCTTTCTCAACAGCAAGAATATAATAGAAAGCACCTACCTTATATGGTTTTTGTGATACAATAAGGGCATTTAGCTCATTACCTAACACATAATGTATTACCTAATACATAACTGGAACTCAATCAATGTTAGCTGTTGCTTTTGTTGTTACTGTAACTATTATTATTTAAAAATTATGGGGAAGGAATCTCACAAAATAATGGAAGATATATCAGAAGATTGGTAGATCTGATTATGTGGAAATAATCATGTTTACATACTAAAAATGTTACAGATAAGGAATTATGGGGGAAATGTTGCAAACATGATAAAGAATTAATATTTTTAATATATAAAGGGCATTTAAAAATCAATAAGTTGAGGGTGGGCCACAGTGGTTCAGGAGGCAGAGTTCTCGCCTGCCAAGCTGGAGACCCAGCTTCGATTCCTGATGCCTGCCCATGCAAAAAAAAAATCAGTAAGTAGAGCCACTAAGATCTCAATAGAAAAAAAAAATCATTGAATAAACATTTCTGAGAAAACATTAGTGGTCAGTAAAGATATTAAAAATTAAACTGTGCTATTACTTAAATAAATACAAATTAAAACCATCTAAGAGAGGGAGTCATATCATCAAAAATGGTCTGAGTGAGATGTTCCAAGCTTCATCCCCACACAGAAGCATCAAATAAAAGACAAGAATTGACAATATCATCTTTCTCCAACCTCCAGAAAAACAGTTAAATGGTTGCAGAAACAGAGCGCCAAATCAAGCAAAAGGCAATTTAAAAATTGTTGGTGCTTCCCCTTCCCCTTGTTGGCTCAGTGAAGAACCAGCCATGCTCCCAGTGCATGTCTCTGGTTCTGGTTCTAGAAGGAGCAGAGTATTTATCTTGCATGCACTATGGTGTATGTATTTCTTTACTAACCTGCTGGAAGCATCCTGAGAAACTGAACCAGGACACTCACAGCAAGTCTGCCATAGAATGCTACAGAAGAACAGTCAATCACAGCTGCCTAGGGCAAGGGATGACTATCTATGGGACCTACAGTGTAGTGCCCCGAACCATAAGGAAACACTGTTTCTTAGGGTAAAGAGGACATTTGGATCTGGGTAAATGGAGGAATTCCTAGGACCACGTGCATATGACAGGGACTAAGTGCATGTTCATAAAAGATTGGGGAAAATCCTATGCTCTTTCCTCAGGTTGTTCTCTAAATTCATTGTAAGGACAGTTAAACTCAAGGAGAACATGTGCACAGGCAAATCTCAGAAGACGGAATGATGTTCTCATTTCTTCTTTGGTTGCTAACACCTAGCAACCAAGGAAGTCTCCATCATAGCATTAGCTTGATACAAGCTTAAACAACAAACAGATACCTCAGTGTTTAATTCTACAGACAACATTAAAATATCACAATGTGCAGCTGCAAGAAAAGATCATGCAACAACACAAAGAAACAGGACAATGGCCCATCCAAAGGATCAGGATAAAGTATCAGTAACCAGCAACAAGGAAGATAATATCTTGAATATACCAGACAAAGACTTTTAATTACAGGGAAAACTATAGGAGCAGAGGGGCTAGGGAATGGTATTTGGGAACTCTGTTTTTTCTGTATGATCTTTCTGTAAACCTACAACTACTCAAATAAAAATATTAATTTAAAAAAGGATTATATGTGTTGTCCCTCCTTTGGGCAAGACATGTTAACCTCTCCAACATGTACTCTCATTAAACTTCTCTTTTAATAAACTTTACTATTCATGTTACTGGCCATCTCATTTCTAAATTCTTTTAGTTTCAAGACTATTGAACCTGGATCAGGGCTCAGCTGGCACCACTGCCAGCAGGGCACTGGTTACATATTCTGGCGAGCCAGCCAAGAGTGATTTCAAAAGATCCCAGAAGAGCAGCATCTTCCACGTAAGACACCGGCCCTCAAGACCTGCATTTCAGTACATCTGAACAGGACCTGCCCATCTGTGACATGTGTTTGGAACAGCTCAATCTGGATAATTACTAAAGGTGGCATCCTGAGCACCAGAATTCCTGATTCATCTGCACACCAGCACACAAGAAGGCTGTCCACATCCAAGTGTGACTCGAACATCATTATATGACAAAATAAAAGGAGCTCTAAGCGAGCCAAAGCACACTTGCCTTCCCCCAAATGCTATTTTATTCTCATTTCTCAACACTATGAGCTGTAAACCTGTAACCTCCCATTCCCACGCACAGGGACTTTTGTGCAAGAGGTGGCAGAAAGATTGTAAGGGTGGTGGGATGGGGCAAATTGTAACATATAATGTTTGTGCATTTTCCAATATCCCCCAGCTCTTCCCAACATTGTCAGCAATTATGCACATTCCTACATGTACTCTCTCAACTCTGAAAATATTAAAAATGTATCTCTCAACTCCTTTTAAAGCTGAAGTGACTGAACTCTTTTGGGGGGTGGGGGGGATTCAAGCAGGATAAAACAGGAAAACTGTAAGTCCCTGGTTTCCTATTCAGCTCTAAAAGATTAACAGCTAAGTGCAAGTATCTTGTTTCTTATCTAGCACCAAAGGAACTAATACAAACTTAGCTGCAAACTTTCTGGGACAAAAATTTCCCTAAAGCTGCCAAGCCTTCCCAAACCATTGCAACCTCCCCAAACTATAAAAGCTTGTAAAATTCTGGGCCCAAAGCAAACTCTTAGTTAACAATAGGAAACACAGGGTCATAAAGATTGGTAACCATTTGCCCAAAGACAAATTTTAGGTATATAACAAACCATGAATTCTGCTAGCTATCTCCTCCTAGAACAAAGAAGACATCTTGTATTCAAAGGTTATTATGGAAACCTGCTACCTACAAAACTTCCTATGAAGTGAGTAAAACCCGGCCCACTCAGTGTGGGTCCCTTCCTTGGACACACCCACATTAACCTCTCTAATGTGTACTCTGTCTTTTTAATAAACTTTTCTTTTAATAAACTTTAATACTTATGCCTTTTAAAAAAAAGGATTATATTCCTAGAACAAGTGGGATTTACCTCAGAAATGCAAGGGTGGTTCAACATAATAACAACAATGGAATACGTCATATTAATAGAATGAAAGTAAAAAACATGATATCTCAGGAGATGCAAAAAAAGGCATGTGACAAAATCCAACACCGTTTCTTGATAAAAACACTCAGAAAAGTAAGAATAGAAAGGAACTTCGCCAACATGATAAAGGACAAATAAGGAAAACCCACTTCTCGACAGTGAAAGATTGAACACTTTCCCCCAAAGATGACCACTGCTATTAAACAATGTACTGGAAGTTCTAACCAGGGCAATTAAACAAGAAAAAGAAATAAAAGGCATGCAAATTGGAAAGGAAGAAGTAAACGAATCCCTATCTGCAGAAGACATGACCATATATAGAAAGAATATCCTGAAAAATCTACAAGAAAGCTACAATAGCTAATAAACGAAGTCAGCAAAGTGGTGGAGTACCAAGATTAATCTGCAAAAAATCATTTGTGTTTCTTTACACCAGCAAGCAACAATATAAAAAGAAAATCAAGAAAAATATTCCATTTACAATGGTAAATAAAAGGATAAAATATCCAGGAAGAAATTTAACCAGAGCAATTTACAAATTAAACTCAATCCCAATCAAAATTCCAACAACCTTCTAAACAGAAATGGAAAAGCTAATCACCAAATTCATATATATCAAGAGACCCTGATAACCAAAATCATCCTGAAAGAGAAAAAAATTAGAGAACTCGTATTTTCTAATTTTCAAACTTATTACAAAGCTGCAGAAATTAAAACAGCATGGTCCTGGGACAAGGACAGGCATATAGAACAACAGAATAGGACTGAAATCACAGAAACAAACTCACACATATTTGAGCAACTGATTTTGGACAAGAGTGTCAAGTCCACCCAATGGTGAAAGAATAGTCTCTTCAACAAATAGCGCTGAAAAACTGGATATCCATATGCAAAAGACCCACACTTCACACTACATTCAAAACTTAAAATGGATCAAGGACATAAATATAAAAGCCAAAGTTATAAAACTCTTCAAAGAAAATATAGGTAAATATCTTTAGGACCTTGTACCAGGCAATGGATTCATGGACTTTACATCAAAAGCCCAAGCAAAGAAAGAAAAATAGAGGTAAATTTTATTTCATCCAAGTTAAAACATTTGTGCATTCAAGGAATTCATAATGAAAGCAAAAGGACAACCTACAGAATGAGAGAAAATATTTGGAAACCATGTATCTAATAAGGGTTAAAATTCAGAATATATAAAGAACTCCTACAACTTGACAACAAAAAAACAAACCCAATTAAAAAATGAGCAAAATACTTAAATAGACATTTCTCCAAAGAAGATATATAAATGGCCAATAAGTTTAATGAAAAAATGCTCAATGTCATTAAGCCATTAGGAAATGCAAGTCAAAACCCAAGGAGATACCACTTCACACCTACTAGAATGACTATTATTTAAAATATGGAAAATAAGGGTTGGGGAGGATGTGATGAAATAGGAAACTTAATATACTGTTGATGGGAATGTTAAATGGTGCAGCTGCTGTGGAAAAGTTTGGCAGTTCCTCAAAAAGTTAAACATAAAATCCCTTATGATCTGGCAATCCAAATCTAGGTATATATGCAAAAAAACTGAAAACAGGGACTCAAAAAGATACTTACACAGCAACATTCATAGCAGAATGTTACTGACAATAGCCAAAAGTTTGAAGCAACCCAAGTGTCTAGGAACAGAAGAATGGATAAACAAAATGTGTTAAGAACATACAATGTGATGGATATGGGATGTATGGTTTTTTCCTTTTTATTTCTTCTTCTGGTGTGACGCAAATGTTCTAAAAATGATCATAGTGATGAATACATAACAATGTGATGACATTATGAGCCACTGATTGTAAAGGTTAGATGGATTTTATCTGCATGAAGATATCGCATAAAAATTATTTAAAAAAAAGAAGAAAAGAAAAATCCAAAAGAAAGATAAGAGGAACTTTGTAAAAGATTTTTAAACATTTCAAGAGGCCAAAGTTCTCGTGCAAATTTCAGCTTCTCAAAAAAAGAAGTATTTAATTGTAAATTTTAGTTTTATTGCCTTAGGAGCAGAGAATGGGAATTATTTTATTTCTGCCTTTTGCACCATGTTTAGATTTTTCTTTGTGGTCAATTAACATGATAATTTCTAATAAATGTATCACGGGTATTGAAAAATTGTATAGTCCCTGTTTTATATGAACAAAATTCTGCAAATTTGTATATAAAACAAGTTTATTGATACCCAATTATTTTACATAAATGATTTATTAAAATCTGAGATCCATTAATACTTTCAACCATAAATTTGGCTTTAAATTCCTGTATTATCACAGCTTTTACTTTATATACTTTGATAGAATATTTTTAAGTGCACTAAGTTTCATGATTACTATACCTTCCAGATGGACTGAACTTTGCAATGGTTTAATTTCATGCCTTATCCTCTAATTGTTTTTAACCTTGAATTTCTAATCTAATATTAATACTGTCAACTGTGTTTCTTTTGGTTTGCATTTGCATGCTACAACTTGCCCATCCCATGACTTCCACTTTCCTATATTGTTTTGCTTTAGGTACATCTCCTATAAATAGCACAAAATTGGCCTTTGTTTTTTCCCCTTAGGTTTTATAATCTGGGAAGTGTCTTTTGATATGGGAATTTTTTTAAATCTCAGGCATATTTATCAGGTTAGAAATGCAAGCTTAAACATATAATCTTGATTTTTTTTTCCTCCTCATTCTCTATTAGCATGCTAAAAGGGATTCATACCTACACCTTCCAATCAGTTTTTAGGACCTTATTCTTAAATAATGGACACCTCATATTTGAAGGACACTCAAAAAAGAGCCCAAACAATGAAAAAAGAAAAAACTCCAAGGAAATCACAATCATATAGGGAATATAAGGAATCTTTGAAAATATTCTCAGAGTTGTTGCATCCATGAATCAAGAACAGAATGCTAGAAAAAGGGGCTACATTCAGAGAAAAAGAAATCACTCATAAATTTAAAATCTGAGAGCTAAAAAATATTGTCAATAAAAATACTGGAGGATAATTGGGGCATTTTCTCGGCCTTAGAACTCTAAACTAGCAACTTACTAAATTTCACTTTTTAAAAGCCAAAAGAAAAAAAATACTGGAAGATAAATTCATAAGAAAATAAACTATTGAAAGAAATTGTAAATAAGGTGGTGCAAAAATATAAAAACATGGAAAGTAGGAAATAAAAGATTTTAAAAAATATATCTGAGGAGCTATCCAGAACATCCAACATTCAACTAACATGAGTTCTAGGAAAATATAACATTGAAAAGAAAGAAGAGGAAATTATTAAAGAAGTAATACAGAATATTCCACATAACCAAAGGATAAGATTTTCCAAATGAAAGGGTTCATCAAGCATCCAGCACATCAAATGAAAAAAGAGCCCCTGATGTACATCATTGTAAAATATCAGAATATGTAGAATAACGATAAGAAGTAAAGCTTTCTGAGGAAAATAAAGTTAAAGAGAATGGCAGCAGACTTCTCAGGAGCAACACTGGAAGGTAGAAGACAATGAACTGTGCCCTCCTCAAAATTCTGCTGAAAAATTATTTCCAGTCTAGAATTCTAAAACCACCCAACTATAAATCAAATATGAGGGTAGATTAAAGACATTTTCAGACATGGTAGGTCTAAAAAGGTTCACCTCCATGCACAGCTTCTCAGGAAGCTACTGAAGAATTTGCTCCACCAAATTAAAGAAACAATCCAAGAAAAAAAAACAACACATGGAAGCCAAAAAAACAGGAAAGCAATCACTAGACACCAATAAAGGGGCTTTCAGAATAATGTTAATAGGAAATTCCCAGACAATAAGCTATACAGCAAGTCTAGAGAACAAACAGTCCACAATGGAGCAGGTATGCAGATGGTTTCAGGAAAAGTGACGAGAAAAGTAAGTTACCTGACGTCTTTGATGATACTGATGTACTCTCTGTCAGAGTTAGAAAATTAATTAATGATAAATATGTAGAACACTAAGAAGCCCCTATGCCCAAAATAGAGCCTGCTATTAGTTATATCTAAAACAAAATATTTTAGAGAAGAGAAAGTACTACCATCATATACTATAAGGCTCAGCTGTGAAAAATATTTACGTACATTTCACATTTCTTAAAATTATAATTCATGATTTTACTAAAATATGAATATTGTTTTAGTATTGTTATGTATGTAATTTAGTATTGTTAATACTAGCAATGTTCAGTACTTAATGCATCTGATACTATTAAAATAAACTACATCTCCATGCTTTCAATTTTTCCAAATATCCTGCAAATTCATGCAGGTTGAGAGCAAGAATATAAAGAAACCCATACTTATGGCTAATTTTGCTAAATACTGAATAAACAATGGCACAGAGAATCTAGCATATTAAAAGAAGTACACCATGCATGATTGACTGGAATTTATATAACTAATAGAATAATGATTCAATATCTGTTAATATATTTTGGCATATTACTAGATCAAAAGAGAATAAATATAAGCTTATTTCTGCAGGTGATAAAAGGGCATTTAAATGTTCATTCTTATAAAAACTCTTAATAAAATAAGAATATTTCCTCAAAATGATTCTGTGTTTGTATGCTGGGTGGAGTGCATGTGTGTAAGCATGCTAGTGTAGCTTTCTAAAGCCAGTAATGTGTAACAGGGAGATGTAAAAGCATTTTATTTAAAGCCAGGAACAACACAGAATGTACACAATCTACACTTTTATTTATCATTGTTCTGGAGCTGATGTAAACAGACAAGAAAAGAAGTAACATATAAACATTGGAAAAGAGGAAGCAAAAGTGTTATTTCTAAACAGTTATCTATAAAACTCTTGTATCTAGAAAAATGATATTAATTAACTGGAAAGGCACTATTATAATAACACAACTAGTAAGTTAAGCTTCCATATTCAAAATCAGTATGTAAAAATTGCTTTTACATTTAAAAACAAGTGTTTGGAAGACAGTGAAAAAACAAATCACACTCAAAGTAGCAACAAAAAGACAAATTTAAAAATAAATAGACCCAAAAAAAAGGACGAAAAAGACCACTCCAATCAAGATGATGAAGTGAGAAGCTTTGGGGTGGCTCCATTCCCTCACAGAAACTCTGAACAACCAGCAAGAATTGGCAGAAACATTTTTCTCAGAGCTCCAGAAAACTGTTAAAGGACTGCAGCAAACAATGTAAGCACTGTGCAAAAGGCCACTTAAAAGTGGCAGGATCCAAAAAAACAGTGGATGGATCCGTGGTGCCCTGGCTGCCCCTCCCCCAGCCCTCCCCAGCGTGACATGGAGCTGGCCCACATTCTCAGTATGGGTCCCTGGTCTAGGACCTGGAGGGAGAAGAGTGACCCTCATGCACATACTGGGAGAATGTATGTCTACCCCAATCTGTCTGGTGGTGGCCTGAGGGACTTGCCATCCCATAATTTGCCCTGTGTGTAGAAGACAACTCACAGAGCTCTCCTACAGAATGCTGTGGGAAAGCAGTCTAGTGGCTGCCTGGGACAAGTGATGGCTGGCTATAGGACATACAGAACATACCCAGTACTGTGTGGAAACTGTTTGCTAGGGAAGAGGGAATATTTGTTCCTATGTAAATGAGGAATTCCCCAAAACACATGAGCCTGCCCAAGACAAGACTTGTGAAGAAAGGATAAGGATGGTCCCTACACTGTAGTCTGGAGTTATCATTGTTTGGATAAGCTCTGAAGGAAAAAAGTACTTGCGTGGTTCAATCTGCAAAGACTGTGAAAGTGTTCTCCCCAACCCCCACCTTTCTTTTTTGTTAGCTCCTGGATTCAAGGAAAGCTCTGTCATAACACTAGCTAAATACAAGCTTAAGGAACAGATGCCCTGGAGTCTAAATTTCAGCAATAACACATTAAAATAGCAGAATGTCCAGGTTTCAACAAAAGGTGACAAAACACAGAAAGAAATAGGAAGTGACTACCCAGGCAAAGGAGAAAATTAAAGCATTAGAAACCATCAATGAGGAGGACTAGAACTGAGATATAGCAAATATTATTTTTAAATGGCCTTAAATATGCTCAAAGAACTAAATGAAATCATAGGCAAAGAACCAAAGGAAATCAGGATATTGATATGAACCCAAAGATAGATTAACAGAGAGATGAAAAGCATGAAAAGGAACCAAACAGAGCTAAAGACCTTAATAACAGAAATTTAAAATTCCTTTGGGGAGTTCAACAGCATATTGGAGCTGGGAAAAGAAAGAATCTGAACTAGAAGAGAATTCTAATCAAACAGTCTGAAGAGTAGAAATAACAACAAATGAAGAATAGTGAACAGAACCTGAGGATGTGTGAGACACCACCGAGCATACCAATCATGCATTGTGGGAATCCCAAAAGGAAAAGAAAGAGACACAAGGAAAATAGAGAATATTAAAAAAAAAAAAAAAAAAAAGGGGAAGCTGAAAACTTCCCCAATTTAATGAAAATACATTATGAAGATACTCAACAAACTCCAAATAGAATAAACCCAAATAGACCCATACCAAGACACATTATAATCAAACTACTGAATGCAAAAGATAAAGAGAGACATGGGAAAGCCACAGAGAGAAACATCATATCAAAGGGAGCCTCACTAAGATTAAGTTCCCATGTCTCATCAGAAACCATGGAGGCAAGAAAACTATGGGATGACTTATTTAAAATGCTGGAAGTAAAAAAAATATCAGCCAAGAATTCTGTATCCACAAAACTGTCTTCCAAAAATGAAGGCAGCGGGCAGTCCTCAGTGGCTCAGCAGGCAGAGTTCTCGCCTGCCATGCTGGAGACCAGGGTTCGATTCCAGGTGCCCATGCAAAAAAAAAAAAAAGGAGAATTTGACATTCCCAGATAAACAAAAATTGAGGAAATTCATCAGCATTAGACCAGCCCTACAAGAGATGCTAAAGAGTTCTGCTGGTTGATAGGAAAGGACACTAGATAATATATCAAGCCACATGAAAAAATAATGATCTCTGGTAATGGTAACAACATGGGTAAATATAAATGCCAGTCCTACTGTATTTTTTGCTTGTAACTCCATTTTTTACTTTCTACAGGACTGAAAAGGCAATTTACAAAATGTTACAGGAGATCAGTAGTTTTGGACTCATAATTTATAAACATGAAATTTATGACAGAAACACATAAAGGTGGGGAGATGGAAGGGTACAGGGACATAGTTTGTGTATACCATTGAAATTAACTTGGTATCTAAGCAAAAGAGAGTGTTAGAGATTTAGGATGTTAAATTTAAGCCCCATGGTGTCTATGCAAATGTTCTAAAAATGATCATGGTGATAAATACACAACTATGTGATGATATTGTGAGCCATTGACTGTATACTTTGGATGGACTGTACGGTGCATGAAGATATCCCAATAAAATATTTATTAAAAAAAGAAGAAGAAGAATAGGGAATAGGATAGGTCCAGTTCAGCCCTGCTCCAAGGAACAGCTAGAGAAGTGACAGGAAGGTGATTGGGATGGCAATTACAGGGTGTAAATGATCTAGGAGGGTCTTCTACACCACATAGGGAGGACCTGGTTGCAAAAGCTGAAGAACTGAGATGGAGAGAACCAGAGACCATCCAGCTAGGACAGACAGTCTAACACTCCCCTTTCCAAACGGAAGCCTGGAGCCCTCAGGAATACGTGGACAGGGAAATGGGGATAAGGAAGTAAGCCAAGCTGCATTCCTTGAATGTGCTACCCTTATGTGTGCCATCCCTGCTATGTGACTCCTCCCACATCCTACACACCTGAAACCCATCACCTGCCCACCCTGCACTCTAGCGCCCCCAGACCAACACCCCCATGTGTCCCCACCTGACACGTCCACCACACATACGCATGCATACCATCCCCAGCCCAACCCACCTCTTCCCACAAACACAGTCTCACCCCTCCCCTCCTGAGACCTGCATACCTGAGACCTGTGCACACACACCCGGCCCTTCTACCCCCACATCCCCCTCTTTGCCCTGTGCTGTGGGCATTCACCTTCATGTCCAGGCCACACCCGCCCCAGCCCATACAGTCACGCATTCCCTCCCCAGTGACCCTGAGCTCTGTGCACAAGTACATCAGCATCCGGCCCCCCCAGATCCACATATACACACTTGTGCACCCCACCATGCTTCCCAGCTCTGGGCAAGTGCTGACCTGCATATCCAGGCAACACCTCCCCAAGCCCATGCAGGCACAACCTGACGATGCTGCCTGATTTCTGTGCATGTGCACACCAGGGCCACACCCTGGCCCCAGATCCATACAAATGCACGGCCACATTCTCCCCACCAGGTACTCACTCATCTGTGCACCAACCTCTTGACCCCTTTACCCCAGCCTCCTGCTCCCTATACGTGCACCCCTGCCCCAACCCCTTTGTACCTGAGCATCCGCACCCACCTGGCATCACCCACCCGATTCACATCCAGCAATCCCTGCAACTTGTGTTCTGTCCCTACACACATGTGCGTCTGCATCCCGGCCCCTGCATCCTGGCCCCTCAGAACCCCTCCACGTTTGCAAGGACACACCCGTGCCCTGCCCCCACCTCTGTGCCATGAACCCCACACACTGATACGCATAACCATCATGCTCCACACACCCACCAACATCCTGCCTGCACTTGAGCCCCTGGGCATCCGTGCAGCCCTTCCAATCTGCCTCCTGCCGCATCCAACCCGTGTCCTCCATGCCGCATCCAACCTGTGTCTTCCAGCCCATTGTTCCTGGGCTCCAAACCCTGCCTGAGCTGCACCTCACCCCACACCACCACAACCCTGTGCCGCACACCCCAATTTCAAAGGCATCAGAGTAGCATCCCTGAGCCATGCCTAAACCTGCACCTTAATCCATCAAAGCATTGTTGTGCCCCTCCCACACTCCACATCCTGCTCTACATCCACCCAGCAAGAAGACTACTGAAGGAAATCAGCTTCCAAAGTAACCCTATCAAGATATTTCCATTCCTCAAAGGCAACGCAAGATCACTAGGCATATCATGATGCAGTCAGACAAGCCCAGCCTAATGATCAAACCAAAACACCTGAGGAGACACAGACCTTGGAACAATTAATCAAAGATGTTCAAATAGCTCTACTAAATAAAATCAATGGGATGGCTAATGACATAAGGAGATCTAGAAGACACTAGAAGAGCATAAAGAGGAATTTAAAACAATAAATAGAAAAATAGCAGATATCACAGAGATTAAAGATGTAGATCAAATAAAAAGTATTCAAGAGACACACAACAACAGATTTGAAGAGGCAGAAGAAAGAGTAAGTGAATTACAGAACAGGACAACTGATTTCGAACACATAAAAGATCAAATGGTAAAAAAGATGGAACGATTTGAATTGGTCTCAGGGAAATGATGGACAAAACAAAGTGCACAAATATAAGAATCATCAGGGTCTCAAAAGGAGAGGAGAAAACTAAAGGACTAGGAAGATTAGTTGAGGATATAATGGGGGAAACTTCTCAACCCTTATAAAGGACATACACAAATCAAAGAAGCCCAACTAACTCCAAATAGAGTAAATCTAAATAGGCCTTCCTCAAGATACATACCAAACAACCTATCAAATGTTGATGAGAAGCAGAAAATCCTGAAAATAGCAAGGAAAATCGATCTATGACATACGAGGGAAACCACATAAGATTGAATTTGGACTACTCAACTGGTACTATGGAGGCAAGAACACAGTGGTATGATATATTTAAGGTCCTGAAAGAGAAAGACTTCCAGCCAAGAATACTGCACCCAGCCAAACTGCCCTTCAAAACCGAGGGACAGATTAAAATTTTCACAGACAAACAAATGTTGAGAGAATTTGTCAATAAGAGACCAGCCCTATAAGAAATACTAAAGGGAGTTTTGCTGGCTGAAAAAAAAGACAGGAGAGGGAGGTTTGGAGGAGGGCACAGAATTGACAAGTACCAGTAAGAGTAACTTAAACAGTAAAAAGAGAAAGAGGGAAAAGAATATATAGATCTGACAAATAAAATCCAAGGGATAAGACGGTAGATTCAAGAAACGCCTTTATAGTAATAACTTTGAATGTTAATCAACTAAACTTACCAATTAAAACATTCAGACTGGCAGACTGGATTTAAAAAAAACAATCCAGTTATATGCTGCTTACAAGAGACACAACTTAAACACAAGAATACAAACAGATTGAAAGTGAAAGGATGGAAAAAGATGTTCCACTCAAGCCATTACCAGAAGAAAGCAGGAGTAGCTATACTAATAACAGAAAAAATAAACTTTAAATGTAAAGACATCATAAGAGACAAAGAATGACACTACATATTAATGAAAGGGACAAATCATCAAGAAGAAATAATCATAAACGTTTATGCTCCAAATCCAGGAGCCCCAAAGTACATAAGCAAACACTGGCAAAACTGAAGGGAGTGATAGACATTTCAACAATAACAGTAGATTTCAGTATACCCTCTCCTCTATAGATAGAACAACCAGACAGAGGATCAGCAAGGAAACAGGGAATTTAAACAATATGATAATCAAAAAATATATATATATCAGACATGTATTCGTCATTACATCCCAAAGTACCAGGAAATACATTCTTCTCTAGTGCTCATGGAATATTCTCCAGGATAGATCACATGCTGGAACACAAAGTAGGTCTTCATAAATTAAAAAACACTGAAATTATTCAAAGCACTTTCTCTAATCACAATGGAATGAAGCTGGAAATCAATATCATAAAAGAATGAAAATGTTCACAAATATATAAAGATTAAATAACATACTTAAACAACCAGGGGGTCAAAGAAGAAATTGCTAGAGAAATCAGTAGCTATCTGGAAATGAATGAAAATGAGAATACAACCTATCAGAACTTACGGGATGAGGCAAAGACTGTGCTGAGAGGGAAATGTATTGCTCTAAATGTCTATAATAAAAAAGGAGAAAGAGCAAAACTTGAGGACTTTACTGCTCACCTGGAGGAACTTGAGAAAGAACAGAAAACTAACCCAAAGCAAACAGAAGAAGAGAAATAACAAAAGATTAAAGCAAAGTTACATGAATGGGGGAAGAAAAGAACAATAGAAAGAATAAATAAGACTAAAAGTTAGTTCTTTGACAAAATCAATAAAATCCATGGACCACTAGCAAGGCTGACTGAGAAAAAAAAGGGGAGGATACAAATAAACATCATCAGAAATAAGAGGTGGATTGCTACCATAGACCCTGAAGAAATATTAAAAATCATAAAAATACAGTGAACAACTATATGCCAACAAACTAGACATCTTAGATGAAATGCACAAATTCCTGGAAACACACTGTCATTGTCAGGTTCATGTGTCAAATATGGTTTAAGGTGATGAGTATAGCTGCCAAGTTGACAAAAGGTGGACTCATGGTCAGGTTCATGTGTCAACTTGGCCAGGTGGTGATATCTGTTTGTCTGATTGGGCAAGTGCTGCCCTGTCTGTTGCTATGAGGACATTTCATAGAATTAAATCATGATCACGTCAGCTGCATCCACAGCTGATTCCATTTGTAATCAGCCAAGGGGAGTGTCTTCTGCAATGAGTGATGTTTAATCTAATCACTGGAAGACTTTTAAGGAGGATTCAGAAGAGGCAGGCTCTCTTCCTGCTCCGGCTGGTGAGCCTCTCCTGTGGAGTTCGTCCAGACCCTCCATTGGAATCGTCAGCTTCACAGCCTGCCCTACAGATTTTGGACTCTATGTTCCCACGGTTACGTGAGACACTTCTATAAGTTTTATATTTACGAATATCTCCTGTTGATTCTGTTTTTCTAGAGAACCCTAATATACACACGAACAAGCTACAGTGACTCAAAAAATAGAACTCTATAAACCAAATATAAGTAAAGAGATTCAATCAGTCATGAAAAATCTAACTACAAAGAAAAGCCCAGGGCTAGACGGCTTCACCAGGGAATTTTATCAAACATTCCAAAAAGAATTAACACCAATCCTGCTAAAAATTTTCCAAAATTTTGAGGAAAAAGAAACACTAACTCATCATGGAGCTAAAATCACTTTACTACACAAACGGCATAAAGATGCTATAAGATGGAAGACTACAGACCAATCTCCCCAATGAACATACATGAAAAATTCTCAACAAAATACTAGCAAATTCAATCCAAAGACACATTAAAAGAATTATACACCATGTGTGGTAGTTAGATTCAGTTGTCAACTTGGCCAGGTGAAAGCACCTAGTTCTGTTGCTGTGGACATGAGCCAATGGTAGGTGAATCTCATCTGTTGCTAATTACATCCGCAGTCGGCTAGGAGGCGTGTCTGCTGCAATGAGTGACGTTTAACTTAATTGGCTTGTGCTTAAATGAGAGAACGCAATGTAGCACAGTCTAGCAGCTCAGCATTCCTCATCACAGCACTTGCAGCTCAGCATTCCTCATCACAGCACTTGCAGCTCAGCCCAGGCCTTTGGAGAAGTCACCCCGGGGAAAGTTGTTGGAACCCAGGGGCCTGGAGAGAAGACCAGCAGAGACCATCCTGTGCCTTCCACGCAAGAAAAGAGCCTCAGTGGAAAGTTAGCTGCCTTTCCTCTGAAGAACCAACAAAATAAATCCCCTTTTATTAAAAGCCAATCCGTCTCTGGTGTGTTGCATTCCGGCAGCTAGCAAACTAGAACAGAGTTGGTACCGGAGAGTGGGGTGCTGCTGCGGTTTGCAAATGCCAGATCTGTTGGAACTGTGTTTTGGATGGCTAAGGGGAAGACTTTGGAGGAACTGTGAAGAGATTGATGGAGAAGTCCTGGAGGGCTTGAAGAGACTGTTGATGTAAATGGAACCACCGCCAATCTTGACAAAGGAGGACACAAAAGGGAGAGATTGGAGTTTGCAGAGTGAGAACCGTGGAAGTTCGGGTCTGAAGCCAAGAAACCTCAGCCAGGAGAGTGGACCCACCTGTATGTGTGGAGAGGGTGAGTTTACCCTGAAGGGCGAGGATGAGTCTCCCCTCTCATTGCAGTGGAATAGTTGTGTAGCCTCGGGCCTTGGAAAAGGCGTAGCACGCTCCTTGGGGGACTGGGAGAGCCTGGCTGCCACCATGTGGAGGGGTTGAGCGTGCGCCCCAGAAATGGCAGAGAGCCCAGGGGTGGCCCTGATGCCTGGAGAGAGTGGAGCCCAGAGGTGGTCTCCTCGATGTTCCCCGAGGTTGATTTGGAAAGAGGCCGGCCACTGCATAGGCCCTTGGAAGGGGTGGGTGGACATGTGGTAGTTAGATTCAGTTGTCAACTTGGCCAGGTGAAAGCACCTAGTTCTGTTGCTGTGGACATGAGCCAATGGTAGGTGAATCTCATCTGTTGCTAATTACATCCGCAGTCGGCTAGGAGGCGTGTCTGCTGCAATGAGTGACGTTTAACTTAATTGGCTTGTGCTTAAATGAGAGAACGCAATGTAGCACAGTCTAGCAGCTCAGCATTCCTCATCACAGCACTTGCAGCTCAGCATTCCTCATCACAGCACTTGCAGCTCAGCCCAGGCCTTTGGAGAAGTCACCCCGGGGAAAGTTGTTGGAACCCAGGGGCCTGGAGAGAAGACCAGCAGAGACCATCCTGTGCCTTCCACGCAAGAAAAGAGCCTCAGTGGAAAGTTAGCTGCCTTTCCTCTGAAGAACCAACAAAATAAATCCCCTTTTATTAAAAGCCAATCCGTCTCTGGTGTGTTGCATTCCGGCAGCTAGCAAACTAGAACACCATGACTAAGAGGGGTTTTACCAGGAATCCAAGGATGGTTCCCACAAGAAAAATCAATTAATTTAATACAGCACATTAAAAAACTGAAAAGGAAAAATCACATGATCATCTCGACTGATGCTGAAAAAGCATTCATCAAAATTCAACATCTTTTTCTGATGAAAACATTCCAAAGGTAGGAATCAAAGGTAATTTCCTCAATATGATTTAAAGGGCATATATGAAAAACCCATAGCCAGCATCATACTCAATGGAGAGAGAGTGAAAGCTTTCCCTTTAAGATCAGGAATGAGAAAAGGATGCCCTCTGTCACCTCTATTATTCAACATTGTACTAGAAGTTCTAGCTAGAGCAATCAGGCAAGACAAAGAAATAGAAGGCATCCAAATGGGAAAGGAAGAAGTAAAACATTCATTATTTGCAGATGACATGATACTATACTTGGAAAATCCTGAGAAATCTACAACAGAACTACTTGAGCTAATAAATTCAGCAAGGTGGTAGGATATAAAATTAGTATGCAAAAATCAATAATGTTTTTATATACAAGCAGTGACCTGAGGAGTAAATTGAGGAAAAAGTTCCATTCAAAATAGCAACTAAAATAATTAAGTATCTAGGAATGAACTTAACTAGGAATGTAAAGGACTTGTACACAGAAAACTACATAACATTGCTAAAAGAAATCAAAGATCTATATAGGTAGATATTCCCTGCTCATAGATAGGAAGGTTAAATGTAGTTAAGATGTCAATTTTACCAAAATTGATTTATAGATTCAAAATTCCAACAACCTACTTTGAAGACTTAGAAAAGCTAGTTACCAAATTCATCTGGAAGGGAAAAAGACCCCAATAACTAAAAGCATGCTAAAGAAGAACGAAGTAGGAGGATTAACACTTCCTGATTTTAAAACTTATTACAAGGCCACAGTGGTCAAAACAGCATGGTTTTGGCACAGAGGTAGAAGTACTGACCAATGGAATCGAGAGCACAGAAATAGACAAACAAATCTGTGGCCCTCAAATCCACTGAACTGGATCACAATAGTCTTTTCAATAAATGTGCATGAGAGAACTGGATATCAGTAGCCAAGAGAATGAAAGAGGACTCTTACCTTAAACCCTATGCAAAAATTAGCTCAAAGGAGATCAAACACCTGAATATAGGAGCCATGACCAAAAAGCTCCTAGAAGAAAATGTAGGGAAACATCTGC
Organism: Tamandua tetradactyla; assembly: GCF_023851605.1. Lineage (NCBI taxonomy): Eukaryota > Metazoa > Chordata > Mammalia > Pilosa > Myrmecophagidae > Tamandua > Tamandua tetradactyla. The sequence goes on from NC_135328.1 coordinate 214,791,582, forward strand.
AAGACTTAGTAACAGGAGTGAGTATCCTAAACTTCACACACAAAGCACAAGCAACGAAAGAAAAAATAGGCAAATGAGAACTCCTCAAAATCAAAGGCTTTTGTGCCATAAAAGACTCTCAAAAAGGTAAAGAGAAAATGCAGCGAAAGAGATATAACAATTCACTGTCAGCAGGGAAACTGAGAAGTTCAGACCCCCTTGGAGGGCAGTGAGGTGGTTCCACAGGAGGCTAGGGGTGAGACTGCTAATATGATCCTGAAACTCCATTGCTCAATATGTACCTGGAAGAAAGGAGTGTGGGGACACAAATGGAAATCTGCACACTGGTGCTTGGTGGCAGTGTTCCCAATCCACAAAGAATGGAGGTGGCCTAAGAGTACAATCACTAAGGAGTGGAAGGGGAACTGTGGTGAATACATACAATGGACTACCAGTGGCTCCAAGAAGAAATGAAGGTATAAGGCACGCAACTAGGTGAATAAAACTTAAGGACTGTATGTTGAATAATTTTCAGGAACTAAAAGACAAATATTATCATGCCTCAATCATACAGACTATAATATAAAAGTCAAGTGTATGGGTTATCAGGTTGGGGCCTATTGTAAATAGATTGTAAGCTCTTACAGTGGTGACATATATTCAGGAGTTGTAACCGTTAATTCTAAATTCTGAGATAATGAGCTGTTTGTATATAACATGGTTGTTCCAAGAAACTTGAGGTATTTATGTGACATCTGAAACTCAGAGTCAGAGCTCTGAAGTTATGAAAGTCAGCAGTACCCCATATAGGAACTGTTTAAAAAGCTGAAAAAGTGATCAGACTTCGAGTAGAGGTATGAATGAAGCTCATCTGGATAGGACTAAGGTAGATCGGAATACAGGGTGAAGGATGATATTGTCCATATTTTAAAACTTCAACTTCTGTGTGAGAGTAAAAGGAGAGATGTTTATTGGATGCAAAATTTATATTTCGGGTAATGCATTTCCTAATTTAACTTGTATGGTCATTCTGGTGAGAACACCCTAAGTACATGAAATCTTGAATAGGGCATGAGATTTTGTTGGTTTGTCCAAGTTAGTGTGATGCCCTGATAAATCCCAGAGTAATCTGGGCAGTGTAAAAAGAAGTATTTGCAAAATCCCCCTGGGGAAATGGGGAGAAAGGAGGAAATATACAACTTCCCCATTTGGAGAATTTCTGATATTCTCGCAAGCAGTGAGGACAACCAAATCAATAGGTCAAGCCCTCAATCTTCAGGTTTGCCCCTATGAAACTTATTCCTGCAAAGAATAAGATAAACCTACTTAAAATTAGGGATAAATCACCCCTAGAGGACCCCTTTGGTTGCTCAGATGTGGTTTCTCTCGCTCTCTAAACCAACTTGGTAGGTGAACTTACTGCTCTCCCCTCTACCTGGGACACGACTCCCAGGGTGTAATCTCCCTGGCAAGGAGGGACAGAAATCCCAGGATGAGCCAGGACCCAGCATCAAGGGACTGAGAAAGGCTTCTTGACCAGAAGGCAGAAGAGAGAAATAAGACAAAATAAAGTTTCAATGGCTGAGAGATTTCAAACAAAGTTAAGAGGTTATTCTTATGTAGTAAATAGATATCCCTTTTTAGTTTATGATGTCTTAGAGTGGGTGGAGGGAAGTACCTGAAACACTTGAGCTATGTTCCAGTAGCCTTGATTTTTTAACATGATTGTATAAAGATACAACATTTGCAGTGTGACTGTGTGATTATAAAAACCTTGTGTCTGATGTTCCTTTCATCCAGGGTATGGACAGATGAGTAAAAAGGATAGATTAAATAAATAAATAATAGGGGGTGGGCAAAGGGTGAAAAAAAAAACAAGGTGAAGAGGGACCCCACTCAATGGGAGAAAATATTTGGAAATTACACATTAGATAAAAGTTGGATATCCTGTACACATAAAGAAATCATATAACTCAACAATAAAAGAGCAAACAACCCAATTACAAAATGATCTAAAGATATTAATAGGCATTCTTCTGAAGAGCAAATACAGAGAGCTAAAAAGCACATGAAGAGATGCTCAATTTCATTAGCTGTAAGAGATATGCAGATCAAGGCTACAATGAGATACTACCTCACACCTATAAGAATGGCTGCTGTTAAACAGAAAACTACAAATGTTGGAATATGGAGAAATTGGGACATTTATGCACTGTTGGTAGGAATGTATAATGGTATAGCCGCTATGGAAGACAGTTTGGCGTTTCCTTAAGAAACTAAATATTGAGTTGCCCTATGACCTGGCAATACCACTACTCAGTACATACTCAGAAGAACTGAAAGCAGTGACAAACAGACATTTGCACACTGATGTTCATAGCATTATTCACAATCGCCAAAAGATGGAAAAAATCCAAGTGCCCAATAACAGATGAGTAGATTAACAAAATGTGGTATAAACATAGATGATGGAATATTATGCAGTAAGATAAAATGATGTCCTGAGGCACATGACAAGATGGATCAGCCTTGAAGACATAATGCTGAGTGAAATAAGCCAGACACAAAAGGATAGATACGATATGATTTCAGTTTTATGACCATGGTAAAGATAAAGTCAGAGGCTTATAATATAGAATATAGAGATACAGAGAAGCTAGAGATGGGTGAACGATTAACTAATGAGATTGAACTTAAACATAAGGGAATAAATAGAAGTGAATGCGGTTCACTAGTGGGTCTATCAGTAATATCACCACATTGAAGGTGAACATGATTGCAAGGGATTATAAAGACCCATATGTCCCACTGATTAATACTACAAATATAAATAAGTCTTGCATGAACTACTGCAAAGGTTTGAATCTTGTACAAAGAGTATATAAGTTCAGGGTATAGGAGAAAAAATGCTAGTTGCATGCTATGGGCTATTTAAAAGGAAAACATTAACAGTACCACAGCAACAGCAGGGGTAAATAATGGAGGGAGGGACAAAAGTTAAGGGAAGTTTGGGTTTTCTATTTGGTGAGGGTGTGTTTATTGGTTATCTTTCTCTTGGGAACAATGAAATTATCTAAAATTGATAGTGTTAATTGACTTTGGACATTATACATGATGCCTAATTAATGGAGGTGGCTGAAGGATGTACTGACTGAGAAGTAGACTGGTGAACAATGGTGTATAAATATGCTTGAATATTGTGCTGCTAACAAAAGGTACGAAGCTGTGAGGCATGCAACACTGTGAATGAAACTGTGGGACATTTGGTAAGGCAAAATAAGGCAGAAACAAAAGAGCAAATATTGTATGGTCTCACTGCAGAAAAACCTTATAAGAAAACAGGGACATAGATTATAAACTTTTATAGCAGTCATATTTAGTCCGGAGAGATAATTGTTATTTCTGGATAGTGAGAGGCTGTTTTAAATATGTATAACCTGGTATTTAGAGATAAGAACGAAGCTGATCAGGTCAAGATTAAGGTAATTCAGAATAGAGGGGTTAGGAAGACACTGTATTTTAGAACCTCATCTATTCTTTGAGACCAAAGAAAGAAAGATTTATTTTTCCAAGAACCTAAATTTTCTGTAGCACATAATCTGACTCAACCTATTTGTATAGCTCATTTGAACAACTGAAACACAGGGAGCCCAGTTAAAGAAAGAGGTCCTTGGATGCTATATAGATTAATGTAATGCCTGGATACATCCTAGAGTATATTAAGCCAATAATCAAAAAGTATTGGCAAAGTTCCTTGAGGATGGGAGAAAAAATATGGAACTATTAAACTTTACCATCAGGAAATTCCCTGATACTGTGTCAAACTTTAAGGACACCCAAATCAATAAGCCATATCCTTGATCTTGAGGCTAATTCTCGTGAAGTTTATGTAGGTAGCGGTGAAACTTAGACTACCTATATGCCTAAGAGTTACCTTCAGAGGACCTCTTTTGTTGCTCAGATGTAGCCCCACTCTCTTTAAGTCCAACTCTGCAAGTAAATCATTGCCCTCCCCACTACATGGGACATGACATCCAGGGGTGAAAGTCTCCCTGGCAATGTGGGAGATGACTCCCATGGATGAGCCCAGCCCTGGCACCATAGGATCAACAATGCCATCCTGACCAAAAGGGGAAAAAGAAGTGTAACTAATAAGGCATAAGTGGCTGAGAGAGTTCAAATAGAATCGAGAGGCTACGCTGGCAGTCACTCTTACACAAGCTTCAATTAGTCATTGCTACCTATCATAATTTGCCAAACTCCAACCAAAACCATTCCTGCCAGTCCTAAAGAACACCTAGGACATTATATAAGATTCTACAAAGGTTCCATGCACTGGGGTAACTTTCCAGAAACCTACAACCTTAAGTTGGGTCTCAGGACCAGATAAGTCCTGAAATGTCGAGGGGGCCAGCCTCTCCAGAACATCAACTGGTTCTATCCCCCATCCCATATTTTCGACAGCCCCTTCCAACGTGAAAAAGTTAGAATGGGCATAGCTCAAATACCCCTAAAGAGTGGAAGAAAGATCAAAGGTGATGGTAGAGTTAAACAGAGAAGGTTGGGTTTAACAAAGGAGTATGATTGTGAATCATTATATTGACACTTCTTTTGTCTCCAGTATCTTAGAGCAGCTAGAAGTAAAATCCCAAAACTGTGGAATTGTAACCCATATCAAACTCTGAAATCTGTTCTATAAGTAATTGCTGCAATGTCCTTTGAAATTTATTGCTTTTTTGAGTATGTCATTTTTCACAGAAAAGAAAAAAATAGTTGATTGTGATAAAAAAAGTAAATATACTCAATAACTGCAGAAAGAAATAATGTGACAGTCGTATACAGAGACAGACCATTTGAACAGAACAGATGTGAATATATGCAGGAATTTAACACGATAAAGGAATCATTGCAAGACACCAGAGAAAAACTGAAGAGTTTGGGAAACTTACGGCCAGTGGGTCAAATCTGGCCCACTGTCTATTTTCAGATGACTTATGAGCTAAGGATGGTTTTTACAGTTTTAAATAATTTAAAAGACTGAAAAGAAAAGATGACGATGATGACTATGACATAGGGAAATGACATAAAATTCAAGTCTTTAAATAAAGTTTTAATGGAACACAGTCACACTCATTGTTAACATATCTATGGCTGCTTTCATGACTTCAAATGCACCATTGAGTTGTTCCCACAACTCAAAGCATAAAATATTTACTATCAGAACCTTTACAGAAACAAGTTATTCAGCCAATATATCAAAATAAATTCCTGATTACTATTAAAAACAAAACAAAACAAAATATGGGAGTTTAAAAAAATATGTTCATGTGGGGAAAATCTATTTATGGTCCAAAGCTGAGAAGGTATAAAAGAAATGATAGATAAATTTAATTATAGAAAAATTTAAAATTTTGCTTGAACAAAAGCAGAAAGTTGAGACAAAAACAAACGAACAGCGTATTTATAACACATATCTCAAACATGGAGCTAATTTCCTCATGATATAAAATTACAAATGTGTCTGAAAACCATAATCACCTAAGCCTAAGAATGAGTAAATTACATGAAAAGCCAATTTGCAGAAATGGAAATATAAACAGCTCATAAAAACTCAAAAGGAGGCGGGCCGCGGTGGCTCAGCGGGCAAAGTGCTTGCCTGCTATGCCGGAGGACCTCGGTTCGATTCCCGGCCCCAGCCCATGTAACAAAAACGGAGAAACAGAATACAATAAAACAAGAAAATGTTTAAAGATGTTTCCCTTTCTTCCTTCCTTCCTTCCTTCTATCCTTCCTTCCTCCTCTCTGTCTTTCCTTTAAAAAAAAAAAAAAAAAAAAACTCAAAAGGAAAAGTCAAATCAAAACAATACTGAAAGGATTTCTGCATCTAGCTGAGATGACATTGCTTGCAATAGTCCAATGATCCTGCCAAGAAATGATTAAAAAAAAAAATTACTGAAGGTACTGGGGAGCTGCCAAGGCAATCAAGACTTGAGAGGCCAAGATCCAAATGAGAAGGGAACTGTAGATGTGAGCCAATACCCTCTGTTCTAGTTTACTAGCTGCTGGAATGCAACACACCAGAGACAGACTGGCTTTTAATAAAAGGGGATTAATTTCATTAGTTCTTCAGAGGAAAGGCAGCTAACTTTCAACTGAGGTTCTTTCTTATGTGGGAAGGCACAGGGTGATCTCTGCTGGAACTTCTTTCCAGGCCTCTGGGTTCTAACAACTTTCCCAGGTTGATTCCTTTCTGCATCTCCAAAGGCCTGGGCTGAGCTGGGAGTGCTGAGATGAGATATGCTGAGCTGCTTGGGCTGTGCTACGTTGAGCGCTCTCATTTAAGCATCAGCCAATTAAATCAAACATCATTCATTGCAGCAGGCACACCTCCTAGACACTGCAGATGTTATCAGCAACAGATGAGGTTCACATACCACTGGCTCTCATGTCCACAGCAACAGAACTAGGTGACTTCACCTGGCCAAGTTGACAACTGAATCTAACCACCACACCCTACAAGTAATTTTTTTGTGAGAAACTGAGAATCCAGGCAAAGGGCTATAGCTTCGAGGCAGAGGTTTGATCCGTATCGCAGGATTAGAGGATCAAGCAATCAATGGATTCACAGGGCAGACAGGACTTAAAGGGGTCAAAATCTTGGAGAAGTAGTTGTTTTCCACTTGAGGCAACAGCTGAATTTTAAATTAAGTAAAGCAAGGGGCTGAGAACAAAGCACAAAGTTACTGGGGGGGCAGGGTGGAGGGGGATTCAAAGTTTTCATTTGACTCAGAGCACTAACTAGACAAAAAGTAGGGTTTATCCCACTAGGGAGAAGGGGCCACAGTTAGTAACTAAAAGTCTCAGAAGGAATTTGTGAAGGGCTAAACCCTAGGAGCAACCAAGAAAGACCATGCTTTATTAAAACAAAGTAAAAACCTGTAATATGATTGAACTCAGATTCTGATTGGATTAAGGTCATATGCCTCTACTCTAAAGCATAAACTCTTTCTGAAATGAGATAAATCTTTCACAGCTTCTATAATTATAAATATATGCCTGTCATTCAACAAAAGATTATCAGAACACAAAGAAATAGAACAAGAGGGGAAAAAAGACAATAAAAACAAACTCAAAGATGAGCCACTTTTTAAAGTTACCAATGACTTTAAAAAAGATGATGTAAGAGAAGTTTACCAAAGAACTAGAGTGAAAAAAAATGGCATCAAATGGAAACTCAACAACTGTAAAATGCAATAATTGAAATTGAGAGTTTAAGAGGTGTGTTTAACAGCAAACTAGACAGCAAAAGAGAGGAATAGGAAAATGGAATATAACAATCAGTAGGGAGAGAAAGAAAAACAGGAAAGATAGAAAATACAGAATAGATCATAAAAGACACATAAAACAAGGAGAAAACATCTAATATAATTATAATTGGAGTCCAAGAAAGAGAACAAGAATGAGGAAGAAAAACACTTAAAGGTATAATGACCAATATTTTTATAACACTACCAATACCTGTATGAACCTCAAGCAGGATAACTAGAAAGAAAACCACGTACATCATAGTAAAACAGTTAAAAACCAAAGATTGAGAGAAAAATCTTATAAGAGAAAACTCTTAAAAGCAGCCTAAGGGGGTAAAAAAAGATTTATTACCTTCAAAAGGAACAATAACAAAATTCAAAGGTGACAATGGCAGCCAGAAGATAATGAAATTGCATCTTTAAAGTCATTAAAGAAAGTAACTGCCAATCTAGAATTCTATAACAGCAAGAATAGCTTCCAAAATTGAACAGATTAGAAAATCACCACTCAGCAATCCCCATGATAGTTGATTCAGTTAAGAATCGTTAATGGATGGTAAAAATAGTAGGCGAAAGTTTGATGAGAAACAGGATTTTTATACTGTCTCAGTATCTCCTCATAAGATATTAATAATAAAGAAAAAAATATTAACTTTATTGCCTTAACTAACAGACCCAAATGAACATCATCAACAATGGAACAACTCATATCATTTGCCTCCTGACATGATATACTGGGAAGAACACAATTTCACTTTCCACCAAAAAAAAATAGATGAACTAAATCTAATCAAGAGGAAACACAGGCAAAATCAAACTGAGGTAAAGTCTACACAACAGACCTGAATCCTACAAAATGTCAAGGTCACAAAAGAAAAGACTTAGAATGCTGTTCCAAGTTAAAGGAAGCTAAACAGATACGGCAACCATATGAAACTCATGGTCATGGACTGGATTGTGAGACAGGAAAAAAAAGTTTTTTGTTTTTTTTTTTGCAATATAGGGCACTGTTTTAGTTCCCTCATTGTTAAAGCAAATAATAAACAATGGGTTGGCTTAAACAACAGAATTTATTGGCTCACGGTTTTGAGACTAGAAGTCCAAATCAAGACATCATCAAATCAATGCTTTCTTTCCAAAGACTGGCTTACTGGGGCTGGCTGCCAGTAATCCTTGGTCCTTGGTTCCTCTGTCACACAGCTATAAAAACGGTGGCTTCCCCTGGCCCCTCCCTCTTCTTCTGGGTTCCACTGTCCTTGAGATTCTTGCTCCCACTGGCTTTTCTATCTATCTGAATTTCATTCTGCTTATAAAAGACTCTAGTAATAGGATTAAGGCCCATCCTGATTGAGGTGGGCCACAATTTAATGGGCGTAACCTCAACTAAAGGTCCTACTTCCAATGGGAAGGAATGGAGTAAGTTTAAAAACGTGTTTTTCTGGAATATATAGCTTCAAACCACTATAAGCACTGCTAGGACAATTGACTAAGTTTGGAAATGATCTTTAGATAATAGGATTTTACCACCTTATTTTCCTTATTTTGGTAAGTGGATGATTGTTATGTAAGAGACTGCTATTTGTTTTGGAAATACAGACCAAAGCATTTATGGAAATGGGATACCCAAGACTGCAACATACTCTCAAACTGTTCAGAAATAAAAATTTTATACACACACACACTTAGAAAACAACTGAGCAGAGGGCAGTGGAGGAAGAAATGTAAAATTTTAAGGATCTGGGTATAGGGTAATCAGGATTCTATGTACTATTGAAACCTATTTAAAAATATTATTAAATAAAAATTTTATTTCATAATAAAAAATATTGAAAATGTCAGTTCAAAATAAAAAAGTTTTAAAAATGTGAGGAAGAGGAGGTGCAAGGGTAGTTCAGTGGTAGAATTCCTGCCTGCCAAGTGGTAGACCTGGGTTCAATTCTTGGGTCTACCACATGGCACTTCCCCAAAACAAACCAACCAAGCAACAAACAAACAAAAATTCAACAAATGATGCTGCAATAACGAGATACTCACATGGAAGAAGAATGAAATGTGACCCCTCACCATACAGAGTACAAAAAAAAAAAATTGAGGAACAATGAAGATATTTTTTCAGTCAGACAAAAACCAGAGAACACATCACCCCTGGATCTCCACTAAATGAAATACTAAAGAGAGTTCTTCAGGAAGAAGGAAAAATCATCCTAGATAGAACTGCAGAATTTCAGGAAGGAATAAGGAGAAAAAGGCAAATATTTACTATCAGGCCCTTTAGTTAAAAAAAAAAAATAGGAATTTTTAAAAATGACACTGGTGTGGAGGAAAAATTTACATATGGGCCAAAGCTCAGAAGTTGTAAAAGTAATGATAAACAAATTTAATTATGAAAAAAATTTAAAATTATGCTTAAACAACAGTATCATAGAGAAATATGACTATATATATTTAGGTAAGTATAAATAAATATTGATTGTATAAGACAATAGTATTATCCTGTGGGGTTTAAAATCTATGTTACTAAAATACAAAAAAACATAAAAGGCAGGGAAACAGTAAATGTAATTAAAGTGTTAAGAAGACATGCAAATGGACATTAAGCACATGAAAAGCTACTCAATGTCATTAACCATTTGGGAAATGCAGTTTGAAACCACAGTGAGATACCACTTCACACCTACTAGAATGGCTACTTTTAAAAAATTGGAAAGTAAGTGTTGGGGAGGATGTAGCGAACTAGGAGCACACAATCATTGCTGGTAGAAATGCAATATGGTGTAGGTGCTAAGGAAGACAGTTTGGCAGTTCCTCAGAACACTAAGTATAAAATTAACATACGACCTGGCAATCCCACTTCTAGGTATATATCCAAAAGAACTGGAAGCAGGGACTGGGACAAATATTTGCATAGCAATGTTCATAGTGTCATTATTCACAAGTGCCCACAGAAGCAAGCAACCTAAGTGTCCATCGATGACGAATGTATAAACAAAATGCAGTATATCCATATGATGGAATGTTATACAGCTGTAAAAAAGGAATAAAGTTCTAATGCATGAGACAACATGGATGAACCTTGAAGACATGCTGAGGGAAATAAGCCAGACACAAAAGGGTAAGCATTGTATGATAACACTATTATGAAATAATCAGAATAAGCAAATACATAGAGTCAGAAACTAGATACAGGTTATGAGGGGCTAGGGTAGGTTAGGGAATGGGGAGTTAATGCTTAATTGGTACAGAGTTTTTGTTTGGGTTGATGGAAAATTTTTGATAATGGTTGGTAGAGATGGTGATATAACACTATGAACGTAATTAACATCACTAAATTATATATTTGTATGTGGTTAAAAGGGGGACATTTTAGCTTGCATATGTTACTTGAATAAAATTTTTTAAAAACCCATAGGAATGACCAACACAAAGAGTGAACCCTAATGTAAACTATGGACTATAGTTAATAGTTTGGTTATAATAATATTGTTTCATCAATTGTTAACAAAGGTTACCACATGTATGCAAAGTGTTAATAATAAAAACTTTATGTGTAGAAGGGCTATATGGAAGCTCTATATTCTACATAGCTTTTCCGTAAACCTACAACTTCTTTTAAAAAATTAATTTAAAAAATAGTAAAAGCAGAGAGAAAAGGGGGAAGATGAAAAAGTTATTTACAAGAAGAATACTAAACAATGTGCGTAAGAAATAATAAAGGACACTATCAAGACAGTGAAAAGACAATTCACAGATTGGGAGAAAATAGTTGAAATCAGGTATCTGATAAAATGTAAAGTCCAGAACATAAAGAACAGTTGCAATTCAACAATAAAAACACAAATCACCCAATTAAAAAGTGAAAAAAGGATCTGAATAGTCATTTCTTCAAAGAAAATAGCCAAATTGCCAAATCACATGAAAAGATACTCAACATCATTAATCTCATTAGTGAAATGCAAGTCAAAACAACAATGAGATGCTATTTCACACCCACTAAAATGGATATTATTAAGAAAAAGAAAAATAACAGGTGCTGGAGAGGATGTGGAGGAACTGGAACACTCATATACTGACACTACTGCTGGTAATGTAAACTGGTACCATAGTTATGGAAAATTGTTTGGTGGTTCTTCAAAGAGTTAGGTATAGACCCAAAAGAAATTAAATAGAGACTCAAACAGATAATTTATACACTGATGTCCACAAAGAGGAACGAAGTGCTCTTACATGTTCCAATATAGATGACCCTTGAAAATATGCTGACTGCAGTAAAGCAGATAAAAGGGACAAATGTTATATGATCTGACTTATAGGAAAAATCTAGAATAAGTAAATTCACAAGACTGAAAGTAGATTAGCGGTTACCAGGGGCCATGGGAGGAGGTAATGGGGAACTAGTGCTTAATAAGTAGAGTTTCTGTTTGGGGTGATGAAAGAATTTTGGAAGTAGTGGTGATGACTGGAAAATATTGTAGATGTAATTAATGCTATTGAATTGTACAATTTAAAATGAAAAATTTATTTTTTTATATATTTATAACAATAAAATAGAGAAGGAGAAGGAAAAAGGGAGGGAGGGAGAAAGGGATGAAGGGAAGGAGGGAGAGAGAAAGGGAGAGAGGGGAAAGAGAAACAGAGAGAAGGAGGAAGAAAAAGAAAATAGATTTAGAAAAATCACAATTTTAAAACTCCCAAAGAAATAGTAGATTCAGGTAAGGCTCTTCAATAGATATTAAAACCACTAGATGAAAGACTGTTGAGTAATGAGAAGAGATACTAAAGAATCACTTCTCAAATTACTTATTAATTATAAAGGGGAAAATATACCTTTACAATGGAGAAATATGGTAGACACCTCATTAATCAAACTATCAAGTTAGCATCACTAAGAGTGGAAAACCCTGATATTTCTCACCTTCTGATGTGATGTAATAAGCATACAACATTACTTATGATGTATTCTTGCCAAAAATGTCCATTTTAATCTTATCAAGAAGAAACAGACAAATCTTAAATGTGTGATAGTCTATAAAAATGGGCTTCCGGGAAGTTGGTGGACCTGAGTGGAGTGAGTTCACTTCTGCTCCAAGAAACAAGATAGAAGACGGGGAGAAAATGACCAGGACTGCAGGTCTCAGGGTCTAGGAGTCTACCTTGGGTCTCTTGCATGGTAGTCAGTCATCCTGCCACTGGAGTGCCCGTGCACCCCAGAGTACCTTATAACAGACCCTTAAGTTGAATTGCATCCCCTACATGAGACCTGGACCTTGATTTGGCAGAGAATAACTGACAAACAAAGTGCAAAAGGAAACATTCAGCAAAAACTAAGTAAATACAAAACTTTAGAAGAGTAAAGGAAAGCAACTTGCATAATAACCACATAATCAAAAAAAATGCCCCAAACACAGCAGAAAATCATAAAATACATGAAGGTCCAAGCAGAAATGGCCCAGCCAAATAACCAAATCAAAATTCCAGAGGGGACACAGAATATGGAACAACTACTCAAGGATATTTATAAAGAAATAAAGGATATCAGGAAGACACTAGAAGAGCATAAAGAAGAATTTGGGAGGTTAAAAAAAAAAGGCAGATCTCACAGAAATGAAAGATACAGTATTCTGAATGAAAAATATATGGGAGACACACAATAGCAGATTCAAAGAAGCAAGAGGAAGAATAAGTGAGGTAGAAGATAGAACAATAGAACTAGAGCACACAAAAGAACAAATGTAAAGAAAGATGGAAAAAATGCAACTGGATCTTAGGGAAAAGATGGACAAGAGGGGCAAAAATACAAGAATTATTGTTGTCCCAGAAGGAGATGATGAGAGTAAAGGGTTGGGAAAGTTAGTTGATGATATAATTGGAGAAAACTTTCCAAACCTTACCGCTCCAAGACACATCCTAATCAGACTGTCAGGTGTTGAAGAGAAACAGAAAGTCCTGAAAGCAGCACGAGAAAAGCAATCTACTTTTTATAAGGGAAAACACATAAGACTGACTCAGAGTATTCAAAAGGCACCATGGAAGCAAGAAGGCAGTGGTATGATGTTTTTAAGATCCAGAATGAGAAAGGCTTTCACCAAGAATTGTTTATCCAGCCAAGTTATCCTTCAAAATTGAGGGAGAGATTAAAATCTTCAAAGATAAAGAAAGACTGAGAGAACTTGTCAACAAGAGACCAGCCCTACAAGAAATAATAAAGGGAGCCCTGTCAGCTGAGAAAAAAAAAAAAAAAAAGGAGAAGGAAGTCTGGAGGTGGCACAAAATTGAAGAATATGAGTAACGGTAATTTACAGAAAAAGAGAGAGGGAAGGAAAATAATATACAGATCTGACAAAACTAAAGGACAAGATGTTAGAATCAAGAACTACTTTTACAGTAATTATTTTGAATGTTAATGGACTAAACTCACCAATTAAAAGATACAGATTGGTAGAATGTATCAAAAAACATAATCGATCTATATATTGTTTACAAAAGAGACACATCTTAGACTCAAGGACAGTTAGATTGAAAGTGAAAGGATGGAAAAAGATCTTCTATGCAAGCTGTAACCAAAAGAAAGCAGGAGTAGCTACACTAATATCAGACAAAATAGAATTTAAAAGTAAAGACATCTTAAGAGACAAAGAAGGACACTACATATTAATAAAAGGGACATTTCACCAGGAAGAAATAACGATTATAAATGTATATGCTCCCAATTAAGGAGCTCCAAAGTACATGAGGCACATATTGGAAAAACTGAAGGGAACTGTAGACATATCAACAGTAATAGTGGGAGACTTCAATACATCACTCTCTGCTATAGATAGAACAACCATACAGAGAATCAACAAGGAAACAGAGAACCTGAACGAGAAGATAAATGAATAGATCTACTAGACATACATGGATCATTACATCCCAAAACACCAGGATACACATTCTTCTCCAGGATAGATCATATACTGGGACATAAACTGAGTCTCTATAAATTTAGCAAGATTGAAATTATTCAAAGCACTTTCTCTGATCATAATGTAATAAAGTTGGAAATTAATAATCACCAAAGAACCAGAGCTTTCACAACTATATGGAGGTTAAACAACACACTCTTAAATAATCAGTGGGTCATGGAAGAAATTGCTAGAGAAATCAGTAAATAATTGGAGACGAATGATAATGAAAATCCCATAATCAAAGCTTATGGGATGCGGCAAAGGCAGTGCTGAGAGAGAAATTTATTGCCCTAAATGCCTATATTAAAAAACAAGAATGTGCAAAACTTGAGGATTTAACTGCTTACCTGGAGAATTTAGAGAAAGAACAGCAAACTAACCCCAAAGCAAATAAAGAAGAGAAATAATGAAGAGTGAAGCAGAAATCAACAAACTGAAGAACAATAAAACAATAGAAAGAATCAACAAAACTAAAAGTTGGTTCTTTGAGAAAATTAATAAAATTGATAGTCCCCTAGAAAGACTTCAAGGCAAGAATTCTGTACCCAGCCAAACTGTCCTTTAAAATTGAGGGAGAGATTAAAGGTTTCAAAGACAAAAAAGTTCTGAAAGAATCTGTCAACAAGAGACCAGCCTTACAACAAATGCTAAAAGGAGTTCTGCCAACTTAAAAAAAAAAAGACAGGAGAGGGAGGTCTGGAGAAGCACACAGAATTGAAGAGTACCACTACGGGTCATTTAAAGAATACAAAGAGAAAAAGGGAAAAGAATATATAGATCTGACAAATAAAAAAGATAAGATGGTGGAATCAAGAAACACCTTTTCATTACTAACTTTGAATATTAAAGGATGAAACTTACCAATTAAAACATACAATTGGCAGAATGGATTAAGAAACATAATACAGCTATGTGCTGCTTACAAGAGACTCATCTTAGACACCAGGATGCAAATAGATTGAAAGTGAAAGAATGGAAAAAGATCTTCCATGCAAATTGTAACCAAAAGAAGCAGGAGTAGCTATACTAATATCGGACAAAATAGACTTTAAATGTAAAGACATCATAAGAGACAAAGAAGGACACTATATACTAACTAAAGGGCCAATTCACCAATAAGATATAACAATCATAAATGTTTATGCTCCCACTCAAGGAGCTCCAAAGTACATGAGACAGACATTGGCAAAATTGAAGGGAGAGATAGATGTTTTAACAATAATAGTAGAAAACTTCAATATACCCCTCTCCTTTATATATAGAACAACCAGACAGAAGATCAACAAGGAAATACAGAAGTTAAATAAATTGATAAACGAATTAGACCTAACATATATATAGGTCATTCCACCTTGAAGCACAATGTTACACATTCTTCTCTAGTGCTCATGGGGGTGCGTTACCACAGACCCTGATGAAATAAAAAATCATAAGAGGATATTAGAAACAACTATACACCAACAAACTAGACAACTTAGATGAAATGGACAAATTCCTGGAGACACACAAACAAGCTAAACTGACTCGGGAAGAAATAGAAAATCTCAACAAACCAATCACAAGTAAAGAAATTCAATCAGTCATCAAAAATCTTCCTACAAAGAAAAGCCCAGGGCCAGATGGCTTCACAGGGGAATTTCATCAAACATTCCAGAAAGAACTAACACCAATCCTGCTCAAACTTTTCCAAAAATTTGAGGAAAAAGGAAATCTATCTAACTCATTTTATGAAGCTACTATCATTCTAATACCAAAACCAGGTAAAGATGCTATAAGAAAGGAAAACTATAGCCAATCTCCCTAATGAACATAGATGCAAAAATTCTCAATATTAGCAAATCAAATCCAACAATACATGTAAAGAATTATACACCATGACCAAGTGGGGTTTATACCAGGAATGCAAGGATAGTTCAATGCAAGAAAATCAATTAATGTATTCAGCACATTAACAAATCAAAAGAGAAAAAAATTTGTGATCATCTCGATTGATGCTGAAAAAGCATTTGACAAAATTCAGCATCCTTTTCTGATAAAAACACTCCAAAAGATAGAAATCAAAGGTAACTACCTCAATATGATAAAGGGAATATATGAAAAACTGATAGCCAGCATTGTACTCAATGGAGAGAGACTGAAAGCCTTCCCCCTAAGATCAGGTACAAGACAAGGATGCAGACTGTCACCACTATTATTTAACATTGTGCTAGAAGTCCTAGTTAGAGCAATCAGGCAGGACAAAGAAAGAAAAGGCACACAAATTGGAAAGAAAGAAGTAAAACTCTCATTAATTGCAGATGATATGATCCTATACTTGGAAGATCCTGAGAAATCTACAGCAAAGTTACTTGAGCTAATAAACAAATTCAGCAAGGTGGTGGGAAATAAAATTAATGTGCAAAAATCAGTAACATTTCTATACACAAACAATGAGCTAGCTGAAGAGTTAGTTAAGGAAAAAATTCCATTCAAAATAGCAAATAAAAGAATCAAATACTTAGGAATGAACTTAACTAGGGACATAAAGGACTTGTACATGGAAAACTACACAATGCTAAAAAGAATCAAAGGAGATCTAAATAAGAGGAAAGACATTCCGTGCTCATGGACAGGAAGGCTAAATATAATTAAGATGTCATTCTCCCCAAATTGATCTACAGATTCAACACAGTACTAATCAAAATTCCAACAACCTGCTTTGAAGAGTTGGAAAAGCTAACTACCAAATTCATCTGGAAAGGAAAGAGACCCCGAATAGCTAACAGCATCCTAAAAAAGAACGAAGTGGGAGAATTAACAATTCTGACTTTAAAACCTACTACAAAGCCACAGTGGTCAAAACAGCATTGTACTATGGAACCTTGAGTAGGATATGAGATTTTGTAGGTTTGTCCAGAGCGATGCTTCAATAAATCCCAGAAGGATTTGAACAAGGAATAAAAAAGTATCTGCAAAGTCCCTGGGGGGAATGGTGAGAAAGAGGGAAAATTCAACTTCCCTAAGTGGAGAATTCTTGATATTCTCACAAGCAGCGTGGACAACAAAAGCAATAAGCTGAGCCCCCAATCTTGGGATTTGTTCATATGAACTCAACCCCGTAAAGGATAGGCTAAGTCTACTTAAAATTAGGTCTAAGAATCACCCCCAAGAGAACCTCTTTTGTTGCTCAGATGTGGTCTCTCTCTCTCTCAGCCAGCATGACAAGCAAACTCACTGCCTTCCCCCGCCCCCCACATGGGACATGACTCCCAGGGGTGTGGACCTTCCTGGCAATGTGGGACAGAAATCCTAGAATGAGCTGGGACTCAGCACCAAGGGATTGAGAAAACCTTCTTGACCAAAAGGGGGAAGAGAGGAATGAGACAAAATAAAGTATCAATGGCTAAGAGATTCCAAACAGAGTCGAGAGGTTATCCTGGAGGTTATTCTTACGCATTAAATAGATATCACCTTTTTAGTTAAGGTGTAACAGATAGGCTGGAGGGAACTGCCTGAAAATGTAGAGCTGTGTTTCCAGTAACCATGTTTCTTAACGATGACTGTATAATGATATAGCTTTCACAATGTGACTGTGTGAATGTGAAAACCTTGTGTCTGATGCTTCTTTTATATCTACCTTATGGACAGATGAGTAAAACATATGGATGAAAAATAAATAAATAATAGGGGGAACAAATGTTAAAATACATTGAATAGATTGAAATGCTGTGATCAATGAAAGGGAGGGGTAAGAGGTATGCATGAATTTTTTTCTGTTTTCTTTATATTTCTTTTTCTGAATTGATGCAAATGTTCTAAGAAATGATCATGATGATGAATATACAACTATGTGATAAAAAAAGAATGTTCACATTGTATGCTGGTTTTATTAATGAAAATTTTAAAAAAAAACAGCATGGTACTGGCACAAAGACAGAAGAATTGACTAATGGAATCAAATCGAGAGTGCAGAAATAGACCACCAAATCTATGGTCAACTGATTTTTGACAAGGCCCCAAAACCTCTGAACTGGGACAAAATACTCTTTTCAATAATTGGGCATGGAAGAACTGGATATCAATAGCCAAGAGAATGAAAGAGGATCCCTATCTTACACCCTACACAAAAATTAACTCAAAGTGGGTCAAATACCTAAATATAAGAACTAGCACCATAAAGCTTCTAGAAGAAAATGTAGGGAAATATCTTCAAGACTTAGTAATAGGAGATAGTTTCCTAAACTTTACAACCAAAGTACAAGTAACAAAAGAAAAAACAGATAAACGGGAACTCCTCAAAATCAAATGCTTCTGCACCTCAAAAGACTCTGTCAAAAAGGTGAGGAGGCAGCCAATTCAATGGGAGAAAATATTTGGAAATCACATATCAGACAAAGTTTGATTTCCTGTATATACAAAGAAATCATACAACTCAACAACAAAAGAACAAACAATCCAATTATAAAATGGGCTAAAGATACGAATAGGCATTTTTCTGAAGAGCAAATACAGATGGCTCAAAAGCACATGAAGTGATGCTCATTTTCACTGGCTTAATAAGGGAAATGCAGATCAAGACTACAGTGAGATATAAACTGACAGCTATAAGAATGGCTGCTATTAAACAATCACGAAAATATAAATGTTGGAGAGGATGCGGAGAAACTGGGACACTTATGCACTGCTGGTGGGAATGTATAATGGTGCAGCCACTATGGAAGACTGGCAATTCCTTAGGAAACTAAATATCAAACTGCCCTATGACTCAGCAATAGCACTACTTGGTATATACCCAGAAGAGCTGAAAGCAATGACACAGACATTTGCACACCGATGTTCATAGCAGCATTATTCACTATCGCCAAAAGATGGAAACAAAGCAAATGCCCATCAACAGATGAGTGGATCAACAAAATGTGGTATATACATACAATGGGATATTATGCAACAGTAAGACAAAATGACGTCCTGAAGCACATGACAAGATGGATAAGCCTTGAGGACATAATGCTGAGCGAAATTAGCCAGACACAAAAGGACAGATACTGTATGATTCCACTTTTATGACCAGCATAAAGGTATAATCAGAGACTGTAGGTCATAATCTAATTCAACCCACATTTGAACAACTGAAACACAGAGAGCACAGAATGAGAAAAGGTCCTTCAATCCTGTATAGGTTATTGTAATGCCTATAAACATCCTAGAGTATATTAAACAGATAACCAAAAAGTATTGGCAAAGTCCCCTGAGGGAGGGGAGAAAGACATGGAAGTACTAAACCTTACCATCAGGGAATCCCCTGATACTGTGTCAAAATTTAGGGACACCCAAATCAATAGGCCATGGCCCTCGATCATGAGGCTTATTCTTGTGAAACTTATGTAGGTAGCATAGAAGCTTAGACTACCTATAGGCATGCCTAAGACTTACTTCTGAAGGACCTCTGTGGTTGTCAGATGTGGCCTCAGTCTCTCTAACCCCAACTCTGCAAGTGAAATCATAGCCTCCCCCCTACGTGGGACATGATAATAAGGAGTGAAAATCTTCCTGGTGACGTGAGAGAGGACTCCCAGGGATGAACCCAGACCTGGCACCGTGGGGATCAATAATTCCATCCTGACTAAATGGGGGAAAAGAAGTGTAATTAATAAAGTATCAGTGCCAGAGAGAGTTTATTTGCAAATAGAGTCAAGAGGCTACTCTGGAGGTTGTTCTTATGCAAGCTTCAGGCAGACCTTTCTACCTATCATAACCAGCAGACCCCTAACCAGGACCATTCCAGTCAATCCTAAAGAACACCTAGGGCAATATATAAGATTCCACAAGGGTTCCAGGCACTAGAATAACTTTCCAGAAACCAAAACCTCCAGATGGGTCCCTGGTCCAGAAAAGTCCTGAAATGTAGCCCAGTCTCTCCAGAATATCAGATAGTTCTATCTCGCTACCCCATATTAGTGACAGACCCTTCCAATATCAAAAATTTAGAATTGTCATAGCCCAAATAACTCCAATGAGAGGTATGGAAAGATGAAAGGTGATGGTGGAATTATACATAGAAGATAGGACTTATAAATGAATATGAATGCTGAATCATTAAACTGATATCTATTTAGGCTCCAGTATTTCGGAGCAGCTAGAAGTAAAAAACTAAAATTGTGAAATTGTAACCCATGTCAAAGTCTGAAATATGTTCTACAACTAATTGTGATGCTGCGCTTGGAAATTTATAACTTTTTTGTATATATGCTATTGTTCACAAAAAAAGTCAATTGTGATGATAAAAAAAGTATTTAAACCCTCTAGCCTCCTATATTCTGGAACACCTACAAGGAAATATATAAGAGGATCATATAGTAGCCCATGACAAACTCTGGGATCTATCCTGTAACCACTTTTTGAAGAGTGCTTTGAAAACTATTGCTTTTTTATTTCTTTGCTTTGTATATATGTTATTCTATACAATAAAAAAGTTAAAAAAAAAATGAAATAAAATAAATGATGGTCCCTACTTAGATTAACAAAGAAGAAAAGAAAAATGACACAAATAAATAAAATCAAGGAATGAAAGAGGGGTTGTTACCAAAAATCATGAAGAAATTTTTTAAAAATCATAAGAGAATATTATGAACAACTGTATGCCAACAAACTAGATAACTGAAATGAAATGGACAAATTTCTAGAATTACCTATACTGACTCGAGAAGAAATAGAAGAGCTCAACAAACCAATTACAAGTAAAGAGATCCAATCAGTCATTAAAAATCTTCCTACAAAAAAAAAAAGAAAGAAAGAAAAAAGCCCAGGACCTGATGGCTTCACAGGAGAATTTTATCAAACTTTTCAAAACAAACTGACTCCAATCCTGCTCAAACTCTTCAAAAAAGAAGAAAAAGGAAAGCTACCTAACTCATTTTATGAAACTAACATCACTCTCATAACAAAATCAGATAAAGATGACACAAAAAAAGACAACTACAGACCAATCTCCCTAATGAACACAGATGCGAAAATTCTTAACAAAATACTAGTAAATCACATCCAATGCCACATTAAAAGAATTATACAGCATGATCAAGTGGGATTCATACCAGGAATGCATGGGTGGTTCAACATAAGAAAATCAATCAGTATAATACAGCACATTAACAAATCAAAAGGGAAAAATCACATGATCATATCAATTGATGCTGAAAAAGCATTTGACAAAATCCATGATCCCTTCCTGAAAAAAAAACTTCAAAAGTTAGGTATCAAGTTCCAGGTCAAGATGGCGGCTTAACAATGCGCGCATTTTAGTTTGTCCTCCAGAACAACTAATAAAAAACCAGAAACAGTACAGAACAGCTCCTGGGGCCATGTCAGTGACTACTAAAAATAGGCCCCCAGCTCAGGTGAACCTGGTCAAAGCGGAGGTTGCTCATTTTTGCCCCAGTGCCAAGGGGGCAGGGCTATGGAAAAAGAAAAAAAAAAAAAAAAGGAAACAGGTTTTTGTGGCTGTGTTTCTAAAAAGCCTTGACTGCCTTTGGATATAGCGGCAGGACTTTTCAGGCTGCAACTGCCCCAGGCATAGGTAGAAGCGAGCTCGTTTGGGGGTTTGTCTGGAGCCTGTGCCTTCCCTAGGGGAGGGGTGAAGCCCAATTCATGTGGAATCCCTCCCTCAAGGAATTCAGATACCAGAGCTTGGTAATTTGAAACCATTAAAACCAGCCTACAACCTCTCCTCTGTCTCCACCACGCCCCCAACAGGGAGAGTCTGCCAAAGTTAAAGGTACCGCATCATCTTATGCTGGTGGGACCCACAGGCAGACAAGCACCACATACTGGGCAGGATAAGAAAAACAGAATCCAGAGACTTCACAGGAAAATCTTTCAACCTGCTGGGTCTCACCCCCAGGGGAAACCTACGCAGGTGACTCTTTCCTCCTGATAGGAGGCCAGTTTGGTCTGGGAAAATCTAGCTGGGGTCTATAATACCTAAGTAGACCCTCCTAAGGGGGGGGTGGAAGGCACCATACAAGCAGGACAAGAAACAAGAAAACAAGAACTGAAAAATTCTCCTCTGTTAAACAAAACTGAAGCTAGAGGTCCAGATAAAGCTGAACTAAATGTCAAAGAACAGATAGACAACAAATTCATCCAACAAGAAAACCCTAGGTAAAAGAAATGAAAGCAATCTCCAGAATAAACTAATTAAGGTAATTAAATGCCTAGATGCCAGCAAAAAATAAAAAATCACACTAGGAAAATTGAAGATATGACCCAGTCGAAGGAACAAACCAACAATTCAAATGACATACAGGAGCTGAAACAATTAATTCAGAATATACAAACAGACATGGAAAACCTCATCAAAAATCAAATCCATGAATTGAGAGAGGATATAAAAAGGCAAGGAATGAACAAAAAGAAGAAACTGAAAGTCTGCAAAAACAAATCACAGAATTTACGGGAATGAAAGGCAAGGTAGAAGAGATGAAAAAAACAATGGAAACCTACAATGGTAGATTTCAAGAGACAGAACATAGGATTAGTGAACTGGAGGATGGAACATCTGAAATCTGGCAAGAAAAAGAAAATATAGGGAAAAAAATGGAAAAATATGAGCAGGGACTCAGGGAATTGAAAGACAATATGAAGCGCATGAATATGCGTGTTGTTGGGTATCCCAGAAGGAGAAGAGAAGGGAAAAGGAGGAGAAAAACTAATGGAGGAAATTATCACTGAAAATTTCCCAACTCTTATGAAAGAGTTAAAATTACAGATCCAAGAAGTGCAGCGTACCCCAAAGAGAATAGATCCAAATAGATGTACCCCAAGACATTTACTAATCAGAATGTCAGAGGTCAAAGAGAAAGAGAGAATCCTGAAAGCAGTAAGAGAAAAGCAATCCATCACGTACAAGGGAAGCCCAATAAGACTATGCATAGATTTCTCAGCAGAAACCATGGAGGCGAGAAGACAGTAGGATGATATATTTAAATTATTAAAAGAGAAAAACTCCCAACCAAGAATTCTGTATCCAGCAAAATTGTTCTTCAAAAATGAGGGAGAAATTAAAATATTTTCAGACAAAAAAATCACTGAGAGAATTTGTGACCAAGAGGCCAGCTCTGCAAGAAATACTAAAGGGAACACTAGAAACAGATACAAAGGCAGAAGAAAGAGGTGTGGAGAAGAGTGTAGAAAGGAAGATTATGAGTAAAGGTAAAAAGAAGGAAAATTAGATATGACATATAAAATCCAGAAGGCAAAATAGTAGAAGAAAGTACTACCTGTGCAGTAATAACACTGAACATTAATGGATTAAACTCCCCAATCAAAAGACATAGCCTGGCAGAATGGATTAAAAAACAGGACCCATCTATATGCTGTCTCTACTCAAAGGGCATGAGGGCAAGGACACAAACGGACATTTGCACACCAATGTTTATAGCAGCATTATTTACAATTACCAAGGGATGGAAACAGCCAAAATGTCCATCAACAGACGAATGGCTAAATAAACTCTGGCATATACATAAGATGGAATATTATGCAGCTGTAAGACAGAATAAAGTTATGAAGTATGTAACAACATGAATGGACCTTAAGGACATTATGCTGAGTGTGATTAGCCAGAAACAAAAGGACAAATATTGTATGGTCTCACTGATATGAACTGACATTAGTGAATAAACTTGGAATATTTTGTTGGTAACAGAGACCATCAGGAGATAGAAATAGGGTAAGATATTGGGTAATTGGAGCTGAAGGGATACAGATTGTGCAACAGGACTGAATATAAAAACTCAGAAATGGACAGCACAATATTACCTAACTGTAATACAATTATGTTAAAACACTGAATGAAGCTGCATGTGAGAATGATAGAGGGAGGAGGGCTGGGGGCATAAATGAAATCACAAAGAAAGATAGAGGATAAAGATTGAGATGGTATAATCTAGGAATGCCTAGAGTGTATAATGATAGTGACTAAATGTACAAATTAAAAAAATTTTTTTTGCATGAGGAAGAACAAAAGAATGTCATTACTGCAGTGTGCTGAAAATAGATGGTAATTAATATTTAAAATTTTCAACTTATGTGTTAGACTAAAGCAAAAAATGTTTATTTGGTACAAATTTATATTTTGACTAGTGCATCTCCTAATATAACCTATACAGATAGTTGGTTGAACACCTTAAGTACATGGAACTTTAGGTAGGACATAAGATTTTGTTGGTTTGTCCAGGTGATGCCCTGATGAACCCCAGAGTGATTTGATCAGTGAGTGGAAAAGTATTTGCAAAGTCCCCTTCCGGGAATGGTGAGAACGGGGGAAAACTCAACTTCCCCAAGTTGAATTCTTGATATTCTCACAAGCAGTGTGGACAACCACAGCTATAGGTTGAGCCCCCAGTCTTGGGGTTTGTTCATATGAAACTTAACCCCACAGGGGACAGGTCAAGCCTACTTAAAATTAGGCCTAAGAGTCACCCCCAAGAGAACCTCTTTTGTTGCTCAGATGTAGCCTCTCTCTCCAGCAAACACAGCAAGCAAACTCATCACCCTCCCCTGTCTACATGGGACATGACTCCCAGGGGTGTGGATCTTCCTGGCAACGTGGGACAGAAATCCTAGAATGAGCTGAGATTCTGCATCAAGGGGATTGAGAAAAACCCTAGAATGAGCCGAGACTTAGCATCAAGGGATTGAGAAAACCTTTTCAACGAAAAGGGGGAAGAGTGAAATGAGACAAAGTGTCAATGGCTGAGAGATTCCAAACAGAGTCGAGAGGTTATCCTGGAGGTTATTCTTACGCATTAAGTAGATATCATCTTGTTATCCAAGATGTAATGGAGAGGCCGGAGGGAACTGGCTGAAAATGTAGAGCTGTGTTCCAGTCGCCATGTTTCTTGAGGATGATTGTATAATGATATAGCTTTCACAGTGTGATTGTGTGATTGTGAAAACCTTGTGTCTGATGCTCCTTTTATCTACCTTGTTGACAAATGAGTAGAACATATGGAATAAAAATAAATAATAGGGGGAACAAATGTTAAAATAAATTTAGTTTGAAATGCTAGCGATCAATGAAAGGGAGGGGTAAGGGGTATGGTATGTAAAAAAGTTTTTTTTCTGTTTTCGTTTTATTTTTCTGTTGTCTTTTTATTTCTTTTTCTGAATTGATGCAAATATTCTGGGAAATGATCATGATGATGAATATGCAACTATGTGATGACATTGTGAATTGCTGAGTGTATGTGTAGAGCGGAATGAGCATGTGTTGGGAATGTTTTTGTTTCTTTCTTGTAATTTTTTTTTAATAAAAAATTTTTTTTTAAAGTTAGGCATAGAAGGAAATTTTCTCAATATCACAAAGGTTACATATGAAAAACCCATAGCCAGCATCATACTTACTGGTGAGAAATTGAAAGCACTCCCCCCTTGGGACTGGGGACAAGACAAGGATGCTCATTGTCAGGACTATTATTCAACACTGTATTAGAAGTAGTAGCTGGAGCAATTAGATGGGAGGAAGAAATAAAAGGCTCCAAACAGGAAGGAAGAAGTAAAACTTTCATTATTTGAAGATGACATGATCCTATGCTTAAAAAAACCTGAGAAATCTACAGTAAAACTACTTGAGCTAATAAACAAATTCAGCAAAGTGGCAAGATACTAGATTAATGTACAAAAATCAGTAATGTTTCTGTATACAAGCAATGACCTATCTGAGGTGACAACTAAGGAAAAAATTCCATTCAAAATAGCAACCAGAAGAATTAGGGATCTAGGAATAAGCCTAACCAGGGATGTCAAGAACTTATACAGAGAAAATTACAAAAAATTGATAAAAGAACCTTTTACATGACCAAAATAGATAGAAAGCTATTCCATGCTCATGGATAGGAAGATTGAATATCATCAAGATGTGTTCTACCCAAACTGATCTACAGATTCAATGCATAACCAATAAAATCCCAACAACCTACTTTGAAGACTTGGAAAAACTGGTTGTCAAATTTATATAGAAGGGAAAGAGACCTCAGATAGCTAAAGATATCCTAAAAAAGAATGAACTGGGAGTTCTATTACTTCCTGACTTTAAAGCTTACTATAAAGCCACAGTGGTCAAAACAGCATGGCACTGGCACAAAGATGGAAGGACCGACCAGTGGAATAGAATTGAGAGTGCAGAGTTTGTCCACCAAATTTACAGACATTTGATCTTCAATAAGGTCCCCAAATCCACTGAATTGGGATAGAATAGTTTTTTCAATAAATGGGCATGGGAGAACTAGATTTCCGTAGCCAAAAGAATGAAAGAGGTCCCCTACCTTAAACCCTATACAAAAATTAATTAAAAATGGATCAAAGACCCAAATGTAAGAGCCAGTACCATAAAACTTCTTGAAACAAATGTAGGGGAACATCTTCAGGATCTAGTAATAGGAAGTTCCTTCTTAAACTTTACATTTAAAGCACAAACTGTGAAAGAAAAAATAGACAAATGGGAACGCCTTAAGATCAAGATCTTCTGTGCCTCAAAGGAGTTTGTTAAAAAGGTGAAGAGGCAGCCAACTCAATGGGAGAAAATATTTGGAAACCACATATTGGATAAAGGCTTGGATATTCTGTGTACATAAAGAAGAACAACAAAAGAACAAACAACCCAATTATAAAATGGGCAGAGGAAATGAATAGGTACTTTTCTGAAGCACAAATACAGATGGCTAAAAAGCATATAAGAGCTGCTCATCTTCTTGGCTATAAGGGAAGTGCAAATTAAGATGACAATGAGATATCACCTCACACCTATAAGAATGACTGCTATTAATGGGAAGGAGGTGGGAATGGAAAATGACTCAACTGCTGTGGAAATCAGTTTGGCGATTCCTCAGAAAACTACATACTGAGTTGCTCTATGACCCAGCAATAACAATACTCATTATATACCCAAGAGTTGAGAGCAGTGACACAAACAGACATTTGCACATTGATATTCATACTGGCACTATTCACAATGGCCAAGAGATGGAAACAATCCAGGTACACATCAACAGACAAGTGGATAAACAAAATGTGGTATATACATACAATGGAATATTATGCAGCATTTAGACAAAATTATGTGCTAAAACATATGACAATGTGGATGAACCTTGAGCACATAATGCTGAGTGAAAAAAGTCAGACACAAAAGGATAGATACTGTATGCCATGGTCAGGTTAATGTGTCAACTTGGCCAGGTGGTGGTATCCATTTGTCCAGTTAGGCAAGTGCTGGCCTGTCTGTTGCTATGAGGACATTTCATAGAATTAAATCATGATAACATCGGCTGCATCCACAGCTGATTCCATATACAATCAGCCACGGGGAGTGTCTTCTGCAATGAGTGATGCTTAATCTAATCAATGGAAGGCTTTTAAGGAGGATTCAGAAAAAGACAGTCTTCTTCCTGCTTTGGCCGGCAAGCCTCTCCTGTGGAGTTCATCCAGACCCTTTTCTGGACTCATCAGCTTCACAGCCTGCCCTATGGATTTCGGACTCTACGTTCCCATGGTTATGGGAGACACTTTTATAAGTATTATATCTACAGATATTTCCTATTGATTCTGTTTCTCTGGAGAACCCTAGCTAATATGCTGTATGATTCATTATTATGACTCTGATAAAGCCGCCAGTATTTTGGAGCAACTAGAAGGAAAAAATCTGAGTTGAGGGCATGGTAGCCTATGACAAACTCTGGGAAATGTCCTGTAGCTGTTTGTGGAAGTGTGCTTTAAAAATTATTGCTTTCTTCCTTTCTTTTCTTTGTGTGTGTATGTATATATATATATGTGTGTTATATTTTACAACTAAAAAATGGTTTTAAAAAACTATAGACAGTTATAGTAATAGTAGATAAAATAAATTTCTGAAATCAAAAATTTAAAAATATTTAGTTAACATAGGCCACTACTACAGCAAAGTTGATATTTGTAATAACTTTTTACTGGATATTGTGAGAACGCAGTTTTGGTAGTTAATCAAATGGTATTTAAGATACTGCTTAATATTTAGAATTCAAGTAACTCTGAGATCTGTATTTATAGATTTTTTTTCTTCCTTTAATTTTAAATTGCTTTATGAAACATATTTTACAAACAGGGTTCATGATGATTATTTAGTTTTTTTTAATATGCCTATGAATATACTAAGATATCCATTTAAGGGGGCTAAGATTTCCATAAGTTAATTGTAAAAATATTTGTATCTTAGTAACATAGGTCATTACTATTGCAATGCAGATATTTGGAAGAACTTTCTACTTGATATTTTGAAAACAATCACAGTTTTGATAGCTAATCAAATGGTATCTTAGTGTTTAATACTTAGAATTTAAGAACTTTGCTATCTGAATATGTAGATTTTTTTCTTTGTTGCCTTAATTTTAAATTGGTCTCTGAAACTTACTGCGCAAACGCAGGCTTTACAATGAAATATGCCTATGGTTAAGCTAACTAAGTATTCATTGTTGTGTATTGTTTTTTTCTTAAAAAAAATTAACAAAAGACAATTCTTAAAAAAATTGTCAATCACATGTAATTGACAAAAAACCAAACAAACAAAAAAAGCAAAAGGACAGTTCTAGCTAAGGAGACATGCCAGTGAAATGCTTAGCCTCAGCCTTGACTGTCCTCTAGATAGAAGATTACAAAAGAAATCTGACGACAACTGGGGAAATTTTAATAAGGAATATATATTAGGTGACCCTGTGAACTTAGTGTTACATGGAAGAATGTTTTATTTTATTTTAAGAGATGCATGTTAAGTAATGAGGGATGAAGGGTCACGCTATCTGCAGTTTACTTTCAACTGGTCAGGAAAAAGGTGTGCCTGTGTGCTTGTGCAAAGGGTGTGTGTGTATGTGTGTGTAGAAAAAAAAGTGAGAGAAACAGAAAGACAAAGCAAATGCGGTAAAACATTAACAACAGAGAAACTGGATAAAGGGTATCTGGGTGTTTACAGCACCACTCTGTTTCTCTGTAAATTTGAAATTGTTCAAACTAAAAAGATGGAGAAAAAAATCAGGTTAGAAAGAATATAACCAGATAAGAACTTTATTTTGACCAAAATAGGTGAAAAAAGGGTTCCCTGGAAAGCAGAGCTTTAAAAGGTCATAGGATCTTTATGATTATCTCTTTCATTTTCCTATGCCCCTAATTTATAAAGTGATGCTTAGAAGAGAAGGTAGTGGTAGTATATCCATTTTATTAAGGAAATTGAGACCTCCAGAGGAACACATAACATACTCACAAAACGAATTAATGTCAAAGAGATAAAAAGAACCCAAGGATATTCAAAAGATGTGTGGGGTTGATGAAGATTGGGGGAATAATTTCTAAACTCAAACCAATAAGATTATAGAATTTCCCAATAGACTGTATGATCTACCTGTTATAAAAGACATGTTATAAAAATTTCTCTGACATCTGAAAACTCAAGCTGAGGTTCAAACAAGAGAAAGCCAGTCGAGTTGTTCATCCTCTTACAATTTCCCAATAAAATACTCATGAAAACAAATGAGTGGTCAAATGTCAACTCCTGTCAACTGTGTGTATGTGTGTATGCATGCTGTATGGCGGGTGTCACGTTTCATGCATTTTTCATGTGAGTATGCCCTTATTGCACCATCATTTGCTGTATTTTGGTTTGGTTTGGTTTTTTGTCTGTTTGTTTGGGAAGTGCATGGGCTGAGAATCAAACCCAGGTGTCCCACACGGCATTCAAACTCCTGTCAATTCTGATTCCCTTATCTCTACTGTATCCTTCATCATGGTACTTTCCATTGTTTAACATTTTATTTTCCCCTAATAGAAAATAAGCTCTATGAAGACAGGAACTTTATTCTGTTCACTATTGTATTTCAGAGCCTAGCACATAATAGGTGCTAATCGATATTACTGACCTAATACTTATATGTAGATAACTAAGTAATATTCCAAAGTAAGACAAAAAAAAAACAAGGAAAATAAAAATAGAAATTAATACTCCAGAAAAGAAAAAAAAATTGATTGATAAATAAATCCAAGAACAAACTCTTTGAGAAAACAATAAAACTGGAAAGCACTAACAAGCTCAACAGGTTCTGTCAGGTAAAAAATAATGATGCAAGAGAGAGAACACACAAATACAGAAAACAGGAATGAGAAGATTATAAATGGAAATAATGAATATATCTTTAATATTTCAAGAGTACTGTCATAGTCAGGTTCATGTGTCAACTTGGCCAAGTGATGGTACCTGTTTGTCTGGTTGGGCAAATGCTGGCCTGTCTGTTGCTACAGAATTAAATCATGATCATGTCTGCTGCATCCACAGCTGATTCCATTTGTAATCAGCCAAGAGGAGTGTCTTCTGCAATGAGTGATGCTTAATCTAATCACTGGAAGCCTTTTAAGGAGGATTCAGAAGAGACAGGCTCTCTTCCTGCTTTGGCTGGCAAGCCTCTTCTGTGGAGTTCGTCCAAACCCTCCATTGGAATCGTTGGCTTCACAGCCTGCCCTGCGGATTTTAGACTCTGCATTCCCATGGTCATGTGAGATACTTTTATAAATTTTATATTTGCAAGTGTTCGCTGTTGATTCTGTTTCTCTAGGGAACCCTAACTAATACAAGTACTCGAAGAATAATACAATATTAAGGAATTTAAAGCCTGTTGAAATTTCCAGGAAAATATAAATTTCCAAAATTCATCCATGAAGAAGTAGGAAATGTGAACAAATAGAGTGGAAGGAACATGAAAAGGATGGTCAAAGAATAAGCTCACACACACAAAAAAAGGGCACAAATGGTTATACAAGAAAATTCTTTCCAACAATTCAAGAAAAAGATAATTCCCATTTTATACCCAAACAGGCAGACAAATTAAATTCTTTCTCTCATTCTGTAGCAGAGGAAAAGGTAAAAACGGTTTACACAATCCTGATAGAAAAACTTGACAAAAATCAGCCTACTACAAGGTACTAACTCACCACATTTAAAAATTCAGAAGAAAAAATACCATTTAAGATCATTCAAATTAAATCTGTTACATGGTAAATAATAATAATATACCATTCTAAGTAGTACTTATTCTGGGATTGCTTATGTGATTTACTATTAGTTAATATACTAGTATAATACATCACATTAACAGTTCAAAAGAAGACAAGTCATTATGATTATGAAGAATGCTGAAAAGATAAATGATACATTTTCGATACCCAGTCCTGTTTTTTTTAATAGTGGAAACATATATATATATATACACACACACATACACCATAAATTTCCCATTTTAACTATACAATTCACTGATAATACATTCAACATGTTGTCCTAATTACCATCCTCCATATGCAAAACTTTTTCATCACCCTAATCAGAAACTCTGCACTTATTAAACATCAACTCCCCATTCTCCCCTCCCCCCAGTCCTTGGTTATCTCTAATCTACTTAAATCTATATGAATTTGCTTTATATCCTAAATATTTCATGTAAGTTGAATCATATAACAATTGACTTTTTGTGTCCAGCTTCATTTAGCATGGTTCATCCATGTTGAAGCATGTATCAACACTTTCTTCCATTTGTGGCTGAATAATATTCTACGGGATCTAATCACATTTTACTTATCCATCTACCTGTTGACAGACACTTGAGTTGCTTCCATCTTTCAGCTTCTGTGAATAATGCTGCTGTGAACACTGGTGTACAAGTATCTGTTTGAGTCCTTGTGAAATATATATATATATATATGTAAAATTGATGGGTGTCATGGTAATTCTATGTTTTAACTTTTTGAAAAATCACCAAACTGTTTCCACAGTGGATATTCCATTTTACATTCCCACCAGCAATGTGAGGATTTCAACTTCTCTGCATCCTTGCCAACACTTATTTTCCATCGTTTTAATAATAGCCATCCTACTGGTTGTGAAGTGGGGTATCTCATTGTGGTTTTAATTTGCATTTCCTTAATGGGATTAAAAGGTGTTGAGCATCTTTTCATGTGCTTACCGGTCAATTTGTCTATTTTCTTTGGAGAAATGTCTTTTTAAGTCTTTTGCCCATTTTTAAATTGGGTTGTCTTTCTGCTGTTGAGCTGTACAAGTTCTCTATATATTCTATATATTGAACCCTTATCAGACATACGATTTGCAACTGTATTCACCCATTGTTAGTTGTCTTTTCACTTTTTTGATAACGTCCTTTCAAGCAGAAAAGTTTTGAATTTTTATGAAGTCTAATTTATCTATTTTTAATTTTGTCATTCATGCTTGGGTGTCATTATAAGAATCCAATGCCAAAACTAAAATCATGAAGATTTTCCCCTATGTCTTCTTCTAAGAGTTTTATGGTTTCAGCTCTTATATTTAGGTTCTTATTTATTTTTGAGTGAATTTTTGTGTATGTTCTGAGGAAGGAGTCCATCTTTATTATTTGTGGTTTTTTCCATTTGGACACACTTTGTTTCCAGAACCATTTGTTGAAGAGGCCATTCTTTTCCTGTTGAATGGACTTGGCACTCATATTAAAACTTAACTGGCCTTAGATGTGTAGGGTTATTTCTGGACTCTCAATTCTGAATCTATTCCATCAGTCCATATGTCTATCCTTATGACAATAAGAGGGTTTTCATTATAGTAGCTTTTTAGTAAGGTTTGAAATGAGGACTTTTAAGTCCTCCAACTTATTTCTTTTTCAAGATTTTTTTAAGGGTCTTTCACAATTCTATATTAATTTGAGTTTTGGCTTTTTCATCTATGCAAAACAAAACATGCTGTTAGGAATTGCATTGAATCTATGGATCACACTGAGTAATTCTGCAATCTCAAAAATACTAAATCTTCAAATCCATGAACATGAGTGTCTTGCCATTTAGTTATATCTTCTTTAATTTCTTTCAATAGTATTTTGTACTTTCTAGTCTACAAGTCTTTTATCTCCTTGGTTAAATATATTCTTAGATATTTTATCCTCTTATATGCTATTGTAAATTGAATTGTTTTCTCAATTTCCATTTTAGATTGGTCACTGGTGGTGTATAGAAACACAACTGATCTTCGTGTTCTGATCTTGTACCCTGCAACTGTACTGAATTTATTTACTAGATCCAGTAAATAAATAAAGAAAACCTAGTTTTCTTGTGGGTTCTTTGTGATTTTCTACATAAATATATATATGGCATCATATCCCCTACGAATAGATGGTCTTACTTCTTCCTTTCTAGTTTGGATACCTTATTATTTCTTTTTCTTGCTTAATTGCCCTGGCTAGAACTTCCAGTACTATGTTGAATAGTGGTGGTGAATACAGGGATCCTTGTCTTGTTCCTGATCTCAGGGGGAAAGCTTTTAGTCTTACACAGTTGAGTATGATCTTAGTTGTCAGTTTTTCATTAATGCCCTTTATCATGTCCAGAAATTTCCTTCTACTCCTGGTTTTTATCATGAAACTGTGTTAGATTTGGTCAAATGTCTTTTCTGGGTCAATTGAGATGATTATGTGTGTTTTTCCTTTGTTTTAGTAAAGTAGTGTAGTACATTGATTTTCTTATGTTGCACCACCCTTGCATTCCTGGGATAAATCCCATTTGTCGTGAGGCATAATTCTTTTAATATATGGTTGGATTTGGTTTGCCAGTATTTTGTTGAGGATTTCTGTATCTATATTCATAAAGGATATTGGCCTATAATTTTCTTTTCTTATAATATCTTCATCTGGTGTTAGTATCAAGTTAGGAAATGTCTTTTCTCTTCAATTTTTTTGAGGAGTCCGAGAACGAATGCTGTTAATTCTTTCAGTGTTCGGTAGAATTCACCAGTGAAGTCATTTGGTTCTGGACTTTTTCTTTGTTAGGAGGTTTTTTATTGTTGATTTAATTATTTTACTTGAAATAGACTGTAGAGATTTTTATTTCTTTTTTATTCAGGTTAGGTAATTTGTGTGTTTCTAAGAATATGTCATTTCATCTAGATTACCTAGATGATAATCTAGGTAATTTGATGACATAATTATCCATAATATTTTCTTATAATCCTTATTTCTGTAAGATTAGTAGTAATGTTCACCCTTTAATTTCTGATTTTAATTATTTTCATCTTTTCTCTTTTTTCTCTCCCAAGCTAGCTAAAGGTTTGTCAATTTTATTTATCTTTTCAAAGAACCAACTTTAAGTTTTGTTGATTTTTTATTCTCTACATCCCTGGGTTGTTGTCATTGTTGTTTTAACTTTCAGTAAATTAGAATCAGAAAGACAATTGCCTCTACCTGAAAGGTCCCTAGGCCCACAGCAGTCATCATACTTAAAGGTGAAGGTCGTGGACAGCAGTGGTTCTCAAAGTGGGGTCCCCTGGACAGCAACATCAGTATCACCTGGGAACTTGTTGAAATTAAAAACTCTCAGGCTTTACCTCAAACCTACTGAATCAGAAAATCTAGCATTGGAATCTACCAATTTTGTGTTTTTAACAAGTCGTCCATGTAATTCTGATGCCTGTTAAAGTTTGAAAAGTGATACTCTAGGATTGTAAGATAACACATAAGACTCTCCTTGGGCATTTCTATTTAATACTGTTCTAAAAGGCCTAACTAAAACACTAATTAAGTCATACAACCCTGGAAAGAAAAAAAAATATTATTTTCAGATAATATGCTACTGGGAAAATCTAAGGAAACAAATTAAACTATTAGGACTATTAAAAAGTGAATAACAAAATTTTAAAAAACATAAATCATTACTTTTCCTAAATATCAGTAAAAATGTTAGAAAATACAGTGGAAATAAAGATCCCATAACAACAACAACAAATAAAAATACTCAAAATTAAAGGAAATGTGCAGAAAGTATGTAAAAATGCGTCAATAACAAACATATGTTACCTGAATGATAACCATATTCCGGGGTAGAAAGACTGCATATTGTAAAGACACCAATTCTTTCCAAACAAATTTCTAGGGTGAATGCAATTACAATAAAAATTTCAAAGGAATTGCATTTTAGTTTTTGATTGGCAGATATGGGGATGGGGATCAGGAAGAAAAAGAGGAATGTCATTGCAAACTGATTTAGAAACATACAAGGGGTAGAAAAGTCAGGAATATTCTAAAGAAGAACATTAACAAGAGAGTACAACTTATACCAACAGATAAAATGTGTAAATAAATCTATAATAAATCTATTATATAAATAATAAAATCATTATAGTATCAGCATAACAGCAGACAGGTATATGAGTGAATGACAACAGGAAGTCCCTGATCACACACTTGTTCAATGAAGGATTTAGTATTTTACAAAGGTGGCATTTCAAATGAGCGGGGAGAAAATAAATTGTTCAATAAATGCTGCTGGAACAATCAGTTGGTTACTAGGAAAAAATTAAGTTATACTCGCTCTTACTCAGTAACAAATAAAATAAATTTCATAAAAGAAAAACAAAATCATAAAAGAAAAAACAGTAGATGAATAGTTCTATGCTCTCACAGGGTGTTCTAGTTTACTAGCTGCCAGAATGCAATATACCAGAAACGGAATGGCTTTTAAAAATGGGAATTTAATAAGTTAAAATTATACAGTTCTAAGGCTGAGAAAATGTCCCAATTAAAACAAGTCTATAGAAATGTCCAATTTAAGGCATCCAGGGAAAGATACCTTGGTTCAAGAAGGCTGATGAAGTTCAATGTTTCTTTCTCGGCTGGAAGGGCACATGGTGAACATGGCGGCATCTGCTGGCTTTCTCGTGGCTCTACAAAAGGGACTCTCTCCAAAATGCTTCCTCTTTTAAAGGATTCCAGTAAGCCACTCCTCCTTCAATGGGTGGAGACACACCTCCATGGAAATCATCTAATCAAAAGTTACCACCTGCAACTGGGTGGGTCACACCTCCTTGGGAACAATAAAGATGCTCCCCCCAGCAATATTGAATGAGGATTAAAGGACATGGCTTTTCTGGGGTTCACCATAGATTCAAACCAGCACCCAGGAGAAGAGCTTTCTATGCCTAACCAAAAGAAAAAAAGACAAATTAGACTTAAATTTAAAACTTCTACTCAAGAGCACTGATGCACTGGTAGTTGAGTGTATAACCGGCATAATCTTTTTAGAGGGCAGTTTAGCAATGTAGATTAAAATGAAAATAAGTCCACTTTCTTTAACCCAGCATTTCCAACTCTACATTTATTACCATAAAAAGACAATCACACAAGGAGGAAAATACTTGTTTCCGAAGTATTTTTAAAGAAGAGTTTGTTGTAATGGTGAAACTTGAAAATAACCTAGATGATCACCAAGCAGACTGGTTAAAATAAGTTATGGTATACACTCTTGATAGAACTAGGCAGCTATTAAAATTAACGGTAGAGATCTGTATTGTG
The DNA here is from genome assembly GCF_023851605.1 of Tamandua tetradactyla. Lineage (NCBI taxonomy): Eukaryota > Metazoa > Chordata > Mammalia > Pilosa > Myrmecophagidae > Tamandua > Tamandua tetradactyla. Next base: position 214,828,182 of record NC_135328.1, read on the forward strand.
AACATAATTTTATAGCCAACACCTACTATCAATTGAAGAAAATAAAAAAGAGTGTGGGTGAGGAAGCAAAACTCAGGCTGATTTGCTAAATAACATGAAGATAGCACCCAACAGTTCCAACGGAGACTGAATAAAAGGCAGAAATTCATAACCTGCACTTCCTCTGGCCCTAGTCACTGATTTTTCCAGATGCCGTGGTCTCTCAGTCTATGAAATGGGGATAAAAAACCCACTATTGTATCTTCCATTGTCCCCAGGGTGCTGAAGATTAATTAGCTGGTATTTGTGAAGTGTGCTGCTGTACTAAATTATTATAAAAAAATTTTCCATCAGTCTCATAGGCTCTGTAAAGTTCTTCTGAAAAACTAAAGAAGTTTTGATGAAATGCCCCAAAGACAAGCAAGCCTAATAATGATGAAGCAGTAGAAGAAACACCACGGTAACCTTTTCCCCTAACCCCCCACATCAGGCACAGTGCTAAGGCGGTAAGGCAGAGTGAGAGTTTCATCAGCACTCCCCCAGGATGAGGTCAGCACACACCCATAGCCTCTGGCCCTCCAAGGGAACGATTATCACACGTAACCGTAGTCCCCAGGGATCCTTATTAGTTTAACAGAACCCCTTTATGCTCTCACTGAGACTGAGGCCATCAGAGACTGTGAGCCTAAAAAGAACACCCGTGTATAACATCCCCCTTCCCAAAGCCCTAAGAGCTCATCCCCTGGTGAAGGGTCTAGGGATAGACATACGTAGCCTGGCGCCCCTTGGCCACGTGTCAGCTCCTCCTGTGGAATTCTGATTGCAGCTGCCAAGCTCTGGGAATATTGAGGGAGAAATGGAGCGCTTCCAGAAGGGCAGAGCATTAACAACATCACAAACTCCCGCCAGGAGTACAGAAAACAAAGGTGGGCAGTTGGGACATACTGCTAATCCCTGTCACTCCACACAAATCCGAACACTCAGCAGTGCCACAGAAGGAGCCAGGCCGTGGCAGGGGGGCACCAGCAGAGGACGCCTGTGCAGATGCCTCTTCTGGTCCTTTGGCCCAAAGCTCTGCAGGCATCTACTCTAGTGCCAGCCCAGTAAGATGGAAGGCATTGTCCTGTAGAGCCTCTGCCATGCCCAGTCTTCAAAATTATTCCGTTTTCTTTCCTCCCCTAATTCCTGTGCCTCTCTTTCTCCATACAACTCTTCCTGTCTCTCAAGTCTATTCTTGTGTGTCCCAGAGGGCCAAAATGAAGCAAGTTCTAGCATTATGATGCAATGCCCGGCCACAGGTGAGGCCCGGACTCTTCTGAAAACCTAATGATCAGGCAACAGCAGCTAGTGTTCTTGACAGCACACAGATGCTGATAAATATCACCTCCAGGGTATTCTTGGTAAACACAGTCACAGTGGACTCTGTCTCTGCCTGTCTCTCGCTCGCTCTCTCTCAATCTCTCAATCTCTCTCTCTCTCCTCTCTCTCTTCTTCCCTGGCTCTGCTCTCGCACCTCTAAAACAAATTATTTAACTATTCTCTTTCCTAAGGATTAGAGCTATAATTTCAAGCACAAAGCTCCTCAGCTTGTCTCTCACACAGAAAGAACATTCTGATAGGTTAAATGCTGCTATTTAATTACTGTAATGAGAGGTGGTTTTTTTTGGGGGGGGGTTCCTTAAACATTAATTCTTCCCTGTCTTATTTTACACTGAAAATCATTTTTAAAATGTTTTTCTCCATAATTTCCCCCATTCTTTGCCCCACTACATATATAGAGAAGGAGGAAAGATAAAGGCTCTTTAGGTCAGTGTCTTCAGGAGTTACTAAAAATGAGTAACTAACATAGCACTAAATGTCCAAACTATTATTAAAAAAAAAATTTGAAAGAGAGGGAGCCATGCCACCCACAGTGGTGGTGATCGTCTCAAAGACAGAAATAGTGAATAAGAGTTAAGTTTAAGTAGAGGGATGGGGAGTCAGTACTGCTGATGATTTCAATAATGGAAGGGAGGAGTGAGATCCAGAGATGTCCAGCATAAGCTTTAGCACAGCCCCAAATCAAACAAGGAAGCTATTTTTCATGGAAAGGCTAAACAAAAGAAGACTGAACAAGATGTCTACAGGGAAGAAATTCGCTTTCAGATATACCAAAAAAAAAAAAAAAAGCATACAACCTACACGCTTTTCAAAATTGCAACTTATCATTCACCTGTTCAAACAAAGACATCCTCTGACCCAGGCATCAGATTAGGACTGAGCTCCACGGGCAGTATGAAGGCTGCAGTTTTTTAATGGAAGAACCTCAACTCAGCTGCAATGTCATCCAGAGATCTCTGACACAAAAGCAGGACCAGCAAAAAAGCAGGAGCTTAAAGAAGTGAAAAATGCTCTTCTCCATCTTTCTTCAAGGTGACCTGGAAATTAGTATCATAAAGTCTACTGACTCTGCGCTGTGCTCTGGAATCTCCTAAGAAGTCATTTAATGTACCAATCATCTTTTTCATCCTCAATTCTTTTGGTGCTTCTGACCTTTAGGCTTTCTGCTTTAGCTCCACACATTTTTGACACCTCTGATTCCATCAATTCATAAGAGTAAAGATAATAAGAAGTCCATGTGCTACCTGAAAACCAAGGCACAGGCAAGATCAGGTCATTGTATTCACCATGTGATACAGGGTGCAGGAGGGACCTGCAAATTACTGAGGACAGTTCAGCAAAGCTGCTTGACGGTCACAAGAAAATCAGTGGAAACAGATACATACAAGAGAATGACATTAAAGCACAAATTCAAACAAGAGTAAATAAACAGCTTTTTGGGAGATGAGTTTTCAGTACAAAATGGGAATAACAGCCCACTTCGATCGTGGTCCAACTCAGTGGGATCCTCTCATACTGCTAGGAGAGGTGGCCTTCACCAAGAGAGGCAGAATGACAAGGCTTCTCTCTAAGAAATCATTTCCAGATAAAATAATGCTTGCTTCACAAATGCCATCTTCTCTTTCTTCAGAGGGTCTCAAATTTCAGTGAAACCACTTAACAAGATCTGTGTGAAAAGAGCAAGCCTAACAGTCACCCTGCAGAAGCAATATGAAAACCAGGAGACCTATACTACACGTCTTTATATCTGTCAGTGACACAGACTGAGTGTGGTACATCATAACTAGCCACATTACAGGGGGCCCCAATGCTTGCCTTTTAGGCTTCTCTTTCCCTCGCAGTCTCTGACTTCTGAATACAAAGATTTCTCTTTCACTCTCCTCTCTGCCCTTGTTATCTATCTTGGCAAATGGCACCAGCATAAATACCCAGATACTAAAGCCAAAAATCTGGACAATAAACCTAGACTCTCTCTTCTTCATGTCTTGGATCTATTCAACTACTACTTCCTGAAGATTCTAATTCCTAACTCTCTTAAATCTATTTTCTCGCCACCTCCCCACAACTGCCCCAGTTTATCTATCATTTCTCACCTGAATTATTGCAGTAAACTCCTAACTGGCCACCTCAACTTCAGAGAGAGAACTTTCTGAAACACAAAATAGGATACAATACTATCTCCATAAAACTGTTCAAAGGCTTCCCCACTCTCCACCTCATAAAAATCCAAAGTCTTAAGTAACACATATGGAGTCTTCCATGGGCTGATTTTTGCCAACCTCTCCAACTTACCAATCTGTTTCCTGAACCTCCAGACAATTTCTTGCCTCTGAAACTATGTTCCCATCACCCTCGGCATGGACTTAGATTCGCCATGGTTCCCTAAAATAAATCCTCTTGGATGATTCCATTAAAGGCAATCTCCTCTAGGAGGGGTTTTGTTTTGCTTTTTTTTTTAACCCTTTCCCACTAGTCTTCCACCCGCCACGAAGCTGGTCACCCGCCTTTGCTCCTCCATGTATACACAACTATTATAGCACCTCAAATAGTTTCCTACCCACTTCATACCTGTTTGCATATTGTGTAACCCCACCAGACTACAAATATTAAATCCCATTTTTGTATTTTTGGTGCTTAGTACAAATGTTGGGACATGGAAGAGACATTTAATAAATGATCAATGAATGAAAGAATGAATGATTTCTTCACAGTATCATACTGCCTCTATGTGCTAAGCTGGTTGGGAACTATCAAATTATACAAACATATATTGAGATATAATAGATAATATAACAGACATATGAAAAAGAGAGAACAAATTCAGAGTAAATGATTCTAAAAACAAGATAATTTTTAAACATTTACATTTAATTTAAGTATGCGGTATAATTTCCTGATTGTGTTTTCTCGTTAGGCTAACATAAAATCAGTTTGCATGTCTGATCTGATACCACATTAGTTGGAAGGGGAGCAGAGAATAAAAGGAAAACTGATTTAAGATTAAACTTTTGCTATGAGTCATTCATAAGTGAATAGCTGAGAACTAACTGTACCTGTATACTCTTGGTTCACCATGAAATCCTTCTAAACAAATACCTACTATTTTCCCAAAACAAACAGAGCAATTACAGTTAGGCCTTGTTAGAGTTCAGGCAGTATGCATGATATACATTAACTGCCCTGAAGCCACCTCTAAATAATCTCAAAGCCAAATCTGTGCCGCTGGGCCACGGCTCACTAATGCACCCAGGCTCCAGTTCTCTGTGTAATGACAGCCAAGCTAATGGAAATGTACTCTGCTTCATGGAGGTTCGACTCCTGAGCATGGATCTTAAAGGTGAGACACAGCAGCTCAGGAGAAAGTCGATTTAATTTGTTTAACATCATAAAAAGGGACATTTCCACATGGACAGCAAGGACATGAATATCATGTGTGTATGGCAGAATTATAAACGCATTTTTGGCGAAATTCAATAAAGCTGATTCTACTGCATAAGGTCAGCAATTTACTATAAAAAATGATATGATTGCAATTTTTAATATAACCCATGTATTTGCTGCAAGATGCTCTAGAAGACTGTGTAATGTAACCATTCGACCTCTCCACAGGAGCAGAGATCACGCTATTTACCCTTTATGGTCCTGATAAAAGCTTCCATACAGAACAACAAAGCCAACAGCACCCACTTAACAGAATCTACTCTTCCAGTCAGAGCCTTCCTCTTCTCTTACATAAGAACCCTCAGGGTTAGAGCCGGCATGGAAGGCAGGAACTCTCCAGAATAAATAAAACTAAAATTAAAAGCATTTTCTATTCCTGATAATAGTTAGAGAATTGTGTATGAAAAGGTTTGAATGAAATATCCTCCATGGGCAGTCTAGATTTCTTTTCTAATAATGTCATTCTTCAAAGAGAGAGTCCTAGTCCTGCACAGACTATACATTGAAACACAACAACTAGGTGAGGATAGAGACCTGCCCCTCAAGCTCAGTGGGCTTCAGTACGTCTCCGTGCCCATGTGTACATTTTTTGAAGGGATAACTTGGGTTACGACAAAGATTAAATGAATAAATGTATGTGAGGATGCTTTTAAACTGTAAAGCAAAACATACATGCCCATAGTTAGTATACAGTCTGCATCCTATCATCTCAGGCTTGTTTATAAAAGCTAATAAATGTATCAGTAGTGGTGTCATTTTGTCCCATTACCCAGGCTTCTTTGAAGGCACAGACCAATTGTATCTTCAGTGCATTTAGCATGGTGCTTGGAAGACAGCAGACAACGAAAGCTTGGTGAATAGATCTTGGTCACGAATGATATGAAAAATTCTAGATTAAGGAATATAAAACCACAACAGAACCTTCCTTTTCAGTGGTGTCTCCAGATGAAAGCTGGAAAGGTGGCACTTTCCTTTTCACTCATGACTATAGTGTCACTATGGGTTCCTTTTAAATCAAGCTCCTCTTCTGCCTCAGGGTCTCTGAACTTGCTGTTCCTTCTGCCCAGATGCTCTAGTTCTTTATATAACTGTTTCTCATCCTTCCCATTTCAACTGATGCGCTGCCTCTCAGTGGGGCCTTTCCTGATTCTTCCAACGCAAACCAACCCCAACCTCCTGCTACCACCTCCCACCCCATTATCCCCTGTCATAGAACCTTGCTTATTTCTTTTTATAGTATGTTTCACAATCTGTTAATATTTTGTTTGTTTTTTAACATTTCTGACGAAGTCTGTCTCCACCCATTACAGCCTCAGTCTCCACACCATTATATCTCAGTTCGAGGGCCAGCACAATGTCTTATAAAAAGAACACACTCAGTAAAACTTGTTGAATGAATGAATAAATGAACAGTAAAAATTCTTCAAAATTAGGTACTAAGATCTTCCAAAGAACAATGCTATTTTCTGTTATTTCTATTTTGGTATTTAATCTCCTCTTTACATGATGTCTTAAAGGAGAACTATGACTGAAAAAATACACATAAGTAAATATCAGAAATGGACTCAAAAAAGGACATCGTGGAGCTCTATATTCATTCTCTTTCAATTAAATTCTGTTCAAATTATCTCCGTTTATAAGTTAAACTGATTTTTCTAACTGCTTCGTCTTCAAACTCAACCTATGCTCCTTAGACCAAGACCCCAAATCTGCAATTAGAATAATTTAATTGACAATTCTGTTTGTAGAAGAGACTATGGCTTTGTTCTTCCTTAGCTTTATAGGTTTACCACTGTCAGTGGTAAAATATTTTTCTTGTCAGTTAAGAGGACAAATCCAGCTTAAAGCCAAAAATGGAGTGGAAGAGAGTCTCATTCCTATGCACTTTAGGTTTCATTGAAAAGATGACATTTACCTGGTTGTGATATTTAATTTATCACAAAGGGTCATGATTTTTTTTCCTGAAATACCATGATAAGGTAAACTATAACTTTATGAATGAAAGCCTTTGTAATCATTTAACAAACCAAAAATCAACACAAAATTTAAAAACTATCATATAACTAAAGGCAATCCACATAACAATCTAATTATAGAAAGATTACTTTAAAGGGCTTTAAACTGAAAAAGAGCAATAATACTGTAAGAGAACAAAGCATTCCCAAGTCCTATATCTGACACAAGGGGTGAGCTGTGAGAAAACCAGCTCCTATAGAAATGTTCTGGAAACCAAACACAGGTCAGCTTGAAGTTGCTGGAAGGAAAAAATTAATAGATATTCTATTCTCAGCATGACTTAAATATAAACTTGCATGCCTTATCACTCTGTTTACTGAGGACCTTTACATGCCTCAAATGGAAAGAAAATAAAGCTGTTAACTGACCAGCCTACAAGCCTAAGGTAAAAAACAAATTTAAGCTAAAAGCACGCTATGTTACAGTTCATAAATACAAATATTTTAATACACACACAAAAGCAGCAGATTTTTTTTGAAAGGCACAGGCTCAAAATTGTTGACTATAACAATGGATTGGTAAATGACCGAATACTAGCCAAAGCCAGTTTTAAGTCTAATTACAGACCAATCAACATAAAATATTTTTCAAAACAGTTAGCCTTATATTATACCTTATATTAAGTTTCAAAATTCATGCTCTCAACAATTCCCAACAGTTCCAATAAACCCACATTTCACATAGTCCCTTTGGTGAAAACTTCCTTGTCTACCCTCAGCAACCTGATCTCATTAAGGGAATGCTCATCCCTAAATGAGGCCAGAGAACAACTACTGGGGCCACATCAGTGACCAGACACAGTGTACACCAGTCTGGACAAGCTGGACCAGTTGCGCTCTCCCACCGAGAACCGTGAGTCCCCCAAGCCGTGGAGGCTGGAGACCCACCCCCACCGTCTGCTTCCCAGAGGGGAAGAGACTTTACTAACAGCAAGGGGCTGAGCTCAACCTAAATGAGGCCAGAAGGCAAAGACAGACATTCTTAAAGTCATCTCAGAAAGGCCAGGGGTGATAGAGAATATATAAATATTAACCTCTTAGATAAACTAGAGATAAATCACCACAGCTTTTGCTAAATAACTATAGGCCTAGTTCTTCTCAAGTATCTACATCAAAAATAGTTGACTGAAAAAAGTATCCTTCCCTTGTGCATACACACAATTTGTTCTATGTTGAATGAAATACTTAAGAGCTAAAAAAAGCCATTACCACCTTACTTAAGCACTATGAAAATATGAACTCTTCTCTGACTGAGACTTTTTTGTAGTAGTAGTAGTAGTATGTTTTGGAGCAAAATGATTGCTTCCCTCAATAATTTAGATGATTATATCAGTGGCTGTGTATCTAAATGATATGGAAATTCCAAGTTAAGTCTTTAGTAAGAAAGAAACCCTATATGAATGTGCTTGTACCCTGTTCGGGGTGGGGAAGGACACGTATGTTATTTTTCTGAATCTTTTTCCTTCTATAGAGACTTCTGATAGCACTCAGCATCCATTCCAAGTTCTCATTAGTGTGCTATAATGCTAGAAACTATATTTCCCGGCTCCCTTGCAGCTAGAGTTCTAGATGGGAATTTCACTAATTAGATGTATTCACAGGAGATTTGGGAAGTGTACTTGCAGTTTTCGATTGCTCCAAACATTGCAGATTGGCAAGCAATGCACTTTCTAGTGTTTCTTATGGAAGTATTCAGCCTCTACCTCTAGTCTCCAGCTTTCTGGATATCAAGGGGCAAGCATTCAGCATCCAGCCCCACCTCCTTCTAATGGGACTTCACATACTTGTACTATAGGACAGGCACTTTATTGTTCTCTTATGGAGAGCCCTAATGTAATACTTTACACATAACAGGTATTAAATAAAGGTAGACCAGGCGGGCCATGCTCACACACACACACACAAAAATGTTTTAAATAAAGATAGACCAACTATCCAATGTTCTAGGATCCATAAAATATCCAATAACAAAATAAAACCAGACCATATATTTTATTTAAATATAGAATGTCAAATTCTAACCTTCAATTTTCTGAAGGTTTCTTAGAAACTGAATTTTCCTTTTATTTTGAATTAAAAGTTAAATTTACGAAACCACATCCCTTTGAAAAATGAAGAAAAAAGTAGAAACCACATCCCTCTGAAAAATGAAGGAAAAAAGTAGAATTCTTTTAGAGATAAAGCATTTTTCAGGTAACCAATGACCACAATACAATTCAGTAGTAAGCACTGATAACAATTTGTTACACTATCGTTTTTTTTTTCCTGTTATAATTCCTTTCTAATTATAGTCCTGTTTATATTAGAAAACTCTTGTCTCTTTTTGGGACGCAACTCCATGAAATATTTTAGGAAGACAAATATCCCCTAGCCTATTTATTATATTCAGAAAAGCTCTTACTTTACCAAGTTATTAAGCTAACTCATGTTTAATGATGTATACGCAAGCATGTTCACTGCATCACTGTTTGAAACAACAACAGAAAGGAAAAAACTAAAGGTCCACCAATTTGGATAGACATTTAAAAAAACAAAAAACACACAAACCATATATATATATAATGGAAGACTATGCAGCCCCTAAAAAGAATGGTATGGAATGACTGCCGAGATATAATGTCAAGTGTAAAGTGTAAATTATGTTACTACCTGTGTTTAAAAGTGCTTGTGTTTGTGTGTATGGAGGAATAAAAATTAACACGCTTTTATATGCATATAATATTTCTGGAATGATACATAGGAAACTATCAATAACAGCACTTTCTAGAAAATAGAAAGGTTGGGGGCAACAAGTGCAATCTGAGAGAAAAACTTATTTTTCACCGTTTATCTTTCTCTACTGTTAGAATTTTTTAATCGTGTACATGTCTTACCCTTTCAAAATGCTGGAAAAAAAACTGCTGTAATAATACTAAAGTACATAACAAGGTTACTTTGCGTTTCTTTGCAGCATTGTTGCAGGCACACAAATTTAAGAAAAGAGGCAACATTCTCCATTTTCAGGGAAAATATCAAAGTAACTGGGTAAATCTAAAAGAGCCTTGTTCTTTTTGCTCCTGAGCTGCCCTGTGCCATTTCTTTCACCACCACCCCCATCTTAGGGTAAAGTGAGGAACCTGTTTGGCTCCTTACCAGACACTCAACCTTCTTAGGGAAAACTGTTCCCACTTCTGAGTATGGAAGCCATGGCGCTGCTACTTCCATGGCGTTCAGCTGGTCTAGCTACTGTTGGTCTCATTCTCAATACTGAGAAAAATCTTGGAGTTTAAGACAAGTTTGGATAACAAGGGGAGCAGGAAAATTGATTGGACGGGGCGGGGGGGGGGGGGCACCAGTCAGTGTGATGAATAGGCTGGTCCAGAACAGCAGGTAATGGATGTGCAGATGCAAGACTGGCAGGGAAGGAAGATGGTCCGTTCACAACAGATGGATGGAGATGCTCAATCATCCTCAGGAACAAATGCACTGCTGCCACACAAAGCCCGGTCTGCTCTGCACCGGCAGCTCCTCACTCACCTGCAGGGCACAGTCACCTACCCCCAGAGGCTTTCTGCACTAGACCACACCAGGCCAAGGCTGGACGTGAGAGCAGGAATCATGTGCAGAAGGAAACCATGCTGCTGCACACTGGACTCTTGAGAACTAGCTGTTAGTGAACTTTTCTCCCTTTGTCTTCTTCTTCCAGATTCCTAAAACATACTCATTTTGTTTCTGTTGGTCATCTCACTCCTGAGAAAGGCTTTTACTGCTAACGTGGCCAAATGCCCTTTTTACCCAGTATGCAAGGGTTTCCAGGATATGGGACTTCCCATGTTAAAACCAAATCAGGACACTTGGCTACCCTACCAAATGCCCTCTCCCTTTTCTGTCCCTCTTCATAGTCAGTAAGAGAAAACCTAGAACAATCTGATTGGTTCAGACTCATCAAGGTAGAACTGCTGGCACTTGTTTCCTCCAACCATCTAAGGCTAACAGAGAGGTAAGAAAAATCACTCAACCCCTGCCTTTTCTCAGCACAGGGGCATCTTTTAAAAAGATCCATGATGGGTTTAATTACCTCAGTCAACATAGGAATGAATCTAAAACTTAATGCCACAATTCACATCTCATTAACAAAGAATCAGAAGGGCCCGACAGCCCTTCCCAGAGCCAAGACTGTTCCTCCCAGCAGGAGTTTGTGGGGATGAGGAAATGGACCACAACCAAGCCAGGAAAGTAGCTGGCAAGATCCCTACCTCCCCACCCCCATATAAGCTATCCGCTGGTCCCAATCTCCAGAAAGGAAAAAAAAAAGCTTTGTAGAAGGACTTCTGGCCTCACTAAGACTCATTCAAGAATTAATTATAAAGTAAAGCTAAAAGAGAAAATTAATTTTAGAAACACAAGAGGTTACAATTTTTTTTTTCTGGAGATGGGGGAGGAACCACAGTTATTTTCGTTTGCATCCTGGGGGCACAAGCTAGGAGCTGTCCAGTCGATAACCTGGCCATCAGAACAAGGTTTGTAATTAAAAGGTCAGTGACCTGGAAAGCCAGGGCCTCACTCCCAGGGCTTCTCAGTAATGACGGAGCTATTAAATTAAGACTGTTATGAAATCAATGCTAAAAAAGCTTTCATGGTAACGAGATTCCATTCAAGGACATGCAAACTACCTCGTGAAATGGACTTAAATGATAAAAAAAGAAAAGTAATAAAAGAGAGTGAAATTGAAATCTGTGCAGGAATTTACTCCCCCTTAAAATGCTCCAGTGAGAGAAGCCCCTCACCTCTACCCCACCACCAAGGTTAGAGCCCTCAAGTTTCTTCCTCATGCTCCTTCCCAGCAGAGAGGCAGCTTTACTACTGGGGGGTTCAGCTTCCAGGAACAGAAGAAAGATAAGGTCTAGTTTCACATTTTAGAAGGAGAAAGTGTGGTAGAGTATTTTATTTGTTTCGCTTTCTTTGCCCTGGACTATTTATTACAGGAGGGAGAATAAAGCCCTTTACTTATACCCTGAGGAATAAGCCAAAGTATCAGCCAACACTACCAGGCCCCACTAAGCAGCATTATACAAAAAAGCATAGGATGCTTATCTTTTTTCTAGAAGTTTTCTGTGCACCAGACAGAGTTAGAGTTACAGTAAGTTATAAGACAACTCTATCCCCACCCTTCACCTCACCCCTCGTCCCTACTCCCTCCAAACAAGGCATCACTTTTACCCACCTTACACTCAGCCTGTCAAACATGCTTGGAAGCAGACTGTTGCCTACATTTTGTGGTTGGATAGTGTGTCAAATCAACATAGAAGCCTATTGACAACAATTTCCAAACCTCTAACTTTGTGGACTGACTCTTGCTGCTTTTAAGTTAATCTATCTGCTGTACTGCAGCTTGTTTAGAGTCCCAGATATGATGCCTTCTTGGCAAGAGCTGCTTCTATATATAGACCAGTTCTATGAGGGCTTAAACCCCACACACAGTCCAAATATCTTCATGTGTGGCTGACTCTGCAGCCAATGTGTCATCTGCAGGATCAAGTGGTTGGAAGGAAAACAAAAACATTTATTCTCATACTCTGGAGGTGAACAGCCGTTTTTCTCTTTCATCCAAAAAACTCTCGATAAAAGAAATGCTGTAAATTATACAAAATGGCAGTACAAACTTCAGAGAAAATGATAAATGATTCTAATATTCATGTTTCTCATTAATGACGCCATATTCAGACTTCAAAGCATCCAAAAGAGATCTAAAAAAAACAACAATAACAACAAAAACCACCCACAAAAGACCTTTGCAAAGCAATACTCTTCCATCCTTATCATCCCACTCATTCCCCACTAGCCCTCCCCAGCACCCTCAACCCCCTGAAATCAGCACCAACATTTAGCCTATCAGTAACCAAGGCAGGACACAGCCTGCTGCAGGCTGTAGTTTCACAATAAAACAAACTCAGCTGATGTGCCCAAAGTAACCTTCATTTTCCACTGAACTGACATGTACTACAGGGACCTTGATTTCTATATTAAATATTAAATAATATTTTAAAAAAACAAAATTGGATTTGCCTTTTCAGGAAAGAGATGTTTATTAAAAAAAAGAAAGTCAAGATTATAATTCAAGTCAGTGCTCCACTACAATTCCCTGAAGTGACATTTGCTAGGAAAAGCCAAGCCTATAGTAGCTGAGAGCTCTTCCAAAGCAGTGCTCCAAAGCCACTACAGCAATGAGTCCTGTGGGGGAGTGAGGATGTTAGAAACTTGGTCTCCTTCCCCTCAAGACACCTACCCCCCAACCACCAGTCAGCCAACTCTCTCTCTCCTTCCACCTCTGCTGTTAGAGGCAGGGCAGACACATGCTTCTTTGCAAAAGCGCCTCCTCTTTCATCCCCATTAGATGGTGCCAACCTCAGCTGATCATGTAAGCCTGACCCAAGGAACAGCCGGAAATTTAAAAAGTGAAGTTTAAATACACAAAGGGACTTTTCATCCCCAGGCACCTATCAAACCTTGGAATACTCTGCCCAGAAAAGGTCCTGCCAGAACTTTCACCCTATGGGGATTCAACTCGGAAATGGATAATTACTGACTGAAGCAGCATTTTAGAGGATAATGGAGATGGGTGATTAACTTCAGTGATTCTGGGTTTAAGCACAAGGGTAAACCCCTATGGTTCTCTTTAGAGGAAGAAGGGTAAGAGAGCCTGGCAAGGTTCCTGCTGTCTAAAATTCTAAAATTTTAGACAGGGGTCTAAACAAGGGTCAAAAAGGAAACAAGCTCACTCCACCGACAAAGACTCATCTCTTTCAGGTCTTTGCACAGCTGTTACTCTCTCAGAGAGGGATTTGCTATTTGCCCTACTTAAACTGCAACCCATTCCCAAACTTACCCCAGCGGTCCTCATCCCCACATTTCTTGCTTTATTCTTCTCCGTGGCACTTGCTAGTCAACATATTATGTGTTTAATTTTTTCATTTGTTAATTATCTGCCTTCCCCCACTAGAATTTAAGCTCGGCAAAGGCAGGGATTTTGTCTGTTTTGTTCTCTGCTAAATCCTCAGCACCTAGAACAGAGCCCAGCACAGGGTGGACACTCACTATTTGCTGAATCGATCAATTAATCAATGATTTCTTTTTAAAGGGGGGCAACAAATAATAATTCCACAAAACAGTTTCTTCTTTACAGTAATTATTAGCCAAGCAATTCAAAAGAAGTATTATTTGGCCCAGAGTTTCTCTCCCTCTCCCAGTCAGGGATTTATTAAAATTAAACAGATTAGATGGAGCTCCTGATACTAAAACTGTTCGGCAAAGCCTGTGGTGGGGAAGTGCCGAGCAAACACCAGAGACATTTGTCTCTAAATTGCTCTAAATACCTTCTGCAAATGAAATTCTAACCCAGCTGCTTTTGAGAGAAAATGAGGAATAACTGGTCACTGTCAGTGAAAGAGAAGATCAGGCAGTTATAATATTGCTCAATATACTGGGACTAAGGATCTCTCGGCAACCATAGATTTTGTCTCAGGTTACTCCGGGTAATCAGCACAGCTTTTAGGCTCAGCTTTCCCCAGCTTCAATGCTTTGATGAGAGAACTGAAATCCCTAAGCTTTTATGATTAATTACTCCCCACAGATACACATATTTCAAGGAAAAACTCTTTTATGGCATGATGCTTACGGAGTGGAGAGGCCGGCCAACACACTCCAAATTTTAATAATCTCCTAATGATGGGAGGCACACACAGTGCAGCCGGCAAGCACACCGTGCCCCTGTCCAGCTCTGTTAGAGGAACCCCGCCTCAGGGCTACAGACATGCATTAAGCAGCTGCCTGTGAATGAAATGTTTGGACTTTTCTCTCTCTTTTAAACCCTCACAAGATGCAGCCCTGGGATGTGATGGGGTGAAGGGACCCAAATGCTCCTTCCTATAGCATCACTGCACTGGGATGTCATGCAGCAGACAGAGGAAACACCACAAAACCATTTCTTCCTCTATCCCAGCCAAAATTGATTTCAAGCTCAAAGTTCAGAATTTTGAGGCTAACATTTTAGCTCATAAAGGAAAAAGTTTTATTTTGTGGGAAGGAAGTTCACTTTTTTTCTCTAATAATATATAAGGGTCTTTAAACAAATGCTTGGATTTCTAGAAAATTTAAATGTTCAAAGAATGAAAAGAAATGTTTCTTTATGTTTGTTTTCTTATTTTACAAAAAAAGAAATACTAAATGTCAACAGAAATGGAAAAGATTCTCTATGCTTTGGACAATATTGAATTTGTCAAGATCCATTTTATCTTGCTTACAGTAATACTTAAAACTAGTAATTTACCACTTCAAACTGTAAATTGGACTGACCCTTAGCTTGACCTTAATCTGACCTTGTTAGTCACCTAGTTTCCCAGGTCCTTCATTTCTTTCTTCCTCATTCTTTACTGAAGCAACTGACCTTCATTCAGCAGCCAGTGTCATTAACAGAACAGACCAGAACCAGAAGTCCTCCCCAGTCAACAGATCGCTTTGCTATTGAACACCACCTCTGCCATGACGTTCTCAGCTAAGTTTAGGCCTTGTCATATCTGGTGCTCAATTATCAGAATCATATCATTTCTCTGCTCCATTGTAATGAAAGAAACCCGCATTCCCTCTGAAGGGGTCTCCTCAGCCCCGCTCCCCCACTCTAGCGGATGCTGTGAGAGATCCTTGATGTCTTGATGTTTCCACACTAACGTTTCCACCCTTCCCATTCCTGATCCTTTTCTGCAGGCCACTCTGCATGGCCGTGGGGAATCTGTACCTTTCTGCCTAAGGAATGCTCTCCTGGTTGCAAGTGGACTCTGACGGACCCGAGAATTCTGTAGGAACTTCACTGCTGTGGCAATCTGGTGGAAGAGATAAAACAAAAGAAGAAAAGTAAACTTCAGAAGTCTGAATTTCAAGATTAAAAATGCTACACATTTATCCCAGGTCCACAGAAATAATGCATATACCATTTGATCAAATTTAATAACCAGTTATTTCTTAAATTTAAAAGCTACCTAGAGATGGAAAGTAGATGAGAGGTTACCAGGGTCCAGAGGGAAGGAGGAATCAGGGAGTTAGTGCTTAATGAGCACACAGTTTCAATTTAGGGTGATGAAAATATTTTGGTAATGGACGGTGGTGATGGTCACAAACACCAGAGACATTTGCCTATAAATTACTCCAAATACCTTCTGCAAATGAAATTCTAACCCAGCTGCTGTGAATGTAATTAATGCCAAATAACTACACACTTAAAAGCAGTTAAAATGAAAAGTTTTGTGTTACATAGTGTGTTGGCAGAATAAAAATTTAAAAACAAAAAACTACCTAAATTGAAGACTAAATCATTTCCTCATCTTCATTGGCTTCCTATATCTGAGTCTATCCAATCTAATCCCCTCAGCCTAGTTTTTAAGACTCACGATAATCTTTTCCTGTTCTAGCTGATTCTTCACTACCCGTGGGTAAATAGGCTTCTCCTGGACATATTCTTCCTTGTTACTATACTTGTGCCCATGTTATGCCCTTTTTCTGAAGGCTCCATTTTACCCCTCTACCTTACATAACATTAATGGCCTTCTCACTTAGACAACACCAACACAGCCCTTTTATAGCCTGTTCTAACTCCCCAAAGCCTTCCCTAAATAAGCAAGCCATTTCTAATCTCCCTATTTTATTAAACTCTCCAATGCTTATAGTATGTACCATAGATATTCTTCTCCAGTGCTCAGGCTGCCTCCTCAACTACCCTGCCTGCATCTGAAGGAAAGAGGCTGTGCTGCCACCACAGAGCACGGCAAAGGGCTGTGTATAAACCAACAGAAGGGGTTAGGCAAGAGACAGCACATATGGCCATCCACACTGGTCCCTCTTAGACAACGGAGCTGAATCCTGAAGAGCTGAAAAAGGACAAGGTTTGGGCTTTCACGGGTAAAAGCAGACAGACTGACAGATTATCCAGCTACTTCTGGTAATGAATATTATTGAATGAAAACTTCCTATCTACAAATAAGCCACGTAGGGGATGAAAAAAAAACTGGCGGGTTTAACCCTCACATCACTCAGCACACACACAGCATGCATTTACAGTCATGTTCTGCTCTCCATCTCAGACTTTAGTCCAACAGGTGGGAAATGCTAACCGTGTTCCAGAGAGGAAAGAGGCCATTTTAAATGACTCCTTCATATTCACCTCCTCCAAACCAAAAGAAGAATAGTCTTACATTACAGGTAAAGTGAACAGGTGCTACAGTTTACTTATAAATTGTTGAGAGAAAATAATTTCTAATGGGCCAAATATTAGGAAGTTTTTTAAGGTTCTTCAAATTAAAGGTAGCAGTTGTACATGATTCAAACAGAAAACACAGTGACTATAAATGGAATACAAGCTATAACTCATCTCTTTCACCATATTTTATGTAAATTTAACCTTGAGATCAGATAGACTCCTCTAGTAACAAAAGATATTAAGGAGAAACCACAGAAAATGGGGAGTCGTGGTGGGGAGCCAGGACAAATCCCTTATATATGTCTGCAAAATCCGTCTTGGAGAGGTTTAGCCAAGACATTTTCTCTAAAGGATGAACTCAGGTCCTCTGGACTTACCAGAATGGGGCAAGAAGACATACTACTACTACTACCTGAGAACCAAGTTCAACTTCCTACCAATCTGAATCTGCCCAACACTGCAAATGTGCTACAGTGCTAACCACAACCACGAACTACAATGAAAACACCCTCTTCTAGACAGACAAAAATCAATGCTTAAGACTCTAGAACCCACAAACTGCATAAACTGCATACTCACTCCCTTACCCCTCAATCAGAGGTTGCACAATCAGACTGCACCAAAAATCAAGAAAACTCTAACACACAACCACAAAACTGATGCATTTTAATTAAGAAATGGGTGAGAGGAAGGAGGAAGGAAAGAAAGAAAAGAACAGGTAGCACGAAGGAAAGGGAAAAGGAGAAGACAATAATAGGACTAGAGGAGAAAGCAAAGGTCAAGTAACTGAAGGGGACAGAAAAAAAAGGAAAGGGGAGAAAAAAGAAAGGGAAATGGTGACAAAGAAAGAAGGAGAAAAACAAAAGGAAGAAAGTCCCACGTTTTGGAAAGAGAACAGACAATTACGGAATCACAGGCCACCAGGGTCAATGCCAATCTGCACAGTTCAGGTGGCTAGGGGATTATTATTCTTCATCTGGAGAAAAACTACTACACCTTCAATACACAAGAAAATTATGGTATTTGTATCAGGCGGCAGTCTCTGCACGCTGTGATGACTATACCAGGTGTCAGAGGAAATGCGGATACACAGGTCTCAAGGCAGGAAACGCTAATACCATGGCTCCTATCATTTACTCATAGAAACATAAACCTTTCCTTCATCCTTCCAAAATTTTCCATGGCAGAAAAAGACAACAGATTCCCACCACTAAAATGCACAGGTTTCACCTTGCTTTTTTAATATCGTCCTTGGTATATGCATTTCTGGTCAGGGAGCAAAGTTCTGATGGGTTTAATGGTGCACTCAATGCAGTGCTTGGCGCATTCCATCAATTTTTTTTTTTAAAAATTGCATCTCTTATTTCTTTAAATACATTAATCAGCCTAGTGTAGGCAAAACGGATCCATCGGACAATGCAATAAACATGAATTATCATCTATCCAACACGCATAATGGCTTAAAAATACATAATAGCAGGTGTAGTTTAAATGATTAGTTATTACACCTGTGGTGGGTCTGATTCAATTGGGAAAAATCATCTTTAATAGGTTAAAAGGTTTAGATCACCATGCTTTCCTTAAAGTGGCTGTAGAGAGCGAATGATGGAGTGCCCTGTCATTAGTAATTCATTTAAGAAAAACGTGGGGGATATAGCAAAGAACAGCATAAACGAGCGAATCCAATTTAAACATCAGGTAAAGTAGAAAACACCTTTTAAAAAAGCAAGATAAATGAATTTAGAAGGGAGATGAAATTGACGTATTTATTTTAACGGGAATTTGACAAAGTCCCGGCACACTTCAAACTTGCAAAAATATGAACAATTTCTTTTGAAGTTTCCATTCACTAATTTCAAGTCATATAAAATAATACTGCCAAACACCTACATAAAGTATATTTGGGGCTTGTTTATGTTCCTCTTGATCTTTGTCTGAAAATGCAGGTGACAGGCAAATCACATGTTTAACAGCATCGATATCACTACATCAGATGCAAAAATATAAAGCACCCAAACTAATAGCCTCAACATAATGTGCTGAATAAGAAAGATACCCAAATAAGCAGCTACACATAAGGGTGAACATATGAAAACCTTTCTCCTACTTTCACTAATTACTTCTTCAGCTACTCTCTACTCTTCTCCTCCCTCCCCACAAGGAACTGGTACTACAATGGGGGGGGGGGGTGCTGTCAAATCTAGAATTTTATAAGCCCTATGATTCGAATTCCCAAATTCTTTACCCATAATGCAAAGATTCTAACATACTACATAACTGACAGTGCACTCCATTTGTGCTTTAAATTCACCTATTGTTGGGTACTTTTCATTAACTTCATGAAGCAATCTGAGTGACTCTGTCCTTTGCAGAGTGTCCAACACACAACATGCTTTTGTTGAATTAAATGATAGGGTGCTTGCAACCTGTCCTGTACTATCATTTGATTTCCTAATTAGGAGACGAATGTGACTATTCATGGGTTATATTTGTGCCCAACTAAATTACTTAAATTCAGGCCAAATCTTCCACCGCAATGTCAAAGATGTAAAATGGAGATAGGAACTTTATTGCACACATTGTGGGAGTGCAGCAAGTCAGGGAAAATTCTCACTAAAGCACCTGACTCCATTGTTCAAGCCACATGTACTTGAGTCAATGATAAATATGAAATTGGCTTCCTTTTCCCTCATTCTTATACTAATAAAGTTCTTAATAAGTGTACCTCAAATTACCAGTAGCTAGTTGAATTTGTAAAAAAAATAAAAATAAAAAAGACTAACAGGAGTAAAGTTGGCCACTCCCCCAATGACCCTACCTTCTATTACCTTCTCTAAAGAAAACAAAATAAAACCCCATCACTATTAAATTCCATAATTTTAGGGATATTAAATATTTTCACTCTCTATCATTTAAAGCTAGAAGGTAAAACTGAGTAGCAAAGAAGAGGAGTAAATTCTTGTTTTAGCAGTCTTGAAACAACAGTTTCGCAGGAGTGACTGCCAGCAACTCAGAAAAAGGGGGTGGTGGGGGTGAGCTTCAGATTGAAAACCAACTTTGGATTTAAGACGACTGGCCAATTGAGGGAGATCTGTGTTTGAGAGACCAGGATTTGTAACCATATAAATCAGTGGCATATAGTATCCTCAGGGGTTATCTAATATGAACTATGTGCTGTTAAATACATTGTGTAGGATAAGTAATCCCTGGTGAGAAGAATCGAGGTTCCTGACAGTCCTCGCAGAAGAGATGATTCCTATGTGTTTAAAGCTCTCCTACAAAAGACCTGCACATTGTAATCCTCAGAATGCACAAGGGGGACAGGAGAACAGAGCCTGCCTAACAGCAAACCAGGGGTGTGAGGGAGCCTTCGCACTTTGCACCTGACATGTAAACCTGATGCATTGTCTCCGGTGACACTTATTTGGAACACCACCAATTCCAGCACTCCTGTGTACTACAGACAGAAAATGAGGGCATTCATTAGCCATTTTTAAATATTAAAAACATTCAAAAATTAACGACACTAACAGCCAAAGCCAAGTCCTTTTCAACCCAGAAAACTCACAACTAGAGCGCACAAACCACTTTATGCTTGAGTCACAACTAGAGGGCAAAAGAAAATGACCGATATTCGGGTCTGAGATCCCATTCTGACGCCACACTGCTACACATGCACTGCACGGATTAAATTGTCTGTAAAAGGTTCCTCTTCTCGAACTCTAAAGGAGATATCCAGAATTCTGTTAACAAGCGTTAGACAAAAGTCAACTTGAATTTTAACAAGCACTGACTTTAAAAGCCAAGCATTACCAAGAATGAGAGGCCCTCTTCAAACAGAAATGCTGCATTTTAGTAAGAAATCAGTACTCTGTCTGGAGTTCCTTGACAAATATGGTCATCGGTGGCACAAGGAAATAGTTGCAAAGCAGCTGTTAATCAGAGAAACACATCGTAGAACGCTGATGCTAGCACTCATGAAAAAATGCAACGGGCTAATTATGAAGCTATATATCTCACTAAAGAGGCCGTGTTCCTTAAGATTCCAGGCAGAGCACACTCAGATGCAGGGTCCTAGGACAACATAATTCTGGCTTTCTGCATCCAGAATCTTCTGTAAGCTACGTTTACAATCCTGGGTGCTTGGCTCTCTTTCTCAATTCCACATGCCCTGTTTCCAGCTAGGGAACAGGCAGAGGAGGGAAGGAAGCAGAGGAAACCATAAGCCACACTCGACGGTGCTGCAGAAAGGTGAAAGATTCTAAACCAGAGTAAAAGAAAATGAAACATCAGCATCACAATTCTAAGCGTGGCAAGAGGGCAAATGTGTGAGAGCTTTAATCACCGAGTTGCCTTAGACTTAGACTCCAAAATGGAAAGAAGAAAAAGAAGCAGTAATAAGCAGAAAACAGAAACAACTGTGTTTGAAATCTCAAGAGGAAAGGAAGACAGGCAGCAAACTGTTCTCTGAGTGAAAAATCCAACTCAAAGAAGCCAGGGGTGTAACAGCCAGGTAAGAGGGGGAAGTTAATATGCAGAGGAAGGCTCAGTCAGCCAAAATTCAATGCGTTACTCTGTAAGGACAAGGAAGAACAAAGCTCCCCAAAACCAGACAAGTGGGGGTGGAGGTGGGGAGGGGCTTCACTGAACGTTCGGAGCAAAACTACTGGAATGGCAAGAGGGGAATAACCTTGAGGTGGACAAGGTTTGGAGACAGCCGAAGCACAGAGCCAAAGTGCCCCCTAGCTGGAGCTGGAGGAGGTGCAGGCCAGAGGCGGCCGCTGCGCTAACTTACAGAGTCCAAATTAAGTGTTTTCACTCAGTGAAAGTGAAATGTTTAGCAAGATGAAACAGAATGAAAATTGAGGTTTTAGGTAATTACTAGTTGGCATTTACATATCACAGGCTGGTTCAACACCTATTCATTTTCCTCTTTTATTTTCAATTTTTAAAAATTGCTCGTTAAAAATGAACAGATGACAGTGACAGTTTTTTTTTTTTTTTACTCTTTCCCCTTCTCTGAGGGTTGCAAAATCAAGTGGTATTTTAAGCCCGTTCATCTACAATTACCACATGCACACAGAAAGGTATATTTCATTTACATTAAGGGGGGAAAGGAGAGCAAAAAGTCAACAAAAGCCAGGAAGTTAAAAAATAAAGACAGTGAGTTGTAATAAGGCTAGCCTCCTGCACCAGGGTAAAGAGTATGCTAGTAAGTGCTCTGGCACTCAAGGAGTTAAAGGAAATAGACTCTCTTTCAACTTGGAATTTCCTGGTTTTTGTCATTGTGTCCTTCCCATTGTTGATTTGGGTTACAATCCTATACTAATTAAGCTTGTGGGCCCTAATTTCCTTTGTTTTTCTTTCCTCTGTCCTTTTGTTTTACACATTAAAAAATAAAATGTCTATGGGAGAAGTGCACAGGAGTTGGCATGATAGAACATAATATATTTTAAGGTCTATTGTGTAAATTTGTATTTAGGGAATTCTAAAGCATGCATTATTGACCCTAGCCTCTCTTAAAACACATTGATATATGTAGTAAAAGCCTTTATGAAAAGTGGCAACTTCACATGTGCAAAAACTACCTTTCAAAGTGAAATATTTCTGCCATCTAAATTTTCCTTCTTGGCTCTTGTTAAAAATATTGCATGAGCTGATTGCCAGAATGTCATTGTTTTCTTATTTGATTAAAGTAGCTTTTCCAGAAATGTGTGTGAAATAAAAAGCATCATAAACAAACACCCTCTTTTTAAGATCAAGAGACAGTATTTTAGGGACAGAAGGTGACTTTGGAGAGGTTTCCATGACCTGCCGAGGATTCTAGGTGCCGACCTCCAGCCGAAGGGAAATGGTGCAGTTGAGCAGTAAAGCTGAACAGCAGCCATAGTAAGAGCTGTAGGGAAAACACTTGCTGTAGAGGAAACAAAAACCCTTGCTTCTGGGTTGAGAAGATCAAAGTGCCTTTTTAGGAAAGGTTGAAGAGGAAAAGGATTTTCTCTTTCAGGGAGAAAGAAAGCAAATTTAAATGCCTTGTCCCCATGCATCCCCAACGTGAATTTAGAAAGCAGCCCCTATAATTTCTGATGCAGCCAACAAAGCAGTTACCCAAAGAGGGGAGAAAAAAAGGATGACATTTGCCTTTTCCTTGGCTTTGAAATCCAACTGGCAGCAAATTGTTTGAAGTCCTGTTTAGAGAAGAAACTGTAATAGCCTCCATGCTGAAAAGAGGAGGAAAATGCCATTATACACGGATCACGGTAGCAGTGACCTCAGCAGAGAAGGCAAACGAGCTGGCTGCAAGTCTGAGGCTCAGCCAGCGTGCCAGGAACAGAAATAAAAGGTTTACGTGCCAGAGGTGAGTGGCAAGGGGTGGGTGCTCAGTCCCGGGAGATTCCAAGAAAAAGCAAAGGGTTCAATTTCTTAACATAGTGTCTTTTCGACAGCACCTGGACTACTACTTCTTCTAGTTTTCCTTGGTTGTCTACACCCCTCCAATTTCCCTGCACTGATAAAGAGGAAGCAGAGAGCACCCAGGCTTCGTATTATAAAATTAATGAAAGTGTCAAGCTGTTGAGTTGAATCACTGCAGAGGAATGTAATGACTCAGTGTCCAAGAAGCTCCCTGGGAGGACTGTGAGCTCACATAGTGACGGCGGCTGGTGACTCCAAAACTAAAAATATATGTAGCACACAATCCCCAGGACATTCCTTATGATACCACTGCCTCTACTACCTAGTTCTCCTTCACTCCCTTCCTTCCCATCACAGGCTGAAGTGTATGCATTTTAAAGGTTACTTTCCCTAAACTCTAGTACCTTTGGATGCTCAGTGGGCTGAAACACTACTTTAATTCTCACCTCTTTTGATGCCAGGCCAGAAAGAAATTGGTAAAGTCCTCTCTAGTCATGCACTATTGAGCTGTGGGGTGATTATGATGGGGACGAAGGAAGGTTGATCATGGATGATGATAACTTCAAACATTAAGTCATCACTGGGGGGGTTAGACATTGAACGGTTGATCACCAGGAGGGGTAGGGTCCCTTGGCAACAATCACTTAGCATCTTCTGCTCTGAGGGCAAGAAGATGAACTCTGGAATTCCAAGGAACAGAAGCTCTGGACCATCACCCCATCTCAGCACAAAATAATACCTTTGAGAAGGTACAAAGTAGTCTCCTGCCAGACACCTCATAAGAAAAGAGGAGGAAAAACTAAGTGTCAAAAATAGGTTTGAATACAAAAAAAAAGACTAACTATAGCCTAGAAATAGTTCAAACCCAAAAGATAGGGAGAAAAGAATTTGAAACAACAGATGTGGCCAGTTAAAGATCACCTTTAGATTTACTGGGAAGCAGAAAAAAGTAAATAGTTAAGATCTGCTAATCACAGAAGACCATCAAGTCCTAGTTCCTGCTATTATTTTAGATTTCTTTAAGGGCTAAGGAAAAAAATAAAGATATGAGTTCCAAAAATATGATTCATAGTACAGTAAGCTGACAGTTTCGAAGATCTTCAAATTTACAGTAAGATTATAGGGGCTGGAAATTGTTATTATGATCAAATGGCCAAAAGAAATCAGTCCATCTCCAAGGAAAGTCACTCTCCTCATCAAGCACATAAGCCCTGGAGAACAGATAGGAATGGCTTATCCACCCAAACAATAAGACCAACAGAATCAACTCTGGTAATAAATGGGGTGGCAGACATCAGAGCTATCTACATTCATATGAAATAAGGCGGTGGTCAGGCTCTATTTTCTGAGAAAGTAGTATCTGACATACGTTGCACCTTTTTCAATGACTTTAGGAGTAAATTATCCAAACCAAGTGTGTGACACAGAGAACACAAGTTAAACCTCTAGCACGGATGAGGAAAGGGTGGTAATTTTTTAGACATCTTTCAGAGGCACTGAAATAGGGACTGTGGGATATATTCTTATATCCATTATTAGATTTGTACCCACAGACTATGTCCTTAGTACCATGGTATAAACTCAAAAGAGTAACTGCATCAATAGCAGTTTGATATATCAAAACCTAACCTTTGGTAAACTCTAGACATTTTCAGCTCAACAAGGAAACCCATAATAAAACAGTAAGAATCAAATGGTAATCCTCATGGCTTTGATCCACTCAGCAACCTTTCACAAACATCATAAACATTCCTTTTATTAACAACCACTGCTACCAATGAACAAGCAAGCACTCTGGAAAATAAATGATTTGACAAAGCCCACTAGATACCAGAGCCTTCTTGGTCACAAGCCACTGTCTCCTACCTGAAATGGGAGGATGTAGACCAGGGTCTTATGCCCTACATCTAATGTTCTTATCAATCCTTGTATTCTAAGAGATGCCAAATGAGTATGCAATTTACTTGAAATTAATGAAAAATCTAAATAATTCTCACCATTATGCAAGTCAGTTCTATTGAGCATCCTCACCCTCATCTAAATCAATGGAAACTCTTTTTGAATTCCTTACAGCTCTGACTAGAAAACAGATAAAAGTTCACTTTTTGTTATCTGAAGGGTTATGAATTTCCATCTTGCTTGCAACTTTCTTGATTCTCTATGTCCTACTCAGAGGATGAAAAGCTTTGAAATGACAAAAAAAAAAAAAAATCCCTATATTCCCTCAATTTAGCAAAAGCTTCCTGAGACATCGCTCTTCATTTTCTGTTCATTGTCCTCTCTCTCTTCTTGCCTGTTTAAACACATGGACACAGAGTTATTAACTTTTACAGGAAAACCAAATAAAATAATGTTGAAGCAAAAAGGAGGTGATGTAAGGCTGCAGCTAGCACCATTCATCTGTGGGAATCTGATTAGCGCTCAAGTAGCAGAGCTACCTGGAAAAGTGCTCACAATCAAATAAAAAAATGATACCAAAACATTAACCTGATGGCTAAAAACTCCACATTTAAACAGTTAAAGTAATAAAGGAGCTTTTATTGAGTATTTTTTATATTTCATTATGCCCCAAATTGATGAGGGCTCCCGGATACATTTTCTAGACTTTTGGTTCCTCAAATCAAATGCTCTCTTGGACATATTTTTTTTAAATAACTAAAAGGAAACAGCATTTCTTGTAAATTTGAATGAAAGGATTCAAGCTTCTCCTACAATATCGACATCAGCCTTGAGTGCAAACACAATCAAACAATGCAACAAACAAAAGCTTTTTTTGGTTTATGTACTTTAATGCTGAACCTGCTTATAAGCCAACAGAGAATTTTTCTTACATAAATGTCTATGCTTCTTCATTTACACACATTTTTACTTAAAGTTGGTAGGGAACAGAACCCGACAGCATGGCAGAACAGAACGCAGATGGGTCTCAAGAAACCCGAGTATTGAGTCCAACCCTGACACTGACTTGTCATGAATCTGATCCTCTAGCTTCCCTGCTCTATGCCTCAGATAAAATAAGGGGTTAAAAGACGACCTTCCAAATCTTTCTAGCTATGCCATTTTATAATTTCTAAGTTGATTTCATGAAGCAGCCTATGGCCAGATGTATGAGCTTGGTTCAAGGAGGGTCAACGGCAAGACCTAACCTTTGTGGACTTGAATCTTACCGAATTCAAAAAACCATTAAATAGGGGAAAATGCATATATGAGAAGGGAATATATGGGAATGCTATACTTTCTGCATGATTTTTCTGTAAACCTACAACTGCTTTAATTAAAAAATGAAAAAAACAATGGTGAAGGGGCAGGGTAGAGGAAGAGGAAGAAGAAATCACTGCTGCCAAAAAAGATACCACACATTCTATGTATTTCACACAGCAAAGCTTTACTCATGCTACTTATTATTTATTTTGTATACAGTTCTAACAAGTTAGTTAACTGGAGTCCAAATCACAGAAGATTAAAAACTGCAAATAAGAAAGGAAGAATGAGCTAGCTAGTACACAGATACTTATAGAACAAATAAATGGTAGCAAAAAGAGCCTAGCAGCAAATGTTAAGAGAGAAACATTTCTGAAAAGGAAACAAAATAATTAAAAAGCTTATTAGTTTGAGGTCAGTTAGCATAGGTGGGATCATTTAGAGTAGGGGGAAATAACATAGTTCAACAGGTTTGAAAATAAAGCTATACTTACAACATAATATAAACATTTACATCTAAAAATGATGATACTGAGTCATCAGGATTGATTTATATTCCACACACTCTACTTAATAAAGCAAGAAAGTAAATAATCCATTTTATACAATTCCTGGACAAAAGTTTTAAAGAGTTTTGTTTGTTTTCATATGGATCTCAATGGCCAACCTGAAAATTTGGCTATCCAGAATGACTCATTCCAGGAGAGTGCCAGAGACTGGTTTTCCTGAACTAAAGTAAACAAGGACAATTTTTATACAAGTTAGATTAAGAAGTAGAAAGTCAAAAATTAAATAGTAATTTAGTCAGAATACTGAGTACTCATCAGGTCCTCTCAGTACATCAGGCACTTACAGAGTCAAAAAGAACAAGCAGAGATGTTGCTTTTGCTGTCACAGTTTAAGACAAGGAAAGACACCAAGCGATCACAGGCCATCCAGAACCACACACAATCTAGGACTACCCTCTTCAACAACCCTCACAAATTGTCAGTGAGCCGTTGCTTGAATGCTTATAATGAACAGGGAACTCATTTCCTTAAGAGACTGTCAACTCATTTTCAGGAATCCTTCTTTAAATTGAGCTGAGATCTACTTTCTTGAACCTTTTATTCACTGGCTCTAGTTCTCTGTAAGAGAACAACATTAACTGATTTTTTTTTATATATACATGGAGCTAGGATAGGCCTCTGTTACTTGGCTATCTTTTCTATAAATGCATTTCCCTTACTCTACTTATTAGCTAAATGTGAATGCTGGATTCACTGTACAGCAGTGTCATGAATTCTGCTCTTAAGCTTGGTGAGAGTAGTCTTGCCCTTTCTGGGAGAGCCAAGACTACACCTGTAATGTCAGAATGCATTAGCAATAAGAAAGGCCACAGTAATGCAAGAGACGACTTCATACACACGTCATTCCGAAATGGCTAAATTCAATCAAATATGGCAGTGCTTCCTACAATGCTGTAGTCATTGGGGCCAGCGTGTGTGACGCGGTCCCTCTTACTGGAAGCTGCTGGAAACGGAAAGTGAGCCCTCTGCTTTGAGATTATAATGGAAGAGATTTACCAGCCCATAAGTGGTTTGGCATCCTTCTTTCCCAGGAATTACCTAGAAAGTCATTTAACATCTAAAGACTACAAATGAAATTTCAGAAGATTAAAAGTATGTGAAGAGAAAGGGGGAAAGGCTCAGGTTCTTTCACCCTTGCCTTAAATATATATGATTCTACGGGGAAGAAAAGTATACTTCTATAAGACGGTAATCAAGAAGGAAAGTCAAAGATGATCTGGTCTTAATTCTAACTCAGTCACCAATTTCTTCAGTAACTTTCAGAGAGCTACTTACCTTTCCTGTTTCTGCTTTCTCATCTGTAAAATGGAACTAATCCTGCTTAGAGACACACCAAAGTATTATAAGGAATAATTAGTTAGCATTTATATAATACTTTTCATCTTCAAAGTAGATTATTAGACTATAAAAAAGAGTAGATGTGGTTTGAAAAATCCTTTTAAAAAACTAAAATAAAGCATGCAAGCAAATTCCAAGAAACAAAAGAGGCTGACCTCATCTTGCAGCAGCCAAATCCCTCTGCCTCCAGAGAAGACCCATTTTCTACTTAAATCTGTTATTTGCATGTGGAGGCAAATGTGTAAGAATGTTTTATTACGAAAAAATGGGAGGAAGTGGAAAGCAGAGAGAAAGGAGAAAAGAAGACAGAGAAAAGACAGAGAAGAAAAAGTAGAAGAGAGGAAAAATAAGAGAAAAATAAATGGAAAGAAGACAATAGAAAACAGGATGGAAAAAAGGTAGAGAAAAGGCAAATCTCGTCTACTAGAAGAATGAGCAAAAACAGGAAGGCGGAAGAAAAGGAAAAATAAAGAAAAATGGAAATGGAGAAAGAAAAACTTCATTAAGGGAATAATAAAAAGCTTATCCTGTTTTCAAAGAAAAAAGATTAAAAGTAAAAGAAAGGTCAACATTTTTTAAAAGGGGAGGACAAAGAGCAGAGGATAGAAAAAGAAAACAAAAAGCTTTCAAGAGCATGTCTGGAAACCAGAAAGCTGGAAGAGAAATCATTAGCAAGTCCACAGTGCGTCTACAGTGATACAGCGTGGATCAATTCATTTAACGCTGCCCTGTACATTTACAGAAAAGTACCTCTGATATAATAAAGGCTCATAAACACGCAGAAATTGGGTTAGACCCGTTTCGAATTCCTGCCAAACAATGGTTCAGAAAAATGAAGCTCTATTTTAATTAGCTGGATTCACGAGTGATTTGATAACAGCAGATGCTGTCTGGATGCTTTCAGCTTGATGGGCTCCACATACATGAACTTAGAGTGGTTTTGATGCAATTAGGTATTTCTTTCTGCTCCAACATGCCAGGTCCATGGACCTGAGCCTACGGGTAGCCCCTACATGTTGCTATATTTATCTACACATTAATATTTCAAATCATGAAGATGAAAAAAGTGGCCACACAAGATGAATAGAAAAGTAGCTTTTAAAAGTCACTGGTAGGTAAAAGAGAATACTCTCGCAATGAATTCTTCCTTCCCTGGAGGAAGAAAAGTTGGGTAGCTAAGAGAAAATCATGCAGGGCAGAATCTGTGTATGTATAGAAATATATGATGACAAAGCTGTAACAAACAACTGCATACTTTCAATTTTGCAATTCCAGTCCAGTGTTATGGGCAAAAGATTAATACACCTAAAACACAGCATGACCTGGAATTAAGTGGCCTTCAAAATGTCTTTGTAATCAGGCATCCTATTATAACTCCAATTACCATTTCCTGAGACAGGTGGTGGTGTTGGGATCGCAACATTTAAAGTCCAAGTATTTTCACCAGGTACTTTCAAGCCTTTACTGCTCCCCTCTTCCTTTTAAGCACTTTCTCCTCCAAAGAGTGTTCTGTTTGCTTTTCCCAAAGCACTCATTGCTCTCTCTGCTCTGACCACTTAGTGCAACACCACCCACATGCACCAAGCTGCTAAAGGACCACATAAAACAAGAGCAGCTTCCGGGGTATCTGCATCAGAAGGCAGCTCAGAGGAGGACCTGATCTGTTAATTATCTGTCAGTTTGTCAAGGCTAGGCTGTGAGAAGAGGAGGATTATAAAATGAAATTCCAGGGGGGTGTTGGAGAGAAGCTCTCTACTCAGTAGAGTGCTACTCTTCTTGAAATTCTGAATTAGGCTTTCAAAATCGTTCCCCTCCTGTTGGTCAGCACGTAGCAAAGAGGGTAAAGAAAGAAGTTAGAGTTTTGCACGACTCTTTCTGATAGAAGGGAGGTCACTCAAACTCGACCACCACCACACAAGCACACAGGAAGAAACACTTTCTCTTCAGAGGACAAAACGGACATAATGACCTTCACACCATTTCCCCTTCGCCAGCGCTAACAAGCTGAGCACAGTAAATCAAGGATGAAATCCCCTTTGCCAGGAAAGCGAAGGAGAAGCATTTATTCTGTAAAGAGCCCAAAGATGCTGCCTGCTTCTGAATCAGCATTTCAGAGCAAGGCTTTAGAAGGCAGGAAGCTCAGTACCAGCAATTGAAGAAAATAAAACATATATCTATTATACATAGAAGGCCTTCTTCCTCAAAAGTTATTTATTTCCCCTAACCACTCTACTAAATAGAGGTTTCAATCTAATTGGAATAGCAATCTGCATATTGTAAATGCACCAAATGATAGTCTTCGAGACTTCTGTTCTATTTCAGTTTATGAGTTCACTGGTAGATTTCCTAATATATATGCATAAAAGCACATAAGAAAAGAGGACAGAAGACCTGTCTTAAAAAATACACACACATGCACGCACCATATGTATACATTTGGCCCCATGCAATCCCCAAAGCAGGAAGCAGAGGGTCCAGGCTGAGAAATGGGATAATGCTTGCAATACCCCTGAGGAGACAAAGCTAGTAAGGCAGAAAGGAGGCTCATCACAGCATTCGGTTTGCCTCTAGGCATGTGCAACTGTTAAGTCACACGCAGGTCTTTGGAGGGTCCCCATTCACCTCTAGACTCATCTTTCCTTCCCAGGGGACATTGGGAAGGGATCTCCCTCGACTCATCATCTAAACCTAACTCTCACCACTTCTATCCACATTCCAACTCAGTCATGGATAATTAACAGAGATGCAAATCATCACAGACCTAAGTAAAGGTTTTTTTTACAAGAAGCAAAAAGGAACCCTTATAAATCAAATAGAAAGATTAAAAAAAAAAAAAAAAGAAGAGGGGAAAAGAAAGAGAAAATACCCAAAGCTAACGGTCTATCTACAAATAGTTAAGGAAATAAGAAAGACAAGGGATAGGAATAAGACTTCCCATAAAGGTCTGAAGATTTCTATTTGTAACTCTGGGCTCACAGGGTAACGTAATTTAGGATGGAGGATGAGCTGCTGTTCTGGGGGAGAGAAATAAGGATGAACATTCTAATGCCCAACATTTGCCCAGGAAATGCCACCACAGATTGTTGCAACCACCGATTGCATTCAAACTGTTTCTGCTCCCTGCTCCTCTCACTCATTTCAATAAAGAAATGATTTCATTTTTTTTCAGATGCTGTGTCTCTAGGAACCGAAGATATCCCTTGCTTCTTTAAAAATAAAGCATTTTTCTAGTTCATAGCAACTTCTTCCTATCCCTCCATACTGTGACAATTCCAGCCACTCAGTCATAGGATATAGCCTTCATTAAGAAAAAAAAAAATCATAGGTTCATCTTTGCATTAAAAAAAAGAAGAACGAAAGAATAAATATGAATTTGAAGAGGAATTTTGCCAAAACCTGAACCTCCCAAATCTGGTTTAGCCACATTCTTGCCCACGGCCTGTATTTCTCAGTGCCTCCCTACATTTTTCAAAATGCAGCTGCACAGACCTCTTAAAATTCAGATTTCTAGCACCTATAATTACAGGCCGCTCAGA
The DNA here is from genome assembly GCF_023851605.1 of Tamandua tetradactyla. Classification (NCBI taxonomy): domain Eukaryota; kingdom Metazoa; phylum Chordata; class Mammalia; order Pilosa; family Myrmecophagidae; genus Tamandua; species Tamandua tetradactyla. The sequence continues at coordinate 214,860,280 of NC_135328.1, forward strand.
GCCAGGATCCTTTAATTAATGAACTTGACTCCTCTCTCTTCAAAGGAAATCTGCAGAAGAGATATATCACAGGGGTGAAGTGACCCCCAATCACTGCTATCTGATCTCTCTGCCTCATGGCACCTAGCTCACTGAACCCTGGAACAGAAGAGTGAGGTTGGTCCTTCACCTCCACTGCCCCATTCAGTGCATCCCTAATCTGGCACAATCCGATTGTGCAGCTAAGGCCATAAAACATTTCTTGGAATTTAACAGAAGAAAAAGAGGCTTTCTTGGGTGTGACCAGCAAAATCGAAAGACAACTGGATTCTCCCTGGTTTGAGTACTCCCCTGATTTCAGGGAGACTGTTTTTCTCTTTCTTCCCTCTGCTGGGATAAACTGTAGAGGGCAAGCAAGACAAATAGCGCTGTTCAAGGTGGACAAGCCACAGAGGGATTTGAAAACTCTGGAAAAGAAATGCATACAATAGCCTTTGGACTGACAATTATCCCAAAGTGCAAATGAAACTGGGAAAGAAAGGCTGTACCTCTTTAAAACAAAACTGGTAGAGAAGGGATAAGGAAATGAGACACTGATTCACAAGATCTGGAGAAAAATCTAAGCACATCCCATGGACAACAAACTGATCTCAAGGTTCATTTGTTCAGGTGGTCCTCAGCCATTCTCAAAACCACTCCTTTCTCAACCAATACCTGACTACCAGTTTTTAAAGAACTGGTTTTCCTTCTGGCTGGTCTGGGCGGCACAGCCTAATGCTTGTATCTGCCAGGCAGCCTAAAGCAGCTTTCCTGAACATGCTTATAACCAGGAAAAGCAGACTAGTTTCCAGCCGCCGCAACAAAAACTGGAAATGGTTGCAAACAAAGTTACAAATGCCAGCCTAAACAAAGCTTGGGTCAAATCAAGATGATCCCAGGTAAAGTTTCAGGTAGGAGAGTTTGAGATTCAGTAAGACTCAGGTGGATTTGGCAATCACAAAAACAGGCTGGGTTCAGGCACTACCATCTGATAACCATTTCTCAAGGGTCCCTCAGGCCCACAGCAAAGCCACTGGGACAACATTTGTATTATTTACCAAATAAACATATCTCTTTACAGGTAGAGGAAAAAATTCTCAGAATATGTACCCAGTAACAGAGTTCACGGTTTTTCCAGCTTCTCATCTGTGACTGGGGCTATAAAAGAAGGCTGGGGACCTACCAGGGAACAGCACTAGGGTTAATAATAAAAAATATGATATATATGGTCCTGACTTCCTACTTCTTCCCAGTACTTCACAGTATGGATGTCAAAAATCAAATTAGATCATTTTGTGCTCTGCCAAAAAGGGGTCTCAGCCTTCCAGTGAGTCTCTGCTTGCTGTGAATACAGTTTTGGAATAAAAGAGAGGAAGAAAAAAAAAAAGTAACATTAGTCTACCCAATGGTTAAATCCTTGCCAGGCATGATTCCTGAACATTAGTCTAACTCTGCAGTACCTCTGTCTTGTTTTCAGGCACGGTTACCTGCCATCTTTATGCCCAACAACACCCTGAGGCTAACTTGGCACATCACCTCTGCTGTCCCCTTAAATCCAGCCTCCAAGTCTACAAGCAGAGTGCGCCCTAGATCCACTGCCCACACTGCTGCAGCCGAGCTCCAGGATGAGAGCACTGTGACTGATTAGAAGGAGCAACCCGCTTCCTCATTCCCAAATCACAGGCAACCAAAGCTAGGAGGATTTTTTAATTTGGCTTGGTTTTCTTACCAAGACATTCTCATAGCTCATTATTCTTTACAATGGAAGCATTTAATTTTCTAACAAACGAATCAGAAGTACAGGACTACAGAACACAAAATTGAGGACAAGGGAAAGGAGATACAAAAATAAGGCAGCTGGGTGGTAGCTGAGATTAGGAATGTCCAGGGATCTTGGCACTGGTGCTCACACCAGCCAGCCAGGCACTCTCTTTCCAGAATGTCTCAAGGGGAAATCACCCATCGATCCTAGGACACAGGCATTCTAGGACTAATCCCTTACCTCAGAACAGCCTCAGCCTCAAATTTCTGCTTGCGCTTTAATGTTTAAATTATTAAATGCATTAATGTATTTACATTATTCAAGTCTTATGTGCATTTTTCTAAGATAATTTATGTATAAGAGTTTGAATGTCCATGACTGTTAATGTCTACAACCCTTCCTGTTCATTATTGATTCTGGAAGAAAAAAAAAAAAGTCAGAGTTTTAATGCCTTATTTTTAATGTATTAAGAGTCTGAATAAGTGCATTCTCTTTTTTCTTTTGTAATTTCATAATTTAAGTAGTGCATTTATTAAACTGACACAGTATGAATTGTGGTGAGGTCTGGCATGGCTCCACACAGCCAGAGCAGCCAGCTGGAGGATCACGCTGCGCCTCGGCACCCAGCAGCAGCTCCACACTCAACAGGGACCGGCTCTGGGCAAGGTTACGTTTTTGCAGGTAGATTTCTCTTCCTCCTTTGTACAGCTCTTACCCAAATCCTTCAAATCTTCTCTCTCCATTAACTGAGTTTCCAGAATACTATTAAACTGCCTCTTTTATCTTCTTTTTTTAAGAGGGATCTCAAACACACATGCCTCTCAGACAACATCTCGAACTTGGGCAGAAAAACTTCTTTTGAAATCCAGTGTCCCCAGCAGAAAAGCCCTCTTTCAGTGATAGCCAGCAGAACGACAGTGACACCCAATGGCCTATTAGTTCAATCCCAACTGAGCTTTCCCCATGGCTTTTCCTGGAGATGGCTTTTAGGCCCAGAGTTCCTATGTGAACATGGAAGCACAAGCAAAAATCAGATATCAGCTATTTGTCAAGAAGCTGAATCGCTAACAGATAAAATTTCCTGCAGAAACACTGAACACATACACTGTACGTCATTATACACATGTGCATAAAGTGCCAAGTATAGTTCACATCAGTATGGTTCCTTTCTGGAGGGGCAACCCAAGTGTGCACATGCGAGCATACACACACACAAACACACACACAGACAAGGTGTGGACTGGGCAACGTTGCACAAATCGACTTGGAGATGGAGAAGCAAGGCCAGAAGTTGTTCACTGCTGTTTCAGAATTAGGCTCTGATGTTCTAATGTTATGTATAATATTTTTTCTGTTTTCCCATTTCTTTTTTCTACTTTTTCCTCTTTTATTTTTTTTCTTCCTTTCTTTTTTGGCTACTCATTACCATTCTTTAACTGTTACAATTTATATCAGCATATAATGTTAAATAATTACAGGGAGCAGAGCTCACTCTAGTGAGGATATAAATGCGCTGTGGGAATCTACAGATTTAAACAAATAACACTCACAGCAGGGGGTGAGCGGATGAATTAGCATTAATATCCTGCCTGGGAGATCCCAGTGCACTGGTACTGCTTAAATACAGATCTTTTCTGTAACAGTCAATATGACAGCTCCCGGCAATACGGCCCCTTTCCTTTTCCCAGTCAATATAGCAGTCAGTGAAAATAGAAACGTTCCTATAGCAATCAATATAGCAGCCAGCTAAAATAAACCCTTCCCTTTTAAGGGCTATATAATAGTCAGCTAAATGGAAGAATTGGCACCCCTGCCAGATAGCTCAGCAGAGAAGCCAAAGCACGAACAGGCCATGAGCACTAAATGATCCTCCTGCTCCTCAAAGAGGCCCTGCTTGGGAAGGGAGGGGATATCCTTCAGTAGGGAATCAAGAGAGCCTATGAGGAACACTTACCAGGCTGCTCCTAGTCCCCAGGAGCAAATGCCCATGTTATAAGCAGGTAACAGGACACCCCTCACTGGGGTTAATTAAAATGACCAGAAACTCTTTTAAAATCATTATTAAAATTGTCAGCTGGAACAGGGGAACATCTGTTTCCAGAGGAGAATGCAGGTATCTTGATTTGGTCCTCCTCTACCTCCTCACCCCAGACAGCTCCCACCCTAGCCCCAGAAGGGGAAAGTATTAAGTTAGACAGTGGTTTTCTATTTTCCAGCAGCAGAAATAGTGACTGTGTCGGAATCAGAACTCCACCTGAAATCAGATATTTCACCTGAAAGGGTAAAAAACAGCATTCTGTGTTGAATGCTACCCAGTGTATATTCAGAACTCATTTTTAAAACTCACAACCATCAATCTATTAAATATTGTTACGATACCATATTTCCCCTACTCACAACATAGGAAATATTCTCCTTTCTGGAAACATATAGGAAAAAAATTTTATTATGATACAGGTCAGAAAATAGCTCACCTTTAAGGCCCAAATGGACCACAGACCTTAAAAAAAGAGAAGAAAAAGAAAAACAGCAAGGAGCAGTTGATTAAGAGATGTTCGTTCTTTTTCATCATAACTAGTTTCTTCTGATGTAGGTCAGCTGGATTTAACAATCCAGCACCGACACCAGTGCAGGTTTCTAGCAACTTTCCTGAAGTTAATGCTAGGATTCCGTTACACTCCAAAACAAATGAACAACAGGGACCCACTTCAACTTCATTAAAGTTCCACAATCTGTCTACCATCCTTTGGGTAAATCCACAGAGGGTCCCTGTTTCCCTGGCCAGGTGTTTAATACCCAATGATGCTTGTGTTATCAATCAGGTGATTTAGTCAAGTGCCACAGCATCAACTTTCAGGAAAAAAAGATCGTGAAAGTCCTGGTTTGAGAGCTCAAGTGCTTAAAAATTTAGACCCCAACAACCTACCTACGCTGTAAGACTGAGCAAGTGATCTTTACCTCAGGAATTCAGTTAAATAACATCATAGGAGAAAAAAAAGGTTAACATACTCTAGGCCCTCTCATGGCTATAAACACTCTAGTCAGATAGCAGGACTCACAGGTTCTCCAGCTCCTAAGAAGACTGTCCTAGCAAGTTCTGATTCTCTGAGTCTACTGTCATCATGGCAGCCACACAAGGTGGGAAGCGGACATGTGCAGGAACCCTGGGATGCACCCTCTATTTTTCAAAATACAGTATCCTAAAAAGGGAGTTACAGTTATGTATGATTGGACCCAGCACTTAGCTTCTAGAGCTCAATCCAATGAGCACTTTCTAAACTCTGACGTGCACGTACATTTCCATTTCTAAACCACATACAAAATTTGAGGATGTTCACTCTCAAAGAAGACAGCATTAAAGCTGGAGAGAGCATAACATGATGTGAGCAAAAACTACTTCAACTACAAATGCTATTATAGTCATCAATGGTTGGGGGAGGCAGGAAGGAAGGGAGCGAGAGAAAAAAGAGAGAGTGATTAAAGAGAAAATCATTATGAAAGGGAAGGAGAAAAGAGAAACATGAGAGAAAAGATTAGAGGTAATAGGAGAGGTAACAAAATAAGAAAGAAAGACGAAAACCTCTCTTTGGCATTTTATAGTTTAAAGCTTTCAGGGCATTTTATGAAATGACAGTTGCAATAAAACAAATAGAATCATGAGTCATCTGGTTTCCAACTTCTGAGTCAAAAGGGGCTGTTTCTAGACAAACTGCAAAGTGACTCTGCTGCCTGCACATTTCCCGATGCCTATCGAAGCACCACAGCTACAGAACAGGATGTGGAGAGAAAGAACGAGGAGGTGGGAATGAACATTGTCTTTACTGGTTCCAGTGTCACTGCACATAAAGACTGTCAAGATTTAAACCATAATAATGGAAAGGCTATAAAGGTTTCAGTTATAATGTTTCCTCTGATGTTCCCTTTCATAAAATGCCCTCTTTATGCTGCCTACGTGTCAATAATGCACTAAACATCTGTGTACACATGCACCAGTGGGAATGTTGCACCCTAAGTTCCTCACAGGAAGCAAGGTAGAACTGTGCAACCCAACTCCTTGGCTCATCATCACCAGCATATTTGTGTACATGCATACATACATACACGCACATATACAACAGACATGTATTCAGTGCCTTCTTCCTGAGTTGAGTAACTTAGCATTTGCCTGTTCCACAGAAGGTTCAGCAAGCCCCTAGGTGCCAAATGCCCAGAAAACAAAAGAACCTATTTCTTCTGCTTGGAAATACGGCCACACACTTTCCTATTTCAGCAACTAAAACCTTACAAAGCACCGGGCAGTCGAGCAGCAAGAGGCAACTTTCCCTCTACTGCTTGTAACCAACGTAAATTGGGATACAAATCAGTTAAACCCTCAAATGGGGAGTAAACTAGGCACCCACAAAGATCTGCCTTTACTTGAACTGAGGAGACAAAAACGTACAGAAAATTACGGGTTTCAAGAGAATCATTTACCTGCAGCCTTGCCATTTAAAGTCTGAGGTACCAGAAAATCGCAATGAATATAAACAAAACCTCTCTAAATTAATCCTCTATATACATGAAAAGAAGACATGAAGTCAGATGACGTGGATGGCAGAAACCACATGTAGGATGAAATATGTACTCATGCATTGCAATTAGGGAAGCCAGGAGACAAAATTAAGAAAGGACCTACCTAGTCGACACCAACTTAGTGGCAGATACACAACGACAACTCATGTTTGCTAGGGGGGCAGTCAGTGCTAACCACACACCGTCACTGGGCTGCCTTTCCCTGTTGATCTATAATTGGCAAGTCTGTGATAGAGCTACCAATTATCTTTGGGTCCCCTTCTTTAGATCACAGACAAAGGGAAGCAGGAGAGACCAGTTACTAATGAGTAAGTAAATAATGGCCACTAAAAGACATTGTATTTTACAGAACTGCTTCAGCAGGAAAAGTCATTGAAAAAATAAAAAGTGGAAGAATAAAATAAGCCAGAGAAACTCAATTTTCTTCTCCCTTCCTCCCAAAGCCACACTTAAAATAAGGTTTGTGCAGATTAATCCTTATGAGGTAAGAAAAAAATTATTAAATACATTTAAAAAATCAATTGTACCTTAAACCAAATCCAGGAACTGTAAAAACAAACACTGCTGCTCTCATCCAGCCCAAGTTAGCTCTGCCAGTCTGGGTCAGGAGGGGATACCCTGCACCTGATGGAGTCTGCTGAGGTAACAAGGGATAAGCAAAATGGAAGGGGAGAGAAAAGGACAGCAGATGGAACTACAGATTTGGATTTGACTGGAAATAAAGTCAGTTCTAGACATTACAGAGAAAAAATAAGACGTCTTATAAAATGGGGCTCTGGAGACCAGGCTGAATTCTTCAAAACTCCAAAAGAATGACAATGCAATCATTTGATAAACAGAAGTTATAAACCACTTCACTGACAAATGATATGCACAATTTCTAGTTATTTCTTCTGTTTGTTAACAGATTCTATGAACCGCCATTTTTCAGAGAGACAACAGAGAGCCCGAGAGGTGAGGTGAAGAAGCATGGCTTTGCGCTTGAGGAAAGCCACTCTCAGAACTGAAATGAAAATTCTTCTCCTCTCCCAGTGCTCTGAGCTCCTCAGATGAAAACCAGCCAGCAAGAATGCACAGCTCCACAGCTAACAGCAGCCACCGCTCTTCCAACAGTGGAGTCAGCACTGCAAATTCTCAGCTAATCCTAAATCAACCTCACATGGTTGAAATGTCGCGGCTCATTTGCTTCTCTGTGTGCACTGCAACTGTCCGGGTTCTGCAGGCAACAACCCTTCTCCTTTTATCACCTGCTTTAGCCCCACAACTGGAAGAACATCTGGGTGTGGACATGGAGCATGCAGGGCCAGGGTGAAATGCCAATTTCTGGGAGGGCAGGGAACTAGGGAACTCACTTCCAACAAGGCACAAGTTGGCCATGTGTCAATCTGGAGCCCCAAAGCCTAAAAATTAGGCAAATCCAAAGTTTTTTTCTAAATGTCCTTCTGAAATGAATAATTTAGAATTGAGGAGAAACCTCGGTCAGAAGGCCTGGGGTAGGGCATGGGGGGCATGCTGAGAGGAAGCCGGATAATGACCCATATGACAGTAGTATTCCCAACATAATAAAGACAGATGCCCAAAGGGGAAAGTTTCAAAACATCTAAACATTATTTGAGGGGTATCAATGTCTAGCAGTTAGGAACAAGTAAGTCTGACAAAAAGAATATTACCCTTGTAAAAATATCGCTATTCTCTTCTCTTCAAAGTAGGTGAACTTTGCTGCCTTAACTCTGACAATGAGGAATTTGTGGATGTTGATGGAGATGAAGATAAAGGATTTACCTGAGGAGGGCAGAGAAAGTAGAAATGAAAGCTCCTGGATATTGTATTTTCTTTACTGATGTGAATTCAGGTGACTCCCTGAAGACCTGCACCGCACCACTTTAAGAGCTAGAGTCAAAAGCAAATTGTTATATTGTCAAATCTTCACTGCCAGCAAGAGACGGAATAACAAGCAGTTGCTGCCCCCTAGAAGCTACTAGGGACATAGCACCTTGCTACAGAGATGTAAGATGAAAAGATCCCATTATCATGCCTCGATCCCATAACCTGTCATTAGTGAGGTACATGGGGCAGACGCCTCCTCCCAGCACGAGGAGGCACACATCACCTGTGATAAATTAATAGGTGCCTTTGCAGCAGCTAAGATGCATACAAAAGACTCCAACCAAGGAGTGCGTGCAAAGGCAGCAGCCTCAAAGGAAACAGAGACTCACCAGGCAATGCATCAGCAGACACTCCTGCCCCATGTCCACCGAGGGGTCCCTTCGTACACACCGGTGCTCTCTCCAATGAGGGCTCACACTGGCCATAGCTACTCATTCAATCTTGCTCGTTTGACAAAAAATACTGATTTTGGAGTTCAAATCCCATTCCTGTTACTACAAGCTGTCAAAACTTGACCGCCCTGTGCTTCAGTTTCCTCACTGTAAAATTAGGAAAATAGAAATTCTCACAGGTTTGTTAGAATTAAACAAGAGAGAAAAAATAAACAAACGAGCACTAAGCCCAGTACATTATACAGAAGAAGCTCTTCTGATCTATGTGACCAGAACTAATGTTGGTCAGTTTATCAAAAAATCAGTTAAAGCAGGCAATCATTATAAACAGGGCCTACTCCCTGACAATGTGGGACATGACCTCCAGGGATTTACTGGCCCTGGCACTGTGGGACCACAACACCTTCCTGACCAAAAGGGGAGAGGGTGGTGGGATGCAACAAAATAAAGTATCAGTGGCTAAGAGAGTTCAAATAGTCTAGAGGCTATTTTGGAGGCTACTCTTAGGCAAGCTTCAGTTAGATATTGCTAATTGCCATGGTTTGCCAAACCCCAACCAAAATCTTTCTCGTTAATCCTAAAAACACCTAGGGCTCTATCTGAGATTCTACAAAAGTTTCATGCACTAAGTTTGCTTTCCAGAAATCTATAACCTCTAGATGGTTCTAAGGCCAGATAAGCCCTGAAACCCAGAGGGGACAGCCTCTCCAAGAACATCAACTAATTCCATCTGCCTATCCTTGTATTTTCAACACCTGTTTCCAACATGAAACAGAACAGGCATAGCCCAAATAGCCTTAAAAGTTGGGAGAAGGATCAAAGGAGAAGGAAGAGTTCTAACAGAGAAGTTAGGATTTAACAAATTAGTATGACTGCTGAATCATTATATTGATATTTCTTTTTAGTCTCCAGTGTCTTGGAGCAGCTAGAAGCTGAAATTATGGAACTGTAATCCATACCAAACTTTGAAATCTGTTCTATAACTACTTATTAAAATGTACTTTGGAATTTATTGCTTTTTTGTGTATATGTTATATTTCACAGTAAAAAAATGTTTTTAAAAAAGCCAAAGTATATAAAATGCAAAAAAAAAGGGCCCACTCTGCATACCTTAAACATTTTATATTAACTTAAAACCTATAAACCTACAGTCATTTGCTAATCTTTTGATGTAGAGCCAAGACCTTTTCTTTGAGTATGAGGCCCACAGACTGAAGCTTCCAGAGACGTCTGTCTTGTCTAAACCCCACCCACATTGCACCCTCCATGATTTCTAAAGCAAAGTGAGAACTCAGAGATATCAGTGAAGCAATCTAAGCACAGAATTCTTCTGGATTTTTATGATTTTCTCCCCATCTTTAATTGTCTCCTCATTCACACCTAATTTGACAGCAATCTTTTTAGCAATTCACATTTAGCAAAGAATTCAGCTTAGTTTTCATGAACCCTCTTTCCATTTATATTCATAAAACATTATATTTGTAGAACCTTCTCTTCACATTTATATTTCACCTGTTTACATAATATTTAATAACCTAACTAATTTCAATAATGAACACAACTAGTATAAACAAGTTTAAGAACAGCTGACTAACTCCTGGGGTGCAGAGTAAGTGTGGGAGCAAGTGTCTGAGGAGTTGACCAACTGAAGCCTCATTCAGGCACCAAGGACCTAGGGAGTGAGTTCTACAACACCAGAATGGCAAATTGTTCAATAAGGGAGCGTGTCTAATACAAGCTCCTTTCATAGATTAAAAAAAAAAAAATTATTTATGGATGCCCCCACACTTCATTTCACAAGAAATTTGAAGCAACTGCCAAAAGTACACACACAAAAATACCATGAGAGGGCCACGGTGGCTCAGCAGACAGAGTTTCCTCGCCTGCCATGCTGGAGACCCCGGGTTCGTTTCCCGGTGCCTGCCCATGTAAAATAAAACAAACAAACAAAAAATACAGTGAGAGGAAAACATAGGGAAAGAGAAAATAAAGATTTAGTAATTGTTTCTTTCCCCGCCTTGCCACCCAAATCCATTGTCAGTGGACTGTGGAAAACTACCTGCATGCTTTTTTCTGTTGGAAGCTCCCCTACCCCCCCATAAAGTTGGGAAAAGTAGCCCTACCCCTAAAGACTTTCTTGCTGTCAGCCTGGCGGGAGGACCCCCTTTGCAGACTGCTGCTGGGTGTGCCATCTGCAGACTCAGTGGGCCACAGGATCATTGCTAAGGCAAGAGGGCACACAGGTGACAGCACGTCTTCTATTCAACAAGGGTAATTTATCCAGACTCCACTCCATTGGGGGCTATGAGTTAGTCTCTCTCTGACTCAAACTGTCAAGGAGTGCCCCTGGATAGATTTACCTGGAAAATCACTCAGTGTCGTCCCCGTCTCTAGACTGTTCAGACAAACTCATAATGGCAAAGAGAAGATTTGTGGAGCAACAAGCATAAATCTTGGCTATAACTACAAACCATAAAAGAAAGGAGAGCTGGGAGAGAAGAAGGAAGGGCAGTGATATGTCCTTCTCCAAAGGACCAGTTTACCTTCCTATAGCTTCTCACAGCACAGAAGTGGGATTAACTATAAACTTGTATTTTTCAAACCAAAATAGGTACACATGGTTTGGAAATAGAGTGAATATTTTCAATTGAAAGTATCTCAGAAAACATGGGGCTTGTGTTTGTCCAAAGTACAACGTAACATTCAATGGTTCTCAACCAGGGTTCCTAAGGGGTAGATTCTAAGTGTACCACATGGAATACCTATCCTGGAGATCATAATTCCCACAAAAGACACTTCTGCATGAAAATTCTTTCAAATATGATCGATTTTAAACAAAGCAAAAACATTTTAAGAAACTCTGCCCAAATGAGAGTTTTGTATATCCCATCTTCCACAATGACTAGCTGGGAAGAAACCTGAAGGAACTCTAAGACAGAGCACCAGGAAAAAAGGAGAAAACAGTATTTTCTTCAGAAAGAACGATACTGGTACAAGATTAAAGACTGAATTGCCCCAGTCACGGCGTGGTCTGAACAAAAGCACATGAGTGCTCAGTTCCTCACTTTACACATCTCCAAAACACAGGCACTGCTCAGTTATCCGACGGCCAGGGCAGCTGACTCCAGCAACTATAGCAAACACTATGAAAGCCAGGAACCTAAGGTATAAAAAAAGCCAAAAAATTATTTCAAATTCCATTTATCTAATTAGTCCTAAGAGTTTTAATTCATCTAATAATTTGTAAAAGGATACCTTAAAATTGAAAAACAACCTCTTCATTTACCTTAAAGAGGAAATAATTCAAAGGGCACTGCCTAGTATATTCAGTAAACTTTTCTCAGTCTATAACGGGAAGAATAGAGTTGGAAGAGGGACTCGTTTTTAAATTAGTAAGTAGCCTAGAGATTACAGAGAAAAAAACAGGAACAGAATGAGGCTTTTCTCAAGTTCATCCATTTTAGTATTTTGATTTAACCAGTTTTCCTTCCTAGATCTGGCAGGACAGGCAGGAATCTCAGCCATCTACAGGGATGCTAGTATCAAAACAGAGCATTTTCTTTACTCAAGGTTTTATATTGTTGATGGGGTGAGGTGGGGGAGGGTGCAATATTTTTTTCTATCTGAAAGACACCCAAGCCTCACCTGGTGTATCTGATTAGATGACGACAACATTCCCATTAGGAAGGTGGATCCTGAGCCCCAGCCTCCGGTTGTTCATACTTGATTTTCTGTCCCTAATCGTCACAGCTGCAGTCGGGTGGGGTACCCCTAGTAATGTGTTATTCATAACAGTTCAAATACCGAAATCTGCAGATGATTTGCTTTTGAAAAACGAATAAACAGAGTGGATTTAGAGTCATCCCTATGTCACTCCCACTCACTAGCACACAGACAGACACCCCTGAATGGGAAACAAAGAGGTAGAAATTATGGCTGGCTTCAGTAAACCTAACTCTGCTACAGCCCTCAGAAATCAACTATTACAGATTATTAAAATAATAACATTTATTACTTTAAAATTAGGTTTGTCTTTTTTTTTCTGGAATAATGACAATTTCCTAAACTCTTTAAATGGCTGATATAAATACAATATGAAACTCAATCTCATTTCCCCACAAAATGCTTTGGTTTTATAAAATAAATATATGCGTGCTTTTTGTTATATATATATGTTCACAGACACACAACCATTTATACATGGGGAAATGTAAAGAAATGTATTGAGCATGTGAATGTCATCCTCCAGAAATGTTCTGGAGGGGAAAAAACTGAGAGCTAGGTATCCACAATGAGCCTGCCAGCAAGTACCAAAATATCTAACCATGAAAGATAGAACTACAGGAGGAGACTGGGCCAGGAATACATGCTAAGAGGCAGACAACTAACCATAGGCCTTTTGATCACCAGCCTGGTCAACTGGCTTTAAAAAACAGAAAATCTTAGGTACCACAAGCATAAAGTGGATGAGCTCCCCAGAAGGACTGAGATCAAATACATGACAGAGAACCCCCGGCCAAGGCTCTGTCTTAGCCTCAGGGAGAAGCCTGAGGATACAGGATAATCTGCACTCTGATGGCAAAACTACTGCCAGACAGCAGGGATCTGCAACTGCAGGGCAGCTTTACATTTAAGAATTTCAGTATACTAAAAAAATATTAATCCTAGATAAGATGATAAGTAGAAATTGCCATCATTATTTATAAAAATATATTGTATTACAGGTTGGGAGTATTCAGGGGAGGGATAAAGGGAAGAAGATGGAAAGAAAAAAAAAAGAATCTATACCTACAAGCTAGAGAAAGAGATGGCAGAAGACTCATCCATTACAAAAAACTTGGTGTCAAAGATCAAAAAGCTGAAATTCTAGTTTAACCAGAACCCTTAAGCACTATCTAAAGTAGGTAAGCAATACAGATTCTGAATATTGAGGAACTGAGTGGAAACAAGGGAGTAATATGTAACCAAAGCCGCATTCATTGCTCAAGTCAAATAACCTGAAATCTTATGACTAATGGAAATTCCAAAGTTACTTGCCCCAGTTCCAGTACCCAGACAAGACTGTCTAACTAACTTAGCTACTCCATGCAGGCTGTCCACCCATTCTTAAAGACCTGGTATAAGGAACTCTATCCTGCAGATCAGTACAGGAAGCCTGACACAGAGACCCTGTGGGAGCCCAAGAACGCACTCCCACATGCAAATAGAAAACCTGAAATTGCAGGAAACTCACAGGGGCTGTTGAACAAATCTAGAAGAAACTGGGGGTCAGTACAACTCTTTGCCATAGGAGCCAAAGCTCAGTGAAGAGAGTAAAAAGGAAAAAGTAATCAGCCATCTTAACTTAAGCAAAGGGGGCTTTCTCTTTAACAATCAAAGGACTTCAACTCAAAATTTACATAATTGATCAGCACTAGTCTATTTACCAATCTCCAGTCTGGTGACATTTTAGAGCAACTATCCTACTAATATACACAGCATTTCTGGGGTTGGTTTTTTGGTTTTTGGGTTTGTTTGGTTTTTTGGGGGGGATAGGTAGTGAGGTAGAATGGAAGGGTAAGAGAAGGAAAAGTGCAGGGTCATTACTTGGCTAGAATAAAGACAAGGGAATGGTTAGAAACACAACTGTGCTATTTAGAGACTACAAGATTTTAGTTTCTCACCACAGAAGCACAAGACAGTTTCTACAGTCCAGAAAATCAGGCCTACTTCTCCTAGTAAACAAAGCAAAACCATATCGCACAGACACAAACACATCCAACTATTCAATACCACCTGCACTGGGCTGAACAGAGTCTCTTCTAGCTTAACCCACTTTTCTAATAAAGGGAAAAATTATTTCTAAGTGATCATCTATTTCTGGGGTCAAAGAATGAGATAAAATTATTTGTCTTCGGTACTCCATGCTTAGCTCTCCTGGTATAAAGAACAGGTAGCTTCCGTTAGGAATTTTGTGAAAAATATGCACTCAGTTAGAGAGAACAAAAAAACTTAGCAGGAATATTCTATTCTTTAAGACCCAACTTCCAAGTTTCACAAAAACCATTCCTAAGTCCCTGCCCTTCTCGCCCCCATATTATTCTTCCTTCTCTGAAAGGCTAGAGCTCTCTTTTTCTCCCATCCATGCAATTCTGCACCAAATTATGTATAGTTTTGTGCTATTTATTAAAATTACATACAGTCCTGTATATTTGCTAATTGTTTCATGTGTCCAAATGTCCTTTTTTTTTTTCCTAAATAAAATATATAAATACTTGAGAACAAGGCTTAGTTTTAGACTTCAATTGTCTGTTCCCCAATACTCGAGGCAGAGCTGAGCACGAAGGATACAACTAACACACATGGCCTGATTTGGCTTCCACTGAGAAACCTCCCTCACTAGGGAAGATTCCTCAGGCTGAATGCTAGGTGTTTCCACAAACCACAGCACTACAGCACCAAGCCATGGGGCTTTCTGTGAGTGGAGGCCACTGCTGCATCACTTCTCCTGTTCTCTGTTGCCAGCTCATAGCCACCACACACACTCTTCCTGCTCAGCCTGTCCCCACAACCTGCCATACTAGCCCTCGGCAGACTCCTCAGCCTGGCACCCTCCCACTGCTACTCCCAGGAGGAAAAAGGAGCTCACCAAGACTATACAACTCTGTTGGTGCCCTCATTTAATCAGGCTTCTGCAAATGGTTGGCCAAAAGCAATAAGGGTATGACTGAGAGACTGTGGGAGTTTAATATAAAAAAATTAATAATAAAAAAAAGGGGGGAAGGAGAAAGGGTCTACCTTTTAATAGGGCCCTAATTACCCAACTCATAGGATCAGCCCAAATGAGATGGGAGTTTATTTCGTTTTTTTTTAATTATTGTTTTTTTTATATATATATAAATTGCTGCTATGTGTTTTCTTTCCTCTGAGCAATTATGCAGCAAGTATGTAAAGAGGAGAAAAAATATTAATTAAATATAAGGTAATTGTAGAGTTGGCCTGGGGAGAATGAATCTGAACTCTGGATAATCACAGGCTACTAGGGTTTGAAGACTGCTCAGGGCCTCCCAGAAAAATAAGAAATAAAAATACAACCAACCAACAAGCAGATGCACAGTAGAGAAGGAAAAGAGCAACATACAGACATGTTAGTAGAGTAAAGGGTCTGCTGGGCTCCAAATATTCAGAAATCGGTGAGGCTGCCGATTGCTCAGGGCTTCCTGTCAGAAAGAACTTTCCTGGAATGGTTCTTAATTTCAACTCCATTCTCAAGGATATGATTCCCAACCCCCAAGAGTTTATTCAACCAGTCATGCCCCAACAGATGGACCTGCCACTCACCTGGTAATCAATAGTTAACTCAGTAGATGGAAATTCAAAAAGAGATCAAAGAAATAAAGGATTGAAGGGGACCATGGTATTCAGTTTGGACCTTGGTCCACATCCAAGCACAACCTAGGCCTGAGGAGCACTGAGGCAGACCATACAGGAAGCACTTAAGCTCTTTAAGAGACCAGCAAAGAGACACCTCCTCTGGTCTTTACACTACCATGACTACATGGAAGAACTCAGCAATATTGAAGGAGTGAAAGAAGCCACTCTCCAGAGTGCTAAATCCCCTGGCTAGGAAGCAGGCCCCACTTGCTAATAGTAGGCCATGGGAAGAACAACCCTGCTTCCCTAAAAACAGTCTCAGCAGCACTTCCGTCCTTCATATTTCCACCACTCAGCCAAATTCTGCCTCATCTTCTACCTTGGAAAACCTTAGGACAGGCTAGAATTCAGACTTGCTCATACCAGCTAAGGACCTCACAGCACCTCCTTCCACTACTGCTGGAAGGAGTGAAGAAACAGGTGGAGCCACAGGCGCTCCTGAAACAAAAACTTGGTGCTCTATCCCTAAGCTTGCTACAACTATTCAAAGAAAGAAAAAGCTTGGAAAATTTCAACCTAGGGCTGGTACCAATATAAAGCTTACCTAGTTTGTACAGACCTAGCTTTACAACCCAACTAACAGGACTTATGGTAGACCTTAAAATGCAGGATAGAATGGAAATTGGTCAGGTAGGCAGGGATTCTGGCTCAGACTACCAAAGCAAAACCACATCATAGAGAAAATTACCTTTATTACTTGGTAGTCCCTATCAATACTATTAGAAGATAATGTTGGTAATGAGTAGCATTACTACCATCAAAGACTAGGCAAAAACTACCCTCCTCCCACCACAGGGACTCTCCCTCTGAGAGGCAGGGTATCATTACTTTAGACAATAAACAAGCAACTTGGTTAGAACCTAACTCAGCTTCGAAGGCCTTCAGATATCTCACTAATTACTATTAATAGCAAAAACAAAGTGTCATCACCACCTGCAGCGGATTCTTTTAGTTCCAAAAAAGAATGTATTTTACTAAGGAGCATCTCTTTAATCACTAACTCCCCACTCACACTAGAAAACTTGAAGAAGTCATAAATCAGAGTCACTGACAGAAAGTTAGTCTTCACATAACACCTACTTTTAAAGGAAGAGTGCTGATGCAAAACCATAGGACCATAAGGTTTCATGAAATTCACATTGTATTTTAATTATTAGAAAATGATACTACATATTTTGGGCACTTACCAGCGGCTCTCGGGGCACATTTTTACTTCCTGGAGTAGAGCTTGGCTGCAAAGAAAAAGAGAAACAAAAATAAGATCACAGTGCCACCCACTGGACATCTAAAAACCAAAGACATTCTACTCTGGAGCTAAACATCCACCAACACCACTTTCTTTTATTTCTCATCAGTTTTTCATAGCCATAAGGCACACTGGGGTGGGCTAACAGTAAGAAGTAGCCCGAAATGTCAGGATTCGCCAATGAACATGAAGAGATCATTTCTGGGTTCACTGTCATACCACCTCAAAAATAATTAGGCTTTCTTTTCCTTGGGAAGGCCCAAGATTACTAGCTGAGCAGCAAGGGCTGGAGACCATTACAAAATCCATGGAAATAGCAAAGTCCAGGAAAAAAAGCTGTAAGAGAGAGGACCCAACAAGTGGACTAAGAAGCAAAGTAGAGACCCAGACTCAGCCACAAGGGGGCCCCAGTTGCCCAAGCTCAGAATTTCTTCCCAGTGTCTATGTGGAGCCAGGGAAGTGAGTAAATTATCTACACACTACTTCCTATTTATCAACTGTCACTAAGGACGCCATCCCATAGCAAGACAGAAAGTCCAGCCTGAAATCTTTTTTGGAAATAAACTAGTGACAGAGAGACCAACCAACAGGCAGGCAGGCAGGGTCTTGGCATTCCCTGCTGCTACCGCTGACTCTCCTGGCTCCAAACCATTTCCTTCTCCCCTCGACCACCCCTTCACCCTGACATTTGCTTTCAAGCCTTGACTGATGTGGCCAAATTTTAGAGAAGGAGTGAGACAGATACAAAGACAGGCAGATGCTGAGGAAATTCATGAATCTCCAAGAAAATAAAATCAGTTTGGATGAGTTATGATTAGTTTACAGTTACTGATGTTCAAGTCAATTTCCAATTACCTAAAGACAAAATCCAGACAAATGCAGCTCTTCCAGGTATCCTAGGAGTCCTCCTGCCTCAATACTCCTCCCAGCAGTTCAGATGGCAAGACCTAGGCCTCACAGGAAGAAGGAAGCAGGACAGAAGGAGGAGAGGAAAGAGTCCAGTCCACAGAGGGGCCCAAAGATTTCCTCGCCCCCAGATGCAATCATAGAGGGGCACATGGCACAGTAGTAAGGGCTCTCTCTGCTGGAGTTCAGATCCTCTCCCTCCATCCAAAATCCTGTCCCAACAGCCCCAGTGTCCCAGGGCAAGGCCAACCAGCATGAGACTGACTATAAAGTGAGGATCAGTCTCAGGAAATCTAAGAAAGCTTTCCTTTCCTGCCTCCCAAGATTCCTAGCACCAATAATCTCACGCATTTAGATCTCTGGCCCAGACTCTGAGTTCTAAATCCAACTGCCTATCTGCCTCCTCTTAGACTTAACACACCCCATAGCAGACCCATAATCCTCTGTCTCTGCCACAAGTCCTCTTTCCGTGTTCACTGTTTCAATGAATGGGACAACCTTCCACCAAAAAGCTAGAATGGAAGGGTCATCCTTGATAACTCCTTCCTCCTCACTCACCAAATCCAACCCATAACCAAGTCCTACGATTATTCCTTCCTCAACATCCACAGACTCCATCCATCCACTCCTCTCCATTCCTACTGCCATCACTTTGGTCCATGCTACCAAAATCTGTTGCCTGGATGATCACAGGAGTTCACCCATACCCATGCTGGCTCTCTTTCAATCCATTTTCCACACTACAACAGACTATCATTTCAAAATGATAATCTGATAGCTAAAATAGTGGAACAATAACTCATACCAAACTCCGAAATCTGTTCTATAACTAATGTTACAATGTACTTTGAAATTTATTGCTTTTTTTGTATATATGTTATATTTCATAATAAAGATGTTTAAAAACGATAAACTGATCATCTCAGCTCCATCCACCCATACATCCCAGCAGCAACAACTTTAATGGCTTCTCATTGCTCTCAGAGTATAGAAGAAACCTCTCAACTTAGTGCACAAGGCTTTGTATCTACCCTCACAAAGCTCAGGGTTTGTGCGGCATCCCTTCTGCCCTCAGCAGTCACACTGGCCTTTTGCTTCCTGCCAAAGGGCCTGTGCACATGCTAGTCCCTCTCTGACAATTCATCCTTCAAATCTTGGCTAACTCACTTCCTCAGGGAAACATCCCTTCTCTGATATCTATGACAAGGTCGCATCTTCCTATCACGCAATCATACGATACCATATTCCTCTCCTTCAAGGGCTGGGCAGACCTGCAATTTTACATCAATTGGTGTGTCTGTCTCTCTTACCAGATTATAAACTTCATCTGGGCAGAAACTGAGTGCATATCACTGTAGCCCTGGGGCCCAGGACAGAGCCAGGCACAGATTAGGCCTTTGACAGATATTTGTTTAATAAATGCATGATGGAGCCACAATGTAGAATAATTCTAGCCCAACTGAATGGGTTATATACCAAAGTTCATAATCTGCCTGAGGACTTTATACCTCAATACCAAGACTAACACTGATTTATCTCTTTCTTCATTTATTTCTCAAAATAAATGCTTGACATTATTGCTGATGAGGAAACTGAAGCCAAGGGAAGTTAAATAACTTGCCCATGATGACTAAGCTAGTAAGGGGAACTATAAGAATTTTAATTCATACTTAATCAAAGTAATCAACTTTTGTTTAGACTGCATTTTATTAAGCAACAACCTTAATTCTGCCTCATAAATAATAAAGTAGGTTATTTGACCAGATGAAACAACAGCTTTAGGATTTAGGAGGCATCATTCTGACTTAACCAAAACGTTTCTTACTGAGATGCAACTAATCACTATGAATAATATTGCCAAGGAACTTTTCTTAAAATTAGTTCATGTCTTTTGAATAACTAATATCTGGCCAGAGGCAAAAATTCACACAGTTTAGAGTACCAAGAATATCTCTTTCATTATATATACTCATTTTTTTATTGTGAACCATGTAAATGTTTTGTTCAAAAACTAAAATTTAAATGTTACAAAATTTTAAAGGAAGTCTCTCACTTCAACAGTCAGTATTCCCTTCTCTAGAGGGCCCACCACTGATATTGTAGTTTCTCATATATTCTTCCAAGGATATTCAAAGCATATAAGAAGCATATGTATGTATGTGTGTGCATATCCCCACCAAAGAACTTTTAACTGCACCACTCTCCAAATTCGTCAAGTTTTGACTCTACACAGCCTTCTGAGGTCTCAGCACATGAAACCAGACCTCTAAGCTAATCTCAGGACTGCTTAGAGGAGCAGGCATTTCCCCAAACTCTATTCCAACCAATTCGGGGGCAGCTCTCCATTTGGCATTGTCTGAGGCAAGGTCAATGAGACTTTATCACTGAACTTTTCAGCAATCTGGGAATTGCCCAATGATGATTATATTCTAGATGATTCTCTAGTGTATGATAAAATTTCTGCTGTCTAAAATGGACCATTCCTATTTGCTGTCACAGAATCCTCGAGAAAACTTTTTTATTTTTTTAGTAATCAGAGAAGTTGTAAATTAACTATGCTCCACAGTCTATATTAGGTATATATTTTTCTATATGCCACCCTATTAATACCTTACATCAGTGTCATACATTTGTTAAAATTCATGAAAGACTATATCCAGCAAAATTGTCCTTCAAAAATGAGGGAGAAATAAAAACACTTCCAGACAAAAAATCACGGAGAAAATTTGTGACCAAGAGACCAGCTCTGCAAGAAAAACTAAAGGGAGCACTAGAGACACATATGAAAAGACAGGAGAGAGAAGTGTGGAGAAGAGTGTAGAAATGAAGACTATCACTAAAGGTAAAAAGAAGGAAAATTAGATATGACATATAAAATCTAAAAGGCAAAATGGTAGAAGTACTGCCCATACAATAAACACACTAAATGTTAATGGGTTATGAAAATGAAAACATGACGTATCAAAATTTATGGGATGCAGCAAAGGCAGTGCTAAGAGAAAAAT
This sequence comes from Tamandua tetradactyla, assembly GCF_023851605.1. Lineage (NCBI taxonomy): Eukaryota > Metazoa > Chordata > Mammalia > Pilosa > Myrmecophagidae > Tamandua > Tamandua tetradactyla. The sequence continues at coordinate 214,881,481 of NC_135328.1, forward strand.
TTATTGCTCTAAGTGCCTATATCAAAAAAGAAGAAAGAGCAAAAACTGAGGAATTAATTATCCATTTGGAAGAATTAGAGAAAGAAGAGCAAACTAACCCCAATGCAAGCAAAAGGAAAGAAACAAAGAAGATTAGAGCAGAAATAAATGAAATTGAGAACATGAAAACAATTGAGAAAATCAACAAAACCAGAAGTTGATTCTATGAGAAATCAATAAGATTGATGAACCCTTAGTGAGGTTGACAAAAAGAAGAAGAGAGAGGATGCAAATAAATAAAATCAGAAATGGAAGAGGAGACATAACCACTGATCCCACAGAAATAAAGGAAGTAATGAGAGGATACTATGAACAACTTTATGCTAATAAACTCGACAATATAGATGAAATGGACAACTTCCTAGAAAGGCATGGACAACCACATTGACTCAAGAAGAAATAGATGACCTCAACAAACCAATCATAAGTATTAGGGAAATGCAAATCAAAACCACAATGAGGTATCATCTCACACCCACGAGAATGGCCATTATCAATAAAACAGAAAATGACGAGTGCTGGAGAGGATGTGGAGAAAGAGGCACACTTATCCATTGTTGATGGCAATGTAAAATGGTACAACTGCTGTGGAAGGCAGTTTGGCAGTTCCTCAGGAAGCTAAGTATAGAATTGCCATATGACCCGGCAATACCATTGCTAAGTCTCTACTCAGAGGACTGGAGAGCAAAGATACAAACAGACATTTGCACACCAATATTTATAGCAGCATTATTTACAATTGCCAAGAGATGGAAACAGCCAAAATGTCCATCAACAGAGGAGAGGCTAAACGAGCTGTGGTATATACATACGATGGAATATTATGCAGCTGTAAGACAATAAAGTTATGAAGTATGTAACAACATGGATGGACCTTAAGGACATTATGCTGAGTGAGATTAGCCAGAAACAAAAGGACAAATACTGTATGGTCTCACTGATATGAACTAACATTAATGAATGAATTTGGATCATTTCAGCTAAGAACAGAGGTCATCAGGAGATAGAAATAGGGTAGATATTGGGTAATTGGAACTGAAGGGATAGAGATTGTGCAACAGGATTGATTGTAAAAATTCAGAAATGGATAGCACAATACTACCTAACTGTAATACAATAATGTTAAAACACTAAATGAAGTTGAATGTGAGAATGATAGAAGGAGGAGGCCTGGGGGCACAAAGGGAATCAGAGGGAAAGATATACGATAAAGACTGAGATGATATAATCTAGGAATGCCTAGCGTGTATAATGATAGTGACTAAACGTACAAATTTAAAAATGTTTTGCATGAGGAAGAACAAAGGAATGTCAATACTGCAGGGCGTTGAAAGCAGATAGTAATTAATATTTTAAAACTTTAACTTATGTGTGACACTACAGCAAAAAATATTTATTTGGTACAATATTTATATTTTGATTAGTGCATTTCCTAATATCACTTATATGGACAGCTTAATTGAACACCATAAGTACATGAGTAGGTCATGAGATTTTGTAGGTTTGTCCCAGAGTGATATCTCGATAAGTCCCAGAAGGATTTGAACAGTGAATAAAAAATTATTTGCTAAGTCCCCTTGGGGGAATGGTGAGAAACGGGGAGAATTCAACTTCCCTAAGTGGAGATTTCTTGATATTCTCACAAGCAGTGGGGACAACCAGAGCAATAGGTTAAGCCCCCAATCTTGGGGTTTGTTCAAATGAAACTTATCCCCCCAAATGATAGGCTAAGCCTACTTAAAATTAGGCCTGAGTCACCCCCAGAGAACCTCTTTTGTTGCTCCGATGTGGCCTCTCTCTCTCAGCCAGCACAACAAGCAAACTCACTGCCCTCCCCCTCTCTACATGGGACATGACTCCCAGGGGTGTGGACCTTCCTGGCAACATGGGACAGAAATCCTAGAATGAGCTGGGACTCAGCACCAAGGGATTGAGAAAACCTTCTCGACTGAAAGGGGGAAGAGAGGATGAGACAAAATAAACTGTCAATGGCTGAGAGATTCCAAACAGAGGTTATCCTGGAGGTTATTCTTATGCATTAAATAGATATCACCTTTTTAGTTAAGCCATAACAGAGAGGCTGGAGGGAACTGCCTGGAAATGTAGAGCTGTGCTCCAGTAGCCGTTTCTTGAAGATGATTGTATGATACAGCTTTCACAGTGTGACGTGTGATTGTGAAAACCTTGTGTCTGATACTTCTTTTATCTGCCTTATGGACAGATGAGTAAAACATATGGATTAAAAATAAATAAAAAATAGGGGGAGCAAATGTTAAAATAAATTAAGTAGATTGAAATGCTAGTGATCAATGAAAGGAAGGGGTAAGAGGTATGGTATGTACGAATTTTTTTCTATTTTCTTTTTATTTCTTTTTCTGAATTGATGCAAATGTTCTAAGAAATAATCATGATGATGAATATACAACTATGTGATAAAAATGTTCATATTGTATGTTGGTTGGTTTATTAATAAAAAATAAAAATAAATCCTTTAACAAGGAAAAAAAAAAAACTCATGAAAGAACATTCCTATACTTGTACTGCTAACCCCAATCCACAGTCCACAATAGGTTCACCGTGTTATACAATCCCATGTTTTATCTTCTAACTTCCATTCACCCAGAACTTTTCCCTTTAACTACATTCACATACATAACTTAGTGCTGTTAATCACATTCACAATAATGTTACCATCACAACCATCCATTTCCAAACCTTTACAGTCAACCTAAACAGCATCAGCTTTAAAAAAAAAAAAATCAACTGGCCATAATTCTGAACTCTTAATTTCTGAAGCACAAAAGTATATTTAAATCGGGCGGTGGTGGAGCAGGGGCAGAGTTCTCGCCTGCCACGCCAGAGACCCGGGTTCGATTGCCAGTTCCTGTCCATGAAAAAAAAAAAAGAATATTTAATTTTGAGGAGGTCCCATTTATCTATTTTGTCTTTCACTGCTTGTGTTTTGGGTATAACGTCAACAAAATCCTTGCCTAGCACAAGATCCTGAAGATGCTTCCTACATTTTCTTCTAGGAGTTTTATAATCCTGGCTCTTATATTTAGGTCATTGATCCATTTTGAGTGAATTTTTATATATGGAAAGAGATAAGGATCTTCTTTCATTCTTTTGTATATGGATTATCAACTTCTCTGTTTGAAGAGACTGTTCTTTCTCAACTGAATGAACTTGGCAGCCTTGTCAAAAACCAATTCGCCATTGAAAAAACAATGCTGGGTGAAATAAGCCAGACACAAAAGGATAGAGACTGTGATTCCACTTTTATGAACATCATAAAGGTATAATCTGAGGCTTTTAATACAGAATAGAATATAGGGGATTTAGAGATACATAGACGCTAGAGATGGGTGAACGGTTAGCTAATGAGGTTGAATTCCAATGTAATGGAACAGAGAGAAGTGAAGGTGGGTGGTTCCTTAGTGGGTCTATAAGTAATATTACCATATTGAACAAGATTGAAAGGGGTTGTATAGACTCACTGATTAACACTAGAAATAAAAATTAGATCTTGTAAGAATAACTTCAAAGGTACGATTCACGTACAAAGAGTGCTTAAGTCCAGGGTATAGGGGGAAAACTGCTATTGCATGCTATGGGCTATGTTCAAAAGGAAAACATCAGCACTACCACAGCAACAGCAGAGGCAAATAATGGAGGGAGGGACAAGAGTTAAGTGGAGGTTTAGATTTCCTATTTGGCGAGGGTGTGTTTATTGGTTTTCTTTCTCTTGGGAACAATGAAATTATCTAAAATTGAGAATGTTGATGGACTGTGGATTTTGGATACTATACATGATGCCTGATGAATGCAGGTGGCTGAAGGATGCACTGACTGAGATGTAGATTGGCAAACGGTGATATATACTTATGAACAAAGGCCGTGCTGATACAAAAAGGAACAAGTCGTGATGCATACAATGATGTGAATGAACACGTGGGACAGTTGGTGAGGCAAAATAAGCCAGAAACAAAAGAACAACAATGGTATAGACTCTTTTAGAAAATGTTTATAAGAAAACAGGGGCCTAGATTGTAAGCTTTTACAGCAGACACATTAAGTCTGGAATGGTAATTATTATTTCTGGATTTCAGAGGCTGTTTTATACATAATATAACCTGACATTTAGAGATAAGAACGAAGCCAATTAGGTTGGGGTTAAAGTAATTCAGAACACAGGGGTAAGGAACACATTGTCCATATTTTAGAACCACACATACTCTTTGACACCATAAGAAGAAAGGTTTATTTGGTCTGGAACTGAAATTTTCTGTAGCGCATAATCAACATATCTGTATAACCCATTTGAACAACTGAAACACAGGGAGCCCAGAATAAGAAAGAGGTCCTTTAATCTTGTATAGATTGTTATATTACACAATTTTAAAAATTGTGTAAACATCTTAGAGTATATTAGGCAGATAATCAAAAAATATTTGGGGTGGGCCACAGTGGCTCAGCAGGCAGAGTTCTAGCCTGCCACAGCAGAGACCCAGGTTTGATTCCCAGTGCCTGCCTATGTAAAAAAAAAAAAGGATTGGCAAAGTCCCTTGAAGGATGGGAGAAAAACATGGAACTATTAAACCTTACCATGAAGGAATCCCCTTATACCGTGTCAAACTCTAGGGACACCAAATCAATAGGCCATGCCCTTGATCTGATTGAGGCTTACTCTTGTGAAGCTTATGTAGGTAGCAGAGAAGCTTAACCTACCCATAGACATGCCTAAGAGTTACTTCTGGAAGACCTCTTTTGTTGCTCAGATGTGGCCTCTCTTTCTCTAAGTCCAACGGTGCAAGTGAAATCATTGCCCTTCCCCACTACGTGGGACATGACATCAGGGGTAAAAGTCTCCCTGGTGACGTGGAAGATGACTCCCAGGGATAAATCTGGCCCCGACAGTGTGGGATCAACAATTCCATCCGGACAAAAAGGGGAAAAGAAGTGTAACTAATAAAGTGTCTGTGGCAGAGAGAGTTCAAATAGAGTCAAGCGGCTACTGTGGCAGTTGCTCTTACGCAAGCTTCAGTTAGACCTTGCTACCTATCATAACCTGCCAACCCCCAACCAGGACCATTCCAGCCAATCCTAAAGAACACCTAGGGCAATATATAAGATTCTACAAGAGTTACATGCACTAGAGCAACTTTCTAGAAAACTACAACCTCCAGATAGGTCCCTGGACCAGATAAGTCCTGAAACCTAGAGGGCGCAGTCTCTTCAGAATATCAGGTATTTCCATCTCCCTACCCCATATTAGTGACAGACCCTTTCAACATGAAAAATTTAGAATTGCCATAGCCCAAACACCCCTAAAGAAAGGGATGGAAAAATCAAGGGTGATAGTGCAGTTATAAAGAGAAGGTAGGGTTTAACAAACAAGTATGATTGCTGAATCATTATAATATTCCTTTTAGTCTCTAGTATCTTAGAGCAGCTAGAAGTAAAAACCTAAAATTGCAGAATTGTAACCCACACCAAACTCTGAAATCTGTTCTACAACTAATTGCTGCTCTGTGCTTTGAAATTTGTTGTTTTGTATGTATGTTATTTTTCACAAATAAAGAAAAAAAAGTTAATTATGGTGATAAAAAAATATTTATTCCTTCTAGCCGCCACTGTTCTGGAGCAGCTAGAAGGTAAAATCTGAGAGGATGGTACGGTAACCCATGACAAACTCTGATATCTGTCCTGGAACTACTTGTTGAAGAGTGGTTTGAAAACTATTGCTTCTTTCTTTCTTTGCTTTTTATATGTTATATTACACAATTTTAAAAAGTTAAAAAAAATAAGAAATTAAAAAAAAAATCAATTGGCCATAAATGTGAGGGTCTATTTCTGTACTCTCAATTTGATTCCATCAGTCAATGTTTCTACCTTTGTGCCCCCGGGCCTCTTTTGTATGCAGCAAACCTCATCAGCTTGTGTTCTACCCTCGGTTTCAATGAAATTGGGTCCCAGTGCCTGGATCTGTGTGGGGTTCTAACTCACTGCTCCGAGTGGCTCTACAGTCTCTGTCAGCGGAGGGACCTAGTCACTGACTCTAAGCTGCACCGGACTGAGTAAGGGGAAAGGGAATGGTCCAGGAGAGAAATTTCCTGCTATTTTTCTTTTTCTTCAATTCAGCATTCATTTATCTCATCATTTTCCAGACTCTTCTGTCCACCATAGTTCCTTTTATTCACTAAAGGAGTGAAGGCTTTTTCAGGGGATGTCTTACGTCACCATGTGGATAACATCACTCTCCAAAGAAAACTGTTTCTTAATGACCCAATCCAAAATTGTCCCCATCCCTACTACTCTCCATCTTTATTTCCTTGGTTATAGCATCTGAAATTGTTCATTGGATAACCAGCTTACTATCAGTCTCTTCCCACTAGACTTTAAGCTCCTCGAAGGCAGGACTTTCACCATCTAATTGGAGACTATTATCCTCAGCACCTAGAACACCACTGGTATTCAATAAACATGTGCTCAATTAATTTTTTTTAATTGAGAAAATTAAAACCAAAGAACCACTCTGTATGTAAGCCCTACTGAGAAGCTGAGAACCCTGGCAGTGTCTTTCATTGGAACATTTCGCCTATAGCCTAACATAAACCTGGCCTACTCTCCATGCAATGCTGTGACACAATGTTGCCAACCCTGGAGCAGTATCAGCCCCAGGGAGCATCAGAAAGTGTGTGAAAGTGTTTCTGGTTGTCAGGATGACTAGTGATTTCTACTGCCATTTAAAGGGCAGAGGCCAGAGAGGTTAAATGTCCTACAATGCACAGTGAAGAAGTGCTCCATCCAAAAGACCAAGAGGACCAGTGACCATTCTGCTTCCTTATGCTGACATGGACAGACTCCCATCTTTAATGTGTCACTCTAGATGCTGCTTCAAAGAAAGCCAAAGGTCTGAGCATCCAACTGGTTGTCAGAAGATGCTATATTCCCAAGCTCACACACGTCCACTAGTCTTACCAGTCCAGCTCTTATGAAAATGCAACAGTTTCTTAAACATTTACCCTATCAATCCACTGGCTTCACTCAAATCTATTTCTGGTCTGAGAAAAATCCCTAACAAATTAAATTCCAAACTGATCCTGGAAATCTTCACAGGGTGATTCATGTAAAAAAATTAATAGTAAGGTTTACAAACTATCATCTGGCTTGGGCCACCCAGCAGAGCTGCTGCCCCATCTGCAGGATGCTCCCTAACTTCTGGCTAGCTGATGCCACCTCGGTATTTTACATGCCTCTGTAGGTTTTCAGAACTACAACTATAAAAATAGGCAGAATTTTCCTTGATCAAATTGGCAGTACCTTCTGTTCTCTTGTGTAAACAGCAATACGATACTAACCAATCACTCAGAACTCATCTCCACTCATTTCCCAGGTGCAACTGGCAGAGCATTTCTTTTTAGCAAGGTAGTTAATCTGCTGTATGGCTCATGCTCCCTGGCTGTCACATGGTTTGAGATGTGAGCTGCAAAAACTGCAATAGCAAACTAGGTTGGATCTATGCGTTTGCAACTGAAGACAGCCAGCATTATAAGGAAGCTTGTGTGATCCTGAACGTGCCCTAGTTCGAGATAGTGATGGCTTTGAACAGCATGTACCATCTAACAATTCTTAAAGAAAAAGAGATAAATACTGTATTTTCCCAGGTCTCTTTCACTGAAAACAAATGTCTACTTACATACACTGTCACCTTGGCATCAGAGTTGGATTCATGAACTGTGGGACAAGAGGTTGTGAGAACCTGAGATGGAATCTTTCTTGTCTCCTTTTTTGTTTTTTAATTTATATTTTCCATCCAACAGCTGTGCAGATGCCATTTTTTTTTCCCTCTATGTTTATATCTTGAGGCAGAATAGTCTATCTGCAGCTACATTGTGGGCTATGTGAGGAAAAAAGTCTGGGCTATTAGAGTGAAAAATAGTGTAATTCATGTAAATTTTGAGAGGAAAATATGTCAAGAGCATGTTTTTTAAACTTATTTGGGCTACATTTAAAAACTTTTTTTGGAAAAAAAAAAAACAGTTATCTCACCTGATCTGCTAGCTTCAAAGAGATCCAAATCTGTGACCAGAGAGAGCTAAAGGTTCAGTGTTAGTATGGGTTGTGCTGGCCACTGGTCCATATTCCTGCTTGTCAGTCTTGATGCAAAAATATCACCATTCCTAATTATTTGTCAGCAAATAATTAGTGTTGATTGGAAAGTTTCTCTGAAATGGGGCAGAACTACTGGTTGTGTGTGTCTTTTCCATGTAATTTAAGCATAGTAATTTGAATAAAATAATAGTTGGGAAAAAAAAAAAAAACACCACCCGAGGTCTATTAAAAGGTATACAAAGTAGGTTCCAAAGCAACTGAAATCAGGATCCTTAGGGACTGAGAATGGGGAGAACCAAAAAGAGAGAAAAACAAAAGCATAAGACTGCTTTAAAACTAATAAAAAAACAAAACAGACCACAGTAGTAGAGAGAGACAAGATGCTCTTACTCCTGCTACCAAAGCAATCACCTGGTCCCAACTAACAATTATAGCCAGGGGCTGATCCTGATGCCCAGCTAAGACCAATCTCAACACATTGTGCAAAGGTATGAGCAACCAGCAGAAACTCCAGGGCTAGAAGAACTCATCCTATATTTGCCAAGTGGCTGTGTAACTAAGTATATCAAGGCAGTCTGGACTATAGTACTTTGCTCGGGGAATGAGATTCAATTCAACAAGTTACTTCTTGAAAGAAAGAAGTATAATGAAAAGTGTATGAGGTTTGGCATCAGAAAAACCTAGGATCAAACCACTTAATAACTGAGTGATATTGGGTAAACTGCTCAACATGAGCTTGTTTCTTCATCTATGGGAATAATAGAAATAATACCAACTACCTCACATTCAGGATTAAATGAGATAATATAAATTATGTTATGTCATTCCTTTGCTCAAAAATAACTTATGGACTTCCACCTCTGGTCATGATGAAATAACAAGGACCAGATTCACCCTCCTGCTGTAAACAATAAGAAAATTAAGCAAAATAAATGAAACCACTGCTTGTAAACAGTGGATAACAGGCAGTCCAGGACTGTGATCTATGATCAAACACAAACAAATGAAGCAAACACTAAGATCACCATGGCTTTCTGTCAGGAGGCACATTTCAGACCAAAGAAAGGAAGGAGGGAGGGTCTCATGTAAAATAAGGCAGTCTCACTGAGTCGAGAAGACAGAGATTGGAGTTCAGGGAAGCTAAGGCAGCTAAAATATGTAGAACAGAGCTCCAGAGAAGAGAAAGCTATGCAGACAAAGAGCTTCAGCAATATGCACAAAGTCTTTACAAAATATTAAGATTTGTGCACGAACAGACTGAAATTCCAAAAAAAGGAAAATAAGAGTGATGAAAGAGCTGTGAGTTGAACAATTCCCATAATTCTCAAAGAGCTCACAATTCCCAACCAGCCAAAGTAGAACATCCTCACTGATCTTTTTCAGGGCATTCACTGAACCTCAGAAAATCCATATCTAGGGTTAAAATATCCCTAGAGTAGGTGATAAATGCACAGCTAAAAAAAATAATAATAAAAAATTTCATAAAGTAAAGTAAAACCATAAGTTAAAATAAAAAATAAAAATAAAAAATATCCCTAGAGTAGACTTTGGGGAGATGGCAGGGTGGAGAGGACAGAGAGAATGACCAGGACTGCAGTCCCCGAGGTGAGCAACTGAAGAGGGTCTCCAGGGTGTTTGGGGGAGGAGAGAAGAGAGGGGATCAGGACAGAGAGGGTAAGGTGGGTCGGGTCAGCCAAGATTCCCATCAGGGACTGATGGTGGACAGGGGAAGGTACAGATTGGAGGGAACTGACCGGTCTTCTGCTCCAGCATGCCCCACCTGCTGGCTGGGGAGGTCTCCCCAAGCGGCTGGAAGCATCTACCAGGAGACCATAGGTAGGCCTGGCTGACCACCATGAAGAGCCACGCCCCTGGGCTCTGGGAATGATCATCCACCCAGGTGACACAAATAACAGGCCCAATGGGCGTGGCATGTGGCAATGCCACTGGGCCTCAGGCACAGCAAGTTGGTTGAGCCCCTGGCTGCTCCTCAGTTTCCCTGTGCTCCATGCCAGAATCAGCTATTCTGCTGCAGGGGTCTGGGAGCAGCAACACCCTTAGTCCCCCTCTCCCCAAGTATCTCTCCCCTGGTAAACAACATCTTCAGGTAGCAGCTGCACTGGGAAGGGGTGGGCCTGAGGGCAGGAGGTGCCTCAGCAGCATTTTTAAATATTTCTTCTCTATATATTTCTATTAGTAGTATTTGTTATTTTTCATTTTTAATTACATATATTTACTGATTTTTAATTTAAACTTTTTATTTCTTTTTTATTATTCTCTTTTGTTTCATTTATTTACTTTTAAAAAAATCAATTTCTCTCCCTTCTGAGGGCACAAGCCTCAATTCATTCCCAATATATCATAGGGTGTTCCCTTCTGACTTCTGGGCCTACTGCTGGTAAGGTATGTTTTCTTGGTGATACTGCTGGTTTTCCTAATATTTTTATCATACTTTCATTTTATTTTTTTGGTGGTGGGGGTACATGGGCCAGGAATAGAGCTCAGTCTCCCATGAGGCAGGTAGGTATTCTGCAACCAGAGTACCAGAGCATCCCTGCTTAGCTTTTAATAGATCCTCAAGTAGAACTGTAGCCTCTACATGAGATCCAGTTCTTGGTTTGGTGGGGAATTACAGAAAAACCAAGTGCAAAAGGAAACTTTCAGTGGAAAGCCAAGATAATACAAAACTTTAGATGAGCGAAGGAAACCAACTTGCAAAATGGCCTTATTAAGATAATCAAATGCCACAAACACAACAAAAAATAAAAAAACATGTGAAGATGCAAGCAGTAACAGTGCAGCCAAATGACCAAATCAAAACTCTGGAGAAGGGCAGGCCAGGTGGCTCAGCAGGTAGAGTTCTCGCCTGCCATGTTGGAGAGCTGGATTCAGTTCCTGGTGCCTGCCCAAGTAAAAAAAAATTTTTTAATTAAAAAAAAAAACTTCAGAGAAGACACAGAATATGGAATAACTGCTCGAAGATATATATATCTATATATATAAAAGAAATAAAGAATTTATACAAGAGCATATACAAAAATTTATACAAGAATTTATACAAGAACATAAAGAACTCAAAAGATTAAGCAGAAAAATGGCAGATCTCACAGAGAGGAAAGATAGAGTAGACCAAATCAGAAATATGCTGGCAGAGCTGAAGAAGCACAAGGAAGAAAAAGTGAATGTGCCCCTTTGGGGAATGGTGAGAAGGGGGGAAAATTCAACCCCCCCTAGTTGAATTCTTGATATTTTCACAAGTCGTGTGGACAACCAAAGCTATAGGCTGAGTCCCCAGCCTTGGGGTTTGTTCATATGAAACTTAACCCCACAAAGGATAGGTCAAGCCTATTTAAATTAGGCCTAAGAGTCACCTGCAAGAGAGTCTCTTTTGTTGCTCAGATGTGGCCTCTCTCTCCAGCCAACACAACAAGCAAACTCACCACCCTCCCCCTGTCTATGTGGGACATGACTCCCAGGAGTGTGGACCTTCCTGGCAATGTAGGACAGAAATCCTAGAATGAGAGGAGACTCAGCATGAAGGAATTGAGAAAAACCCTAGAATGAGCTGAGACTCAGCATCAAGGGATTGAGAAAACCTTCTTGACCAAAAGGGGGAAGAGTGAAAGTGTCAATGGCTGAGAGATTCCAAGCAGAGTCGAGAGGCTATCCTGGAGGTTATTCTTATACATTAAGTAGATATCACCTTGTTATTCAAGATGTAATGGAGCGGCTGGAGGGAACTGCCTGAAAATGTAGAGCTGTGTTCCAGTAGCCATGTTTCTTGATGATGATTTTAATGATACAGCTTTCACACTGTGACTGTGTGATTGTGAAAACTTTGTGTCTGATGCTCCTTTTATCTATCTTGTCAACAGATGAGTAGAACATATGGAATAAAATTAGATAATAAGGGGAACAAATGTTAAAATAACATTTGCTTCTGTCCTAACTTCAGATACAATGTTTATATGTATCACAAAAGTTGGCAAAGAGAAGGCATATTCCATATTACTTAAAATTAAACAAGCTTGACTACATCTTATATCTCTACCATTTTGCTATTAAAATACTTTTAAGTTCAATCAAAATGTTATTGAATAAGACCAATGAAATGAATATATGGCATAATTTAAATCCCTAGAAAAAGACTCCAAGAAATATCTCAAATAATATCAGTTATTTAATATTATATATATTTCAAAATTAAGGTCTCTGGGGATGTTCTATAAATCATTAAAAGCCAGTCTTTTGGGATAAATTATGAGAACGGCTTTATGTTATGCTTTCGTTTGTACTACTTGGTGTTTTTAAACTACAGTAATTTTGTTAAAGTTACTATTCATTTCAATTTTGGAAATAAAAATGTAGCTGAGTGATGACCTCACCTGAAAAAATGATGGAGTGATGTATTTATTGGTTGATTCATGGATTCATTAATTTCACCAAAATGAATCTCCACAGATCTAGAAAACAATATCAGCTGATAGTGTCTTTTCTTTCAGCTTATGAATGTAGACATTATTTGTGGGAATCAATATTTATTTTAAAATATTGTGAAGTTTTGATGAATATGCAACTATGTGATGATATTAAGAATTACTGATTATATATGTAGACTGGAATGATATCTTATTGTTTTGTTTGTTGTTAATTTTTTTAATTAATAAAACAAATATTGTGAAGTTTAATAGGATGAAATGTGTTGAGTTTTCTGTGTTATGTAAAATATTATGTTTTATCATACAAGTTGGACATATTTCACAATGCAAATAATCTGAGATATAAAGATTGTTTTATGCATAAAAAAACAATGTGACAAATGAATTAGGTCTAATAGACATATATAGATCAGTATACCCCAAAACACCAGAATATACATTCTCCTAGTGTACATGGAACATTCTCCAGGACAGATCTTATACTGGGACACAAACTAAGTCTATAAATATCTTTGAATATTGATAAGATTGAAATTATCCAAAGCACTTTCTCTGACCACAACGGAATGAAGCTGGGAAATTAATAATCACCAAAAAAACAGAGCTTTCACAAATAAATGGAGATTAAACAACACTGTTAAATAATCGGTGCCAAAAGAGAAATTCCTAGAGAAATCAGTAAATACTGGATGATAGTGAGAAATCAAAACTTATGGGATGAGGCAAAGGCAGTGCTGCAAGGGAAATTTATTACCCTAAATGCCTATATTAAACACACACACACACACACACACACACACACACACACACACACAAACAAGAACAAGCAAAACTTGAGGATTTAACTGCTTCACCTGGAGAATTTAGAGAAACAACATCAAATTGACCCAAAGCAAAAGAAGAGAAATAACAAAGATTAAAGCAGAAATACACAAACTGGAAAAGAATAAAACAATAGAAAGAATTAACAAAACCAAAGGTTGGTTCTTTGAGAAAATCAATAATATTGACGGACTCCTAGCTAGGCTGGCAAAGAAAAAAAGAAAAAGGATGCAAATAAACAAAATCAGAAATGAAAGGGGCCTCATTACCATGGATCCTGAACAAATTTTAAAAATTAAGAGAATACTAGAACAACTATATGCCTACAAATTAGACAACTAAAATGAAATGGACAAACTCCTAAAAACAGAGGAACCAGTAACAGGAATTTAAAGAATAAAAAGAGAGAGAGGGAAAACCTATAATATCTCTGAAAGAAATAGAAGATCTCAACAAACAAATTACAAGTACAGAGATACAATCAGTCATCAAAAATCTTTCCACAAGAAAAGTCCAGGACCAGATGGCTTCACAGGGTATTTTTATCAAACATTCCAAAATGAAGTAATACCAAACTCTTCCCAAAAAATGAGGAAAAAGAAACACAACCTAATTAATTTTATGAAGCTAGCCACTCTAATACCAAAACTGGATAAAGCTGCTATAAGAAAGGAAAACTACAGCCCAATGGCTTTAATGAACATAAATGAAAAAATCCTTAACAAAATACTAACATATAGAATCCAAAGATACATTAAAAGTATTAAACATCACAATCAAGTGGGGTTTATACCAGGAGTGCAAGGTGGTTTAACACATGAAAATCAATCAACGTAGTACAGTATATAAACAAATCAAAAGGGAAAAATCACATGATATTGATTGATGCTGAAAAAGCATTAGACAAAATTCTACACCCTTTTCTGATAAAAACAATTCAAAAGGTAGGAATTGAAAGAAAGTATTTAATATCATATAGGGCATATATGAAAAACCCATAGCCAGCATCATACGTAATGGAGAGAGGTCGAAAGTATTTCCAAGATTGGAACAAGACAAGGATGCCCACTGTCATCACTATTAGTCAACATTGTACTAGAAGTCCTAGCTGGAGCAATTAGAAAGGAGAAAGAAATAAAAAGCAGCCAAATAGGAAAGGAAGAATAAAACTTTCATTATTTACAGATGATATGATCCTATACTTAGAAAACCCTGAAAAATCTACAGCAAAGCTACATGAGCTAATAAATTCAGCAAAGTGGGCAGGATACAAGATTAATGCAGAAAAAAACTGTAATGTTTCAATACACAAGCAAAAAAAAAAAATCTATCTGAGGTGACAATTAAGGAAAAAATGCCATTCAAAATAGCAACCAAAAGAATCAGATATCTAGGAATAAGTCTAACCAGAGATGTCAAGGACTTGTACACAGAAAATTACAAAACAATGCTAAAAAATTTTAAATTACTTAAATAGATGGAAAGACATTTCACGCTAAAGATATTTCATGCTCACGGGTAGGAAGGTTGAGCATGTAGATCTACCCAAACTGATCTACAGACTCAATCCAATCCCGATAAAATCCCAACAATCTACTTTGAAGACTTGGAAAAGCTAGTTATCAAATTTATTTGGAAGGGAAAGAGACCCAAATAGCTAGAGATCTTCTATAAAAGAAGAGCAAAATGAGAGGACTATCACTTCCTGACTTTCAAGCTTACAATAAAGCTACAGTGGTCAAAACAGCATGGTACTGGCAGAAAGATAGAGTAAATATCACTGGAATCGAATTGAAAGTACAGAGATAGGCCACCAAATCTATAGACATCTGATCTTTGATAAGGCCCACAAATTCAATGAACTGGGACAGAATAGTCTCCTCAGTAAATGGGCATGGGAGAACTGGATATCAATAGCCAAATGCATGAAGGACGACCCCTATCTTATACACTATATAAAAAAATAATTCAAAGTGGATTAAAGACTTAAATATAAGAGCCAGTACCATAAAACTTTTAGAGGATAATACAGGGAAACATCTTCAAGATCTAGTAATAGGAGGTAGCTTCTTAAACTTTACACCTAAAGTACAAACAGCAAAAGGAAAAACAGACAAATGGGAACATCTTAAGATCAAGAACTTCTATGCCTTAAAGGAGTTTGTTAAAAAGATGAAGAGGCAGCCAACTCAATGGGAGAAAATATTTTGAAACCACATATCACATAAGGGCTTGATATTCTGGGTATGAAAAGAAAGTATACAGCTCAACAACAAAAGAACAAACAATCCAATTATAAAATGGGCAGAGGATATGAATAGATACTTTTATGAAGAGCAAATACAATTGGCTAAAAAGCTCATTTTCATCAGCTGTAAGGGAAATACAAACCAAGGCAACAATCACTTCATACCTACAAGAATAGCTGCTATTAAACAGAAAACTACAAATGCTGGAGAGGAGATGGATAAATTGCAACTCTTATTCACTGTTGTTGGCAATGTATAATGGTGTAGCTGCTGTGGAAGACAGTTTGGTGATTCCTCAGAAAACTAACTATTGAGCTGCCCTATGATCTGGCAACACCAATACTCAGTATATAACCAGAAGAGCTGAAAGCAATGATATGAACAGATATTTGCACACCGACGTTCACAGCAGTTCTATTCACAACTGCCAAAAGATGGAAACGATAATAATGCCCACCAACGGACAAGTGGATAAACAAAATGTGGTATACACATACAATGGAATATTATGTAGCAGTAAGATGCTATGAGATCCGAAAGCATATGACAATGTGGATAAACCTTGAGGACATAAGAATGAGTGAAGTAAGTCAGACACAAAGAGACAGATACTGCATGATCCTGCTATTATGACTCTGGTAAAGGTAATTTCAGAGGTTATACTGTAGAATATAGCAGACCTAGAGGTACACAAAAGCTAGAGATGGGGGAAAGGCTACCCAAAGAGTTTGAATCTAAATGCAAGGGAACAGATAAAAGTGACTGTAACTAACTAGAGGAATTCTAAGTAACATTACTGTATTAAATGTATAGTGCCATGTATCCCTCTGATGAAATCTACAGTTAGAAATACGGTCTCACATGAACTATTTCAAAGGTTTGATATTGGACAAAGAGTCAATGATTAAAGGGTAGGGGGGAAAACTAAAATGCATGCTATGGCCAATAGTTAACAGGAATAAATCAACACTACCACAGCACTACCGGGAGCAACTAAATGTGGGGGGGGGGGGGGGAGGTTAGGGGAACAAATGATTAAGGGTAGCTTTAATTTGAAAGTTGGTGATACTGTGTTTGTCAGCTCTTTCTCTCTACGGACCTGAAAATTGTCTAAAATTGGGAGTACTGCTGATTGTACAGCCAAGTGAGGACACTGTAAGACATGGTCTGTTTATTTTGGACATAAACTATGATGCCCAATAGATGGACGGAGCCAAAGGGTATAATGCTGAGAAGCAGAATGGCGAACATTTATATGATGGAACATAGTGTAGCTACAAAAAAAAAAAGGTTGAGAGGCATGCAACAAACTGAATAAACCTTGGAGACAATGTGCTATGCAAAATAAGCCAAAAACAAAAGAACAGATATACTAAAGTCTCTCTCAGAAAATACTTATAAGAAAATTAGAACCTAGATGGTAAGCCCTTATAGTAGTCACAATTAGTCTGAATTGTAAGTGTATTCCTGGATGCTGAGACGCTGAGTTATATGTATATCAGCTGGTATTTCCCTGGGACTCTGAGTAACTAACTATGTGACACATGGGAACCAGAGATGGAACACTGTAGTCCTGTAGCATAGCATAGCTATATATACTAACAATTAAGCTAACTGAAGGGGAAATCAGGCTTCAATTAGTTAAAAATGAAGCCAAGCTGGCTGGGCCTAAGGTAAATCAGAATACGAGGTCAAAGATGATAGTGTATGTACTCCAGACTTCCACCTACTGTATATGACCAAAGACAGAGAGGTTTATTATGTCTAGAACCTAGATTTTTTGTAACACATAATCTAAATCAGCCTGTCTGGATAGCTCACTTGAATGACCCAGACTCCTATGGTCCAGAGCGGGAACAAGCGCTCATAGTTCTGTGTAGTTTGGTGTACTGCTGGAAAACATCTCAGAGTTGGGCTGATAACTGGGAGGTGTTGATGGAGTCCCTTGAGGGTCAAAGGAAAGTTCAATAGTTCCATATAATATTCCCATCTTGGAAGACCCAAGTACCCAGGTACTCTCTCAACCATTGGGAACTCTGAAGAAAATAGGCCAGGCCCTTGATTTTGAGGCTTGCTCTTTAAAAAAACTTGTTTCTGTGGGGGAGAAGCTAAAACTGCCCATAGTGAGGCCTACAAGCTGCTTCCAGGATACCTCTTTATTGCTCAGATGTGGCTTCTCTATCTCTCTAGGCCTAACTCTGCAAGGAAAGTTATTATGTTACCCCTTGCATGGACATAAAGATTCAGGGGTGCAGGTCTCCTTGGCTGCAAAGGGCATGGCTCACAGGGATAAGTCTGGCACCGTGAGATCACCAACACATTTCAAACCAAGGTGGGGAAAAGATGTAATAAAAAAAGACATCAGTGGCTAAAAGAGATCAAATAGAGCTGAGAGGCTATTCTGAAGAGTACTCTTATGCAAGTTTCAGTTAGATAGTGTTGATTGCCATGGTTTGGTAAACCCCAACCAGCATCACTCCTGTCAACTCTTGAGAATACCTAGGGCTTGAACCAAGACTCTATAAAGTTTCATGCACTAAGTTTGCTTTCCTGGAAGCTATAATTCCTGCAAGGCTCCCAGGTCAGATAAATCCTGAAATCCAGAGGAACCAGTCTCGGCAAAATTATCAATTAATTACATCCCCGTCTTTTAGTGTCGACACCCCTTCTCAGCATGAAAAAGTCAGAACTGGCATTGCCCAAATATCCCCATAGTTTGCGAGAAGGATCAGAGAAGGAGGAGGTATAACAGAAAGAATAAGGTTTGGTAAATGAATATAACTGCTGAATCACTATGTTAATATTCCTTCTGGCTTCCAGTGCTTAGGAGCAGCTTGAAGGAAAAATCTGAGATGTTAGAATAGTAGCGCATGACAAACTCTGGAATCTGTTCTGTAACTACTTGTTGAAGTGTGCTTTGAAAATTATTGTCTTTTTCTTTTTTTGCTTTGTATATATGTTATATTTTACAATAAAAATGTTAAAAAATAAAAAATAAAAAAGGTGAAAATAAGGATATATACATATATCCCTAGAGTAAAGGTTTAACCCTAGTATTTTGGTTTGCTAAAGCTAACAAAATGCAATATACCAGGACTGGATTGTTTTTTACAATGGAGATTTACTAATTTACAATCCATAATTCTTAGGCCATGAAATTTTCCAACTCAAAGCATCAACAGAATGATACTTGGACTCTGAAGGCAGGCTGCCAGCATCTGGGAAACATCTGTCACATAGGAAGGCACATGGTTGGTTTCTGCTGATCCTTCTCTCTTGGGTTTCACTGCTTTCAGCTTCTGGCTTCAGAGACTTCCTCTCAGCTTCTCTTATGTGTCCTCTCTTAGCTTCTCTGGGGCTTTTATCTTTTAGTTTCTCTCAATTTCATCTCTTCGCTTCTATATGTACTTTGTCCTCTTAGAAAGGACTCAGTCAGAGGATTAAGGCCCATGTTGAATAAGGTAGGTTATATTTCAATCAAAATAACCTAATCAAAAGGTCCCTCACAATAGGTATGTACCCACAAGAATGGATTAAAAGAATGTGGCCTTTTCCCAGGTACTTTACAGCTTCAAACCATCGCACCTAGATGTACCCTAACAAAGCTAAAAAATAGGACTTAAGCTTTTCGGCCAGAACTGCCATCTTGCAATAATTCATTAAAATGATGAACACAAAAGGAAAGAGGAGAGGTACCCATTATATATCTTCTGGACCTTTCAGAAAACATGGAATTGTTCCTCTGGCCACATACATGCGAATCTACAAGAAAGGCAATGCTGTAGACATGAAGGGAATGGGCACTGCTCAAAAAGGAGGGCACCACAAATGTTTCCACAGCAAACCTGGAAGGGTCTACGTATTAGCTAGGGTTCTCTAGAGAAACAGAATCAGCAGGAGATAATCTGTAAACTTAAAATTTATAAGTGTCTTACTCATGTAACCATGGGGATGTAGAGTCCAAGGTTGTAGGGCAGGCCATGAGCTGGCAGCTCCAATGAAGGTCCTCAACGAACTCTCAGGAGAGGCTGGCTGGGCAACTGTGGGGATGTAAGAGTCTAAGATCCCGTAGGGCAGGCCACAGGCTGGCAGCTCCAATGAAAGTCCTCAATGAACTCTCAGGAGAGGCTGGCTGGGCAACTGTGAGGATGTAAGAGTCCAAGATCTGTAGGGCAGGCTACAAGCTGGTAGCTCCAATGAAGGTCCTAAACAAACTTTCAAGAGAGGATAGCTGGCTGAAATAGGAAGAGCGACTGTCTCTTCCGAGTCCTCCTTAAAAGCCGTCCGGTGATTAGATTAAACATTACTTTTATTGCAGAAAACACTTGCCTTATTGGTAAGTATGGCGGCTGTGGTGCTGCCGATGTGGTCATAATTTAAGTCCATGAAATGTCCTCACAGCAACAGATAGGCCAGAGCTTGCCCAATGAGACAACCGGGCACCACCACCTGGCCAAGCTGACTCATGAACCTGACCATGACAGTCTATAATGTCACCCAGCATGCTGTTGGTATTGTTGTAAACAAACAAGTCAAGGGCAAGATTCTTGCCAAGAGAATTAATGTGCATATTAAGCACTCTAAGAGCTGAGATAGCTTTCTGAAGAATATGATGGAAAATGATAAGGAAAAAAAGGATGCCAAAAAGAAAGGTACCTGGGTTCAACTGAACAACCAGGCTACTCTGCCCAGAGAAGCTCACTTTGTGGAAACTAATGGAAAGGAGTCTGAGTGTTCTAGTTTGCTAGCTGCCGGAATGCAATATACCAGAAACAGAATGGCTTTTAGAAATGGGAATTTAATAAGTTTCTAGTTTAAAGTTCTAAGGCCAAGAAAATGTTCTAATTCCCAGTCTATAGAAACGTCCAATCAAAGGAATCTGGGGAAAGATACCTGGGTTCAAGAAGGCCGATGAAGTTCCAGGTTTCTCTCTCATCCGAGAAGGCACATGGTAAACACCGTCACGGTTTCCTCTCTCATCTGGAAGGAGAACATGGCGAACATGGCATCATCTGCCAGCTTCTTCTGGCTTTCTGTCTCATGAAGATCCCAGGAGGCATTTTCCTTCTTCATCTCCAAAGGTCACTGGCTTGTGGGCTCTCTGCTTCTCGTGGCTATGTCATTCTTCTCCACTCTCTCTGAATTGCTTTCATTCTCCAAAATGTTTCCTCTTCTATAGGACTCCAGAAACTTAACAAGATCCACCCAAATGGGTGAAGACATGTCATCACCTAATCCAGCTTAACAAACACTCTTGATTAAATCACATCTCCAGGGAGATGATCTGATAACAGTTTCAAACATACAGTATTGAACAGGGATTATCCTGCCTTTATGAAATGGGATTTAGATTAAAACATGGCTTTTCTAGGGTCCATACATCCTTTCAAACCAGCACACTGAGCTTCTGAAGCCTATTCCCTATGAATTCATAGCATAAGAGATGAAAAAATGAAATACTTACGGATTGTAAAAAAAGAAAAAACAGGACTTAAGAGAATCAAACTGAAACACAAGTAGCTTAACTGTCCACTGAAACAAAGACCAACACTCTTTAAGGTAAGACCACAAAATCCAGACTCTCAACTGCATAATTTATAACATTCAACATCCAGCAGAAATTGCAATATATACCAAGAAGCAGGAAAATGTGACACATAAGAAAAGAAAATCAGATAATATAATTAGAAGACAAGGGTGTTAAAACAAGTGTTATAACTATATTCAATTACCCAAAAGAAAACAGGACATACTGAGGAGAGAAATGAACAATCGAAAGAGAAAACAGAACATCTAGAGATGAAATACAAAGTATCTAAAATAAAAACTTCGCTGAATGGGAATAAGAACAAAACATACATAAGAAACGATAAATGCAACAGAAGGCATAGTAATAGAAGCTAGCCAAAATGAAGGAGACCAAAAAAAGAGAGATAACATCAGGTGGTCACGTGGTATAATAAACATGTAACGGGAGACCCAGAAAAAACATTTGAAGAAATAATGGCCAAAATGTTCCAAGTTTGATGAAAACTACAAACCCACAGACCCACGAAGCTCAACAAACCCCAAGAAGAAAAGCGCACTAAGGGACTTAGTAATCAAACTGCTGAAAGCTCATTCATGTAGTAAGGAGGTCACCTAAAGAGAGGTCTAGACTTTATTGTGGCTCTAAGGCAGGGGAGAGGGTAAATTCAACATTTGAAATTTCCCAAGTAATTGCAATATCTTTGTTATTCGTTTCCCAACCACACTGGATTCCCTGACCACATTTGACAATTTATGCTAAGAAGATGACTGAAGATGGGGCTGACTGACTACACCAGAAAGATCATGTGATGAGACAGTTAGGACTTTGAGTCACTTGATACCAGCCCAAATTCCAGAGAGGTGGAGGTAGGTGCTAGAGATGAGCACAACTGGGAAGCTATGATTTCATCAATCATGCCTACAAAGTGAACTTTCAATAAAAACTCTAGGCATAAGGAAGTACAGGTGAGCCTCCCTGGTGGTAATACTCTACACACTGTCAAGTATCAATGTGCCATGAGCATAACACATCTCTGAGAACAACAGAAGCTTTACATTTGGGACCCTTCCAAACCTTACCTAAAGCGTCTCTTTTGGCTGGTTTTGATTTGTATCCTTTTTTGCTATAATAAAACTGAAATTGTGAGAATAGCAATTTCCCAAGTTCTATGAGTCATTCTAGCAAATTATCAAACCTTAGGGAATAATGGGAACTCCTGAATTTTCAGCTGTTATCTGAAGTAAAGGCAAGCTTGTGGATGACTGCACCCTTGAACTATGATGTCTGGCCCAACTCTGGATAGTCAGGAGATTAACAAAGATTAGTGACTGTAGATTTCTGATCAGAAACTATGTAAGCCAGAACACAATGGAATGGTATCTTCAAAATGCTGGTGGGAAAAAAGATCTGTCAACCTAGAAGTCCATAACCAGCAACAATATATTTTGAAAATGAACACAAAATAAAGATATTTTCAGGAGAAAAAAGCTGGGAAAATTTGTCAACAGTATACCTATACTAAGAGATAGGTTAAAAGAAACTCTTCAAGCAGAAGGAAAATAATACCCAGATGGAAATTTGGAAATACACAAAATAAAAGGAACAAAAATGGTAAATACATTGGTAAATACAAAAGATATTTTAAATACATTTTTAAAAAAGATAATTGACTATTTAAACAAACAAAAAAATGTACGATGGGGCTTATGACAGATGTAGCAGTAAAAATCTATGACATAAATAGTATAATGGATGAAAGAAGGGAAATGAAAGCATACTGTTGTTAGGTTTTTACATTATTTGTGAATTGGTATGATATAATTTAAAAGTAGACTGCTATAAAATAAAGCTGCATATTATAAATCTTAATCACTAATAAATAAACAAAAAAGCTCTGTACAGGTACAGCTAATCCAAAAGTGGAGATAAAATGAAATTCTCAAAAATAACTCAACTAATCTAAGAGAATAAGAAAAGAGAAAAATGGAACAAAGAACAGATGGAACAAAATGAAAAAAAATTGCAAAATGGTAGACTTAAACCCAACCATATCCATATTTATGTCCATATGTAAATGAATTGTGTCAATTACAAAGCAGAGATTGTCACACCTGAGGGGTGGCAAGAACTAATTGCACACTGTTTTTAACAAACCCACTTTAAACAAAAAGACACACATAGCTTAAAAGACAAAGGATGGAAAAGAATAGACCACACAAACACTAAGCATAAGAAAGCTGAAGTGACAATATTAATACCATACAAAGTAAAACTTCAGAATAACAGATATTACAAATAATAAAGAGGGGCATTTCAAAAAAATAAAGGGTCAATTTATCAAGAAAACATAAATATTTTGAATAACTTTTCAATCAATAATAGAGCTTCAAAATATTTAAAGCAAAATCAGACAGAACTGAAAAGATAGACAAACCCAAATTACAGCTGAAGACTTCAAACTTCTCTCCCTTTAATGAAGGAGTCAAAGGATATAGAACAGTATAATTCACATTATTTTCACATGCACAAGGAAAATTCACCAAGACAGACATAAAACACACTTCAAATATAAAATGCTTGAAATCATACAGAGTATGTTTTCTGACCATAATGGAATTAAACTAGAAATCATAAGCAGGAAAAAAATCCAAAATGTTCAGATATTAAGTAACAAACTTCCAAGTAACTCATGAGTCAAACAAGAAATCCAAGAGAAATTAGAAAATATTCTGAACAGAATTAAAATGAAAGTGGAATACAACTAAAGGAGGACCTACAGGAAAATTTACAGTTTTAAATACTGACTTTAGGAAATAAAAGTCCAAAATCAATTTTCTCAATATCTACTTTAAGAAACTAGAAAAAGAAGAGCAAATAAAACCCAAAGTAAATAGAAGAAAAGCAAAAAAAGAAATAGGAAATAATAAGTAATGGGAAAAAATAATAGTTGGCTTTGTTTTTTTACTTTAAAAAATATATTTTTATTGAGCTATCTTCATGCACATACAGCCCATCCAAAGTATACAATCACTGGCTCACAATATCATCAAATAGTTGTGTATTCATCACTATGATCATTTTTTTTATTGAACATAACACTATACAAACACAAACATTCTTACCATATGATCATTCCATTCTTGATATATAACCAATAAACTCCCAATATCACAGTTGTATATTCATCATTATTTCTTAAAACATTTCTATCAATTTAAAATAAGAAATAAAGAGAAAACAGAAAAAAAACTCATGCATACCACCCCCCTTACCCCTCCCTTTCATTGATCACTAGCATTTCAATCTACTAAATTTAATTTAACATTTGTTCCCCATATTATTTATTTATTTTGAATCCATATGTTTTATTTGTCTCTCCATAAAGTAAATAAAAGGAGCATCAGACAAGGTTTTCACAATCACTTGGAGAGGGTGAATTTTCCCCCTTTCTAACCATTCCCCCAAGGGGACTTCGCAAATACTTTTTTTATTCACTGTTCAGATCCTTCTGGGATTTATCGAGGCATCACTCTGGACAAACCTACAAAATCTCATGCCCGACCCAAGGTTCCATGTACTTATGGTGTTCAATTAAGCTGTCCACATAAGTTATAATAGGAAATGCACTAGTCAAAATATAAACTTTGTACCAAATAAACATTTTTTGCTTTAGTCTCACACATAAGTTAAAGTTTTAAAATATCAATTACCATCTGTTTTCAACATCCTGCATGATTGACATTCTTTTATTCTTCCTCATGCAAAACATTTTTAAATTTGTACATTTAGTCACTATCATTATACACTCTAGGCATTCCTAGATAATACCATCTCAGTCTTTATCGTCTATCTTTCCTTCTGATTTCATTTGTGCCCCCAGCCCTCCAACCTCTATCATTTTCACATTCAGCTTCATTGAGTGTTCTAACATTATACAAGAATGTTTTTACTTACCTACTTAATTTCCTTAATAAATTTAATAGATATAAGACTATTAAACTTTTCTTCTTGAATTAGTTTTGGTACATTGTATGTTTCAAAGAATTTCTCCATGTCATTTTAGTTGCTGAACTGAATAGTTTAAAATTGTTCATAATATTCCCTTATTATTTAAAAATGTCTGTAGGGTCAATAGTGATTTTCCCGTTTTCATTCCTGATACTGGAAATTAATGTCCTCTCTTTTTATCTCGATCAACTTAGTTAGAGGTTGTCATGGTTAGGGACAGGTGTCAACTTGGCCAAGTTGTGGTACCTGTTCATCTGATTGGGCAAGCGCTGGCCTCTCTGTTGCAATGAGGACATTTCATAGGATTAGGTCATGATCACGTCAGCCACATCCACAGCTGATTCCATTTGTAATCAGCCAAAGGGGAGTGTCTTCTGCAATTAGTGATGCTAAATCCAATCATGGGAAGCCTTTTAAGGAGGACTCAGAGGAGACAGGTTGCATTCCTGCTTTGGCTGGTGAGCCTCTCCTGTGGAGTTCATCCAGGCCATCCATTGGAGTCATCGGCTTCGCAGCCTGCCCTGTGGATTTTAGACTCTGCATCCCTACAGTCACGTGAGACACTTTCATAAATTTTATATTTGCAAGTGTTCCCTGTTGATTCTGTTTCTCTAGAGAACCCTAACTAATACAGAGGTTATCAGTTTTATCTTTTATCGGTTTATCTTTTTAAAAAGCCAGCTAGTAAAGCCCCCTTGGAGGAATGGTGAGAAAGGGGGAAAACTCAACCGCCCCAAGTGGAGAATTCTTGATATTCTCACAAGCAACGTGGACAACAAAAGCAATAAGCTGAGCCTTCAATCTGGGGGGTTGTTCATATGAAACTTAACCTCGCAAAGGATAGGCTAAGCCTACTTAAAATTAGGCCTGAGTCACCCCCAGAGAACCTCTTTTGTTGCTCCGATGTGGCCTCTCTCTCTCAGCCAACACAACAAGCAAACTTACTGCCCTCCCCCTCTACGTGGGACGTGACTCCCAGGGGTATGGACCTTCCTGGCAACATGGGACAGAAATCCTTGAATGAGCTGGGACTCAGCACCAAGGGACTAAGAAAACCTTCTCAATAAAAGGGGGAAGAGCGAAAAGAGACAAAATAAAGTGTCAATGGCTGAGAGATTCCAAACAGAGTCAAGAAATTACCCTGGAGGTTATTCTTTTTTTTTTTTTTTTTTTTTTTTTTTTTTTAATTTTTAAAATTAATTTTATTAATTTTTAAATTAAAAAATAAAACAACAAATGCAAACATTCTTAACTTTTGATCATTCCGTTCTACATACATAATCAGTATACATGCAAATTTTGGTCTCAAAGTCTGTTTCCTGGAGAACTTATTACACTTGGTTCTGGGAGTGATCCCCTTAAGAAACAGATGCCAAAATGAAAGTTTGGAGTTGAATCATGGGCTGGCACTGGGGAGTCTATTACTGGTGTTAAGGTGGAGTTTTGATAGTCCCTGACATGCTGTAGCATTTTATTGTTAAAATTTCACTGGTGGTAAACTGGGATGGAATATTGGTAGAACCAAAAGTGCTGGTTGGTGCATTTGAGATATGGGAGGGAGAAGAGTGGGGGATGATGGTTAGTAATTACATACATCATGGAATCAGATGACCATTTTTGAATTCCGTTGATGCACTTTACAAATAAAATATTTGATTATGCAAAGAAAAAATATCAAACGTATAAGAGAAGAAGAAAACGTCTAATTAGGGAAAATGAGTGGATTAAAACAAAAGAGAATGAAACTACTTTAACTCATAGCACCATATGATTCTATTAAATGTCTAAATTTTGAGAGATCTCTGGTCTTCTAATTTAACTTTCTGGAGGTTATTCTTATGCATTAAAGTGATATCACCTTTTTAATTAAGGTGTAACAGAGAGGCTGGAGGGAAGTACCTGAAAATGTAGAGCTGTGTTCCAGTAGCCATGTTTCTTGAAGATGATTGTATAATGATATAGCTTTCGCAATGTGACTGTGTGATTGTGAAAACCTTGTGTCTGATGCTCCTTTTATCTACCTTATCAACAGACAAGTAAAACATATGGATTCAAAATAAATAAATAATAGGGGAAGCAAGTGTCAAATTTAGTAGATTGAAATGCTAGTGATCGGGCGGGCCGCGGTGGCTCAGCGGGCAAGAGTGCTTGCCTGCCGTGCCGGAGGACCCCGGTTCGATTCCCGGCCCCAGCCCATGTAAAAAACAAACAAACAAACAAAATATAATAAAACAAGAAAATGTTTAAAAATGTTTCCCTTTCTTCCTCCCTTCCTTCCTTCTCTGTCTTTCCTTCCTTTCCTCCCTCTTAAAAAAAAAAAAAAAAAAAAAAAAAAAAAAAAAGAAATGCTAGTGATCAATGAATGGGAGGGGAAAGGGGTGTGGTATGTATGAATTTTCTTTTCTGTTTTCTTAATATTTCTTTTTTTGAATTGATTAAAATGTTCTAAGAAACGATCATGATGATGAACACACAACTATGTGATGAAAAAAAAGAAAAAAAATTCTTGTAAAGAAAAGTCTAGGCCACATGGCTTCGGTGGAAAATTTTATCAAACATTTAAGGAAGAAATAATGTCACTCATACACAAACACTTACAGAAAACAGGAAAAAAACTAAGACCTTCCAACTGATTCTATGAAGCCAGTATTACCCTAATACCAAAACTGGACAAAGATTTCACACACAAAACAGAAAACTATAGACCAATATCCCTCATGAACATATATGCCAAATTCCTTAACAAAATCTAGCAATATATAAACAGGATAATACATCATGCCGAAGAGGAAATTACGTAATGAATGGTTTAACATTTGAAAAGCCAATCAACATAAATTACCACATTAACAGAATAAAGAAAAACCATGACCTTCTCAAAAGATATCAAAAATTATCTGACAAAATTCCAATGTACCTGATTAAAAAAAAAAAAAACCCTAAGCAAACTAGAAATAAAAGTTGAATGTCCTTAACTTGATAAAAGACACTTATGAAAAGTCCATAGGTAATAGCATACTTATATCTAAAATACCACATACGTCCCCTTAAGATCACGGACAAAAAGTCCACTCTCATTACTCCTTTTAACATTGTACTAGAAATCCTAGATAATGTAATAAGACTAGAAAACATAAAGGGCATACAGATTGGAAAGCAAGAAGTAAAACTGGCTTTATTCACAGAAGATAAATCATCTGCAGAGAAATCATAAATAATCTATAAAAAAGCTACTAGAACTAATAAGTGAGTTTAATAAGGTTGCAGGATATAAAGCAAATAAATAAAAATATATTTTATTTATATATACTATCATCAGACTATTAAAAATAAATCCATAAAAAGCATGCAAAAATAAACATACACTTAGAGATAAATTTAACAAAATATGTACATGACCTACATATCTAAAACTACAAAATACTGAGAGAAATCAAAGGAGATATAAACAAATGGAGATCAACACCACGTTAATGAATTAGATGATCAATACTGTTAAGATGTCATTCTCCATCAAACTAATCTACAGATACCACGCAATCATAATAAAAATCACTGCAAGCTTTTTTGTAAGAATTGAAAAACTGGTTGCAAAATTTATATGGAGTTACAAGGGACCAAAGGATATAGCACAGCCAAAAAATTTTTTAAAAAGAATAAAATCAGAAGACTTTATGTTATATGATTTCAAGATTTACTATAAAACTAAGCAATCAAGACAGTAAATTACTGGCATTAGGATATACAGATCAATGGAACAGAACAGAGTCCAGAAACTGACCTACATAAATAGGATCATTTGATTTTTTGCAAAGGTGGCAAGATAATTCAATGGGAAGGGGATAATCTTTTCAACAAACAAGACTGGTACAAATGGATAGCCATATCGGAAAAAAATGAAATTTAGCCTTTAAGAATAAGCACATGAAAAGATGTTCAATATTAATAAGTCATCATCACAGAAATGCAAATTAAAACCACAATGAAATTCTTCTACATTCCATTACAGTAGCTAAAATTTAAAATACCAAGTGTTGGTGTGAATGTAGAGCAACTGGAACTCTAATACATGGCTGGTGAGAATGAAAATAGTACAATCACTGTGCAATTTCTTAAGCAGTTTCTTATAAAGCTAAATATACACTTACCATATAGTCCAGCAATTCTCTCATTGGTATTTATCAAGAGAAAAGAAAACACATGACCTGCAAACAACTACCTATTAGTCCCATGGAGTCCTCTTGGCATTTATGCCCTTGTGTGGTCCCCTGCCCTTCAGTGTGGGTGGGACCTGTGACTTGTTTCTGGCCAACAGAACACAGCAAGGAAGACAGGATGTATGTAATTTCATGTATGTGATTATATTATATAAAATTATAAAGTCTGTTTGGAGGATGCAAGTGGCTGTTGAGATGACCCACATGGCAAGACACAGAAGGCACCTCTGGCTCAGCAAGAAACTGGGGCCTCTGTCTGACAGCCCATAAGGAACTAAACGCTGCCAACCACCAAATGAGGCAGGAGCAGATCTTTCCACTCAACCCTCAGGTGAGACCATAGCCCTGGCAGACATCTTGACCACAGAATTGTGAGACCCAATTAAGCCACACCCTGATGCCTGGCCCACAGAAACTGTAAGACAATAAGTGAGCATTGTTTTAAGCTGCTAAACTTGTAGTAATATTTTTATGCACCAAAAGATAAGTAATACAATCTGAATGTCCATCAACTGGTAAGTGAATCAACAAATTGCAGTCTATCCATATAATAGAATACTACTCAATAATAAAAAGGAATGAATTACTGATATACACAACAGTCACAGATGAATTTCACAAACATTATATTCTAAGCAAAAGAAGTCAGATCCAAAAGAGTACGTTTATTACGAAGCCATTCATATGAAATTCTAGGAAAGACAAACAGAATCTATAGCAATAGAAAGCAGTTCAGATTTCCTGGAGTAAATGGTGGGGATTCACTGGCAAGGAGCATAAAGGAATATTTAGGATGTTAAAATTGTTCTGTTATCTTGATTGTGGCAGTGGTTACACAGACATGTACATTTGTCAGAACTCATCAAACTGACGATAATACACCTACTGGAATTTCACAGTGAAGTTTTTGGCAACTAGGACTTTATCACTTGATAAGGTATTCAATCTAAAGTATTAAAAATATTTGCCAAGTTGCAAAGACAGTGACAAGCTTAGAAAAAGCTACCTTTACAATAGAGAAATAGGATGAACACTATCTTAACCAAGCAATCAAATTTGCTATCCTCAATAATGGGACAAGCTGCCATTGCATGTTTCTGATATTCAATGAGAGGAATATAATGCCACCTGTAAGGTATTAGCACAAAAATGTTTAACCTGGATCTAAACATAAGGGGATAAATCAGACAAATCTAGTCAGTAGGATGCTGTACAAAACAACTGTACCTAGACTCTCCAAACATGTCAATATTGTGTAAAACAAAAAAGGCAGATGAATTTTTGTATGTGGTCCAATTACATAACACTGTAATAGCCGTGTGGTACTAAAAAACAAATGCATACATAATGTTCACAAAAAGACATGCACAAGTGTTTTCACAGGAACACTATTAATAATCACCCAAAACATGAACCCTAAATGTCCATTAAGAGTAGAATGGATTAACAGTTAAATATGTTCAGACAATGTGGTAGCAGTAATATATGAACTATTGCCATTCATAATATAATGAAGTGCATAAATATGATATTGAGTGAACTTTATGATTCCATTTATATAGAGTTTTTAAATGAAAAAATTAATCCATAGCATTATGTATAAGGCACAGGAGCCACCTTTCAGGGGCTGGGATAGTAAATGGGAAGTGGGGGCTACTGAGGTTCTGATAATGTTGTTTCTTGATCTAGAAACTGGTTACATAAGTGTGTGTATTTTGTGAAAATTCATCATGCTGTACCCTTGTGATGTGTGACCTTTCTGGATATATATTAAACCTCAGTGAAAGAGTTTTTAAAAAGGCTAGGACAAACTCTGCAAGGGAAATCATTGCCTTCCCCTCTACATGGGACATGACATCCAGGAGTGAAAGTCTCCCTGGTGACGTGGGAGATGACTCACAGGGTTGAATCAGGCCATGGCACCATAGGATCAAGGATGAACATTCCATCCTGACCAAAATGGGGAAAAGAAGTGTAACTAATAAAGTGTCAGTGGCAGAGAGAGTTCAAATAGAGTCAAGAGGCTACTCTGCAGGTTACGCTTAGGCAAGCTTCAGTTAAATCTTGCTACCTATCATAACCGGCCAACCCCCAACCAGGGGTACCAATTTTTAAGAATACCTAGGGCAACAAATAAAATTCCACAAGAGTTCCATGCACTACGAGTAACTTTCCAAAAAACCTACAACCTCCAGATGGGTCCCTAGACCAGATAAGTCCTGAAACCTAGAGGGCCCAGTCTCTCCAGAACATCAGATAGTTTCATCTCCCTACCCCATATTAGTGACAGAGCCTTCTAACATGAAAAAGTTAGAATTGCCACAGATCAAACATCCCTAAAGAGAGGGATAGAAAGATCAAAGGTGATGGTGGAGTTATACAGAGAAGATAGGATTTAACAAATGAATATGATTGCTGAATCATTAAACTGATATCTCTTTTAGTCTCCAGTATCTTAGAACAGCTAGAAGTAAAAACCTAAAATTGTGAAATTGTAACCCATACCAAACTTTGAAATATGTTCTACAACTAGTTGTGGTGCTGTGCTTTGAAATTTATTGCTTTGTATATATGTTATTTTTCACAAAAAAGAAGGAAAAAAAGTCAATTATGATGATAAAAAATATATTTAAGCCTTCTAGCCTCCTAAATTCTGGAGCACCTAGAAAGAAAACTCAGAGAATCATATGGTAGCCCACAACAAACTCTGGGATCTATTCTGTAACCACTTTTTGAAGAATGCTTTGAAAACTATTGCTTTTTTCATTTCTTTGCTTAGTATATATGTTATACTATACAACAAAAAAGTTTAAAAAAAAGGCTAGGACCCCATTCTAGAGTAAAGGAGACTAAAGAGACAAAGCAACACAATCCTGTTTTTTGATGAGATCATGATGATTTTAACTGAGAAAATGAATGAATGTAAATGGTAAACTTGATACTAGTGAATCTACTAAATTTCCTGTGCAATAATGGTATGTGGGGGTAAGTAAGAAAATAAGATATAAGGTAAAGTAATCTGGGATAAAATAATATGATGTCTGGTACTCAGTTATCAAATACTTCAAAAGAAAAAGCTATTAAAGAGATTGATATCAAGCAAACCTGGCAAAATGTGAACAAACAGTGTTTCATGATGAAGGTTTCATGAAAGTTTTATAGGAGTTTTCTCCACTCTTCTTTCAACTTTCCTGTAAGTTTCTGTAGGGGGAAATATCTTGTTTGAACTATTACTATTTCAAGAGGTCAAAAGAATTTCAAAGCAACATGTATTCGGTTCCCGGACCATACACCTAAAAAAGAGCCTATATGTAGAAACCTGAGGAAGAAAACTGACATTTACTGAGCACTTATTATGTCCCAGGTACTCTTCATATCTGTGGTTTGTCAACCCCCATAGCAACCCTCTACAGTAACTGTTATTACTCCCATTTTATAGAGGAGAAAATCGATGCTCAGAAAGTAATTACAAGTTCCACAGCTAGTGAGTGTTAGAGTTCAAACCAAAGTCTGTTTGAATGCAAGGCCAGTGCTTGTGCTCTCCTCCTTATCCGCGTCTGTTTTCTCAATCCAAAACTTACTATATCCAGTGAATCGAAAAAGATTTGAAATCTATATGTTCAGTAGATTCGATCACATTGATTGCAGATTCAAGCATATTCTCTGCTCTTCTCTGAAGATGTTCACCCTTAATCTTTTGAAACCAGAGACTGATGCCACAAGGCTAACTATCAAATTTTCTATAAGAGAAAGAATACTCACTCCCCCAGTCCTATAGGCCTAACCTTGTGTATATACAAACCAGGTTTGGTTGCTGAATTACCAAATAGTTCTTTCAATCATACTCTAGCAGAAAAACGGTACACCAGATAGATTAGGACTTAAAACGAAATGACAAGCAACTAAAGAGAGTTGATTCACTTAAACGTGCGCATTTGAACCTTATTGTTAGACATCGATAGAATTCAGCCTGGAGAGTTCAGGTTTTTCCACAGGCTGCCTACATATTCTGAGGTAATCCCATCTCCACCAGCTTTAGAAAGGACCGTAAAGGGAACCAGAGCTGAAAACCAAACAAGTGCTGGCCAAGCCCCCTTAAAGGTATTTAGATCCTTTTTCACATGGACAGAGAGGTCAAGTTCCAAAACCAAAGAAAGCCCTGGGAACTGCAATGGCTCCAAGTGGCAAGATATTTAGTGACTTTCATAGCACTGGTAAATGGTATGTCCTAGAAGAATCAGTGACTAAGTCACCTCGAATCCCCATTTGTGGATGTTCCTAACACATAACAGTTCAAAGAAGTCCAGATCTTGAGGAGCCTCAATAATTCAGCTGAGTGGAATAAGGCAAGAAAGGAAGGCTCCTCCTCTATAGACACTTCCCAAACTCCAGAACTCTGACAGTTAACAAGGCCAGAGTCAGCCCTATTTTTTATGCTTTACATCCCAGACATCATCTTCCTGAATAATACACACTGTTAGCAGAGGCTGGTCTGGGCACACAACAACTCCTTTAAGTGCAGTTCCTGTACAGACTCACAGTGAATAAGAAAATATGAAACACTAAATGCTGGTCTTCTACCTAGGAAGGAAAAGATATATCAGTAAATTATCGAAACCACCTGAAGGTGTTTCAAGAGACTAGAGAAGAGAGATAAATGATGAGGTGTCAGGTTAAAAAACAGTTTTTCCTTCCTCTATCTAATTCTAACTAGATGGAAGCATATATGGCTGACTAGCGGAGCCACATTTACCTAGGTTTAAATCCTGGCTCAATCAAGAGCATAACAGATTTTCGGCATGTTACAGAACCTTAGTATCCATTTCTATAAAATGGGGGTTAATAGCCTGAGCTCATAAACATAAACTGTGCTCAACTTGATAGCACACACTCGTAAACTTACCTCACCCCACCCTACCCCACCTTCGGGCTAAAAGTCTCTTCAGAGACCTTTATCAACCACCTCTCCCTGACAGCAGACTTAGGGGCGTGAACACTGGTCCTCATGATCCCTCTACTGGCGTGAGATTTGGCTGAAATTTGTGGGTGAAAGGCTAGAGTGGAACCTTTGGCCGAGAAAGCCAAACCCAGGAAAGCAAAGACCGATTCTCTGCCAAAGGCTGGGCGGCGTCTGTTGTTACTGTGCGTCCTTTTCGCCCCCACCCCCCACCCCACCGCCGAGAGTGTGAGTATAATCCCGACCCTCCAATTTGGGGGCGAGAGCGCAAAGGTGACTAAAGACGAGGAAGCTGGCAGCTGGACAACCCCAGGACACTGAGGTTGTGGGGGAGTTGGACCCCGGAGGGGGCCGGCCCATCCCCCAAGGAGGCAGCCAGGAACGAAGAAGCTTCTCACCTCCATCAAGCAAATGCCCTCGGAGCCTTGGGCTGGGGGTTTCCTAAGGGTCCAACCACTGTCCCCGCCAAACTCAAGTGGGATCGGAGGAGCTGGCAGTGGCAAATGGTGACCCACGGATGCAGCCGAGCCCTAGAACCCGGGCTCCGAAATGTGGTCAAAGAGGGGTCACTGAGGGAGGGGGTCGGGCGGGGACCCGGAGAGGGGCGGGGCCCATGGAAGAACAGAGATCGAGGACCGCGGCTTCGGAAACTCGGGGTCCCCACCTAGCTCCTGGACGAGCGCCGAGCGCCCCCTCCAGCCGCGGTCCCCGCGGCCACGACTGGGCAATCCTGCTCCCCTTACCTGGCTCGGCTGCTCTGCCTGCTCCGAGGACGCCATCTTTCTGAGGCTTGACTAATCTATCGCCGCTGAGCGAGGCATCTCCCAAGCGCCCTTGCTCTCGCTCTCCCGTCCAGACTAAAGTAGCAGGAATTGAACCGGTCGATTGGGGTAGAGGGCCCGAAACGGAGGGAGGAGGAGGGGGACCGGAGTGCCCGAGTCAGCTAGCACAATCTCCGATAAGTCTCTACTTTAGAGAATTTCCGAAGTCTATCCTCTTTGAATTGTTATGTGTCTGTCATTCTTGTTGAATTAAGTATCTACCCATCCCCAGAGTACCTTGGGCATATTTATTGACTTGCTAAGTATATAGTAAATGAATTGCAAATTAATTTTTGGCCATTCAGTCCAGTACCATTTATTGAGCGCCTACTATTTGCTAGGCACTTTGTTAGACGCTAGAAATAAAGAGCCAATCCCTGCTTCCAAAAGTCCAGGCAAAACACCCCAACCCACCATCCATCCACCCATGATTAAATAGATCATTGTGAGGACAGGACACCCATAACTATGTGAGGGGTCTTTTGGGGGAACAAGAGAAGAGTATTTGAGTTAAGTTTTAAACTAAATATGTGATTATATGAAAAGGGATGCATACATTAGAACCATCAGCCAACTCATATTGTATTGTGTTTTGATCAACTGAGGAATACTCATTAACAAGCCCTCCTACCAAAGACCGTTTTAAATACACACACTTTTCTTATGACATAACTGATTTCTCAGCCAAATTTTTATAAGCAAAATATGCAAGAGACTGACCCTGAATGAATATGGGCCAACAATTAGTTCTTTTTACATAAAACACTCCTTTTTAAAGCGGAGACGCTTTTTAGTAAAATTTTTCTTTAATTCTTCAAATCTTGAATGTTAGTTTTTCCGTAAGTAGTAGTATTAGAACAAGGATTGTCAAACAACATCTCTTAGAATCTCAAACAGAACTTTGGTTCACATTTCCCCTTTCCTCTGATTGCTTTGTTGCTATAATGTTTAAATCTATTTATTTAACCATCTTGTGCTGAGGGCCCAACCCAACTTGCACAAGCTGAAGCGGGGAACCAAATGGATGGAAATGTGCAAGTATTTTATGCTACTTCGTTACGTGTGACTGAAAACTACACCTATTAATATTTAACATTGACTTCCTTCAAATCAAGGAAGTTGGAAGGTTGGATCCTACAGATCTTTTCAGATTGAAAAGGTAAAACCAATCAACTTTGTCTTGTTTGCATATTAATATTACGCACTATATATACAAATAGAAGTGCTCTAAATATTCGAGGAGTATACATGCGTGTATTTCACTATGCGAAATAAATTCCTATTGGCCTCATCTGTTTAACGTGCAATTGTAACTCCTAAATATAAGGCTGAAACAAAATACTGCCTAGGTGAATGGCACGACGTTAAGGAAACTGAGATTTTTTTAGATTGAGAGACTGCAACTCCCGACGTGCCCCGAGGTCGGCACATGATTAGGGACGACAGGGGACTACATCTCCCGGCGTGCCTTGGTCCCACGCGTGGTTTGCGGCAGAAAGAACCACATCTCCCGGCATGCCGCGGGCGAGGGGGTCCCGCCTCGCCGAGCTTACCCCACTTCCAGGAGTCAGACAAGTCCCGCCTAGAAGAGGATGGAGGTGACTGGGGTCTCTGGGGCCTCCGAGCACGGCGAAGCCCGGGCTCTGAAGCCCTGTCTGCTGCGTAGTAACCACAGCCGCGAACAGTACGGCGTGGCGGCCTCCTGCCTCGAGGAGCTGAGGAACAAGGGTTGGCACGGAACTGGGTCGGGGGTCTGGGGGACACGGGAACGGGTGAGGAAGTTGGGCGGGGGACGGGGAGATGATCCCCAGGACGTGGAGTTCTGATGGAGCCGTGGGGAGCCGCACAGAAATGACTTACGTGGATATAATGCTTTGTAGATTTCAAAGCATTGATAGTAGTTTACAGACCCTGTAACCGAATCCCTCCTGTGTGAGAGTCATAATGATGGAAAAGTAGGCCCGTAGCAAGATGTTATTAAGACCAACTCGGCTTCGATGTCTTGCCTAAAATTTTTCATATTAAATCTAGCCCAGGGTATTCGTGCCACTCCGGCTCACTGAAGTGGTCCTAGGACCTCTAGCCGAGCCGGAGATGAAGGTCCACCATCAGCTGTGGCAGGTACCTGGGCGCAGATACAGAGCTGCTTCCAACTGATCTGGCGGTCCGGAAAAAGGGACGGTGTTATGGATGCCTGAGCTCACAGAAGTTCTGAGTCGTGAGCCCTGACCTCATACTCTTCCTAGCCGCTTGACCTTGCACTTAACACTTCTGCGCCTGATTTTTCTCATCTGAAAACAGGATATAATATTTCCATCCTTGACTCACAGAATTGTTGGAACTCTCAAATGAGATGCTACATTCAAATGATTGACGTGTTATTAGCACGTAGCAACAAATTGTTTATCCAAACGAGTTAAATGTGCCAGCCAGCCCCAGGCCTGTAGTTAAGAGTGCGGGCAAGCTGTGCTCCCTCTCAGGGTCACTTAAACCCCAAAAGATTACCATATAGAAGTCTCTCAGACTTCCAGAAGCAGCCAAGTAGTATAAATGCTTTGGTGACATGGATTTTTGCCTTACGTTTCTTCTGGGTATTAGGTTACTTAAGTCTTATTGCCACTTCATTGCATCAGCTGGATGTACCTGGCTGGCCCAGAGGCTTGGGCAGGTGCTTGTGTTCTGGAGGGCTTGGCCTGTACAAGTCTTGCTTTTCTGCTTGGATGATAGACAACATGTACTAACAATATTTGTAGTGTCTGGACTACTTCTGCTTATTCCAGTCCCATTCACATAGTTAGCTTTGCTGTCACTAAATGGCATGCTACGACACTGCTCTTGCCCAGGGATAATAAAGATGAAAAGCTACTAATGCAACCTCTCCTTCTCTTATCCTTTCCTGGAGGGTAGAAAGGCCTCAAAAGAAAGATGCTATAAAGAACAAAAAGCATTTTTCTTCCTTTTCTTTTTTTGACTTTTGATACAGGAGAATTTAAGATGACCACTGAATAAATGAATGAAAGATTTCTTCTTCACAAAGAATCAAGCCAGACTTTGGTATAGTTTGTCATTCATTGAAGTAAAGGCTTGAGTGTCTCCTGTGTGTG
Organism: Tamandua tetradactyla; assembly: GCF_023851605.1. Taxonomy (NCBI): domain Eukaryota; kingdom Metazoa; phylum Chordata; class Mammalia; order Pilosa; family Myrmecophagidae; genus Tamandua; species Tamandua tetradactyla. Next base: position 214,919,782 of record NC_135328.1, read on the forward strand.
GTGTAGTAGAGTAGCTTTAGGAAACACATTTTTAAGAACCATAGTGGGTTTAAATCCCAGCTCTGCCACTTACTGTGTTACCTTGACCAGGTACCTCACTTGTCCTTGGTTTTGTCAAATGTAAAATGCGAATGATACTAATAGTACCTACCTTGTAGGGTTGTTGTGAGGATTAAATACTATATATGAAAAGCAATTAGAACAGTGCCAGTTTCACGGTAAAGCTATAGTGATTGGTGCTAATAGTTGCAGTTGTTATTGTAGTTATTACTACTATTACATGCCAGGAATTCTGCTAGATCCTGGAGGCATACATGTTGATAAGGCAAGGACAGATGTAATTTCCATATGAATGTGAATTTGTTCTTTGGATCTTGAGTTCTGTCAAAGATAGAATTCATCAGTTGCCAAATATTTTATCCCTCTCAGCCTGTGACATTCTGGCTATTGATACGTCCCTGGCACCAGTTACCCTGGTCCTGGCAGAGGATGGCACCATAGTGGATGATGATGATTACTTCCTGTGTCTACCTTCCAATACTAAGTTTGTGGCACTGGCTGGTGATGAGAAGTGGGCATACAATAATTCAGGTAAGAAACACTGGCTATATGTAAAATGACCTATGCAGTCCCACATTCATCATGATTAATTTTACTACACAGTCAACTGATTGCTGTTTGTCTGGCTTTTAAGCATTTATTAAGCAACGTTAACTGACAGCCTTCTATGTGCCGGACGCAGTGTTAGATCCTGGGGATGAAGATGAACGAGACATGAACCTGTTTTCAAATAACTCACAGACACACAGCAACTAAAAAGCACCATGGCAGAGAGATGAGTCTTGTGGGCCAAAGTTGGGCTGCCCGAATCTGAATCCTGGCTCTGCTGTTTATTAGCCATGTGACGTTGGGCAAATTGCATGACCTCTCAGTGCCTCATTGAGACAATAAATATAGGACCAATCTCCTCGGGTTGTTGTAAGACTGATATAACACAATATACATACAACTTCAATATTCCTCAACTTCAATACTGTTGACATATGGGGCTGGATAATTCTTTGTTGTCGAGGGTTGTCCTGTGCATTGTGCGATGTTTAGCCGCCCCCTTGGCCTCTATCAGATGCTAGTAGCACCCCGAACCTCAAGGTTGTGACAACCAAAAATGTCTCCAGACATTGCCAAATGTTGGAACTACTGATATAAAGCATTTAGATCTTACTTGGTATGCAGTAAGAGCTCAATAAATGTTATCTGTCACTGTCATCATCATCATGATTGCACACAAAGGGGACTAACATCAGTGATCAAAGAATCACGGACTACAGGAATGTCTTGAGAAAAGTCCCTATGCCACTATATTGAGGAAATCACCCTTCAGCAGTGGCTCTGCCAGCCATCTTTGTACGACTGGCCCCAAAGGATAGTGAACAATGGCTGTTGCTCCCCCACTTAAGAAAAGTACCAAATCCAAGCTTGGGAAGCATGCTGGTGCGAATGAATACTTTTGATACAAAAATGGAACACACTCACATACAAAAACCACCCAAAGGTTTTTGTGGTAGACTCCTGGGCATGTGTGACTATACTTTGGGTTTTGTAGCTTCTGGCCACGGAATAATACAGAGCAGTTTGATGCAAATAAATGGAAGATAGAAGAAGAGGGAAAATTAAGGTCCTGGATAAGGGTTGGTTTTCCTGTAAGTCTTCAAGAAAAGGTGCTTTTTATGCCACTTAAATTATTCTCCATGGTCAGTCAGAAGAATGGGTGGCCATCCTCAAGAGCTCTGTGTGCATGGGGCTGGGGTGGTGAAAACAGCACTTCAGGTACCTATGATTGACTAGTCTTTTCTCCCATATATCAGACGGAGGTACAGCTTGGATCTCCCAGGAATCCTTTGATGTAGATGAAACAGACAGTGGGGAAGGGTTGAAGTGGAAGAATGTGGCCAGGCAGCTGAAGAAAGATCTATCTAACATCATCCTCCTGTCAGAGGAGAACCTCCAAGTAAGCTTTTTCTCAGTCCATAGCAACCCTCATCCTGCCTCTGCAATTCCCAGCCCCTTCAAGCTTCCGGACATCTTGACACAACAATTTCAGTTCTTAATTCTCAATTTTCAATACTTCTTAAATTACAACGAAGACTCTTTCTTTTATAGTTCTCTCACCTAGAGCAGTAATTTTTCAACTCTTACCCTGTATCAGAATCACCTATGGAACTTTTTAAAATGCAGATGCCCAGGCCTCCAGTAGCCCTAATTAGGTGGACTTGGGTTGAGGGGACCCAACTGCTTAAGAATGCATGGTGGGCAGTAGAGTTGGAGAAACTGGATTCAAATCCAACTCCATCAATGACTTTGAGCCAATAGCTTAACTTCTCTGCCTGCAGTTACTCTTCAGTAAAATCAGGAAAAAAATAGTATGTGTTAATTCAGAAATATTTATTGAGTCGCCACCCTACATCTGGCATGGTTTTATACAGTGGGATATTGAGCAAGCCAGACATGGTCCCTGTTCTCCTGAAACTTATGTACCACTGAGAGGAAGCAGAGAGCAGGCAAGAGAGGCTAATAGGGTGACACACAGATAGTGAGGAACAGGCCTACTCCAGATTGAGAGGCCAAAGAAGGCTTCTTTGAGGACGTGACTTTAGTTATCATGTAAATTTATTTCTTTCTTATTTTTGGGTAAGTAATGCAAATATACACACATGTTCAAAAAGATAAACAGGGAGCCAAAAAGTAGAAAAACCCAAATGTCTATCAACAGATGAATATATAAGCAAATTGTGGTATAGCCACAGAATTATTCAGCAAGGAACAAGAAATAATACATGTCACAGCATGGATGAACCTGGAAAACATGCTGAATGAAAGAAGCCATACACAAAAGGCCATACATTATATGGCCAGAGGAGGCAAATCCATAGAAACAGAAAGTAGATTAGTGGTTGCCAGAGCTGGGAATGTTGGGAAGGAATAAGGAGTGACTACTTAATGGGTACAAGGTTTCTCTGTGGAGCTATAAAAATATTCTAAATTTGATTGTGGTCATGGCTACACATCTCTGAAATACAGTAAAAAAAATAAATAATTGAATTATACACTTTGGGAGGGCAAATTGCATGATGTGTGAATTATATCTCAACAAAGCTGTGAAATTTTTTTAAAGGAAAAGTCTGGCTCTTGTCTCCAATAAGCAAATACATATATTATTTTTTCCTCCCCCTTTTTTTTTTTTTACATAATTGAGAGCTTACCTTACCTACCCTGGTGTTTGTTTTTGTTATTGTTTTGTTTTTGTGTTTTAAGAGATCATGAGAGATTATTTCAGATCAGAAACACAAAAGTCCTCCTCATTCTTTTTTGTCACTGCATGGGATTCTACTCATGGAGAGACCGTGATTTATTTAACAAGAGCCCCCCCCCACACCAATGGAGATGTGGGTTATTATCAGTTTTGCTATTCCAGACAGTGCTGAAAAAAACTTTTACTGATGTCATTTGCACACATACTCATCCATAGAAGTATAATTGCTGAATTAAGGAGAATGTACATTGGATAAATACTGTCACTTTCTTAAGAGGAGATGATTAAACCGAGAGCTGAAGCACAAGGAGGAAGCAGCCATTCATGGAAAAGACAGAGGCCAGGGTGTTTCCGTGTTTCAGGCAGAGGGGAGGCAGAAGCAAACTTGGGTTTTTTTTTTTCCTTTTGTAAAAAAACAGGAAAGGGTCTTTAAATCTTGCTGTATCCCAACAGGCTAGCATATTTCATAAACCCTTAGAATGTGGAGCCCATTAATAATTGCCAAAATAGGGACATCAGAATAGGAACAGGTTTGTCAGAGCCCTTCCTGACAGCCGGCTTCCATAAGAAGCTGGAAAAGAGTTTAAGGCGCTGGCCACATGGCTGACACAGGCAAGGCACTTCCACTGTGGGACAGAGGGTCATGAGAACAGGTGGCAGGGAAGGAGAGAGCCCAGGTCTCAAATGCACAGGATTGTGAGAATTAGAATAAAGTTACACTATAGTTCTTAGAAAGTTACTTAACCTTTCTTGCCTCATTTTACACATCCATAAAACAGGTAATACTAGTACTTACCTCATGTTTGTACCTCTTGAATTTTGTACTTTATGAATGTATTAATATTAGTTTAAAAATAGATGCAATTTAAAATTTAAAAATAAAGGTTACCTTCTCAAAGAGGCCTTACCCAATCTAGATTTGCCCTCTAATAGTTAACCTTCTAAGAGTCTTACATGCATTTTCTCATTGGTACATTAGTATTCAAGAAATGAAAGCTATTTTCATTTTCATGCAAAGCTGCATAGTGTTTCTAATATGTCACTGAGTTTAGAATATTGCTCAAGAGTTTGAATAGTTTGATCTGTCTCTTATAAAGACTTTTTAATCTAACACTGTATATGCAAAAAGGTTGAGTCTTTTACAAAATTATTATCCTAGCAGAATTAGCATATAACAAGTCATGTCTCCCTTCATTCGCAGACTATGTTTTTTAAAAGCTGGGTATTGTGTTTAAGTTTAAGATCAGTAGAGGAACTTTTGCTTAAAACAACCTCATTTTAATTCATTGTATAAATGATCATATATATCCTCCTCCTTTAGATTGTGTACAGTTGGATTTTTTAATATTTGTGTTTTTAATAGATACTGAGGCATTTTTTTCTCTAATATTTTACCAAAAGAAAATGAGAAAAATTACATGCTTCTGTCTTGATTCTTAGCCAGCCATATTGGAACTTTGGTTGAAATGAGTCTCTGAAACTGGTATATTTGAGAGCTATAAGCCTGAGTTTAGAAAAAATGTTTAGATTTCTTAGAATCAATATTTTGTTTGTTAGATGCTCGTCAATGTTCCCTGCTCAGACCTGGCTCAGGAATTATGCCAAAGTCCTATCACCGTCCAGGGGCTCCAGAACACCCTCCAGCAGGTACTTGACCAGAGAGAGGAAGCCCGACAGTCTAGACAACTCCTGGAGCTTTATCTGCAGGCTTTGGAGAAAGAGGGCAGCATCTTGTCAAAGCAAAAAGGTAGGACTCCGGTTGACAGGGGGTTGTTACCTGAGAACCCAGTGCCCGTAGAGCACTTCTTTGGAAAGAACAAAATGTTTATAATGCAGTCAGAAACACTGAAGCCACAGCTGCTGGGATCTTGAAATGACATGTTTATATCTCACCCGACTGATTACTCCAGATGGTTTTTATAGCTGTATGATTACACAGAGTGATAATCTCCAACTCACGTCTGCTTTATAGAATCCAAAGCCAAGTTCGGTGAAGAGATGGATGTGGTTGACACAAGTATTAGCAGAGAGATGTCCTCCAAAACTGCTCTTACAAGCCAGATCCTTACTGCACTGAAGGAGAAGCCAGCCCCAGAGCTAAGCCTGTCTAGTCAGGATTTGGAGGTGGGCGAGAACCAGGGACACTGAACTCCAGAAAATGACGTGTCATAAAGATGTTGCATTGCTGTGCAGACTCATGTATGGGATTTTATTTTCCACCTCAGCTGACCCTGGATCATAGCTACCAATTTGTCTATTCTATGTCAAAATCCTTCCAAACATCTAATCTAAATCAAATGGCTTTTAAGATGGGTGCACTTCCTCAGATCATCAAACATGGTTCTCTGGTCCAAGGTCAGTAATAGAATGATTAAGCCTGACAGGGATGAATAACTAACTGGGTTCAGACTTCTGAGAGGATTCCAGTTTCTATCATTGGTTGAAGAAGAACTATAGTCAATCTTAAGGCATGTAAAATATCACGGGAAAAGGCAAACTAGTCCTCAGCTCCTGGAGTGGATCATTTTGTGCTGGCTATCTCAGTCCAGGAAACTAGAAACTTAATGAAAGGAGCCCATCAGGGTGGGTGCCATTTCTTAATGTTTGAAATTTTCCCTGTCCCAAATATTCTCTTGTTGTATATAAAAGGGAAGGAAACTATGTTGGCTTGAGCTTGGCTAAATTTCCTGTAGGTGAGAGACTTTCTAGTTGTTCCAGGTATGCTTTTTTCCCAAAGATCCTTTCCTGTTAGTGTTGTACGGGAAGAAAAAGTGCAAGACAACTTAATGGGAAACAAACTGGGTGGTGGCATTTCAGCATGAAGACATAGCCTGAGTTGCCATTGCTCCACCCTCCTTGCTTAAAAAAAACATTAGAGCAGCAAATAAGAATAGCAGAGGTGGTCATCAATGATTCTTATTCTTGCTGCAGTTGGTTACCAGGGAAGACCCCAAAGCACTGGCTTTTGCTTTGAACTGGGACATAAAGAAGACTGAAACTGTCCGCCAAGCCTGCAGTCAGGAGCTTGCTGTACGCCTCCAGCAGATCCAGAGCTTGCATTCTCTCAGGAACATTTCAGCCAGGAAGAATTCACTGCCTGAAGAACTGCAGAATCCTAAACAAGCCAAAGCAGACCCCATATAGCTCCAGCCAGGAACATGTCCAGGATGCCCTGCAGCCTTGTCTTGTGCTCACTTTTCATTATGGTCACCCTGATTGTTTTAACCACCCACACACTACTCTTCACCCACTGGGCATGTTCTCCAGGGCAGACTAGCGGCTGGCTTTAGGCCCCTTCCAGAAAAATGGTTAGTCATCTCAACATCTGCCCTTCCAACTATTTTGAACCATATAGCTGCACTGACATGAGCCCTTACCCTGTAATTACATGGTCTTATGTTCTCTGTTTAAAAATAAATTGTCATATTTTGGACTTTCATTATCCTTGTTGAAAAGATAGAACTGTAGATTTTTAGACACAAATAATGGTAGCAAAAGTGACATAACGAAGTGTTGATGATGGCCACAAACTTGTTTCTAAAGTTAATGAATTTTTTTTGTTTTTTCGTTTTAAGGCACATCATAAAGTTTGTAGACCATAGGGATATGCAGAGTGTAATTCACCATTGCTAATATATAATTCAGTATTGTGAAATTATTTTTATTACAATTATGAAACTCCTCAGTTTTCTAATATGTTTTATCAGTGGGGGGTATAAAAGGTCATTACATACATTTCCATGCAATGTGACTCCAAGTCGCTCTGAGTAGACAGCAGAGCACTTACCTCCTGTTTCTGTACAAACTTATTCTTTAGGTTTTGTAATGTACAGTACAGACTTAGGGGGGAAAGTTTTATTTTCATTGATTTATTTGACTTTTTTTTTAAGTATGCTTAGAGGAAAATAGAATGCTATTGAGAGATGCATTGGCTAGTTATTAGGTAAAAAAAACATGTAACTAAATCTTGGAGTTGAAGGAGAGTACAGAAGATAAACAGAACAAAAGAACTGTTTCCTTTTCTGCTCTTCAAGGGAGTTTCAGATCTAATCTGTCTCCTTTTACTAATGCCTTACCGTTGGTTCTCACTTTATTAACCTCAACTTTTCCTTTTTTAACAGTATACTTTGTAATGCCTCCTTAATTAGCCAACTTAAAATCATAGTTGATAACCCATCTACAAACATACTTTCAAAGCACTGACATAATACCCCAAATGTAATGTTACAGAAGCAAAAGGAAAATAACTTATAATAAAATGGCATGTATCTCAACATTTCACTGTCTGGGCCTGACTCTACCAGCAGGCACAGTGAAGCTGTCTTATGCTTGTACACTTACACTGAATTACTATGAACTTAACCGATGCAGGCTGGCATGGGTGTGTATGATTGTCAACTCAGACACTAAAGCAGCATTGCCCTTGGTGATAAGATTTTCAAAAATGGTAAAATTCTGGGCCAAATAACATTATTGTCCCTTGATTTACAAGTTAGCTTTATTTTTAGAAAATGCAAAGTACATTGAAACTGAAAAATAAAAAACCTTTATGTTGATATATAGAACAGAATTAGATTCCAGGCCAAGACACGTTTGGACAGGTTTTTTCATCTACATGAATGTCCAGTATGAAATTCAAAAATCATGTGGGATATGGGACCCCTCATTATATGAGACTGGCCTGGACACCACAGGATAATAACATCCTAGCTCTCCCCACTCGATGCCAGGCACAACCTCCAGTCTTTGAGGGGATGACAGAAGGCATTCCTACCCCCCACCCCCATGTTTTCAGAATGCACCTGGAGAGGCAGTCATGTTCTGCCAGGGGCACAGGGCAGTTGCTGTCAGCTCTGTGCCAACTATCATTGCCTTGGAACCTCCCCAAACCATGTGAGCAAGGCCAGGCAGGGCAGGCTTGTCACCATTTATCTTACACAGGAGGGAAGTTTAGAGGCCAGAATTCAAAGGCAGGGCTTATTCTAATCCTGCTCCATATTTTCCCTTAATTCCACACACCCACCCCATCCTGTATCCTGGTCCCTGGTTTTGTCATACCAGTGTAATAAGTTGGAGTCAACACCAACTGGAAAATGCCCAATGTATCTACAGTGTAATTTGAAAAGACTTGTACCTGCAGCCCTGCTGGTGGTATAAGACTGGTAAGAGCATCTCAGTGAGCACTGTAATCTGCATGGGAGTAAATAAACCCCGGATTCCAGAAATATTGAATGGTATCTTTATTTGCTAACTATACTGACACCTCCATTTTTGCCCTATTGAGTTAAAGACATTTTATGTTGGCAGTAATAGAGTAGAGCTTTAGTTGGCCCGACTGGGTTGTGGTATTGGTATTCCATGTCTGCTGAAACAAATTTACCAGGCATCCCAACCATACAGGATAATGGAAAAAGCACTATGGATTTTGGAGTGAGGCAGACCTGCACTGCGTCTAATCTCTCAGACCTTAGTTTCAGCAAAAGCTAGGTTAGCCCAATGCCCCACCACTGAAAGGATTACATGAAGTAATACATGAGGAAGAGAACATGGCAAAAGATAGAATGGTTCCTTTTCATCTCCCCAGGGGCAGAGAAGGCAGGTGCATCCTTGGAAGGCCCCAGCCCTACACCTGCACACTTCAGTCTACAAACCACCCAGAAGCGTGGGGAGAAGTCACAGATACATTATGTTGCCCCTGAGATCATCTTTCCTACATGACTGTACCTCCAGGCCCTATAGAAAAGAAACACTGGAGCGCAGCAATATGTCTAAAAATAGGAGCTAGAGAGAGGGCAGATCCTGCCTGTTCTCATGGTAGGAGAAAAAAATGTCAAGGAAAGCAGCTGAGACTAATGAACTCACATTAGCCATATTCCATTTTTTCAACTTAAGTCAAATGTCGGTCCCCATTAGGCAATTGGCGTTGACAGGAGCTGTGCTAATTACCACTTACCAACCTTTAATTTCTGGGTGAAAGCAAAAGGAAAAAAAAAAAAGTAATGGGTTTTTCATTTTCCAGAGAAAAAGGAATAAAATAATAGTAGTCTGTCAAAAAAAAAAAAAACCTGCATTAATTACAAGAATTAACATGCTTTTACTAACCAGATTGTTTAGCTGTTTAATTTCCTAATTATCTATTCAATTTTCTTTTTGCCTTCAGAGTTTTTCTCATTTTATTTGTAGGGTTCTGCCTTAAATTATTTTGACTGTATCTTCTATTACCTGAGGATTTTAATGGGCCTCAGAAATGGTGTAGTCAGAATGCCCACATACTGCCTGGATCCCTTACACAGCTCTGACAAGCATGATTCTCTAATCTCCAATAAAGAGGACGGACTCTCCCCACGTCCATTGCATTTCCTGCTTGCAGAACGCCAAAGGTGGCTACTTACTAGAACTAGATGAGACAACACTTGTGCAATTACAAGGAGATGAACCCACAGGGTCACCATAGATACTGGATTTCTTTCAATGTTTTTCAATACCATGTCATAAGAACTAACACCATAAAATTTTTTCTCCAGCTAATAATTATTTTAACAAGACATCATGCACATGCTATTTTTGATTACTCAACTATCTAATTATAAATGAAAATTGAAAGGATAAATCAGAATTTTTGTTGGGTTTATGAGAAGTGAAAGTAATGGGTTGCCCAGCTGTCCTTTTCCTCTTCTAGTCTAAAAACAAGAAAAGTTCCTTCTTTTTAATTCCTGCATGATTTTTCTTTTTCTGATTTGTTCAAAATGGAATGCATAGCCTCGCTAAAGAGGCTATTATTAAAACATGGGTTCTCATTTTAGCAGGCACTGCGTAAATCAAGTTGTTAAGTATCTCACATTCACTGGTCTGAGTTTTCTGAAGCCTCGAGTGGCTTGTTGTCAGTCCTGAAATCTATGAATGAATTTCTTTTGAATGTTTATGTCATACTTAGTCTTTCCTCACAGTTAAGGATCTATTCTGGTGCCAAATACAGGAAATGATAGCAAGAGAATGAACTCAAAGTCACACAGTTTCTAATGGTCCAGATCTACAAATTTGACCATGCTGAACTCCATAGAGGTATACTTTAATAAAGTCTACCCAAAACCTGATTGCAGGAAATTACCATTTTATTCTAATTTATCAATCATGAGCATATTAATCTGTCATGCAGCCGTCAGTTAACATTTCACTCAAGTCTTCTGAACTGCAGTTGGCCCAGGCTTCACGGATTTCCTGGCAGTACTGTTGGTATAACCTCTTTAGACTTCAATATTACTTAGTTAAAAGTTAAAATTCCCAACTTAAAGACAGTGTGTGTAGGACCCTCAATCGAGGATGAAAAGACGATGTACAACTTTTTATCTAGAAAAACCTTCAAAGATGAAGTTCTAAAGGACAGCCGGCCTCTTGGGCAGGCACCTTCCACCAGTGCAGAGACCCAATTACTGATCTCTTAAAGCTGCTGCGTTTGGAAATGTGGATGCTATTAAGGTTCTTCTATCACATTATACTTTATTCAGCTGGTAATTACAAATATGAGGTCAGCCCTGCAGAAAACAGAATAGAATGGTCAGCAGTTAGATTCGGCCAGTCTGATCCCCAGGCATCCAGAGAGGAGAGTAATATCACAGTATACTCCAGCCAGCCCTGGCCAGTTTTACCAATATTAAGCCTTACCTTCAGAAATACCAGGTATGAATCTCTAAGCTTAAACTTTAGCATCTAAAACCTTCACCCCAGAAATTTTCTTTAGAGTCTATGATTCAAGAGTCATAAACAATATGTATTATCAAGCTAGGGTCTCAGCACTAATGGGAGAGAATTAAAATTTGTATATGGGCTTTCAAACAGTGCGACTTGCTTTACTCCTGACTTCCTTTGGGCACACGGAAATCCTAGCCCATGGACCTTGATGGTGGCTCTGGCATTACATCCCTGTAAATGGAAGCATTTTCCCCTCACCTAGTAATCCTTCACTGTCCCCTCTGAAAATTGTGGTGGAAAGGGTGAAAATTATATGAATATGAAATCATTCATATGAATAATATGAAAATTATTCAGATGTTACATATCCATTTGTCACCGAACAAAGTCTGGCTCCTAGACTGGATGTACTTTGATTAGAAGTTGATGCCAACATGCTATAGGCTGAGCAGTAGCCCTACTTCCTGGATTTGAGTTTGAAATACTTTTATAAGTAGACTTCATTCCTCACAAAGCAAATCTGAAGCTATGATCTTTGAAAATAATTGAAACCAATGAAGTTATGCATTGAACAGCAGGTGTTCTAGTCTAGCTGCCGGAATGCAATATACCAGAAATGGAATGGCTTTTAAAAAGGGGAATTTAGGCTGGAGAGGCTGGAGGGAACTGCCTGAAAATATAGAGCTGTGTTCCAGTAGCCATGTTTCTTGAGGATGATTGAATAATGATATAGCTTTCACAATGTGACTGTGTGATTGTGAAAACCTTGTGTCTGATGCTCCTTTTATCTACCTTGTCAACAAATGAGTAGAACATATGGAATAAAAATAAATAATAGGGGGAACAAATGTTAAAATAAATTTAGTTTGAAATGCTAGTGATCAGTGAAAGCAAGGGGTAAGGGGTATGGTAGGTATAATCTTTTTTTGTTGTTGTTTTCATTTTCTTTCTTTTTCTATTGTCTTTCTATTTCTTTTTCTGAATGGATGCAAATGTTCTAAGAAATGATGAATATGCAACTAAGTGATGATATTGTAAATTACTGATTATCTATGTTAATGTTATATTTCGTTTGTTAAAATTTTTAATTAATAAATAAATTTTAAAATAAATTAAAATTTTTTTAAATGAAAAGGGGAATTTAATGAGTTGCTAATTTACAGTTCTAAGGCCGAGAAAATGTCCCAATTAAAACAAGTCTATAGAAATGTCCAATTTAAGGCATCCAGGGAAAGATACCTCGGTTCAAGAGGGCCGATGAAGTTCAGGGTTTCTCTCTCATCCGAGAAGGCACATGGTGAACACAGTCATGGTTTCTTCCTTGGTTGGAAGGCACATGGCGAACACAGCGTCATCTGCTAGCTTTCTCTCCTGGCTTCCTGTTTCATGAAGCTCCAGGGGAGGCGTTTTCCTTCTTCATCTCTAAAGCGCTGGCTGATGGACTCTCTCCTTTGTGGTGCTGCAGCATTCTCTGCTCTCTCTCAATCTCCCATTCTCCAAAATGTTTCCTCTTTTATAGGACTCCAATAAACCAATCAAGACCCACCCAAATGGGTGAAGACATGTCATCACCTAATCCAGTTTAACAACCACTCTTGACTAAATCACATCATCCAGAGAGATGATCTGATCACAGTTTCAAACATACAGTATTGAATAGGGATTATTCTACCTTTATGAAATGGGATTTTGATTAAAACATGGCTTCTAGGGGCATACTTCCTTTCAAACCAGCACAGCAGGTTTGGATGTTACTTTTACAATCATGTCAATATGATGCTGGTGTCTGTTTAAAAGCATAACATTTGTTTTAAAATTAATTTTAGCTAAAACATGGGAATAATTATTCTGCTCTTTGAGTATAATATTAAAAGACAATTTTTTTTTCTTCTAACTTTTTATTTTGAAATACATTCAAACTTACAGGATAGTTACAAAAATAATACAATCCTTGGATACAAAGAACTCCAACAGACAATTTCTTATAATGTGAATATTCTTAAAGTTAGACAATTTATATCAAAATAAACTGAAACTAGTAAATATGTAGCTTTTACCTATCTTAAATCAAAGGAAGGAAGGCAAGGACATAAAATCTTCCAAGCACCATAATGAAGGTTGGAAGGAAAGCCCAATGGCTACAGAGGACAGTAGTGGCAAAAATTAAAAAAAAAAATCTTTATCAAAAGTATTCACTTTGGGTCCAAATTATCCAAGAAATTGTTAGTATTGGGTATTATTGGAGCATAAATAAACAAAAAAAAAACTTGTCAAATTCCATGGGAAACAGAAGACAACATGAATAAATAAAAAAACATCATTGCTGCTTAATGAATTTTATTCAGGTCTATTATTACATTATTACATTCCTTTGAATGACAAAGCATGATGGAGTTGTATTTGCAGGAGGAAAAGGTGTTCCAGAAGAAATTCTTGCAGGACATTTGATCTGGGCATGCAGACTGCTGGGGGCGGGGTGGGGGGAACTGCCTGCTGTTTGTCCCCCTCCCTTGCTGACCCCCCTATAAGGGCATGGTGCTGGCCTGGGAGTTCCACTCATACCACAGGGCCAGGCAAGTGAAGAGGCTGTTTCTCTTTATTTCTGCCACTTCCTGCAGATGCTTTTAAAAAGAAGCAGATGACAAAAGAAAGAAAAAACAATCCAGCTCAGCCAGCATTAAAAGCTACTCTTGAAAAACAAAAGATGTTCCAGAACCATAAAGCACATTTCCATTTTAATTTAAAGGATGAGAAAGTTAATGTCTTAAAGAAACTGCTCTGATTCGAAGAAGAATTGATAATTCTCAAAGAAAAAAACCTGTTTTACCCATAAATCTTTGTTGAGGTCCTCAATTAGAAGAGTTAAGGAAATAAATCATTTCCCCCCGACAAGGAGCTGGAGCCCCTGAGGTGGAACAGGCTAACCAGGCTTGTTTTTGCCATCTTCGGTCATAGTCCTGATGCCCACAAACGGCTCCTCAAAACAGATCAGGTCGGAGATGTTCCATTCTGATCCTCTAGATTCCTTGGAAAGCTCCTAGCAGTAACCTAATGATAAATGACCTGTCTGAAACTTATCTGGTAATTTCAGAGAAAAATCCATTTTTAATGGTCAAGTTTATGTACTCTTTCTTGGAACTTTTTCAAAATGGAAAAAAAAGGGAAAATTAATCACTTCATGAAGTTACAAATTCTCACAATGGAAAATATAATGATGTCAATTAATCTGCACCAGAGAGAACATGTGTGCATCCATAAATTACGGCTATAGAAAGCTGTGCAACTGCAGCAGCAGCCACTTCCGTCTCCAGCAGGCTGGCGTGCAGGGCTCCCCTTGAGCAGCAGAGCTCTCTAACAGACTTCACTGGCAGGACAGCTGGGGCACCTGGAAGCCTGGTCTGAAATAGGGCATCACAGTACCACGGGGACACGGAGGGGACACAATCAAGTGCAGCCCTGAGTCCTGCCTTGTCAGTTGGAACACACTCATACGAACACAGTTGGCGTGGAGATGCTGGTGTGGCCAAATATGCTGAAGAAAGAGTCGGACAGTCAGCTGGACTGTAACCGAGCCAGGACATTGTACTCACCCCACTCTGCTGGCCACGACACAGGAGAGCAGCAGCAGGAGGCAGAGTGGCAGTGGCATCCTGCAGGCTGACTGGCATTTCTCTCTAGCTCTGTAGCTGTTCATTTCCTGGGCAGCTCAGAAATTGATGTGTACTGGGTCTCTTTTTGGAGGGTTGCGGGGAGGTTCTCAGCTCAACCTCTAGCTATCTTTTTATATAAATCTGTCTAATGCTCATACCCCTCTTTGCTCACACTCAAGCAGTGACTCACAAGTCTGAGCAATTAGTGCCCTCAAAAGTGCTTTGGGGTTGGATTTAACCCTTTAATTAAAGCCTCGGGTCTTTTCCTGTTTTGAGTGAAATCTGCTCTTAATATGGAATGCATGTGCACTTGCTTTTTTTTTTTTTTTTTTTTTTTTTTTTTTTTTTAAAGACAGAGAGAAGGAAGGAAGGATAGAAGGAAGGAAGGAAGGAAGAAAGGGAAACATCTTTAAACATTTTCTTGTTTTATTGTATTTTGTTTTTCCGTTTTTTGTTACATGGGCTGGGGCCGGGAATCGAACCGAGGTCCTCCGGCATAGCAGGCAAGCACTTTGCCCGCTGAGCCACCGCGGCCCGCCCTGCACTTGCTTTTAAAGAAACTGTCCTTCCTCATAATTGTGCTTATGGCAAGCAGGAAGCCACGAGAACAAAACCAAGTGATTTAACACAATATGAAGTCGGTCTTGAATTAAGAGCTTCGAGTCTGAAATTGGGCCCATGGCTGAACGTGCTCTGGACAGAAGATCCAGGAGGCAATGAGGTCTCAGAGCAGCCACTAGTTTCACCAAATTGCAGGGAAGGGCTGTTCTGAGGGGTCGGTCATTGTCCTCTGGCTCAGGCCTTCTCGAGTTGTCACATGCACAGGAGCCAACTTCAGTACAGAAGAAATGGCAGATTTGATGCAGTAGGGGCAGGGCAGGGGGAGGGAGGAGAGAGTCTGCATCTCTAGCAAGCCCCCAGGTGATGCTGACCCTTGGAGTAGTGAGCCTTTTATTCCAAGCTTTTTGAAGAATTGGTGTAATCAGAAGGTAAGAATCGTTTTAAATATAAATTGCACCAAACTATGTTAACAGGTATATTTATTTCAAAGGCGTTGGCTTCTTCATATGTTTAATCATCTGTTTAGTGAAAATTCAGATGAGCTTCCAGGACTCTAAGGAAATAAAGCCCGTGAAAAAGACCC
Source organism: Tamandua tetradactyla (assembly GCF_023851605.1). Lineage (NCBI taxonomy): Eukaryota > Metazoa > Chordata > Mammalia > Pilosa > Myrmecophagidae > Tamandua > Tamandua tetradactyla. The sequence continues at coordinate 214,935,575 of NC_135328.1, forward strand.
TCATGACTCTAAAACTCCTTTCTGCCATTTAACACTGTCTTCATTTATTTCCCAAGGCTGCCATAGCAAAGTACCACAAGCTGAGTGGCATAAACAACAGAAATGTATTCTCCAATAGTTCTGGAGGCCAGAAGCCCAAAAATTGAGGTGTTAACAGAGCTGTGCTCATTCGGAAGGTTCTAGGGGAGGATCTTTCTTTGAAAGCCTCTTTCCAGCTACTGGGGGTTGTCGGCAATCCTTGGCTAGCAGACGCATCATTCTGATCTCTGCCTCCATTGTCACATAGTCTTCTCCCATGTGCCTGTCTGTCTTTGTGTCCAAATTTCCCTCCCCTTATAAGGATACCAATCACTGAATTAGGGCCCACTCTAATCCAGTCTGACCTCATCCTAACTTGAATATATCTGCAAAGATCCTATATTCTAGTTTGCTAGCTGCCGGAATGCAATATACCAGAAACAGAATGGGTTTTAACAAGGGGAATTTAATAAGTTGCTAGTTAACAGTTCTAAGGCAGAGAAAATGTTCCAATTAAAACAAGTCTATAGAAATGTCCAATGTAAGGCATCCAGGTAAAGATACCTTAGTTCAAGAAGGCCGACGACATTCAACGTTTCTCTCTCAGTTGGAAGGGCACATGGCGAACATGGCAGCGTCTGCTGGCTTTCTCATGGCTCTACCAAAAAGAGACTCTCTCCAAAATATTTCCTCTTTTAAAGGATTCCAGTAAGCAACTCCACCTTCAGTGGGTGGAGACACACCTGCATGGAAATCATCTAATCTAAAGTTACCACACACAATTAGGTGGGTCACATCTTCATGGAAACAATCAAAATGCTCCCACCCTGCAATACTGAATGAGGATCAAATCTGGGGTCCACCACAGATTCAGACGGGCACATCCTATTTCCAAATAAGGCCACATTCTGAGGTACGGGGGGTTAGGATTTCAATGCATCTTTTTGGGAATCACACTTCATTTGTGACCATAATAGTCACTAAAGAAGGATTGTAAAGGATGGGAACTTTCAGAGTTAACTAAACCCTAGTTGGAATGCATGGTGGGAAGGCAGCTCATGGGAAAATGCAAGCAGAGTCAGCTATTCCTTACAAAGTTTAACCATCCCTGGGTTATAATCCCTGAAAACTCTTAAGACCACTCATCTAAAATATAAACAAGTTGTGTATAAATGTGCTAAGTAAACCAAAAGATTACATGAAAATCAAGTTTATTTTCTTATTTACTCAGAGGATTTCATGTCAAAAGTTCCATGCCAAGCAGGGGGTACCCTCTACAACCAAGAGACTTAGACACCCCCAGCTCACAGAGGTCCCCATTTCCAGCCATGTGTACACCAAGATGGGAGCTATAAAAATCTATAAAAAATAAGATGTGTAACAGCTTCTAATCATTTCCTTTTATTGTCACATACAACTTCACTGGGAGGCATTTGTAACCCCACTTCAGATAAGAGCCCAATATTTCAATACTTATTGCCTCAAAATTCTCAGTTTATAGTTGCAAACCAAGATGCAAATCTTTATCCGGATCACCTATGCAAAGCCCACTAGTATCTATTCCATATGCAATTCTTGAGGAGTTTAAAGAGAGCTTATCTGGGGCAGTGCAACAGTGGCTCAGTGGTAGAATTCTGACCTGCCATGCCAGAGACCCAGGTTTGATTTCCAGTGCCTGCCCATGGGAAAAAAAAAAAAGAGCTTATCTGAAAATGAAGCTAACTATGCATCTTTGGCTGAAATGTACAATGAGGATGGAAGACTTTATGATCCACTTCTCCTTCATTGATGTGGCACACTGATGTTATAATTATTATCTGAGATCCAATGATGAGATATTTGCACAGCCTGAAGCCATTAAGCTTGAATTTAGTGCATTTCTGTCTGCCTTGGAGAATCACATTGGGATGTCTCTTGCTGAACAGACTTAGGTATGGATGGTATAAATTTTATGCAGAGTGCATGCCCTGGCTCTCGCTCATTCCAGCATCAGCATCCTAAATGTGAATACCACCTCTGCTGACCAACTGCCTGAGGACGCTGGGCAGCTGATTAACTTCAAGTTTCACTCTGCTCATGAGTAAAATGGGGATAATCAGATCTCCCCTGCTAGAGCTGGGAACATTCAGTGGAGTAATATGTGGAGCTCCCAGTGAGGGACCCAGCACACAGGAAGAGCTCCATGGATGCCAGTCCCTTTTCCTTACCCCTCTTGCCCCACGAGGGGAAAGGCACACCTGGAGCTCTGAGAAACTTCAAAGAGAAGAGAAGACGACAGGACCAGGGCACCTTGCAGCATGGCTCACAAACTAAAATAGAGGACAAAAGGCTGAAGTGTTCTGAAGTAACAGTCCTGGACTTTCCTCTCAAGCAAAACTTCTGCCCAGTAGAACCATAGTTTAATTACAAAACAGCCACAGAAAACTCACACAAAAGTGTTACTGGACAAAATCACCTCTGAAAAGTAAAAAGCACTGTATCAAATACCTGCCTTTTTACCCAGTAATCACAGATAGATTTAAAACAAAATCAGAAAATGTGCTGGTTTGAAAGGATGTACGTATCCTAGAAAAGCCATGTTTTAATCCTAATTCCATTTTGTAAAGGCAGCCGTTTCTTCTAATCCCTATTCAGTTCTGTATGTTTGAAACTGCAATTAGATCATCTCTCTGGAGATGTGACTCAATCAAGAGTGGTTGTTAAACTGGATTAGGTGACGGCAGGTCTCCATCCATTTGGGTGGGACTTGATAAGTTTCTGGAGCCCTATAAAAGAGGAAACATTTTGGAGATTTAGGAGATTCAGAGAGGGCAGAGCAGAATGACATAGCCACGAGAAGCAGAGTCCACCAGCCAGCAACCTTTGGAGATGAAGAAGGAAAATGCCTCCTAGGGAGCTTCATGAAACAGGAAGCCAGGAGAGAAAGCTAGCAGATGACGCTGTGTTCGCCATGTGCCTTTCCAGATGAGAGAGAAACTCTGTGTTCACCATGTGCCTTCTCACTTGAGAGAAAGCCTGAACTTCATCGACCTTCTTGAACCAAGGTATCTTTCCCTGGATGCCTTAGATTGGACATTTCTATAGACTTGCTTTTAATGGGACATTTTCTCAGCCTTAGAACTGTAAACTAGCAACTTATTAAATTTCCCTTTTTAAAAGCCATTCCGTTTCTGGTATATTGCATTCAGGCAGCTAGCAAACTAGAACAGAAGACCACAAATAAGCACAGCTTCATTCATATATTTTTCAGGGACTGTCATTTAGCCTTAAAAATCATGTAAAAGAATGAGTAATTATGATTTTTTTTACTGAAAAAGTTGGCCATATTTAATTCTAACATAATTTTATTAATTTCAATAGATATAATTTTCAATATATACCATTCAAACACATGCTTGAATAAGACACAGGGAACCTTGCTTAAGAGTTTTCAGTTTGCTTTTAAATTAGCTTTTGCGGTCAATGACTTAGAGAACATAGCACAATGTTCTTCTTCTGGCCTTTTTTTTTATCTTTACTTATTCCTTCAAAATTCCCTTTGTAGTAATATGCACTTTTCGATGGCTTTTCCAAACAGTGACAGAGTTTAAGTCTCACTTTCCTCAGTTCCAGCCTCTGCTGCCTCCCTTGAATTTTTGTTTCCATCCTCTAGCTTCTTTTTCTTCTTTGCCTTTTGTTCTAGGTTAAACTGAGTGATCTCCTCATTTTTCTCTGTGATGAATTTTAGCTACGAAAATATAAAAGTAAAGAACTGTATATATACCTGGTTATAAAACTATTTTATTAATATAAAAACAATAACAAAATTCTACCTCCCCCCAACCATTCCCACCAAAACAACTCAGATGGAAAAGCATACGTTTTACATTTCTTAGAGTTAAATACAGCTTCAAATTTTTTCTGGAAAAAAGGAATCAACTATAAAAATCATTTCACTACTAGTCATAAATATCTCCCAAGCAGTATATTGCCATGTAGGAGCTCTTTGAGTAATAAAAAAATTAAAACTTGTAATTAATAGAAGGCACATCAATCACAAATATACTCCACAAAACACAAATATAGTCAACACCCCACCAAATGTAGTCAACTGAAATTTATTGAGCAACTACTATGTACCAGATACTGGGGACACAAGGAACACAACAAGGTGCTTACCCTCACGGAGGGCTCAGTCACGGGCACCAGACTGAGCTACAACTCTTTGGTAATAAGGTGTGTCAGATGAAAAAAACTACAAGTCCAAAATAAAAGTGATATTCTCAAGTAAAGAACTATGTAATAAGCAGATGCCTTCCCAATTAACATTCTAAGATGACGATTATGGATTGAATCATGTACCACACAAAGACAAGTTCAAGTCCTAATCCCGGTCCTGTGGATATGAACTCATTTGTTAATAGGTTCTGAATCAGGGGGACCTTAATCCAAAATGGCTGGAGCCCTAATAAGCAGAGGAAATTAGGAGATAGAGAGGAAAAGACAGACAAGGAGGAGACAGACAGGGAGATATACACAATGTGACGGAGGCAGAGAATGAGTTGTGGATTGCTAGCAAGCTACCACCACAACCTTACAGACTTCAGAAAGGATGACCCTGCTGACACCTTGATTTTAGACTTCTAGCCTCCAATACTGGGAAAATAAAATCCTCTTGTTTAAGCCAACCAGTCGGTGGTACTTTGTTACAGCAAGTCTGGAAAACTCAGACAGTGACTGGTGATGAATATTCCTTTGCAAAAGATAGAAACTGCTCACTGAAGCAGACCAAATAACAGTTACAACACTGCACAGAGTTGACAGAGAGAAACTTCTTTTCCACTGATACACAGAATCATCAAGCACCTTAACTATTTTACTTGGGAGTAATACTATCCTTGACCTTTACCTAAAATCTCAAAGAAAGCATACTCGAAGAGCAGAGGTGAACAAGAAAGCACGCTAGAAACACTAGAGTCAGGGTTAGTGGTTAAGGTGCAGCCATCAATTTAACCAAAGACTTTTGTATTTAACTCTGGGGAGTTATACTTAACATCAGTTGACTCGTCTGTAAAATGCAGTTAATAAGTTTTGGTATTAAAAACCCTCAACAATGACCAAAACAAAGCAAAACACAACCCAATTACAAAATGGGCAAAGGACTTGAATAGACACTTCTCCAAAGAAAAGATACAAATGGCCAATAAACACAGGAAAAGATGCTCAACATCATTAACCATTAGGGAAATAGAAACTGAAATCACAGTGGGATACCACCTCACACCCACTAAGATGGCTATTACTTTTTAAAAACAAGAAATAAGTGTTGGTGAGGAAGTAGAGGAATTGGAACTTGCATACTTTGTTGGTGGGAATGTAAAATGTCCAACCACTACAGATAACACTTTTGCAGGTTCTCAGAAAGTTAAACATAGAATTACCATCTGACCTGGCAATTCCACTCAGGTATTTACAGAATTAAAGACAGGAACTCAACAGATACTTGTACAGCAATGTTCATATCAGCATTATTCACAATGGCCAAAAGGTGAACACAACCCAAGTGCTCATCAACTGATGAATGGATTAACAAAATGTGGCCTATCCACACAATGCAAAATCATTCAGGCGTAAAAAGGAATGATGTCCTGAAACATGAACCCTGAAGACATTATGAAAGATTATGCTGAATGAAATAAGCTAGACACAAAACGACAAATATTGTATCATTCTATTTATATGAAATATCTGAAATAACCAAATTCATAGAAACAGAAAGTAAATTAGAGGTTACCAGAACTGTGGGAAGAGGAATGGGGAGTTATTGCTTAACAGGTGCAGTTTCTGTTGGGGTGTTGAAAAAGTTTTGGTAATGGATGGTGGCGATGGTAGCACAATATTCTAAATGTAATTAATGCTACTGAACTGTATCCTTAAAAATGGTTTAAGTGGCAAACTTTATGTTATATATATAAACACAGTAAAAATTAAAAAAAAAAAAACCATAACACTGTGAATATATCACTCACTACTTAATGGGTATTAATTTGGTAAGTCTCTACCACTGATTGAAATGAGGAATTTCCTATTTGTATCTGAAAATTTGCTAAAAGATCCATTTGTCTTATAAGCAAATTCAGAAAAAGGCAAAACAATTTTGAAAGTAATCCAGGAGGGCCATTTACAACAATAGCAAAAGGTATGTTTTAATGTGGTTTCGTATTAGGCAATTCTACAGCATAATAATAGAATAATAAATACACAATTCCTATGGGGGGAAGGAGTGGTTATGAGGATAAAACATGTAAAACTTAAAGTGTTATACAAATTCATTCATTTGACAAATATCTATTGAGTATGTACAGGGTGCTGTTCTAGACACTGAAGATGAAGCAGAGAACAGAAAAACAAAATTCCCTGCCCTCATGGAACTCACATTATAGGGAGGAACATAAAGTATTTTAGCAACAAGCATTAAACTATTGGGAAACTTCAAGGTATGCCTGGACTTGCCTTGGACCACAGCCACTAGCCTGGGATGCTCATGGTGTCTGAGTGCCAATGTCCTCACCTATAAAATGAGGGCTTGGTCAACATGACTTCTAAGTTCTTTTCCAACTCTAGATTTCTTTGAAAAGACAGGAAATGTACTCATTTTCCTGCACATCCCAGCCAAACAGACACTCCTTCCACACCTGGCCCATCAAGAGAATTGTGGACACAACAATGAAACTATACCGATTAACTTGAGCCTGTGACCTGTCTCTAATATCATGCTGTAAAAAAACATTGGACCAAAGTTTTGAGAGATTACAAAAAAGGCAAATTACAAAATCCAGAGAGTGCTGATTAGAAAATTCCAAATTGTCTTCACAAGATCCATCATAATGAAAGAAAGACTATAAATTATAGGCGGGCCTGAATGGTTCAACCATCTCTAGTTTTTAATGCAAGGTGCCCTGGGGAATAACTTCATGGCTTCAAGTGATTAATTGGGAATAATGTATTCTGATGGGAAAGGGGAGTGAGGAAAGAAATTCATCTCTCACCAGTGAATTACTCCTTCTGGCTAAGAGCTTCACATCTTCAGTGTTAATTGTACTTCGTTTTGCATGTCTGTAGAAAGGGCAGAAACAATTCACCAAATGTTTGGTATTATTTAAAGTTTTCATGAAATACAGAAATTCATGGTCAGACTTGAAACTAGCAAGGATGTCTAAGTAGCCCATCTTTTTAGATTAAGGTCATTAAGCAACAATGATACAAAAATAAGTGAAATTACTTACTAAGAAACCAATTAAATAAAGAGCCAGGAAGAAGGCAGAAGCCTTCATTTTCCCACCTCTGCCTAAGGGCCCCCTGAGTAGTTAAAACCCTTCCAAAAGTGACTGGCTTGCCATACTGATCATAACAGGCACCACAGGAAAAGCAAGAACAGGGTCAGTGTACAACTAAGTGTGAAGAAAAAATGAACAGGGTCTTGAAATGCAAACAGCGTCTCTATTTAAGTGGATGTTAAATAAAAGAACAAAGAGAATTCCTATGGAGCCTGGTTTCCCTTATACCAAGACCCTGAAGCTCTTCTCCAAGGACTGAATTAGAGGGAAACAGTTGATGCAGACACCTCTTAATATCCCATTCCCTAACAAGGAGCTAAAGTATTCCCTCCTTGGCCTAGGAAGAAGAAAGTTTTTTGCTCACAACCTGGATTTAAATTCTTATTCAAGTCCTCTTATCTTTGCCTTAAAAGGTAATTTGAGAAAACACACTCTAATCAATAATTTGTTACTTTGGACTCCAATCTTTCTTGTCATTTCCAACTTCCCCATTTCGTACCCTCAATAATAGCCAAGTGCCCACCATATAGCAAGCCCTCACTAAATACCTGTCAAGTTAAAGATAAAAGTCACTCAGAAATTATACTCTATAACTTGGCCAAAGTAATCTTCCATCTCCTGCTAAATGTGCAGTTAACATACATTATGTCATCATAATTGACAGAATCTGCCTGTCAAGAGAGAATATCCATTTTAGAGGATAACTCTTAGCCTGCAAGGACCAAGTGAGAGAAGCAAAGAAAAAGGCCGACAGACGGTCTTCAACAGCAGTTACTTAACATGGAACTTGCAGAAGGCATATTAATCACAAATCTATAAATATGGTTACGCAAGAGTATATATATATGTGTGAACATCCACTGAGCTAGCTGTACACTTAAGATTTAAGCTCTGTACTATATACAAAGCTTACATGTTGTTCTAGTTTGCTAGTTGCCGGCATGCAAAATACCAGGAACAGAATGGCTTTTTAAAAGGAGAATTTAGTATGTTGCTAGTTTACAGTTCTAAGGCCGAGAAAATGTCCCAATTAAAACAAGTCTATAGAAATGTCCAATCAAAGGCATCCAAGGAAAGATACCTTGGTTCAAGAAGGCCAATGAAGTTCAATGTCTCTCTCTCTCTCTAGTGGAAGGACACATGGCGAACACAGTGTTTCTCTCTCATCTGGAAAGGCACATGGTGAACGGGGTCAGGGTTTCTCTCTCATCTGGAAGGGCACATGGTGAACACAGCATCATCTGCTAGCTTCCTCTCCTGGCTTCCTGTTTCATGAAGCTTCCCAGGAAGCATTTTCCTTCTTCATCTCCAAAGGTCGCTGGCTAGTGGACTCGGCTTCTCTGGCTGCATTGTTCTGCTCTCTCAGAATGTCCTCATTCTCCAAAATGTTTCCTCTTTTATAGGATTTCAGAAACTAATCAAGACCCATCCAAATGAGTGGAGACACGCCTCCACCTAATCCAGTTCAACAACCATACTTGTTTAATCACATCTCCAGGGAGATGATCTAATTACAGTGTCAAACATACAATGCGGAATAGGGATTAGAAGAAACGGCTGCTTTTACAAAATGGGATTAGGATTAAAAAATGGCTTTTCTAGGGTACATACATCATTTCAAACCAGCACACGTCTATTAAAAAGTGAAAAAATTAAAATATATATTTACTAGATTCATCAAGCTGAAGGACTTTGTGCACTCTTCTGTGTGTATTGATACCCATAAGAATTTAAGATACACATACACTCAACAAAGCACAAATACAATCAACTTCCCCTAAATGTATTCAACTATAGTTTACTGAGCAATTATTAAGTACCAGGTACTGGAGATACAAAATAAATACGACAACGTTCCTGCCCACAGAGGACTCATGAAGCACATCCGCAGATGTTCTGGGGTGGAAGATAGTAGATACACATTGACACAGTGTGGCCTCATCAATCATACTATCAGGCTGCTCAGAGTGTATTTATGACCTTCTTAAAGAACAGTAAAGGATTCTTTAAGAAGTACATTGATCCACTTACAGAGTAAGCTTATCTGTTCACAAGGAAGTAGTTAGGAAACAACAAACTCAATACTCTCTGCCCTGGGCAGGTACTGTCATCTGGTATCTCCACACCATGTTTTTTTTTGTTTTTGTTTTTTGCACGGGCAGGCACTGGGAATTGAACCCAGGTCTCTGGCATGGCAGGCGAGAACTCTGCCTGCTGAGCCATGTGGCCCACCCCACATCATGTTTTAATGTTAACTTTCCTAGATGGAGAGGCAGGGATATCTTATGCTGGCCACTATACATCAGAGATTCTCCTACATTAAACCTCTGCTCCAGAAAATAAGAAAGCAAATGATCTTATAACAGTTTTAGCAACAGCAATTTAAAAGACTAGTCCCAAAATGTTCCTAGAATTTTTAATGTAGAATATCTTCTTCAAAATGTTTGACAATATTAGGTGACTAAAGATTTCAAAGTTAAATAAAGGAAATTCACAATTTAATTGGGAGATGACTTCCAAAGTTTATAGGTAAATTGATAATATAGAATTTAAATGCATTTTCCCATTGAAACAATGTTACAAATGCTGCCTGAACCTAGGTCAGCCTACCAAGACTATTTAATATCTACCTGACCTGAAAAAATGCATATTTCAGACTTTTCAAACCAGGATAATCATAGTCCTGGTAGCAGAGACTGTGTGACAGGGAAAAGGTAAAGCCACAGGATAAACAGTTGACTTTCTGGGATTATCCAACTATTCAGTGACACACTTTAAAACTACTTTTTTTAATATGAAAGCAAACTGGACTATTATGAAACAAATATAAAATTAAGACAAAGGATGAATCTTCTAAGAAAATTTTCCTTGTGAATTGTGCAAGGAAGTAGGGGCGTTCCCTGCCACTGGCTGTGCCTCAGACCCATGCTGGGCCTTCTCCCTCAACCAGATTCTTAAGAGGTAGGGTCTGAGGAGAACAGGAACATGCCTGCTGGCATTTTACCCACCATTTGCAACATTCTTTTAAAGGAAAAACAGATTCTAAATTCCAACTTGGAATGCTAGGAAACTGGTTGGACCCTGGTCAGTCCTTTGCCTCTCAAACTCATGATGGCTCCTGGAAATCTTTCGAGTTGTGTCTATTTTCTGTTTTCTCCCCATCTTTCCCCAGGGTACTCCTGGGCTAAAACATCCCAACCTCCCTTTTCCTCTATACCTGCAAAGCAGAAGGTACATCCACACACCTGGACACAACGGAATTTGAGGTGTCCCTTGGTGAGTGAAGCCTCCAATGGTCTTGCTTAGAGGCTGGCAGCTGAGAGCCTTTACACAGACTCTTGATTTAAAAGACCACTTCCTCCCCAGTGGAGGTTACAGTCTGAGTAAGACATAGAGATACCAATTTTCCCCCAAGTCCACAGCAAAAGAAAATCAACCTTTTAATGTAATAAAAAAAATACAGAGTATCTGAAAGCATACTGTGCTAAAATGCTACGTATCTCTAAATTCATTTTTCTTTCTAGAATTTTTTACAAAAGTATTTTTTAAATTTCACTGTCTTTTTTACATAGCTAAAACAAAAATGTCTAGGAAAGGTGATAAATGATTTCACAGGAGACAGTGAGCTATCCAAAGGGGCAACAGCCTGAATTAACAATTAATGAATGGGTCATAGAGCTATCAGCATCTCATAATATTATCTTACCCCTTTTGGCCAAGTTGAAGATTCTAAGCGATTTTTAGGGATTAATATATACAGGAATAGGAAAGATTTAAAGCCTGCCCTCTGAGAACCTACTGCTTTAATTCATTCAAAATATTCACCCCAGCACCAGAGGAACAAAGAGCTAATCGGAGCAAGGTGAAAAGTATGAGGTGTGGGAGCCGTTGGCACCAACTCAGAAGTGGAAGCAAATTGGAAAGCTTTAACCCTTTCAGGCCTCAGTTATTCAAATTGCTTCATAAAAGTAATTCCTTACGATTGTTTTCAATTACCTAAGATACTAATTGAAGAGCTGAGCATAAATCGCCTGTAAAAGCTAAAGCTTGACAAGCGGACAGCAAGTCACCTACTTTTTAAGGAGTGTGTCTTGCTCTTCACAAATGCAGCAAATGAAGACCTTTGAGTGGAGGCGGCATTGTCTGTACAGCTGCAGGAGGAGGTGGCATTGTCTGTACACCTGCGGGTAATTACCTCTGGGGACCATAATGCCACCCCACTCCAGAGGGAGGAGTGGGAGGACCCAGCCAGGAACGTACTCAGACCCTCAGACTCAGTCTTAGTGATCCCTTTATCCCCACTTCTTTTCCCTCCTACAAAACTTCAAGCCATCCCACAGAAAATATTTTTTAAAAAACATATGCACCATGTACATTCAGAGTCCTGGAGACATTATTCATGCCTTTTTGTTCTGGAACATAATCACTTTTGTTCTTTAACAAAAAATAATTGGAAATCTTAAAAAAATGCCCAATCAAGTCTGAATCCCTGTGATTAAAGCAGACATTCTGTTCTTGCAGCAATATGATTAGACGCCAGCCTCTAGACTACATAAAAATATAACCAGCTAATGCTCTCATGAAATACACAAGACGGGGAGTTAAGAAAGTAAACGAAGTCCTCTACCCACCTTGCAAACATTTCAAGGTCTTTGGCAAAAAGTTCTGAAAGACAAAAAGAGATGAACTTCAGCTACCATGAACTCAATCTCATTTCAGAAGGATGAAAAGTGACATCTCTACTTTACACTAAATTCAGTGACTAATACAACAATCCCTCTTAAAGGTAGAGAAAGCTCTCCGGGCAACCCCATCATTATAACAGCCTTTAACCATTTTATTATGACCTCCTGGTCCTTCCCAGTACCCTCTACCCTTTATTACAAGCCTTCTGTTAATTGTGGCTACACCTCTGGGTCCTAGAAATTATCCTTTAACTTTAAATTTTGCTACAAGTTAGAGCTTGTAAGGACATTAATTTCCTGTGTAGTCAAGGAAACACCAGTGCCACAAGTTCAGCTGTCAAATAAACAGTGGGTAGAATAAAACTGTCATAAGGCATTGAAATAAAAAATTTAATGTCTAACATTCCAGGAATCAGGATAGTTTAAAACACAATAAAATGAAGGTGCTAACATCCCAATGTTAGTATAAGAGAAAAAAAATATTTCTTTCCATAAGATATTCAGATCTTACCTCCAAGAAAAGAAACAGCTCTAATGAATAATCTATGATGATAATGTTCTCTGTCTGTGGGTGAGACATGCCACGGCACCTGCCACATGTTTTATCCCAGACAAGATCAACCTTCAACATTTACAGACATGGACATGAGGACCAGGGCTCCTTACCACACTGCCGAAAAGTCACCTCCGAAATCGCTGCAATGGTTTGTTTGCTGAACTGCATCTCTTTGTCTGATGCAACTTCCTCGCAAAGACAACCAACAGTATAGTGAACTGCTGCCTTTAGCCTCTGAAACATAAAAATCAGAATAATTTCATGGGTAAAGTTGCAAATAAGAGCTTTTCTCATCTTAGAAAATTAAGACCAAGGAGAGGATCAGCTAGGCCTAATTCCTTCATCCCTTTTTGTAATGGTTGAGTGACTTTTCAAGTACATTAATGAATTAATGAAACCCTCTGGAGTATGACTTATAGAAATATTACTTCATAGTTAACAGTCATGATTTAGGTTAGGTAAAAGAAGGCATTAGGCGGCAGGCCAGTGGGAAGAAAAGAAAGATTGGAACCTGAAAGTACCAACTTCACTCTGCTCAGGTATCCACAAGTGTTTGTTTGCTGAACTCCTACACAGTAAAAGGCAGTACTAGGTGTTTGGGGAACCAGTGAAAAAACAGATGGGGATTTTACCCTCAAGGTGGTTGATTAATGAAGTAAACACAGAAGGAGCCCATTCTGCCCTGCCAGCTGGAGTGCTACAGGTCATAAAGAGCAAAAGACAAGAAAGGACTGGAGGCCATGTCTGATCTCCTTTGATCTGGAGGTTTACTAACTGTATTAGTTTCCTAGCTGCCAACTTAATTGGTTGGCTTACTGATAGGGATTTACTGGCTCAAGGTTTCAGAGGCTAGAAGGCTTGATTCCTCCTGGGGTGGGTATCTTCTGGTTGACTAGTGTTCCATGGGGCTCCTTGACTCTTCTGTCACATGGCAATACACATGGCAGCATCTTTTCCATTCTCTTCCAGTTCTATTGACTTTCAGCTACATGCTGTTCCTTGCGGTTTCTCTATGTCCAATTTCCTTTGCTTATAGTGACTTCAGCCATATTGGATTAAGGCCTGTCCTATAACAGCTCCAAAGGTCCTATTTACAAATGGGTTCACACCCACGGGGCCAAAGAGTATTGGGACATGAACATGACTTTTGTGGGGGACATGATTCAATCTTCTACAGTCCACTTTCTGGACCCCAATAAGACATGTTTTTCCCACATGCAAAATTCATTCATTCCATCACAACATCTCAAAAGTCTCAAGCTATTTCAGAATAATGGTAAGTACAAAGTCTCAGCAAAATAAATTATGGGTATGGTCTATCCTAGGGCAAAATTGCTCTGTCTGATAGATCTGTGAAACCTAGAAAACATGTTTTCTGCTTCCAATATACAATGGCAGGACAGGCATAGAGTGAACATTCCTATTCCAGAAGGAAGAAACTGGAAGGAAAACAGGGTCATGGGTTCCAAACAAGTCCAAAACCCAGCAGGGCAAGCTCTATTGGATTCCAAACTCTATTAGCTCTAACAGAATCATCATGGACTGATGTTTTGTCATCCTGTCCTGATAGAGCAGCAGCCCCACCCCTTCTAAGCACTGGTACAGTAACCATGCTCTCCCCAAACACTGGGGTGAAGACCCAAGTCTTCTCTCCAAGCATTGGGGCGATGACTGAACTTTTGACAATGCCAGGTCACTTCTGAGCTCTGAGGTGGTAGCACTCTCCCTGAACAACAGGGCACAAGCATGCCTTCCAAGTGCCAGGGCAGATGGCCTTTCCCCTCCAAATGCAGTGGCGGGCCCTCTCTTGGTCCAAGGAGATCTTCAGTCCAGACTTTTGCTTCCATGGTTCTGTCCTTGAAGTGATTCTTCCTTCAATTTGTCCCTTCAGAAACAGGATTCTGTTTCAGGCAATCCTGTTCATACAAATTTCACAAAAAACTTGTTGGCTTTGCATGCAGTTCAAATGGGTCCAAACCATCTGTGGTAGTTAGATTCAGTTGTCAATTTGGCCAGGTGAAGGCACCTAGTTTTGTTGCTGGGACATGAACCAATGGTATGTGAACCTCATCTGTTGCTAATTGCATCTGCAGTCTGCTAGGAGGTGTGCCTGCTGCAATGTATGACATTTGACTTAACTGGCTGTGCTAAAATGAGAGAGCACAACGTAGCACACCCCAAGCAGCTCAGCATTCCTCATCTCAGCACTCGCAGCTCAGCCCAGGCCTTTGGAGATGCAGAAAGGAATCACCCCGGGGAAAGTTGCTGGAACCCAGAGGCCTGGAGAGAAGGCCAGTAGAGACCATCCTGTGCCTTTCCACATAAGAAAAAACCTCAGTTGAAAGTCAGTTGCCTTTCCTTTGAAGAACTAACAAAATAAATCCCCTTTTATTCAAAGCCAGTCCATCTTTGGTGTGTTGCATTCAGCAGCTAGCAAACTAGAACACCATCAGACAACAGAACTTTCCATAAACCTTTTCTTGATTAACTGCATTTCCAACCTTGACTTTCTCTGTTCAGGCACAAACTCTTCAGCAAAGGGTTCTTCAGTTAAACCTTCACATGGAGCCCTGTCCTCTGGAGACTCACTTCCTGGAAGCTCAGGGAAGTCTCTGATAGAGCCACTACTGGCCCTGGTCTCAGAGCAAACTATCTGGGTAGACTGAGAATTTCCCAATTTCTGAATTCTGGTTTCCTTGTGCTTAGCAGTTCATCCTCAGTTTATCTCTTTTCTCTCTCATTTCACTATAAGTTACAGGACAAAACCAGTGTACTTTCCATACTTAGCTTAGAAATCTACTCAGCTAAATATCCAAGTTCATCACTTTCATGTTTCATGCAACATCAGAACTCAATTTTGCCAAGTGCTCTGCCACTTTATAACAAGGATCGCCTTTCTTCCAATTTCCAATGACACATTCATCATTTCTTTCTAAGGCCTCACCAGAAATACCTTTAACATTCACAGTTCTCCCAAAGTTCTGTTCATGATGAATTATGGGTTCTCTAAGGCATTACAAACTTTCTCTACAGTTCTAACTCAATTTTTGAGCCTTCATAATTCCAGCCTCTATCCATTACCCAATATCAAAGTCATTTTTACATGTTAGGTATTTGTAATAGCAGCACCCCATTCTAAGGACCAAAAACTGTATTAGTTTCCCAGCTGCTAACACAAATACTATACAATGGGTTGGCACCTTCTTCACTATGGCACACATCACTGGACTTAGTGCTATATCACTAGGCTGTAAACGCAAGGGCAGGACCTTGTCAGTTTTGTTCGCTACTGTCTACCCAGTGCCAAGAACAATTGGCTACGAATGGGGGAGATCCTCTGCTGGCTTACCCTGCATAGAGAGTGAGGTGCATATTTTTCAGTCTAGAATTAATCCTGCAGAATCACAAGCATCAGCCCCATTTTGAAGCCTTCTTCATTTAATGAGTAAGCATTGCTGAGTGCCTACTGAGGGTCAGGTTCTATACTAGGGGCTGAGGAATACAAAATTGAAAAAGACAGCCCCTGCCCTCAAGGAGTTTATCTCCCAGGACACCTTTGCCATGAATGAACTCTTCAAAACCCTCAAAGTCATCAATGACAAAAAGGGGTGTCGAACTGCTCCAGAGAAGACCAAAGAGAAAGGACTGCTAAATACCATGCATGATTCTTGATTGGACTGTGGAAGAAAAAAAGACCGCTAAAAAAAAAAAACAGTATTTGGGACAAATGGAAACGTGAATATGGACTGTACGTTAAACAACAGGATTTCATCAGTATTAAACTTCCCTCGTGCAATAATTGAGATTATGTAGAATATCTTTGTTCTTAGAAGATGCATACTAAAGTATTAAAATTCAAAGGTAAAGTGTGTCAAAGTATTTTAAATTCATCCTCAAATGATTCAGAAAAAAAAAAGGTGAGGCAATAAATATAGTAAACTGTCAACAACCGGTGAAATCAAGACAAAAGGGCACATGGTGTTCCATGAACTTACTTGCAATTTTTGTGAAGAGTTGAACTTTACAGAATAAACAAGGAGATGTGGACGCCTTCTGAAATTGAGCATTTAAGAGGAGGGCAACGCTCATGTATTGAGCTCATGCATGTGTTTCCTTAATAATTTATCCCCTTTGAGTCGCCCGGGGACTCACTCTATACCGCCTCACAGCACGGTTAATATGGGTCCTGGTGACTGCCGCACTGCATTTCTCGTGATTAAAACCGATTAAAGCACTCACTGATTACCCACAACTACCTGAGAGAGGGTTATTATTCCTATTTTACATGTAAGAAAATTGAGTTTGGGCTAGTCACAACCAGGAAGTTAGCGGAACCGAGATTCGAAACCAGTTTTGGGCTCTGAGAAGCACGCTTCGTGGGTGTGAATCCTGGCTCCAACACAGCCTCTCGGAGGCTCTCTCTTCTCATCTGTCAAATGTAGCCGGTAACGGAGCTCCCGCCACGCGGCAGACACGGGCTAAGAACTTCGCAAGGATCTGTTCTTACTGCGCACATCCCATCCACACGACAACCCTGTGCGAGATACGCACGGTCCCTATTCCCATTTCCCAGAAGAGCTGACTGAGGCTTGGTCACTGAGCTAGAAAGGGGCTCCGCAGCGCCACCCTGGGGTCCCCCTCCGGGTGAGCAGGGGGCGACCCGTGTTCAGCGCCCTCCCGGCCGCGGCAGCGACCCGGACACCACTTCCTAAACGCCAGCCGCTCCACGGGCCGTCTCTCCTCAGCCTGGGCCCTTTCTCCGCGGCGTGAGTCCGGCCGCCGCGCCCACAGTCCTGCGGAGCACGGCCCAGCCCGGCAGGCCCACAGAGCCGCCCAGCGGTCGCGCCGCAGCGTGGCCTCGGGTCCGCGTCACCACGGAAACCCCTCCGGGCGCCCCCGACGGCACACCAGCGGGCGCGCGAGGCGGCCGGGGCCCACGAAGAGCGCGGCCGCGCCCCAGAAGGTGGACTGGGACCTCGGGGCCTTTACTTCGCCAAAATCTCGACGCCGCCCTTCCTCCGCCTAACTGGGCCCCCGTCTTCCCGTACCTGCCGGTAAGAGAACTGTTGCTGCTCATCAGCCTCATCTCCCTCCATCAAGGTGGGTGGGCGGGCCGGCAGGCCGGGACAGGCGCGCGAGGGCAGAGAGGTGGCGGCCAGGGCGGCCCAGTCGGACTTTCCCGCCGCGGCGCCCAGCGACGGGCCGCGTTGGAGGACAAACGGCGCAGCTCCAGCGTGCTTGCGCGCGCCACGCCCCCTAGCGGCGGCTCTGGGAAGGGCCTCCGGCCCCGGCCCTGGCCCAGCTTTACTGGGCGAAGGTGGGGCGGCGTATGAGGCCGGGGGCGTGACCCCCAAGTTCACCTCTGCAACCCAGCCGGGCTCAGGGCTAGCACAGCGGTTAGCCACCTCCGCAGGACAATGTGCGTGTCTAAATGTAACTTTAATTATAACTGTATCCACATAAGGGATGTATAAGACCCAGTTTACAAATAATAATTAAATAGGTTCCTCTTTTTTGTAAATTCTCTATACATCTATAACTTAAGGAAGAATTGCAAAATCCACTCTTAGCTTTTATAATTCCATCACCAGCAGTGGTGTCCCAAAATCAGACTGCACGTAATATTTGATCACTGACTCCCAAATAAGTTGCTCATCTCCTGTTGTTGAGATGAATGTTGACTGATTTTCCTTTAATGTTAAGGAGCAAAATAAAATATTAAATCCCAACGTCCGTCTCCACTCCTTTGACTACTTCAGTCCTTTCCAACTCACTCATTTGGAGCGTCACTCATATCTCAGTGACATGAGCAAGGGACTTCTTTTCTGAATCAAATAATAATGTTTGAATATTGGAAGAATATCTCCTCCAAGTTTTTGTGCTGTTCGTAATATAGAAACTACACACAAGATGCACTTTCAAGTTTAACCAGCTCATTAACATTTTCTCCATCACTTGCTTAAGTAGAACCTCAGCAAAAAATCAAGCCCCGACTTGCAGCATTTGCCAGTTTTCCCAGCTAAAAACTCCCACCGGGGTGATCTTAAGCCACCCATATGAGGTCCCTAAACCCAGAGTTGGGAAGAGATGGGTGGCAGTACAGCCACTCTACAGACACAAAGGACATCAGTAAGGCCAAGCATCTAGGTAATAATAAAAATAGCAAATAGACTTAAGAATTGATGAGTTTTGACTTTTTATTACCTTTGTGTTTAATATAATTAATTTAAGTTTATGTGACTTAATTTTTAATAATGGCTGTTTTTCAACTGCCTTTCAAAATTCCTGAAACATTTAGAAATCAGCTTTCACAAGCCACTGGGAGTTGGTCCAGCCCGGCCTGGCACATGGTAAATAAATGCTCATTAAGTGTTAATCAAAGTTGAAGGAACGCACTGGATTGGAATTAGCTCTTAGGTAAAGAGGTGAGTGGTCACCTTACTTAGTCTTGAACCCTGAGGAGAGCCCACTTGCCCGGCATGCTGTAGGTGCTTCGGAAATGTTTGTCGAAGTCTGAGTTCCAGCTGCACCTCATCACACAGGTACAAAGACAGCCTCCTGCATGGTCAGAATAATCAGCAAAGCAAGGGACCCAAACATTTCTTTTTAAAGAACTTTGACTTTGATGTATTTGTTATATGCTTTTAAAAAATAGCATTGCAGTTATCAAGAAAAAAAATAGTATTTTTGGACCTCTTTACACTATTTTAAGGCTTAGTGTTGTAACTATCTTGAATTACATATGGGAGGGCTCCGTTGGTATGGAAAGCTTTTCAGGCTGAGTGCATCCAAAAGTCTTCATCCCTGCCATGCCCTCCTGTGTTCCCAGCAGCTTCTCCCTATAAAGTCATGTGCCTTTTTTGAGAAATGGGAAACTACCAAGGCAAGAAAGGATGTGCTATGTTTATGTTTGTTTGTGCTTAATTGGAGGAACATAAAAGCAACCTCTCCTTTACCATCTATTCTATTTTGCTAGCTGCCGGAATGCAGTATACCAGAAATTGAATGGTTTTTAAAAAGGGGAATTTAATAAGTTGTAAGTTAACAGTTTTTAGGCCATAGAAATGTCCCAATTAAAGCAAGTCTATAGAAATGTCCAATTTAAGGCATCCGGGGAAAGATACCTTGGTTCAAGAGGGCCGATGAAGTTCAGGGTTTCTCTCTCAAGTGAGAAGGCACATGGTGAACATAGAGTTTCTCTCTCAGCTGGAAGGGCACATGGCGAGCACGGTGTCATCTGCTAGTTTCCTCTCCAGCTCCCTGGGAGGTATTTTTCTTCTTCATCTCCAAAAGTCACTGGCTGGGGACTCTCTGCTTAATGGTCCTGCGGCATTCTATGTTGTGCGTTTCCTGTGGCTCTGTCGTTCTTCTCTGCTCTCTCTGAATCTCCCTCTTTCTCCAAAATGTTTCCTCTTTTATAGGATTCCAGTAAACTAATCAAGACTCACCTGGAATGGGTGGAGTCACGTCTCCACCTAATCCAGTTTAACCGCCACTCTTGATTGAGTCACATCTCCAGGGGGGTGATCTAGTTACAGTTTCAAACATACAATACTGAATAGGGATTAGAAGAAACAGCTGCCTTTACAAAATGGGAAGAGGATGAAAACATGGCTTTTCTAGGAGACATACATCCTTTCAAACCAGCACAGCCTCTCTGTGGAGAGAGTCAGGGAGAGGAGAGCGTGGAAGTTGTGGATGAAGAATCATACAAAAAAGTTATTTTCTGACTCCTTGCCAGGCACCCCAAATCACAGCTGAATCCTAAGTGTTTTGGGGGAGGCAGATATTCAATGTACAAAACTATTAGGGCTTGATTATTTGCATAAACTGAGAATTTTGTTGTACAAAACAATCCAGAAAACAGCAAGCTCTGATATTTAAATTGCCAGTTTATGGGATGGTACCCTGTAAGATGTTAAGTGAAAGAAAACAGCTTGTAGACCAATATGTACAAATACTCTTATTTTTGTCTCTTTTAAAAAGGACATCTGCATTTATATGGGGCTATATAAACATTGCTTTAAGAGAATCAAAAGAGAGCTGGAAGGATACCCAATAACAACTGCAATCACCTTCTGAGGAATGGCCTGGAGGGCGGGCATGAAAGAGCCCTTCAATTTTTCACTTTATATATACTATAATCTGCTTTTTTTTTTTCAACAAGCATGTATTGTGTAATTAAAGATAAGCACATCAGCTATGCCTCCAGTCGTCCTCTTCCAGGACACCCCCTGACGTGCCGAGGGCTGAGCCCAGAGAGCCTCTCCTTGGAGGCGTTGGACCTTCAGACAAAATTCCACCGTATCTGCTGAGTGGGTGGCATCTGGAGATGGCGCGGGGGCCTCTTCTGCACGCCCCGCACTCCACCAGGATGGCCCTCTGCCCCGTGCAGCGCGGGCACCCGCGAGCACAGGCTGAGAGCGTCACAGCAGCTCTCCAAGCCCCTGTCCTCATTTATAGAGTGGGGACAATGGCCGCAGCCGGTTGGGAGGCCTGAGTGAGATCACGGCCGGAGAGCGCCTGCTCGGGTAGGTGCTGAGAATCAGTACCTGGTATTCCCCAGGCATTTTCTGTGCATCTACCTTGCATGTTACCTCATTTTAAAGCAGCCGCTTCCCGAGGCTGAAAGCACATTATTTTAGCTACATGTGTGAAATACACAGCACTTAAAAATCGAAAGAGAGAGGTCCAGGACTGAGGAATTACATTGCATTGTGTACGGTATTTGGCTGACCAGCTTTGCGTGAAGAAGGGCTAGCCTTACAAACCGGCCACTAGAGGGCAGCATTGCGCCGCACAGCGAAACCAGGCCGTTCCTGCCCCCTGGTGGTCATCTCAGGTAGCGCTGAGCCCTGGGCATTCCGTTCACATTTCACTGCTCTCAGAGGCAGAACTACTTTCCTCACTTTATAAGTGAGGAAACAGAGTCACAGAAGCGAAAGAACACTTGCCCAAGTCAAACTGGTAGGAAGGGGGTGAGCCCAGGTTTGATAATGGGCAGAAGTCTTGGCTTTGAGTCCATGCTCTCATCCACCATCAGACAAGTACATTTCTGGGTCTCCCTAATCCTTTTCAGCTGCACAAAATCGGATATCAGAGTGCTAATAGTTCAGTAGCAATCACCATTTATTTTCTCTAAAATCCCACAGCAAAATCACTCTCCACCAGCTCTCACATACATCCTCTAAGTGCATGAGGTCAGGGCTTTCGACTTCTCTTCCCTGGGCAGTGCACAGTAGGTGAACAATAAATCTGTTCAAGCAGTGAGTAAATTGTGCACTTTGGACTCAGGCACCAGATTGCTGGAGTTCGCGTTTCACCTCTGCCCACAGTTGCTCTGTGACCTTCTGCGTGCTGCAGCTGGAAGTTGGAGATAATCACAGTATCAGCGTCAGATACTGTTGTGAGGATTAAATGAGCTAACATGTACAGCGCTAGATGGTACCTGCCCCCCATGAGAAATGTTAAATATTATATTCTTCTTTATGCTGTTTATACTGTTATGAGACCTTCAGGAAAATAGGGCCAGCGTTCCCTATCCCACCATGCAACAAATTTCCCAAGGAACTCGTAGGCAGCACAATGTATTTTCCAAAGATGGTCACAAGAGGATGGTCCAACCCACATGCTCCTGGGAATTTGCCACTCCCCCACTGAGAGATAGGGTCTAATCCTCCTGGCCTGGAGCCAGGTGGGCCTGTGACTCACATGAAGGTGTGTGCATTAGCTCAGTGTGACACAGGTCATAAGAGGCAATGCCCCATTCAAGAGCGAGTGAGATGCCTCAGGGCCCATTCCTCACAGAAGCTTTCAACAACCAGAAAGAACTGGCAGAAGCATCTTTGTCAAAACTCCAGAAAACGATTAAAATAACCGGGCCAACCAAAGAAGGGCTTGTTTCAGTTTGTTAATGCTGCCGGAATGCAACACACAGAAATGGATTGGCTTTTACAAAGGGCATTAGGTTATAGATTTACAGTTCTTAGGCCGTGAAAATGTCCAAATAAAGGCATCAACAAGAGGATATCTTCACTCAAGAAGGGCCTATTGCGTCTGGGGTTTCTCTTTGCATGGGAAGGCATGTGGATGGTGTCTGATCGCCCTTTCTCTCGGTTCATTGCTTTCAGCTTCTGATTCCAGCGGCTTTCTCCCTAAGCATCTGTGGGTCCCTTACTTCTTTCCTACAGGCAAACACTGGATTTCATCTCTTAGCTTAGCATCTCCAAATGTCTGTTTCTTGGTTTCATCTCTCTGTTCCCTCTATCAGCTCTGAGCTCTTTCTCTTCCTCTGTGAGCTCTTTTAAGGACTCCAGTAAACTAATAAAGATCCACCTTGAATAGGCAGGGCCACATTTCCATGGAAATAATCAAATCGGAAGGTCCCACCCACACTGGGTGGGTCATATCTCCATGGAAACAGTCTAATCAAAAGATCCCACGAACAATAAATCTGCACCCACAAGAGTGGATTAAAACAGCATGGCTTTTCTGGGGGTATGTAACAATTTCAAACCAGCCCAAGGCTACTTACAGTGGCAGGATCTCGATGCACCCTGGCTAGCCTCTCCCCAGCCAGCTGTGCTCCCAGTGTGAACTACTCATCCCAGTTCTGGAGGGAGAAAGGAGCGCCATGCACATGCTGGGAGCATGAATATTGGACCCAATCTGTCTGGCAATGACCTGACAGAATATATCCTACATGTAGTGGGCAGCTGTCCTACAAAATACTGGGGTTGAGCAGTCAAGTTGAGGCAAGGGATTGCTAGCTATTGGATCTACAGTAGAGCACACAGGACTGTTAGAAATCTATTTCCTAGGGAAGAGGGGACATTTGTATCTGTGTAAACAATGGAATTCCTAGGGCCACCCAGTCCAAGATAAGACTCAGGCATGAGGCCTCTATAGTTTGGCCTTGACCTCTTCTCTAAACTGACTGTATGGATAAGCTCTTAAAGAGATCACTTGCAGAGGAATGCTGTCATAATAGTAAACGGATAAAAAGGTGAAGTAACAGACACCTCAGAGTCAAAATTCCAGTGATAACACTTGTGCCGGTTTAAAACTATTATGAACCCCAGAAAAGCCATGTTTTATTATCCTGATCCAATCTTGTGGGGCCAGACCTATTCTTTAGGGTGGGAAATTTTGATTGTATTGTTTCCATAGAGATGGGACACACCCACATGTGAGTATGGCCATTTGATTAGATATAGATGTGACTTCACCCATTCAAGGTGGATCTTGATTAGTTTATTAGAGTCCTTTAAAAGGTGGAACATTTTGGAAAAACCTCAGATGCAGATGCTTGGAGAACAGTTGCTTCAGAGCTGACAGAGACAGGGATGGTTGGCGTGCCGACAGAGAGAGCAGATGCCCAGACATGGGCAGAGCCCAGCAGTCATTGCCATGTATGCTAAGCAAGCCAGAACCCAGAGTTGTGTCCCAGAGGAGCTAAGTGAAGGCCCACAGATGCACAGAGAGGAAACCACTGGCATCTGAAGCGGAAAGCAATGGAACCAGGAACAAGGACCAGTAGACACCCACCACCTGTCTTCCCATGCGACAGGCATCAGCCTTTCTTGAGTCAGAAAGGCTTTCTTTTCCTAATGCCTTTGTTTGGACATTTTTCTGGCCTTAGAACTATAAACTTGTAATACAATAAATTCCCTTTGTAAAAGCCATTCCATTTTTGGAATATTGCATTCTGGCAGAATTAACAAAATAAAATAGCACATTAAAATACCAACATGTTCAGATTATACAAAACATACCTTAAAAAAAGGAAGTGTTGGCCCAGGCAAAGGAAACAGTTAAAGCATTAGAAACTACCAGTGAGGAGAACCAGACCTGGGACACACTAGATAAAGACTTTTAAAAAATGGTCCTAACTGTCCAAAGAGCTAAAGGAAAACATGGACAAAGAAGTAAAGGAATCAGGAAAATGGCAGATGAACACAAAGAGAAGATCAGTAGAGAGGTGGCAGTTATGAAAGGGAACAAAATCCCCCTCACTATTACCTCTAGTGATCCACCAGGAAGATTGTTACTTCCTGTCCCTACAACCCTGAGCTCTGCTGGTCTACAGGTCTTAGTCCCAGAAGGAGTCCTTCCACCAGGAGATGTAAGAACTATTCTGATGAACTGGAAGTTAAGACTTCCGCCAGGCCGCTTCGGGCTTCTCATGCCTCTGAATCAGCAGGCACAAAAGGGGATTGGCTGGGGTGACTGATCCTGACTATTAAGGGGAAATAGAACACAACTACACAATGGAGGTAAAGAAGAGTTTTCCTGGAAAACAGGAGATGCCCTAGGGCGTCTCTTAGTACCACCATGCCCTGTGAATAAAGTCAAAGGAAAACTGCAACAACTACCAGGCAGGACTACTGATGGCCCAGAAACTTCAAGAATGAAAGTTTGGGTCACTCCACCAGGCAAAGAACCACAGCCAGCCGCAGTGCTTGCTGAGGGTAAAGGGAACCTGGAACGGATAGTGGAAGAAGGTAGTGATAAATATGAACTACAACCACATGACCAGCTACAGAAATGAGGACTGTGATGGTATGAATATTTCTTCCTTTTTTTTGTTATGAGTATGTTTGTATTTGTACATATTGCAAATATCTGTGTTTTCTTCTCTATCTTATCCCCTTATCATATAACATGTTCGTGTTTTAGTATTTAAGTTATGGGATGTCAAGTTTAAGAGTGAATCTTACCCAAGGACTTAAAACTTAATCTGGAGAGATTTAGTGCACTTCTGGTTGTACTCAGGACAGTTAAGTAGTGTTAGGTGAAAAATGTCTGTGATTGTTTTTTGTTTTCTGGGTTTTTTTTTGAGGAATGAAGAAAAGCAAACAGAGCCTGAGAAACCTGTAGGCCACCAGATGCTCAATATGTACATTGTGGGAGGCCCAGGAGAAGAGAGAATATTCAAAGATAGAACGGCCGAACACTTCCCAAATTTAGCAACAGACATGAATAAACATATGCAAAATGCTCAAAAATAAACCCAAATAGACCCACACCATATTATCAACTCTTGAATGACAAAGATAAAGGGGGAATTTTGAAAGCCACAAGAGAGAAGCAATATGGCTCATATAAGGGAGCCTCAATCAGAGTCAGTGCCAATTTCCCATCAGAGACCATTGAGCCAAGAAGGCAGTGGGAAGACATATTTTAAAGTTCTGAAAGCAAAAACTCACCAACCAAGCATTCTATATGCAGTGAAATATCTTATAAAATTGACAGAGGGGTCTTCTGAGGAGGGGATGGAGTTCACTCTTGCTCCATGGGACAAGATAGGGGACGGGGAGGAAATGACAGGACTGTGGTCCCAGGGTGTGAGTGATCATACACGGTCCCCAAGGTATTCTGGGGAGGAGACAGGCAGGCGGGATTGGGATGGGGACAGCAGAATGGCTTGGTTGACTGTGATCCCCACCAGGGGTGGGCAGCGGCCTGAGTGGAAGTGAAATGGGAGGGAACTGACTGATGCTCTGCCCCAGCCTGTCCCAGCAGCTGACTGGGGAAATCTCCCTGTGTGTTTAGGTAGTCACCAGCACCTGAGGGCACAGTGGCTGCCCCAGCCCCCAGGTGCTGGGTACTGCGGGTCAGCTGATCCCCAGGTGCTGGTCGGATCCCCAGTCCCGCCCGGGAAGACTGGCAGTCCAGCTGTTGGTGGCCGGGAGCAGCAACCCTCACCCACTCCACCCCCCTCCACACCCCCAACCCCCATCATCCTTGTGGTTCTCCAGCAGCTGCAGGTCAGGCGGGGTGGGGCTGAGGAAGGAGGAGCTTCAGGAGTGCCACCTGCTGGCGAGAAGCATAAGTGCAGGCTGGGTGCTGCGCTCAGGGAGTGGGGAGACGGAAGGGAGGAGGTGCCTCAGGATCGCCACCTGCTGGGAAGAAGGGGTAAGTGCAGGCAGGCTAACTCCCTATCTGCCTAGGTTTTTATTTTTATTTTTTCCCAATATTCTTTTCTCCCCCTTTTTTAACATACATTTTTTTCTATATATTTCTACTAGTAGTATAATTGTTTTTTCATTACTTTTATTTTTATGGATATTTTATATTTTTATGCTAATTTCTTATTTTATATATTATTTATTATTCTATTTTATTTCATTTATTTTTATTACTATTTTTTTTCTTAAATTTTCTCTCCCTTTGGTGGGCACCACTCTGAATTCACTCCAAATATATACGGAGGTGTCTCCTTCTGACCCTGGTGCCTACTCTTGTTGAAGTTTGTTTTATTGTTGTTTTTTAATATTTTTATTACATTGTTTTATCTCATTATTATTATCTTCTTTGGGTGGTGCATGGGCTGGGAGTTGAGCTTGGGTCTCCCACGTGGTGGGCAGCCATTCTACCACTGAAACACCCATGCATCCCAGCCTACCTTCTAACAGACCCTCAAGTTGAATTGTATCCCTCACATGAGATCCAGACCTTGATTTGGTGGGGAATAACTGACACACCAAGTGCAAAAGGAAACCTTCAACATAAAACCAAGTAAATACAAAACTTTAGATGAGTGAAGGAAACCAACTTGTAAAATAACCATATTAAGATAATCAAATGCAATAGAAAATCACAAAGCATGTGAAGACCAATGAGAAATGGGCCAGACTAATAACCAAATCAAAATTCCAGAGAGGACAAAGAATATGGAACAATTACTTAAGGATATTTACAAAGAAATAAAGGATATTAGGGAGACAGTAGAAGAGCAAAAAGAAGAATTTGGACGATTAAGTACAAAAATGGCAGATCTCACAGAAATGAAAGAGACAGGAGACCAAATTAGAAATATATTTGAGACACACGATAGCAGATTTGAAAAAACTGAAAGAAGAATAAGTGAGCTAGATGACAGAACCATTGAAGTAGAGCAAACAAAAACACAACTGGCAAGAAAGATGAAAAAAATACCACTGGATCTTAGGGAAATGATAAACAACAAGCGGCACACAAATATAAGAATCAGTGGTGTCCCAGAAGGAGAAGAGAAGAGTAAAGAGCTGGGAAAGTAGGTTGAAGATATAATCAGGGAAAACTTCCCAACCCTTATAAAAGATACAATTATGCAAACCAAGGAGGCCCAACAAACTCCAAATAGAATAAATCTGAATAGGCCTACTCCAAGTCACATACGAATCAAACTGTCACACGTTAAAAGAGAAACTGAAAGTCCTGAAAGCAACACAAGAAAAGCAATCTACTCTATACAAGGGAAAATGCATAAGACTGACTTTGGACTAATGAACTGGCACCATGGAAGCAAGAAGGCAGAAATATGATATTTTTAAGATCCTGAGTGAGAAAGGCTTTCAACCAAGAATTCTTTCTCCAGCCAAGTTGTCCTCAAAATTTTGGGAGAGATTAAAATCTTCAAAGACAAAGTTTGAGAGAACTAGTGAACAAGAGACCTGCCCTATGAGAAATACTAAAGGGTGTCCTGTCAGCTAAAAAAACATAATAAAAAGATAGGAGAGGGAGGTCTGGAGGAGAGCACAGAATTGAAGAGTACAAGTAATGGTAATTTAAAGGATAAAAAGAGAGAGAAGGAAAATAACCAAAAGATAAGAGGGTAGAGTCAAGAAATGTTATTACAGTTAATAAGTTTGTAAGTTAGTAGACTAAACTCACCAATTAGAAGATACACACTGAGTATTAGAAGAGTATTAGAAGATACTCTATCGCCACTATAGATAGAGCAACAAGACAGAGGATCAACAATGAAACAGAGAACCTAAATAATGGGATAAGAGTTTGACTTAATAGACATATATAGAACATTACATACCAAAACACCAGGATATACATTCTTCTGTAGCTCATATGGAATGTTCTCCAGGATAGATCCTATGCTGGGACACAAATTGAGTATCTATAAATTTAATAAGATTGAAATTATCTAAAGCACTTTCTCTGATCACAAAAGAATAAAGCTAGGGATTATCACCAAAAGAACCAGAGCTTTTGCAAATATATGGAGATTAAACAACACACTCTTAAACAATCAGTGGTCAAGGAAGAAATTACCCGAGAACTTGGTAAGTATCTGGAGACAAATGATAATGACAATACAAGATATTAAAACTTATGGGATACAGCAAAGGCAGTGCTCACAGGGAAATTTATTGCACTAAATGCCTATATTAAAAGACAAGAATGAGCAAAGCTTGAGGATTTCACTGCTCACCAGGAGAATTTAAAGAACAGCAAACTAACTCAAAAGCAAATAAAAGAAGAGAAATAATAAAGATTAAAGCAGAAATTAACAAACTGGAGAACAATAAAATAGTAGAAAGTATCAACACAACCAAAAGTTGGTCCTTTGAGAAAATCAATAAAATTGATGGACCCCTAGCTAGACCAACAAAGGAAAAAAAAAAGAGAGAGAGGGTGCAAATTAAAAAATCAGAAATGAGAGGGGGTTCATTGTGATGGTCAGGTTCATGTGTCAACTTGGCCAGGTGATGGTGCCCAGTTGTCTGGTCAAGCAAGTACTGGCCTACCTATTGCTGTAAGGACATTTCATGGACTTCAATCATGAGCACATTGGTTGTATCTGTGGTTGACTACATCTGCAGTCAGCTAAGGGGTGTGTCGTCTGCAATGAATAACAATCTCATCACCCAAAGGCTTTTAAGGAGAATTCAGAACAGAGAATCTTTCTGCTTCAGCCAGCCAGCCTCTTCTGGGGAGTTTGTTGAGGACCTTCATTGGTATTGCCAGCTCACAGCCTGGCCTACAGATTTTGGACTCTTATGTCTCCATGGTTGTGTGAGACACTTTAATAAATCTCATATTTACAGATATCTCCTATTTGTTCTGTTCCTCTAGAGAACCCTGACCAATACAGATCATGAAGAACTTTAAAAATCATAAGAGAATATTATGAACGGCTATATGCCAACAAACTAGACAACTTGATGAAATGGACAATTCCTAGGAACCCATGAATTACCTATACTAACTCGAGAAGAAATAGACGAGCTCAACAAACCAATTGTAAGTAAAGAGATTCAGTCAGTCATCAAAAACCTTCCCACAAAGAAAAGCCCAGGACAAATGGCTTCACAGGGGAATTTTATCAAACATTTCATAAAGAACTAACACCAATCCTGCTCAAACTCTTCCAAAAAATTGAGGAAAAAGGAATACTACTTAACCCATTTTATGATGCTGACATCACTCTAATACCAAAATCAGATAAAGATGCTACAAGAAAGGAATTCTACAGACCAATCTCCCTAATGGGCATAGATGCAAAAATTCTTAACAAAATACTAGCAAATCAAATCCGATAACACATTAAAAGAGTTATACATCATGTCCAAGTGAGGTTTATACCAGGAATGCAAGGGTGGTCAACATTAGAAAATCAATAGTTGTAATATAGCACATTAACAGATTAAAAGGAAAAAGTCACATGATCATATAGATTGATGCTGAAAAACTATTTGAAAAAATCCATCATTCTTTCCTGATAAAAACACTTCAAAAGTTAGGAATCCAAGGAAACTTTCTCAATATCATAAAGGGCATATATGAAAAACCCACAGCCAGAATCATACTTAATGGTGAGAAACTGAAAGCACTCTCCCCAATATTGGGAACAAGACAATGATGCCCATTGTCACCACTATTATTCAACATTGTATTAGAAGTCCTAGCTGGGGCAATTAGAAAGGAGAAAGAAACAAAAGCAGCCAAATAGAAAAGGAAGACGTTAAACTTTCATTATTTGCAGATGACATAATCTATACTTAAAAAACCCTGAGAAATCTACAGCAAAGCTACTTGAGCCAATAAACAAATTCAGCAATGTGACAAGATACAAGATTAATATACAAAAATTAATAATGTTTCTATACACAATCAATGACCTATCTGAGGTGACAATTAAGGAAAAATTCCATTCAAAATAGTGACCAGAAGAATCAGATATTTAGGAATAAGTCTAACAAGGATGTCAAGGAATTGTACATATAAAATTACAAAAAAATCGTTAAAAGAAATAAGAAGTGACCTAAATAGATGGAAAGACGTTCCATGCCAACGGATAGGAAGGTTGAATGTTGTTAAGATGTGAATTCTACCCAAACTGATCTACAGATTCAATGTAATACCAGTCAAAATTCCACTGAAATAACCTACACCGGAGACTTGGAAAAGCTAGTTATCAAATTTATATGGAAGGCAAAGAGACTCCAAATAGCTAAAGATATCCTAAAAACGAAGAGTGAAGTAGAAGGACTAACACTTGCTGACTTTAATGCTTACTATAGAGCCACAGTGGTTAAAACAGCATGGCACTGGCACACAGATAGAATTATCAACCAATGGAATAGAATCGAGAGTGCAGAGATAGACCACCAAATTAATGGACATTTGATCTTCAATTAGGCCCCTAAATCCACAGAACTGGGACAAAATAGTCTTTTCAATAAATGGGCATAGGAGAACTGAATATTAATAGCCAAAAGAATGAAAGAGGACCCCTACTTTACACCCTATATAAAAATTAATTCAAAATGAATTAAAGACCTAAATGTAAGAGGCAGTACCATAAGACTTCTAGAAGAAAATGCAGGGAAAGATCTTCAAGATCTAGTAATAGAAGGTAGTTTTTTTTTTTTTAATTAATTTACATTTACTTTAAGATGAATTTATTCCCAAGCCATAACTTTTTGTTTCTTCAGTTTTTTCTAGGATATCTTTTTCTTCTGTGCAACCTCCTCTTCTGGTTTAGGAACAATTTGTTCTTCTTCAGTGAGGATCATCTCTGTGGCCAGGGAACTTGTGTACGGGTTAATCTGACCATGAGCTCTGTAAATCCTGCAGCGCATTTTAGGGGTTTTGTTCACCTGGATGTGTTCAATGACCAGAGAATCTACATCTAAACCCGTTAAGTTCAGCATTACTCTCTGCATTTTTAAGCACATGCAACAAAGATTCAGTCCTCTTTTTGGGTCTCCGACCCTGCGTCCAGCCGCACAGTTTGGCCTGGGCACGCCTGCCAGCACCACCGCTGTAAGGACAGAATGATCACATCACTTCTGTAAAGTGACAGCTTTCAGATACTCGGTGGCTTTTCAAATTTGCATACGCTTGGTGGTCTGAGCAGCTTCTCAGGTGTTCTTAAAGTAAACAGGAAGATTTGAACCTCTTGATAGGCATGATTTTGAAGGGCTTTCTGGGCCAGGTGGATAGCAAACCATTTTCAGAGCTCACCTAGGGCTACTTAAAGGAAGAGGAAGAGAAGGTAGCTTCTTAAACTTTACATCTAAAGTGCAAACAGTGAAAGAAAAAATAGACCAGAGGGAACTCCTTAAGATCAGAGCTTGTGTGCCTCAAAGGACATTGTCAAAAAAGGTGAAGAGGCAGCCAACTCAATGGGAGAAAATATTTGGAAACCACATATCAGATAAAGGCTTGATATCCTTTGTACATGAAGAAATTATACAGCTCAATAACAAAAGAATAAATAACCCAATTACAAAATGGGCCCAGGATATGAAGATACTTTTCTA
Organism: Tamandua tetradactyla; assembly: GCF_023851605.1. Taxonomy (NCBI): domain Eukaryota; kingdom Metazoa; phylum Chordata; class Mammalia; order Pilosa; family Myrmecophagidae; genus Tamandua; species Tamandua tetradactyla. The sequence continues at coordinate 214,967,700 of NC_135328.1, forward strand.
AAGAGTAAATACAGATAGCTAAAAAGCACACAAGGAGATGCTTATTTTTGTCAGCTATAAGGGAAATGCCAATCAAGATGACAATGAGATATCACCTCACACCTGTAAGAATGACTGCTATTAAACAAACAGACAATTATAATGTTGGAGGGGATTTGGAGAAATTGGAACACTTATTCACTGCTGGTGGGAACATATGGTGGTTCAGCCATTGTGGAAGTCAGATTGGCAATTTCTCAGAAAAGTAAATATTGAGTTGCTCTATGACCTGGCAATACCAATAGTCCGTATATACCCAGAAGAGCTGAGGGCAGTGGTTTGAACAGACGTTTGCACATCGATGTTCATAGCAGCACTATTCACAATTGCCAAGAGATGGAAACAATCCACATGCCCATCAACAGATGAGTGGATAAACAACATGTGGTATGTACACATGATGGAATATTATGCAGCAGTAAGACGAAATGATGTCCCAAAACATATGACAACTTGGATGAAACTTGAGGACATAATGCTGAGTGAAATTAGTCAGTCACGAAAGGACAGATAATGTATGACTGCATTATTATGACTCTAATAAAGGCAATTTCAGGGGTTACACTGTAGAATATAGAAGACCTAGAGGGACACAAAATTTAGAGACGGGGGAAAGGATACCCAGTCAGTCTGAACATTAAGTGCAAGGGAGCAGATAGAAGTGATGATAACTAACTAGTGGGTTGATAAGTAACCTTGCCATACTGGAGGTGAATATGATTGCAAGGGGATGTATAGTGACATGTATCGCAATGATTTAAATTTACAATTATCAGTAAGTTCTCACATGAACTACTTCAATGGTTTGATAGTGGACAAAGTATCAATAGTAGAGTGATATGGGGGAAAACTAAAAATGCATGATATGGCCAATAGTTAATAGTTAATAATCAACAGTGCCACAGCAATACCAGGGGCAACTAGCTGGGGTGGGGGAAGGGACAAGTGATAAGGGGTAGTTTAGATTCGATAGTTGGTGACATTATGTTTGCCGGTTCTTGGTCATTAAGGACCAATGAAAATTGTCGAAAATTGAGAGTGCTGCTAATTGTACAACCAAACAAAGCTACTATAAGACATGATTTGTCTATTTTGGACAGTATCCATGATGTCCAATAGATGGAGGGACCCAAAATGTGTAATGACTGAGAAGTACAGTGGTGAACAGTGATACATTTGTGTGATGAAATTTGGTGCGGTTACAAAATGGAGGGACTTCGAGGGGCACGAGACAAACTGAATAAATCTTGGGGACAGTGGGCTGTGTGGAATGGGCCAGAAACAAAAGAACAAATAAGCTAAAGTCTCTCTCAGAAAATAAAAAAATGGAAGCCTGGATTGTAAGCCTTTGTAGCAGCCACATTTGGTCTGAAGTTGTGGATGTATTTCGGGATTCTGAGACACTGAGCTCTGTGTGTATCGGCTGGTATTTCCCTGGATCTTAGAGTAGCTCTGTGACACCTAAGACCCAGAAATTATTTAGTGTAGCTATATATAATAACATTTATTATATATAAAGTAACCGAGAAAGAGATCAGGCCTCAATTAGAGTTTAAAACAAAGCCCCTCTGGCTGGGTCTAAGGTAAATTAGAATGCAGGGTAAAAGATGAGAGTATATGTACTCTAGACCTTCAGCTGCTGTATGAGATCAAAGGCAGAGAGGTTTATTATGTCTAAACTAAATTTCCTATAACTCGCAGTCTGAATCAGCCTCTCTGGATAGCTCATCTAGACAGCCCAGGCTCCAGAACAGAAGCGTAGCCTCCTGATCCACTATGGTTGGTGTAGTGCCAGGACACGTCCCACACTCTGGTGGGCTGATAATTAAAGTATTGGTAGAGTCTCTTGAGGATCTGAAGGGGGCAAATAAATATATATATATTCTCCAATCTGGGAAACCCCGGGTTACCCTCCCAACTCTTGTGGACTCCCAAGAAAATAGGCCAAGCCCTGGACTTCCATACTTGCCCTTAAATTTCTGTAGGGGAGAAGCTAATTCTACCCATAAGGATCCCTAATAGTTGCTTCCAGGAAGCCTCTTTGTTGCTCAGATGTGGCCTCTCTCTAAGCACAACTCAGCAAGGAAAATCACTGTCTTTCCCCCTACGTGGGACATGACGTCCAGGGGTGAAAATTTCCCTGACAATGTGGACATGATTCCCAGGCTTGAGTCTGGTACTATGGAATTGAGAACACCTTCCTGACCAAAAGGGAGAAAAGAAGTGTAAGGTAATAAGGCATCAGTGGCCAAGAGAGATCAAATGTAGTCAAAGGGCTGTTCTGGAGGCTGCGCTTATACAAGGTTGTTAGATAGTGCTAATTGCCATGGTTTGCTCAACCCCAATTAACATCACTCATGTTAAGTCTTAAGAACATCTAGGGCTCACACTGAAACTCTATAAAGGTTTCATGCACCGTTAAGTCTGAGCCAAAAGGGACAGATTGAAGGAAAAATACCTTCAAAGGCAGAACCATAGAAGCCAAGGCTTGGAGCCAAATCTTGGGCCAGGAGAGCAGACCCACACGTGCACGTGGAGAGGGTGAGTTTGCCTGGAGGCAGCAGGCAGACCTGCTTTGATGTTCAGGAAGAATTTTGGTTCCTCAGGCCTCAGAGAAGGTAGAGCACATTCCCTGGGTACAGGTGATAGCCTGGCCACCAACCCACTGTTCTGAAGTTGAGCTTGTGCCATGGAGATGGCAGAGTCTGGGTGCCACCCAGATGCCTGAGGAGGGTGGGGCTGAGAACAAAATGGTCTCCCCAGTATTGCAACACTCACCCCAGTGTTTGGAGAGACCAGGGCCGCAGTTTAAGCCCTTGGAAAGGGTGAGACTGCTGCTCTCTCAAGCCCCGAGGATAAAACATCACTCTATATATGACTCTCAGACTTTGAAATCTAATGGAGCTAGGTTTTGGGAACTGTTTGGGATCTTTGACCCCTGTTTTCCTTAATTTCTCCCAATGGGAATATTTATCCTATGACTGTCCTTCCTTTGTATATCGGAAGCAAATTACTCATTCTCTGTCTCACAACACAGGTCCACAGCCAGAGGGGAATTATGCCTTAAGACAGAACATGCCTGTAGCTTATTATTTTTTTTAAAACATTTTTTATTGTCAAATATAAAATATATACAAAAAACAATAAGTTTCAAAGTACACTGTAACAAGTAATTATAGAACAGATTTCAGAGTTTGGTATGGGTTACTGTTCCACAATTTTAGTTTTTTCCTTTTATTTGCTCCAAGATACTGAGATTAAAAGAAAAATTAATATAATGATTCAGCAGTCATATTCATTTGTTGAATCCTATCTTCTCTGCTTTAACTTCTCCTCCTTTGATCCTTCTCCCAATTTTTAGGGGTATTTGGGCTCTGCCCACTAGGATGGGGGGATGGAACCAATTGACAGTCTTGGAGAGGCTGTCCCCTCTGAGTTTCAGGACTTACCTGGCCTAGGAACCCATCTGGAATTCGTAGGTTTCTGGAAACCTTAGTGTTTTTAGGTTTCTAGAAATGTTTAGTGCATACTTTTGTGGAATCTTCTTTCGGGTTAACAGGAATGGTTTTGGTTGGGGGTTGGCAAACCATAGTAATTAGTAATAGCTGAAGCTTGCATAAAACTAGCCTCCAGAACAGTCTCTCAGCTCTATTTGAACTCTCTTAGCCACTAATACCTTATTTTTTACATTTCTTTTCCCCCTTTTGGTCAGGAAGCTGTGGTGTACACATATCAGGGAATAATCATGCAGCTGTTAAGACAGAATAAAGTCATGAAGCATGTAACAATGTGGATGAACTTTGAGGACATTATGCTGAGTAAAATTAGCCAGAAACAAAAGGACAAATACTGTATGGTCTGACTAATATGAACTAATATTAATGAGTGAATTTGGAGAGTTAAAGTTAGTAACACGAAAATGACAAGTGCTGGAGAGGATGCGGAGAAAGAGGCACACTTATCCACTGTTGGTGGGAATGTCAAATGGTATAACCACTGTGGAAGGCAGTTTGGCGGTTCTTCAAAAAATTGAATATAGAATTGCCATACGACCCAGCAATACCATTGCTAGGTATCTACTCAAAGGACTTAAGGGCAAAGACACAAACGGACATTTGCACACCAATGTTTATAGCAGCGTTATTTACAATTGCAAAGAGATGGAAACAGCCAAAATGTCCATCAACAGACGAGTGGCTAAACAAACTGTGGTATATACATACGAAGGAATATTATGCAGCTTTAAGACAGAATAAACTTATGAAGCATGTAATAACATGGATGGACCTAGAGAACATTATGCTGAGTGAGTCTAGCCAAAAACTAAAGGACAAATACTGTATGGGCTCACTGATGTGAACCGACATTCGAGAATAAATTTGGAATATGTCATTGGCAACAGAGACCAGCAGGAGTTAGAAACAGGGTAAGATAATGGGTAATTGGAGCTGAAGGGATACAGACTGTGCAACAGGACTAGATACAAAAACTCAAAAATGGACAGCACAATAATACCTAATTGTAATGTAATTATGTTAAAACATTGAATGAAGCTGCATTTGAGCTATAGTTTTTTTGTTTGTTTGTTTGTTTGTTTGCTTGTGTCTTTTGTTTTTTTTTTCCTTTTTTTATATATATATTTTTTATTTTTTATTATTGTTTAATTTTTTTCTCTATATTAACATTCTATATCTTTTTCTGTTGTTTTGCTAGTTCTTTTCCTAAATCGATGCAAATGTACTAAGAAATGATGATCATACATCTATGTGATGATATTAAGAATTACTGATTGCATATGTAGAATGGAATGATTTCTAAATGTTGTGTTAATTTTTTTTTTTTTTAATTAATAAAAAAAAAGTTAGTAACACGGGTTTTCAGGAGATTGAAAGAGGGTAGAGATTGGGCATTTGGTGCTGAAGGATATAAAATTGCCACAGGACTGGGTGGGCCATGGTGGCTCAGTTGCAGAGTTCTCGCCTGCCATGCAGGACACCGGGTTTGATTCCCGGTGCCTGCCCGTGAAAAAAAAAAAAGTAAAAATTGCCACAGCACTCATTGTAAAAATTCAGAAATGGATAGCACAATCCTGATTGTAGCACACTAATTTAAGTACACTGAATGAAGCTGAATATGAGAATGATTAAGGGAGAAGGGCTGGGGAGCATGTGTGACACCAGAACAAAAGACAGAGGATAAAGACTGAGATGGTATAACTTAGGAATATCTACAGTGGACAATGATGGGGATTAAATGTATAAATACAAAAATGTTTTTGCATGGGGGAGATCAAATGAATGTCAACATTGTAAGGTGTTGAAAATGGGATGGGATACAGGGTGCAAGGGTGGTTAATAGTGGTACAATGCTCGCCTTTCATGCAGGAGACCTGGGTTCGATTCCCAGACCATGCACACACACACAAAAGGGATGTACAAGAAAAAGTACAATAAATGCAAGTTAGGGTCTATAGTCAACAGTAATAATATAATGTATTCCCACTGAGTGTAACAAAGGCATTATATCCAAACTAAATGTCAATAAGTGGGAGATATGGGGGAGGGGTATGGATTCTTTGCAAAAGAAAAGGAAATGTCTTCATACAGATTATAGTGGCGAAGGCATGGCTTATTTACTTAGGTTGGATCATATGATGTATGAATAAAGCTGTTTAAAATGAACAGAGAGAAACATGTGCTAGAGAAAATGTAGAGAAAGAGATGTACCTATTCACTATTGGAAGTGAAACTGTGAGGTGCAGCCCCTCCAGAGGGCAGAGCGGTGTTTCCACAGGAGGCTAGGGGTGGGGTTGCCCTATGATCCTGCATCCCCAATTGCTAGCTATATACCTAGAGGAACTTGTATTAATCAAAGTCTTTTTTTTTTTTTTAAGAAAACAAAGGAAAAAATTAGCAAGGCTAAGCTGGCAGGAAACAGTGATGCAAATGTAATAAAACTGGAGGCCAATCTTTCTGCCAATGGGGATGTAGGCTCAGCATAGTTGAGGAGAAAATATTTCAGAGTCAGAAGAAAAGGCAAAGATATAATGTAGCTTTTATTAAGTACAGGAAAAAAGGAATTGGACTGCATGAATACAAAGATTCCAGTTTAGTCAAATTCCACAAAAACCCTTCCCATCTATGCGATCAGAGTTGCTGCCTCCATCAGGGAAATCTACACTGCCTTCCTGACCCCCAGGGACAAGAGGAAGACAACTGCCTCAGGAGTGGGATCCCCGTGGCCACGCATGGGGTCAGTTCCTGGTCAGTCCCAAGAGGCAAGGACAGAGGGCCTAAAAGGTCCCTCAGAATTACCCTACAGATAAACTCATGTTTGGAAAGATCGAGCAGAAAGTAGGGCAGAAGGCCATGTAAACAGAGCTGTGTGGTAAGTGGAATGTTCTGGTCTATGAAGTGGTGGGTGACAGACTGTCTGATTAGGCATTATAGGAAGAGGATGACACGCTGCCACCGTGGCCTGTCCAGTTAGTGTGGATAAACCGTCCCGGGCTGGCTAAGAGCTCATACGTGTGAGCTCCAAAGTAATCCCGCTGGGCCTAGAAAACAGGAAATTAGGTTGATCAGGATTATGTGTAAGCCCAAACCCCTCAGGAAACAGTCGGGCTAGTGTGTGACAACCACCCCCCAGGCTCACCTGGATCAGGTTGGCCGGCAGCATCTCATGTCTGTATCCGTCATAGAAGGAAAGAGCAGTGGTGAAGCAGGGCATGGGGATGCCTGCCTGGACGCCAGTGCTAATGGCCCGCCGCCAGGAGGCCTGAGCAAAAGAAACCAAGCCAAAGAGATGCAATTTGCCCACAGAAAAGATAACTGGTTCCACCCTAAATGAAAGATTTTCATAGACACCAATCTGGCAAATGGAAAAACCGACTGAACCAACTCCACTGAGACAGAACTGTAGTTCCACCCAGCTATAGGCTACATACCTGGCAGTTTTCAACAGCGGACTTAAAGAAGTCATCTAGCAATAGATTCTGAAGCTCTGGGTTTCGATCAAATGCATCTTTTATCTTCCCTAGGAATACACTAAATAATCAAGAGGGGAGAAATCAATGAATCATAAGTATAGCAGGCTGACTTGCTTGGGAGAAAGTAGGGAATATAAGTTGGAAGCTGACAGATAACCTAGAAAGATAAAGTAACATTTCTCATCCCCTAAAGTTAGCCAAATAGACTGCAAAGTCAGTGAAAATATAAAGTGAAAGGCGTAGTGTAGACACTCTAGTTAAAGCAAGTGATATGCAGGGAAAAAGTGAGAAGTGACCATCTAAACCTGTCTTGTTGCCAGTTTTCCAGTGACAGGACTAAATGCACCGGCTGGAGGGAAACTCTTGAAGCAGTACCCCCAGGTCACAGACCCAGTACAGCAAGGGGCTCAGTGTGGGCCTCCTTCCCCTTAGTCCCCAAGCTGCCTCCTACTTACCTTCTGATGATGCAGCCTCCCCTCCACATCAGGGCAATGCCACCATAGTTGAGGGTCCAGCCGAACTCGGTGGCTGCCTGTCTTAGCAACATAAAGCCTTGAGCATAAGAGATGATCTTGGAAGCATAGAGGGCCTAAAGAACAATACAAAGACTATCAGAATTGCAACTGGCAGAGTGACCAACTCATGTCTACTGGCCTTATCTCCATTCGCAGTGCAGACTCTAGAAAGGACAAGTGCATAAGAAAAGGGTAGAAATCAGGATCAAGGATGAAAGCTGAACTTTTTTTCCACCTGCCCTGCTGTGGCCTCAGTGTGTGCTTCCCCAATACCCTCTACTCCCCACTGCCCTCTAAGGGACCAAAAAAAGAAGGCTAATGCCAGGGACTATACCCACCTTCCGAATGTCCTCCAGGAATGATTTCTTATCACCTTGAAACTGCATCTTTTGGGGACCCTTCAGCCTTTTGCTAGCTTTTGTCCTCTCATCCTTCAGGGATGATAAGCATCGTGCAAAAACAGCTTCTCCTACATAAAGGCAGGGGAGTGGGGGAAGGGGAAGCAATATATTACCAAAGCTCACACATTAAACAAAACAAAACAGGGGAAAGAGATTACACCTAAGCCAGAGGATGCAAAAAAATCAAGATGGAGTAGGAAATTCAGTTTTACAAAGAGCTGAAAGTCTGAACCTTAACCCACAAAACTTAATTAGGTTCAGAAATTACTTTCATAAAAAAGCTCTTAATCAGGGCGGGCCATGGTGGCTCAGCAGCAAGAATGCTTGCCTGCCATGCCAGAGGACCCGGTTCGATTCCCGGTGCCTGCCCATGTAAAAAAATAAAAATATTTAAAAAAAAAAAAAAAAAGCTCTTAATCATTAATTTGATAACTACAATGTCAATCAATACCAGTATGTAACCAAGAAGATCAACCCAAAATTCTAAGGGGAGTTTTGAAGGAAAACAAAGAGTTAACACAATTATCGTTCAAAAGTACCCAGTGCTGGTCCATGAATAAAATGTCAATTTTAGAGAACTTCAGTTTTTAAACACTCACCAAAGACTCAATTTATTTTCATCTGAAGCACCAACTACTCATCAATTCTGGAACTAGTACACTGAAATAATCACACAGACTCTTCCTCAAAAAACCCCATTTCCTAATTCTTATACCTTCATTATAATTGTAAATCTTGACAAACACACAAATGTACTTTCATTATATCCAATGATCATTATACAATTTTAATGCTCATCATTGAAATGTCACAACTCTGAAAAAAACATTTCAATATAGTATTTTTTTATACTAAGTATCTCCAAAAAGTATCCTGTACAAAAAACATGTTGCTCAACTGACAATTCATATATTTAGAATAAATTACTCTTTGATCATTTTTTTCCCAAAGAAAAAATGAAATAAAATATCTGACAACTAAGAGAAGACTTTATTTTTGAAGAAAGATTACTAGTCATAACCTGAGAATACTAACCAAACTTGAAACACATGAAAAGCAGATGTCTTTCTCTCCTTGCCCACTACTTTTCTGTGTGCAGTGCACACACACGATGACTTAGCATTTGTGGAAGGAAGCTTTGTAAGGCAACTGGCGCAATGAGTAAATGTGGTTAAACCCTTCAGTGTTACTTAAGAGTTAGCCAGAAGTCTCATTTACTTCCCCATAGTTTGTTAAATGAAAACGGCAGCCACCCAGAGATTAAGTCAAACCTGTTTTAAATTTTTATAAGGGGTACAGAGTCTCTAAAACTATTTGAATCATAACGAATAAATTGTTCCCGGTTATTTTGCCACCGCACCCTCGTCCCACCCATGATATCACTGAGATTAGTTAAAGAGCAACCAACTTCCTTCTTTATAGAGCTGGACTGATCAACCTCCTTTCCTCCTCACTGTGCCTTACAACCACAGTTCAGTGTAAACAGAGTAACTGTAATGGAATTTCTAAGGCCAAATCAATAAGGAATTCAAAAGGAGGCAGGCCAGAGAGGGAGAGACAACTTATATCTGGAGCAGTAAATAGGAAAATCTGTGTTATTATTACACCAGGAGCAGAGTACCTTCATTAAACATGTTAAGCACCTTTTGTCATTCTCCTTTTCCATCTGCTTTTTATTATTTCCTTCTTTCCATATCTTTTTAAGTTTGATGCTTAGCACATATATAAAAACATGGACATATAAAAATACACAAGAACAGTATAGCAGTTCTCTTCTAAAGAGGGAGGAAGGGCAAGGATCTTTGGAAAAGAACAGTAAGGACTTTAAATGTACAGATAATGTATATTTCTAAACTCTAAAGAAAAGGACAACAAAATATTAACAATAAATTTTGAGCACATGTGCACATGCTGCTATTCTGTGAACTTTTCTAGGAGAAATTCCATTACAGTTACCTTCCCCATAAAAAAAGAGCTCAGGTTACTGACAGCACTCAAATCAAATCACTAATGCTAAAATTATTCCAAAGCTAAAATCAGCGGAAAGAAAGTAACTTTTGACTGTGTTGCCTCAAAGCTCATATGAAGGAGAAAAGGATTATAAAAAAGTGATTCAAAGGCAGTTTCAGCCTCTCCCCCTGTGAAGTGTTGTCAAGGCAGACAGAGCCTTCACTCTGAAGGCTGAGTGGGGTTGGCCTGATTCTTCGTTGCCAGGCTCCACCGATACCCAACAGGTCATCAAGATCACACAGTGAGGGTGGGCCACGGTGGCTCAGCAGGTAAGAATGCTGGCCTGCCATGCCCAAGGACCCGGGTTCGATTCCCGGTGCCTGCCCATGTAAAAAAAAAAAAATCACACAGTGAGGTGAGAGGAGTCAACTCAAAAGTGATCATTACCAATGAGGGTGACGGGAACCCCGTACTCCAGGGCCGAGATGGCCGTCCACTTGCCAGTGCCCTTCTGCCCCGCGCTGTCCCTGATCTTCGGCAGCAGGTGTTTACCATCAGTATCTCGGAACTTCAGAATATTGGCTGTGATTTCAATCAGGAACGAGTCCAGCTCTGTCTTATTCCATTCCTCAAATGCCTGTGTGTAGGACATACAGCACACAACGTGAAACAAGCAAGAATTATACCGGAGAACCTCTACTTAAATGGTCCGTCCTTTCTCTCTGTAAACACCGACCAGTGCTCCCAACCTGCTGGGCACTTGAGGCCACCAAGGTCTTCTCTAGTAGGCTTGAGACCTTCTGCTCCCACCAGATGAGTTTTAGGGTAAGCGGGATAACTGGTCTCAACAAACGGGTATTTGGGTATGCTGATGTTTTTATTACCAACAAGAACTGTTCTTTCCTCAGAGCCAACTGCTCCCTCACTTTACTTTCATCTCCCCAGAGGCTTTCCTTGATCACCTGATCTAAAATCTACCTCTTGCCCCAGGTAACTTTTCTTTGTGATGGTTACCAATCACTACCTGGTTTTAGAGTACATATATTTAATTATAATTGTCCATCTTCCCAGCTCCATGAGAGCAGGGACTTTTTTCACTATTATTTCCCCCACATTTAGAATGATGCCTAGTGCACACTTACGCATTCATATATATTATTGAATGAATATATTAAATATTACTTAAACCAATTAAATATGAACACGAAAAGAAAATGCTGTTTCCATTGAAACTAAGTTGATTTTTTTCGAATAACAATAAAGGCAAGTCAATGAAACAAAGGCAGTCAAAAAAGTGGGGATGAGACAAATGATAAATTAGGAGAAAAAATTATAAAAAGCCTGGAAGGATTCTGCACTGTATATATCTTGCAAGTGTCTTTAAATTGTGTTCCACATGAAATACTGAAACTAGAAATTCTAGATTATAAGAAAAATGAATAGAATGCTAGTCCACGGAACCATATTAGAGAAAAGACCTTGGCTCTATAAAAAATAATTGGTGAATGAAACTGCCTTTCTATGTTTTAAATTAAAATAGAATGCCATCTAGTTAATAATGGTGAAGTACTGAGGAAGAAAAGTAGATGTCTTCAGTTCACTTTGAAATATACCCAAAAATAAGATGAAGTGGATGGAAAGATGGAAAGATCGGAGATAAAGCAAGTGGAGTGACATGTTAATAGCGGAATCCAGGGGGTGGACACTCAGGTGTTCAGTGCAAACTCTCTCAACATTGCTATGTGTGTGAATATTACCACAACAAAATGTAAGGGAAAATATTTTAAAGTCTGCTTTGTGCTTCCCAACTTGGATTAACTTTTTTGATTAACTGTCAAAAAACCAGTCCCAACTTGATCAGACTCTCCTGTCCTCCGGTAGGGAAACTCTCCCCAGTGCGACAATGTGGGGAGAGGCCCAGTACCTGGCACGCAGGGAGGGCTCCCGAAACGGTGGTAATGACTGCCACCAACAGCTGCCCTGTCTTACCGTCCTATCACAGACAGCTTCCCTTAACTTAGGCTGAGTCCACCCAAGCCAGCAGAGACCAGAGGAAAAGGAACAAGGAAGGATTTACTGTCAATTAGCAAATCAATCCCTTCTCCTGGCAGGGGCTCCTGGCTGCAGTGAGGGGTAGAGGCAGCAGTGTGTGGGGCTTACCTGTGCCATCTCGCTGTGCTCCATGCCCAGCACGTCCCGCATCAGGTGGTAGGCCTCACAGATCAGCTGCATGTCACCGTACTCGATCCCGTTGTGCACCATCTTCACAAAGTGCCCTGCTCCCTCTTCTCCCACCTGGGTGACAGAGAAGCACCAAAGGGCACAGAGGGTCAGGTTAATACGCCAGCAAAGCCCACGTCAGTCTTGACGCCAATCCTTTGGCAAGGCTCTCTCCCCATACCAAAAATTACAAAAATGAAGAAAATACCCATTGTATTTTTGAAATAAGAATCATTATACAAAAAAAAAGAATCATTATACAACTCAGCACAAGCTTCAGTCCAATCTGATGTTACTTAAAATGAATTTCAGATTCATTCCCCTGAAGATTTTTCAAAGTCCCAAAATTTACTGTAAGTACCTGTAGCTCTTTGGCCTAAATTTTCCATTCTTTCTCACCACTATTAAAGCAACTCCCACACCCCAGCCCCAGGTAAAAGAAGTCTTTTTCCTGAAGCTACCACTTTCCAAGCAACTGGAGATTAGAATAAATCGGCTAATGTAAGTCACTTGAAATTAAAAAAAAGTAAAGTAATAAGTGCAAAAGGTTGTTTCTAAAGGCGACTGGCAGGTAAGATGACCTCAGAGCCCTCAACCTTGTAAGCCCGGAAATGTGCTTGATTAGGGTCCCCTCACTGACGAGATGCTGATTTGTAATAACAAGGATCTGCAAAATATCTAAAATTGGAATACTGATTTATGAATTTATGATGAGAAATTTAACTATGGACCTCAGTGGTTATAAGTAGTTGGTCTGATCAACACATTCTGTTCCTACAGACAAGATACCAGGGAAGCCAAATTATCTGAAAATTGTTTCATGGGCAGGGAATCAGAACACAGGGAGTGAACAGGGTCAAATGTTTAGTGGCATCTGGCTCTGCAATCACCTGTGTCCATCTCCATGACAGAAATATACCTGCCCAGTCTCTTTGCTGGCACTTTGCTTACACTGACACCAGGCAATTACTGAGACTTCCTTTTCCTACATTTCATCGTTGACTTGATTTTGACACTTTCTTTGGTCATGAAACAGCATGATTAATAAGATCTTACTTCACTTCATCCTTCCTGTTGCTTCAAAAATGATCTATGGAGTACATGCTTTTAGTATTTTTCTAATGATCTGAAAATAAGCCTTGATGCTTTGAAAAGTTAACTTCTGACTGGTCAAGATACATACAGGGATCTACTATTTTTTTCCTCAGGACTTTGTCCTAAATATCTATAAAAAAGAAGTTATTGCCACTGTACTTTTACTGGATAATCTATTGTAAAGGGACAAAGATTCTCTTTTTAATCCTTCATACCACTGAGAAAATCACTCAATCCTTTAAATCACAGCACCAGCTTCTTTCTGTCCTGAACGTGTTGTGACTGAAAGCCCTGGGCGACCACTGTAGCTGGGCAGCTGCTGTGGTTGAAGCCTCCAGGCGCTTTCATTCCCAGGAGCGAGGAAGGCTTCTCTCATTTCTCATCTGCCTTAACCCTTGTTTCATGTTTGCCTTTTATCATATATACAATAGAAACAAGCATTTAAAATTGCTGATATAAAATGAAAGAGGATTAGGAGCTAAAGAGATCATCTAGTCCAATCCCCATATTTTACAGATAAGAAAACCGAAGCCCCTTTGGGGAGTGCCTTGCCTAGTGCCACACCATTAGTAACTGGAAAGTCATCATTAAAGCTCAAGTTTCCCAAACCTACTGTTTTTGTTTTCCATCCACAGTATGGGCTGAAGCTGCAATAAAGGGCTAAGATTTAACAGCAACACAAAATAGCAGGAAGGAGGTACTATGAATTAGCCTGCAGCTATTCTCTTCAAGCACGCCACACCTAAACCCCAATCTATGAGAAAACAGATTTATCACATCCGTGGCCTGAAACAACTGACACAGCAACTGCCTTCAGTCTTCCTTTCACCTAGGCAAGCAAACTCCACTTTTGGTTCTGACATTCGTTCTTTGGCTACAAAGCAACAAGGCTAAATAACTCACTTCACCTCAACCTTCCTGTTCTTTACAAGATGAATTGAGTGCGATTTTAATATCAACCTCAAGGCTATGGATATTCAAATCCCAACTCAATTAAGATACGCTGACATGTACATTAGCTATCAGCTATACTAGCAAGTTAAAGCCTGAGAAACCTATGACACAAAGCTGACCGCAGGGACCAAGGTGGCCTTGTGCTCTGGGCACCCAGTTGCTCAGACACGCCCGTGTTATCAACTGGATTTAAAGAATAACCACAACTTGCCCAGTCACAGCAGGGTTCTCCGGTTCCTACTTTTGCAGCAATGTCTTGGAAGATTCTCTTGATGTGGGGCCTGTGGAGAAAAACAGTATAGTTCAGCTACTGAGAAAAGAAAGGTTGCTGTTTCAAATAACTTAAATACTCAGGAACCACCCTTCTGAATTTTGTTTTCTTTCTCATAGGAGGCATAAATATCCACTAAAAGTAATGAAGATGACTAAGTCCTCAAAGTAAACTTTATTCTCTTTGATGACTGCCCTGCCTGTCCCTCCAGATTCTGGTGGGCCCCCAGAGCAGTGGTTGCAGACTATCCAAATTTGAGATTACAGACAAAAAGGCTGGGCAGAAGCATCATCAAAGCACCAGAAGAAATTCCCACTGCAATAGCGAAAAGAAGCTGTGATTCCAAAGAGCAAGCAATACAAAAGTTCCTTTAAAGACCCTCCTCCATTAGGCTAGACGTCTGTTTTCAGGTAAAGTGAGATTCTGGACATTTGGGTCAATGGTAAGGACAGACAGAATCTCCAATAGTTCCAAGAGATACATCCATTATTACTCAGAGAAGCAACTATTCTTCATTCCTCCCACAGCTCCACTAGGAAGCCATATTAATTCCTGAGTCTTTGTCCTTACTCATTAATGACCAATGCAGGTTTCTTTATAAAAAGCTTTTGGTATAGACACAAAATCTAATAGCAGTTGAGAAGTTAACACTTAGGATTAGGGGGCTTCTCTGGTGTGTTGCATTCCGGCAGCTAGCAAACGAGAACAGGGGCTAACACAGCTACACCATAAGGTTTAGAACTTCACTGAACTTTTAGTGAGTGCTTCAAGTAAACACGTCCTGTCCACATCTGCTTCTCTCCAGTGTGAGAAAACTGAATAAATGAGCTATCATAGTACCTTTGTATGTCAAACATTTTCATGTGGATTATCTGCATTTCTAATAGGCATCTGGGCAATATAAATATTTTTAAGCTTCTGAGAAGCAGAAAGGCCTCTCTACTCCTGGATTTCAGCATACTGCAGAGAATCCCAAGACTTAGATATCACACAGGTAATTTAAGTAATAGTCTTGCCCAATAAATCATTCACCCCGGGGATTAAGTTTAATCACTCCTATACTTTAATACCTCATTTTAGAATATTTGGAAATTAAACCTGTTCAGAAAAGAACATTACCTTTCCATGTCTCCCTCATAAAGGACCCTTCCTTTGCTATTTCTTTTTCTTCTGTTCCATCTCTCTATCTTCCTCTATCTGGCTTTCTCTTTTCCTGCAGTTTCAGCAGTGGTGGGTGTTTCCCCTCAGGCTAAGTTATGTATAATTAATTTCTTTTATCTTTCCATTTTGCTTCTCCATCCCACTAACCCCCACTCCCATGTCTTACACATCCCTTCTTTCACAGCACCAAAGCACAGGGAACAGTGGGAAATTTGTTTTTTCCCCCAAGTCAAACAAAAATTTTCTACCTAGTTCCCAGGGACAAAAGAAGCCCAGCCAGATTTTTCCATTACTAACAGTGACTAAAGAAAGTTATTTTGTGACAATAAATCAGCTAAAAGAAGCAGATCTTACTCTTACGCCTAAGTCCTAAGTCCACTGGATACCACCTGTCTTTTATTATAGGCCTCTGAACCCATAAAGCCTATTCAGAACATCCAGTATCAGTCTTGGAGGGAATGTCAGAAAAGAAAAAGGACAAATAAGGAGTAAGGCACATATTTTATGCCAAAGCAGCAAAATGTATAGATAAAAGAAATATTTCTAACATCTCCTACCCCCAACACTCAGGGCACCACACAGATCAAGTGACATGACTGTTCATGGCTCATTCTCTATACAAAACTGGGGTCCCTCATGCTGAATTGGGGTGGGGGGGCCATGCTGTCAGCACTTACCAAGCTTCTTTGTTCCCTCCTGGCATGAGTGACGGGCCATAGCGGGCTCCTTCCTCTCCACCACTAACTCCACTCCCCACAAACAAGATTCCCTTGGCTTTAAGGTCTTGACATCGTCTCTACAGGAGAGAATATTAATTTTATCATGCTTCCAAAAAATAAATTTCCCACAGTGAGTGAAAGAAGACAGCAATAAGAATGAAGATCCCACATCTGACATGAAATGACCCAGGAATCCAGGAATAACCTGATCATTCAAGAAATCTCATTCCTTCAGTTTGGGAATTAAAATAAAAACAAATCCATGGATATACAAGATACCTACCTTGTCCCCAAAGGGGAGTAATAAAGCCAGACAAATTTCCAATTTTACTTGTAAAGACCCTGTACAATAAGACTCAACTAAATAAGAGTTGATTTAATAAAAATATGACTTATTGCCATTCGGCATTTCAAAGCATACAGGGACTTTTCCCAAGCCAAGAAGACAGACATGGTTATACACTGATGGATCATGCATTCATGGAAAAGGAAGGGGATAAGTTTTGCACAAACTCTCAGCCTGTTACACCTATGCAGTAATCATTCTCTTGAGTTATATGTGTGACTAATGAAAACCTCATTTATCAAGTATGTCTTTGCAGAAAAATGGCTGAGAATTGCTGCACCACTATCAAACCCCAAAGTATCAGTACCATAGGCAAGTTCACTCTTTTGTGCTATGTGTGACACTAAAACTTTTCTGCAATGTTCTGAGAACCCGGAAGAATTTGGACTGAAGAAAAAAATACTTACTGTGGTATCTCTGTATTCAGAATTTCCCCCATCAATGACAATATCACCAGTATCCAACAACGGTACCTGTAACCAAACACTAGCATTAAGGTGGACCAAAGAAACCAAAGGCAAAAATAAAACATACCATGGCTAATTAAAACCAAAGAAGTTTATCCCATATAAGCCCAGTTTAAAAGTATGTATCTCTTCCCAAATCAATCGGCCAAGCCCTGATCTTGAGGCTTGCTCTCGTGAAGCTTATGTAGGTAGCACAGAAGCTTAGCCTACCTATTAGTTATGCCTAAGAGTTACTTCTGGAGGACCTCTTTCGTTGCTCAGATGTAGCCTCACTCTCTTTAAGCCCAATTCTGTAAGTGAAATCTTTGCCCTCCCCCCTACATGGGACATGACATCCAGGGATAAAAGTCTCCCTGGTGGCATGGGAGATGACTCCCATGGATGAGTATGGCCCTGGCACTGTAGGATCAACAATGCCACCCTGACCAAAAGGGGGAAAAGAACTGTAACTAATAATCAGTGACAAAGAGCGTTCAAATAGTGTCAAGAAGCTACTCTGGAGGTCACTCTTACACAAGCTTCACTTAGGCACTGCTACCTATCATAACTTGCCAAACTAACCAAAACCATTCCAGCCAATCCTAAAGAACACCCAGGGCAAATATAAGATCCTACAAAGGTTCTATGCACTAGGATAACTTTCCAGAAACCTATGATCTCCAGATGGGTGCCTGAACCAAATAACACCTGAAACCTAGAGGGGCCAGCCTCTCCAGAACATTAGCTAGTTCCATCTCCTTACCCCATATTACTGACAGCCCCTTCCAACATGAAAAAGTTAGAATAGGCATAGCCTAAATATACCTAAAGAGTAGAAGAAAGATCATAGGTGATGGGGGAGTTATACAGAGAAGGTAGGGTTTAACAAATGAGTAGTATTGCTGAATCATTATATTGATATTTCTTTTAGTCTCCAGTATCTTAGAGCAGCTAGAAGTAATAACCTAAAATTGTGGAATTGTAACCCATACCAAACTCTGAAATCTGTTCTACAACTAATTGCTGTGTTATGCCTTGAAATTTATTGCTTTTTTGTATATGTTATTTTTCACAAAAAAGAAAAAAAAAGTCAATTGTGATGATAAAAATATATTTATTCCTTCTAACCTCCAATGTTCTGGAGTAGCGAGAAAGAAAAATCTGAGAGGATGATATGGTAGCCCATGAAAAACTCTGGGATCTATCCTGTAACTATTTGTTGAAGAATGCTTTGAAAATTACTGCTTTTATCAGTAAGGGGTATGGCATGTAAAATTTTTTGTTTGTTTGTTATATTTTTCTGTTGTCTTTTTATTTCTTTTTCTGAATTGAAGCTAATGTTCTGGGAAATGATCATGATGATGAATATGCAACTATGTGATGATATTGTGAATTGCTGAGTGTATGTGTTGGGAATATTTGTGTTTCTCGTAATTTTTTTTGATTAATAAAAAATTTAAAAAAAAGAAAATTACTGCTTTTTTCTTTCTTTGCTTTCTATATATGTTACATAATAAAAAAAAAAAAGGACAGAATACTTAATCTTTAGGAGTCCTCTCTTGGCTAGGTCTAGAACCTTAGCTCCCTATTGGAAAGCTTAGGCCCAGCTAACCCACTCAGAAACCTCCACAACTAAGATCAGTCCCTTAAACTACCCTGCAGATATTAAAACAAACAAAGCCTACTTTTAGAAACCTAGAAAATTTTATATTTCAAATATAGTTTGAAACCATCTGGTTTCTATTCTCAACCACTACAGCCAAGACTAACTCCAATAGAATGGCTCACGACCTATAATATCTCTATGCCTAGAACAGAAGAGGGGTCCAATAAATATGTATCAAATGAATGGTTTTGATCACCACTATTAAGGGGTGGCAAAAAGAGACTGAGCCTTGAACAAGAATGTCTTCCTACAGCACATGAATATAATAAGCTATATTGCTTATTATTCAACCTCCACCCACCGCAAGGCTCTAGTTAACATTACTCAACATTTTCTGATTCTAAAAAAGTCTACTATTTTTAAGCCCATCCTCTCTGGAGCTAATCATAGGCAGCTTGGCATTTCACAACACAAAAAACAGAATGTTATTCCTCTCTAGGTCATTTATTTAAAGAAATGGCAGTGTTGTACAAATTCTTCTCTCTACAGGAAAAACCCCCACTGTTAACACTACTCTTTCTAGAAAAGGTGTGTTGATCCCTTTCCTGTGTTTACCATTACTACACTTTTTACAATGAAATGTTTCCCCAAAACTGGCTGTGCTTTGATTTTTTTCAGGTGTTCCTGTAGAACTGTTTATGAATACCAAAATAGATTATTTCCACTGGTTGCCCTTAATCCACGTACATATCTCTTTTTTTCCCAAAAGAAATACTTGCTAAAGCTAACAAATTGTGTAGTATAAAAATAAGTATCCACTAATCACAGTTCCCAAGATTCCCAACGGTCTCTACATATATCAAATTAAATTATACTATTATTTGAGAGTTGTTGCTCTGAGGGTGTTCTAGTTTGCTAGCTGCCAGAATGCAACACACCAAAGATGGATTGGCTTTTAATAAAAGGGGGTTTATTTTGTTAGTTCTTCAGAGGAAAGGCAGCTAACTTTCAACTGAGGTTCTTTCTTATGTGGGAAGGCACAGGGTGATCTCTCCAGGCTTCTGTGTTTCAACAACTTTTCCCAGGGTGGTTTCTTTTTGCATCTCCAAAGGCCTGGGCTGAGCTGCGAGTGCTAAGATGAGGTATGCTGAGCTGCTTGGGCTATGCTATGTCACACCCTCTCATTTAAGCACCAGTCAATTAAATCAAACATCATTCATTGCAGCAGGCACACCTCCTAGCCACTGCAGATGTAATCAGCGACAGATGAGGGTTCACACGCCATTGGTTCATGTCCACAGCAATAGAACTAGGCCCTTTCACCTAGCCAAACTGACACCTGAATCTATCATATGTCCACCCCTTGTCAACTTGGCCACTACACACATCACCTTTAAACAATATTAAGAGAAGAAAAAATTCTCTTCTGGCTATGGACCTATAAATCTCAAAACACATTATCTGGTGCCAATATGCAAAGGAGGATCAGTCACAGGATCCATAGGGAGAAACTGGAAGGAAAACCTGCAGGGCAAACACCATTGAATTCAAAGTCTGAAAGTCATTTATCCTTCAGCTTTAGAAAGTGGCAGTCCCATCCTTTCCAAGGGCCAATGCAGTGGCCCACCTCTTTCCAAATCAATCTCAGGGGACACTGAGGAGACCACCTTTTTCTCGGCGCCACTCTCTCCGGCATCAGGGGCCATACCTGGGCTCTGTGCCATTTCTGGGGCACAAGCTCAACCCCTCCATGTGGTGGCAGCCAGGCTCTCTCCAGTCTCCAAGGAGCATGCTGTACCTTCTCAAAGGCCTGAGACAGCACAACTCTTCCACTGCAACAAGTTGGGAGACTCATCTTCTGACATCAGGGCAAACTCACTCTCTCCATGTATATGGGTGGGTCCACTCTCCTGGCCGAGGTTTCTTGGCTTCAGGCCAAGCTTGCATAGTTCTCACTCTGCAAACTCCAATTTGTCCCTTTTGTGTCCCCCTCTGTCCAGATTGGCAGTGGTTCCATTTACACCAACAGTCTCTTCAATCACTTCAGGACTTCTCCATCATTCTCTTCACAGTTCCCCCAAAATCTTCCCCTTAGCCATCCAAAAAACCGTTCCAACATATCTGGTATTTGCAAACCACAGTAGCACCCCACTTCTCAGGTACCAAATCTGTTCTAATTTGCTAGCTGCTGGAATGCAACACACCAGAGATGGGCTGGCTTTTAATAAAAGGGGATTTATTTCGTTAGTTCTTCAGAGGAAAGGCAGCTAACTTTCAACTGAGGTTCTTTCTTACGTGGGAAGGCACAGGGTGATCTCTGCTGGCCTTCTCTCCAGGCCTCTGGGGTCCAACACCTTTCCCTGGGGTGATCTGCTACATCTCCAAAGGCCTGGGCTGAGCTGCGAGCGCTGAGATGAGGTATGCTGAGCTGCTTTGGCTGGCTATGCTGAGATCTCTCATTTAAGCACCAGCCAATTAAATCAAACAACATTCACTGTAGCAGGCACACCTCCTAGCTGACTGCAGATGTAATCAGCAACAGATGAGGGTTCACATGCCATTGGCTCAGGTCCACAGCAATAGAACTGGGCACCTTCATCTAGCCAAGTAGACACCTGAATCCAACTACCACAGAGGGATACTGAGAAAAATCAAATCTATTTCTAAATTTGACTACTAAGGTTTACTGGTGAATGGCACTAAACATTTGTAAATACATACACCGCTGGAACTGCAAGTTTTTTTCAACAACAAAGATAGCTCAGAGAGCATGTGAAGACTACTGTTGTCCCCATTCTTATTGTTAATGAATTCTTACTGAAATGTCTCTTAGGGTTCACAGAATTTTACACATAAGGAATTATTACCACCCAAGGATATGGTGTTACTTAATTTGTGCCAATCTAGTTTATAGACAGCGAGACATTTAAGCAATTGTTTTGTCAGAACTGAGCAGTTCATGTTCAGGAGTTGATAAAAAAGAAAACTCTGAAGGAAAAAGAAGCGAAATAGCTAACGGAAGGAATAAAGAAAGCTCCATCATGCTAGCAGCCACTGGGTGCAAAGCCGACCTCACCAGTTTTTCAATGAAATCATCGACGGCTTGACCAGCTTTCACAAGAAGTACGATCCTCCGAGGCTTCTTCAGCTTGGAGACCATTTCCTCCAAGGAGTGAGCACCAACCACTTTGGTTCCCTTTGCCTCATTGGCCAAGAAATCATCAACTTTGGAGACTGTCCTGTTAAAAGCACAGACCTAGAAGGAGAAAAAAAGCCTGATTGAGAGACATATAAGGACATATAAGACCTAGAAACTGGACGGACCAAGTGAAAAATGAAATTTCCATTCTACCCAAGGTTTTGCGGGAGGTTAGGCCCGACTTTTCCTCCTTGTTACCCAAACAGATTAAGTTTCCATCTGCTCCAGGCTGCCTGGGTACAGTGAAGCTAAGTCACCTCAGTAGTATAAAATGGCAGAGAACAGAATACACGGCAAAGGTCAGCTGCCCCATGGCATATCAGGCAAAGAGTCTGTCACTAACTGTGACTCACAATCAGATCTTGGAAGCAGCCAGTTTCAGAATGAGCACTGTCTTCTGTCAATGAGAATACTGCATCTAAGCCAGTTTAGGATTTAGACAAAATTTTCACAATCCCCAAACAGCATTAGGCAACAAAGTTAAGAGTTTCCAGAAGACTTCTTCTCCCTTGCCATTATCACTTAAGACAGTGATTCATTTATCCAGACTTCAAACCTTATAGAACTGACTGATAAGTTCAGCAGAACTGTTCTTTGAGAATTCTAGAGCTGGCCCTCCCATGCACACATGTAAGATTTAATGTTTCTCCTTCCTTTAGAAAAAAAAGCCTTAAGCAGCAACAGAGTGTATATAAACAGAAATGTTTCCAAATTACATGGGATCTTAGCTCCAGCTGATGCACAGCAAGAACCCATAACAGAAGACACTGTGTCCCTACAACTTACCACGAAGCCGTGGTCATTCATGTTTAAAATTAAGTTCTGGCCCATGACGGCCAATCCAATCAGTGCAATATCAGCTCTGAAAGAAGGGAAACAAGAACAAAGAGAGGTGTCAGTAATTACTTAATCCATTTCAACTATTAAAATTTCTAGGGGTTGACACAATAGCTTTTCTTAACTTTTCTTCTGTGCCCCCTACGGCCTCTTTCAATTTAGGATCGAGGTAATGCAACCTTCTGTGCAACTATAACAGACAACCCCACACTCTGCCACTTCAAGGAGTCTGAGGTTCGGGGTAAACTAAACGTGCACTTAGGAAGTTATTCCTGACGTGCAGTCTCTTCTTCGTTCTACCCGATCTGGTAAACCTTCCTTATTACAAGTGTCCTAAACTCCCTCCCGCTCTCAGGCGGTGAAGCCCCCGCAAGGCCTCGGCTCAGGCCGGGCGTGGCCTGCACAGAGTCCGGCGGTCCAGCCTCCTTCCTTGGTCTGGGAAGGATCGAGTCCGGCTCCGTGGGGACCAGGGCCCCGACTGTCCGCAAGGCTGCCCGCCGCCCCCCGCCAGCCACGCCGGCCCCGGGTCTTCCCAGGAAGGGGGCTCAGCCCACAGTCTTCGCAGCGCGAGGAGCGGAGGAGAAGGCTGCGGGCAGGGCTCGGGATCCTGGCGCCCCGGGCCCACATGTGAGGCCGCGCCCGCCCCCGGCGGGGGAGACAATCCGGCAGGCCCCAGCCGCGCGCAGGTGAGTCACTCACTGGGCCATGGCGGCGGCGGACAGCGCAGAACCAGAGGAGGCTGAGGGGCAGACGACACGCTGCTCGCGGGCGAGGGAGGCTCTGAGCCAGGCTGCCGCATGCCTCTGGGGGCTGAGGCCGCTCACCGCCCGGCTTTCCTGTGCAAGCCAATCAGAAGGGAGGGGCGGAGGGCTCCAGCCACGCCACTGGTCCGTCCCAACGCCTGTTAAACCACCCGAGGTAAAGCGGGCCCACCCACTCCCCAGGCCTGATCAGTAGAGCGCCGAGCACCTCGATGGCATCACTGCTGAGCGGGTCGGGGGCTCAGCATTGAGGGCAGGCGGAGGCGCCGCTGGACCCCGGGCTGCGGCCGCGCGCGCCTCCCGGACTCCCCGCCCACGGTGAGGGCTGCGCTGCGGCCTCGGTGCGGATGGAGGGGCGCGGCGGGCGGGGCGCGCGGTCAGTGCTCGGCCGGGACAAAGCGCCGCGGGAAAGACGGCCGCTCACTGGGTGCCGCGCGGAGGGGTCCCCGCACCGCGGTGCCTTGGGCCGCGTGGCCGTCGCACCTTCCGTCAGCCGCGCGGCGCGGCGCGATTGTGGCCGAACCCCTCAAGTCGGCGCAGGCACCAAGGTTTATTCACCCTGGCTGGTAGGCACACGTGGGCGGTGCCGGCAAAAATTGCCCTGGATGGGAAACAGCACCTCCCTTTTGGCAGGGGAAGAAGCGGAGACGCAGTCAGCGCTGGCAGTAAAACGAATGTTTCCTTGTGATAGGACAGGGCTTGGGTCTTTCGATCCAGCGCAGATGTCACGTAATGGGACCCCTTCCCTAGTGGCCGAGAAAAGAGAGGAGGGTTGATGATGAAAGGTTTGACCAGAGCATTAATTGCCATCTAGGAAATGCAGGTCTCAGAAGTCCGCCAGGCGCCTCCAACAACAGTTACTAGTGAACAAGACATTTGAAGATTTTGTTTTGCTGAGAAGGCTTCCTACCACCTAACATAGTGAGTGCTCACCAGATGTCTGATTACAAAAGTCACACAGCTGATCGCCCAGCTGTGTCTATTGCCAGCACACCAGATAACTTTAAATGTAGGTTTTAACAAATACTATTATTATAATGGTCATGGAAGCAAATGCCACACTATAGCAATTTTTTTTTCTATTGGAAGCTGTGTATACCTTAAATCATGGGAAACATTTTTTAATGCAACAATGGAATCGTACTCTGAGTTTTTTAAAAAATGACATTGCCAACTCCTTTATCTTGTGTAAATGCACCTCTTTTGATATTGGGTTTATTTCACAAGAGGCATTCTATCAACTTGGTTTTTTTTCGCTTGAGTTGCTTCCACATTTGCTTGTTCTGTACCAGCCAGGGCCTATACTCCTAAAGGTAAAGTTTTTCTTTTCTGTCTACACTCTTCCATTGCCTGGAATGGTGTTCAGAGACTTGTGTTTGACTCACGGTACAGATGTCCAGGTGGGACCAGGTCAGAACAGGTCCCCCTCCTGCAGAGAAGAGATGCCATTGTCCTGTGAGTCCTTTCCTTCCTTCATGCTTGCTTTTGCTTAATGCAGCAATGTATTGCTGTGAGCAAGCCCAGTATTTATTTTAAAGCTATAAGCAAGTTACCTGGCTGTCCCCCATGGCCTCCAGCGCTGCCCTGAATGGAGGAAGAAGTGACAGGATTTGGAGAATAGATATAGCCAGGAAAATTGGAGGGAATGGGGCAGCTTCAGAGACTGCAGTGGCCAAAGCCCTGAACTGAGACTCAGTAGTCACCCCAGCTCTACTCAAACAGGTCACTGTGTACCTGTGGATGAACTAGGCTGGTACGAATCTTGGAGCTCTCCCAACTCATTGTTCCCCAACTCCAGTGTGCAAGGATTTGCCTGGGGAAGCTTGTTAAATGGGAATTATAATTCTGTAAGTCTGGGATAGGATGGGAAACAATTGGTTGCAGGTGGTCTATGGACCACCCTTTGAGAAACAGCAAACCTCAAAGTGTGGTCCAGGACCCCGGCAAGGACAGCACGTTATCGCAGAAGTCAGTTGGTTTCTCAAATGACCCGGAACTTTTTTCTTAGATGTTGCCTGCTGGCAGGAGAAGGAATGGGCTTTGATGTCCGGCTGACCTCAGCTTGCATCCATTCTCTTTCTGTCTAGCAGTGTGCTTTGGGCAAATTACTGAATCTCAGTTTCCTCATCTGTAAAACATGGACAGAATCTCACAGGTAGCTATAAATGAAACAAATGGGAACCTGTGTCTGGTACTTGGTACCCACATACATGTTTCTTGTTTTTTTTTGTTTGTTTGTTTGTTTTTATGGAAAGGACTCAGAAACAAGAGACCATGGAAAGATAGGACTGGGTCAAAAACTTCCTCCTTGGCTTCCTTTTGAAACTTGGGGCAAGAGTTAGAAGAGCACCTGTGCTGCTTCCTACACTGCTCCTGAATGATCTCCTCTCTCCAATTAGTTTGTTTCAAGCTCAGCTGCTGATACATCGGTTCATTACTTATTTACAAAAGGAAAAGTTTCCATCAGTCAGTGACATATCCATGAATTTGACAATACCTTCCTGATCCAAAGACAAACACACATACAACCCCCTCATCCCAGGAGTTTTATCCTCTTCTCCACAGTCCTTCCCTCTGTCCTGTACCCCTTTGGGAATAGGGTGTCCCAGTGCATACTATTACAATTTCATTTTTTTTAGTTTTTTGCCAGAGCCTCCCAATACAATGGGATGCCTGCTAATGTGTGTGTGGTGGTTTGAAATTGTTATGTACTCCAGAAAAGGCCAAATTCTTTTAATTCATTCCTGTGGGTCCAGATATGTCTTAGGGGGGACATTTATTTTTTCTCTCCATGGGCAGGCACCGGGAATTGAACCCGGGTCTCCAGCATGGCAGGTGAGAACTCTGCCTGCTGAGCCACCATGGCCCACCTGGGGTGGGGGTGGGGGCTTTTGATTAGGTTATCTCAATTGAGAAATTGCCCTCAGGTGGGTCTTAATCATTTTACTAGAGTCCTTTATAAGATGAAACCCAAGGAGCTCAGAAAAAAGCCCTGGAGAAGCTAAGTGAGGACCCACAGAAGCTCAGAGAGGAAGCTACAGAAGCCAGATGCTGAAAGCAATGAATCCTTGAAGCAAAGAACAGCAAATGCTGGCCATATGCCTTCCCATATGACAGAGGTGCTCCAGATGCCAGCAGCCTATCTTCAGAGTCCAGGTATTGTCTTATGATGCCTTAAGTTGGACATTTTCAGGCCCTAAGAACTGTAAATTGTAAGAGCCCATCGTAAAAGCCAACCCATTTCTGGTATATTGCATTCCAGCAGCTTTAGCAAACTGAAACAGTGGGTCTCAATCTGAGCTTGGGTTGACCAAGTGGACTTTGCCAGGGTGGAGAAAGAACTGCCTGCTAGATGCCCAGCTTAGGTGATAAATTTTACTTTTAAAGACAAGCTTCACAGTATACAATACCTCTCTCTTCCATCCCACCATCTACATCCCACCAGCACACTATGTTCTGGAGACACTGAATGGACTTTCTGGTTCTAGAACAGGGCCTGGGACACTGTTTTGTCTGCTTTCTACAATTGTGCAGTGTTGGTTTGCAGTCAGTTCCTCCAGGAGGCTTCCCCTGTTTTTCCAGGGTGATCTAGGAGCCTGCCTCATGTCCCAGTTCAGACTGCTTGTTCCTGCTTGTTTTCATTTCTGTCTCCCCCATTGGACATTAAGTTCAAGAGGTTAGCGGCCATGTCTCCCTCATTCATAAGTATATTTCAGTCATCTTACATATGTTTTGCACTAAGCAGATGGCCAATAACTCTTGCTGTTGAATGTTTACACGAGTCTTTTAAAAAACGGTCCCATTCCTTCCAGTTGACCTGGAACATCCCAGGTTCACATGTCTTCCTGCACTGTTATTAATAACGACGGCTTTCACTCTCAGAAGTGTCTGGTTTGCATGGTAAATTATATTGGCATCCTATTTTTTTAAACAGTTTTTATTATGAAATATATACACATAAAAGCAATAAATTTTGAAGTATGTTATAAGTAGTTATAGAACAGATTTCAGAGTTCGGTATGGGTTACTGTTCCACAATTTTAGGTTTTTCCAAGACACTGGAGACTAAAATATCAATATAATGATTCAGTAGTCATACTCATTTGTTGAATCCTGTCTTCTGTTATAACTCCCCCTTCTCCTTTGATCCTTCTCCCACTCTTTAAGCATTTATGGGCTATGTCCTTTTTTATGTTTTCATGTTGGAAAGGGGTGTCAACAATATGGGATAGGAGGATGGAACTAATTTATATTCTTGGAGAGGCTGGCCCCTTTGTGTTTCAGGACTTATTTGGAACCCATCTGGAGGCTTGAGGTTTCTGAAAAGTAATCTTAGTATGTGAAATTTTTGTAGAATCTCAGATACAGCCCTAGATGTTCTTTTTAGTTAACAGGAATGATTTTGGTTGGGGGTTGGCAAAGGTGGCAATTAGCAATATCTAGCTGAAGCTTGTGTAAGAGTAGTCTCCAGAATAGCCTCTTGACTCTATCTGAACTCTCTTAGCTACTAATACCTTATTTTTTTTATACTTCTTTTCCCCTTTTGGGTCAGGAAGGCATTGTCAGTCCCTAGGTGCTAAGGCCAGGCTCATCCCTGGGCATCATATCTGTTGTCAGGGAGACTTTCACCCCTGGTTGTCATGTCCCACCTAGAGGGGAGAGTAATGATTTCCATGGAGAATCGGTCTTAGAGAGAGGCTACGTCTGAACAACAAGAGAAGTTTTCTGGAAGTAACTTAGGCACAACTATAGGGAGGGTTAGGTTCTCCATTTCACAAATAAGCTTCTCACAAAGCAAGCCTCAAGATCAAGGGCTTGGCCTGTTATCTTGGGATTTCCCAATATTTGAAACAGTATTAGGAGTTTCCCTGGTGGTAAAGCTTAATAGTTCCACATTTTTTCAACCTTCCCTCAAGGGACTTTTCAGAGCCCTATTATTATTTTTTTTTAACGTGGGCAGGCACCAGGAATCAAATCCGGGTCTCAGGCATGGCAGGCGAGAACTCTGCCTGCGGAGCCACCATGGCCCACCCCCAGCACCCTATTTTTAAATGATACATCACAACTTTATATCACTGAGCTATGACTTACATGCTATATAATTAAAATTGGAGGACAGTTGGATGACTTTTAATTCAATGATACAGTTGTGCAGAAAGTTTAGAATACTTCCACCACCCCAAAAGTTTCCCTCATGCCTGTTTGTGATCAGCCTCTGCTTCCATTCCCACCCCCAAGTAATCTTTGATCTACTTTCTGACTCTAGAGTTTTGCTTTTTTAAGAAATTTGCAAGTAAATGGAACGTTAAAATACATAATCTGTTGTGTTTGGCTTCCTTCACTCAGCATAATGTTTCTGAGGTTCATCCATGTTGTTGCATGTATTGCTGAGTGGTGTTCCATCGTACAGTAATATAACAACTTGTTTACCCATTCATCTGTTGATGCACATTTGGATTGTTTCCAGATTGGGTCTATTATAGCTAAATTTTTTTTTTTTGCATGGGCAAGCACCGGGAATTGAACCCGGGTCTTCAGCATGGCAGGCAAAAACTCTGCCTGCTGAGCCCCCCAGGGTCCACCCAGGGTCTGTTATAAATAATTGTTTTGAGCATACATTCATGTACAAATCAGTGTGTGGGCTTGGGTTTTCACTCCTCTTGGGTACATAGGAGTGAAATTGCTGAGTTGTATGGTAAGGGTATGATCAAGTTTTTAAGAAGCTGCCAAAGTGGCTATAACATTTCCACCACCAATACGTGAGGGTTGCAGTTTCTCCACAACTAGATCAACACTTGATATTATCTGTCTTTGTGATTACAGCCATCCTAATGAGTATGAAGTGGTATCTCATGATTTTAATTGGAATCTCTCTAATGAGTAATTTTGTTTAGCATATTTTCAGGTGTTTATTAGCTATTCATATGTCTTCTTTAGTGAAATGTCTACACTATTCATTTATCTTTAGTAAAAGATCCATACAAATCATTTGCTTTTATTTTTTCATGAGCAGGCACCGGGAATCAAACACGGGTCTCCTGCATGGCAGGCAAGAACTCTGCCTTCTGAACCACATGGCCTGCCCTTTTGCTTATTTGTAATAAACTTGTTTTAGAATCTTTTAGATTTACAGAATAGTTGCAACGATAGTTCAGAGTTCCCTTATACCCTCACCCAGTTTCCCCTGATGTTATAATCTTACATTACCATGGTACATTTGTCACAACCAAGAAACCAACATTGGTAAAATACTATTGAATAAACATCCCACTGATGCACTTTTTTCTGTTTCTGTCCTATCCAAGATATCACATTCTATTTAGTCATCAGGTCTCCTATGTTCCCCTGGGCTGTGATCTTACCCTGCTTTTCATGACTTTAACAGTTTTAAGGAGTACTGGTCAGGTATTTTGTAGAATGCCCCTTATTTTGGATTTGGCTGATGTTTTGTTGTTTTGTTGTTTTCCTTCCTGGTTAGACTGAAGTTATGGGTTCAGGAGAAGAATACCAAGAAATAAAGTGCTCTTCTCCTCACATATCTGAAGTGCCTACTCTCAACATGACTCAGCATGGATGCTGACCTTCACCCTTTGCCAAGGTTGTGTTTGTCACGGTTCTCCACTGCACAATTAAAATTTTCCCTCGCTTTCTATGCACTGTTTTTTGTAAGCCTTTACTCGGTGCAGCCTACTTTTGTTTGTTTTTAACAGTAGGATTGTCTTTTTATTTTTGAGTTGTGAGCGTTCTTTATGTATTCTAAAATAAAGTTCTTTATCAGATATATGATTTGCAGATATTCTCTCCAGTTTGTGGCTTATCTGTCTTAATGATGTCTTCTGAAGAATAAAAATCTATAAGTTTGATAAAGACCAATTTATTGTGCTTCTAGTGACATATTTTTCAAAATATTTGCCTACCTCAGGGTTACAAAGATTTTCTCCTAAGTTTTCTTCCAGATGATTTATAGTTTTACCTCTTACATTTAGGTGTATGATCGATCCATTTTGAGTTAGTTTTTGTGTAACATGTCATTTCATATTTTTTGCTTATGGATATCCAATTGTTCAATATTTGTTGAAAAGAACCACTAAAATACCATAAATATGTTTATGTCTGGGTTCTCTATTCAGTTCCATTTGTCTTACGTCAGTACTATACTGTCTTTAGCTTTGTAGTAAATTATAAAAATTATATAACTAGAGTTCTCCAACTCTGCTATTCTATGTAAAAATTGTTTCAGCTATCTAGTTTTTTGCCATTTCCATGTAAATTTTAAGATCAGCTTATCAACTGCTACAAAAAATCCTTCGGAATTTTATAGCAAATGCACTAATCTATAGATAAATTTGGGGAGAACTGTCATTTAATAATATTTTGTCTTTCAGTCTATTTAAAGATTCTTTAATATGCTCCATCATTTTGTAGTTTTCACTGTACGGATCTTACACTTCTTTTGTTAAATGTGTTCCTAAATATTTTATCCCTTTTGGTATTATGAATAGAATTTTATTAATTTCATTTTCAGATTGTTCAGTATATAGAAGTACAATTAATTTTTATATATTAATCTTGTATCCTGAGACCCTGTCATGCACAATCATGTCATCAGCAAATAAACACTATTTTACATCTTCCTTACCAATTCATATGACTTTTATTTATTTTCCTTGCCTACTACACTGGGTACAATCTCCATTACTGTCTTGAAATGGTGACAGGAGACATCTTTGCCTTGTTTCCAAACTAAGGGGAAAGCATTCAGACCTTCATCATTAAGTATGATACTGGTTTTAGGTTTTTCACAGATACCCTTTATAAGGTTGAGGAATTTCTCTTCTAGTTCTAATTTGTTGCGAGTTTTATATATATCATGAATTGGTGTTAGATTTGTCAAATGCTACTTCTGCACCTATTGAGATCATCATGTTGTTTATGTCCTTTATTATGGAGTATTGGAATGATAAACCAATCTTATGTGGTATTTAATAATTTTTAAATGTTGCTGGATTCCATTTGCTAATAGCTAGTATTTTGTTATGGAGTTTTGCATCTTTGTTCATGAGGGATATTGGTATTTATTTCTTGTGATGTCTTTGTCTGGCTTTGGTGTCAGAGTAACATTGACATTCATAAGGTAAGTTGATAAGAGTCTTCTTTGAAGAAATGGAAAAGCCATATCCATGGCATAAAATATCTGGATTTTAAGGGCGTAAAATCCAGAATATATAATTACAACTCAACAACAAAAAGACACACAACCTAATTAAAAATGGGCGAATACACATTTCTCCAAAGAAGATATAAAAATAACCAATAAATACATAAAAAATTGCTCAACATCATTAACCCTTAGGGAAATGAAAATGAAAACCACAATGAGATCACACTTTATACCCACTAGAATTGCCATTATTAAAAGTGAAAATCAAAGTGTTCGTGAGGATGCAGAGAAATAGGAACCCTTGTACATTGTTGACAGGTATGTAAAATGGTACATCTACTGTGGAAAACAATCTGGCAGTTTCTCAGAGTTAAGCATAGAATTACCATATGTCCTGGCAATCTCATTTCTAGGTATATACCCCAAATAATTGAAATAGTATTTGTATACTAATGTTCATAGCTGCACAATTCACAATAGCCAAAAGGTGGAAGTAACCCAGTGCCCATCCATAAATGAGCAGATAACCAAATGTGGTACATACATACAATGGAATATTATTCAACCGAAAAATGAAATCCTGGTTTTACATTCTACAATGCGGATAAACCTTGAAACCATCATGTTGAGTGACATAAGCCAGACACGCAAAAGGAGATTTTATGACTTCATTTATAGGAAATAACTAGAATATGAAGATTCAGAGAGACAGAAAATAGATAACAACTTACTAGTGATGTGGTGGGAAGAGTGGGGAGTTAATGCTTAGTGGGTGCAGAGTTTCTATTTGGGTGGGGTAACAAATGTTTTGGTAATAAATCATGGTGATAATAGCACATCATCTAAATATAATTAATACCATTAAATTGTATTCTTGAAGTTGGCAAAAATGTGAAGCTTTATGTTGTACATATGTTACAGTAAAAATTTTTTTAAAACTTTTTTTAAAGAGAAAAAAAAAAGCTGGCAAGTGATTTTGCCTCATCTATTTTCTAAGGAATTTGTATCGTGTTGGTATTATTTATTCCTTACATTTTTTTTTCTTAAAATTTTGACAGATTTTATGTGGCCACACTGAAGCCACATAGGTCTGGACTTGACTTTGTGGAAGAGACTTTTAATTACTAAATCAATTTATTTCCTTGATATAGGTCTATTCAGATTTCCTATTTCTTCCTGAGACAGTTTTGGCAATTTCTGTCTTCCTTGGAGTTTGTCCAGTTTATCAAAGTTGTCCAACTTATTGGCATGAAGTTGTTCATGATATTCCCTTTTGATTCTTTTAATTTATGTAAGGTATATTGATGCTTCCTCTCTCATTCCTAATTTTGGCAGTTTGTCTTTTTTTTTTTCTTGGTCAAACTAGCTAAAGGTTTATCAATTTTCTTGGTCTTTTCAAAGGATGCACTTTTGGTCACATTGACTTTTCCCTATTTTTGTTTTCTATTGCATTGCATTTCTGCTCTGTTACTTACTATTTCCTTCTTTGTACTTACTTTAGGTTTAATTTGCTCTTTGCCTTGCTTAAGATATAAACTTAGATTACTTGTTTTAGGTCTTTCTTTCTAATATAAACATTTACAGATAAAAATTCCTTCTAAGGATTGTTTCCCATACATTTTGCTAATGTTTTCATTTTCATTCAAGGTATTTTCAAAATTCCTTTATGATTTATTTAACCCATGGGTTATTTAGAAGTATATTACTTCCCAAATATTTGAGCATTTCTAAAATTTCTTTCTGCTTTTGATTTCTAATTTGATTGCTTTGTAACTGGAGAATATACTTTGTATGATTTCAGTCTCTTAAAATGTATTGAGACTTGATTTATGGACTAGCCAACGGGTCTATCCTGGAGAAGTCCCCATATGTACTTTTAAAAAAATGTGAGTTTTGGTGCTATTGCAAAGAATGTTCTACATATGTCAATTAGGTCAAGTTGGTCGATGATGCTATTCAAGTGTTTTTTATCTTATGAACATTTTATCTGTTCTGTTACTGAGAGAGGACTGTTAAAATCTCCAGCTATAAATGTTCACTTGTCTAGCTATTCTTTAAATTCTATCAGTTTTTGCTTCATGTATTTTGAGGCTCTGATGATAGATGCCTATATTTTTATAATGGTTATGTCTTCCTAATGTATTGACCTTAATCATCATGAAATGTCCCTCTTTATTTCTATTATTTCTTGTCTTAAAATCTGTTTTTTTATAAATAAATAATAGGGGGAACAAATATTAAAATAAATTGAGTAGACTGAAATTCTAGTGATCAATGAAAGGGAGTGGTAAGGGGTATAGAAAAAAATAAAGGGAACAAAGGTTGAATATATTGGGTAGATGGAAATACTGGTGATCAATGAGAGGGAGGGGTAAGGGATATGGCATGTATGAGTTTTTTCTTTTTTCTTTTTATTTCTTTTTCTGGAGTGATGCAAATGTTCTAAAAAATGATCATGGTGATGAATATACTGCTATGTGATGACACTGTTAACCACTGATTGTACACCATATATGGAGTGTCTGTATGTTAAGAATGTGTTTGTATGTTGTTTTGGTTTGTCAATAAAATATTTAAGTTAATAAATAAAACCCCCAAAACAAAATTCTTCTTTTTTCTGGGGTTAATATAGCCACTCCAGCTCTCTATGGTTGCTCTGCATAGCATATTTTTTTCTGTTTTACTTTCAACCTGTTTGGGTCTCTGAACCTAAAGAGTCTCTTGTAAACAGCATATTTTTAAAAGTTAGTCCTTTTTTTAAAATTCAGTTTGACAGTCTCTGCCTTTTGATTGACATTTAGTCCATTCACATGTAATTATTCATATGGTTGGATATATGGATGTCATTTTGCTGTTTTTCTATATTGTCTCCTGTCCTCTTTGTTATTTTATTGACTTTTTTCTGTTAATTTTTGTGTATGGTGATTTCTTAGCTAGATATTTTTTAGTTATTTTCTTAGGCTTATCTAGGGATTGCAATATGCACCTTTAACTTATTGTTACACTGTAGTACAGTTTAGTATCCACAATTCTGCTAAACTATAGCAACTTTATTACAATATAGCTCAATTTCTTCTCACTCCAACTTTGCACCCTTCTTGTCACATTATATTTCTATACATTACAAAGCCAACAATGGAATTAAACTATTAAAATAATAAATATTACATAATTTTTATGTTTGGAGTAAATTGAGCAAAAAATAAACAATGTTTTATTATTTCCAGTATGTTCAAGTTCTTATCTGGTGTCATTTCCTTTCAATCTGAAGAATTTCCTTAGTATTTCTTACAGGACAGGTCTGCTAGCAACAAATTCCGTTAAGTTTATCTGGGAATGTCTTTTGCCTTAATTTGTTGTTGTTTTTTTTTTTTTGCATGGGCAGACACTGGGAATCAAACCCAGGTCTCCGGCATGGCAGGCAAGAACTCTGCCACTGCACCACCATGGCACCACCCTTTTGCCTTAATTTTTGAAGAACGGTTTTGCTAGATATAAAATTCTTGGTGGACAGTTTTTTGTTGATTTGTTCACTTCAGTGGCTTTGACCTTCATTGTTGCTGTCATTCTTAATCATACTGTCCTTCTCCTGTAAATGATGGCTTGTTTTTCTCTTGCTAGTTTTAAAACTTTCCCTTTGAATTGGCTTTCAGCATATTATGCAGTGTCTAGGTGTGGATCTCTTTTTGGTTATCCTACTTGGGGTCCATGAAGTGTCTTAGATCTGCTGATGAATGTTTTTCAATACATTTGGGAAGTTTCTGGCCTTTAATTCTTTTTTTTTTTTTTTTTTTTTGCAATTTTATTGATATATATTATATATTCACATACCACGTAATCATCCAAAGTGTATGTGCTGGTTTGAAAGGAAGTATGCCCCCTAAGAAGAGCCATGTTTTAATATAAATCTCATTTCTTAAAGGTAGAATAATCCCTATTCAATACTGTATATTTGAAACTGTAATGAGATCATCTCCCTGGTTGATATGATTTAGTTAAGAATGGTTGTTAAACTGGATTAGGGGATGACATGTCTCCACCCATTTGAGTGGGTCTTGATTTGTTTCTGAAGTCCTATAAAAGAGGAAACATTTCGGAGAAAGAGATTGAGAGAGAGCAGAGAATGCTGCAGCACTACAAAGCAGAGTCCACAAGCCAGTGACCTTTGGAGATGAAGAAGGAAAATGCCTCCCGAGGAGCTTCATGAAACAGGAAGCCAGGAGAGAAAGTAGCAGATGACGCTGTTTGCCATGTGCCCTTCCAGCCAAGAGAGAAACCGTGACTGTGTTCACCATGTGCCTTTCCAGATGAGAGAGGAACCCTGAACTTCATCGGCCTTCTTGAACCAAGGTATCTTTCCCTGGATGCCTTAGATTGGATATTTCTATAGACTTGTTTTAATTGGGACATTTTCTCAGACTTAGAACTGTAAACTAGCAACTCATTAAATTCCCCTTGTTAAAAGCCATTCTGTTTCTGGTATACTGCATTCCAGCAGTTAGCAAACTAGAACAGTGTACAATCAGTGATTCACAGTATCATCATACAGCTGAGCATTCATCATCACAATCGACATTTTTTTGGTGAAAAATATATACAAAACAATAAACTTCAAAGCACAGTACAACAACTAGTTATAGAACAGATTTTAGAGTTTGATATGGGTAACAATTCCACAATTTTAGATTTTTACTACTAGCTGCTCCAAGACACTGGAGACTAAAAGAAGTATCAATAAAATGATTCAGCAATCCTATTCATTTGTTAAAACCTACCTTCTCTGTATAACACCACAATCACCTTTGATCTTTCTACCATTCTTTAGAGTTATTTGGGCTATACCCATTCTAACTTTTTCATGTTGGAAGGAGCTGTTGATAATATGGGATAGGAGGATGGAACTAGTTGGCCCCTCTTTTTCAGGACTAATCTGGCCTAGGAGTCCATCTGGAGGTTGTAGGTTTCTAGAAAGTAATTCTAGTGCATGGAACCTTTGTAGAATCTCATATAAAGCACTAGATGTTCTTTAGGATTGGCAGGAATGGTTTTGGTTTAGGAGTTTGACAAATTATGATAGGTAGCAATGTCTAGCTGAAGTTTGTATAAGAGTAGCCTCCAGAGTAGCCTCTCAACTCTATTTGAACTCTCTCAGCCATTGAGAGTTACACTCTTTTCCCCCTTTTGGTCATGATGGCATTGTCAATCCCATAGTGCGAGGACCAGGCTTATCCATGGGAGTCATATCCTACATTGCCAGGGAGACTTCCACCCCTGGATGTCATATCCCATGGAGGGGGGAGGGTTATGATTTCACTTGCAGAGTTGGGCTTAGAGAGAGAGAGAGAGGCCACATCTGAGCAACAAAATAGGTCCTCTGGAAATAACTCTTAGGTGTAAATATAGGTAGGCTTAGGTTCTCTGCATAGGCTTCACAAGAGCAAGTCTCAAGATCACGGGCTTGGCCTATTGACTTGGGAGTCCCTTATGTTTGACATAGTATGAAGGATTTCCCCAGTGGTAAGGTTTAATAGTTCCATATTTTTTTCTCCCATCCCTCACGGAAGTTTGCTGATACTTTTTGATTATCTGCTTAACATACTCTAGGATGTATCCAGGTATGAAGCTTTAAAGGTTTATATGGCCTTTAATCTTTCAAATACATTTTTCTGCCACTTTCTTTCTCTCCTTCCAAGAACTACCATTTCACCTGTATTGGTAGACTGGTCTACCTCATTTCATTGCATTTGCTTTATTGTTCTTCCCAGATAATGTGTTTTACAAATAGAAAATTTGTGGCAACCCTGTGTGAAGCAAGTCAGTGCCATTTTTCCAACAGCATGTGCTCACATCATGTCTCTGCATCATATATTAAAGTATGTACATTATTTTAAAGATATAATGCTATTGCACACAATAGACTATAGCATAGTGTGAACTTTTATATGTACTGGGAAACCAGAAGTTTGTGTGACTCACTTTATTGTGACAGTCATTTTATATTGTGGTGGTTTGAAACCAAACCTGCACTATCTCCGAGGTATGCTTGTATTAGTTCAGTTTTTTTATTTTTATGGTTTTTAGCCTGATTTCTTGAGGACGCCTTTTATTTCCATTTCCTTGGTGACTAGGCAATGATTTGGCCAGAGGATGTCCTCAAATACCTCAAACCTACAAGGTTTTCACTCTCTCTGACCTTCTCTAGTATGTGGGTTGGGGAGAGCATTCAGAGCTCACCCAAGTCTGTTTGCTTTTACTTTCTGGGGTCTGTATATATGTGCATGCATATAATTTCCCAATCAGTCAAGGATGTGTGGAGTAGGTATCCAACGCTTCTAAGGAAGGCTCATTTCCTGGGTCTCCCTGTTAAACTTATGGGTAGTTCACTGCTGGCCCAACTGAGACCTCAGCTTCAGGTTAACAAGCTGCAGGTCTTTCCCATTCATTTCCTACCAAACTTGCTGCTTTTGACTGATCAAAAAAAGCTGCAGGCTGGGACTCAGTATCAAGGGATTGAGAA
This sequence comes from Tamandua tetradactyla, assembly GCF_023851605.1. Taxonomy (NCBI): domain Eukaryota; kingdom Metazoa; phylum Chordata; class Mammalia; order Pilosa; family Myrmecophagidae; genus Tamandua; species Tamandua tetradactyla. The sequence goes on from NC_135328.1 coordinate 215,005,886, forward strand.
AACCTTCTCAACCAAAAGGGGGAAGAGCAAAACGAGATAAAGTGTCAATGGCCAAGAGATTCCAAACAGAGTTGAGAGTTATCCTGGAGGTAATTATTCCGCATTAAATAGATATCACCTGTTTAGTTAAGGCGTAATGGGGAGGCTGGAGGGAACTGCCTGAGAATGTAGAGCTGTGCTCCAGTAGTCATGTTTCTTGAAGATGATTGTATAATCAGAGAGCTTTTGCAATGTTACTGTGTGGTTGTGAAAACCTTGTATCTGATGCTCCTTTTATCTACCTTATTGACAGATGAGTAAAACATGGATTAAAAATAAATAAATAATAGGGGGAACAAATGTTAAAATAAATTTAATAGATTGAAATGCTAGTGATCAATGAAAGGGGCAAGGCGTATGGTATGTACCCCTCTTTGTTTTCTTTTTCTTTCTTTTTCTGAATTGATGCAAATGTTCTAAGAAATTATCATGATGATGAATATACAACTATGTGATGATATTGTGAGTTATTTATTTTTGTATGCTGTACGGCGGAGTCACATTTCATCCTTTTTCCATGTGGGTATCCCATTATTGCAGCACCATTTGTTAAACTGTTTGTTTGTTTTTGTTGGTTTCTTTGTTTGTTTGGGAAGTGCATGGGCCAGGAATTGAACCCGGGTCTCCCACATGGCAGGCAAAGATTCTACCACTGAACTACCCTCGCAGCCCCCTATTGTGAGTTATTGATTATATATCAAGAATGGAATGATTATATGATGAGAATGTTTGTGTTTGTATGTGGTTATGTTTCATAAATAAAAAAAATAAAAAGCTGCAGGTTCTCCATCCACCCCCAATCAAGTTCGCCCCCTTTGGAGCTACTGTTGATACCAAAGGAGCTGGTGGAGGGTGGAGTAGAGGTAAGCATCCCAAACAAGAATGCAGACTCTTGAGTTCTTGCCTGGAAACCCTGGCAGTTTTTAAAAAATAAATACCTCTTAATTTGTCTGCCTTTCATGAAATTCCAAAGCCCTGAAATTTTACAATTTTGCCCAATTTTATATTTTACCCCTCACTCCCACCTTTTCTTTTGCAAAGAAATTTACCAATCTCTTCCCATTATCTCAGCAGCAGTCCTTCCGTTGCACTATGCCCTGTCTGCAGTTTTCTTGAGTTCACAGGGTAGTGGTCAAGATCTGGAGGCTTCTACCAGAGTCCGTGATAACATCCCATTCTGCACTAGATCCTTATTTTACAAATGTTGAACTAAAGAAGTCAACATCAGCTCAGGGATGTTGACTTTCCCAGCTATTTAGGGGCAGAATTGATTTTTAATCCATTTCTACTAGTGCCAAGCCCAGCTCTCTCCCAGCAAATGAGGATATCTGTATATTAGAGATGTTTCGTTTAAGTGGAAAGATAAATTGAAATTAAAGGACTTAGAAGGACTAGTTTTGGAGAACAAACAGCAACTCGTAGAAATTTCACAAATAAAACTTTACACAATGGCTCCTTCTAAGAGAACCTTGGAGACTGCATACTTTTCAACTTTGTTGCAGATACTTCCTCTTTCTGCAGGGCTCAGTTCAGAGGAAAGACTACCAACAGATTTTGCTGCAAGAACAAATTGATTGCTTTGGTCTGAGATTTAGCCAAGGAGAAATTATGCTGAGTCAATGTGACTAGACTTCTGGACACAACATTAGGGAACAGGAATCATCTTATACAAACATGTTTAAATATGTGATCAAATAGCCAATATATTTTGCTTTTTTAAATTAATGTTCCATGCTACACAGATTTTCCTTTTCTTGTTAGTGTTAGCAGGCAGCAGAAAATATCACTTTCCAGGACTGTTGGAAAATTACAGAAAACTGGCTTGGGAGAGCAGGGCTGGGACAAAGGCAGATGTCTCCCAGGGATGACAGAGTAATGCCAGGACTTGCTAGGGCTGGAGTGTCATGCTGACCCTTCAATTTTTAGAACATCTTCAAATATTTGCCTTACAATGCCAAAGAAAGTCAATCCACAGTACTTTTCACAATAATTTTCTGCTGACCCTAACTTCCCAATTCACAAATCAAAGCCTGGACACGAATTCTACAAAAACAGCTCTCTTATGCAAACCACTCAGGGCAGGGAATGTTGGTTTGCCTTACAAAAGAGAGTGTGTAAGCAACATACTAGTTGGGGCAGATTTGAAAATTCCAGTTCTGCTACTCACATGCTGTATAATTCTTGTAACTGAAGTCAAATGGCTTGACACATGCTAAGTAGAAAGAGGGATTCTGAAAAAAACTGAGAGATCATATTTTCAAAAATCAGAGGATTAAGAAAAGTGCGATGCGCTGAGATGGCTGAAAAGGATTGTACAGAGAGTTGACAAGGTATTTCCATGGGAAAGTGGAAATGACAGTGAAATGGAAAAGGAAATCAGATGTCAAAGTAATGCATTAAATATGTGAATGGTTCCACAGGACAATCCTACTTATCTGAACTATCAGCTTTGTGGGAGCCGCAGCCACTCAGGGAGAACAAGCCTAGTTGGGGGCCAATTTGACAGTAGTCCTGAGGCCTAGAGAACACAAGCAGCTTTATGAAAAATAATTCCATTTAAACTGAAAGTCTAGTGAAGTTTAAGGAAGACATGGCTTAAGATAACCCCTTGGAAGTGCTAAGTCCTACTGAGAAGATACAAGGATCCGAAGGGGACTTTCCTGGTTTCTCTCTCCAAGCCTACCCTCCTGTCTCTGCCTGCCTGGTGTCCATAAACTTGGTCTTGCTTCCTGGCATGGTGGATAAACCTCTGGTCCAAGATCTGTCCCTTGTGATGGCTCTGAATCCTGCTGGCCTAATTCAGCATATCTCTTCAGCAATTCTCTCCATTCACTTTTGTATCATCAGGCTTCCTCTTTTGGTTCATTAACTCCAAGTAGCATACAAACATGCAGTGCTATCTCCTTTCTTTTAAACCAAAACCTCTCTCTGACTCCATACTCCCTTTCAGTTACTAATTTATCTCCTCTGGCTTCCTCTCATGAGAGTGAGCTCCACCACCAGAACACTCTAGGCCTCTACCAGCCCCTCCCTGCTCCCCAGGGAAGGAATGACAATCTTATAAATTTGGAAGGAACCCCTAGCCATGGACAGCCAGCCACTGCTTCCCGCCCCCACTCCCCACCCCTAACACAACTGAAGCTGCCTTCAGGGAACATACGACTGCTGTGCCTCTATACTTTTACTATTCAAAGTGTGATCCTTGCTTCAGTAGCACTGACATCATTTGGAAGCTTTTTAGCAACACAGAACCTCAGGCCCTACTCTTGATCTACTCCATTAGAATCTGCAATTTAATAACTATCCCCAGGCAACTCTGGTGCAAGTTAAAGTTCAAAAAGCACTGCTCCAAAGCCTTGAATTCTGATGTTCAGTATTAGAAAATCCATCTGTCCACAGAAGTAAGCCACATTCTCCACATTAGCTTTATCAGTAAAAGGTGATATTTTGGTCTCTCAGCTGCCTTATTCTTTTATTTCTCAGTTTGTTCTGAAATTGGGAAATAGTGATAAGTGTTCACTGGCTCCCTCAAACTTCCCAGACCTCCCTGTTGCCAAAACCTGTGGTTGCTGTTTGGTCCTTATTTTAATCTACTAGATGCATTGGACCTGGTTATTACTTCTCCATCTTCAAGCATTTCCTGCAACATGGACACCAGATATCAAGATAGTTTACAAGTTTAACCTCAGTATTATTGAATAACTTTATAAATTTATGTGTATCACCTCAGCATTATGCTGTTTAGCTTTATGAATTTGTGTATCACTTTATGCATTTATGCATATTACTGTGTATTTGTGTGCGTCACTATAAATTTATGCATTCATAAAGGTATAAAAATGTAAGCTTTCTCAAAGGAAGAAAAGCAGAATGTCTGAGTGCTGTAAATCACATCCAGGCCTACTCAAGCATGTCCAAACATATCAGTGTGCAAACAGGGAGGCTGCCAGGCCTGTTTCTTGTCATGTTTAGGAGCTGCCCTTATCTTGAACAAAAGAGTTTCAGCTAAGGGCCAGACAGTAACTCCCAACTACAAATTCTGTCTCTCTACTTCTCCAGTGTTTACCACGTTTCCTTAGTAACTCCCGCATTGCTCACTAGCCTATATAATCTAGAAACAAAGAATATTCGGGGTTCAGATTTTGGACGGAAGTCCTCTGGGCCTGCCAGCAATACAAGTTCTGTCCACTTCTCAGAGGCTCAAGTGCTTTACTGGGTGATTGGACTTTTCCCTACTTCAGTATCATTCTCTGTTCACACCTGCTCCTCCTCCCTTTGCTGAAATTTCCCTCTTCCTGACCTTGAAATGTGGCATCCTCCAAGAGAATCCTGGGTTCTCGCCAACTACACTCCTTCCCTAGGTGTTCTCATCACGTTTCCAGCCTTTCTGTGCTGTCTCCATGCTGTTAACTCCCAGATCTCCATCTTCTGTTCCCATGGCTTCCCCTGAATCCAGTGGCCTCACTGACTACACATTCAGGTGAAAATCTTGACATCTCAAAGTGGACCAAAGTAAAATTTTTAGCTCAGTACCATGACCCTTAACTTCTTCTACCACTCTTCTTCATTTAGGAAATTGCAACTGTTCTTTTTTAATCAGTTTCCAATCCTTTGGGTCATACTCCTCTCCTTCCTCTCCAATTCCACATGCAGTCTCACAGCAAATGATGTCAGCTCTAACTGATGACTATATCCTAAATCCGACCATTTCTTTCCACCTCTACTACTTGCTTCTCCTACCTAGTTCAAGCTACCATCATATCTCCTTTGGGTCTCTGGATAATAATCTCTTAATTTTTTCTCCCTTCTTCTACTCTTGTACCCCCAATCCCCACTGTGGCATAATTTTATTCTTGGCCTGGTGGCTTAGTCTCTTTCTCTCCCTCCCTCGCCATTTTGGCAGGTCTGGTTCTTCTAGACCTCTGAACTACAAGCCTCACCGGCGACTAGTGATGATGCAGTCTTGTCTCTCTAACCCTATTGGTCTTCTCCTTAGTCCTCCACCTACCCAACATCCTCTGCTACGGGTACACTCAGGAACAGCATCTCTATGGTCAGTCACTCATCCGTCCTCCCTGTGTGATTGGCTACCCTCCCCTGGAGGCCACGCCCTAACTCCACCTCTCCTCAAACTGTATATAATCCAGGGCTCACCGAGCCTCGTGGTCTTTAGCTACCGGCGGCCCTGGCATAAGCGTCTACCAATAATAGAGCTACCTCGCTTCATGCCTTAATTGACTCGGCCTCCAGTCCTTTAGACCCGCAGCGAGGTCTCCTGCACGCGCCCCTTGGACCCAGACCCCCGGCTCGAGCCCCTTTTCTGCGTGCGGCAGTGTCGTCTAGCAAGCAGTGAGAAGCTGAGGAGTAGAGGGTCCCCGATAGTTTAGCGGTTGGGCCAAACCGCACCCCACATAGATTGTTTTCCATTCAGCAGCCAAAACGGTCTTTTATGACTCTTCTCAAAAACCTTCATCTTCCCATTTCATCCTAATAAAGTCCAATCTTTACTTGAACCCCAAATCACTGGTCTCTGGCTTCATTCTGGTTGCTCTCCCCCTTAGTCCCTCCATACCAGCCTCCTTGCTATTTTTGGATCCTACTAAGGGCACTCTTACCTCAAGGGCTTAGCTTCTCTGCTTGGATCAGAGGGATATATGTGGCTCACTCCTATCATTCAGGAATCTGCTCAGACAGCATCTTTGAAGTACGGCCTTCCCTAATCACCTGATCTAAAAAAGTTGTCTCCTTCCTGTCCCTCTCTAACCTTTTATTAAGCTTTCCTTCTCTCTCATACTTAACACTTGATACTGTAAATTTGTTTATTGAATGTCTTTCCTCCATATTGGGATGGGAGGGTCCCCAACTGCACTAGTACTTACTTCTTTCACTGCTGAGTCACCAGCACCTAGGCAGCACATGGTAAGTTCTCAGATATTTGTTGGTCTAGCAATTGCTTCTTGCCTAAATGCTGCTTCTCCCTCTCTCCTTCTGTTCCTCCTTAAAACCCAGAATGGTGGCCTCTGCTCAGGCTCTGCACATAAACGGTGCTTGTTAAATTAAGCTGACATGGTGATATTTTCAACTCTCACCCAAACAAATAAAAATAATTCTGACAACATTGGTAGGTATATAAAGAGAGGCTTCAGGAGAAAAAAGACTAATCTTGCAGTTAAATAGTCACTTTCAGATTTGTGAGGAAGGCGCACTTATCACCAAAAAAAAAAAAAATGGTACCATATTAGCTTTCCTGATTATTTAATAACCATTGTTTAAAATATCAGAAAGGAACTACTTGCAGGACATGGCATTTTGACTTTTGTCCTGGAAAGGTAATATCTTTGCAAGTCAAGAGAAGAAATACTTGTGTAAATGTCTTTCAAAGGGTTGTGAGAATAAATGCCCACCAAGAGCCTTCTAATGTACTGGTTTTATCTTTATTATTTTTACCTCGTTCACTAATAGTTCTGTGATGCAAGGTTACCATACAGTTAAATAATGTCTGCATTGCACATCTAGGGCTATACAGCCAAAGAATCAGAATTAGTACAAATACGAGAACTATATTTACAATCTGTATAATCAAGCTTCAAACATCAGTTATTTACAAAATAAAACATGAAAATGAAAATTTGAAATTAATAATGTACATTGTTGCGAATGTGCTCAACTCCTTCACTGGGGAGAGATCAGTTTGCAGAGTCTTGGTTCAAAAAGGCCACTTATGCTTCATGGGCTTTGTTTGTTGTGGTGTGTGGGGATGGTGACAAGAGAACTGACTCTCAACAACAAGTACTTTAGAGCCACAGAGTCTAAGACGATGTTCTAAATGTGAGAAGACTAATGGAGTCCTCAGGTCGACTGATGCCAGAATATTCAGCATGAAAAAACATTAACTCAGAGACATGAACAACAACAACACACAACAGCCAGGCTTTGGCAAGAGACCAACCTCAGCTTGGACTTTCTATTTGAGCACAGCAACTTCGCTGTGAGTTTTTAACACGAATATTATACCCACTACAATTTAATATTTTAGATGATTGGAGGCTTTCCTAAGGTTTTATAAGGCTCAAATCCTAATTCATAAATGGCCTTTTGAACAACAACAATCTCTCACCTGATATTTCAGTTTTCTAAGGAAGCACAAATTAATAAATTCCTGCTCTATACAGTAATGGTTTGGCCCACATCCTGAGTAAATCATCAGCCAAAGTGGATGGCTGCAGTACACACAAGTTAGAATCTCATTTAAAATACATTCAGCAAACCTTCTGAGAGCAGCAGCAGAATTTACCTTTTTTCTTAAGGAGTAGGTTAACAATCACATTTTAAAAAGGGAACCAAAAAGTATAATGAAGGACCCAAATCAAACAGCCCAAAACTGTCCTGGAGAACCTGAGAGGGACCCAACACAAGGAAATGCAGGTGCTGATAGGTGCTCCACGCTAAATAATCCTTTCTCTTCCAGTCCAATGTGCAATTAATTACAGCTATATAAATATACCTTACAAAATTAAATATCCCTGTAAATTAGATAACAAGCAGCAGGCAACAAAGTCTTTGCTTTGAAGTATGTGCTAGGAAAGGTTTTCTTATTTTGAAATCCAAATGCCCTTTCATAATGATTTCATTTATTTTATCTTAAAAGAAAAGCTGAGGCCTCCATCTAAAATATGAGAAATTGTGTTAAGTCACAAGGGGGAAAAAAAAAGAGGGTGGTTTCTTAATTGGGAAAAATTATTCTCCCTTTCTTTCAACACTTTTTAGCAACAAATTGGTATTGCGATGGCCACCCAGTGCTAGAGGCAGCCCTTCCTGCACGCCTGACTGTACCTGTGCATGGGCTGGCTGGCCCCCCGCATAGTTTTTGCCTCGGAGCTGACTGACTCCCAGGCAGATGCACAGACAGGGAAATCTGAGCAGTAGTTTGATATTTATCCTGACGCCAAACTTTTCTTTGGCGGGAGAAAAGAGGGCTCGGAGAGTGAGAGAGAGAAGAGATGGGTAGTTTTGGCTAACATTATTTTCTTGATTTTTTTTTGACTTGTTTAAAGAATGTAAAGATAAACCAGAAGTACTTTAGGAACACATAAATAAAAGGAAATTCTTAACTTTCTTGCTATTATGGCTATAGCGAATGCATCACAAATAGTTTTTGACCTAAACCCTCTCTCAGAGCTGCAAAGTGGGGATGGCCTGTGTGGAAAGGACATAACAATTCTGAGACTGTTCCAATAATTTGAAATGCACCCCTAGAGAAGGGGGGGAGGCCCACAGGGGCTGTCTGTGCTGGCTGGCTGCAGATGGTGGAAGCACACCTGCTTGATCCCCCACAGAATATTCTATGTCCTGCTTCCTCTAGTGTCCTAACAAGGCCTTCTTATCTGGGCACATTATGGACAGATGGTTCTGGGTGGCTTATTCTAATATCTGACACCTCCAAAGCAAAGACTTTCCAAGCCAGTTTTGTTTGAGTTAGAAGAAACAGAAGTCATTTTGGTGTAACACATGATTTCATTCTCTCTCAACCTTCTCTACCTTGTCACAGACATAGATCCTTCTATTAGACTTCATAAGAGCAGCAGCATCTGTGATTTAATGTTAAAAGTAATCTTCAAATTTTACCTTCATTCCCCTAAAATTACATTTAATTCCGGTCCAGGAAGCTGTCTCTAAGCACTGACAGGTTCTGGATTTGAGCATACACCAGAAGAGCATATTATGTCCATGAGACAAGGAAGAAACCTCTGACTGCATTAGAAATGCAAGAAGTCTCACAGACCTCTTAGAAAACAAATAACATTACAGTTAGTGGTCTATGTTTTAAAGAGAAGAATAAAGTTAAAAAGAAAAATCCACTATTTTTTTACTGATCACTTTTCGGATAAGATCACAGTTTATGATTTCTAGCCTTTCTTTTATTAAGCTCTTTGCCTCACTTTTCCTCCTCTTTGCAAGGCAAATAGAATGAAGGGGCTAAGGGACCTGTTTTTCAAGAGATGAGACCAGCCAATAAGTCAGAAACAAGGGTCTGGGTGATGACAAGCCTCCCTAGCAACTATTTCAAAGAGGTGCATGAACACTTGACCTTTATTGCCTGAACTGGAAAGTAATTGAGGTTCTATCACCCAAGAACCTCAAGGCCAAGACGGCTTGAATGTCTGAGGGAGAGTTAAACAGACAAGTTTGAGCAGGGAGGTAAAGGAATCCCAAGTCAACTGGCCATGTAACCTGTAGGTCTTCTTTCCCTTGTATCAGTTATGTAAAGTTTCCTAGTGGCTTGGAGGAAGTCTCTTCTATGATGGCCCACTGGAAGCCAGATAACCCTGTCTGTCAGCAGGGGAAAATTGTCAGCAGAAAGCTTTCTCCTTTCTCATTCCTCATGGATAAGGTAATAAAGGAGGAGAGAGAAAGCAAAGCAGGATGTCAGCAACAAACCATTTCTTTTTAAGGAAATGAACATCTGATGTCAGGGTTCAAGTGAACTCACTCTCTGTTCCCAGGTGTTTTTTGTTTTGTTTTTAAGTGGCATTATGGGGTTGGTTTTAATCTTGACATTCAGAAAGTAAAACCTACCATATTGATTTGAGTATGGGAGACTATATACCCATCTTCTCTGACAAATACCATTGAAAATGACCATTGGATTCGGAGTGAGACCTCAAGTTTATACATAAAGCTACATTTCTGATCAAAGAGAGCTACCACAACCACAAGGTCACTAACTCAGCATTATCTTAATTATAATGACAAGGGCCATTATTAAGTTCATCACCAGAAAGTGAAACACTCTGCACCTTGTGGTCAATTTATGTGTGCCACTGCACCAATTCCAAAGTGTACCACTCTAATACTAAAGAGAATAAAATTTTGAAACTCGGTGATAGTTACCTCTCGTCTATGGAGAGAAACAGTTCATAAAAATCCCGCTGTGCTGAGTTATAAGCATTCTATTAACTGTCCACCATCATGCCCAAATCCTGTGGTCCTCTAACAGCCACTATCAAAGACCTACCACAAAGTCTCCTCTTCTCTCTTCCAGGAAATGAAAATTCCATAACTATTTTCTAAATGAGCCCTAATTTCGAATCAGAGAATATAGCTGTCCCATTTCTAAGTTTACCATGCTTTCCCTGAATACAAAATGCAGGGATTAGCCATGGCAAAAAGAGACAGAGGGAAAAAGGTAAGTTGTCCTTCTTTATGTTCTAAAAAGACCAGATGTCTCCTCCCTTAGTCTCTAAGCCACCAAAGAAAAATCAAAGTGATATCACCAACACACACACAGAGAAAACAAAAAGAAAGTATTATGTTGTCATGAAAGGCAGATCAAAGATATCCAAAGACAGCAATACAGACAGACATCAGAGGTGTCATATGGGGACCTATCGAAAGGAAACCAAAATACAACAAAAAATAATGTGGAGATTCACTGGATCCTCTGTGGGATTTTTTTTTTTCTTTTTTCCTTTCATGCTACTAACAAGATTCTCAGCACAGGAAAAAAAGAAAAGAGTACAGAGCAATGGCAGTGGGGAAGAGGAGAGCTAGAAAAAGTGCTGAACAAGTAAGGAAAAGTAGTTAAGCCACAGGATTACATACAAGAGTAACCGTCAAGAATCACAAAAAGAAATGAGAGGTAACACTTTCTTTATCTCTCTGAAGGTGAGTGAGGATGCTCAGCAGAGTCACTTAGTATTTCAGTTGGCTCGGGCATCTGCGGGAGAGTTTTGACCTATAGGAGATAAGTGGGGAGACGATTAGAGAACTGGATTTAGGTGTTATTCTCGTAGGGTCTTTTCTCTGTGGTTCCCTCCTTGCACTTTGCTTTATTGCAGGCCCCAGTCTCTAGGTTTTCTAACAAACCTATGCTGTGCTCTCCCCCACCCTGGGCATAAACCCCACAGAGGATCTCTCAGGGCTGAATACTGGGGGACCATTAAGATGTGTGCACAATCTTCCCTCTACTTAGTCTCCCAGCAGCCTGCTGCAGACATCTTATTTTTTGTAGTTGTTGTTGTAGCATGGTCTGCTGCAGACATCTTAAGAACAAAATAGATAAGGAAAGAGATTAATCTGGTGCAAATGTTTCCAGAGTTTCCTGAATAGTTCAGGACACAAGATGATACATTTTGAAAGGCAGAGGCCCGATTACCTCCCTCCAACCACACGCTCCTGTCCTTCCTCTATTTAAGTCTGTTGATTACAATGATTCCTTTCCTGTTCATGTTGATGTCCCTGGGACCAAAAGCCAAGGAGAGAAGGAAACACAGCAACAACTTCTTACCGTATTGTACCAGCAAGGAGTGGGTTAAAGGCATATAACCAGTCGTTCATATCTTTGTCATTGAGAGCCTGCAGAAGGACCCCACGGTGCTTTGTGCACACAGCAAAGGTATTAGGTGTCTAAAAGAGACCCAGGTAAAGAGAAAGTCACTACATATAAGGAGCAATATGAACTCCTTTGCCATAGTCACAGGGCATACAGCACTTCCCACTGGAAGTTCAAGGAGGCCAGACAGAAAGATGATTCCATAACACACAAAAAAGGGTTCAAAAACTCAAAAGGTAAGTGCATGTGTGGCAATGACAAACAAAAAAGGGCAGGACTGACCTTCACCATGGCCTGCTGGTCCTCACTGTACTCCACCTGTGCTGTGGACAAGTTAATAATTCCACGCTCCACTGGGTCTTTGTCATTGTTATAGATGAAGACATAAGGGCGACGGACCACGACAAAATGTTTAGCCCAACTGCTGGAAAGTGGCTCCTTGAAATGTAGGTATCCTTTCTTAGAGACCACTGAGCTAAAAAGGACATTAGCAAAAGATATAAGTTCCTCACAAAATGATAATGATCATGAGCCGAGGACTATCAAAATTATGCCTTACCTAGGCTAAGTTCCTGGATTCTATAAAACAAGTAAATGATTTACTTTGCCTAGAACCCTATCTGTCAAGTAATACAGCGGCATGTTAATGCTAGGGTGGAGATGGCATTACAAGATATAACTGGAGCAGAAAGACAGCCAGTTTTTCCACTTTCATTTCAGTTTATACCAGACTGTAACAGGGACCACACTTATACAAGCTGGATGTGAATGATTCTTGCTAATTTATCTTTTATACGCAGCATCCCTGGTCAATATAGTACTCACCCTGCTCTAATTTCTTCAATATCTGGAACAAGATTGAGAAATTCATTTTTTCCTGCTCGGGCCAAATAGGGTGTTTCCACAGCTGGTACAATCTGAAACTGTTCAAATTCTTGGCAGGGACTAGAAGCTCGGGAATTGGCTTCTGGGGTCCTTTAAAAGAGAAAGATTAGGAAGAAAGGGTAAGAGAGCTTCAGTTAGGTCTATGCCTCTTGGGTACAACCATTTTACCAGGAGGAACATATTACCTCTCTCTTGAACACCCGAGGGCTTTGCAAACATCAGTTTGAGCACGCTCAGCTGAGAATAGAAACTGGTTTCAGAAAGTTAATTCTGAATTCAATTGGCGTCATCCTTTAGAAGTTACAAAAGGAAATTGATAACTGATGACCACCAAATCTCATAGCCTCTCTTCCTATTTCTAATAGCCCTTTCAACAGGAATATGAACCGCATCCCTGTCTGTTTTTATTATAAATTTGCATGATCAGGAAGCACCTTAAAGGTGGGGAGTAACTTTTTTTAAACCTCCAAATAACAGAGGGCTCCAAATCACTGCCTAAAGTCACTGTCCTCATCTGCATGGTCAGACTGGGTCAAGAGTCCTTCTAGCTCACAGGAAGGGGACGAGTATTCAGAGAAGCAGATGCCTGGTGTGGTAGCACCCAGATCCCAAAGTGGCACAGGCTGCCTTTGCTACAATCATCTAGTGAGAATTGAGTCATATGGCCATACCTAAGCCAGAGGTCTCAAAGTGTCTCCATCCAGCAGCACTGGCTTCATCTAAGAACCTGTTAGATATTTAAATTCTCAGGCCTCACCCAGACCTACTGAATCAGAAACTCTGAGGTGGGGCCCAGTCATTTGTTTTCACACCCTCCAGGTGATTCTAACGAACACAAATGGGAAGAGCCTAGATTCCAGAAGGACCACATGGAGTAGAGCTGCACTACTAACTTTGCAAGATTCATAGAAAAAAATTAAATTGCTCTGTATTGTAGCAGGCAGGCCTTTCCATCTTTCTGGTTTAGCTGTGCTCTCTGTGAAAAATCCCCAACCCCCCTCTCCTTGCAGGCAAGCGAGATAAGGCACATTTCCTGGTATGGAAACCCCCTCCCCCAGCCTTCAGGAACTGGTAAAGATGTATGTAGGCAAAAGAAGACATTCCTGGGGTGCAGGCCCCTCAACGGTTCAGCTCTGGGCCATTCTCAACTTAAATCAGCAATTGTGTACCTTGTCTTTAACATGTCAAAGAGTCTATAAAAGCTAAGGTTGCCTTTTGTTCGGGGCTCAGACTTTTGAGGTGACTCAGCTGGGCCCTCGTGGGCACGAGCTAATAAAACCTGCTTCCCGAAACTGCGGATCCTTAGTCTCAGCCTGTTCTAACTTTGCAGAACGTTCCTGGAGGCCTGTGGCCTCATTCCTGGTTTTCGTGCTACAGTATCCTTAAGTGTCTTTGTTAAGTAGCTTACTTAGCCTAATTAACTGTATTGTACAGATTCTAAATTTTTTCATACTCTACCATTTCTTAAATTGGGGCACAACTTATATCAAAAAACTGATGGCATATCACATTTTAGTTGGTGGTGTGTTTTCTTTCTTAGTGGCACATAAAATAATGTCTTAAATTGAAGGCATCCCAAATTTAATGAAATTATCTGGTTGTGTATTTTTCTCCAGCCATCGGTGACTGTGTCAGTGTCAATGCAGTTACAGAGAGCTACCTACCTATCAAAACCTACCTATCATTCATAATGAATGAAGATAGGGGTGATGGAGTTTGAGTGTGCACTGCAAAGAAACCTAAGTTAGGTTTGTCTTTTATTTTCTTACATATATATATACACATACACATACATGGTATCATCAAAATATTTTTTCTAAAGTAATTTCAAAATATTTTTTCTGAGATAGGGCTTCTTGCATCTGATATTACATTTGGGGGACTAGCAGAACAAAATAAGCCAAAAGGGTTAAGAAAAGGAGGAATCAAGGACTGGATACAGAAATTTAGTAAGACATGATATTAAATGATAGAAAATGAATCCCAGCTGCTGTGCAGTATTTCTCCAGGGGGTGCCAGTGGCATTTTGGGTGGATCAGTTCTTCACTGTGTGTGATTATCATACAGATTACAGGATTTTGGCAGCCCTGCCTCTACCCTTAATGTTGGTAGCAACTTTCTAGTCACTGTAATATCCAAAAGGCCCCCACACCATTTCCAAATGCTGCCTCAGGGGCGGTTGCTGCCCTCATCTGAGAACCATGAACTGTAAGAAGGTTTACGTTTTCCATGATTCTTGGGTCAGCTTCTCTCAGTGAGATATGAGTACTTACTTCTGATCCAAAGAGCTGCTCCTAGAGTCTACCAGAGAAGGGCATGTGGAAGAGGGGGTGAGGGTAGCACTGCTGAAACTTGACACAGAAGGATCCCGTCCAATTGGAGAGATATCAGACAACTAGAAACAAATGGAACACAGCAAGTGAGCTTCAGATGAAAAAAAGCTGCTTTTGCAATAAGGAGCTTTTGAAAACCAATGACCTAGCTTAAATATACGTAAAAGTCATTCAGGAAACAAGCTTACTAATATTTTACGACCTGAGGGCCACGTTGGGAATTAAGACATTTATAACAGAGGCAAGACTGGCTCTTTGTATTGCTACTGGTTCCATACACTAACTAAATAACTCCATGTACATGAGCTGGGCATCTACTATGTGCCAGGCACTATTCTAAGAATATGGCAGAGGCCCTGCCTTCCTGGGGCTTACATTCTAGTAAGGAAGGCAGGCAATAAATCAATCAACAAACACTTAAAAAAAAGTATCAGATAGATGTGTGGCCAAGATGGCGATTTAGCAATGTGCACGTTTTAGTTCGTCCTCCAGAACAACTACTAAAATAACCAGAAACAGTACAGAACAGTTCCCAGAGCCACATCAGTGACAAGACACACAGCATACCCCAGTCTGGACCAGTTGGACCAGGTGCAAGCCTCCCCAGAACCGTGAGTTCCCCAAGCCGCGGCAGCTGGCGCCTCTCCCCCACAGGCGGCTTCCCAGAGGGGAAAGGAAAGAGACTTTACCAGTAGCAGGGGCTGAGCCCAAACAAACGCCAATTGTGAAATTAATTAACAAATTCTGACTACTAAAAATAGGCCCCCAGCTCAGGTGAACCTGGTCAAAGCTGAGGTCCCTCATTGGGCTAATGGGAAAAGAGGAAAGGGGAGGAAACGGAGGTTTTTGTGGCTGTGTTTCTACAGAGGCTTGGCTGCCTCTAGATTCAGCAGCAGGACTTCTCAGGCTGCAACTGCCCCAGGCACAGGCAGAAACGGGCAGCATTCAGGGCTTGTCTCCCTCTTGTGCCTTCCTCAGGGGAGGGGTGAAGCCCAACTCAAGTGGAATCCCTCCCTCAAGGAATTCAGACCCCAGGGCTTGGCACTTTGAAACCATTAAAACCAGCCTACAACCTCTCCTCTGTCTCCACCACGCCCCTAGCAGGGAGAGTCTGCCAAAGTTAAAGGTGCCGCATCATCTTATGCTTTATGCTGATGGGACCTGAAGGCAGACATGCGCCACATACTGGGCAGGATAAGAAAAACAGAGCCCAGAGACTTCACAGGAAAGATTTTTAACCTGCTGGATCTCACCTCAGGGAAAACTGACGCAGGTGACTCCTTCCCCCTGATAGGAGGCCAGTTTAGTCTGGGAAAACCCGTCTGGAGTCTATAACACCTACGTAGACCCTCCTAAGGTTGTGGCGGGGGGAAGGCACCATTCAAGCAGGGCAAGAAACAAGAAAACAAGAACCAAAAAATTCTCCTATGTTAAACAAAACCTAAGCTAGAGGTCCAGAAAAAGCTGAACTGAATGTCAAAGAACAGATAGACAACAAATTCATCCAGCAAGAAACTCCTAGGCAAGAGAAGTGAAAGCAATCTCAAGAATAAACTAATTAAGGTAATTAAATGTCTAGACGCCAGCAAAAAATAACAAATCACACCAGGAAAATTGAAGATATGGCCCAGTCAAAGGAACAAACCAATAGTTCAAATAAGATACAAGAGCTGAAACAATTAATTCAGAATATATGAAAAGACATGGAAAACTTTATCAAAAACCAAATCAATGAATTGAGGGAGGATATGAAGAAGGCTAGGAATGAACAAAATGAAGAAATGGAAAGTCTGAACAAACAAATCACAGAACTTATGGGAATGAAAGGCACAGTAGAAGAGATAAAAAAAAACAATGGAAACCTACAATGGTAGATTTCGAGAGACAGAGGAGAGGATTCGTGAACTGGAGAATGGAACATCTGAAATCCGACAAGAAACTATAGGGAAAAAAATGGAAAAATATGAGCAGGGACTCAGGGAATTGAGTGATAATATGAAGCGCACAAATATACGTGTTGTGGGTGTCCTAGAAGGAGAAGAGGAGGGAAAAGGAGGAGAAAAACTAATGGATGAAATTATCACCAAAAATTTCCCAAAGATCTAAATTACAGATCCAAGAAGTGCAGCATACCCAAAAGAAAATAAATCCAAATAGATGTTCTCCAAGACACCTACTAATCAGAATGTCAGAGGTCAAAGAGAAAGAGAGGATCTTGAAAGCAGCAAGAGAAAAGCAATCCATCACATACAAGGGAAACCCAGTAAGACTATGTGCAGATTTCTCAGCAGAAACCATGGCGGCGAGAAGACAGTGGGATGATATATTTAAATTACTAAAAGAGAAAAACTGCCAACCAAGAATTCTATACCCAGTAAAATTGTCCTCCAAAAATGAGGGAGAAATTAAAACAGTTTCAGACAAAAAATCACTGACAGAATTTGTGACCAAGAGACCAGCTCTGCAAGAAAAACTAAAGGGAGCTGTGTTAGTTAGATTCAGTTGTCAACTTGGCCAGGTGAGCATACCTAGTCTTGTTGCTGCGGACATAAGCCAATGGTACGTGAACCTCATCTGTTGCCAATTACATCTGCAGTCAGCTAGGAGGCGTGTCTGCTGCAATGAGTGACGTTTGACTTAATTGGCTGGTACTTAAATGAGAGAGAGCAATGTAGCAGAGCCTAAGCAGCTCAGCATTCCTTATCTCAGCACTAGCAGCTCAGCCCAGGCCTTTGGAGATGCAGAAAGAAGTCACCCCAGGGAAAGTTGTTGGAACCCAGGGGCCTGGAGAGAAGACCAGCAGAGACCATCTTGTCTCTTCCACGTAAGAAAGAACCTCAGTGGAAAGTTAGCTGCCTTTCCTATGAAGAACCAACAAAATAAATCCACTTTTATTAAAAGCCAATCCGTCTCTGGTGTGTTGCATTCTGGCAGCTAGCAAACTAGAATAGGAGCACTAGAGACAGGTATGAAAGCACAAAAGAAAGAGGTGTGGAGAAGAGTGTAGAAGGAAGGAAAATTAGATATGACATATAAAATCCAAAAGGCAAAATGGTAGAAGAAAGTACTACCCGTACAGTAATAACACTAAATGTTAATGGATTGAACTCCCCAATCAAAAGACATAGACTGGCAGAATGGATTAAAAAACAGGATCCTTCTATATGCTGTCTACAGGAAACACATCTTAGACCCAAAGATAAACACAGGTTGAAAATGAAAGGTTGGGAAAAGATATTTCATGCAAATAACAACCAGAAAAGAGCAGGAGTAGCTATACTAATATCCAGCAAATTAGACTTCAAATGTAAAACAGTTAAAAGAGACAAAGAAGGATACTATGTATTAATAAAAGGAACAATTCAGCATGAAGACCTAACAATCATAAATATTTATGCACCGAACCAGAATGCTCCAAAATACATGAGGCAAAAACTGCAAACACTGAAAAGGGAAATAGACACATCTACCATAATAGTTGGAGACTTCAATTCCCCACTCTCATCAATGGACAGAACATCTAGACAGAGGATCAATAAAGAAATACAGAATCTGAATATTACTATAAATGAGCTAGACTTAACAGACATTTATAGGACATTACACCCCACAAAAGCAGGATACACCTTTTTCTCAAGTGCTCATGGATCATTCTCAGAGATAGACCATATGCTGGGTCACAAAGCAAGCCTCAACAAGTTTAAAAAGATTGAAATCATACAAAACACTTTCTCAGATCATAGAGGAATGAAGTTGGAAATCAATAATAGGCAGAGTGCCAGAAAATTCACAAATATGTGGAGGCTCAACAACACACTCTTAAACAACCAGTGGGTCAAGGAAGAAATTACTAGAGAAATCAGTAAATATCTGGAGGCAAATGAAAATGAAAGCACAACATATCAGAACTTATGGGACGCAGCAAAGGCAGTGCTAAGAGGGAAAGTTATTACCCTAAATGCCTATATCAAAAAAGAAGAAAGGGCAAAAATTCAGGAATTAACTGTCCTCTTGGAAGAACTGGAGAAAGAACAGCAAATTCACCCCAAAGCAAAAAAAAAAAAAAGGAATGAAATAACAAAGATTAGAGCAGAAATAAATGAAACTGAGAAAATCAATAAAACCAGAAGTTGGTTCTATGAGAAAATCAATAAAATTGATGGGCCCTTAGCAAGACTGACAAAAAGAAGAAGAGAGAGGATGCAAATAAATAAGATCAGAAATGGAAGAGGAGACATAACCACTGACCCCACAGAAATAAAGGAGGTAATAACAGGATACTATGAACAACTTTATGCTAATAAATACAACAGTGTAGATGAAATGGACAACTTCCTAGAAAGGCATGAACAACCAACTTTGACTCGAGAAGAAATACATGACCTCAACAAACCAATCACAAGTAAAGAAATTCAATCAGTCATTAAAAAGCTTCCCAAAAAGAAAAGTCCAGGACCAGATGGCTTCATATGTGAATTCTACCAAACATTCCAGAAAGAATTAGTACCAATTCTGCTCAAACTATTCAAAAAAACTGAAGAGGAGGGAAAGCTACCCAATTCATTCGATGAAGCCAACATCACCCTCATACCCAAACCAAAGATATTACAAAAAAAGAAAACTACAGACCAATCTCTCCAATGAATATTTGCAAAAATCCTCAACAAAATTCTAGCAAATCAAATCAAGCAACACATTAAAAGAATTATACATCATGACCAAGTAGGATTCATCCCAGCTATGCAAGGATGGTTCAACATAAGAAAATCAATTAATGTAATACACCATATCAACAAATCAAAGCAGAAAAATCACATGATCATCTCAATTGATGCAGAGAAGGCATCTGACAAGATTCAATATCCTTTCCTGTTGAAAACACTTCAAAGGATAGGAATAGAAGGGAACTTCCTCAAAATGATAATGCGAATATATGAAAAATCCACAGCTAACATCATCCTCAATGGAGAAAAACTGAAAACTTTCCCCCTAAGATCAGGAACCAGACAAGGATGTTCACTATCACCACTGTTATTCAACATTGTGTTGGAAGTTCTAGCCAGAGCAATCAGACAAGAAAAAGAAATACAAGGTATCAAAATTGGAAAGGAAGAAGTAAAACTCTCACTGTTTGCAGATGATATGATAGTATATGACAAAAACTCTGAAAAATCCACAGCGAAACTACTAGAGCTAGCAAATGAGCACAGCAACTTGGCAGGTTACAAGATCAACACTCAAAAATCTGTAGTGTTTTTATACACTAGTAATGAACAATCTGAGAGGGAAATCAAGAAAAAAATCTATTTACAATTGCAACCAAAAGAATAAAATACTTAGGAATAAATATAACTAAAGAGGCAAAAGACCTATACAAAGAAAACTACAATAAATTGTTAAAAGAAATCACAGAAGACCTAAATAGATGGAAGGGCATACCGTGTTCATGGATTGGAAGACTAAATATAGTTAAGATTTCAATTCTACCTAAATTGATTTACAGATTCAATGCAATACCAATTAAAATCCCAAAAACTTATTTTTCAGAAATAGAAAAATCAATAACCAAATTTATTTAGGGCAGGGTACCCCGAATTGCTAAAAGTATCCTGAGAAAAAAAATGAAGTCAGAGGTCTCACGCTACATGACTTTAAGGTGTATTATGAAGCTACAGTGGTCAAAACAGCATGGTACTGGCATAAAGATAGACGTATTGACCAATGGAATTGAATAGAGTGTTCAGATATAGACCCTCTCATCTATGGACATTTGATCTTTGATAAGGCAGTCAAGCCAACTCACCTGGGACAGGACAGTCTCTTCAATAAATGGTACCTAGAGAACTGGATATCCCATATGCAAAAGAATGAAAGAGGACCCGTATCTCACACCCTATATAAAAGTTAACTCAAAATGGATCAAAGATCTAAACATTAGGTCTAAGGCCATAAAACAGTTAGAGGAAAACGTAGGGAAATATCTTATAAATCTTATCACTGGAGGCGGTTTTATAGACCTTACACCCAAAGCAAGAGCACTGAAGAAAGAAAGAAGTAAATGGGAACTCCTCAAAATTAAACACTTTTGTGCATCAGAGAACTTCATCAAGAAAGTAAAAAGACAGCCTACACAATGGGAGACAATATTTGGAAATGACGTATCAGATAAAGGTCTAGTATCCAGAATTTATAAAGAGATTGTTCAACTCAACAACAAAAAGACAGCCAATCCAATTACAAAATGGGAAAAAGACTTGAACAGACACTTCTCAGAAGAGGAAATACAAATGGCCAAAAGGCACATGAAGAGATGTTCAACATCTCTGGCCATCAGAGAATGCAAATCAAAACCACAATGAGATATCATCTCACACCCACCAGAATGGCCATCATCAACAAAACAAAAAATGACAAGTGCTGGAGAGGATGTGGAGAAAGAGGCATACTTATTCACTGTTGGTGGGAATGTCAAATGCTGCAACTACTGTGGAAGGCAGTTATGCAGTTCTTCAAAAAGTTGGATATAGAACTGCCATATGAACCAGTAATACCATTGCTAGGTATCTACTCAGAGGACATAAGGGCAAAGACACAAATGGACATTTGCACACCAACGTTTATAGCAGCATTATTTACAATTGCAAAGAGATGGAAACAGCCAAAATCTCCATCAACAGATGAGTGGCTAAACAAACTGTGGTATACACATACGATGGAATATTATGCAGCTTTAAGACAAAATAAACTTATGAAGTATGTAACAACATGGATGGACCTTGAGAACATTATGCTGAGTGAGACTAGCCAAAAACAAAAGGACAAATACTGTACGGTCTCACTGATAGGAACTGATATTAGTGAATAAACTTGGAATATTTCATTGGTAACAGAGACAATCAGGAAATAGAAACAGGGTAAGATATTGGGTAATTGGAGCTGAAGGGATACAGACTGTGCAACAGGACTGAATACAAAAATTCAGAAATGGACAGCACAATATTACCTAACTGTAATACAATTATGTTAAAACACTGAATGAAGCTGCATGTGAGAATGATAGAGGGAGGAGGGCTGGGGACATAAATGAAATCAGAAAGAAAGATAGAGGTTAAAGATCGAGATGGTATAATCTAGGAATGCCTAGAGTGTATTATAATAATAGTGACTAAATGTATGAATTTTAAAAATGTTTTTGCATGAGGAAGAACAAAGGAATGTCATTATTGCAGGGTGCTGAAAATAGATGGTAATTAATATTTTAAAATGTCACCTTCTGTGTGAGACTAAAGCAAAAAATGTTTGTTACAAAATTGATATTTTGACTAGTGCATTTCCTAATATAACTTATGTAGAAAGTTTGAATGAACACCATAAGTACTTGGAATCTCAGGTAGGACATGACACTTTGTTGGTTTGTCCAGAGTGATGCTCCGATGAATCCCAGAGTGATTCGAACAGTGAGTGGAAAAGTATTTACAAAGCCCCCTTTGGGGATGGTGAGAACAGAGAGAAATGCAACTTCCCCAAGTGGAGAATTCTTGATATTCTCACAAGCAGTATGGACAACCAAAGCTATAGGCTGAGCCCCCAGTCTTGGGGTTTGTTCATATGAAACTTAACCCCACAAAGGATAGGTTAAGTCTACTTAAAATTTAGGCCTAAGAGTCACCCCCAAGAGAGCCTCTTTTGTTGCTCAGATGTGGCCTCTCTCTCCAGCCAACACAGCAAGCAAACTCACCACCCTCCCCCTATCTACGTGGGACATGACTACCAGGGGTGTGGACCTTCCTGGCAACATGGGACAGACATCCTAGAATGAGCTGAGACTTAGCATCAAGGGATTGAGGAAACCTTCTCGACCAAAAGGGGGAAGAGGGAAATGAGACAAAGTGTCAAAGGCTGAGAGATTCCAAACAGAGTTGAGAGGTTATCCTGAAGGTTATTCTTATGCATTAAGTAAATATCATCTTGTTATTCTAGATGTAATGGAGAGGCTGGAGGGAACTGCCTGAAAATGTAGAGCTGTGTTCCAGTAGCCATGTTTCTTGAGGATGATTGAATAATGATATAGCTGTCACAATGTGACTGTGTGATCATGAAAACCTTGTGTCTGATGCTCCTTTTATCTACCTTGTCAAGAAACAAGTAGAACATACGGAATAAAAATAAATAATAGGGGGAACAAATGTTAAAATAAATTTAGTTTGAAATGCTAGTGATAAATGAAAGTGAGGGGCAAGGGATATGATATGTATAATCTTTTTTTTCTATTATTGTTTTATTTCTTTTTCTGTTATCTTTTTATTTCTTTTTCTGAATTGATGCAAATGTTCTAAGAAATGATGAACATGCAACTATGTGATGATATTGAGAATTACTGAATATATATGCAGAATGAAATTATATGTTAATGTTTATGTTTGTTCTTAATTTTTTTAAATTAATAAATAAATTTTTTAAAAGTATCAGATAGTAATAAGCATTATGGAAAAAAATTAAGCAGGGAAGTGGGTAAAAAGTATCAGGGAGTGTTAGCTTTATATAGGGTGGTTAAGGAAGGCTGATCTAAGCAGGTAATGTTTGAGTAGAAAATCTGGGAGGAGATTATTATAGACAAAGGAATGTAAGTGTGCAAAGATCCCAAGACGGGAAGATCTGGAATATCTTTTTTTTTCTCTTTTTTTTATTAATTCAAAAAATATATATAACAATAAACAAACACAATCATTCTTAACTTACGATCATTCCATTCTACATATATAATCGGTAATTCAAGGTTTGGAATATCTGAGGAAAAACAAAGAAGGTCAAGGTGTTTCCCATCAGATAATCACTCTAGGAGTCTCATATGAGTATTTGTATCTTTGGAAGTCAGTGTTCTGGCTTTGAAATATTAGAATAAATACAAGAGCAGACATCATAAATTCTCAAATACTTGGATACATCCATCTCAAGCCACTTAAAAGTGGTGTAATCTGAACCAATCTGGAGAAAGCAGCCCAGGAATACTGGCTACAAATGCAGACTCATGGCACTTACCTTGCAATCACTGACACTGCCATGAACCTGGGTGAACTCTCGGGTGAACGTGTGGGTGAGAAGTTGCAGGCACTAGGAAAGACAAAGAAAGGTGTAAGGTGAATATGTCATTTCAGTGGTTAAATAAGCCCAGGGCATTTGTCAAGGAAGAGGTGAAAAATAACATAACTAAGACCTACAATGAAACTCATGACTTACCCAAACAGTTCTAGAAACTAGCAAAGCATATAGTAAGGAAAATCTGGTATATGCCCAACAAAGACAATAAAATAAGTGGATAAAAAAACCACTCTCAAAATCACAAAAGTGAGTTGTTGTAAACATCACAGTTTAGGAAGTGCTGAAGAATGCAATAATAGTATTCTTTTAATTCTCAATTCACCCTGGTACCAAAGGGCATGTTAATCTTAGACTTCTGGATGACATATTTTCCCAAATAAACTAGAAGACCATGTGATTATCAGAATAAAACAAAACAAATGCAAAAACCCTCTCATTTCATATTCTCTTTTCAGCCAGTTGCCTAGCAACTAAACACCTGGAAGTCACCTTCAATAACCCCTCTCCCACCAAATCAACAAGAAGTGCGAGGAAGTACATTTATCCTTTCCTCTTTAACCCACATACTATTGCCTTAGTTTAAAAACCATCATTTCTCACAATAAAGAGTCCTCCTGCTTCCAATGTTTTTCTTCAACTTAAATCTATCCTCCATACTGTTGCCAGAGGTATCCCTCTAAAACACAAATACCTGTTCAGAATATTTCAGTGGTACCAAATTACTCTCAGGATACAATTCAAACTCTTCAGTATAGTGAACAAGACCCTTCAAGATCTAGCCCTTGCCCATCTCTCCATCTCTAGTTCCTATCATTCTCCCATGTGCATTCCCTAATGCTAGTCATACAGGAGACCACTGGCTACCTCCTGTGCATCCTTCAAAGCTCAGTGTAGGGGTCCTCCCACCTCTGGGCAGCCTGTTTCTGATCCCTGTCAGGTAGGCCTTTCTTCTGTCTCCTATAGCATTCTTTACACACTTCCATTATATGTTTGTCACCCACTTGTCTGTACTTCTAGTAGTTAAAGACAGGAATTGAGTCTCATTTATTTCTATATCCACAAAGTTAAACTGCATAGGCCTTGACACAGAGACTTTCAAAGAATGCTGCTGAGAATGAATAAATTGAAAGACTAGCTCACAGAGTCTTAGGGTAGAAAAATGCTCAGTCAAGAGGAAAGGATTCACACCTTGGTAGCCAACTCTTTCTCTCGATCCACAAGACTTTCAATGTCTGCTGAGTCGTAGCCACTGCTCTCACTGGGTGTGATGGCACTTTCAAAGGTGGTGGTTGAGATCTGAGAGGAGATGCTGGTGGAGGTGCTGAGGGTCCCACTGCTGAGGCTGGGGGACAATGAGTCACTCAGGGATTTGGGGATGCTGTCACCAAGCCTCTCACGCAGCAGCAGGAAGTGGCGGGTTTTCTCCACCTGAGAAGACCAACACTACTGCCTCAGAAAACACAAACCTCATTAAAAAGGTGTTACAAGCAAAATATGCTTTCATTGTGACCAAAAACTGAAAAGCCAGGATCACACAAAGAAGATGGGTGTAAGGCGGATAATTTGGGACTCTCTCCTGAAAGCTCTCATATTTAAGCATCTCCTGCCCTTGGATACCTCATGGAGGAGTTCCAGCTTCTCTAACTCCCACTGATGCTCAAGGATGAGGCTGTCTCCACGAGGCCGCCAGCCAGCTAGGTTCTCTTCTCCCCGTACATATGCCACTGACGTATCCAAGATTTTCCTTTTCCTCCTCTGCATGCCTAAGATTAGAGGAAACCTTTTAATATCCCCCAAGAAAAATTCGATTCCAATTTTAGCTTAAATGAATTAATAATTCATATACATGGCAAACTAAGACACTTGGGTCTCAAGATATATGAGATTTCGTTTATTAATAAAAACTTATCCCTTTCCTCACCCCCAAGCAACTCTCTGAACATCTTTTAAAACTGAGTTGTATGTTTTTTGATAATTATGAAAACTGCAATGCAACTTGAGAAAGCTTATGTGATTGTTTTAAGCAAAAATATAGAGATAATAGTCTATATACTATGAATACAAATACAGAAAAACACACCTGTATGAAAAGGTGGGAAGGGACGAGACTTAGCTACTCACACACACATACACACACACTTACACACATAAACTTAGTAATTAGGATGAGAAATTACAGATGGCTTTAGCTCAACTTCATTTTCCATTTATCTTTTAAAATGTTATAATGGTTTTATATATTAAATACAAGAATTAATGGTAGTTAAAAGAAAGTTCCTCAAGGAACTAGCTGCTATTAGGAGTTGGAGTCATACTCAACATTTCCTTTCATCTAAATTTACCTGCAGGATCCTGATCTTTTTTCCATAAATGTTCCCTAAAATGACTCAAACTCACTTTAGTTAAATGTTTTAAAAAAACCCAGAATTTTGTCCATGTTTCAATGTAAACATAGAAATGCAAAGTGCTGCTTAAGTTGATACAGCTAGAGGAGGAACAGCAGTTCAAATAGAGTTCAGAAACAAATTCAACTTAATAATTTATCTTTCTAGAGCACAGGAAATTCAAACTCTAGCTCTACTACATTTTTAAAGTTACACTGATAAGTTACCCTTGGGGATAGGTTGGGTGGGAAATGGTTATAAAGTTTTCTAAGCCAAATTCAATCTAACACACCCAAACTTTTCCTAATATTCCATAGCCCAACAACACTTTGTTCAACACAACTTCTGTAAATGCACTGCATGTCATAAACCAAATATGTCACAACTCTTTGAAGAAGTTAACTCCTAAAACCAACTACCATTAAAAATAAACTAGCTCCTAAAATATATGTAGTTTCTAAACGATTTTGTATGTGTCCTACACAGGGAGACTCCCCAATTTTTTGACACAACCCACCTCAAACAGATAACTCTCATGTCACTGGTCCATAAGCACTTACCTGGACTCCCTGTGTCTGCCATTTTGCATAAACTGAGTTCATAAATTCCAGTGACTCGATTGCTATTTAAAAAAAAAAAAATTCAGTTGCTTAATTTCTTACAGTACAAGAACAGGAAAACCTAAATTCTCTCTAACGAAGACACCATGGTCCTTGGGGCTGCAACCCACCCCCAAATACAATTACAAAAATTCTTATATTCTGAACTTGAGAAATTTATCTTCTTCCTAGAAGGAGCCAGATTTCATCTCAATCTTTGAACACTCTCATCTCAAGAGGATGAATCTTAAAAAGAAGAAAATTCCACCAACTCTGTTAGAAGTAATATAATAATGACATTTAAAAGAGTACTTAGCTCTGAAAAATTGTTCACAATGTAGTATTCCTCACTGTGGTAATTTGTCCATCCATTAATACTTTATTAAATGCCAACATGAAAGTCAATGCAGCCTAGGTATCAGTTACCAAAATGGCTTATAGATTATAAATTAACTCTGAAATTATCCCAGCCAGGGATATCTAGAAACTGCTAATTAATTCTGTGCTGGGCAAACAAACCAGAAGCTAAACTAGTCTCCAAAACTTACGAGTCTGGTGTCTTGGAGTAGCCACTGCCAAAGAGGCTGCGCAGGGAGCGTGGTGGAGAGATCTTGGCATCTCGGGAATAGAAGACCATGCAAACGTCCTTGGTGATGACGGCTGGCTGAATGCAATGATCCAGCTGAAAGCAGACAGGAATGAGCTCCGATGGAAATGCAGACATAGAACACGTGGTCAGAGTGTGTGCACCACATGTGGCTAGAAAGCTAGTCTGAGATATGGAGGCTGAAGGATTTCAGATTTACCAATTATTTCAACTGCAATTCCAGTGGATAAAATAGGCAAGCTCAGGTGGTATTCCTTGCAGGTGCATTAATTTTAAAGTGTGTGTGTGTATTTTTTTTTTTTTTTTTTTTGGTAATAACAGCTAGTAGTTACTGCATTTATTATGGTGCCATGTTCTTTCTAAAACTTATCATATGACCTCTCAACAAACTTCTGAGGTAAATATCATTATGAACCCTTTTTACAACATGAGGCAGTAGGGGCAGCAGAAGAATTGAACTCAGATAGACTGGTTTCAAGTCTTTATATTAACCATTAAAAGGCTCTGTCCACAATTATAAAACAAGAGATGAAGTTTTCTTAAAATCAAACATTCTTCCAAGAATGGTAATAAGATTTCTAAAGCTAAAGTCACATGACTCTTTGATTAAATAGGAATCAGGAACAGAATCTTATATAAGCAGAACAGTTAGCAAGGTATAATAAGAACAAGTATCTTAAGGATATGGAGCAAAGAAAGGAAGGCAAAACAAGTCAAACCTTCCCTAACCATTTCCCACTGTAACCTGCCCTCTCTACCTATTCTGCAGTAACTCAAATCCTAAAAGTTCCTCACCTCCAAGTAGGCTGACAACGTCATGTAGATCTTTTCTCCATAGGGCGTCACTCGGTTCAGAAGGAGAGAGTTATGTAGGGAGCTGTCCCAAACAGCCTCAAAACGGTAAAAGGTCCTAAAGTCAGAAAGACAACAGGGAGTCATCCAAAAGAAGCTAAAGTTACCTTAGTGCAGGTATTGTCATCATAATGCTACAGAATTCTTCACTAACCCATGCTTTCATTTAATTAAAATCTAATAACAGTAGGAACTCTATTTTCTGTATGATTTTTCTTGGAAGCCTACAACTTCTCTAATAAAAAAATTTTTTTGAATCTAATAACAAAGCAAAATCTTCATCTTTTAGAAGGAAAACGTAGCACACCCCTCCCAATCACCCCATCAAGGAATAATTAACTATGATAATTTTTTTTCCCCACGAGCCTGCTTCTACCTAAAAAAATAAAAATACTGCAATCAATCACAAAGATTAAGATGAAAGGGATACGTGAGGTATGGGGAGAAGCTTAAAGAAAGGCTAAGAAAGCTGTCCTGTCATTCAATAATAAGAACAGGAAGCAAAGATAAAATAATTTGTAAGCTCCAGTCTTCCTATCATGAGAGAACTAACCAGCATATGATCCAGGTTTGCTGAACCCCAGAAAAGTCAAAAACTTATCTGGAAGGATTAATGGCAGAAAATGGTAGAGGAATTGGAAGTATTGAGAGCTTGTTTAAATAAAACAACAAGAGGTTATATTCTTAGCTGACGTTTCAGCAAAAAAGGGCAATTTCAGACCCAGAGCCAGACAAAATCATTTCTAAGTTAAAAAAAAAAAATCCACTAGAAAATCAGTATCACATTTAAACAACTAGAAGCTTAATTAACAGACATCTATAAACTGTTTTTTCAAATTGTTCTATTACCTTTTTTTCTCTACTGGTAAAACACCACAGACCCTAGCTGACATTAAATCTGTCTGTCTATCAAGTCTCATCTGCAGTAGTATAGAGAGCTCAATGGCACTGTTATAAATTAACTCCCAACTCTACCCCAGGGTTCCCTCTTTAGATTTCATTGGCAAATGTCAGGGAAGATACTAAGTCTACCCTGTGGAGGGCATTTTCCTTCACCACTAGTTCTCTGCAGATGTAATAGAGCTCACCTGATTCAACCAAAAAGAGTTTCTGCACACTCTGTTCCCTGTCCAATACATTCCTCCCTACTCCTTCCAAAACAGCCAACTCAATACTGCTGCCTTTCCTAGATTTCCTATGACAGACAGCTGGCATATCCTCACCCCATACCCATTCTCATGCTTCTTCCTCTAAAAACTATCAGATAAAGTAATTGCTAAAAAAAGTGAATTCCTTGATCACACTAGATCTTCCAAGTGCCAGTGTGTGAAGGCTGGTCATTGCACTTTGTAGCTGCTTCTAGACAAACCTAAAAGTCTTTTGGGAGACACTTGATACTTAGTCTTTGAATTGTTGAGGGTGGATAAAAGGAAATTCTCTACAAAGATATCAAAGGAATACAGAGACAACTAAGGCAAAGACATACAGTTAAGTCACCCAAATAACAATTCTAATGAAGGACAAGGAAAACCATTCCACATCTCTTGGGCTCAGCAGAGAATACCTTTATATATCTACAAAACCCTGTTTAGACCAAATTTTCATTTTAATTTTTTTTAAGACAAATTCTAATACTTGGCGATGATATCCACTACTTTAACAGAGCCTACCTGAGTGAGCACTCTGTCACCCCGAGAGTGCTAGTATCCGGTGTCCTCATGTTTGCTGATGTATTTACAATAGGGTTTGCCCTATTAGGCTGGATCCCTGATATGTCCACATGGAAGTGAAATGAACCCCGTTTCTGGGAGTGAGGGCATTTATTACTTTGGTGAAGCTTTATAGAAATTCCTATCACTGATGCCTGTAAGTTGTGATTCATTAAGTTCCAAACCTAAACTTTAGACCTCCTAGTGCCACTATTTAGGTTTCAGGTCTCTCTTTCAATTAAGGTAAATGTTTTGAATTTAAGAAAGCCTCTTCATATTTCTGTTTTCAGGTTCAATTTTCACACTGATGCCAAAGAAAAAATTTCACTGGTAGAACCTGAGAAACATAAAGACTGCATGAATTTTTGGCTCCAGTAAAATCTTCTTGAATAGGGAAAAAACTTTTTTTTTTTTCTTTGAATTGTTACAGCACATTCTTTTGTCATACTTTAAAAGATAGTAACTCTCGAGAGGTGTTTTTAAGAAACGGAACCAAGACTGATGAAAAAGATCAACTGAATCAAGTTTGATCAAAACAGGGCTGAATCCTGAGACATACTTTCCTATATGGCTCTTAAGGTGGTTAGGAGATGATTCCAAAAAGATTTCTCAAGATGTTCCAAACAAGAACAATATCAGTAGAAAAACAGGTTTCAAGGTAACAATCTTGAAAAATCTATTACCTTTAATTTGTTAATCCAGAAAAATTTATAAACTGCTTTCCTACACTATAATCACACCTGATGGATCCTCTAAAGAGAGTCCATTAGGAGAATCTCTGAAAAGTTAACTGAATGGAGTAAAACTCGTGTCAATAATATCAGCCAAAAGTTAAATAAGTCAGTTTTACTAGCCATATATATGTACACACACACATACACCCATATATTTAACATTTAAAATGATATGCTATGTATCACTTTCTTTAGTTTTCTCATTAGATGAGATGAAGAGAGAGATAGGGGAAAACTTCCTTTACTAAGAACCAGTATGTTTTCTATTTGAGAAGAGATTAAGCAGATGAAACAGCAGAAAGAGAAATACTTCAAAAATAAAAAAAATATTTCTCAAAGATTTAGTTATCCATTTAATAAGCAAATTGGTCTCTATTATCACACAGTACTAAACAAAGTACAAAGTGAAAAATCATGCAAAGCTACAAGGCAACAAATCTTTAAAGCTTTTGGCAGAGAGAGGACAGATAGGACAGAAAACAAAGTTTGAGATTCTGCATGAAATGAAGGGATAAACATTCTATTTCATACTGGAACAATAAAACCTGAAGGGGCAAGAGAATAAAATGGGAAAGTTTAGTGAATGGAATGAGAAATTAATTCAGAACTCACAAATAGGAAGCTAAATGCTAAACTGTACGTACATCACAAAGACCCAAAGCATAAATGAGAAGTGTCTTATGGTGACAAAATAAGGTCTTGCTCTATCCTAAGTATAGCTTAACTAAAAACCAGTTAGTTAAAATAGCAATCAAAGCAGCATAAGATATAAAAGCATTCTGATAAACTAGAATCATTTATGCGCAAAAAAGCAAACAGAAAATACCTAGGAATATCCTTATCAAGAAAGAGCCTGAAAAAACATAGAAAAGGCTTTTGTTAGTGCAGAAAAAAAAAAAAAAAGAGAGAGAACAAAGCAGAACAGAAAAAAATATTAAAAATAACAAATTTTCTGATAAGTAAAGTGAATTCAAGTCGACAGACAATTAACAAACAGACTCCCAGGGATCACAGTTTGCTGCAGGGCATACAATATATAAGTCCCCCTTCTGAGACAGACAATTAAAGGTAAACGCTTGGCATAGAAGGGAATGTGCAGAACTCTACCAACATCCCTTTCAGAGGTGACTTGATATTGGGAATGGAAGGACACTGCTGTGGAGTTCAAGTTAAATAAAGTCAAATAGTTAACATAAATATTAAGACTGGGATGAAAAGGAGTAATGGTCTTTATCTGTTACACTCCACTATCAACATATCAGAAAAAACCTCTAACATACATACATAATACAATGAAATTGGAGTTCTATGAGTTCAACTGTAACTTAAACTTCAGACAAACAGAAGCTCTCCTAACCAAGCTCCATTTAGCAACTTACCATATTACTCTATGCTCTGTGTATTTCTAAAAGATACTGATGTCCATTTCTCATTAACCATTCTAACTCGAGGACAGATGCCCAGACAATTCATTTCAAAGAATTTCCAGACAATTCATTTCAAAGAATTTAATTGTGTGACATTAATTATCAGTAGTATTTGGCCCCAAACCTATTTATGCCATTGTACTTGCTATTGTAATTATCTAATTTAATTAAATATTAAGTAAATCAATGACATATGTGGGCAAGAAGAATATTGGTTTCTATAAAAATTAACTTGGATGTTTTCAAAATATTTCATAATGGTGAGTTGTTTAAAAACTTGCTATTAAATTTGGGTGAGATAACTGTGAAAGAAGTCAGAAAAATAATAAAAACCTTAAAGGATTTTTACACTTAAGGTATTCTTCATAGGTGTCTAATCTTTGCTGTACCACACTGAAAATCACAAATGATGAACTATGTATGGGTGTAGTTTTGCAAGAAAGACACATATAAGCCCATCCAATTAATAAGCCTACAATTAAAGAAAAGCCCTTGGCTCTATAGCAAAAGCTTAACAAATTAATGTACAGTTATATAGTTCAAACTAAAACAAAAATTTTTAAGGTATGTATCCTTTTATTATTCCTGATTTTAGCCAACTTTGGTATTAACTAACTGTAGGCTTCTACCATAAAATATAAAGGTACCTCTTCAAAAAGGCAAATTCATCATCTCCTGCAATACCTGATCTGCTCTGGGCATGAATCAAAAGACTTTTTCAAGATGACACTAATGTATGCAAGCTTGATATAACGAAGCACCATCTTTCCCTGTGTGTTTTGCTAAGGAGCTTAGGGAAATTTAAAATATATTTCTCTCAGTTACAAAGAGGATATGGTGGTGAATGCCAGCTGAACAGTTATCAATGTCTGGCAGAAGTGAGAAAGCTATGTGGAATTATTGTTGGCTTCAGAGAAAGGATCTTGCCCAGGCCTGAGCAAGTGAGGATCAAAACACCCTTCTTCATCTCTGCCTTACCCCCTTCCCACACATATACACCCTTACCCACTCCTTCCACTTCTCTCCACAGTCCCCTGCCTGACTCTCTTACATGCAAAAAAGTAAAGAGGTTTGTTCCTTTTTTTTCTCCTTAGGCAAAACTATGATACAAGGAAACAACGGAAAGAAATTAATCCTGCCTCAAACTTTTCTTTAATTCCGTTTCTGCCTCTTATTTTTCTCTTCCTTGTGAGCAAATTTCTCAGGAACTGATAGAAGGAGGTCCTCTTATGCAAAGGTAGAATTCTAAACCCAAGTGAGAATGCACAGTTGCTCCTGTTTCCCAGACCTCACTAAGTAAAGACATTGAGTCTCCATGTACAACTGACTTAACTCCTTTCTTGAATGAGCTAAGAGGGCCCCAGCAGATTTATTTCCAGCCAAACATGGAAAAGTAGAATGGTTAGATCATAAAAGGGAATTTTAAGGGAAACTAATTTAAAATAAAACAAAACTGGTTATTTACAGCAACCAGTTGGCAGTAATGATAACACACTAGAGGCTTCCGTATACCTTGGAGGGCACGTTTCCATGACACTTAGGAATGAGATAACCTTTCTCCACAGCAACCATTTCGCAGGAAAACACTTAGTCTTAGTAATAATTTACTGAACTCTTAAATTCTTGAGTAGTATATTGTTTCCTTTTTCTGCTTTCTCCATATGACTTGTGTCTACTCAAACTCCATAGATAATAAAACATTTCTATTCTATAAGGGTAACTGATCCCCATTATACACATATCTCCAATTATTTATTATTCATTTTTGGAGAACAGGGTGAACAGGGAGGACATTGGGATTTTTGAAGTGAGAAACAAATTAGTTTCTTCATCTGAACTGGTAGCCATTAACAAATAAAGAATCTCACAGTTGACCCCACAGAGCCTGATGTGTCACACTCCTTAGGGTGCCCCACCTGCTAGAGTTGTGGGAAGACTTCAGGTACTTAGCAGAGATAATGTTTAGTGAGAGGATGGCATCAATTGCAGCTTCATCCACTTCAGCCTTATTCCTAATCCGGCCTAAAAGAAAGGATAAAGAAATCAGAATATGGGTATATTTGAAAACAAAAACAAAAAAGTATTCTTAATCCATAAATTCATTAAGCCAACAAAAGACTTAAATTTTCACAGAACCTCAGGTACTAGAAGGGTCATGTGGTTAATCAGAGGGTCCTTCATTTTTTTCCATGTTCTGTCTCTTGTTTACTTCCCATATTTAACCAATTATGAAAATTTATGGATTGTTTCAAGAGTTTTTGCTTTTATTTCCATTATCACTGCCCTGGCCACAAAGGCCAATTTCACCTGCAATCTGGAACAATGCAATAGCCATTTAACTGGTTTTTCACCCATTTACATCTCCCCCATTCCAATCCATCTAGCACTCATTTTAGGTAAATGACTTAAGCCACCAATTCTTTTCTACTGCTTTCTTGCTCAAAATCCTACAACTATTTCAAACTAACACCAGGAGATGCAGCATTGCATAAAGGTTGAGAGCAAAGTCTCTGAGGCTGGACTTCCTGGGCCCAAATCTCAGCTCCAATACTTAACTAGCTGCAAGACCTTTGACATACTGCTCAACCTCCTTGAGTCTCAGTTTCCTTATCTATGAAGTAGGAATAACAATCCCTCCCTTCTATGACTGTTATGAGGATTGAATAAACTAATATTTCTAGAGTGTTCAGAAAAGCACCTGGCATCTAATAAAGACCATGTAAGCATTTATTAAATAAAATAAGTAAATAAATTACAGAGTTCTTCAGAGAAACCTCAATAACTGCTGCCTCCACATCCTACCCCACCCTTTCTGATCATAAAATACCTTTTCTGTTTTATATATTAGCCTTCCATATAAAAATTAGTTTTGGTAAAGATTGAAAACCATTGCCGTAGATAGGATAGAGTATCGTTTCCTTTCCAGGGGTTCTTACTCTGATCCACAGATACCTAAGGGGTCTGTGGATAGAATATGGGGGCGGGAGGGGGGGAGGTCCATGAACTTGGAGGGGGAAAAAATTACATTTATTTTCACAAACCTCTAACTGAAATTTGGCATTTCCTTCAATTATGAAGGGAGGCAACCAATCACAGTAGAATTAGCAATACCTGTGACTCTGTTCCCAATAGAAATCACAGATTATTGTGAAATATCTTTTACATTAATCACCACTTTGAAATTATAGTAGACTCACTATGATAAATCATAATGCATCAAAAAGAAGTGATTAAATTACAAATCTAATATTTTAACAATTGTATTTCAGTATTATTAGTTTCCTTTCTAATCCTAAGTACTTTGTTTTCTACATTAATAAAAAAAAGTCCGAGAAGGCAGATATAGGCTTCATCACTGCCAAAGTGGCATATGGTACCAAAAAAAAGTCTAAAAACTCCTGTCATAAGTTATCATCCTAAAGCTTATAAAGCTTAGCCATTTTTTCTCCCATTATGTCTTAATTTAATTTCTCCACTCTGGACATGGGTTTATAGTCATGCATATGTTAGATATGTTCCTGACTCTTTTACACAGAATGTTTATGTGTCTGGAAAACAAAAAAAAACAAAAACAAAAAAAGCCCTGTAATTTCTCCCAAATCCATTCAAATCCTTTTTTTGCAAAGCTTATGCGGTTCTTCTTGATCATTTTCTTCCTAACACTCTTAGCACAGGTCTTTTTTATTTGTCCTCATTTGGTACTTATTCAGTATGAAGTCATTAAACTGTTCCCTACATATATGCTACCTAAACTACAACTTCCCAGTGAGCAAGGACTTCTTTTATGATGCCATCTCACAGTCTCTATCACAGAACTATACCCATGTTAGCTGCATAAATTAATGTTTGGCTGAAAAACATAACTACTAATGATGGGAGCCGTTTCAAGTCCAAGGCCTCTATGTTCTCCAGAGCCCATGTTCAGTAGTCTTCTGTGCATTCCTGGTGGTGGTTCAGAGAAAGAACAAGGACATCTCTAAAAAGTCTGGCTCCCTCCCCAGCCGATGGAATGTACTCACCGACCACCAGCTCACGGACATCTTTCCAATAGAGCTCACTACCCTTCTCATGAATAATAGTCACTGTGATCCTTCGCTGGATGCCCTGGATAATGGAGCAGGGTTGCAGTTTAGCTGGGGCAATCTACTATTTCCTTTTGTTTGTTGTTTTTGGGGGTTTATGATACGCGGGTTGGAGGCTAGGCAGGAAGGAAAGGTATGGAAGAGAGGGAGCAGATGCTGACCACACTTACTACAAGCAAACAGAAATGGGCCCCAGCTCCAATTCCCACTTGGATCACAAGCATTTTTGAGCACTGACTAAATCTACTTTTTAAAAAAAAAAAATTTATTAATAAAACCAATATGAACATTCTATTCTTTATCACATAGTTGTATATTCATCACCATGATCATTTCTTAGAACATTTGCATCAATTCAGAAAAATAAAAAGAAAACAGAAAAATAATTCATACATACCTTACTCCTTACCCCTCCCTTTCACTGATCACTAGCATTTTAATCTACTAAATTTATTTTAACATTTGTCCGCCCTATTATTTATTTATTTTTAATCCATATGTTTTACTCATCTGTCCATAAGGTAGATAAAAGAAGCATCAGACACAAGGTTTTCACAATCACACAGTCACACTGCGAAATAAATCTATTTTTGATTTACTAAAGGGGGATCTATATTCATAACCAGATCTTTTAATTCATTGAAGCCTTCATCTTCTACCCCCACTAAGAACTTATGGCTGTGAAGCACAGAGCCTCCCCAACATTAATAAATAGAAATTACAGAAAATGACATGGGAGCTGCACAAGTTATAGTAATTGAACGAAACAAACTTTTCCAAAAAAAGTTCTTTTAAAACATTTTAATATATAAAAGCAAAGATTTGAGAAACAAAAACCAAACATACAAAAAGAGGGAAAAAAGGACAGGACAACAGGACAATGCCCCTCCCATTCCCCTCTCTTGAAACAGAGATAAAAAGAAGCAGGAACAATAGGAAAAAATAGTAAGAGTGACATTTCTTATACTAAACTCTTTTTGGTGTTTCCTCCTAGTCCCTCCAAGGTTCCCTCACTAGTACCTGATGAAGCAAAAACGTTCCCTGGCAAGGCAAGCCTGCTGTATGGTCCACCACAGCTGGGATATATCTATAAAAATAGGAAATACAAAGAAAGAAGTGAGATAGAATGCTTAATGCTGACTAAGTCCTACTTTACATGCAAGGTCTTCCCTGGTTGCTAAAGCCCCCCATGGTCTTTCTTTTGCTTAACTCTGATTCCACATCCTCCTCACTCACTTTGGCATTTAATCATAAAGTCATTCACATTTACTAAACCTTTTGACATATCTATGTCTCATCATCCTCACTAGACTGAAGTACTCAAAGAATAGTACCCTCCACCCCAGGCTCCTGCATAATAAGTTTTCAAAATATAACATAAAACTGCAATGGCAAGTGACAGGAGAGAAGAAACAAGGAGAATTTCAGTCTCTTGATACTTTGTAAAGAATCCAGAAAGCAATTAAACTCAGTTGAAGCAATTACTGTTATTATCTTTCCCTGATAATGCAAGTTACAATCACATCACAGATTTGTCTATTGAAAGTCTAATTCTCCAAAGCAAAGCCACCACTGACAACTACATACAGGATTCTTACAGTGTTCTCTATGTGGCAGGAACTCATGTTTCCTGGTGATGATCATGATGGCAGTATTCAGCATTATAAACACAGAGGATTATTAGGATAGTATTTATTCTTCATCCTTTACATTAACTAATAAAAGCCCTTGCCTCTGTTTCAGATGTAGAATCTCTTTCCACTTGACTTTTTCCAAAAGCACATTAGAGATAACTATAAACACAAGTTAGATTCATTACTTAACTCTTAACACAGCTCATACAGAGAAAGTAAGTTGAAGCTGATCATTTTGATCTAGGACAGTGGGTCTCAACTGAGGATGATTTTGCCTCCAGGGGACATGTGGCAGCATCCAAAAATATTTTTTGGTTGTCACAACTGGGGGAAATGCTATTGGAATCTCATGCATAGAGGCTAGGGATGCTGCTAAACATCCTCCAGTGCGCAGGACAGGTCCCATAAATGAGAATTATCTGGCACGAAAAAGTGCCAAGTTTGAGAAACCCTGATCTAGGAAAACATTCTGGTTCCTAGTCCCCTCACTGAGATTATTAATATGTCTTCACTACAAGTGGTTCTGACTCCATTTGTAACAGGTTTGCTGTTGATAAAAACACTATAGAGGTTATCTTCCTACATAACAAAGTGTCAGTCTCCATGATCTTGTCACTGCTAAGAAAGAGACAAATTATTATACCAGATAGGCAGGTCTTTGACAAACATTTGTATCTAGTAAAAATACCAACAGTACTAAAATTCAATTTGAAACTGGAATTTGACAGTGACAATGGCTCTCACTCTGAATGTAGGAAGAAAGATTCAAAATTACATTTCTTAATTTTGAAACACTTCACCTTATTTTTTCTTCTTTTTAACGTTTTTATTGTGTAATATAACATATATACAAAGCAAAGAAAGAAAAAAGCAATAGTTTTCAAGGCACTGTTCAACAAGTAGTTCCAGGACTGATCCCAGAGTTTGTTATGGGCTACCATACCATCCTCTCAGATTTTTCCTTCTAGCTACTTCAGAATATAGGAGGCTAGAAGGGATAAATATATATTTTTTATCATCACAATTGACTTTTTTGTGAAAAATAAGATATATACAAAAAAGCAATAAATTTCAAAGCACAGTACCACATTTAGTTGTAGGACATATTTCAGAGTTTGACATGGGTTACAACTCTACAATTTTAGGTTTTTACTTCTAGCTACTCTTAAGATACTGGAGACTAAAAGAAATATCAATTTAATGATTCAGCAATCATATCCATTTGTTAAACTCTACCTTCTCTGTATAACTCCACCATCATCTTTGATCTTTCTATCCCACTCTTTAGGGTTATTTGGGCCATGGCCATTCTAACTTTTTCATGTTGGAAGGGGCTGTCAACAATATGGGGTAGGGAGATGGAACTATCTGATGTTCTAGAAAGGCTGGGCCCTCCTGAAAGGTGTAGATTCTGAAAAGTTACCCTAGTGTATGGAAACTTTGCAGAATCTTACATATTACCCTAGGACTTCACCTTATTTAAAAAGTAGGAAATTGGACTTACTCTCCTGTAGGCTCCAATTCACTGATCTCAAACCAAACGAGAAGGTCATACTTGCTCATGCTCTGGCCAAGGCTGGTTTGGCTCATGGTGTTTAACTTGGTGGCTGGAACTTTTTAAAAAAATTAAAATATGTCAAAATCTGGTTCAGGTCTACGCAGCAAAAGTACAAGTTTCTCTAATGTCAGTCTTCAAGAACACAAATGGGGAAGGCAGCAAGAGTGAGGGGATAGATTCAAACCCAGAAGACCCAGAAAAATAAATATGAACCACATTAATAACTCTAAATTTAGAGAACAAGGAAAATGGAAAGTAAATATCTTTGTTCCTCTAAACAGTCTCCAAAAAGGTAAGAAGACAAATTTAGTGCAGAACAACTGTATTCACAGAGCAATTAAAAACCTTCCCATTAAGTACCTGAAACTGTTAAGCTTTGTTCCAATAGTCTTGATTCTTGAAGACAACTGGATAAAGATACAACTTTTACAATGTGACTGTGTGACTGTAAAAACCTTGTGTCTGATGCTCCTTTTACCCAGAGTATGGACAGATAGGGTAAAAAAAAAAAAAAAAGGATAAAAAAAAAATAGGGGGTAAAATAAAATGGGTAGATGGGAATACTAGTGGTCAACGAGAGGGAGGGGTAAGGGATATGGTATGTATGAGTTTCTTTCTTTTTATTAGTTTTTCTGGAGTGATGTAAATGTTCTATAAAATGATCATGATGATGAATACAAAACAATGTAATGATACTGTGAGCCACGGATTTTATACCATGTATGGAATGTATATGTGTGAAGATCTGTCAATAAAAATATTAAAAAACAAAAACAA
Source organism: Tamandua tetradactyla (assembly GCF_023851605.1). Lineage (NCBI taxonomy): Eukaryota > Metazoa > Chordata > Mammalia > Pilosa > Myrmecophagidae > Tamandua > Tamandua tetradactyla. Next base: position 215,045,937 of record NC_135328.1, read on the forward strand.
ACAAAAAAACCTTTCCCATTCTAGAATCTCACATTTTGTGACATGTAGAGCATCCCCCTAAGAGGTAAGGCTTGCAAAGCACCTGAGGTAGTGCTTAACATAATGCATAGCCTGAATAAAAGCTGGAGTGGTGCAGTGAAGATCATCCTCTACACCAGTGCTTCCCAAATCTACCTGCATATAAGATTCACCTGGGATTCTTAAAGACTGCAAAGTCCAGGCCACAGCCCCAGACCAACTGAATCACAAGCTTGGTGGGAGGGGTGGGGGGGCAACACCAGCATCGATGATTACTGAAACTTCAGTGTGCAGACAAGTTTATGAACCCTGGTTTAATCTGTTTATAAATACAGGATTCTATAAAAGATATCTTGTGGATATTTTTTAAATTTCCTATTCTTTTTTTTTAACTTTTTTTATTAATTAAAAAAAATTAACAAACAAAACATTCAGAAATCATTCCATTCTACACATATAATCAGTAATTCTTAATATCATCACATAGTTGCATATTCATCATTTCTTAGTACATTTGCATCGATTTAGAAAAAGAAATAAAGACAACAGAAAAAGAAATAAAATGATAATAGAGAAAAAAAAAAACTATACGTACCATACCCCTTACCCCTCGCTTTCATTTACCACTATTTCAAACTGAATTTATTTTAACATTTGTTCCCCCTACTATTTATTTGTATTCCACATGTTCTACTCTTCTGTTGATATAGTAGCTAAAAGGAGCATCAGACATAAGGTTTTCACATTCACAGAGTCTCATTGTGAAAGCTATATCATTGTTCAATCATCATCAAGAAACATGGCTACTGGAACACAGCACTACATTTTCAGGCAATTCCCTCCAGCCTCTCCACTACATCTTGAACAACAAGGTGATATCTACTTAATGCGTAAGAATAACCTCCAGGATAACCTCTCGACTCTGTTTGGAATCTCTCAGCCATTGACACTTTGTCTCATTTTACTCTTCCCCCTTTTGGTCGAGAAGGTTCTCTCAGTCTCTTGATCTTAATTCTCAGCTCATTCTAGGGTTTTTCTCAGTCCTTTGATGCTGAGTCTCAGCTCATTCCAGGATCTTTGTCCCACGTTGCCAGGAAGGTCCACACCCCTGGGAGTCATGTCCCACGCAGAGAGGGGGAGGGTGGTGAGACTGCTCGTCATGTTGGCTGGAGAGAGAGGCCACATCTGAGCAACAAAAGAGGCTCTCTTGGGGGTGACTCTTAGGCCTAAATTTTAAGTAGACTTGACCTATCCTTTGTGGGGTTAAGTTTCATGTGAACAAACCCCAAGACTGGGGGCTCAACCTATATCTTTGGTTGTCCACACTGCTTGTGAGAATATCAAGAATTCAACTTGGGGAAGTTCAATTTCTCCCCATTCTCACCATTCCCCGAAGGGGGCTTGCAAATACTTTTCCAGTCACTGATCAAATCACTCTGGGATTCATCGGGGCATCACTCTGGACAAACCAACAAAATCTCATGTGCTACCTGAGATTCCAAGTACTTATGACATTCAATCAAACTATCTACATGAGTTATATTAGGAAATGCTCTAGTCAAAATCTAAATTTTGTAACAAATAAACATTTTTTGCTTTAGTCTCATAAATAATGTGACATTTTAAAGTATTAGTTATCATCTATTTTCAGCACCTTGCAATAATGACAATTCTTTGTTCTTCCTCATGCAAAAACATTTTTAAAATTTGTACATCGTACATTTCACTATAAATTTCCTATTCTTAACTGTACCGATGATGAAATTAATTTCAGATTCCATATAGTAGTTATTTGGAAACATTACATAGGAATTCTGAAATCCATTAACACAAAGAGGGTTCTCTGTTCAGAATCTGTGAGTACCTGAGTGAGAGCCCAATGACTTGTTATCTAACTACTGCTCAAACACTAACTAGCTATCTGACTTTGGAATAAGTCACTTAACCTTTGTAACTCTGTTTCCTTACCTATAAAATGTGGCTGATAGTATTGAGTCTATTATTTCAGAAATGTACTATAAAGCGCCACTGACACAAGATATATAAAGGAGGCACTTTATGAATCATATAGAACTATTCAAGTATGTAGTTTGTATGATTTGCCCCAGCTGAATTCCACATGAGTTGGTAATGCCAATCAAGAACAAAATACAGTTACTGATTCTGGTAGTCATCCAAGTCAGAAAACAAAATAATGACTAAAGAAAAAAAAATCCACATGTAAAAAATCTTAAATTAAAAATACTGTTGCAAAGAATCCAAAAGAACAAATATTGGAGCCCTCATCCCTAGGGGTGATGATAAAGATGCACAAATAGAGAAGGCGTTTTCTAAAATCTCTCTGAAAGAAATATGATATGATCATGAAGACATGCTAAACTCTGTATTTAGCTTCCAGTACTACAGAAACATTGCGTTTCATCCACAGAGAGCCAAACTTTAGGGCAGGTACCTGAGGACAATTCTACATCTAAGGCAGAGCTAAATCTAACTACTAACCATATCGTTTAGGTACCCTCTCGCTCTGGCAGCTGGGAACTGGCAGAATGAGAAAAGGCGGCCATGGATCAGCCCCATCCTGGAAGGTGGCAATAGCCGAGGATGCAAGCATGTTGGCTTGCTCAGAAAATGTGTCCAACACATGCACATTCACATAGCCAGACATGAGAAACCGAATCAGCTCAATCTTTCTCTCATGGTCTGAAAACAGGATGGAGATGACAAGTAAAGAGGGCAGAAAGTGAGCACAAGGTGGGGTGGGAATTTGGAAAGTTGGCAATGAGGAAAAGGGGTGAAAATAAATAGAAAAAAAATCAAAACAACATAATTGAACAGGCAGAATAAATCTACTATGCAAAGAAATAGTCACCTGACAGTTATGGAGATATTACAAAGCAGAGAAATTTAGGAACAGGGAAATTATCAAAATATGCCCCAGGTTTAAGAAGCATATATGAGACCAGAGAATTGGCAGGGATAAGCCCCTATTGTGTATTACTCTTTATCCTACGGGAACCAAGAATTCTAATCAGAGCTGCTAAGGATATGTAGAAGGGAAGAAGAAATTTGAGCATGATTTTTATCTGAAAAGTTATAAGAGACAGATTCACACAGAGATCATCATGCAGAGAAAGTGGCTTATGCTCACCTGGTTTGGAGAGTGGCATGGGTGGAGGGAAGAATCTTCGTGATGGCTGAGGTGGACTGCAAAAAAAGGAAGATAAACTTCCTATAGACTCAAAATAGTCTGATGTAGTAATGGCATGTTAAACTCCCTTTAAAAACAGAATTTCTGCATTTTCAACTCTGGCATAAGGTATCAGACATAATTTCAAATAGTGAAAATGAGGCTAAAACACTTTAAAAGTACCTCTATAAATCTTAGCTATGAAACAAAATAACATTTTTCTGTTAATACCAACACTCTGTCATCACCAATAAGTTCCTGTTGTTAACTCTCCTCAGCAATTTTGATGACTTCACATAGAGCCTAAAAGTTATGGGTCAAAAGGAACAATTAAAGATAATTTTCATGATACATCCCTATTACCTCAACTTTCTACCCATATTTCTTCCTACAAAAAGATGGCATTCATGGTCATCTGGGTACAACTCCATTTGCTCTACCAAAAATCAGTAACTAGGGGTTAGAGAAAAGGTGATGACATTTTGAAAGAGGAAACGGAGGGTAATATAAAAATTGTTCTGTTACCATAGTCCTCCAGATTTCTTCTTTTCCAGAAAATGGAGAACTTAAAAGCAAAATAACAACCAATATCTTTGCTTATATGATCCAAACCTGTTAAGCTCCTGTCCCTGTAGGTGAAGAGGGTGCTGCTGATAATGCCCAAAGACTTCAAATACAATAGGCTTAGTCTTGATGTATTCCACAAAGGATTCAGTGACCTCCACTGCAATCTAATAAGAAATAAAGCCAAGCAAGATTAGGAGGAGTTTATAATAAGAAACTACATATTTTGTTGCATTACAACTTTAGTACATTTGAGTACCCTGTATGTGCTAGGTTTTATACTACTTGGGCCTCCCATATGAATATAGTGGCTCCCCTCTGGTTTTCACTCTTGAGTAACTATCAATCTTCTGGCATTCAAGACCCTCCATAATCTGCCTCACATGACGTCTGCCCACCCTGCCCCTCAACTGCTGCCCTTCACACACTTACAATCAATGTGTCTGCTGCTCCTTTGACCAGTTCCCTCCTCTGTGGTGCCTGAGGACTGGCTCAGGCCATAGCCCTTCCTTACTTTATTGACTACAGATATGGTTAGCAAGAGAATGAAATGGTTTCATGTAGTGGTGAAGATCATGGATACTAGAGTCAGATTTCTCTAGGCTCAAATCCCATCCCTGCTGCCCCTCCTTAGCTTTGTAACCGTGGTGAATGAGTTTAACTCTCAGTGGCTCAGGTATGTCAACTATATAATCGAAGATTATTATCTTATAGGGTATAATGGTGAGGATTAAATGAATTAAGACTCAGAAAGCATTCAGAACAGTGAACACAAAATAAGCTCTCAATGAATGGTAGCTATTGTGATGAGGATAGGGACTTTTGAATATAGTTGGATACAATTTCCTATAAGAAGCAGAGGGTTCATTTTCTTACTCTATGCATGAAGGTTGTAAAGGGCATTAATGGGTTAATTATAGCAACAGCTGCACTGAAAACAGAATTCTTAATCTTAATTTACCTACAAAATATATTCAAATATTTTCTATATTATTTGCAACTGAAAATGAAATTATCTTAGAGTTTATAGGACAACATATTAACTTTAACAAAATTTATATCAAATAGACATTTTTCTAGGGAGGAAACATTTAAAACAACTCACTACGTTCAGATGGATGGAAGATTTTTCTGACAGCTCAACCCCTATGCTATCCACTGGGCCGCTGTAACTCAGATAAGAAAGCATGCTGCCCAGTCCATCCCACTGCTCTGGCCACTCCTTCTATTATCTGTTCACCCCACTGAGCTTCCCAGCCACAGCAGCAAATCCTCGAACCAAGAGAGCCAAAGGGAGCCACAAAAGGCTATGCTTCCTTACACTAGCCACTTCAAGGTACTAAAACCCACAAAAATGTCTGCGCAACTTACATTCTGCACGTGATAAAAGCCCAGAGGACTTCCTCTGCCGTTGTTTTTGAGGGGTTCAGTGGAGAATGCTTCGTCATGGCGATGTAAAAAGCTTAATAAATAAAAAAAGATGGGGACTCTGCATTAAATGGTTTCATTGTGATCTGCTTTAAAAGCCCAACTTAGATCCTACTGGACAGAAGAGTCCTACTTTTAAGCAGATTCTTTAACTGGGTCAATTTTTTTTTTAATTTCTTTGTAAACTTTATTTCTAAAACCACTGAAATATTAATTGATCCCAATAACTTGGCTACACAGATGCATATCCAAGAATGCCTTGATGAGAATACAGTAACGAATTCCATGAAGCTCCTTTGTAGAAGTTTCTCACTGAGAATAAAAATTATGAAATCATATCATGTAGAAAACATTTGGCAGCTCCAAAGCTTCCAAAGCCTGTGGATGGTGTACTCGCCTAGGGGTCTCTCTAATACTCATTTACGAGTATTAGAAGCTTTGATAGAGAAATTAGAAGCTTTGATAGAGAATGGCATGCCCTCCCCTCTACAAAAAGGGAAAAAATACTTTGGATAGTGGGAAAAGACCCTGGTCTCTGAACTTCCTCAGTCTGAGGGCAGGAGTGTACTTCCAGCAGGCAGTCCAAATCACTGATGACACATGCTGCTGGCACTACAGCATTACACCCATCATGTGTCTTTTTTCTATTTACTTCCTTTCCATTCTTTTCCATCTCTTCCTCCTCTTCTCTTACTCCTTTCCCCCCCCACCGATTTCTTCCTCTGTTGACCAAACACTTTTCCCCCAGAAACCCTTATTGGCATTGTTTCAGCTCTGATCTATACTTCATCAACACTTGGCTACAGGAGGTACAAATACCCCAATTCCACTGGTATCACAAGAAATCAACAATATTGCTCTATTGCTGTAGCTTCCCTACACAGGACAGATGAGAGTGTATAAAAACCCAACAAGACCTTGAGTCTCACAACATGCCTTCCCTCTAGAGCAAATTCCATCTGGAGATGCTTACTTCTTTTTAGATATTAGGAGAAAGGTCAATATACCATTATAACCATTTCAGTTAGCCAAATGAGTCTTTTCCATAAAATATATCTGTTGCCTGATTAGAACAGTGAGAGTTCTAAGAAAGTGATTCATCTAGCCAACTCCACTCTCTTATAAATTTGAGGCTTTAGCAAAACATATTATAAATGGGAAAAATCAATCATGAATGGGTAATATTTCAACAATTGCTTACCACAGTAATTACATTTGATTCAGGTCTTGGCTAAAACCCATATAAAAGCTATGCTTCAGAAACTTCATTAGGACCCCATGGAAGGCCAAGGCATATTTTAAGGGAAGAGAGACAGCAGAACTCTAAAGTACCCTGTGTAAGCTTGAAACTGCTATGTAGCCCAGAAAAGTCATTTTCTTTCAATCCAGATCCAATCTTATGGAGCCAGACATACTGTTTAGGGTGGAACCTTTGATTAGATTGTTTCCATTGAAACTGACCCACTCAATTGTGGGTGTGACCTTTTGATTAAATGGAGAACTGACTCCATCCATTTAAGGTGGGCTTTGACTAGTTTTCCGGAGTCCTTTTAAAAGGGAGACATTTTGGGGAGAAAACAGTTGCTTCAGAGCTGACAGAGGTGCAGACATTTGGAGATGCTTGGAAGGCTGACACAGAGAGCAGATGCCTAGACATGGATGTTTGGAGGTACAGAGCCCAGTATATGCCGCTATGCACCTTCCCACGATGCTAAGCAAGCCAGAACCCTGAGTTGCGTCCTGAGGGAACTAAGTGAAGGCTCAAAGACGTTTAGAGAGGAAATCACTGGCATCAGAAGCTGGAAGCAATGGAATCATGAACAAGGACCAGCAGATACCAGACATGTGCCTTCCCATGTGACAGACATCAGCCTTTCTTGAAACAAGGTATCTTTCTCTAGATGCCTTAGTTTGGATATTTTTATGGCCTTAGAACCATAAACCTGTAACTTAATAAATTCTCTTTTTAAAAGCCATTCTAATTCTGGCATATTGCAGTCCAGCAGCATTTAACAAACTAAAAACACACTTGTTTGGTGCTATCTGTGGCTACCTATGGGCTTTAAGGTATGGGGTGGATCAGACTCCATTCTTTTTTTCCAAGTACTAAAAGGATATAACGATCTGTGAAGGTAATAAAACTTAAAATTCTCAAAAAGCGCTTTCCTAGGGAACTCTGGAGAAGTAAGCACCTAGAATATAGAGTTCAAGAGGGGTCACAGGATAGAAAAAGCCTATAAATAGATGAAAAATGAAACCTTCCACCCATTCTCTATTGACTAGCTTTTTTTCAATATAGAACCTTTGGCGTCCTTTAAATGATTAAAATTTTCCTTTTCCCAAGTATTAAATAGACAAAATTAGTGACTGGATGATTATTCATTGCTTTTTCCCTTTTTTTTTTTGGCATGGGCAGGCACTGGGAATCAAACTCGGGTCTCTAGCATGGCAGGCGAGAATTCTGCCACTGAGCCACCTATTCATTGCTTTCTGACTTGCCTATTGATAAGATATTTCACATATTAAGCAAATAATCAAAAAGTATTGGCAAAGTCCCTTGAGGGATGGGAGAAAAAAGATGGTACTATTAAACTTTACCATCAGGGAATCCCCTGATACTGTGCCAAACATTAGGGACATTCAAATTAAGAGGCCAAGCTCTTGATCTTGAGGATTGCTCTTGTGAAGCTCATGTAGGTAGTGGAGAAGCTCAGCCTACCTATAGCTATGCCTAAGAGTCACTTCTGGATGACCTCTTTTGTTGCTCAGAAGTGGCCTCTCTATCTCTAAGTCCAACCCCATAAGTGAAATCATTGCCCTCCCTGCTACATGGGACAAGACATTCAGGGGTGAAAGTCTCCCTGGTGGCATGGGAAATAATTCCCATGGATAAGTCCAGCCCTGGCACCATGGGATCAGCAATTCCATCCTGACCAAAAGGGGGAAAAGAAGTGTAACTAATAAAGTATCAGTGGCTGAGCGAGTTCAAATAGAGTTGAGAGGCTACTCTGGAGGTCACTCTTACATAAGCTTCATTTAGACATTGCTACCTATCGTAACTTGCCAAACCCCAACCAAAACCATTCCAGCCAATCCTGAAGAACACTACAGCCATACATAAGATTTAAAAGAGGTTCCATGCACTAGGGTAGCTTTCTAGAAATCTACAACCTCCAGATGGATCCCTGGACCAGGTAAGTCCTAAAACCTAGAGGGCCCATCCTCTCCAGAATATCAGCTAGTTCCATCTCCCTACCCAGTATTACTGACAGCCCATTCCAACATGAAAAATTAGAATGGCCATAGCCCAAATACCCCTAAAAAGTGGGACAGAAAGATCAAAGATGATGGTGGAGTTATACAGAGAAGGTAGGGTTTAACAAACAAATATGATTGCTGAATCATTAAACTGATATTTCTTTTAGTCGCCAGTATCTTAGAGCAGCTAGAAATAAAAACCTATAATTGTGGAATTGTAACCCATATCAAGCCCTGAAATCTGTTCTATAACTAATTGTTGTGCTGTGCTTTGAAATTTATTGCTGTTTTGTATATATGTTATTTTTCACAAAAAAATAGATTGTGATGATCAAAAAAAACTTATTCCTTCTAGAGCAGCTATATATTCTGGAGCATCTAGAAGGAAAAATCTGAGAGGAGGTATGGTAGCCTGTGACAAACTCTGGGATCTATCCTGTAACTACTTGTTGAAGAGTGCTTTGAAAACTATTGCTTTTTTCTTTCTTTGCTTTGTATATATGTTATATTATACAATAAAAAAAAGTTAAAAAAAAGACATTTCACCACGAAAAGCACTAAATGGGACTAATCAGTAATCTTACATGGACTAGACCCTGTATTCCTGATAGAAGGGTAGAGTCCATACAAGAACCCCTCTAGCAAAATGCATGGCTCACTCCTCCCCCACACTGAGCTCTGTTTCTTTCCCCTGTAGTTTTTGGTTCTTATTCCTATCTTTTGAGACTCATAGTCTTTTATCTTTCAAGAGTGTTACATTTCAAAAATGTAAAGCACTCTACAGTACACAAAGGATTCCATCACACATGACCTTGGTTAGCAGCAGAGCAAAGAGTTGGCTTACTTGAACTGACAGAAGATATCTGCGTATTCTGGAAGGATTCCACTGGCCTGTAACACTGTTACACGGAAGGTGAAGGCACTGCCCAGTTTCAGGTGGTTGCCAATTTCTTCAGAAAACCCTTCCATGACCATTTTACCATCCAGCAAAGTGTTTGACTTCAAATCTAAAGAGGGCCAAATGAGCACACGTCATTCAGATACTGCACATACTACCTTTCAAAATGGAGACAGCTGGGCATTCCTCCCACTCCTATTGATGAAAGAGATTATCTCCCTTCAAACAGCCAATACTTTTTCTTTTTGAAAACATCCACAATCATAGTAAATTCTGTTTACGCACCTAAGTCATTTATTCGACTGATTTCTTCTGGAGGAGTGATGATCTCAGAACTCTGACCCTGTCCTTCCACAATCCTCAGCTCCTCCAAGGAAAGACCAGAACGAGTCATTGCAACTGAAGAAAAGTCAGTCTGAAAACAAACCAGGGGTAGGCATGTGATAAAAATGTAGTGTAACAACATATTTTTTCCAGTTTCTTCACTTCTGTTTATTTGTCCAATAAGTGATAGTGACTGGAAAATTATGTGGATTAACTACTGTCTGAAGAAAAGAGCTAAAATTAAATATTAATGTTGGTCTTCATCTTTTATAATGTTGAATCTTTACAATTGTAATTATTAGGCATGTCTCATATTCTATTAACTCTGTGGTTACCAGCACCCTATATTTTTTTAGCTCTAGGTAGGGAAATTGGTCTCCAATGCCAAATATTCACCTTGTTTCTTCTCATCTACTTTCTTCTTCCACAAAGTTTTCCTTCTTTCTGGAAGATTTCTCACCTGAGTAAAGTAGTCATTATCAAAAGATATTTTAGCTGTTCCTGACTGTCGAATCCCAGAGCCATAATCAGGAGCTTCTTCATCCGCTAAGGAGAGAAAGAATAAGCAAGGATTCAATGAGACTACCTACCAGGGAGGAGAATAATATCCCTTGTTGCCTTATAAAATAAATAGGAAAGTATTGAAACTACTGTTTGAGAACTTGAACATGAGAGAGACACTAAAGAACAAGACTTTCTGCATAGGCAAGAAAGAATAAGACCAAAGTAGTAAAATTCCAAGGGGCTGCATTCAAATCATTTAAACTGACAAACTCTTTAGCTCAAATAAGGCTAGTTAATAAAGAATCTGTCTTATTCTTGTGATTGTTCAAATCTCATACATAGAAATACTGACCTCTCCCCATCTTGGCAAGACTATATTCAATAACACACAACAAATATTTGAAAATATCACACTACTTATTAACTCAACATAATGATGTGTCACAGGTTTTCACAGGGAAAAGAGTGAAAGGTCACTAAACACAGCAAAGTGTGTTTAGATAGAAAAGTTACAAGAAATAGCCACAAACATTCTTTCCTCAGAATGCAGGGTGGGTGGAAGAAAAGCAGCCAATATCAGTATGTTGACTGATAAATTACAAAATAGTAGTCAAAGGACAAACATGTCTATTAGAAGTATCCTGAGAGAAAATTAGGCAAGGAAAATCCTGAAAATCCTTTATTTCTGAAGCAATTGAGACATTATTTAAAATGCAAATAACTTTTATAAAATTAATAAAGGAGTTAGGGTCTAACTTCAGGTTAAATAAAATGCCATTATTCCACAATAGAAGTCCAGGACTAAACTGAATCTATTTTTGACACTTAGGAACAATAGCTTGAAGAAACAAAAACTCACCACAGTCTGATGTGTAATTGAAGTGGAGCCCACCCAGAACTGGCCTGCTTGTCTCTAGGCAAAGTATCCACACTTCTAACTCATTTTAGAAAAGGGTGACCTACCTGCAATGGCCTGTACAGCCACACGCAAAAATCCCCGCACTTCACCCTTCTCACTGACAATGGCCACTCTGTGAATCAGAGGCACCGGAAACAGCAGATTGCTCAGGTATACAAATGCCCTAGAGAGAGAAGCCAAAAGACAAACATCAGAGCATCCAATAGAGAGAAGCTGGCTTTCAGATTCGCTGAGAACATCTTCATCAAACTGTGAGCTGGCTTCTGGGCCTTCTCTCAAGATCACCTCTCTGACTGTTCTTGACTGTTCTGCATTCTCAGATTGTCTCTACTTACTTTTTCAGCATAGATAATATATAAACAAATGCAAAGGCTTGGTAAAGTAGTTTAAAAAGACCAACTTACACCAAATTACTCTCTATAAAAACTATCAATGTAAGTAGAAGAGTAACAATTGGAAGGAGACATGAAAGACCTCTGGGGAGCTGGGTGAGGGGGTGGAGAGGTGGGGGTGAAAGTGAGTCCACTAAAGAACTAACCTTTTAAGAGATTTTGCTCTGTTTTTCCCAATAGATAAAATAGAAATCCGGAGACAAAAAAGGCAGGGAAAAGTGATTGACATATAGTTAATTAACTATATAGCATGACGGTCTTTATTTTTACTCCAAGAAATGACTATTATCTTCAGGCAGGATGACTGAAATAGTGAAGAACATAGTAATGTACAGGCAGAGAGGCTATGCAGCCAGAAATTTCTGAGTAGTAAGCTTAGAGGAGACTCAGAAAGGGCATCAAGATAAATGCTAAGGGAGAAGAGAGCTGTTCCCTAAAGGGTTTGTTTTTGCCTCTAGAGTTTCAAGCCTAATATAGAAATGCAAAAATATAAAGCAAATTAGAGAGCTAACATTTTATATTTCAAATGAACTAGTGAAGTCCTATCAAATTTGTATTCTTTTTTTCCTTCTTTCATTATTTTGTAGCTACTGATTTTTTTTAAAAAGCAATAAAAAGTGGTCATCACAACCCTTTACAGTGTCCATTCCAATTAGTGGATGAGAAGTAGAATCCAGTTCCCACTGTTACTCCGGTCTTGCCACTTGATGTATGCTGGTCTTTGAACATAAGGCAAAGAGTAAAATGAGCATCAAGAAATCAAACGTAACTTCACGTGACATATATACCTTTCTGCCTCTTTTCTTGCTCTGAAATCTACTTTAAAGCAAAGAGAAAAGGAAGCTGAAGTGGACATTTGGGATTTTAACTGAAATTAATGAAAACAATTCTGAAAACAGGCAAAACGCATCACAGCAAAACAAATGTTAATAAAACTATTAAGAGCATAAATGAATATGAATGAAAAGTATAACAAAAATAAATGCAAGTGGACACTGAAGCAGATCAAATGATGTCTATTTCCCTTTCAGTCTGCTCCAAAGGGGCAGGGTGGTGCTAAGAAATGGAGGGTTAAAGCTTTGTTGCACAAAAATAAGGAAATGAAAATCTTCTAAAAAGGAATATAAACAAAACTATCAAATACCAACGAACTACTGTGACAAAGTTGAGAAGACTAAGAATTTGGCATAAGGTACCAAATAGATAACTTTACTTTTAGAGTCAGCATACGTACATACCACCCTCATCTTATGACATTCCAGCCACTCCCCCACTCTCCACTCCTTGGCCATTAATAAGCCATCAGTCAGGTTCAACCCCTGCCTGGACCACTCCCTGCTCTCTTCCACCCACCTCATATCTTTGATTTCACATCCTCAGGTTCTTATTTAAAACACCATTTCCTCATGACAGGTCTCCCGAATGTTATATGTACTCAGCAACAAACACACTTCTTTCATTATTGCTATAATTGATATTTATCTGTGTGATTATTTAATTTATATTTGTCTCGCCCACCACACCGTAAACCTGTGAGGGCAGGAACCCTGGCTGGTTTTGCTCATCACTGTCTGCTGAAGGCCTGATGTACAGTAAAACACTTAATAAAAATGTGGTGAGGAACTGAACATACATAAAGGAATTGGAAGATGATTTGTTCTCTATTTTTAAGCAGAAATGGAAGATTTTCCAGAAAAATGAATTACACTAGATGCAGAGAAGCAAAAACATCAAAGTTTATACTAGGTTGATTTTTCAAAGCCATACTTGTGATGGCTATTAACTATATAAACATGTTTAGATTCATAACTATATTTAATATGTTACCTTAAAAATAGTCTTAAAAAAACAGGAACTACTGCTCTTTAAGAAAGCTTACCATTTGAAGGCACAGTACTCCTATTCATGCACTCATACACACACACACACACACGTTACAATAAAACTGTTTGCACATAAAGAAGACAATCTCCTTGTTGATGTGGAAGTATAGAATCTGACAAAGTCTTCTGGTAGCTTTTCCTTTTTTGAAAAGATCATTCTGTGATTCTATGGCAGTAGCAGGGGCCTCAGCACTGTGACTATACAATTACACAACTCTAGATAGCTCCTAGTCCTATTATCAGAACATAGCCCTAAGTCCCAAAACAATGTCTTATCAAAGTTCCCTTCTGAAACTTCTTAAACTGGGATTTCTATAATTACTCTGCATCCTTGAGAGCCCTAATACTTTCACCTAGCAGACTGAAGGAGAACAGGGCTGAGAGAGGGAAAGATGTAATGGATATATTAGCAGAAAGTTCTATGAAGTTACATCAAAAAGAGAAACAAATTTTGTCAACATAAAGATAAGAAAAATCAGCATAATTATGGTGACAGTTATAGAAAGAATACCAGTTTGGGTACTTCGAGAGATTAGAGAATAATAGTCATCTTTTGTCCCCTTTTAACCCAGAAGACTAGATTAAATATTTTACGTTTCATCCCAAATTATGATGGATGGTCCAGAACATCCCAGCATGCCATAAGAGAATAGCTAAAGGGACAAGCTCTTTTAATTTTCATATAAAGATTCAGCAGAGGACAGCCAAGGCCAAGAAACAAAAACCTACAATGTATTTTCACCAGAAACTGGAAAATTTTACGAGCAAATTATAGTTGTAATTATATGTCAGCAGTGGGGCCGGCAACAGTGGCTCAGTGCCAAAGTTCTCGCCTGCCATGCCGGAGACCCGGGTTCGATTCCTGGTGCCTGCCCATGTTAAAAAAAGAAAAAAAAAATGCAGTAGATAGATGTCAGTAGGGGAAATCCAATCCTGTAAATCACCAAGACAGGAAAGAATTTATTCTTCTTACACATGCAATGATCATGACACCACCCAGTGATGGTGCATTACTATAAATTTTGTTTATAGATGAGAAAAGCTGTCAAAGGCAAAAATCCAAACAAACGGAAAGGTTAATTTCCGAGCCACAGCTCCATTAATACTTTATTTGAAAATCAAATTAGAGTTGATTGCTGTTTATTTACACTTAAATCTGATGTGATCAAAATGAATAAAACTATAAAGTTTAAACGAGACAAAAAATTGTATACATATTTTAAGAGTCAGTGAATTTCCACATAAGTGGGATTCTGACTTAAATTTCCCACATTTTGAACTCAAAATATAAATATTTCTTGGTAGAAGTATTAATCAGAATATTCATTTTGATAGTGTTACTGACAGAATCTAAAAGATAGAAGTGATCTTTAAGACTTTTTCTTCCTACTTAACTGTTCATTTTACACTTGATAACATAATATGGTCAAGTTAAAGTCACTGGTCCTAAGTCAGTGACAGACATGACAATGAAGTCAGTGTCCTTTCAATGTGCAGTGGTACAGAGCACAAGTCAGCAGCTGTAGAAGCTGTTTGACTAGTACCACGACAAAACAGTTTACGGCCAGAAATTTGGTTCTGATTTCTGACCCTCTCAGACTAGGATGTACATATGCTGGAGTACCTGGCAGCCATAAAATAAAAAGGTATTATTGCCCCATTATTTCTAAACAGAACTACCTTTCTTTATAATATTAAAATAAAATCAAAATCTCTTAAATTTTAAGATTCTTTCTGGCGATACACCAGTTGGAACTGATATTCACGGCTACATAATTCCTTTATATTTATTCATGGAAAAACTGAATTCTAAATGGTCTTTGGCATTATAAAATCCAGAGATTATCTAGTATTATAACTCATAGTCATAATTGAGGTTTTCATTTCCACTTTCCAAGATAGTGGTGATCTTCTATATTATTTATTAAGTTCCTTGCAGGTGACCAACACTGTGCTATGAGCTAAGTTTTAGAAACTTAAATCCCTACCAGGTCGGGAGGCTTGCTGCACTTTTATTTTTAGATGACTGGTGCTTGTCCATTTAACACTGTCACAATTTCCTTATATTAAGAGTTCAATTATACGTGATTCTAATGCATCATTAAAATTAAATCTGATACCTTAAAACCTGGATAGGCTTTTTGGTTAATCCAGTGAGTGCTGCATTGTGGCACTTGTAATTAAAATTACCTCAGCATAAAGACTGGATGAAGACAAAGATGTCTGTATTAGGAAAATGTGCATGGAGAGTTCTGTATCAGTGACAGATGATGCACAAACTGAGAGGCAGAAATAATGGCTCAGTTTGGTGAACTAAACTTAACACAAAGCAGTTTCATACAGCGCTGAACAAATATCCATTGTTGATGGTGTCAACAGGTAATTTTCTTTGAGATTCAACTTTATAAAGCCTATAGATAAAATTTTGGCAGAAGCCAAAGACCTACAGATAGGCTCAGTGAAATTGGTCAAAGAAAGGAATCAATCTAAGCCAAAAGGGAAACTGATTCTCTCGATGCTTTTTAGGATTTGATAGACAAAACAAAAAATAATCCTAACATTATTCCTGACTCTACTTTTGTCCTCTTGATTCCTGCTAGTGCCATGAGTCCTTTACGTCAAACTCGGACTTCCTCTGCTCTCTTTCTCATGTTATCCTGTATGCTTCCTTACTCACATTCCTTTAAAGAAGAAACACCTAGGCCCCAATACCATTCTTCGAACCCTTTACCTGAGGCTCAGTCTGAATTACTTTCTCCCTTGGGGAGTCTTCCTTCAGAACAAAATTATTGGGCAATTTAAGACAAGGGATCCTTCATGTAGAATTTTCATACATTGCTGCATGATGTCCCAAATAGGCTGAGAACCTCACAAACAAGGCCTAAGCTCTCTCTCTAGCCAGAGCAGCATTTATAAAGAGCTTAAAGCCCTGGGATACTGGTCTGAGTGATCATTAAATGAATTGCCTAGGGCAAGATTACCCAAAATTGAACAAAAAGGCCTTTACAGCAAGAGCTGGTCCCTTTTTGCCTTTCTCACAATAACCTCACCAACCTTCCCACTAAAATGAACCAAGGGGATCGGTCGTAAAACGGGTCATGCCCGTCACTGAAGAGATCTGATCCCTCCTCCGTCCCTGCGTCAGAGCCGGTGTCATCCACGAATGCCTCATCATCAAAATCCTCCATCTCATCTTGCTGCTCGTCAGCCAGCTCAGTGATGTCGGAATCGGCCGTGGAAAAAGTGGGGGAGGGTGTGCGGTCAGCAAGGCGCTCATTCACACAGCCGTGGAAAATGGGGGAGCTAGACACCAGGTAACACGACGATTAACACAGTCAGGGAGAGAGGAATAGTTGGTTAAACAGGAGGCTATGGGTGCCAACGATACAGAACCCACTGGAGAATCAACACAATAAAAGCAACTGGAAAAGCAAAGGATAAAATAAGCATAAATCATCTGGATCAGGTTAAAGGAAACAAGGGTAGGTTGATAAAGTTTAACAAGGTCCTTAGAATAAGAACAGCAAAAGAAACACATGAGTAGAATATTCCAGGTAAATACTGTACTGTGAAACATTTACACTCTCTAGTTCACAGAAAAGATCAGCCTCTAGGCCTTAAAGGAGTCACTCAACTTCAAAGTGAAATAATAAGGCTTTTAAATCTTTATCCAAATCGTCAAATCATCTCAGAACAGGAAACAAAATAGATGAAATGATATGCCAAAGCAAGCATATCCCTTGTTTGGTTAAAACATGTTTCGCCAACCCATCTCTTTAAAAATTACTATTAGAGAGGAGGAGAAAAGACTTACTTCATTTCTAGAAAATACTGTGACTTTCAGCTCTTTTTTTCTACCCAGTTTCTTTAAATACAGAGGGGTTTTGCAATGAAAAACAATCCAAATTTTGAAATTACTGAGCTTAAAACTTTGAATACTTTTCCCTGCTTTTATAACTGTAAAAGAGGTATTATTTGTTTTCATTAAATGCTGAAAATAACTTGTACACAAAAGAGGCTCAAGCAGACCTTGAGGCCTTGGCCTCTTTTGGCACACAATTCCAGGTGTGCAATTAATTTGTCCTTGGCAAAGACTAAGTAAGATGAATTGCTTACTAAAGGTGAGGACAAATCATATCATGGAGATATTGCAGTCTGATAAATCATACTGTGATTTCATAGAGACTCAGCTATTCTTTTTCTTTAAAATCTATCTTATTCAATTGTAAGCCATTTTATGAATGACTTCAGAGACAGAGAAGAGTGTTAAATACTTTGGTTGAAAGTTTGAGACTCCAAACAAATATGCACATTGAATAAAACCAAAGTGAAATATACCAAAAGATACAGTGGTTGTGTATGAGTGGTTAAGATTATAGATGGAGCTTTTTAAAAACTTTTTTCTTTCATCTTTCTATCATGCCTGCTGAGGTTTTAAACAATTAAAATAAAACCATTCATTACTTTAAAAAGAAGACATCAAAAACATCCTCACATACCTTCCTACAAGTTTGAACCAATGAAACCGATCATAAAATGGATCACTGCCAGTCATGGTGGTTTCGCTCTCATCTTGAGCACTGGAAGCCATCTCACCTGCCCTGTCATACATTTCTCGCATCAAATCCAGCCTCTGCCTGTTTAATAAACATAAAGTGCTGGGTTATTATCATGAGACTGCATTAATATTTTGCTTTGGAAGCATTTTTTTCACGAAGGTTTTTAAAAACTGCTCTATTTAATGTTATTTAAAAAAAGTAAAAAGGCCAAAAGGACAGAGACCAAAACACTTGTTATTCCAAATATCTGAGTCTAAAGACAAACCACCAAAAGTTAAGAAGGGTCACTTAAACTCTACTCAAATAAACTGTCATAGGAGAAATGCAATTCAATGATGTATGACATATCAGATATACTGAAATGGTGGGAAATAGCCCATCATACTAAATGTAAAGGAAGCTAGATCCTAGTTTTCCTGTTTAATATTGGTCATCATGAGATCCTGGGCAAAAAAGATGAATTATTACTAGGTCCAAGATAGAAATGGATATCATGAAACTGGAACATTTAAATTTAAAAGAGGGTCTAGAGAGGGGAAATTTAAATCTTTACATCTAAAGTTGAAAACAAAGGTGTTTGAGGAGTTGGGTTAATGTGCTTAAAATATGTAAGAAAATATATAATATCATCAGCCAGCAACAGGAATTTGAGAAAGCAGGAAAGAAAGCAGAAGTGTGTCCTCAGAGCACAGAGAGTTTGAGGGAGCCCATCTGAACAATTCATTGGTATTCCCTAAAACAAATGGCTATTAATAAGCATGAATAATGTTTTCATACTTGAGTTTCTCCAGGGACCAATAATGTGTCGTCCCATTCTTCAGATCCTGGACCTCTACTGCTACCACCGTACGAGGAAAAGGTCTATCTTCATGAGTTTTTTCCATCTCAGTGGGAAGTAATTCAGGAGGCAAAGGGGAGTATAGCGTGTCCGTCAGCAGGACAAACTGAAACTGTACCTAAATGGAAAAAAATAACGATCAACAAATGGTATGTTTGTTTTTGGCAATGAAACCTCAGACAAGGTTATATAATCATGTCCAATGGGGAGAAGGTTAAACATGTAGTATGTGGTCAACAAAAAGTTTGTGACTGGGGACTTCCGGAGAAGATGGCGGCTTAGTAAGACGCGCGGATCTTAGTTCCTCCTCCAGAACAGCTACTAGGGGAGTAGAAACGATACAGAACAGCTCCCGGAGCCACAACAGAGATCAAAAAGACAGCGTATCCCATCCTGGAACGGCTAACTGGCTGAGAGAACCCGCTCCGATGCGATTGCCAAGGGGCGCGGGGTTTCCCGGGTGGGGCGGCAAGCGGCCGGAGTCCCTCCCTTCCTCCTTCCTGGGCCAGCTGGCAGAATTGGGCAGGCGGTCCCCTCAAGCCACGGCGGCTGGCGCCCCCACCAGGCATGGCCCCCCGGACCAACTGAGAGAATTGGATCGGAAATCCCCAGGCCGCGGAGAACGGTGACCGGGGGGGGTCCCTTCCAAACACGTGACTCCCCGGTCCGGCTGGGAACGGTGCACGCTCCCAGGCCGTGGCAGCTGGTGCCCTCCCGCCACGCTTGGCACCCCGGGCCGACTAGGAAATTCGGACGGGCGCTCACACGAGCTGCGGCGGCCAGCGACCCTCTCCGCGTTCGGACCCCCAGGCCAGCTGGCACTCTTCCAAGCCGCTTCGGCTGGCGAACCCCCCCACGTCAAGAGTTTTCCAAAGTTAAAGGACCCACAGCACCTTTTACTGGTGGGACCCGCAGACAAACGTGTGCCACGAGCGCCACCTACTGGGCAGGATAAAAAAAACAGAACCTAGAGATTTCACAGAAAAATCTTTCAACCTACTGGGTCCAACACCCAGGGAAATCTGACTAAATACCCAGACGCCAGCAGAAGATAATGGATCACGCTCAAAAAATTGAAAATATGGCCCAGTCAAAGGAACAAACCAATAGTTCAAATGAGATACAGGAGCTGAAACAACTAATGCTTAATATACGAACAGAAATGGAAAACCTCTTCAAAAACGCAATCAATAAATTCAGGGAGAACATGAAGAAGACATGGGCTGAACAAAAAGAAGAAATAGAAAACTGAAAAAACAAATCACAGAACTTATGGAAGTGAAGGATAAAGTAGAAAAGATGGAAAAAACAATGGATACCTACAATGATAGATTTAAAGAGACAGAAGATAGAATTAGTGATTTGGAGGATGGAACATCCGAATTCCAAAAAGAAACAGAAACTATCGGAAAAAGAATGGAAAAATTTGAACAGGTTATCAGGGAACTCAAGGACAATATGAACCGCACAAATATACGTGTTGTGGGTGTCCCAGAAGGAGAAGAGAAGGGAAAAGGAGGAGAAAAACTAATGGAAGAAATTATCACTAAAAATTTCCCAAATCTTACGAAAGACCTAAAATTACAGATCCAAGAGGTGCAGCACACCCCAAAGAGAATAGACCCAAATAGGCGTTCTCCAAGACACTTACTAGTTAGAATGTCAGAGGTCAAAGAGAAAGAGAGGATCTTGAAAGCAGCAAGAGAAAAACAATCCATCACATACAAGGGAAACCCAATAAGACTATGTGTAGATTTCTCAGCAGAAACCATAGAAGCTAGAAGACAGTGGGATGATATATTTAAATTACTAAAAGAGAAAAACTGCCAACCAAGACTCCTATATCCAGCAAAATTGTCCTTCAAAAATGAGGGAGAAATTAAAACATTTATAGACAAAAAGTCACTGAGAGAATTTGTGACCAAGAGACCAGCTCTGCAAGAAATACTAAAGGGAGCACTAGAGTCAGATACGAAAAGACAGAAGAGAGAGGTATGGAGAAGAGTGTAGAAAGAAGGAAAGTCAGATATGATATATATAATACAAAAGGCAAAATGGTAGAGGAAAATATTATCCAAACAGTAATAACACTAAATGTTAATGGACTGAATTCCCCAATCAAAAGACATAGACTGGCAGAATGGATTAAAAAACAGGATCCTTCTATATGCTGTCTACAGGAAACACATCTTAGACCCAAAGATAAACATAGGTTGAAAGTGAAAGGTTGGGAAAAGATATTTCATGCAAATAACAACCAGAAAAGAGCAGGAGTGGCTATACTAATATCCAACAAATTAGACTTCAAATGTAAAACAGTTAAAAGAGACAAAGAAGGACACTATCTACTAATAAAAGGAACAATTAAACAAGAAGACATAACAATCATAAATATTTACGCACCGAACCAGAATGCCCCAAAATACGTGAGGAATACACTGCAAACACTGAAAAGGGAAATAGACACATATACCATAATAGTTGGAGACTTCAATTCACCACTCTC
Organism: Tamandua tetradactyla; assembly: GCF_023851605.1. Classification (NCBI taxonomy): domain Eukaryota; kingdom Metazoa; phylum Chordata; class Mammalia; order Pilosa; family Myrmecophagidae; genus Tamandua; species Tamandua tetradactyla. The sequence goes on from NC_135328.1 coordinate 215,067,215, forward strand.
ATCAATGGACAGAACATCTAGACAGAGGATCAATAAAGAAATACAGAATCTGAATATTACTATAAATGAGCTAGACTTAACAGACATTTATAGGACATTACATCCCACAACAGCAGGATACACCTTTTTCTCAAGTGCTCATGGATCATTCTCAAAGATAGACCATATGCTGGGTCACAAAGCAAGTCTTAACAAATTTAAAAAGATTTAAATCATACACAACACTTTCTCAGATCATAAAGGAATGAAGTTGGAAATCAATAATAGGTGGAGTGCCAGAAAATTCACAAATACGTGGAGGCTCAACAACACACTCTTAAACAACCAGTGGGTCAAAGAAGAAATTGCAAGAGAAATTAGTAAATACCTCGAGGAGAATGAAAATGAAAACACAACATATCAAAACTTATGGGACGCAGCAAAGGCAGTGCTAAGAGGGAAATTTATTGCCCTAAATGCCTATATCAGAAAAGAAGAAAAGGCAAAAATGCAGGAATTAACTGTCCACTTGGAAGAACTGGAGAAAGAACAGCAAACTAATCCCAAAGCAAGCAAAAGGAAAGAAATAAGAAAGATTAGAGCAGAAATAAATGAAATTGAAAACATGAAAACAATAGAGAAAATCAGTAAGACCAGAAGTTGGTTCTATGAGAAAATCAATAAGATTGATGGGCCCTTAGCAAGATTGACAAAAAGAAGAAGAGAGAGGATGCAAATAAATAAGATCAGAAATGGAAGAGGAGACATAATTACTGACCTCACAGAAATAAAGGAGGTAATAACAGGATACTATGAACAACTTTACGCTAATAAATACAACAATTTAGATGAAATGGACGGGTTCCTGGAAATACATGAACAACCAACTTTGACTCAAGAAGAAATAGATGACCTCAACAAACCAATCACAAGTAAAGAAATCGAATTAGTCATTCAAAAGCTTCCTAAAAAGAAAAGTCCAGGACCAGACGGCTTCACATGTGAATTCTATCAAACATTCCAGAAAGAATTAGTACCAACTCTCCTCAAACTCTTCAAAAAAATCGAAGCGGAGGGAAAACTACCTAATTCATTCTATGAAGCCAACATCACCCTCATACCAAAACCAGGCAAAGATATTACAAGAAAAGAAAACTACAGACCAATCTCTCTAATGAATATAGATGCAAAAATCCTCAATAAAATTCTAGCAAATCGTATCCAACAACACATTAAAAGAATTATACATCATGACCAAGTAGGATTCATCCCAGGTATGCAAGGATGGTTCAACATAAGAAAATCAATTAATGTAATACACCATATCAACAAATCAAAACAGAAAAATCACATGATCATCTCAATTGATGCAGAGAAGGCATTTGACAAGATTCAACATCCTTTCCTGTTGAAAACACTTCAAAAGATAGGAATACAAGGGAACTTCCTTAAAATGATAGAGGGAATATATGAAAAACCCACAGCTAATATCATCCTCAATGGGGAAAAATTGAAAACTTTCCCCCTAAGATCAGGAACAAGACAAGGATGTCCACTATCACCACTTTTATTCAACATTGTGTTGGAGGTTCTAGCCAGAGCAATTAGACAAGAAAAAGAAATACAAGGCATCAAAATTGGAAAGGAAAAAGTAAAACTATCACTGTTTGCAGACGATATGATACTATACGTCGAAAACCCGGAAAAATCCACAACAAAACTACTAGAGCTAATAAATGAGTACAGCAAAGTAGCAGGTTACAAGATCAACATTCAAATATCTGTAGTGTTTCTATACATTAGTAATGAACAAGCTGAGGGGGAAATCAAGAAACGAATCCCATTTACAATTGCAACTAAAAGAATAAAATACCTAGGAATAAATTTAACTAAAGAGACAAAAAACCTATATAAAGAAAACTACAAAAAACTGCTAAAAGAAATCACAGAAGACCTAAATAGATGGAAGGGCATACCGTGTTCATGGATTGGAAGACTAAATATAGTTAAGATGTCAATCCTACCTAAATTGATTTACAGATTCAATGCAATACCAATCAAAATCCCAACAACTTATTTTTCAGAAATAGAAAAATCAATAACCAAATTTATCTGGAAGGGCAGGGTGCCCCGAATTGCTAAAAACATCTTGAGGAAAAAAAACGAAGCTGGAGGTCTCGCGCTGCCTGACTTTAAGGCATATTATGAAGCCACAGTGGTCAAAACAGCATGGTACTGGCATAAAGATAGATATATCGACCAATGGAATTGAATAGAGTGCTCAGATATAGACCCTCTCATCTATGGACATTTGATCTTTGATAAGGCAGTCAAGCCAACTCACCTGGGACAGAACAGTCTCTTCAATAATTGGTGCCTAGAGAACTGGATATCCATATGCAAAAGAATGAAAGAAGACCTGTATCTCACACCCTATACAAAAGTTAACTCAAAATGGATCAAAGATCTAAACATTAGGTCTAAGACCATAAAACAGTTAGAGGAAAATGTAGGGAGATATCTTATGAAACTTACAATTGGAGGCGGTTTTATGGACCTTAAACCTAAAGCAAGAGCACTGAAGAAGGAAATAAATAAATGGGAGCTCCTCAAAATTAAATACTTTTGTGCATCAAAAAACTTCATCAAGAAAGTAGAAAGACAGCCTACACAATGGGAGACAATATTTGGAAATGACATATCAGATAAAGGTCTAGTATCCAGAATTTATAGAGATTGTTCAACTCAACAACAACAAAAAGGCAACCAACCCAATTACAAAATGGGAAAAAGACTTGAACAGACACCTATCAGAAGAGGAAATACAAATGGCCAAAAGGCACATGAAGACATGCTTGATGTCCCTGGCCATTAGAGAAATGCAAATCAAAACCACAATGAGATATCATCTCACACCCACCAGAATGGCCATTATCAACAAAACAGAAAATGACAAGTGCTGGAGAGGATGCGGTGAAAGAGGCACACTTATCCACTGTTGGTGGGAATGTCAAATGGTGCAACCACTGTGGAAGGCAGTTTGGCAGTTCCTCAAAAAGCTGAATATAGAATTGCCATACGATCCAGCAATACCATTGCTGGGTATCTACTCAAAGGACTTAAGGGCAAAGACACAAACGGACATTTGCACACCAATGTTTATAGCAGCATTATTTACAATTGCAAAGAGATGGAAACAGCCAAAATGTCCATCAACAGATGAGTGGCTAAACAAACTGTGGTATATACATACAATGGAATATTATGCAGCTTTAAGACAGAATAAACTTATGAAGCATGTAATAACATGGATGGACCTAGAGAACATTATGCTGAGTGAGTCTAGCCAAAAACTAAAGGACAAATACTGTATGGTACCACTGATGTGAACCGACATTCGAGAATAAACTTGGAATATGTCATTGGTAACAGAGACCAGCAGGAGTTAGAAACAGGGTAAGATAATGGGTAATTGGAGCTGAAGGGATACAGACTGTGCAACAGGACTAGATACAAAAACTCAAAAATGGACAGCACAATAATATCTAATTGTAAAGTAATCATGTTAAAACACTGAATGAAGTTGCATCTGAGCTACAGGTGTTTTTTTTTTTAACTATTATTACTTTTATTTTTTTTCTCTATATTAACATTCTATATCTTTTTCTGTTGTGTTGCTAGTTCTTCTAAACCGATGCAAATGTACCAAGAAACGATGATCATGCATCTATGTGATGATGTTAAGAATTACTGATTGCATATGTAGAATGGTATGATTTCTAAAAAAAAAAAAAAAATGGACAGCACAATACTACCTAATTGTAATGTAATTATGTTAAAACACTGAATGAAGCTGCATCTGAGCTATAGTTTTTTTTTAATTTTTTTTCTTATATATTTTTGTATTTTTTATTTTTATTTTCATTTTTTCTCTATATTATCATTTTATTTCTTTTTCTGTTGTCTTGTTATTTCTTTTTCTAAATCGATGCATATGTACTAAGAAATGATGATCATACATCTATGTGATGATATTAAGAATTACTGATTGCATATGTAGAATGGAATGATTTCTAAATGTTGTGTTAGTTTATTTCTTTTAATTAATAAAAAAAACTGGTCTTCTATGAAAAAAAGAATTACTGATTGCATATGTAGAATGGTATGATTTCTAAATGTTGCGTTAATTTCTTTTTTCCGTTAATTAATTAAAAAAAAGAAAAAAGTTTGTGACTAACTGAACAAAATGGCCACTTGCATATTAATTATGTGGAATAATCCTAATTTCAAACCAAAGTACTAACAGACCTTGTTTTCCTAGATAAGAGTTTTTTTTCAGGCTAAAATCTCAATAAATATATTTTGCTTGACTGAATGAATACTTTTGTAGAATTTGGATACAGGAAATCAAAGGTGGGCGCAAGAATACATCTCTAGTCTTTTTTCCACTTTAAAGTCAGATGATAACATCTACCCTCAAAACTGTTTACATATGGTAAGTGCTTTGCCTACATCATGTCTTTGATTTCTCCCCAATACCCTATACTTTTTTTTTTTGGTAAAATGTAACATATATATATACAAAAGAAAAGAAAGAAAAAAAACAATAATTTTGAAAGCACACTTCAACAGCTACAGAACAGGTCCCAGAGGCTGTCATGGGGTATCATGCCCTCATCTCAGATTTTTGTTTCTGGTTGCTCCAAAACACTGGCAGTTTTATCAGTCATAATAACAGAATCAGACAGTATCTGTCCTTTTGTGTCTGATTTATTTCACTCAGCATTATGTCCTCGAGGTACATCCACATTGTCATATGTTTCAGGACATCATTCTGTCTAAATGCTGCATAATACTCCAGTGCATGTATATACCATATTTTGTTTATCCACACATCTGTTGATGGGCACCTGGATTATTTCCATCTCTTGGCAACTGTGAGTAGTGCCACTATGAACATGGGTGTGAAAATGTCTGTTCATGTCACTGTCCTCAACACTTCTGGGTATATAACGAGTATTGGTATTGCTGGGATACTCAATATTTAGGGCATAGGGCAACTCAATATTTAGTTTTTTGAGGAATTGCCAAACTGACTTCCACAGCAGCTGAACTATTTACACTCCCACCAACAGTGAGTAAGTGTTTCAATTTCTCTGCATCCTCTCCAACATTTGTAGTTTCCTGTTTGTTTAATAGCAGCCATTCTTATAGGTGTGAGGTGATATCTCATTGTCATCTTAATTTGCATTTCCCTTATAGCCAATGAAGATGAGCAGCTCTTAATGTGCTTTTTAGCCATCTGTATTTGCACTTCAGAAAAGTGCCTATTCATTTCCTCTGCCCATTTTATAACTGAGTTGTTTGTTCTTTTGCTGTTGAGCTGTATAATTTCTTTATATACATAAGATGTCAAGCCTTTATTCAATATGTGGCTTCCAAATATTTTCTCCCATTGACTTGGCTGCCTCTTCACCTTTTTTAACAAACTCCTTTGAGGCACAGAAGCTCCTGATCTTAAGGAGTTCCCATTTATCCAGTTTTTTTTTCTTTCTCAATTTGTGTTTTAGGAAACAGAAGCTATCTCCTATTACTACATCTTGAAGATATTTCCCTACATTTTTTTCTAGAAGTTCTATGGTACTGGCGCTTACATTTACGTCTTTGATCCATTTTGAATTAATTTATGTATAGGGTGTAAGCTGGGGCCCTCTTTCATTCATTTGACTATTGAAATCCAGTTCTTCCATGCCCATTTACTGAAAAGACTATTCTGTCCCAATTCAGTGGATCTGGGGTGTCAAAAATCAAATGTCCATAAATTTGGTAATCTCTGCATTCTCGATTCTATTCCACTGGTCAGTTCTTCTGTCTTTGTGCCAGTACCATGCTGTTTTGACCACTGTGGCTTTATAGTAAGCTTTAAGGTCAGGAAGTGACAGACCTCCCAGTTTGCTCTTCTTTTTCAGGATATCTCTGGCTATTTGGGGTCTCTTTCTCTTCCATATAAATTTGATAACCAGCTTTTCCAAATCTTCAAAGTAGGTTATTGGGATTTTGATTGGTATTGCGCTGAATCTATAGATCAGTTTGGGTAGAAGTAACATCTTGACAATATTCAACTTTCCTATCCATGAGCCTAGAATATCTTTCCATCTATTTAAGTCATTTTTAATTTCTTTTAGCAATTTTTTATAATTTTCTGTGTAGAAGTTCTTGACATCCCTGGTTAGATTTATTCCTAGATGCCGAATTCTTCTGGTCACTATTCTGAATGGAATTTTTTCCTTAGTTGTCACTTCAGTTAGGTCATTGCTTGTATATAGAAACATTACTGATTCCTATACATTAGTCTTGTATCCTACTGCTTTGCTGAATTTGTTTATTAGCTCAAGCAGTTTTGCTGTGGATTTCTCAGGTTTTCCTAAGTAGAGGATCATGTCATCTGCAAATAATTAAAGTTTTACTTCTTCCTTTCCTATTTGGATGTCTTTTATTTCCTTCTCCCATCTAACTGCTCCAGCTAGTACTTCTAATACAATGTTGAATAGTAGTAGTGAGAATAGGCATCCTTGCTTGTCCCCAAACTCAAGACGAATGCTTTCAATTTCTCACCATTATCTATGATGCTGGCTACGGCTTTTCATTTATGCCCTATAGATTGAGAAAGTCTCCTTGGATTGCTAATTTTTGAAGTGTTTTTATCAGGAAAGGATGATGGATTTTGTCGAATGCTTTTTAAACCTCGATATGATCGTGTGATTTTTTTCCCTTATGATCTGTCAATGTGCTGCATTACATTGATTGATTTTATTATGTTGAATCACCCTTGAATTCCTGGTATGAATCCCATTTGATTCATGTGGCATTGGATACAATTTGCTAGTATTTTGTTAAGAATTTTTGCATCCATGTTCATTAGAGAAACTGGTCTATAGTTTTCTTGCATTGTCTTTATTCAATTTTGGTATTAGAGTGATGTTAGCCTCATAAAATGAGTTAGGTAGCTTTCTTTTTTCTTCAAATTCTTGGAAGAGTTTGAGTAGGATTGGCATTACTTCTTTTTGAAATGTTTGATAAAATTTTCCTGTGAAGCCTCTGTTCCTGGGCTTTTATTTATGCAAAGATTTTTGATGACCCAACTGGATCTCTTTACTTATAATTGGCTTGTTGAGATCTTCTATTTCTTCATGAGTCAGTATAGGTAATTCATGTACTTCTAGGAATTTATCTATTTCATCTAAGTTGTCTAGTTTGTTGGCATATAGTTGTTCATAATATTCTCATGATATTAAAAATTTCTTCATGATCTGTGGTAACTGGCTTTTATATTTAGGTCTTTGATCCATTTTGAATTTGTGTCCTCTCTCTTTTTTTCCTTTTACATCTAGCTAGGGGACTATCAACTTCATTATTTTCTCACAGAAGCAACTTTTAGTTTTGCTGATTCTTTCTATTGTTTCATTGTTCTCCAGTTAGTTTGCTGTCCTTTCTCTAAATTCTCCAGGTGAGCAGTTAAATTCTCAAGTTTTGCTCATTTCTTATTTTTTAATATAAGCATTTTGAGCAATAAATTTCCCTCTCAGCATCGCCTTTGCTGCATTCCATAAGTTTCGATATGCTGTATTCTCATTATCATTCGTCACCAGATATTTATTGATTTCTTTAATAATTTCTTCCTTGACTCACTGATCATTTAAGAGTGTATTGCTTAACATCCATATATTTGTGTAAGCTCTTGTTCTTTGGTGATTATTAATTTCCAACATTATTCCGTTGTGATCAGAGAAAATGCTTTAGATAATTTCAATCTTGTTAAATTTATAGCGACTCAGTTTGTGTCCCTGAATATGATCTATCCTGGAGAATACGTGCTAGAGAAAAATGTATATACTGGTGTTCGGAGATGTAATGATCTATACATGTCTATTAGATCTAATTCATCCACCCTGTTTAGGTTCTCGACTTCCTTGTTGACCCTCTGTGTGGTCGTTCTATCCATAATGGAGAGTGGTGTACTGAAGTCTCCCACTATTACTGTTGAAATGTCTATAGGTCCCATCAATTTTTACAGCATGTGTCTCATGTACTTTGGAGATTCTTGATTGGGAACATACACATTTATGATTGCTATTTCTTCCTGGTGAATTATCCCTTTTATTAACAGGTAGTGTCCTTCTTTGTCTCTTATGACTCTTTACATTTAAAGTTTATTTTGTCTGATATTAGTATAGCTACTCCTGCTTTCTTTTGGTTATAGCTTGCATTGAAAATCTTTTTCCATCCTTTCAAGCTCAATCTAACTGTGTCCTTAAGTCTAAGACATAGCTCTTGTAGACAGCATATAGATGGATTATGTTTTTGATACATAATTAATAATTATATATCAAAAATAATTGGTGAGTTTAGTCCATTAACATTCAAAGTAATCACTGTAAAAGCAGTTCTTGACTCTACCATCTCGTCCTTTAGTTTTTATTTGTCAGATCTATGTATCATTTTTCTTCTCTCTCTCTTTTCCTTTAAATTACCTTTACTCATATTCTTCAATTCTGTGCCCTCCTCCAGACCTCTCTTTCCTGTATTTTTTTTTATCAGCTGACACAGCTCCCTTTAGTATTTCTTGTACAGCTGGTCACTTGCTGACTAGTTGTCTCAATTTTTCTTTGTCTTTGAGGATTTTAATCTTTCCCTCAATTTTGAAGGATAACTTGGCTGGATAAAGAATACTTGCCTGGAAAGCCTCTTTTGTTGCTCAGATGTGGCCCCTCTCTCCAGCCAACACAACGAGCAGTCTCACTACCCTACCCCTCTCTACGTGGGATATGACTCCCAGGGGTATGGACCTTCCTGGCAACGTGGGACAGAGATTTTGGAATGAGCGGAGACTCGGCATCAAGGGATTGAGAAAAACCCTAGAATGAGCTGAGACTTAGCATCAAGGGATTGAGAAAACCTTCTCGACCAAAAGGGGGAAGAGAGAAATGAGAAAAAGTGTCAGTGGCTGAGAGATTCCAGAGTCGAGAGGTTATCCTGGAGGTTATTCTTATGCATCAAGTAGATATTATCTTGTTATTCAAGATGTAATGGAGAGGCTGGAGGGAACTGCCTGAAAATGTAGAGCTGTATTCCAGTAGCCATGTTTCTTGATGATAATTGTATAATGATATAGCTTTCGCAATGTGACTGTGTGATTGTGAAAACCTTGTGTCTGATGCTCCTTTTATCTACCTTGTCAACAGATGAGTAGAATATATGGAATAAAAATAAATAATAGGGGGAACAAATGTTAAAATAAATTTAGTTTGAAATGCTAGTAACCAATGAAAGCGAGGGGTAAGGGGTATGGTATGTAAAATTCTTTTGTTCCTGTTTTTGTTTTATTTTTTTCTGTTGTCTTTTTATGTCTTTTTCTGAATTGATGCAAATCTGCGGGAAATGATCATGATGATGAATACGCAACTATGTGATGATATTGTGAATTGCTGAGTGTATGTTTTGGGAATGTTTGTGCTTCTTGCAATTTTTTTTTATTAATAAAAAATTAAAAAAAAAAAAAGAATTCTTGACCGGAGGTCTTTCTCATTCAGGATCTTAAAAATATCATATCACTGCCTTCTTGCTTCCATGGTGTCTGTTGTATAGTCTGAAATCAGTCTTATGTGTTTTCCCTTGTATGCAGAAGTTTGTTTCTCTCATACTGCTTTCAGGACTTCCTGTTTCTTCAGTACCTGACAGTCTGATCAGTATGTGTCTCCAAGTAGGCCTGTTGGGATTTATTCTATTCAGAGTTCGCTGGGCCTCTTTGATTTCCATACTTATGTCTTTTATAAGGGTTGGAAAGCTTTCTCTAATTCTATCTTCAACTTTCCCAACCCTTTTCTCTTCTCCTTCTCGTACACCAATGATTCCGTATTTGTGTGCCTCTGGTTGTCCATAATTTCTATGAGATCTAGTTACATTTTTTCCATCTTTCTTGTCATTTGTTCTTTTTGTGTGCCCTAGCTCTATTGTTCTATCTTCAAGCTCACTTATTCTTCCTTCTGCTTCTTCAAATCTGCTATCGTTTGTCTCCAGTATGTTTTAAATTTGTTCTACTGAAGTTTTCATTTCTGTGAGATCTGCCATTTTTCTATTTAACCTTCTGAATTCTTCTTTATGCTCTTCTAGTGTCTTCCTGATATCCTTTATTTCGTTACATGTATCCTTGAGCAGTTGTTCCATATTCTGTGTCCCCTCTGGAATTCTGATTTGGCCATTTGGCTGGTCCATTACTACTTGGATCTTCATGTGTTTTGTGATTTTCTATTGTGCTCAGAGCATTCGATTATCTTGATATGGTTATTTTACAAGTTGTTTTCCTTTACTCTTCTGAAGTTTTGAATCTACTTGTTTTTTATTGAATGTTTCCTTTTGCACTTGTTGGTTATTCTCCACCAAATCATGGTCCAGATCTCATTTAGGGAATACAATTCAACTTACGGGTCTGTTAAAACCAGGCAGGGGTGCACAAGTACTCCAGTGGCAGAATGGCTAACCACCACGCAGGAGACCAGGCTTGACTCCCAACCTATGCACACACACACCCCAAAAAAAGAAGAAAAGAAAAAAAAAAGAAAGAAGAAACAAAGACAATAAAGTAAATAATAATGTAATAAAAATATGAAACACAAAAACAAGAGCTACAACAAAATATACCTCAACAGTAGTAGGCCCCAGAACCAAAGGGGACACCCTAGGATATACTAGGAGTGAAGTCAGGCTCGTGCCCACCAGAGGGAGAGAAAATTTAAGAGAAAAATAATAATAGTAATAGTAAAAATAAATGAAAAGGGGGTGGGCAATGGTAGCTCAGTGGCAGAGTTCTCACCTGCCATGCCGCAGACCCGGGATCGATTCTGGAGCCTGCCCATGCAAAAAATAATAATAACAGTAATAAATAAAAATTTAAAAATAATAAATAAATGAAAAGGAATGATAAAATATGTGAAATAAAAAATAGAAAATAATGAATAAAAATATAATAATATAAAATAGCCATAAACTTCTGTTAATAATGAAAAGAACAATTATATTACTGATAAAAATGTATAGAAAGACTATGTTTTAAAGGGGGGAAGAAAAAAGAATATTAAGAAAAAAATTTTAAATACAATAAATAATAAGGACCTAGACAGATAGGGGGTTAACTTGCCTGCACTTACCCTTTCTGCCCAGCAGGTGGTGCCCATGAGGCTCCTCCTCCCTCAAGCTCTCCCCTCCCTACTGGTGCAGCCGACCTGCACTTTACTGCATCCAGCCAGCAGATGGCACGCTGGAGTCTAATCCTCCCTCAGCCCGCCCCTCCTGGCGGAAGCCACTACAGGTTGGCATGCTTCGCAGGGGGTGCTGATCCGCCAGAGGTAGCTGACCGGCAGCGCACACACACGAACGCACACACACACGCGCACACACACACACACTCCCCAGAGCCTGGCTGATCAGCTGATCTGAAGTTGAGTGCTGTCAGACACACAACTGTGGGCCAGCTATTCCAGTACCCCACTAGGTGATCAATTCCCCAGCCTTGAGGCTGGACCCTGTGCTGGATTGACTGCCAGCCTCTGGGCTCCCTGAGGGAACTGTTCACTGCAAACACATTGGGAGGTTTCCCTAGCCGGCAGCTGTGCAGGCTGTAGCTGAGGAGGGTCAATTCCCTTCTATCACCACCTTCCCAGTACACAGCAACATTCCTGGTGGGGATCCTGGTCATCCCACCCACTTGCTCTCCCTGGATCCACAGATGCTCTCCTCCCCACCAAAACTGCCTAAATGCAGTCCTCAGCATTTTCTTCCCATTTCCTATCTTGTTTCACAGAGTAGACATGAACATCTTCCCAGAATACCCTATACTTTTAAATATATATATTTTTATTGATAAATCTTCACACATATATATTCCCTATATGGTGTACAATCAATGGCTCACAATATCATAACATAGTTGTATATTCATCACCACGATCATTTTTTAGAACATTTGCATCACTCCAGAAAAAGAAATAAAAATTAAAAAAAAAACCTCATACATACCATACTATCCCTCTCTTTTCTTGACCACTAGTATTTCCATCAACTCAATTTATTTTACCCTTTGTCCCCTATTATTTACTTATTCTTTATCCATATTTTTTTACTCAGCTGTCCATACCTTGGATAAAAAGACCAACAGACACAAGATTTTCACAATCCCACAGTCACATTATAAAAGTTACATCTTTATACAATCATCTTCAAGACTCAAGGCTACTGGAGCACAGCTCAATAGCTTCAGATACTTTCCTCCAGCCACACCAATATACAGTAAACTAAAAAGGGACATCTACATAACACATAAGAATAACCTCCAGGATAACCTCTCGACTCTGTGTGAAATCTCTCTGCCAATGAAACTTTGTCTCATTGCTCTCTTCCCTATTTTGGTCAAGAAAGCTTTCTCAATCCCTTGATGCCAGGTCCCAGCTCATCCCGGGATTTCTGTTCCATGTTGCCAGGGAGAATTTACACCCCTAGGAGTTATGTCCCAGGTAGGAGGGAGGGCAGTGAGTTCTCCTGCCAAGCTGGCTACAGAGAGAGGCCACATCTGAAACAAAAGAGGTTCTCTGTGGGTGACTCTTAGGCCTAATTTTAAGTAGGCTTAGCCTATTCTTTGCAGGAATAAGTTTCATGGGGGCAAACCCCAAGATTGAGGGCTCAGTCTATTAAATTGCTTGTCCCCACTGCTTGCAAGAATATTATAACACCCTATACTTTTTTTATTGTAAAATACAACACATAAAAACAAAGAAAAAAGCAATAATTTTCAAATTACACTTTAACAAATAGATACAGAACAGATCCCAGAGTTTGTCATGGGCTCCCACTCCAAAGACCTCAGATCTTTCCTTCTGGCTGCTCAAAACACTGGAGGCTAGAAGGAATATTGATTCAGCAGTCATAACTGTTAAATCCCATTTTCTCTGTTACACCCCTCCTCCTTCTCCTTTAATCCTTTTCCTAATCTATAGGGATCTTTGGGCAATGTCTGTTCTGACTTTTTCATATTGAGAAGAGAACACCCTATACTTTTATCAAGAAAAAATATTGATTAAATGCTGGATATAACAATAACTGGAAAAAAAAGAAAAAGGCACAGCCCTTGCCTTCATTTAGTTTACTTGAGGAGGGGAATGGTTAAGAAATAATTTTAAAATGAGAAGGGTTACTGACTGCATTTTAGAAAAGGTGCAAATTCATGGGAAAGGGCCATCTAGGGCTTAGAGATACAAAGAAATTGTGAAAAAAAGAAATCTGAAATTTTTTTTTCCAGAAACCAAGACAAGTATTTTCTTAGTATGTTTCTTTAGCTCTTGTTTGTAAAAATAAGCTAGAAAACATGTTATTTTTTAATTTCGTTCAATAAAAATTTAATTAGCCCCTACTATATTCTGGGCACATATAATAAATAAAGGCATATATAAATCTGTTTTATAGCATAAAGCAACTAGGGTGAGGCTAGTTCAAGATGACAGCCAAGATGAACCCACAGCAGGCTTAGCCTTGCCTTCAGATCGCCCATGTTCTCACCACCCTCCATACCTTCTTCTTCAACTCCACACTGATGGCATTGGCCTCCTTGAGATACACAGCATTGCCCCAGAGTAAGTCCCTTAATGAAGTAAACTGGTGAGACTTCCATTTCCGGAAGGCCCACTGGGCCAACTCAAATTCATGTTGTGTCCAAGGAACTGAGAAAGCAAACAAAACATATTTAATGATGATGTGATAACTATGTAGAAATTATATCCCTCCTCTACAACTTAGTTCTTTATCAAGTTAATGTATTATCAAGTTTCATCTCCTTTCAGGTGCTTTTGTTCTGCTTCTTTTCAGCAGAAGTTACTGAAATCTTTTGATATTATGAATGCAATATACAAATTTTAGAAAATCTTAAAAATTTTGCTGTGCTTTGTCTTCTTTTTTTTAAAACACACATTTCCAATGTGTAGCTTATAATAAAGACCATACACATGATATGTTGTGCAACTCATACATACCTTTTTCTTTTTAGTAAAGGGGAAAAAAGACTAAAGGACAGTGTCATTTTCCCTTGGATATATATATTAAAAAAACAATTTAGTATATAAATTAAGAGTTCTTTCAAAGTTAATTTGAAGCCTTAGGATTACTCAAAGTTTGGGTGGAGATAAGAGGAGGTATGAATGCTCATATTATATTTGTAAGGCAGTAACTAACAAGGAAAACCTTAACTCAGCTAAGAAATTCTGGAAAATATAAGACAGGCAGGCATGACTAAGAATGTGATGAGAAATCTACCAGAGATGGCTTCAGAGTACACTGATCTATCCCAAAGTTCTAGCTGGGAAATCCCTGATAGAAACCAAAATCCAGCCATAGAACATAATACCCACCAAAGACTAAACTCTATATTTATTTGCAACAAATAAATGAACTTCATATATACAGTAATAGGAGACAGTTATATGTACTGTCCAAAAGATATAACAGGATGTTTATTTTATGAAGACTGTGGTCAGAAACTGTGTGAGGCTCTAAGCAACACCATCAACCCCACCCCCACTTCACAGAACATTCACCCGGATCCACAGCAATGAAAATCTCTAACATCATCTCCAAATGGGCTCAGGGAAATGGCAATAAAAGGCAGTGTCAGCCTCAAGGAATCCACCACTGATTAGAGATAAAGGACTAATCTAACAATCAGGCAGATCCAAAGAGACATAAAGGAAAGTTGAAGCGGCTAGGTTTCACCTTCTTCCTCTTCTTCTTCCTCTTCAGTGGTTTCCGCAGCGAGGGATCGTGTTTCCACCTGCTTCTGCAAGGCCTGCAATTTACTCTCATAATCCTGGATGAAAAGAAAGGAGATAACATGTAGGAGAGAGAGGAAATCAGAGGAAGGAAAAAAGAGCAATGAAAGAAATATTGGGGGAAGGAGAGAAAGAGAAAGTCAAAGAAAAGAAAAGAGAGATAGGAAGGAAACAACAATAAAAAGACCCACAGAAAAGCACAGGCATATAAAATAGTCTGCAGTGGGTACACTCTAAAAGAATTTAACTACAGGCTCTTTCCTTCTACTTCCTCAAAGATTTAAGAGTTTTTTTATTTGGAATGGGGTAGGAAAAAGGGGAGATTTTGAGGGGGGGAATGCATGTGTCCCTTAAATGCCAAAATACACTTAAATAATATCTTACACATCAAGCAATTCCAGAAGGAAACAATGCTGGAAAAGATTAATCTCACAAATATCACCCACGGGCCCAATTATCTGTTTAGATGTGAAAAATTAGGACGGTAGACTTTAAATCTCCTTGTGGGTAAAAAATTAATATTTCTGCAGCTATAGGATGAGTTTAGTCATCAGTTAACTGAAATTTCAGAGTGCTAATAAGATAGAAATAGTTTAGAGATTGCATTTAGTTATTCAAGAAGATATCTTATTTTAAAACATAAGGTAAAATGTATTATGATACAAATAGATTTATCCTTTGTGACTCCATGCATTCTCAATGTAGGCAATATCACCTCAAATGGGGCAAAAAATGGTTCTTGGGGGATGAAAATAATTTTATTATTTTTCTGCATAAAGCACATATATACAGTTTATAAACAGATACTCAGTATATTTCTGGTGTTAAAATTTCACAGTAGGGAGACAATTAGGGGAAAAAAATGCCTAGAAAGATTCCTTTGCAGGTTGATAAACACTGATCTACTCTAATGAAACTAATGGCATTCCAACTGCCAAGTGCTTCATTTTGAGAAGTACAGTAAAAAAGGAATTAGAAAACTCTAACTTAAAGAGCTTCCTTAAAACAGATGGAAAATGAAGGAAAAAAACAGTACGAAGTGCCTATTTCTTTTTTAAAAGGTCATTTTTTAAAGAGTGGATGTAATCATGTTTCCAATTAAATATATTTACATATCCATCCAAATTAAAGTATGATTTACAAATAAAAAGAAAATTTTAACTCATAACCAATTAACTAAAATAATCTAGTAATGAACACATTTTGACATATATAAATCTATAGAGAAACTGTACAAAGTTTCTCAATTTATTCAACTGATAATGTATGTTAAAATTAATAATGAACCAGATTTGTTATAATCACCTCTTTTTCTTAGAAGTTGAGATAAGAAAAGAAACCTTCACATAATGAAACATCAAATCACAGCATAAGCATAGCATTTTAAAATATACTGCCTGGATTTTCTGCTTCCTTTGCTTCCTAGGAGTGACCCAATTACAGGCTCTCATGAGACAAAGGGTTTAGGTATAACCATGGAGTCTGTTTTCAAACAGTGCTCTCCAAGATTCCAGGCGGTATGGAGCAGAACTGCAAGCCTCTAGAGCAGACTTCTTTTGAAAGGAGCTTCTGATTGCGATACAATATCCTCTGAGGCCCTGGACATTTATGATTTAGTCTCACAAAGGAAGCTTTTTTTATCTAGTGAGGCTGGCAGTGACCAAGGCCCAAGAGACATAGCCTTATTAGACATAGAAACACATTGAAGACAAAAAGAAAAGAAAATTAAACTAGGAGGTAAAAACCTTGGGTTTTGGCCTGGCACTTGCTCTTACTAGCCCATATAACTCTGGGAAAGTTCAATCCTCTCTGAACCTCACTTTAATCATCTTTAAAATGAAGATTTTACTATCTGACCTGCTTACCATGCAGAATTGCAGAAGGACTTACTGATGGACCACTTAAAAACACATGTGAAAGTCTTCTTAGAGGGCAAAGCACTATCAAAATGACAAGCAATGTTTTTAAAAAGCTTATTTGTAGCACCCAGACCTTGGCTTCTAAATACCATTCTCCATAAAAAGTAACCAGGGTTAGAATGCCCTCAAAGACACATGAGACCATTTCAAAAAGGATGAAGTCTCCCACTGGCTGATAAATAACAGAAAAACAATATAGCGTATTGACTATAAAAAGAATCCAGAAGTTCAAAGTGATACTTAAAGAGAGAAAAAGTGAAAGCTATCCTTTATAGAAAAAAGCCAGCTAATCCATTCAGAATGACAATTAGAAAATTACCACATTGCAACCTCTAAGTAGTAACTGAGTAAGGCAAGGATCATCAATAAATGCTAAAACAACTGAGTGAAAGACAGATGGGACACAGGATATCCAACAATCTCTAAGTGCTACCCTCCATATTACCTTTTAATAAAAAGGGAACTGTTTCTTTACAATGGAGAGATATTGGAAATAACACATAAAGCAAATTATTAAACTTATTACTGATAATAGGACAAATTGACATTTTTTTGCCTACTCACATGATGCAATGAGAAGTACACAACACCACCTTTATAATATTCTTACCAAAAGTGTTTAAACTAAATCTAAGCTTGAGGAAAGACAAATGCAGAATGGAGCCTGGTCACTTCAAAAATGTCAGTTAAGAGAGATAAAAGAAACATCACAACCAAATGCAATGTACAAACCTTGAGTGAATTAAAATATATACAATTCTAACATTTGTGTTTTTGAGACAATTAGAAAAATGTGAAATGGACTGTATATTACATGATATTGATTCATATGACCTTTCTCTGAGGGGGATAATGGTATTAGGAGAATATTCTTGATCTTTGGAGATACACACAGAAATATTTAGGGGTACCCTGTAATGATGTCTGCAACTTACTTTTAAGAAAGAAATACATAAACATAGGTATACAAGCATTCAATGTACTCATGTTTCAGCTTCTTTGTAGGTTTGAAATGCTTCAAAATAAAAAGTTGGTAAGGAGGGGTTATTTTCTAAAAAGTTATATATTGTATGGGATTGTTCCAGCAAAAAGGAAAAGGCCACTGGCGTACCTATAAAGCATCAGATGGAGAAATTACTTTATCTTGAGGATTTCTTCAAGAATAAGTTTATGGGCTAGTCAAACTATCAATGAAAACAAAATTTCTAGACTCTGGCAGCAAAGGTATTAGGATGATTTTCCCTAGAGGTTCTTCTGGTTGTACTTTAGTAGTAGTAAAACTAAAATAAGATTTCCATATTTGTAAGAACTTTCTACTTGATATTTTGAGAACATTCAGTTTTGACAGCTGATCAAACGGTATCTAAGTTAGTGTTTAATACTTAGAACTTAAGAACTTTGCTATTTGAATATGTAGATTATTTTCCTTGTTGCCTTAACTTTAAATTAGTTTATGAAACTTGCTGTGCAAACACAGGCTTTACAATGATTATATGGATATTTTACTTAAATATGCCTATGGTTAAGCTAACTAAGATATCCATTGCTGGTGGTTCTAAGCATATGGTTTGTTTTCTTAAATAAAAACAATCAAAAAACAAAACAAAACAAAAAAGATTTCGACAGCTCTATAGACCTAAAAACCTTAATGCATTTTGACCAGGGACAAATTTCTATCAATAACTGGTAGTATAAATATTGACACTACTTCTTGCATCACCCCTCTCCACCCTCCCCCAAACCAGGATACTTATGAGCTTCCAAAAAGGACATTTTGTAGGTCATCAGAAAAATTCTAAGTGTTGGATTTTCCTATAACAAATGGACAAAGAGACTGAAATACTGCTCTGTTCATTTCATGGTAAAAACTAGGATAATTTGGAAAGCTAACTAAAAAGTGTTCAGCAGCAAACTTTGTGTTATAAAAAGTGCTGACTAGTTCAAAATAAATTTTATATTTATAAAGGCACAGCACTCACGGGCTATTCCCTCTTCTGGAATGTTCTTGCCTACCTACTCACCCTTGCTTTAAAGCTTGTTTTGTACCAGGAATTGTGTTTAATGTTTAACATGGATTAGACCAATCTTTCAAATAATCCAAAAAGGATGGTACAATCGTCATCCCCATGTTAAAGAAGAAGAAATTAGTAACTTTCCAAAGATCACAGAGATGGCAAGTGGTGGAGTAGGATTTGAACCCAGGCAATCAGACTTTAGAGCATACTTTCTTAAATCAGTGCTAATGAATTCATTTACTCAACAAATAACTTTTAGGTACTTATTTTGCGCTGGATGCTGGGAATACAGTACTAAGACAAGGTCCTTCTGGAAGGGAGAGAGAGTGAGACGATAAACAGTAAACAAAGGCAATGTAGCACTATGATTTCAACAGACAGAAGTATTACGAAGAAAGTTTAAAAAAAAAAAAGGTAGGTATTAGAGGTTAATGAGGGAAGAAGAAATGGAAGGGAGACTTTTAGAACGGTGGGAGAAGGCCCCTCTAATGAGGTCATTTAATCAGAGACCTGAGCAAAAGCGAGCAAAGATCTCTGGGTGAGGGGAGGACGGAGGTGGGATTAATAACAAAGTAAAACTGAACAGCAAGTGCAAAGGTCCTGAGATAGAAAGGAGCCTGCTGTATTGAAAAGCAAGAAAACATGTGGGTGGAGTGGAGGAGAAGGAGAACAGTAGAAGCAGCAGCTGATGAGTGGTCAGGTAGGGACTGGATTATGGATGGCTTTATATGCCAAGGTAAGGATTTTAGATTTATTCTAAGGGAAGCCACTCACAGGTTTAGAGGTGGGAAGTAATGTGGTCTAGTGTAAATGTAAAAATCCCATGCTGCAAAGAAAAGTCTGGGGCCTTGGGAAGCATTGTGGAAGCAAGGAGAGAAGCTCTGAGGTGTGTCACAGGGGGTAGGGGTGCGGGATGGTGATAGCCTGGACTGAGCTGTCAGCAGCAAAGGTTGTGAAAACAGAATGGAGGTGGATGTGTTTTATAGGCAATGGAAACAGGACCTTCTGATCATTTGATGGTGGGTGTGAAAAAAAAAGCGAGAAATTAAGGACAACTTGGATTTTTAACCTAACCAACTAGGTGGTAAATAAGTGTAGCACTTACTAGGATGGGGAAATACAGGGAAAAGACAGGTTGAGGGGAAACACAATTAAGATTCTGGCTTAGAGTGTTTAACTGTCAGATAACTACTAACTATGCAGACATCAGGTTGTATATTGTATGTCTGTATCTAGGGCTCAGAACAGAGGGCCCAGGCAGAGTCTTCACCATTGCTGGAGTGAAGATGAAAGACAAAGCAGCAGAAATAAATGCATGATATCACCTGGATGGAATGGATATAGATACAGAAGTAGTCCAAGGTCTCAGGCCACCGAGGAGACCAGAAAGGAGCCGCTAGTGAGGTGGAGAGAAAATCGGAAGTGTTTGATGTCATGGAATCCAAGATAAGAATGTGCTTCAAGAAATAAAGAGTGGGCAACTGTGTCAAATCCTGTGATTTAGTAAGATGAGGACTGAGAAAAACACTAATGGATTTGTTACCATGGGGCTCTTGGGTGATCCCAATAAGAGTGGCAAGAGTGGCACGGTGGGAATAAAAATCTGACTAGAATGAATTTAAACAAAATTGTGGATACAAAAAATTTCAGAGAGAATGGGTGATGGACAAGTGGGAAACAATAAGCACAGAAAACTGTCAAGAGTATTTCTATAAAAGGGAACACAAAAAAGCAATGGTAGCTAGGAGGGGACATGGGACTTTTCTGAAATTAGTGAAATAAAGATATGTTTTGTATGTTGATAGAGAGAGCTGATGTTGTAAAAGAGAAAGGCATAAATGAACAATAAGGCTTTGAGAAGGTAATAAAAGATGGAATGCAGGGAACAGGGCTGGGCTAACAGGAGCAAGAGCAGTTCCTTTAATAACGGGAAAGGCCAACAGGAGAGTAGGGATGCAAGCAGAACTAAGGGGGGGGGGCGGAGTTTTCTTCTGATTGTTTCTTTTTTTCTCAGTGAAACAAAAAGCTCATCATCAGCTGAGAGCAAGGAAGGGCCACTTTCAATCCCCTAGATGAAGAGGTCTCCCTGATGAAAACTTTCAGAGCTCCCTGGATTTTTCCCTCATTGCATTTGTCACAAATGTACTCAATGACTATAAGTCTGACTATTTGTCTAAGGGCTATATCCTCCACCACACTGTGAACTACATGAAGTACCTGGCACAAAATATACCCAGTGACATATTGATCTAGATCAACAGTTCTTAAAAGTGATTATTTTCTATATCAAGATTTCCCAAGCTATGGCCTGCAGGTCAAATTCAGCCCACCAACTATTTCTGTAAATACAGTTTTACTGGATATCAGCCATGCTCATTCATGCACATACAACCTATAGTGGCTGCCCCACTTCAAGAGCAGAGTTGAGTAACTGCAATAGATACCATGTGGCCCACAAAGCCTAAAATATTTACTATCTGGACCTTTACAGAAAAAGCTTGCAGATCCCTGTTCTAGATCAATGGTTTTGAAAAGAGGTCCCTGGACCAGCAGCACTGGTGGGAGAGGGGAACTATCAGAAATACAAATTATAAGGCTCCACCCCAGACCTAATGAACCAAACTCTGAAGATGGGCCCCAGCGCCTGACCCAGGGGATTCTGATGCACACTGCAGTTTGAGATCCACCCTTTTAGGTAATATGAATAGATGAATGGTAAAATGAACAATACAGATAAGGTACTTACTCTAGGTGAGTTTATATTCTCATGGAAGAAACAAGACACAGACACATTAACTATAGGTTATCATTGTTAAAACAATAAGACTCTGCCTGGAGTGGACTGAGGCAGGAAAAGTGGCATGAGAGCTTGGATCTAAGAGAGGACTTACTCCATTGATGGAAAAGAATTCTAGTCTTGAGGAAGTGCAAATGTCCTCAAGTGGGGACAAACTTAGCGTGCTCAAGGAACAAATGGCCAGAGTATCTGCAGTGTTGAAAGATGAAGCTAGAGGTAGGTAAGGAACCAAAAAAAAGGTAAAGCCTTGTAGGCTATAGCTGGAAGTTTGATTTTTTCAAGTGCAGTAGGAAGCCATAGTAGACCACTGATAAGATGTGTTTTGTTTTCAAAAGATGATGTTTTTAAAGATGCTGGTTGCTGTGCGGACAATGGATTATGAAGTTCAAGAATAAAAGCAAAGGGAGAAAAGAGGCTACTGTAGTATCGTAGATAAGAGACGAACAATGGCACAAGTAGACAGGGCATCTCTGAGGAGGAGACATTTAAGAGAAAATCAATGTTACCATTCCAGGTTTTCTGGCGAGGCTGCTCTTGATGTTACAGGTCTGGGTTCCTTTTGCCAACACTGCCCTTCCTCTCCTAACGGCAGATCATAATTAGCAAGCAGTGACACCATGCCCGAGGCAACACCTGGTTCTTATTAACATCTAGACTTGTTCCTTGCCCCCAGCAGCACTGTGGCCATAGACTCTGCTCTCTTTCTCCAAGTGTCTCAGAACACCTGCTCTTAGAATTCAACAGCTTTCCTTTTCTCCCAATCTCTCAGTTCCCTCTTTTTAAATTTTTTTTATTTTTATTAATAAAACCAATCAACATACAATATGAACATTCTTTTTTTTCATCACATAGTTGTATATTCATCATCATGATCATTTCTCAGAACATCTGCATCAATTCAGGAAAATAAAAAGGAAACAGAAAAAAAATTCATACACTTCACAGCCCCCACCCCTCCCACCCATTGACCACCAGTATTCCAATCTACTAAATTTATTTTGGTATTTGTTCCCCCTATTATTTATTTTTATATGTTTTATTCATCTGTCCATAAGATAGATAAAAGAAGCATCAGACACAAGGTTTCCACAATCACACAGTCACGCTGTAAAAGCTACAACACTACACAATTATCTTCAAGAAACATGGCCACTGGAACACAGCTCCACATTTTCAGGCAGTCCCCTCCAGTCTCTCTGTTATGTCTTAACTAAAAAGGTGGTATCTATTTTATGCATAAGAACAACCTCCAGGACAACCTCCTGACTCTGCCCGGATCTCAGTTCCCTCTTAGGGACTTACTTTCCGACCATGATACAACCAACAGTCTCCATGACACTGTGGGTTGTATGCCAGGGTTTGTCCCCACAAACCTGATTTGTTGATTTTACCTGCAAGCAATCTATCAGAGTCCCTCTCTCTTTCTTCCCGACCTTAGTTTGGAAAATCAGCACTTCTCATTTGGTTCACACAGCAACTTTCCAACTGGCACACCAGCTCTGAATGTGCCTCCCCCTCCAACTCACCCTCTATACTTTGGCTAGAGTGAACTTTCTAAAACGCAAGTCAAATAATGCAATCTCCCTGTTGAAAATCATCCTGTAGCTTCCCATCACACTCAAGACAAAAATCCCAACTGACCATGCCATGATCTGATCTTCTTGCCTCCCTATCTCCCCACAGGTCTCCCCACCCCTCCAGAGGCAGCTGGTGGTCTGCCCACCTTAAATTACTCACACTTCCTTTCCTGCTTGCTGTATTTTGTCGTTCCTTTTTCTGAAATGCTTCCTCCATGTCATTCTTCACTTGGGTAAATTCCCAGTTGTATTTTGGGACTCTGCTTTTGGCTCAGGGCTTCCTCCTTCAAAATAACTCCTACTCTCCCCTTAAGATGTGACACTCATTTGCACATACAAAGTAACACTACACATGTTACATTGTACTGTAACTGTCTTTGTCACCCTGTAAATGTGATCTCTTGGCAATTTTTCCACCAGTTTCTCCAATAGCAGAGAAATACAAATAAGTACCTGAAGGGAAGAATGAGGCTTGAATCAGACTAATCTAAGCATAATGTATCTTGACAATTTTAAATTTCTTATTAAAACTCATTTAGACTTCGTGTTCCACTCCATAATGCATAACTGCATTGTTTTTCAATATAAGAAATAATGCCATGTCCAATTTTCAGTAAGACTCATGGTTCACTCCAGGAAAATATTTCTCTCTTTCCGATTTCCTACCTCACACACTCCAATACTGTGAGTGGAGAAAAGCAAAAGTTAAAGGAGAGATTAAAACAAAATGAAAACTATATAGAGCTACTCAAACCTTTCTGAAAATTTAGTTTCTATCCATTCTGAAGGGAAGTGTATCATTTCATTTAAAAGAACTTCTAATTAAGACTATAAAAAAAATTTTGAAAACAATTTAAAGTAAACTCAGAGAAATGAGAAAGTGATATAACTCCTCAATCATCTTTACTATGAAAGCTTTTATTGAAGTGAAATGTAGTAGAACACAGGGCTTAAAGATTCCACTTTGAGATGTAATTTTTGTTGAACAGAAGAGGGCAGCAAGACAAAAGCTTTAAGCTTATCAACTTCATGTAGAAATATTTTTAAAAGATTTGGTTTGTTACTACTATCTTCAGATGAAAAAACAATATATAAAAGTCAAGACCATGTTTAGTTAGTATTATCCGGTTTTATTTTTCCCCTCCTCCCACATTGGAGAAATCACACTCTGAAAAGATGATTTCAGCTTTTATTGACTAAGGACTTTATTTCTGATACATTACAAACTAATTCTCCCTTTCTGAAAAGGCAGATTTTACACTCAAGGACAATCTTCAAGCATTTTTTGTTTAAGATATTAGGGGTGGGAGTTGGAAAAGTCCACAGTTCTTTAACAAGAAGATTCACAACTTCTTTTTACAGTAATAAAGGGAGGAAAACCAATATATTTATTTCACAACCTAAAGTCATTCAAACTAAGTATCTACAGAGTTTTAAATCTGGTAAAGAAGACATAAAATGGACAATTAGGAAAACTGCTCATAATAAAGAACCTGACCCTAACATCATAGAACAAATTCTTGGTTTGCATTGCTTCTAAGAAGGTCTCTTCATTAAGGCACACCAGGACACAGGCAGTGTTCCCTCCTCAGTCTTTTGTCCAAACCATTGTCTACAAAGGACCAGTAAGGCATAGGGGTACAGCAGCCAATTATAGGAATGGATGGCCTTTAATACAGATGCTGGTGTGATAAATTCAGTGTTTTGTTTTGTTTCAGCATCAATCTGCATGCAAGTCACTTCAAGTCACGTCAATGTAATAAAAGACTGCTATTCATTGTATTACTAAGTGAAAACAGAAACAATTAGCAGTGCTAGTAAGAATTAGAAGCAAGAGTAGATAAAGGAGAAGTCCTTTGGTTTAGCTTATTAGATAAAATGAATGTCATTAACTCTCTAAAGAATACCATTTTGGTTTATGAAGCTATACCTTTTAGGACTCTTCTACTTTCCCATTATTGTCAAATCATTATATAATTTCAATAGCACAAACTTTCCCCCCTATTTGCTATGAAATACTTCAATAGCTAGAAATATTTCAGTAATACAATAATAGTTTAATGATGACCACTTTTCTTTGGTCTTACAATATTTTAACTTTGGGAGAGATACCTTCAAATTAAAAAAAATAATAAACAAAGCATTATAGGCTATACGAAAAGCTCCCAAAAGAATGGCACTAATTACTTATTAACAGATTCAAAGCAATTTTATTCACACAAAATTATTTTCTAAAATAAGTTCTGAAATCAAGACACATATATGACAATCAATCAAAGCTTGGTTCATTTCTTCCTGGTTGTCTATGAATAAAGGACATTTCAAGTAATAGGGCATCTGGATCCACAGATGAAGCACAAATGCATACATAATTCTTTGGAATATCGTTGTGGATGTGGTCCTTACCACAAACCATATTTATAAATGAAAATATTATATAGCTCTTCATTTGATAGCATCATCTGATCATTAGTAGAAAGTAATTCACTACAGCTGGTTAGTAGAGAAGGCTGGCACTTGTCCATAATGAGATTAAAAGGCCACCATTAAAATGAAAATACATGGGCTTATCTTATGTTATCTGGCTTTAGGGAAATGAGAGCCCACTGATGCTACAAAATTGAAAACTAATTAATTACTATGCTTAATATTAGAAAATGAATATTTCTAATAGGAATAATTAACATATCTATATTTAAAGAGGAATAAAGAAGGATAACAGATTTACATAAGACGCACTGAAGTGACTGATTTGAAGTAGCCTGAGTATATTCAAACCACAAGGCACAGGAAATTGTCATCTCAATAAGTCAACTAAACATCATTCACACATGTCTAATCTCCCACAAAACCTCAGATGAAGACTACGACTTTTTCAGCTCTAAAAGCAAAAATATCCTGCCACATAGCTTTTCATCAAGTAAAAAAAAGTTAATTGGAAGCAATTTTCTGTGCATTAAGAAAGCATTTTCTTAGAAGCAAAGAAACAAATACTATGATTAAAAATGTGCCCTAATAAAGCATTGTGGAACATAAAGGAAAGGAAAAATAACTACATGATCACGATCTTTAAGGCTTCCTTGAATGCTAATTGCTATGTTGACTGCAATATTTCACACCATCTGGAAGACAAAGGTTTAAAAAATAAATTCATGTTACTTATGAATCTTCAACAATGTGAAGTAAGGGAATCTCATGGACATCTCTGGCTCTTCGCACTGCCTCTTTAAAAAGTTTCTGACATGTTCAAAGATGAGGAAGGATGCAGAAAACTATTCTTTCCATTAAAATCCATCTTTTTTAGTAGCTTCTCCTGTGAGGCAGACTGAGAACACAACACAGTAGAATGAGGTATTGATACAGTAAAAGTTTATCAGCACTTCTTCCTTGCCAGAGTATCTGTGAGCATTACTGCTGCTTTTCTAAAGAACAGTTTATTATGCATCTGCTTCTTTACTCCAAACACAACCGGGGTTAACTGTTCTTTCATTATTTCAGCATCAACTGAAAGAAAGCAGCACACAGGTATTTGCTGTTGCTTTCTCTCTATGTCCCATACCTCTACCCTCTCCTCACCATATAACCTTCCTACAAATTTATATAGACTGCCCAAAGCACTTATGCAAACATTTTGTTGGTATTTTTGTTGCATGATTTTGGTGAATAGTTCAGTGTTCGTGTATGTAAAATGGTATGTTAAACTTCTAAATGCAAACCATAAACAGAAACAGAGAAACAGCGTCAATTTGTATTCTGACAAATTTTGTACATATACTGAGCCAATCAAAAGAAATAACAACTATTGAGTCAGGTCTCTATAAAATTTAGAAGAATAAGGTGAATGTGGAAGTTCTGTGGAAGATACAAAGCTGTATCCTACAAAATATGTCTGTAGAGATTTAGTTGTGGCTTATAAAAATCTCAATTATATTTTAAAAAGGCATAGATGTAGATGAAAATCCAAAGCTGTGTCCACACAATGCATGTTGTTATTTTTTAATGCAATGTCTAACATTTATAGGGAAATAATAGACATTAAATTCTACCTATCGAATTCCCCCTTTGAATATTTGTATAAACTAAGAGGCAGGTCTTTCTGGATATTAGATCAATGTATAGGCATTAAAAAATAAAATAAACTTACACCCAAACAAGTCTGGTAAGTAAGCATATTAATTTTCTAGGCACCAAGAAAGGAGAAAAGCCTCAGAAAAATAAGGGAGGTCTCAATGTTTTACCCAATATTCCAGAAACTGCCCATTTATGATACAAGCAAAATGGATGTGATCAAACATTTACCAGTGTTTTATGTTTTAACAGAATTAAACCAAGTAATATTTGTAGGAACACAACATTAAAATCCTAAAGTAGAACCAACTCAAATCATGAGCTAATATCGCCTGTTTCCTTCACCAAGAGTTCAAGTTTGTCCAGTATTTTACACTGTGGTTTCTCGACCTGCTTTGAGATTGGGTGCTGAGAACTGTCGCCTCATCCGAGGAGGTGTCACAAACTGGCTACAGTGGCTAGATTTGTCAGTCTGCTTCTGATAGGAATTGGCTGCACTGCCCTCTAATTGATCTCCAGTATTATAATGACAGTAGGGCTGATGGTGTTGATGAATATGACGCTTTGCTTGGAAAGTCTGCAAATCAGCAGTGGGGTGACCACTATGGAAGTTTAACGATTCTGAGGAGGCAGATGCCTGACTGCGCACACCTTTCGGGTGGCCATTATTGAGAGAATTGCTTCTCCAGCGTAGGTGAGGTGGCTGTTGTTGATTATTAATATGCTGCTTGCTAACTTGGATGTGATCTTGACTTCTTGTGCCCTGAGAGCCCCAAGGTAACTGGGGATCCTTAGAAGCTGCCCTACCCCCCTTTTCTTGGCTCTCTTCTTTACTTCCTTCTTCATCTTTTGGAATTCTAAGCTCTATAACCTCATCTTCTGTTATAATGATGTGCGTCCCAGGACTCCAAGAATTTCTGTGTTTAGGATTGCTCTTAAACGGGAACCGAGGCTTTCGGTTTTCAGGAGGGATGAACCTATGGGGCATGTTCTGTCGACGAAGCTGCTTTGTTATCTCCTGCTGCTGCAGGTTTTTAAAGCGGATTTGCTCTTGCCTCATCCAGCGCAGGCGTCCACGTCTAAAAGCTGGGTCCCCATTCATCAGCTGAGAAACACGCTCTTCTTTACCAAGTTCCCCATTCTCTCTTTTACATACATCATTCTCACATTTGTTATTGACACTAACACAAACAAGTTCCTTTGCTTTGTGGTTTCCTTGGGTTTTCTGTTCCTGAGATCCAATCAGTGGCAAGACTTTTTCCATTTTTAGCATTTTATTTCTTAGGACTTTTATCTCCTCATCTTTCATATTATTTTGCTTTTTGACTTCTTGCAAAATATCTTCAAGCTTGTCTATGTGAACCTTGAGGTCATCTACATCAGTTCCGCCTTTACCACTGGCCATCATGTCTTCAATCTTCTCATCCCCAACACCAACAGTGTCCCAGACATCCCTGGCCACTGCCCGCCAGGAGTCCCGCTCATTGGGATCTTTCTTTCCATACATGGCACAAAGCTCTTTCATCTTAACAATGGCCAGGGCTTCAATCTCCTGCCGACTGTGCCTAAAATCGTTGAGGGCAACCTCATAGCAGATCTCTTTTACAGCCTGAATCTTAAGATCTGAGATGGTGACCCACTTGGAATCTTTACTCAGTCGCCTTCTTTGGGGGATCTGATACATTTTAATTGGTTCTCGTTTCTTCCCACTGCTGGGGAGGCCACATTTTTTAACAATAGTTTGCAACTTGCTGGGAGGTAGCTTTTCTCTGAGGGAAGTAATCAGTTTCCAGCTCTCTTCACACGACCTCTTGTCTGAATCGTCCCCGCTATCAGAATCCGCGTCCTTTGGAAAAACAAAATAAAAAATGGCCCCCAAATAACCAAAATTAAAATATAAAAAAGAAAAGCCAAATCGAAGAAAAAAGCAAGCAAAAAATCCTTAACCAAATCTAAAATATAAAAACAAAGCAAAACAAACAAAAAAAACTAAAAAAAACCAAAAACCCAGAAAACAAAACAAAACCCCAAAAAACAAAAAAACCTAAATGATGTAGAAGTCTATTAAGATACATGCATGTATTATTACTTGTTATGAATAGATTTGTTTGTTTGTTTGTTTGTTTAGTATCCCTAATCTGAATTTCAACTTCTTGGCTTAATGATGAAATCTCTCCAATCAAATTAGGGAGGCTTGATACAGTGAGTGAATTTCTTACCTTAAAGTCATATGAAATTAACAAAATGGTGTGAAATAATGTCTTCACTCTCTTAAGAAAATGAAGTAAACCTACACCCTAGACATGTTAAAAAACCTATGCAACCACTTCCCCACATTTGCCTTGGTTATTGCCTTTGCTTCTTCCAGAAACTCTTTCCCCCCATGAGTGAGCACAGATGCCATACAAAGATGTGACGAGAGCAGGCAGATTAACAAAGGTTAGTAACACTGTAGAATGCCAAGTTTTGTTTAGCTTTACTAAGAAGAGCAGCCCTGTAAAAAAGTTAGAAGATGAGAAAGTAGAAAAGAAGCAAACAGGATGATGTTAAAAGTGCTGAGAATTCCTATTAGTGGACCATGTGAGGTTCTTTACAACCAATTTTTTTTTTCTTATAAGGCAAGAGGCTTTGAAAACTAGCCTTTTCAAGGTCTTATACTGGATTTGCTATTTTTTTGTGTGTCATGTCAAGTTGATCCATTTCATTTGTGCAATTAAAGTTTATCCAGAAAGCAAGGAAGCATAAGAAAAAGATCCTCACAGTGGGTCTACTTTTTGTTTTTCATACACTTAAACCAATAAATACTTTATCTCGAAAATTTCAAGAAATAATTACTAGAAAAAAAATTAAGCTGGGAAAATATGCTTCATTCATCGCCATTTAAATTCTCCAAGTAATATTTTAACAAGCAGAACTTAGAGATGTTTTTATCTATCAAAACCCACAGTATTTCTGGCTATTTGAGGAACACAATTTTAACTGACAATTCTTCCAATCAACACATCAAACACAGAGATTATGCTCTGCTTGTGTAAAATGGATATACTTTAAAATATATCTCTGACTCTATCTTTCTCTGCACCATTATTACTTTTTTTTATTTTTTATTTTTGACATGGGCAGTCTCTGGGAATCAAACCCGATCTATGGCATGGCAGGCTCCATTACTACTTTTTTTAAAACAACATTTCTTAAGCCTAAAACAGCAACCAGATTTCACAACAAAGCGGTTTCAGGGGCTATTTGGATTATAACAACTATTTTTAACTAACATAAGTAAATATGAATAACACAGCTTTAAATGAAAGCAAGGCTTGATTTAGAATTCCATATAAAGGATAGCATTAAGGAAGAATTTCCATTCAGGAAATAAAGGCTCCAGGTAAAAAAAGACTACCACTAGGTAAAAGCAGTTCAAGATAGTCTATTGGGTGGACAACAGTGGCTCGGTGGCAGAGTTATCGCCTGCCATGTCAGAAACCGGGGTTCGCTTCCCGGTGCCTGACCATGTCAAAAAATGTCTATTATTTGAAAATTTTGTTACTTAACAGTCTCTCTCTCTCTCTCTCTCTCTCTCTCTTTTTTTTTTTTCTGGTATGTGCAGCCTCTGGGAATCAAACCTGAGTCTCCAGTATGGCAGGTAAGAATTCTGCCACTGAGCCACCAGTGCACTGCCCTTAACAGTCTCTTTTATGTGGCTGAGATTACTGAAAGTATTTCTAGTAAAGGGTTTAAAAAAGGGGGGGAGTTGAAACTGATAAATTTTATCTTGCTTTTTAGACCAAAATTTGTATATACTGTTACTTTCTAGGGAATGAATAAAAAACCTTTGACAATGACAATAATTTGGCCTCTAAATTGGAAGATGTTGCTATTTATAGTTTTTCTAAAAGGGCTACAGGTTTCTCTTTCACAGCAGAAAAATTTGTATTATTTCTTTGGCCTATAACCCCTTTTATTTGGAAACTTAGTAACAAAAATAAATAAAGTTAAATTTACAGACTCTACATTGATACATTTCTTTCCTTTTATATTTAGTTTTAAAAATCAGAAGAGCTAATTTTTAGCAATAAAAGCTGACATTACTAAACAGAGAAAAAAGCATATATGATTCTTGAAAAAGTTTTCTTGCAAATACACACAAACTGAATTTTACAGAACACAAATTTGCTCTGTTTTTCCCACATAGTTGACAACTATCACTATTCTTTCCTTTCCCACATAGTTGACAACTATCACATATTCTTTATACACATGTATAAAGTGTATAACATGCTTGATACACTTTAAAATGTATCTCTAACTCTGTCTTTCTCTGTACCATTATTACTTTTTAAGATAACATTACTTAAGCCTAAAACATCAGTCAGATTTCACAACAAAGGGGTTTCAGGGGCTATTTGGATTTAAGCAACAATTCTTAACTAAGATTAGTGCTTAGAAACAAATCTAAGTATGTGGCTATCATTTTCTTTCTTTTTATAATACTGCCATATTGACTCTGTAGAGTATGTTCTCCTTATAACTCAAACATGTACACTCTGTATCATAATGACCATAATACTAAAGATTTTGAATGCAAAAAAAATTTTTTTAAAAAAAAGATTCTATATGCAAAGTGTATGTACCTAGATGTAAACCCTACCTCACATAAAAAAAAAAGACTTTCTTAAAAATATACAGATTCATTTATGACAGAGCTGGAAAAACTACTCAGGTGTGGCCAATTCACACAGCACTAACCTTCCCTCTGTTTTCATTAAATACCAAATGCAAAGGGGGCCTCCTGAAGAGACTCTGCAAGGAGCTTATTACAAATAAGAAAGGAGAAGATACCCTAAAAACACAAATGTAAATAATTCAGGTAGCAAAAGCACAGGAAGTACAAGATGCACTGACTATTAACTCTAAAGGAATATTCAGCAACACAGCAATGTGATGCATTTGGGGAACTCTCTTCAGAGAAAACTCATGGGCCTGAATTACACTTTTTAAAGGTGTCATTATGCAAAATGATTATCTATAATAAATATTAAATAAATGCTTACTGAGTAATGATTTCTTTGTACCTTATCGATGTGTGTTCATTAGGGTACATTTGAAACATGTCTGTTGGTTGACTAGTGGGGGTCATAAAAACACATTTCCTATTCAGTAGTGAATTTATTGCTAGATATTCTTCAGGCTAAAGCATTAGAAATCAATTCTTGAAAAAAGAAAAATCTAAGTGGAACAGGCAGCTGAATTTATAAGAGGAACACAACTTCCTTGCTTTAAGGAGCTGCTCTTGAAATCCTGTTTGCTTTCAAATATACAAAGCAAATGAGTAGAACCTGATTATTTGCAGACTTAGCATATCTCCCTGGAAACTAAGTATGTCTTAGAGACATTTACTTTTTCTTTATTTAATGGTCATTAAATAGATAGCACCAGGCACCATTGTTCTTTCCCAACTAGTTACTCAAAGTTTCCACCTTGGACTAGTAGCACTGGAATCATCTGGGAGCTTGTTTATAAATGCACAATCACAGATCCCAAGAACCTACTACATTAGAATCTGCATTTTAACGAGTACCTCAGATGACTGAGAAGCATATTGCAGGACACTGAAATAAGTCAGACCCAGGACTTACCACATGTTTAAGAGTGGGCAAGGCATTTTTTAACCTTGGTTTCCTTTGACTATTAACAGTAGGTAACATTATTTGTTTTACTTACGTAAACAGCTATCAAAAAGGGTTATTTTAGGGATCAAACAAACAAAAAAAAAGATGTTAAAGCTCTACGTAAATTATAAAGCACTATAAATACAAGGCACTATGTCAATTAAAATACAGTTTAATTATACCTGTCTTTGTTTGATCTCTCACAAACCACCACAGACATGTTATTAAATTATACTACATTATTAAGAAAAAAAGGCTCCTTTGTGTGTCACAAACCTTTCAAGGGCCTAACCACATTGTAGCTAAATCATCTTTCTGTTTTCATGAAAAACTAAATGCAAAGTGGGCCTCTTAAAGAGACTCTATCTATAACATTGCCATTATCTTGCCCCCAAACTCTTGATTGATTCTTACATTCCATCTTTATGTGGCTTTACTATCATTTTCAAGATAAGGCTGCTTCTGGCCAGGGTCCTTGGCTTTTCTGGCTCATTTAGCGGTAGCCCCTCTTTTCCAAACACAGAAGATAGCTATATAGCTGCAGTTTACATGCTATATTTTATGCTACAGGAAGAAGACAATGCCCAGCTTTCTCCCTAATACCCCATTATCTTTGAATGAAGACCAGGAACCTTAAGAAATGAGAAATTCCTAAACTGTATTCACAGTATCGAAAGGTTAATTATACTTTGCTCTAAAGCATCAAATAAATCCCAAGAAACTTCAATATAACCAAGAATTAGTTAACCAGAATTGGTTGGTTTTAAAATCTAACTGATGGATCAACTTATTTATTCATGAGAGTTAGTTTCTGTTAAAGCTGGAAAATCAATTAACACCATAAAATGTTAACACCATTAGCATTATAGCTGTAACCTTGAACTGATTTTTCAGCTGCTCATCCAAATCCTCTTTAAACCCAGAGAAGTCAGGCTTTCCTGTCCTCTCTGGATCAATGAGGAAGCCCTTGCTCTCACTGTCACCACACATGCCACTGAGAACCTTACTGAGAATTCAGATACCATGCAGGGGAACAGAAAGGGTTAACACATGCAACTGTGTGGCAACACTTTCAGACACAGTTTAACTTAAACAAAAAAACTGCCCAGCACAAGAACATTCCCAAGTCAGCCCAAGAGCAGAGAATTAGTACTATCAGGTGATCAGAAACAAAACCAAGGCAAACACCCATCAAAATCAATATTCAGAGAAATTATCATTAAAAGAACCACCACGGATACAAATTCCAAAACCACTATCAAGAGGCAAAGGCTATCAAAAAAAGCTCCCACTATGTTTCTTCAAAAAGCACTTGGTTTTGAAAGAAGTAAAGATTTGGCTTTAAGACATAAAAGGCACAAAAGAGTACCTTTATGGTCAGCTTTTTAGGCTAAGGCTACCCGTAGATGTGAGTTTGTTTTTATTAAAGAAATGAAAGAATAAATGTGTGGTGTCAATGTAAGTTCAGATAAGCAATTTGGGTGAGGGCTATCTGTGGAAAAGGGAAGGTATGAGGACAAGCTACCCTTTTCCTAACACAGATTCAAGATGGACTCCTACCAGTCTCTGCTGCTCCAACAGAAGATCTGCTTCTTCTTTCTCCTTTTTGTACAGAATCTCCATTTCCTGTAGCCTACAATAAAAAGTGAGAGTAAGAGAGGGGAAATTATTCTGAGATCACTAAGCTCTTTTATGAATGTTCTTATATGTTTAAGAAGAGACAGTCATGTGGGTCACATAATATCTGTGCATTACCTTTTCTCCATCTCCTGTTTCATATCAATTCCTTGTTTTTCTAGAAGCTCTCTCTGGGCAAATGTCCAGTCCACAGGCTCTGAGGGGGTCTCAGCAGAAGGAGTCTTTTCCCGTTCAGCCCGTGCTTGTTCCGGGTGGTTAAAACGAAAAACATGGTTTTTACCCATGATGATACGGTTTCCTAGCATAAGACAAAAACAGGGTTAAGAAATCAGTATTGGAATGAATAGCATCTAGGTTAACAACCTCATTCTCCCTAACATAAAAAAGATAGCTTTTGGAGTTCTACAGAAACACAAATCCTACTGCTATAACTTAGGCCTTTACACAGAGTCAAAAATTAAGAATTGCTCACACAAGCCATGTGCACATTGTTGAAGACCTTGAACCTCTTCCCATCTCACCTGAACGCAGCTGGACCGGCTGGGCCACCCTCTTGCCATTTACGTAGGTTTCTGAGCGTTCACAGGGCTCTAAGGTCACAATAACTAAGAGCAACACAAACTAAAGTTAGGATCAGAAACCACTGAAATCAAATAATGGAAAGCAGTGACTATCAGGATTCATGGTAACTAAAAGAGATTCCTGCAACCAACTAAGTGCTTGAAATATCTACACAACAGTTCATTTTAAAGTACCAGAACCAGTCCAATACCTAAGGCTATTTGGAACTGTGGCTAAGATAGGAACATTTAATTGAACTAAAATTAAGGATCTTGACAGACCTCAGAATAAAAAGATAGGAAATATTAGTTTTAGTGATATCTGAAGACAGTTTCATCAATAAAACTGAAAACCATTAACAATCTTAAGTATGAGATGTCAGTAATAGCCAAACACCTAAGTTTTAAAAACTAATATTCTGATAAAGGAAGGAGTGAATAACATAGCACAAAAAATACCATTAGCTTGTTATTGCTATTTTGTCAATAACCTAGGTTAAATCAAGACTGACTTTTTCTTCCCTTTCAGATAACATAAGAATAAATTCTACTGGGTTAAGACTAGATGTCCTGAAACTCCCTTATTACACAGGATTATTTGTTCCTTTCTTACATTTCTATTAAGTAATTAACATTCAAGACCAACTGCCTAAATGCCTGTGTCCTGCTCAATTCTAGACAGGAAAAGAAGGGCTCCTTTTGTCTAGTCTATTTTCATGTAAAGTAGCTATGTCTATCTTTGCATTCATAAATAGTTCAGGTTTCTCCATTTTAACATAAGGCTGTATAAGAAAGTCCTACTGAAAGAGAGAAGGAATACCAAATCTTGGGTATTTCTCATAACATAGAATGAAAAAGTTGTTGGAGAAGCTCAAGCCAGGAGCCCTCACCTTCCCCACTGTTGCTTCTCTCACTCCGGAAGATACAATGCTCTTCTTTAATGTGAGCCCCACTCAGTACTATGTCCTGGCGCCGCTCAGCATCTGCCTGGCCAACCCTGAGCACAAGAAAAAGCGTTTCTCAGGAAATTCAGACAAAAAAGGCACTATAAACAATGAACCTCTTTCTCCCAAAGAATATTTTGGTATATACAAAAAAAGGTATCAAAAAAGCTTTCAACTGAACATTCTATAGTCATGTGCTCAACTTCCCCCCAACAGAATAAGAAACCAAGGAGCAATGATATTTCAAAGTAACTCATACAGCTTTATAAAAAGACATGAGTGAATTAAACTCAATGAATTCATATAAGATCTTCAGAGAAAAAAATTCACTTAGGATTATTTAGGGAAAAACTACATGTTCACCAGTCTAGCTAAAACACTTAACATAACTTGTGAAGGGTACAGAGAATTGTTTCCAACTATTTCAGACAGGAAAACAGCAAATCATTACAATAAATTTTTTAACAATCTTCCTTTAGTTAAGGAATCATCTAAGAGAAAAGAAAACATTAAGACCCCCCCAAAAAAGAAACAAATATACCTTGTAATTCCGTCTTTGATGTAATAAAGTAGGCATTCAGACATTAGCGGATCTTCATTGAGGTTAACAAGATGTGGTGTCTGAAAAAGATTACAGATTACCAATTTGGAGCAAGGCACCAGAGAGGGTTGAGCCATAACAAAGACCTACAGGAGTCTGACAGCTTCTTTGATTCTGCACAGTGCCTAGAAGAGGGACTTCCATATTATTCCTAGCTGCAATTCCATAATAAAGAGAAAATACTCCTCTTCAGGCCTTCCTTAATTGTACTAATGCATTATATTGCCCTAATGCATTCTATTTCAAAAACATGAGCTCTGGGATAAAGAATAAGATCCAATTCTTCACAGGGACAAAGCAAAGAGAGCACAAAAGAAAAATTAAAACAGGCTGATTCTCTCGATGGGTTAATCATTATTTTTGTGAATGCCTGGGAAAAAATCCACAAAATTATTCTGTAATTTTCATCTTCTACCTTTCATGGTTTATTAGTCTCTACTACAAAAGAGAAATTTTAATTCATGACATTCAACAATATAAACATCTTCTAAACATCCTCTTTATTTAACTGTAATGCTTCTAAAATCTTTAAAAAAACCAATCTTCTTCGTGCCCACCCAGGGATGCCAAAAAAAAAAAAACAATCAATCTTCTTTGGTGAAAATACCCCATTGGAATCCATAAATAAGTCATACGGTCTCAGGGTTAAAATCTACTCAAGATAGTGCCATCAGTTGTAGAGAAACGAAAGAGTCAGATGAAGGGGTTAAGAAAAGGGACTGTAAAAGATGATTAAAAAGAAAATTAGAATAAGCTCTACATTTTCTAAACTAATGTCTATACATTTGTAGTTTAAGAGCTTTGCTACTTTGAGAAGGTCAAATCACTCTATGGGCAGTGTTCTTGAAAGCCTGTCATGATAGTGGCATAAGAAAAAGGAAATCTCAGCAATAGGTTCTACAGCTGAGTTTGAATGTGGTCAATGGGATATCTTGTCTTTTACTGAGGAAGTTCAGGAATTTAAAGCAAAATGAGTAAAATTAAAGTAAGAAAAACTTTAGAAACAGATCTCAGTTTGGAATTCTGCACTGTTTATATCACAAGACTTCAAGTTATCTATGATTTGTAATAAATGCCATAATATTTTTGTAAGTTACTACAAAACTCTTTCCCACAGTTCTTAATACTGAAAGGCGAATATAAAATACCTTTAGATATAATGCAAAGGTACAATCTAAATTCTATCAAAGTATAAGTGTTAAAGTGTTTATCATAAGTAATGTATCTGAATAAATATATGCCATACCAAAGGAAAAATACTACTAAAGTATGAAAATCACTGATCTTTGGCAATATAAACATATAAAATACTTATTGCTGCAATTCTGCAATATGTATCTAAAATGTCTTTTAATCTGCCTTCTCTTTAATGACAACATCAGAATTTGGAAGACAGTTATGTGACCTTGATAGAAAAACCTAACCTAAACAATCCTAGCAAAAGCCACAGGAAAATATTTCATATCAAGCCACAGGAATATATTTTGTATCATATAAAACAAAAGTACTAATTCCAAACTGCCTAACCCTTCCCGGCTAATCTACAGAGGTCATCATCAGACTGTGTGTGTGAAGAAGATTAAGTCTTCAATGACCAATTTGAGTTCATTTGAACTGCAGGACCATATATTAGTTGTGTGAGACACATGCTTTATATACTCGTTACATCTCATACAATTAATATACACACAAAACAGACATTTGAGAATAGTTTCCCAATATCTAATAATAACCAACCAGCAACTTAATTAAACTATTCTAATTAGCTAAAAGGTACCTACTATTTTATAACTCTGAATATGTAAGTAGGAAGGTAAATTCTGGGACTATTTTTTAAATAACTGAGAAAGGAGCAGAGGATGCTTGAAGAATGGGGATGGGAACTGCTGCCCCTAAACACTGATTATCTATAATCACACAAACTGGGGAAGCAAACTAAAGCAGTATTTTCTACACAAACTCAAACAGTTGGAAATGCTTCCAAATAGTTAGTGTACAGGGTTGATGGCCCCTGTGGGAAAATTTACATAAAAAGAGTAGCCACAACTGAAGGAAAGTTTACCAGATTAGGTTCAGAATTTAAGGAAAAGCAACAATGAAGATGATTAAACATATCAAAGAATGGCTAAAGTTAATAGATTTACTGCCTCGGGTTTTTATTTTTAAAATAGTAAACATGATAGACATTCTACAAATAATTGAAATTAAGCTGTCTTATGATTAAGAAAAGGGAATGTGGGGGCAGCCTTGAGAGACATGATATGCCTCAATGACTAAGACAAACAAAAAGTGGTTAAATTTCGCAGCAACACTGTTTTCTACCTTCTTCGGTGAGAAAACTCCCAGGGTTCCACCATCTTCCCGAATGGCAACTCCCATCTCAGCCAGCAAGGCCTCTCTAGAAAAAACAAGTTTATCAGAAGACCAATACTAAAATCTCAATTAAGTCAAGCTAATATGAACTGGAAAATAAAGCCCGCAAAAACATTTTGCCATATTTAATGTCGGTGATGCAAATGTGAAATAATTCATTTATTTCATCATTAAAGAGAAATTTCATCATTAAAGAGAAATTCTTTTTACAGAAATCACATTTAAAATTGTTATGCTTCTGTGTTAGATAAAGTTACCTTCACCCAAATAAGGAATCTTGTAAAACCTTGTCACATCTGAATTTGGAAGTGAGCAATCATTCATAAATAACATCTAATAACATAAAAAAAGGAAAAAAGGATATTCCTTAAGGCCAACTTGAAAGAACTATTTCTTTAAAATCTAAGAAGTAAGTACAAAGCAACTCTGGTAGATGGAGTATCATTTCAAAATATCATTTTCTCAGTACTTATGGTCCCACGCCAACTATCATTCTGGTTCAATAATACTAGCTTTATATTTCCATATTCAACAATAAAATTCTATTAGATAAATTTACTGAACTGTTGCATTAAAATTTACTTCTGCATCATCTTCCAAGGAGGAGGAAAGCTGTAACTGACATTTTTCATACATATATTTGTTCTAATAGCGAAAGTATTATTTTGGGTTATGATCACCTTCAGGGTAGAGACCTGATGGCAGTTAAGCTAGTATAGGAACTTAAAAAGTTTTCAACCCAACTACTTCATATCTTACCAAAGAGGTCATTCTAGAGAATGTAACTCTGTAACTTTGAAACACTGAACAGCTATTTTGATTTGGGCCTTTATTAAAGGCAATCTTCTTTCTGTAAATGAAAAACTGTAGCCTTGAATCCATTCCATTTTTAGATGAATCTTTAGCAACACATAGTCTAGTACTATTTAGTTAGTTTATTTAGTTAGACTCCTCAGAGAATGCAAAAACATGTATATTTCACTTCAAAACATAAATTCTACTGGCTATAAATCCCCAGCTATGTTTAAATTTTGTTTTGTTTTGTCTTGTTTTGTTTCCTTTAGGGGTGGGGGTTCTTTATTTTTAACCTCTAATTTTTTCTTACTGTAAAAAGTAATCTAGAACATGGGGGGGGGGGGGGGTGCAAGGGTAGTTCAGTGGTAGAATTCTCGCCTGCCATGTGGGATACGCGGATTCGATTTCCGGCCCATGCATTTCACAAACAAACTAAAAACTAAGCAAACAAAAATTCAGCAAATGGTGCTGCAGTAAGGAGATACTCACAAGGAAAAAGAATGAAATGTGATCCCTGCCATACAGCATACCAAAAATAAAAAATAGTAATCTAGAATATGATTCAGAAGAGCTGAGAAACAGAAGGAGCATGAGTTCTAGAAGATATTTAAGATAGATCTGACAGAAAAAACTGTTGCAATCATAGGATGAAGTGATGCATATTGGTGATCAGCTTAAACACCTTGATGTCCTTAATCTCAGTGGAAATAAATTAAAATTTCCCTCTGATTCACCATGTCTAAATGGATCATTTACTACACTGAAGGTTTTAGTTCTTAAACAGGAATTACATGGGCTGAGGTGCTCAGCTGTGCCTCTGGATGGCCAGTCCTTGAGGAACTGTACCTTGAGTCTAACAATATTTTCATTTCAGAAAAGCCACTGGATGGTCTACAGTTGGTCAAGTTATTAGACTTTTCCAGTAATCAATTAATTAATGAAAATCAGCTATTTCTAATAGCATATCAGCCCAGATTAGAGCAACTAATTCTTTCTGACAATGGAATTTTTTCCATACATTTTCCAGGTGCTGGAATTGAGTATGAAACATCAATGTTTCCTTCCTTGCAACACCTCGTGGTAAATTACAATCAGATATCACAATGGTCATTTATTAATGAACTAGATAAGTTACAGAGTCTTTTTTCCTGCATAAGAAATCCCCTGACTGACAGGAACAAGGAAGCCTAGACCAAATGTCAATTCATCATCGCCAGAATTGGTCAGCTGAAGACACTGAACAAATGTGAGATTTTACCAGAGGAAAGGTGTGGAGCTGAGCTAGACTACCAAAGAGCTTTTGAAAATTAATGGAGAAAGGCTGGTGGACATCAGAATCCTGACAAAAACAGACCAAAGGAAGGATTTCTTGCAGTTTATTCTAGATACCAATTACTCTGCTTTAAATACGGTGCATCTGAAGATGAGGAACTCAAAACACAACAATCACCTGTGCTCAAAAATCAACTATTAATACTGAACATAAAATATCCCAACCAAGTTCATAAGAAAGGTCATAGAGAAACAACTGCCAGACTCCATGACTAGGTGAAAGGATTGCCATCATGTTTTCTAAAAGTTCCTGTGTCAGAACTTCTGTAGTCCTATGAAAGTACCAAAATGCCAGGAAGAAAACTGAACTAGAAAATGACCAAAAGTCATTAGAGATCTATTCTGCGGGAAATGGAGATTGTCTATTGGTGTGGTGATGGTTAACAGCCAACTAATAAAATTCAGAGACCAGGTTTTTTTTTTATCATGACTGGGGTTCACCGGTGATAATTTATTGGAACAGTTCTATTGTCAAAAGAGTGAGATTTTACAACCTCCCCTAGGTACAGAAAAGGCTGTATCTTTCATTGGAAACAGACCATTTCCAGGCTTGCAATAATAATAGTAATAATAAAGGCTTTGTACCTACAAAAAAAAATTAATCCAGAT
This sequence comes from Tamandua tetradactyla, assembly GCF_023851605.1. Taxonomy (NCBI): domain Eukaryota; kingdom Metazoa; phylum Chordata; class Mammalia; order Pilosa; family Myrmecophagidae; genus Tamandua; species Tamandua tetradactyla. The sequence goes on from NC_135328.1 coordinate 215,108,955, forward strand.
TTACTAGAAAGCTTAGAAACATTTCCAGATTTTAAGCTCCTGACCTTTCCATTCTGATGGCCTCGGTTTTACGCAGCTTCTCTTCCCAGGTTTCATTCAACTCAGCAATGATCTTTTCTGACTCCTAAGTGAGAAAGGTGACAGTTAAAGTGGCAAAGAGTCTTAAAATTTAACAGACCTTGTCTGAAAAGGACAGCAAGAAACAGATTCATGCTGGAAACAAAATTAGCCCCAGACTACTGGTTCACAGATGTCATCTAAATCCTAATAAACATATATTAATAGTGAATCTCTGTGTATATGTGAGTGGGTAAATGTGCAAGGGTAATATCATTATCTCAAACTGCAAGGTACTTTTCTGACAGATACTTCTACAAAAGAATAAAGTTTCCAAAGGTATTTGTGTCAGTTTAAAGCCATTATGTACTCTAGAAAAGCCATGTTTTAATTCTGATCCAATCTTATGAGGTAGCCATTTCTATTAATCCTGACTCAATACTGTAGGACAGAAACCTTGGATAAGATTATCTCCACGGAGATGTGGCATGCCCAATTGTGGGTGTGACCTTTTGATTAGATGGAGATGTGATGCCACCCATTCAAAGTGGGTCTTGATTAGTTTTCTGAGTCCTTTAAAAGAGGAAACATTTTAAAGAAACCTTAGAACAGATGAAGATGCTTGGAGAATAGCTGCTTCAGAGCTGAGAGAGCCAACACAAGACCCAGAGACCCAGAACATTTGGAGATGCAGGGCCCAGCAGATGTCTCCACATGTCTTCCCATGAGATGCTAAGCAAGCCAGAACCCAGAGTTGTGTCCCAGAGGAGCTAAGTGAAGGCCCACAGACAGCAAGTGAGGAACCTCCAGAGGAAACAGAGGCTGAAAGCAACGAAGTCCAGGAGTGAGGGACCAGCAGATGCCAGCCACACACTTTCCCAGCTAACAGAGAAGTTTCAGACAGCCTTGGCCTTTCTTGAATGAAGGTAACCTCTTGTTGTACCTTAATTTGGATATTTTCACAGCCTTAGAACTGTAACTCGTAACATTATAAATTTCCTTTATAAAAACTATTCCATTTGGGTGGTGCAACAGTGGCTCAGGGGCAGAATTTTCACCTGACCTGCCATGCCAGAGACTCGGGTTCGATTCCCAGAGCCTGCCGATGCCAATGCCAAAACAAAAACCAAAAAACAAAAAACTTGTTCCATTCAATTCCCGGATCATGCACCGCCCTCCCCCTGCCACCACCCCCCCCCCCAAAAAAGCTGTTCCATTTCTGGTATATTGCATTCCAGCAGCTTAACAAACTAATACAGTATTCACTGCTTTTGTTTTACTATAATTTCACCATAAAATAACACCCTCCAAAATACACATTATAAAAAGGTATTATTAGGTAGAATTAGGGTTCATTTGAAGGTATGTAGCCACTGAGGTAACAATTTATCAATCACATGCTGAGTGCCTATTAGATGCCAGAATATTAGATTTAAAACATGTTTCCTGCTCTCAAGGGGATTACTATCTACTAGGGAGAAAGAAAGTAAGTGACGATTCACTCAATAGTCATAATATATGCCCCTATGATATGCCAAGCTTTCTTCTAGACAACTAGGGATATGGCATGGGGAAAAAAAAATGCCTTTCTTCACAATATTTACATTTTAGTAAGGAAACTGAAATAATCAGTCAATTTTAATCAGAAACTCAAATATATAGTATGGTAGGCAGTGATAAGAACTTTGAGGAAAAACAAAGAAGGGAGAGAGAAAATTCAGAGGGAGGGGTGGGGGAAGGAACAATTTGAAGTGGGGTAGTCTGGACAAGGCTATATTTGAGCAGAGACAAAGGAAAAGCAGAAGCTGCCTGTGGGCATCTAGGGGATTAGACAGGAAAGAACCAAAGTGTGGCTGTCTGTCTGGTTGTCTGTCATATCACACAACGGTGTAGCTTTGCCCACAGAACAGCATGTGAAATGCTAGAACTGAAGCATTCACAGATTGCTGGAAGGTAGGTGAATCAGAGAGGGCCTTTTAGGAGGGAGCAATGCCATGCAGACCAATGAAGGACAAATAGGAATTAACTAAGTGAATAACGGAGGGAAAGTGAGTCACGGCACACCAGAAAGGGAGCTGGACATATGCAAAAGCAGGAGAAAATGTAAGTTATGGTGACAAAATCAGAAAGTCAGTGATAGTGGTGACAGGAGTAGTTGTGAATGATATAAGTCTTACATTCACAAAATATTTTGACTTGTTTCACTCAATAGACTACCAAGGAAGCCACTGGGATCCCAAAACATAATACTATGCATAAAAAGACACGTAGATGTAACACAATAAATCCTAAGGTGCAGGACAAATATTTTTCTGGAATTCTTAGATGTCCAGAATAATTACTTATAGGGTGTCACCTAAAAACAAAAAACATTCCAAAGGTGAGGCAGCACTAGAAAAAAAAAAAGCCAACTCTCTCTCCCAGCCAACACAATAAACAAACTCACTGCCCTCCTCCTCTCTACATGGGACATGACTCCCAGGGATGTGGACCTTCCTGGCAAAGTGGGACAGAAATCCTGGAATGAGCTGAGACTCAGCATCAAGGGATTGAGAAAACCTTGTCGACCAAAAGGGGGAAGAGTGAAATGAGACAAAAGAGTCAATGGCTGAGAGATTCCAAACAGAGTTGAGGAGAGGTTATCCTGGAGATTATTCTTATGCATTAAATAGATATCACCTTTTAACAGAGAGGCTGGAGGGAACTGCCTGAAAATGTAGAATTGTGCTCCAGTAGCCATGTTTCTTGAAGATGATTATATAATGACATAACTTTCGCAATGTGACTGTGTGGTTGTGAAAACCTTGTGTCTGATGCTTCTTTTATCTACCTTATGGACAGGTAAGTAAAACACATGGATTAAAAATAAATAAGTATCTTTTTCTCCGCCGGCCCGCCGCGCGGCGCCCACGCCCCGCAGCAGCCGAGCCGTCCGACCTCCTCCCCCCCTCTCTTTCTCCACTGGCCCGCCGCGCGGCGCCCACGCCCCGCGGCAGCCGAGCCGCCCGACCTCCTTTCCCCCCCTCCTCCCCCTCCTGCTCCGGCTGCTCTCCAACCACCACGGTGCCCTCTTCCCCCGCCTTCACCGTGCTCCTCCGCCACCAGCCTCTACAGCCTTGCCGCCCTCACCTTTCCTCCTCCAGAACAGCTACTGGGGGAGTGGAGATAATACAGAGCAGCTCCCGGAGCCACGAGGGAGATCAAAGGGACAGCGTACCCCATCCTGGAACGGCTGACTATCTGGGAGAACTAGCTCCGGTGAGATCACCAAGGGGCACGGGCTTTCCTGGGTGGGACGGCAAGCAACCGGAGTCCCTCCCTTCCACCTTCCCAGGCCAGCTGGTAGAATTGGACAGGCGGTCCCCTTGGGCCGCGGCGGCTGGTGCCCCCACCACACGAGGCCCCCCGGAACAACTGAGATAGTTGGGTCGGAAATCCCCAGACTGCGGAGAACAGTGACCGGGGGATCCCTTCCAAACACGTGACTCCCCCGCCGGCTGGGAACAGTGCACTCTCCCGGGCTGCGACGGCTGGCGCCCTCCAGCCACGCTTGGTGCCCCGGGCCGACTAGCTAATTTGGCCGGACGCTCTTCTGTGCTGCAACGGCCGGCGACCCTCCCCACATTCGGAACCCCGGGCTGGCTGGCATTCTTCCGGGACGCTTCGGCTGCCGAACCTCCCCTACGGCGAGAATTTTCCAGAGTTAAAGGACCTACAGCAACTTTCACTAGTGGAACCCACAGACAAACGTGTGCCACGAGCGCCACCTACTGGGAAGGATAAGAAAAGCAGAACCAAGAGATTGCACAGAAAAATCTTTCAACCTGTGGGGTCGAACACCCAGGGAAATCTGACTAAATGCCCAGACGCCAGCAGAAGATAACGGATCACGCTCAGAAAATTGAACATATGGCCCAGTCAAACGAAGAAACCAATAGTTCAAATGAGATACAGGAGCTGAAACAACTAATGCTGAATATACGAACAGAAATGGAAAACCTCTTCAAAAACGAAATCGATAAATTGAGGGAGGACATGAAGAAGACATGGGCTGAACATAAAGAAGAAATAGAAAAACTGAAAAAACAAATCACAGAACTTATGGAAGTGAAAGATAAAGTAGAAAAGATGGAAAAAACAATGGATACCTACAATGACAGATTTAAAGAAACAGAAGATAGAATTAGTGATTTGGAGGATGAAACATCTGAATTCCAAAAAGAAACAGAAACTATCCGGAAAAGAATGGAAAAATTTGAACAAGGTATCAGGGAACTCAAGGACAATGTGAACCGTACAAATATACGTGTAGTGGGTATCCCAGAAGGAGAAGAGAAGGGAAAAGGAGGAGAAAAACTAATGGAAGAAATTATCACTGAAAATTTCCCAACTCTTATGAAAGACCTAAAATTACAGATCCAAGAAGTGCAGCGCACCCCAAAGAGATTAGACACAAATAGGCGTTCCCCAAGACACTTACTAGTTAGAATGTCAGAGGTCAAAGAGAAAGAGAGGATCTTGAAGGCAGCGAGAGAAAAACAATCTGTCACATACAAGGGAAACCCAATAAGACTATGTGTAGATTTCTCAGCTGAAACCATGGAAGCTAGAAGACAGTGGGATGATATATTTAAGTTACTAAAAGAGAAAAACTGCCAGCCAAGACTCCTATATCCAGCAAAATTGTCCTTCAAAAATGAGGGAGAAATTAAAACATTCTCAGACAAAAAGTCACTAAGAGAATTTGTGACCAAGAGACCAGCTCTGCAAGAAATACTAAAGGAAGCACTAGAGTCAGATACAAAAAGACAGAAGAGAGAGACATGGAGAAAAGTGTAGAAAGAAGGAAAGTCAGATATGATATATATAATACAAAAGGCAAAATGGTAGAGGAAAATATTATCCAAACAGTAATAACTCTAAATGTCAATGGACTGAATTCCCCAATTAAAAGACATAGACTGGCAGAATGGATTAAAAAACAGGATCCTTCTATATGCTGTCTACAGGAAACACATCTTAGACCCAAAGATAAATATAGGTTGAAAGTGAAAGGTTGGGAAAAGATATTTCATGCAAACAACAACCAGAAAAGAGCAGGAGTGGCTATACTAATATCCAACAAATTAGACTTCAAATGTAAAACAGTTAAAAGAGACAAAGAAGGACACTATATACTAATAAAAGGAACAATTAAACAAGAAGACATAACAATCATAAATATTTACGCACCGAACCAGAATGCCCCAAAATACGTGAGGAATACACTGCAAACACTGAAAAGGGAAATAGACACATATACCATAATAGTTGGAGACTTCAATTCACCACTCTCATCAATGGACAGAACATCTAGACAGAGGATCAATAAAGAAATAGAGAACCTGAATATTACTATAAATGAACTTGACTTAACAGACATTTATAGGACATTACATCCCACAACAGCAGGATACACCTTTTTTTCAAGTGCTCATGGATCATTCTCAAAGATAGACCATATGCTGGGTCACAAAGCAAGTCTTAACAAATTTAAAAAGATTGAAATCATACACAACACTTTCTCGGATCATAAAGGAATGAAGTTGGAAATCAATAATAGGCGGAGTGCCAGAAAATTCATAAATACATGGAGGCTCAACAACACACTCTTAAACAACAAGTGGGTCAAAGAAGAAATTGCAAGAGAAATTATTAAATACCTAGAGGCAAATGAAAATGAAGACACAACATATCAAAACTTATGGGACGCAGCAAAGGCAGTGCTAAGAGGGAAATTTATTGCCCTAAATGCCTATATCAGAAAAGAAGAAAAGGCAAAAATGCAGGAATTAACTGTCCACTTGGAAGAACTGGAGAAAGAACAGCAAACTAATCCCAAAGCAAGCAAAAGGAAAGAAATAACAAAGATTAGAGCAGAAATAAATGAAATTGAAAACATGAAAACAATAGAGAAAATCAATAAGACCAGAAGTTGGTTCTATGAGAAAATCAACAAGATTGATGGGCCCTTAGCAAGATTGACAAAAAGAAGAAGAGAGAGGATGCAAATAAATAAGATTAGAAATGAAAGAGGAGACATAACTACTGACCTCACAGAAATAAAGGAGGTAATAACAGGATACTATGAACAACTTTACGCTAATAAATACAACAATTTAGAAGAAATGGACAGGTTCCTGGAAAGACATGAACAACCAACTTTGACTCAAGAAGAAATAGACGACCTCAACAAACCAATCACAAGTAAAGAGATTGAATTAGTTATTCAAAAGCTCCCTAAAAAGAAAAGTCCAGGACCAGACGGCTTCACATGTGAATTCTATCAAACATTCCAGAAAGAATTAGTACCTACTCTCCTCAAACTCTTCAACATAATCGAAGTGGAGGGAAAACTACCTAATTCATTCTATGAAGCCAACATCACCCTCATACCAAAACCAGGCAAAGATATTACAAAAAAAGAAAACTACAGACCAATCTCTCTAATGAATACAGATGCAAAAATCCTCAATAAAATTCTAGCAAATCGTATCCAACAACACATTAAAAGAATTATACATCATGACCAAGTAGGATTCATCCCAGGTATGCAAGGATGGTTCAACATAAGAAAATCAATTAATGTAATACACCATATCAACAAATCAAAGCAGAAAAATCACATGATCATCTCAATTGATGCAGAGAAGGCATCTGACAAGATTCAACATCCTTTCCTGCTGAAAACACTTCAAAAGATAGGAATACAAGGACACTTCCTTAAAATGATAGAGGGAATATATGAAAAACCCACAGCTAATATCATCCTCAATGGGGAAAAATTGAAAACTTTCCCCCTAAGATCAGGAACAAGACAAGGATGTCCACTATCACCACTATTATTCAACATTGTGTTGGAAGTTCTAGCCAGAGCAATTAGGCAAGTAAAAGAAATACAAGGCATCAAAATTGGAAAGGAAGAAGTAAAACTATCACTGTTTGCAGACGATATGATACTATATGTAGAAAACCCAGAAAAATCCACAACAAAATTACTAGAGCTAATAAATGAGTACAGCAAAGTAGCAGGCTACAAGATCAACATTCAAAAATCTGTAGCTTTTCTATACACTAGTAATGAACAAGCTGAGGCGGAAATCAAGAAACGAATCCCATTTACAATCGCAACTAAAAGAATAAAATACCTAGGAATAAATTTAACCAAAGAGACAAAAAACCTATATAAAGAAAACTACAAAAAACTGCTAAAAGAAATCACAGAAGACCTAAATAGATGGAAGGGCATACCGTGTTCATGGATTGGAAGACTAAATATAGTTAAGATGTCAATCCTACCTAAATTGATTTACAGATTCAATGCAATACCAATCAAAATCCCAACAACTTTTTTTTCAGAAATAGAAAAACCAATAAGCAAATTTATCTGGAAGGGCAGGGTACCCCGAATTGCTAAAAACATCTTGAGGAAAAAAAACGAAGCTGGAGGTCTCGCGCTGCCTGACTTTAAGGCATATTATGAAGCCACAGTGGTCAAAACAGCATGGTATTGGCATAAAGATAGATATATCGACCAATGGAATCGAATAGAGTGCTCAGATATAGACCCTCTCATCTATGGACATTTGATCTTTGATAAGGCAGTCAAGCCAACTCACCTGGGACAGAACAGTCTCTTCAATAAATGGTGCCTAGAGAACTGGATATCCATATGCAAAACAATGAAAGAAGACCCATCTCTCACACCCTATACAAAAGTTAACTCAAAATGGATCAAAGATCTAAACATTAGGTCTAAGACCATAAAACAGTTAGAGGAAAATGTTGGGAGATATCTTATGGATCTTACAACTGGAGGTGGTTTTATGGACCTTAAACCTAAAGCAAGAACACTGAAGAAGGAAATAAATAAATGGGAGCTCCTCAAAATTAAACACTTTTGTGCATCAGAGAACTTCATCAAGAAAGTAGAAAGACAGCCTACACAATGGGAGACAATATTTGGAAACGACATATCAGATAAAGGTCTAGTATCCAGAATTTATAAAGAGATTGTTCAACTCAACAACAAAAAGACAGCCAACCCAATTACAAAATGGGAAAAAGACTTAAACAGACACCTACCAGAAGAAGAAATACGGATGGCCAAGAGGCACATGAAGAGATGCTCAATGTCCCTGGCCATTAGAGAAATGCAAATCAAAACCACAATGAGATACCATCTCACACCCACCAGAATGGCCATTATCAACAAAACAGAAAATGACAAGTGCTGGAGAGGATGCGGAGAAAGAGGCACACTTATTCACTGTTGGTGGGAATGTCAAAGGGTGCAACCACTGTGGAAGGCAGTTTGGCGGTTCCTCAAAAAGCTGAATATAGAATTGCCATACGACCCAGCAATACCATTGCTAGGTATCTACTCAAAGGACTTAAGGGCAAAGACACAAACGGACATTTGCACACCAATGTTTATAGCAGCGTTATTTACAATTGCAAAGAGATGGAAACAGCCAAAATCTCCATCAACAGAAGAGTGGCTAAACAAACTGCGGTATATACATACGATGGAATATTATGCAGATTTAAGACAAGATAAACTTATGAACCATGTAATAACATGGATGGACCTAGAGAATATTATGCTGAGTGAATCCAGCCAAAAACTAAAGGACAAATACTGTATGGTCCCACTGATGTGAGCGGACATTCGAGAATAAACTTGAAATATGTCACTGGTAACAGAGTTCAGCAGGAGTTAGAAACAGGGTAAGACAATGGGTAATTGAAGCTGAAGGGATACAGACTGTGCAACAGGACTAGATACAAAAACTCAAAAATGGACAGCACATTAATACCTAATTGTAAAGTAATCATGTTAAAATACTGAATGAAGCTGCATCTGAGCTATAGGGTTTTTTTTGTTTTTGTTTGCTTGTTGGTTTGTTTGTTGTTGTTGTTTTTTACTATTACTACTACTTTTATTTCTTTTCTTTATATTAACATTTTATATCTTTTTCTGTTGTGTTGCTAGTTCTTCTAAACCGATGCAAATGTACTAAGAAACAATGATCATGCATCTATGTGATGATGTTAAGAATTACTGAGTGCATATGTAGAATGGTATGATTTCTAAATGTTGTGTTAATTTCTTTTTTTTTTTCTTTCCGTTAATAAAAAAATAAAAAATAAAAAATAAAATAAATAAATAAATAAATAAATAAGTAATAAGGGGAACAAATGTTAAAATAAATCTAGTAGATTGAAATGCTAGTGATCAATGAAAGGGAGGGGTAAGGGGTATGGTATGTATGAATTTTTTTCTGTTTTCTTTTTATTCTTTTTCTGAATTGATGCAAATGTTCTAAGAAATGCTCATGATGATGAATATACAACTATGTGATAAAAAAAGAATGTTCATATTGTATGTTGATTGGTTTTATTAAAATTAAAAAAAAAGTCAAGAACAAAAACTCAAAGCAGCAGCTACAAAAGCGAAGGAGCACAAAAGTCAGGAGAAACAAACCAGAGAGTATAAAAATTAAAAAATTAGAATAACCAGTGAAGCCAGACAAAGAACTGGTGAGAGAAATGACCTGGGTGAATTAGGTAGAAAAGTAAAGGCAGCTCTAGTAGGTGCTCTTTCAGTAAAGCAAAAAGCCAATACAAAGTAGAGAAGCTGGAATAAGAATGCCTTGGTAAGGTGGGGTTGGGGTGTGGGAGTGGGGTGTGGGAATGGCAGAAAACACCCAAACTGGCCCTCATTATCCTTTAGAACACACTCAGAGGCTGCATGGCAGAAACAGCTATCTGAATGGCATCTCTACAGTAACAAGTCCTCGAAAAGGAATGATCAATATCCAATACAAATGCCACTCCAAAGCTAAGTGAGGAGCAAACGAGCCATGCTATAACAGCAGCAACAAAGACAAATTCACACAATTTTGGCAAGGAGTGCAAAGGCCAGGAGACTAAGCAGAGGCCAGGAGACTAAGCCTATCTAGTACCGAGTAATGTACAATACTGCATCTACAAAATACCACGAAGTTGTCTGCCAACAGCTAGAAATGCTTCTGCCCATAACTTTAAAAAAGCAAATCTGAGACATATCTGACAGTACAACACATGTGCTATTGAGGTTCATTAAAATTAACAGGGTAGGGCCAGGGTGGCTCAGCAGGCAGAGTTCTCGCCTGCCATGCCAGAAACGAGGGTTTGTTTCCTGGTGCCTGCCCATGCAAATAAATAAATAACAGGGCAGAATCCTTTACCATCTGCTCTGGTTTGAAACTGTTATGTAACCCAGAAAAGCCTTGTTCTTTTAATCCTGAGTCAATATTGCAGGGTGGGACCTTTTCATTAGGTTGTTTCCATGGAGATGTGTGACACATCCACTTGTGGGTGTGACCTCTTGATTAGATTACTTCCATGGCAATGTGAAGCACCCAATTGTGAGAGTGATCTTTTGATTGCTTGGAGGTGTGACCTCACCCATTGAAGGTGGAGCTTGATTAGTTTACTATATAGACAGAGACACAGATGTTTGGAAATGCCAAAGGCCCAGGAGATGCCAGATGCTAAGAGAGATGACAGAAGCTAGACAGGAACCAGAACCCAGCAGACATTGCCATGTGCCTTTCCATGAGATACTAAGAGAGGAAACCCAGAGTTCTGTCCCAGGGCAACTAAGTCAGGACCTACAAACACTTAGAGTGGAAGACACTGGAATCAGAAGCTGGTAACAACAGAACTGGGAACAAGGACCAGCAGATGCCAGTCGCACGCCTTTCCAAGTGACAAACATTGGTCTTTCTTCAGAGTCAAGGTATCTTTCTCTGGATGCCTTAGTTTGGGCATTTCTAAGGCCCAAGAACTGTAAATGTGTAATTTAATAAATACCCTTTATAAAAGTCAATCCATTTATGGTATTTGCATTCCGGCAGCATTAGCAAACTAAAACACCATCTCAAAGTGACAACTCTGAAAACAAAGAACCGTATACTAGGATGCACCTGAGCGACTTAACAGAGCATCTAGACCCTGACTGCCATGTTGCCCACAAACCACTATGCTCATCATGGAATAAAACCTATATGTGAGATACTTAAGTATCACATGAAAACTAACCTATTTTGGGGCAACTGCAGAACTCAATCTAACAAAGAAAAGTGTTATCTAGCAATCCTGTGACCACTTGGCTACCCATTCTAATGTGACCCCTTGAACTTTACCTATGAGCTAGAGGATAAATTATAATATAAACTGTTTGTGGAAGAGAGATTTAATGAATAAGCTGAGTAACGTGCTATAGCAGACTTTTATTTTGTATTATAGTTTCAAGTTGCAATTTTTATGTTGTCTAGAAAGCTCTTTTTTAAAACTTTGAGGACAGGTCAGAGAAAATGACAATTCAGTCATACTTGCTACCAAGAACCCAGGAAACCATTTATTTCACAACTACCCTAGGGATGCGGGCAACTGAGGACCTACAGCAACACTCCTCCCTAATCAATTCTACAACCGGGTTCCTGCCTCTCAGCTCAGTGTCTACTCTTCAGAGTAAACATTCTACAAAACAGCTCACCATAAATTATGAAAAAGGGAAGGATATTCTTTTTTCAAGCCTGATTAACAAACTTAGTATAAATGAACTGGAGATGCCAACAGGAAGGCAGCTTTCTGTCTCTGGGTCAGCAACTAGCTCTGAAGGCAGGTATGGCATGCTGGTACCCAGTGGTTGCAATGCTGCACAGAACCCACTCTCCATGCCTAATGTAAGGCTGAAATGAAATGGGGATTTGTGTTTCAGAACTGAGGAGACGCCAAGTGCTATATAGCAATCCTGTGACCATTTGGCTGCCTAGGGACCTCCATAAGGGCCCTTCCTCCCTACACAGACTATACTTAAAAAAACAAACAACAACAAAAAACAACAAAAAAACTAGAGTTGACAGCAATTGTTTTTGGCTCAATACAATTAAATCTATTCTTGATGATTCAGTGAAGGACGCAGAGAAATTCACAAGACAAGGGAGAAATATTTCCATGAAAAAAAATTAGTTTAAGTTGTGGTATTTTAAAAGATTAAATGATTGCTTCACAGACATTCCCTGAAGCCATCAGTAGCCAAGGTTTTACTGTACTAAACATAGCATACTTCCCAAATGAGCCCCAAATGTGGGGTGCTTGGAATGCCTCAGCATCTGCCTTTGCTGCTTCTGTAATAGATATCTATGGGTATTTATAGCCTAAGTCCAATCAGTGGCACTCACAGTACTGACTATGATGCCAGACTAAGAAACAAAAGCCAGCATAGAGCGGCTGTAGCCGTATATTTAAAACCTCCTCAGATTAGGTTTTAAATCATGGGACTATATGTACATTTCACCTCATTCTGTTCTTCATTGTGATTAAAATCTGAAAGCAATTACATATCACTTTTTTTAGCCTGAGAGGTCTGTGGGGGACTCAAGACACTCATGACTGGCTAACATGGGTCTCTTACATATGGAAATTGGCAATTCAGTGAATGAGGCAGCAGCAACACCATGTGTAAAAGCAGTATTCTACCTTATGATATTTTTTTAAGTTGAAAATAAAGAGATGCAAAAGGAAATAAAATGTTAGGAAAATTAATCTCCTCTATTACTTTTTTCCCATTTTACAGTATTTTTTTCCTGCAGTGTCATGTTGTAGGAATGCAGCTCCTTTACTCTCAACAATGAAATATTCAAAGATTAGAAATTCTCAAGCATTTCTATGAGACAACTCACTGCCTAGCACTGTGAAAGCAAGAAGTTGTCTGCCTGCAGCATTAAAATGCAGGAGGTCTGCCTGAAGGAAATTCTCACCATTCACAAACTGAGAGCAGAACTAAGGCACTTACGCTTCAGTGAACTGCCATGCAGCATTAAAAACTCCAGACTGAATAAGAAACCATAAAGAAGCCATTTTCTCTCTAGAATGAAGCTAGAGATTTAAATGGAAGATTTCATTTAGTTTGCTGAAAGGAGAATTAAAACAGAGGAATTTATTTTTTTACTAGAGTAATACAGATCTTGGGGGACATAGTGGAAAGTAGGGAGACTGGGGAGATGTAGAGGGAGGGTTCTTTGAATAAGAGAGGGTTATTACCTAGAAACTATTTGGAACACATGAGGTGACCTAACTCTTAAAGAGTCTGGTTAATGTCTTGACTCCTAGCATTCTACATTCTTTTCAGTTGGTCCCATTTGGCAGAATCTTTTCTCTTACACCAAGATGCATGTCAAAGGAAAGTATAATCTCATCTGTGAACTAAGACTTTAAGAAGCACATAATAAGATACAAACTTCCCAAAGAAAAAGAACATTTTATATTAACGTATTTTCCACACTGGCTCTGAATACAGCCCTGCAAAGCAACTTGATCACAGATGTGTATCTTGATAAAATGTGCCAATAAAGCCTAAGAAACAAGAAACATCTTTAGAAAAATTTCAAATGTAATTTTATCAACAGTAGAAATTACCCTTAACTTGCAGGTTTCTCACTTTTCCCCACACCCCATATTTCAGAATGTCACCCACTTTCTACTAATGTGTTCTGAAGAAAGAAACAAGATCATTAATTTTGTTTTCAAAGCACCTCATTTGAGAAGAGAATAAAATACCAAAGGAAAATTCAGGTCAAAGAAAGAAAAGGTAAAGATTAAGAAAGAAAAAGCAGAAGACTAGTTATATAAAATTTTTTTCTGCTTCAAATGGAAATCAACATGAAAGTATCTGACATCTTCAACTGACAAGCTTAATTCATTTTTAGTGGTGAAAAGTTTTTGCAGTTGTTAAGTTGTCCAACTGTGTCACTGTTCTCCATCATCCTTGAATGAACAGCAGTAGGGGATGGGGGTCTCAATGTACCATAAGGAGACCCTGAAGAGCTGGAAGCAGGACTGCAGCTTACCACTCCTTAAAAAGTTTCTGAATACAAAATATAGATCAAACTATCATTCTGGAGGTACCAAGGAAGGGAAGAAAAGATTTGTTTCAAAGCAGCTGATACTGTCACATTACTGCAGGTGACAACTGTCTGCTCTCATTTCAGTCATTGAGAGGGAAGGAAAGCAGCAGATTCTCCTAACTTTTATATTTGTGGAGAGGAAATAATCTAGTTTCCAAAAGAGACAGCAACAGGCTGGAAAAAACCTTATAAAACCAGGCTCTATGAGCAGGTGCTCTGCACACATGTGAGCAAGACTTAGCACATGGCCTCATGACCATGGGCACCAATAAAGGAGGGGACAGCCTTTTCCTTTTAGTAATGGTACAGTTTCATGGCTTTCTAGGAACTTCTAGAAGAGATTGTTTCACATGTGTCCGAATAAACTTGATATAGCTAGTCAAATGTTCAAACAATTTTTAATTGTGTATTTATTTATTTATTTGTGTGTATGTGTGTATAACTGTATATTTATTTTACTAACAGAAGCATGGCTGTACACAGTTCATCTTTAAATAAAACCAAATGTTTCCAACTAATTATTTAGTTTCCAACTAAATATATATATAGACAATTTCACTGTGACCTATAAACTACCCCAGAATAAATGGGGGCATCTAACTATCAGTTACTTTGCATGGCCTCCCTTGCATCTCCCCCATCTCTACTTAGCCACATCAGGCTTCATGCATTCTGGTGAAAAGCAATTAATCATCGCAGAAGGCAGAAAATTCCATTTCAAGGCAGCTCCAAAAGTTACAAAGTACTTCCATATGCTGACCCAAAATCTCAGTGATTTTCGGTCCTAGTTCTACCTTCTGGAACCACACAGACTACCATGCATTTCGTCCGAATTATTACTTACCTTTAGACGTTCAATGGCTTCCTCTCCTCCAGGTGTAGACATGATCCTCTCCTGAATACTGCTCACAGATGTTAAGCCCACCTGACTATTGAGTGAGCAAGAAGATGGAGACGAAGTAAGGGACCCCATGGATGCTGTGGAAAAATTGCCAGGACGTTGATTCTCAGAGGCTAGCAAGTACCTATGCTTATTGTTCTGAAAATCTTTCAGATCTGGGAGATAGAAAGAAGGGAAGGCAGAAAAAGTAGAAAAGAAGGGTAGAAGCAGAAAGGGAAAAAAAAAAAGACAGGAAGTAACACAACTGTAAGAAAGGACAGCACTGAAGCGCCAAAGGCACGTTATAATAAAAGCCAAGTTATTACTGTTCTAGATGGCAGTTCTAAAACATGTCTGTCTTTATTTAACACTGGTATTTTAGAGGTTGAGAAGCACTCTGAATTTAAGCATTCTTCCAAAACAGCCATATAAATTCCTTCTATTGCTCAATATCTACAATGCCTTCAGATTTACATGACTCTTAAATTCCAAGAGTTTGGAACAGTAAGGAAAAAAAATGATCATTTATTTATCAATAATAATGCATATCAGTCAGGCTCAGTGTTTTATGATACTCAGTAAAAATTTCCAAAAACATATTACAGTTAAAACAAAAATCTGAACACTCAGTGCAGTGTCCTTTGTATAATATTTCAACATGCTTAAAAAAAACTGCTTATATATGCCTTAAATAAAAAGAAGAGGCATTTGTGGAAATGACAGGAATTTTTATAAGTCCTGGTTAAAAACTCAGGGCTGACTGATCTACTCAACAGGGAAGAGCACAATTAGCAAACTGATAAATTTTGGTGTGGTTTACATTCACCTATCAAAATAAGCAAAAATTAAGGATGATTATTTGTTAATTTAAACAAGGCCTAAGAGTATGACCAGGAGTCATTGGTAAGTCTGATTCCCAGTAGGAAGTACAAGTTTTAGGGACGTACTTTCCATTTAGTAAGGTCTCTAGGAGAGATATAAATTGTGCTTCAGACCAGCTTTGGTAAAATAGTCACAAACAGAGCAAAATTCATTAACATACTGTTTGTACTTTCTTCATTAGTCATCCTCAAATAGATACCAGAGGAAAACCACAGGTGTTGGTGTATTTCTATTTTTTTAAATTTAATCAATTGTGAAGTTGATCTATGTTGCTTAAAATTTATCAGTAAGTTGTACTTAAAGGATATGATATGAGTCAATACAAATAATAGGCAATAAATATGATTAGCTTTCTCTGGGTCTATCAACTCCACTATTTCTTCACAGCCAGTTCTTGAAGCCCCTTAAACCAGTAGCTGCTTCAAGACAGTTTGAAAACCACCATCTGCAATTATAGGACATAGGAAAGCAAGCAGAAATGAGTTTTAAAAGAGGAAATGGCCTAGAGCAAAAAAATAAGCCACCAAGTGATGGTAGCAAGGTAGAAAAGAAGAGGATGCACAGAGTTTAGAAGGTCCAATGGACACATGCAAGCCCTAAGAGTAATTACAGTAGTAGACTGAAATAGATATTCAGAACTAGTACAGGCTGCTTTCCTGCACAAATACAGCATTAAAACTTAGTCATGCATTGTTTTTTGGCGATGCCACAGCTGCTCAGAAAAAAAGTTAGTCAACAAGCTGAAAGCAGCACACCTTGAGAACAAAAGCAAGAGCAAGATGGCATCTCTTCCACACCAGTGTCATTCAGCTTTGGAAATCTCAGACAGAGCTATTTCAGTCCAAGAGTAACTTCTGTATTAGGATATTATAGTGTCATCAAAGCCTGACATCATCACAGCAGCCAAACCTATATTTGGCTTTCATATATATTTCTTCACTGTCAAGCCTCATAATATGCCCTTCTATAGAAATAAGCAAACAATTAAAAATCTAAAAATTACTTTTAAAAAATTAAGATTCTTCATTTCTTCTAAGATAACAATTCCTCATAATAATCTGCTATTTTTAAAGGGGGAGAAGTTATTTCTTCACCAACTTAATGACAAATATAGAGAGAATAATGTGCAATCCTTTATAATTTGTGGTATACATTCTAGACACCTAACTTTTAAATATTTGATTTGTGATTTATAAAAAGAAAAAAAAGGCTATCAAATTAGCAAGTAAGCTGAGGCTCAAGATACAGAAGGAACCATCTTGGCACAAGCATAAATGAATGCTAACCCAACACATATAGAACTATTTAATCACGAGTAATGTTTGGCAGAATGGAAGTAATTGTGTTTAATGATATATGTATAAAGGTTCAGAATGACACAGAAAATTGAAAAATGTTCTTCTATTAAATAATTAGACCCTGAAGGGAGCAACTTCAGAGGCCAAAAAAATGTTAGTGTTCTAAAGATTAAAAGCAAGGTCTCTAAGTTACACTCTCCAACTTGACTACTTAGAAATCATGGGATTTCAGGTGAACTGACTCCAGGCTGCAGTGCCCTCATTGCTAAATAGGAACTTTTCAAGATCATTGAAAGGATTAAGTGATGTAATACATTCAAGGTGCCAAGAACAGGGCCTGGTACATTGTAAATACTCAGTAAGTATTATCTGCTCTCTAATCACCACCACCATCATCATTATTGTCATCTTCATCATCATCTATATTTGGATTTAGTTATTCACAAGAGGTGGGAGAACTGAAGAGTAGAAAAGTAAGAGATTTTTTCAAGTCTCTTGACTTTATTCAAGCAACAAATTAAAATTCAGCAAAGACTGTTTTGCTAAATGGAGAAGGACAAAAATGGGATCATCTGTGATCTACAGTATGCTCTGTCTGGGATTTCTCTTTTAGGATTGCTGACATGCAAAGTTCATTTTAAGGCTGATCCAGCAGAGGCAGATTAGCAAATCAGAGTACTGGAAATAACCAATACATGAAATACACACATTTGCCTCCACTTCCAGAGTAATCATCGATCAAAGGCTCAACTGAAGGTAAGCAAGAGGGAAAATATAAGAATGGTCAAAGTTCAGGTTCAGCAGTGACAAAGATAAGGAACAGAGCAGTATTTGGTATTTGGAAAGATGAAAAGTTCACACTTAGAATATATATCATTTTTATAAACTGTATTTACCCAAAACTCCGATTCTAAATAATAATAAGAGGACTTGAAAACTTCATTAGGATTTTAAGGAAAATAATCTTAATTTTATATCCAAAAAATAAAAATACATTTTCCCAAATAAACCCATATTCTACCATAACCTATTCTACCTGATTAATCTATTTTACTCACTTAAGAGAACTTCTGATTAGACATTATGTACGTAGGCAGATCACTGAGGATAAAAAAATGTATTTTAAGACAACACTGTAAAACAATTTTCTCTGGAATTCTAATTCTTGAACTTGACAGAAACTGGATTTTTTTTCTCTTCACAGGTTTTGGGAGGTGAGGGGTGATATTCAAAGGTCAATCTTATTTGAAAGTAGAACTGAATGGTGGCCTCTTACATATTTATCACTGCCACTACAGTAACATAGGGAAACCCTGATAAAAGAAAAAATTTCAAGTGACGTTTTTATGAAGTAATTAATTTCTCAGTGAAAGTTGAACATTCCAAATAAATTTCACTGGTGCTCTAAAACAGAATTTTAATAAAAATCCAAGTAGTGATATATTAATGGTTTTAAAAATAATTTCATGATTTCAATGGGCAGACTGGTAAATACGACAAAGAAATTCTGAGATCACTTTCAGTGGGTGTTTTAAGAAGTTAAGAAAAAAACAAAACAATTCACCCTTTCACTACTGTCTTGCTTCATCTAATTCCTTAAAATTAAGTTTCTTTTAAATGTTAAGAACCCCAAAGAGGAAAGGAGATTTTGAGTTGATGCTTAATCCACCTACTATCAATAATATCTCCCAGCCCCTGAGCACGAAGAAGGTCCTTCAGTCGTGTCACCTCCTCCTTTAATTCACGAACCAGTTTGGCATTGGGGTCCTCATTGATAACAGCATTGCATTTAATTTGTTTTGCACGATCCGCATATCTAGATCCAGAAAGAAAATTCATTTTTGCTGTTACACTCAGATTCTCTACTTCTCATAAGATACGTACCATTATTTCTAAAATAAACATCATATTTCTACATTTTATGAGCCTTGATAATACATCTGTATAAAACTGTTCACTACCTTATAAAAATGAAAAGACAGATAAATCTGTTATTTGCCCAAAAATCACAATGAAAATAAACACTGGTGAGAAGACTCAAACCCAATCTATCAGATTACAGAATGTTCCTTCCATTATATCAAATGCTTTTAATGGGAAAAAAGGTAAAGTTTCAGATTAAAGTTAAAGGAACCCATCCAAAGATAAAAACACTTTGTTAATGAACACTGTCAGTAATATTTCTTTTAATGTACACATAATTTTATGACTTTTTACTACTTGAACATTTCTATAATGACAACCACCATAAGAAGGAGCCATTACTTTTTATAGAAATGAAAATAATAAACTTTCACTATTATCTATAAGTTATCCAAAAATCTTACTTGAACAATTCTATTTTTTTCTATGAAAAAGTTCCTGCCTTTCCTAATGAAACTGAAAACCGTTTCTCACATTTTCCCTGTTATAAGACGGATTAATTGTTATGAAAGACTATACAAACAACATAAGAAAAGTCAGGACATAACAAAATGGCATACGATGGCACTGTGTTCTATTTAGTCAAGATCAAAAGAGATGGGTTCGGTTCCCAGACCATGCACCACCCCAAAATAGAAAGAAAGAAATGTAACAAAATAAGGCTCAGTGGCTAAGAGATTTTAAATAGAGTCAAAAGGTCATTCCGGAGGTTACAATTAAGCAAACTTCAGCTGGGTATTGCAAATTGTCAAGGTATGCCAAGCCCCAACCAACGGTATTCCTGAAAACCCTAAAGAAAACCCAGGGCTCTGTCTAAGACTCTATAAAAGATTTACTTAAGTCATTTTTCAGAAAGTTAAAACCTCCAGATTGTTCCTATACCAGATTAGTCCTGAAACCCAGAGGAACCGTCAACCAGTTGCATCCCTCTACCCTATAATGTCAACATCCTTTTTCAATATGTAGAAGTTAGAACAGTCATTGCCCAAATATCCTGAAGACTGAGAGAATGATCAAATGAGAGGAAGGAGATGTAACTAAGAAGTTAGGATTTAACAAAGGATTATGACAACTGAATCATTATAGACATTTCCTTTTAGTTTCTAGTGTTTTAGAACAGCCAGAAGGAAATACCTGAAATTGTGGAACTGTAACCCATACCATACTTTGAAACTTTATAGCTACTCGTTAAACTGTACTTTGAAATTGTCACTTTTCAGAATGCATTTTATATGTCACAGTAAAAAAAAAAAAAGTTTAAAATAAATTCCTCTGCCTAAAAAAAAAAATATCAAGTGAGAGTGAGTACCTTAGAGTGCTCAAAGTTTCATCATAGTTGATATCTGCTGGGCTCAGAGCAGCAACCATTGCAGTTCGAGAATTGCCTCCTGAAAAGATTAATCATGATGATCTCAAATCACACTCATTTTAGAAAGAAGTTTATTGGGTATGTCAAATTTGACAGTTCAATCTCAGATCCTAAGATCTAACAAAAAGTCAAAAAACTTCTAGGAATGTTGTCTTGCCAGAAACTGTAGTACTCAAACTTTGTGGTCTAGATCCACCATCTCCAATTCTTTTGCTCCCACTCTTTTTTTAACCCATTTCAATCAAGATTTCAACCCTACCACTTCAGCAAAACTGCTCTTAGCAACTTGAAAGTCCAAGAGCCCAGTCCCAGTCTCTTTCTTTTATTGGCAACATTTGACACAGTTGATTACTTTCTCCTTGTTGAAGAGGTGAGAAAGGGACTAAGGTACAGTGAATGAAGGACTGCTACCTGAAAATCTAAAAACTTCAGCAATAAAAATGAGTGAAGAAAATTACACACACACACAAAACACACACATACACACAGTCTAGGTGCATCTCAAAGAAGAATAGGGTGTTGAAAGATGAAAAAGATGCAATAGTTGGAGCAAGCATGGGGAATCAGGAAGAAAACTACTCCACAGTTCAGGTCCAGAAGTAAATGATATACAGTAGACAACCCTGACTTAAGAGTGAACAAGTCATCAAGAATAAAAATGAAAAAAAAAAAAAAAAAACCCAGAAGCATTCAAGTTAGTAAAATGAAGATCCAGAGATTACTCTTCTCCAAAACAGACTTACAAAGACAATTAGCAAAAAGATACCTAGTGAGTAGCTTTAAAAAGATAACTACACGGAATTTTCACCAGTGGTTAGATCAAACATACCTAGATTTTCCCGAAGAAGCCAAGTAAGTACAGAATCCCGGTACGGAATAAAATCCGTTTTCTTCTTCTTCTTACTCTATAAAAGAGAAAGAAATGGCCTTAGAGTTATTCAGGGAAAAAATTCACATGAAAGGTAAACAAACCTAAAATTTCCACATAAATCAAATTACAATAGAACCCTATTACTGTTGAATTTAACATCCAGAGTTTCAATTATTCACAATACCCAAAGTTGAGAAACAAAGTAATTTTTTCCTTTTACATTTTATTTTGAAAAATTTATAATAGAAAAGTTGAGAGTAGTATAATGAATGAGTAGCTTCAACAATTATTAATATTTTTCCTATCATCTTTCATTTTTCCCCCAAACACTTTCTATACATTTTTTCCTGAACCTTCGTGAAGTTAGTTGCAGATATCATGCCCTTTTACCCTAAAAAGCAGATAAGGAAAGACATTCTCTAACAAAGTTTATACAATGACCAAATTCAGGAAATTTAACATCAATACTATCTAACATCTGTTCATATAATGTCTTTTACAGCTATTAATGTTTTAAGGAAATTCACCACTCATAAATACTTCAGGTAGATTTCTCTAACAGAAAAGGACTTTTCTTGTAAATAATATACCAGAAGATCATCATCACACTTAACAAAATTAACCACAATGCTTTAATATCATCTAATACCCAGTCCTTCAAACAATGATTTCTATTTCTGAGAGGAACAAATATGAATTCTGTGCATTCCACATTAGATGCAGGGAGCAAGTCATTTACTTAATAAATTTACTCGGTCAACCAACAACCAAATCTTCAAGTGGATTGTTGTATATCTAGTAACTCTTGTAAAGTAATGCACACTTGGATTATAGGAAAATAAATTATACAAGTAAATACAACCATTAGACAGAGACTAAAAGTGAAAAGGTCTAAGATAGTAATGAGATTTGCTAACATGAATATTTGTAAAGATTGTAAATTTTCTGTATCTATCAAGGGTCTCCTTGTATGATACCTGCCAAAAGTAATACTTAATGAAAATGCTTTGCAGGTCACAGTTACTCAAATATCTGTTGACTGACCTCTAAGTCGTGATGTTTTAGGAAGCTTCTAAAGGGAAAGCCAGGGTTTACTGAGAAACATCTCCCCAGCAAACAGAAGTTTTACAATTCATGCCTGGTATAATTTAAACTAAGGATGACTTATTTTCCAAGAAAGCAAAGATATCCAGGAGTACTAAATGGTTGACCCCTGGTTTACTGAGTGGACAAGTGGCACTTCAATTCCATTTCCATCTCTTGTCAAAAACGTCCCCTTCCTCCCATCCCATTTCAACCCCATGGTCTATGAACAAGAAAGTAATTTCCAATATCAGGTTCTTTTTAAAATTGCACAGAATTCGAGACAGAATTAAGCCTTTCAGTCATTCACAGCTTAGCGGCACTAGCTTTTACTCCATTACAATATCATTGAGGCCTGAGACCTCAGTTTATCCTTCTGTAATTCCTCACCACACCTAATACTCCACTTTGTCCACTGTCCATTAAAAATGACACAAGAATTTAAAAAGTATGTCAGTTAAAGTGATTTTTACTTTAATCACTGTAACTGCAGATGGACTGCAGACATTAGCATAAAAATAAGGAATATGGCTTCCCCCAAATATCCCATTTTCCTTTCTGTCAATTAGACTAAATTAAGAAGAACAGCTAAATGAGGAAACATAAATAGAATTTCACTTTTTATCGTTTGAAAACATCCCTGAATTTTAGACATTTTTTTCTTTTTGCTCTTACTGCATCAATTTCATGTGTTTCACATCCATACATTTTTTTAAAAATAAATGCTTCAGTAGTTAGATTAAAAAACATTAACCTCTCTAAAAAGAAGTATGGATGATAATCATCCTAATTCTCTCCCCAGTGGAAATAACAATACATCCTAAATCACCAAAAATTATGCCCATGCTTGTTACATAAAAACTGAAGTTAAGTTCTGGTCAGTTATAATTATGACATAAATACATTAAATGAGTTTTACAATACTGACTAAAAATAAAAAATCATTTGTGAACTATTGTGGCACAGAGCAATGTGTGAAATACATTATTCTTTGTAAACTTATCCCATGGTTGATATGGGTGTAATAGATGAGCAAACGAGACAGGACAAGTTAGAATGATCACTAAGTTTTAACAATCTGGGACACAGATTAGATATAGGAAGAATTTGCACTTATGGATAATATCAAATAGAAAGATTGCTCAATCTAAGGAGCTTTCTCTAATACGTGGAGAAAGACAGTAAAGGGCTTATTATGCTCTGTTTATAGAAGTAGCAAGAATAGACAAATTATATATTTGAAAATAGGACTATAAAATATTTCAATGCAAATACTGCCTATACCCCCAAGTTTACTCATCTGATTCAGAACTATTAAGTACACTGAATATTATTTATAAAAAGAGTATTTTATAAATTTTAGAGTACTTGTATAGAAACATATGAAAGAGAAAAATCTACTATCTGGATAAAAAAGGATGCCGATTATATGTCTTCTAGATGCAGTTAGAATTTTTACTTGATTCTACAGCCTTCAGTTTGTCTGTGTATAAGCCAAGAGTAGCAAAAAAAAATACATAAATAAAAGTGATGATTTATATTATGGTAGGAAACAAGTAAAGGCAATAAAATAAGGTTTTTTTAAAAAATCTAGTAGTAATTTCAAAAAGCCAGTTATATTATTATTATATTATTAAGGTAGCCTTAAGAAATTTATTTACTGCTAAAGGGACTTCTTCAAGAGACAGTTCTACAGATAACTAGGAGGAACATTGTAAGATAATATAACATAAAAGCTTCCTCAAAGTTTTCTCATTTCTTTATTCTGAATCCTTCTCCAAAACGCAGTATGTTACCTACATTAATTTTGGTGTAAAGTTTTATGATTCAGTCACCATAAATGGCCATTCTAAACTCCAGACAGTAAAAATGACAAAAAGGTTTCTGAAGGTTCCATTCCTACTCATGCCTCCATATATCCTGATGATGGTGTGAAATCATAATGGTTGATTGTACAGCTAGTTCATTTCTACCAAACTCTACCTTACCTTGCTGGTGCAGTTATCCTACAGATGAAAGCATTTAAAGGAGAGAACAGGAACACAAATAAGCCTCCAATAAAAAAATATTTGGTTTAAATTTTAAGTCATAGATTGAATATGATGTCTCAGAGACAAGCAAAAAAAGCATTTAATTCTTTTCAGAGATTCACATGAGGTATTAAACTAAATAAAAGAATGCAGTAACTAATATTTTCTGTTTCTAACCTAAATAATGAAGCCCCTCATGCAAAAATTGTCTCAGTTTAACTGTTCTACTGTTAAGAAATAGAAAAGAATAAAGCTATTAAAAAAATTCTTTCTATAGTGTTGCCCACCCACCATCCCGCCCAAATTAACAGCATTTGCCAAAGTCAAACTGCTGAAAATACTCCAGAAGGTACTGCACTCTACTTAGAAGAGATCATTATGGGATAAGAATGTGCAATGAATACACTCGTTTTTTTTGTGAAAGATGAAAATAGGCTAAAACACATTAGTCAAATCTCAGGTCTTTGCCCTAACCTCTCTGGATCTGTATTTACATGCATTCTCCTTAATTTCTTTTACTTTCATTGCAAAGTTAAACTGTGTTTTACCTAGTATCTTATCTGAAAAGTTCTAAAAGGACAAAATTATGTAAAAGGGACAAAAAGGACAATCTTCATAAACAATACTAAACTATCATCTAGTACATTTGTTGAACACTTCTCCTTTATAATGTAGCATAAAACTTACCACCTCTGCCAAGGCTGAAATGACTTTGCCCAAAGTTGTAAGAGATTTATTAATATTTGCTCCTTCCTAAAATAAATACCAAACATGAAAGAATTATGATGAAAAATTTCTACTACTGCTACATCATATATACTATAATGTATATACTATTTTATTTATATAAAATTAAATAAAAATTTTATATTTTATAAAATATAAAAATGTATTTTATATATACTACATAAAATACATTTAGCCATATGCTAACATTACTTGTTTACTTATGACCCCAATTTCTAGTAATATCCTTTACTCCTCAATCTTTCCTCCTCTCCCCTTGATGACATACCATGACCACATGTTTAACTCACAGTCCTAAGTATTATCAAGATATTTTATGCTCCAAAATCTTATGGACACAACTTTCTCAAACAACAATCCAACATGAAATTTCTGTTCTCTTTAGGCAATATCTCTAAAAAAGTCCATGCTTGTTCTTAATCTGGATCTTGGGTATCCTATTCCTATTACTGCCCTTTACTTCAATCTAGCCCAAGTATGCCTATTCCTCAAAACCTAATTAAACTCTCACCTTGTTCATGAAGTCCTCCCTAACTATTCTGTTATATAAATTATCCTTTCATTAAAGTTATAGACCACGAATTGGCAAAACTTTTCTGTGAAAGACTAGGTCATAAATAATTTAGGTTTTGTGGGTTACACAGTCTCTGTTGCAACTATTCAACTCTCACTTGTTTATATATTATTGATGGCTGCTTCCACACTATTATGACAAAGTTGAATAGTTGCAATAGTCATAATAGTGTGGAAGCAGCCATTAATAATATATAAACAAGTGAGTATAGACATATGCCAATAAAAGTTTAGTACAAAGAACAGGCAGTGGGCCAAATTTGGCCCACACTAGAGTATGTGAACCCCTGTCATAACATTTATTAATTAGGCCATGTATTTGGTAAAATAAATACCTTTAATCGAGTTCCTTTGGCACCAGTTGAATCAGCTCGTTCACTTCCCGCTAGATCCACCAAGCTGATTTTACTAACCTAGTAAAGAACAATAACACCAGAGCAATTAATAAACAGGCAAGATAGAAGCAGAAAATATTTAGAGGTAGGGAACTAAGATATTAAGGTACCAAGAGAACTAAGATTTTAAAGCTTTACAATATGGCACTGGAAGAGAAAGACAAACATTCTTTAAAAAGCATGGACAAAGTAAATACTAATATTTTGGTTAAAAAGAAGTAATTTTAGGATAAACACATAGTTTTATAGTAAAAATACATGAAACTCATCAATCCATTAAATGGCATATTAAAACTCAAACTTCAAGCAACTGTAACACTCACATTCTGCCAGGAGGAATGTGGAGAACAGTCTGGTAGCTTCTTAAGAAATTAGACATATACCAATCATAGGATGCAACCACTCTACTCCTAGGTATTTATCAAGAGAAACTAAAACATGCACCCACATAAAGACTTGTATATAAATATTTACAGTGACTTCGCTGCAATAATAAAAAACTGTAAACAACTCAAATGCCCAGCAACAGGTGAGCTGACAAACTATGGCTTACCTATACAATGGAATACTCCTCAGTAATTGAAAGGAATGAACTACTGAAACATGCTATGAATCTCAAAATCATTGAGCTGACTGAAAGAAGCCTAGCAAAATATAGTATATACTATATGATATAAAATACATTTATATAAAATTCTAGAAAATGCAAACAAATTTATAATGAAAAAAGCAGCTCAGAGATTGCCTGGGGATGGGGATAGGAAGAGGCATACACAGATTATAAAAAGGCATAAGGCAAATTTTGGGGGTAATGGAAATTACGTTAACTACATGGTACTAGTTTCAAAGTTGTATACATAGATCTAGTTCTATACTTTAAATAAGTATGGTTTATTGCACTTTAATAATACCTCAATAAAGTTGAAAATAAATACAGCATCAAGAAATTTTAGACAAATTTATTCAAAATGGGTTATCAAGGAAACTAAGGCTATGAGATTAACATCTTTAATTTTCTATATTTGACATGTTGGGAGAAGGGCAGAAATGCTTTCACACAGAATTTTCCTTGATGACACGCAGACAAAGAATACTGACTACTAAATACTTTAATAACGTAACCTCTGGCTAAGCAGTGTCAAGTTATCTGATCACTTACATGAGTAGCATATTTTAAAAAAAAATTTCCAACTAAACACAGACAAGAAAGTCACCAAATAAAAGGGGATTTTAGTTTTTAGTGACAATGGTATTGTAAAGGCAAAGACTCTTTTATAACTTTCCAGTACAGTAAATCTAACGTGAGATTTATTCATCTGCATGCTACTTAGTATAAAATAGGCAGAGTAGAATTCAACATAAATTTATTATTAACAATAATACCAATAAAACTAATATTTACTGAGTGGTTACTCTGTGCCAGGCACTATTATATGCATCCATTTTATTGTGATACTTAATCCTTTAACAACCCCAGGAGATTGTTATACATGAGGAATTTGAGGCACAAAGAGGTTAGGTAAGCTATCCAGGTAAGATGAAGAGGGGATGAGCCAGGATTCAAAGCAAATTCTAATTCCAAAGTCAACAATATTTAATCATCATAAAAAATGATAAATTAATAAGCAAAGATATCTGAAGAATATCATCACTGCTGGACAGGTGTTTTTTTTTTTTCCAGGAATAAAATATACCATGTCTGTCCCCTTCAACATTTAATCCCATGGTAACTTTATCATACCTCAAAAAAATAAAAAATACATACTAAAGAAAGCTAATAAGGTAATAAGCAGTTCAAGTCAAGAAGAAGAAAAGGAAAGATTTTTCTCCCTATTGAACTACTTAATTCTCTTGCATAGAATAGTTTTTAAGATATGACCCGAAGTCTTGGATTGTTGTTTCTTAACTCTATTTCCTATCCTGTAATTTTACTTCAGAACCAATGCTCGAATTGGTTTAAAGTGAAAGAAAAAGATAAGCAGAACCTATAAAACACTCTCCATTATGTAAAACAGCAATTTTCTTCCCTTCATCTCTGTATTTTGTATACAGAGATGTTATCCCTCACAATTCAAGACCAGGATTTGATGTTCCCTACCTTTTCAGTAGAAAGGTTGGTTTCAGCGTCATGCTTTTTCTGCGTGAAAACAATGGTAAACACAGCGTGGGAACGGCTGCTTGTTTCATTCATGTTGGTAGCTGCCACTGTCCTAAATAAACATAAAGGTGACCATGGAACAATGGAATTCTTAGATAAAAATTCAAATGGATAGAAAGCTGTACATTATAAACACAACAATCACAAGCAACAGCTTTATCATTCACAGACTGCAAGACTGTAACTTACACAATTGCTCTCAATACTGCCTTATTTGTGAGCCTATCAAGTTACCCTTCAACTCCCAAAGGGCCCCATTAGAATTTTCAAACTCCAGCTGTCCCTTTAGAGCCCACTGAAGCATTTAATTTTTATTCTTTATTAGCACTAATTTTTTCCAGAATTAATTACTACAACAGACAAATACAGACACAATGCCTAACATTTTACAGACTTGATGCAAACCTGAGAGAAAATTGACCCCAAGTTCTAATGTGTTTCAGCAGGCATTGCCTTGAAACATAACATGATGAAGCCCTCACTTTTCCAGCATAAGCTAAGGGTCAGAAAACTTCACTATCAAAGCAACTTCCACAGCTGTAAATGTAGTCTCAAACCCTTAACAGACTAAAGGGCCCCAAAATGTGCCAAAGAACTCAGTCATTAATCTATTTCCTACTGTACCTGGCTTTGTTCCCAGCATCCATGAGGTCAGCAATGTCTGTATAGGAAGTGACTGCCAGCTTTGACAAATCTTCCACATATGGTCCAAGAAGTGGGTGTTCACGCACACGCAAATTACCCTTGTTTTTTGGATTCAGCAAATCTCGTACTCTCTCACAGTAAATTTCCATGTAGCTCACCTAGGAACAATTAATTAAAGTGAATTTACAGGAGTTGGGGAAAAAAATCCCATATATTAAAAATATTTTTAACTGATTTTTTAACTTTTATTAAAAGCTCTACAATTATACAACAGCAACCATTATGAAGTGAATATTTTGAAGCCAGGTTCTAGACCCTTTATTCCACCAACCATATACACAGATATTATACCACATAGATTAGAACAAATCTTCTGATTTTCTCAGGGAAGAAAAGGAAGTAAACAGGCCATGTATGGCACACGGTGACTGCTATTTATGTTGGGCAGAAAGAAAAATTTAAGCAGCCATTTATCAGTTATCATTATGTCTTTAAAAATGCACACTGTTATAACTGGTAATTACAGTGAGGTTCCACTAAGAGCATGGGAAGTAAGTCTTCTATCAAAGTTAAAACTAAAGAACAGCATCAATATTACAGAACAAGGATGACAAACAAGATGCGTGATTCCAATACTGTAAGACCGACCACAGTATGACTGAACATGGACAAACAATATAGCCACCAGAATGAGTAAGAGTTCATCAGAATAGAAGCTGATTTTGGCAGAACTTATATAAGCCTTGCTGGGGAGAGTAAGCCTCAGACAATGCACTTTAGGAATATTAGTCCCATCAGCAGGACCACTCCTATGGAGATGAATGTTTTAGGCTATCATTTCCTGACCTGAGGCAATCAAACAGTTAATTACTCTAACTCCCCTCATTCCAATTCCATACTCACCTAATAACCAACCTGGTTCCAATATAGGTAGGCCCATAAGAAAAGAATGCATTAGTTTACTAATGCAAGTGTTCTGGTTGGGTAATAGTTATTCCTTATGGGAAAGTAATAAAGCAACATTCTGGTTTCATAGCATCACCAAAACGAGTTTCACTTAAAAGTGTCTGATTTTAAAGGATGGTTCTGTTCCAGATAAATCTACAAAATCAAACTTCTAAACTCAAGACTCTATACTGGGGTAAATTAAGTTCACCAGAATAAGCCACATTATGATGCGCTCCAGGAATCATACCTTCTATATCAAAGAGCTATTTAAAAGTATGAAGAAAGTTTCTACGTTTCCAACTTTAAATTTCTACACACATTTTCAGAGTATCTGAAATAGAACCTGATCTCCATTTCTTCAGCCTTTTCCCCTACTATCTTTGATCTGTATTTTTATGCTGTACTTTAAAATCAGTTAAAAAAAAAAAAAGGCAAAACTTGAGAACACTAAAAGATAAACTGAGCCAGTAAAACAAGAGGATAACAAACATTCTTTCCAACAGCAGGTTACCCTAAAAAATGAGATGGTATTTTAATCATTTTTGTGTTTTTAAATGTGTACTTACAAGCCTGAATCCCAGGAAGATATCATATCTCCTTGGAAAATTTGCCACTTTTCACACAGGTATGAAACTAAGAAATTCCAAGGACCGATGTGCTCCACTACTTATTCCCTAATACATGAATCTGTAAAAACCATCATTACTTTTTTCACCTCTAAACTAACCATTATAGACTCCACTTGGCAAATCCAATTCACCAAACACTAATATCTTCCAGGCACGTTCTAGGCACCTGGCATACATCAGTAAATAAAATAAAAATCCTGCCCTAGTGGGCTTATAATTCTAGCAGGAAAGACTGATAATAAACAAGAAACATAAAAAATAAGTAAAACTATACAGTGTCTTAAAACATAATGAATGTTAAGGAAGATCTTGAGATCTGGAGTGTTGTGGTAGAGGGCAAATTGTAGTATTAAATAAGGCAGTCAAGGTAAGCCTCATAGAGAGGGTGAGATCTGATCAAGGACTTAAAGGATGTGAGAAATATAGTCAAAGAGCTACCCAAGGGAAAAAAGTTTCAGGAAGAGGAACAGTAAATGCAAGGCCAAAGGTAGGAATGTTCCTGTGTATTTGAGAAATAGCAAGAAAGCCAGTGTGGCCAGAGCACAGAGAATAAGCAGAGAAAAGTGAGAGAAGAGGTTAGAGAGGCGCCACAAATATGGAAGGAACCATGTAACAATAAGGGCTCTACACTGCACTACAAACAAGCCTGTGAACTCTGATCCATACGGAAGAAACTGGCAACTTCTTTTATTACCTGTAAGTTCAAAGTCTCTGTAACATGATTCAAAAAGTGATTATAAGATGAGATGAGATGAGCTATTTAGAGAATTCTTTCTAACACAAAATATTTTTAGAGCAGCATATTCCCCTTTTGGTGCATGACAGTCACAAGGTAGAATTGTTTAAAATCTCTAAATATATGGAACACTTTACAGATAAAGACCAAAGAAGCTAAATAGATCAACCAGGAATTGTGTTGTCCTACAGAATATTACAACACATGCAAATAAAAGGGGGTGGGGGGCCTTGTTTAAAGGACATCTTTTATTTTTATTGAGAAATCTTCACACACATACAATCCAACCATATTATACAATCAATGGCTCATAATATCATCACATAGTTGTGTATTTATCACCATGATCATTTTTAGAAGATGTGCATCATTCCAGAAAAAGAAATAAAAAGAAAAAACTCATGTATCCCATACCCCTTATGCTTCCTTCTCACTGACCACTAGTATTTCAATTTACCCAAGTATTTACCCTTAAAGGAAATCTTAATTCCTTAGAGCTGAAACAGAATTTCAGTTACAGAATTTTAGTCACTGTGAAATTGAATACCAAAAAAGGGGAGCTAAAACAAGTTTCAAAAAGCACACAAACAATAAAGGGAAATACAAAGGGAAATACATATCAAATAAAGTAATGTACATGAAAGTGATTCTACAGACCTCTTCTTAAAAGAACCAAGGTTAACACTGGATAAGAATAACTTTTCAAGCTTATAACCAATTATAAAGGGGGAGAAAAGATTTGATTACATACATTTAAAAAAATCTATGCCTATATTAAAGAAGGGTTCACGCAATTTAGTAAGAAAAATATTAAGATCCAAAAACATAAAAAAGCCTATGCATAATTTATAAGATGTTCAACCATACTAATAATCAAAAGAATTCAAACTTAAATAAGAATGACAAATTTTCCTTTATCAAACTGACAAAGACTTAAAAAAATGTTAATACTAAATGTTGGCAATGGCAAAATTGTGCTTATACCCCCCTGGTTGGACTGCAAATTGGTACAGTGGTCCTTGCTAAAAGGCCAGGTGGCAATCCAAATGTACTGTTTGACTACCAGGATACATTCAAAGGAGATAACTGGGAGCATGGGGGGGGGAGAGGTTAAGGCATAGACTTATGAATAAGGATTTAATTGAAACATTATTCATTATAACCAAAACTTAGAAGAGCCTAAACGGATAAAACTGGGGAATAGGTAAGTGGTCCACAGCACAGTTAAGATTTGGAGCCTAGTAAAGGTCATGTCTGAGGGGATACATGCTTTTAACCCGTGGTTCTACTCACTTCTACAGAGTAAGACATTTCTTCATTACAGTTGTCATTGATTTTCTCAAACAGTTCTTCACACAACTACAGAAGCAGAATGGGAGACACAGAAATAATATAAATTACAAAACCTAAACCTTCCATATCCCTAGAATTTCTTATTTAAAAGGTGGTATTTTAATAAAAATAATTAATAAAAAAATCAACTAAGTTTTCATTTGCTATACCTTATGATTATAGCAATCAATATATATATTTTGAAAATGAACTGTAGCTTCATGATTCTCTAGAAGTCTAAACAGAATTAAAAATTTATTACAAATAGCAGTTTCTACATAATAATCATCTTAAAAAAACAACATGCTTTTGTATTAAAATAAAGTACTCCAAAATTCTACCAGAAAAGAGATACCAATGTAATTATGTAAGAACTCCAACAATGAACAAATTAAAGCTAAGGGGAAAGGAAGGAGAAACTGAGGGTGGTAACAGGATAAAATAAATAAGGCTATTTAGCAATACTTGCTATAATCTACAAACAATTATTGCTGAAGAAGTATCGCATAGTGGTAAAGAGAAAAACTTCAGAACTACCGTGCCTGCAATTAGAATTTTGACTCTGCCACTTACTTGGGCAAGTGACATCCCTCAATGCCTCAGTTCCCTCATCTGTAAGATGGAAATAACAAAAGAACTCACATTTTAGAGTCCTATAAGGATTAAGTGAGCTAATATCTATAAAGCTCTTAGACCTGTGATTGATCCATAGTGAGAACTATGTAATGCTTTCTCAAACTAGTATTACAATTATTATTACTATACACAAAGGGCAATTTCCAAATAAATGTCTTAGCATTTAATTACAAAAAAAATATGCTAGTATGTGCAATTTTTCCTGAAAATTTCTCAATCTTTATTAATAATTAAGCATTTCAATTATGTAGGTGAATTTTAAATTATCTAATAATTCATTTTCAAAAGGCAGTTATTGGGGTGGGCGATGGTGGTGCAGTGGCAGAGTTCTCGCCAGCCACGTCGGAGACCTGGGTTTGATTCCCAGTGCTGGCCCATTCAAAAAAAAAAGGCAGCTATTGCCATCTTACGTATTTTATTCTTGGAATATAGAGATGGTGGCACTGTGGCTTAGAGTAAAACACCACCAAATTAATCCCAAATGTAGTTAATAAGAGCAGACTACATTTCTCTTTTTAACAACTAAAGTTCCTCCTAAATACCTACATCAGAAATTTTCTGTTTCCTAAGAACAGAAGATCAAAACAAGAAATACTAAGTACTCTTGAAAAAATAAATCTTGGTCTCTTCAAACTTTAAAGTGATAGTATTAAATTACTAAGTATTTCTGAAAGGCTTATCTTATTACACATCCTATATCTCAGATGTTTTACTGTCTTTAGAAAGAAAAGCTAACTATTTTCAAATGTTTCATGAGATTTAGGTTTTATATTAAGTGAGTATCGCAGACATATTTCATAGCTTAAGCAGCCAGTAACACTTTTCAAAACATAAAATAAAATGACACCAGGTATACAGCAAAATCTTTACAAAATGTTAACTTTTCCACCCTTAAAGACAGAGATATACATGTGGATCTCTACCAAAACACTGTAGCTCCTTTGAGGGAAAGAAACAGATTATTCCTCTTTGGGCCTTGCACAAATAGTCCTTGATTGAATTCTGTTAAGTAAAATACCTGTTAAAGCAATTTAAGATTAACAGTAAGGATGAACAGAGGTTTTTGTTGTTTGGGCTTTGTTTTTTTTTTACCTGTGGAATGATGCCAGCCTGGCCTTCTTCTTGTTTACCCATCATTGTATAAGATTTCCCAGCACCAGTCTGTCCATAGGCAAAAATACAGACATTATATCCCTCAAAAGCATGTAGGAGCATTTCCTTTCCAATATCATTGTACACACGGTTTTGAGATGCAAAACAGGGATCTTCAGGCTGTAAAGGTTAAAAGGAGAAATAAATCATATTTTATCACAGTCTTTCCTACACTTAACTGATTGCCTCTATAATAAACCACAAGTGTTTGGAATCTAATAGGCACCTAAAAGTATACTATAATCTTTTTTTTTTGTAGGCTGTATGGTGGGCGTCACGTTTCATTCTTTTTCCATGTGAATATCCCCTTACTGCAGCATCATTTGCTGAATTTTTTTGTTTGGTTGGGTTTTTTCGTTTGTTTTTTTGCTTGTTTGTATGGGAAGTACATGGGCTGGGAATCAAACCCAGGCCTCCCACATGGCAGGCAAGAATTCTACCACTGAACTACCCTTGCACCCCCAAAAATACACTATAAATTTTTAAAATCTTCCCTGCACGTACATTATGTTTCTCATTAAAGCACACCACATAAATACAGAGGCACTACTACACTCATCCAAATTAGCCAGACATAAAAATATCTACATGAAACTATCTGGCATGATTACACTTCATTTTCTGTAACCTTAGAAGTTATCATTCTTCTATCCATAGGGAGCTTTGACAAGATTTTCTTAAGTGAAAAGTGGAGCTAAAAATCAAAGGTCAAATTCACATATCAAAATACTTTTTTGAAGTTGTTCCAGGTGCTGTGAATACTTCTCAATAAACACACTTTCAATGAGGAATGCTTCCAGTCCCGTTCATAAGCACTTCCCTTGGCATTAGGTTTTGTCAATAGTTTTTAAAAATCTACTTCCCAACACATCCGAAGGAAAAAACAAACAAATTGCATAACAAACAGATGGATGATGTAGAAGCAAACTCTAGTTTAGGAACAGTTTCTGCAAGTCAGCAAGATTTTAGGTCTTTCACTGTGTAAGGGTACTATGAAATGCCTACTCTCCATTTTCCTAGATGCTGGTAACCTTTATTTTCCTTGTGGACCTGCAGGCTTTTTCAAAATGTCCAAAAACCTACTGTCCTAACATGACTTTAAAAAAATTTGACCACAAGCATTACAATCTTGCTAACTAACCGTACCTTCTTTACTTGTGCTCCCTATTTCCTTAAATTTTAACTCACAATTAACAATATACTAAACAATCTTCAATTTGGTACTTCCTAAGATCTACAGGTACAGTGGTGTTGATAAGAATCCTGAAATATTGATAAGTAATCCTCAAGGGATGTCTAAATCACAGATGAAAAGAGGTTCAGTATAAATTTAGTGTAAGTTAAATAGTGTTAAATTACAGTTAAATAGTGTAAATTAAGTTAAATAGTGTAAATTAAAAAGTGTGCTGTGTGTGTGTCAACTTTCCATCAACCAAAGTACTTCATTATGGAGAATACTTTTTCTTCAGATTAGCATTCACCACATCAAAAACTGAACACATGCTAGACCACATTTACAAAACAAGAACTGGTTCTGTTTGGCTAAGAGAAAAGGCAAAAAAACAAAAACAAATATCCCCACCCCCACATAAAACAAAGGATAGGGGAGGTAGCAGATGCTACAACAGCAAATTCCAAGACCTGTGCCAGCACCTGTACCAGGGTTCACTTACCGAGGTGTGAGACCAATAGGAATAGTCAAAGCTGAAGGACTTTGGAGCTTCCTTTGGGTTCTTTGGGTTAATAATACCTAGAACATGAAATGTTTTAATCTTATAAGTAACTCACATTTACATGTTTAGTTCAACATGGATGTTATATGTTCAAAATATTCTAATCAGTAAATTCAAGGCACTGAATCTTAATAGGGCAATCGAAATATGAAAACACCAGTCTGAAAAGGTGATCTGTATATGGCACTTCAAAAAAATCACACCAACAATATTTACTGGGTAGTCCCAGGATTCATAAGAGAATATGGTTCATACACAGTATGCACTCAGTAAATATTTTGTGACTGAATATTTATCCTCCCTTTAAGAAGTTAATACCAAAATCTGGAAATGGTACAGGTTACTATCTCAATGTTTCTCATGAGACTTAGAATATTTTAGCATTTGAGGAATAAAAATGAGAAAATTAGTGAATTATTCCAATTACTATTTGAAACAATTTTTTTAAAGATCATATTACTTACTTCAGAAAAGTATTCACTAGAAAGATGATCCTATTTCTAAAATCCACAGTGGACTGACTACATAAACTCTGTACATACATACTCCCCATATACATACATACATATATATATGTACGTGATGGAATCACAAACTAATAAATCATATGTAGAACGTCATAAAACAGAAATATGGCATTTTTTACTGAAAAGCATGAAGTCTTCCTGTCCATATTAAAAGTCATTTTTCATGGATTAAAAGTCATTTCTCTATACAATTTCTCATATAATTAATCCAGTTACACTATACACTTCAGGGACTGACTGAGAATGCTGAGGCTTAATCTCTCTTCCTTTCTCATAGACACAAAGCTTTAGCTCCTCATATTTCACATGGAACAGAATCCTTTATAACATGTGGTCATGAAATCACCTCAAAGACAGGACATCTCAGCCACTCCACATTTCTAAGGCAAGGCCACATCCCAGGCTATCAATGAGATCAGGATTAAAAAATAAATTTGTCTGGGGCAGCTGCTGCTTTGGACACAAATAGCAACAGCTGCTACTGTGCTTAGTTCTTTCTCTTGCTGGATTCCACTGGGTATGGCCACACACACTTGTCTTTCAACCACAAATGCTGACAGAGTATTAATAAGGCTAATGCTGCAAATCATCATGTGACAAGGAGACTTCTTCTAGAAAGAACTCCCCACCCACACATAAATGGTAATCTAGCAATGAAATGTATTTCTAACCAAAAGTCACAACATCTGAGATTTAAAGGAATAGCCAACATACACAAAACACTGTTACTCCAAGTTTCAAGTACTTTCTGTATACCAAGCTATTTATCCCCACAACTACACAATGAGGCAGATGTCTCATTATTCCCATTTTACAGATAAAGATAACAGCACAGAGAGATTAAATCACTCACTCAAAACTACAAAGCCCCACATTTTAGCCAAGACACCAATCATTTACATGCTTATTCTCTATATGCAGTGATTCCCAAAGCAAAACACAGTAAGGCATTTTAAATTAATATATATATATTATGTACATTATTACCTCCCCCAAATTATACCAAAGGTATGGTTTAAACCTCTCTTTACCTATTTTAAACAGGGAACTATGAAGATAATTGTTCTTAAAAGATGAGAGCACACACACTGACAAGAAAACAGAAATTAGTCACAGTGTGAGCCAGGTTCCAGGTTTTAGTGCCCAGCAATAAGGGCAATGGTAAGATGCAGGGCCTGACCTCTGAAGTAGAAAAAAAACATAGTTAAATAAGCACTTCTAACTGCTAGAAAATGTGCTGGATTCCACTGGGTATGGCCTATTTCACTTAACCCTATTTCATTTGGCCTTTTAACTACTCACTGGTGGTACCAATTCTCTCAAGAACAACTTTAGATAGAGCTATTGCTCAGACATGATCCTTTTGTTCTCTCTTCCCTAGTAAAGAAAAAGAAATAAAAAGTACACCAGTGAGTAACTTCTGATTAGACTGAAAGTTTCCTCTTCCTCAATACTCCATTTTCCTAGATTTTCAAAATTTTCTGAAGGTAGGTTTTTCTAACTTCCAGCTTTGAAACCAAGCTGCTTTAAAAATAATTGGCTCTATTCAACAACAACAAACCCTTTTTATTATAACATAAGTAAATCAAAACACAATTTTAAAGAGCCATTTATTATAAAAGTTTTGTCAAGCAAGATTAAATTTACCCACAATATTTAAAACAATTCAATTCCTAAATACAAAAGACATTAAAACAACGCAAAATTCAATATCGTGGTTACTTCTTTGGCAGGATAGGCTTCTGAAACCATTGGCAATTTTTGTTTCTTAACTTAAGTAATAGTTATATGGCTGTGTTATTTCACTGTTTTTTTAATTACAGAAGTTATATGTTTACAGGAAAATCATGTAAAAAATACAGAGTTCCCATATACCACCCTATTATTAACATATTGCATTAGTGCTGTATATTTGTCGCAACTAATGAAAGAACATTTAATGAAAGAACATTTAATGAAAGAACATTTTTTATAATTGTATTATATACTATACTCCATGGTTCACCCTAGGGTTCATTGCTTGAGTTGTAGAGTCCTATGGATTTTCTTTCTTTTTTTTTTTTTATTTTTATTCTAATAAGATACATACAACTCAGAATTTTCCTTTATGGACAGCTTAATTGAACACCATAAGTACATGGAACCTTGAGTAGGTTTGTCCAGAGTGATGCCTCGATAAATCCCAGAAGGATCTGAACAGTGAATAATAACATATTTGCAAAGTCCCCTTGAGAGAAATGAGAAAGGGGAAAATTCAAATGTACTAAGAAATGATGATTATACATCTATGTGATGATATTAAGAATTATTGACTGTATATGTAGAATGGAATGATTTCTAAATGTTGTGTTAGTTAATTTTTTTAATTAATAAAAATTAAAAAAAAATTTTTTAAATCTCCCATAAAGAAAAGCCCAGAACCAGATGGTTTCACAGGTGAATTCTACCAATCATTCCAAGAAGAATTAATACCAATCCTGCATCTTTTAATATTCTAAACATACAAGAACAATTTAAAAATACTACATTTTAGATTTTTTGTGTGATCTTGGGTATTACTGAATTGTTGTGTACTCTCTAAAACTGAGATAATACCTAAAGCATAAATATAAGAATTTTACTTCTTGGCTAGAGACCAAGTATGGCAATGGGGGTCCCCTTTCCCCACTTTTAGGCCTGTGCCCATTTGGAGTTAATCACAACAAATCACTAAGTCAATGGACTGTGACCTTATAGATCATCTACACTGCCCCACACCAAACAAGTACTCAGATGAATGACCTCTATGCATCATGTACAATTTTAACTTTATGAAACCCTGTACCATTTTCAGGAACATAAAAGGAAAAAAAAAAACTGCACACATGTGCAATATATACATAAAATACCAATGGATTTTACCAGCTTTCAAGGAAAAAATATAGAAAGACTGGGCAATAATAACTAACACAATGGTTTCTGGATCAAGGTCAACTGAGTTAAATACAGTATATAAGACTTCTAATTTGTTTCTCAGGAAGCAAGCACATAAGAATGGAATTACATAAATTTTAAAAGATTCTGATCACAATGGAATGAAGATTAAAATCAGTAACCGGCAGAAAACTGGTTAAACATCCCACTCTTAATTAGTAGGTCAAAGAAGAAATTGCAAGAGAAATCAGCAAATATATCGAGATGAATGAAAACAAGAACACAACACACCAAAACTTAGGATGCAGTGAAGACAATCATGAGTTGGAAATTTATAACCTTAAATGCCTACATTAAAAGAAGGAAGAAATGTGGGATCAACTATTAAATCCTGAACAAAAAGGGGGAAAGAACCGTAATTAACAAAGTATTAGTGGCAGAGAGCGTTCAAATAAGAGTTGAGAGGCTACTCTGGAGGTTGCTCTCATGCAAGCTTCAGGAAGACCTTGCTACCTATCGTAACCTGCCAACCCCCAACCAGGACCATTCCAGCCAATCCTAAAGAACACCTGGGACAATATATAAGATTTCACAAGGGTTCCATGCACTAGAGTAACTTTCCAGAAACCCACAACCTCCAGATGGGTCTCTGGTCCAGATAAGCCCTGAAACCTAGCCCAACCTCTCCAGAACATCAGACAGTTTCATCTCCCTACTATTAGTGACAGACCTTTCCAGTATCAAAACTCTAGAATTGTCATACCCCAAATAACTCCAGAGAGAGGTATGGAAAGATCAAAGATGATGGTGGAATTATACATAGAAGACAGGATTTAACAAATGAATATGAATGCTGAATCATTAAATTGATATCTCTTTTAGTCTCTAGTATTTTAGAGCAGCTAGAAGTAAAAACCTAAAATTATGGAATTATAACCCATGTGAAAGTCTGAAATATGTTCTACAACCAATTGTGGTACTATACTTTGAAATTTATAGCTTTTGTATATATGCTATTGTTCACAAAAAAAGAAGGAAAAAAAGTTGATAGTGATGATAAAAAAGTATGTAAGCCCTCTAGCCTCCTATATCCTGCAGCAGCTAGAAGGAAAAATATGAGAGGATCACATGGTAGCCCATGACAAGCTCTGGGATCGATCCTGTTACCACTTTTTGAAGAGTGCTTTGAAAACTATTGCTTTTTTAATTCTTGCTCTGTATATATGTTATACTATACGATAAAAAAAAAGAAGAAGAAAGTGCTAAAAGCAAAACCAAAACTGCACATCTGAAGGAATCAGAAAAAGGACTGCAAACTAACCCAAAAGCAATCAGAAGGAAAGTGTGATAGTTAGATTCAGGTGTCGACTTGGCTAGTTCTATTGCTGTGGACATGAGCCAATGGCATGTGAAGTTCATCTGTTTCTGATTATATCTGCAGTTAGCTAGGAGATGTGCCTGCCACAATGAATGATGTCTGATTTAATTGGCTGGTGCTTAAATGAGAGAGCTCAACGTAGCACAGCCCAAGCAGCTCAGCATACCTCATCTCAGCACTCACAGCTCAGCCCATGCCTTTGGAGAAGCAGAAAGGAATCACCCTGGGAAAAGTCACTGGAACCCAGAGGCCTGGAGAGAAGGCCAGCAGAGATCGTCCTGTGCCTTCCCGTGTAAGAAAGAACCTCAGTTGAAAGTTAGCTGCCTTTCCTCTGAAGAACTATAGGTTAACTAAATAAATCCCCTTTTATTGAAAGCCAATCCATCTCTGGATTACATTCCGGCAGCTAGCAAACTACAACAGAAAGAAATAAAAAGATATGAGTAGAAAAGAATAAAATTGAACAAAAAAAAACAATGGAGAATCAACAATACTAGAAACTGATTCTTAGAAAAGATCAAGAAAATGGACAAACCCTTGGCTAGGCTGACAAAGGGAAAAAGAGAGAAGTTGCAAATAAAATCAGAAACGAGACGGGGGATCTTACTATTGACGCCACAGAAATAAAAAAGATCATAAGGAGATAGTATGAACAATTGTATGCCAACAAATTAGACAACCTAGATGAAATGGACAAATTCCGATAAACACATGCGTAACCTACACTGGCCTAGAAGAATCAGAAGACCTCAACAATCCAACCACAAATGAAGAGACTGAATCAGTCATCAAAAATCTCCCATAAAGAAGGGATACAGACTGTGCAACAGGACTGGATACAAAAATTCAAAAATGGACAGCACAATACTACCTAATTGTAATGTGATTATGTTAAAACACTGAATGAAGCTGCATCTGAGCTATAGTTTTTTTTGTTTTTGTTTTGTTTTGTTTTGTTTTATATATTTTTTATTTTTTATTTTTATTTTTTTCTCTCTATTATCATTTTATTTCTTTTTCTGTTATCTTGCTATTTCTTTTTCTAAATCGATGCAAATGTACTAAGAAATGATGATTATACATCTATGTGATGATATTAAGAATTATTGATTGTATATGTAGAATGGAATGATTTCTAAATGTTGTGTTAGTTAATTTTTTTAATTAATAAAAATTAAAAAAAAATTTTTTTAAATCTCCCATAAAGAAAAGCCCAGAACCAGATGGTTTCACA
Organism: Tamandua tetradactyla; assembly: GCF_023851605.1. Taxonomy (NCBI): domain Eukaryota; kingdom Metazoa; phylum Chordata; class Mammalia; order Pilosa; family Myrmecophagidae; genus Tamandua; species Tamandua tetradactyla. The sequence continues at coordinate 215,151,081 of NC_135328.1, forward strand.
GGTGAATTCTACCAATCATTCCAAGAAGAATTAATACCAATCCTGCTTAAACTCATCCAAATAAATTGAAGAACTAACTCATACAATGAAGCCAACACCAGCCTAATGCCAAGGAAAGGTATACAAGAAAATCACAGACCAATCTCTCTAATGAATATAGATGCAAAAGTTCTCAAAATAAAAAAATACTTGGAAATCTAATCCAACAGCACTAATTTATTTACTATGATCAAGCAGGTATTATTCCCGAAATGCAAGAGTGGTCAACATAAAATCAATTAATATAATATACCACATTAACAATTTAAAGGAGAAAAACCACATGATCTTACTGTTTGACACAGAAAAAAAAAAACATCTGATAAAATCCAGCATCCTTACTGGATAGAAACACTTCAAAAGATAGGAATAGAAGGAAACTTCCTCAACGTAAAAAGAGCATACATGAAAAATGCACAGCTAACATCATACTAAACAGTGGAAGACTGAAAATGATCTGGAATAAGACAAGGATGCCCACTGTCACCAATGCTATTCAACGTTGTGCTAGAAGTTCTAGCTAGAAATACTACACAAGAAAAACAAATTAAAAAGGATCCAAATCAGAAAGGAAGAAGTAAAACGTTCACTCTTTGCAGATGACCTGAGCCTATATTTAGAAAGTCATGAAAAACTACAACAAAGCTACTAGTGCAAATAAACAAAATCAGCAAAATTACAGGATAAGATCAACACTCAAAATCAACAGTTGTTTTTCTGTACTTTAGTAGTGAGCCATCTGAGGAGGAAATCAAGTTTTAAAATTCCATTTACAACAGCAACTGAAAGAATCAAATATCTAGGAATAAATTTAACCAAGGATGAAAAGGACCTATACAGTGAAAACTACAAAATAGTGCTAAAAGAAATTAAAGACCTAAATAAATGGAAGGACATTCAGTGTTCATGGACTGGAAAACTAAATATCATACTCAAACTGATTTATAGAATCAATGCAATCCCAATCAAAATTCCAACGCCCTCCTCGGAAGAAATGGCAAAGTCAATTATCAAATTTATTTGGAAGAGTAAGAAGCCCCAAATAGCCAAAAACATCTTAAAAAAGAATGAAGTTGGAAGACTGACACTTCTTGACTTTAAAACACATTACAAAGGTACAATGACCAGCTACAGTGGTCAAAACAGCATGGTACTGGCATAAAGATAAACGTACTGATCAAATGAACCAAATGAGAGTTCAGAAATAGACCTGTCCATTTATGGTCAACTGGTTTGTTTGTTTTCTGTTTTTTGTTTTTTACTGTTTTCTAATGTAAAATATACATATATACAAAGCAAAGAAAGAAAAAAGCAATAAATTTCAAAGCACACTTCAACAAGTAGTGACAGAGCAGATTCCAGAGTTTGCCATGTGCTACCATTCCACCATCTCAGATTTTTCCTTCTAGCTGCTCCAAAACACTGGAGGCTAAAAGGAATATTAATATAGTGATTTAGCAGTTCATACTCATTTGTTAAATTCTATTTTCTCTGTTATATCTCCCCTGGCTCCTCTGACCCCTCTCCCAGTATATAAGGATCTTTATGCAATGGCCATTCTGACTTTTTCATGTTGAGAAGGGGTGTCCACACTAAAGGATAGAGGGATGAAATCAATCAGTAATCTTGGAGAGGCTGGTCCTTCTGGGTTTCAGGATTTATCTGACATATGAACTCTTGGGAAATTATGAGTTCAAACTTAGAGCATGAAACCTAGATAGAGTCTCATTTCCAGGCCTAGATGTTCTCAAGAGTCAAAAGGAGTGATGTTGGTTGGGGTTTAGCAAGCCAGGGCAATCAGCACATATAACTGAAAAGCTTGTATAAGAGTACCCTCCAGGACAGCCTCTCGATTCTATTTGATCTCTCTTGGTCACTGATGTCTTATTTTATTATACTCATTCCCCTCTTTTATTCTGGAAGGCGTTGTCCATTGTCAGGGAGAGTTTCACCCTTGAATGTCATGTCCCACATAGGGGGGAGAGTAATGATTTTCCATGCAGAGTTGGGGCTAGAGAGAAAGAGGCCACATATGAGCAACAAGAGGTTTCCTGGAAGCAACTCTTAAGCCTTGTTATGGGTAGTCTTATAAGTTTCATAAGGGCAAGCCTCAAAATCAAGGGCGTGGTTCTATTTTCCAGAGTCCCCAATGGTAGAGAAGGTACCTGGGGTTTCCCAGATGGGAAAGTTTAATAGTTCCATAAATACAGTTTAATAGTTACATATATATATATATATATATATATATATATATATATACACACACACACACACACACACACATACACACACACATATATATGTTTAATAATTTATATATATATATAATAGTTATAGATAAAAATAGATATATATCCACCTCCCCACCTCCCACTTTGGACCCTCATGGGACTCAACCAATACATTTTAATTATCAGCCCACCACAGTCTGAGATGTATCCTGGTATTACATTAAGCTAAACAGAATTACAAGGCTTCGTTCCATTCTGGACTCTAGGAGTTTGGATTGTTTAAATGCACTATCCTGACAGATTGATTTAGATTTTGCATTACAGAAAATTTAGGTTCTAGACATAATAAACCTCTCTGCCTTTGGTCCCATATAGCAGGTGAAAGTCCAGAGTGCATACTTTTACCCTGTATTCCAGTATACCTTAGACCCAGCCAGAATGACTTTGTTTTAATTCTAATTGAGGCCTGATCTCTTTTTCAGTTACTTTAACTGTTTTGTTATATATAATTATGCTAACTTTCAGTGCTGTAACTCTCCATTTCCGGATCTTAGGTATCACAGAGTTATTCAAAGTTCCAGGGAAATACCACCTAATATACATGTAGAATCTAGAAATATATTTACAACTTCAGACTAAGTGTTGCTACTATAAGGGCTGAGAATTGAGGCTCCAAATTTCTTCTAAGTATTTTCTGAAAGAGACCTTAGCATATTTGTTCTTGTGTTTCTGGCTTATTTTGTACAACACATTATCCCCAAAGGACATTGTTCCATGCCTCCTGACACTGTTCTCTTTGTAGCCAAAATATATTCCATCATATAAATGTATTACAGTTTACCATTCTGCTTCTCAGTCATTGTACCCTTCAGGTCCCTCAATCTATTACGCAATATGAATAATGAGGTTACCACAAAACCTCCTTAGATCCTTTTTTTTTTTTTTTTTTTTTTTTTTGCATGGGCAGGGGAACAAACTTAGATCCTATTTTAATAGAGGAAAAGTTAAATAACACTTTCATTCATTGAGGACATTTATTGAACACAAATTACATACTAGGCACTATGTTGGGTGCTAGGGATACAACAGCAAGCAAGAGTTATTTCTGCCTTTCTAGAGCTTACAGCCAATGGAGGAAGACAAACATATAATCGGACTATATAAATACATGCTTTCAAATTATGGTAAGAGCCATATAAGCACGGGGACCTACGAGAACATATAAAAGGGACCATATAAAGGGAAACAAATGAAAGAGGTGATTTCTGAACAAGTAAACTCTGGTTTGAGGAGTCAGAAAAGGCTGGGCTGAAGGATAAGCAGGAGTGAGACACACAAAGTAGAGGAATAGCAGCCACAGCTAACACTCAGTGAATGCTTACTATGTGCCAGGCACTGTGCTAAAATGTTAATGTGTGTTCACTTCTTTAACCCTCATAATAACCCTAATGAAGTGGGTACTATTATTATCTCTATTTTACAGTTGGAACATCTGAGACATGGAGATGAAAGAGATTCCTGAAGCCAGAGCCTAGATTCAAACTTGGGTCTTCACCCAGTTCCAGAGCTCTGAACCATTGGGAAATGTGCACTCGAGGCTAAGAAACTACATTAAGAAGCCCTGGGGCAGAAAGAAGAATGGGACATCCAGGTACTGGTAGAAGGCGGTTCAAATGCAGTGAGTAGCAAAGGGGAGAAAAGAACTAACATTTCTGGGTCAAACCATGGGTAACCTCAAGGGGTCAGTGAGCTGTTGAGAAATGAGAAGTCACTGGAAGACTTTATCACATTTACAAGCTTCAGTGTGGTGACTGGATTGTAGGAAGGCAGGAGTAAAAGAAGTATGGCAACCACTTACGTAGACAAAACACACCAACCACTGCAGAATGTCTGGGAACTTCTGCTTGGCATCTGTATAATATAAAACTCCCATGAGAACTTCATCTGGCATCAGAAATTCAAGAGAAGCAGTATGATGTGTTTGCAGGGGTAGGGAGAGACAGGGGTCCACTCCTACATTAAAAGCATTGTCTCTTGATCTAAAACTGAATTTTGTCTTTATAAAATGGTTCAATATTTAAAGATCCAAAGGTGAACTGATTTAGAAAATATTCCTGAAGACATTTCCAAGAATTTTATCAAGTAAGGAAATAAGAGTATTAGAGAGGCTTCAATCTGACCTCAGTTTAAGTATTCAATATTATACTGGCTCCATCTATAATATAGCTGGTGCAAGTAACAAACTATTAAGCCTAATCTTCTTATCTGTAAAATGGGTACAACAATAATGCTGTCTACTTTTACAGAAGATGAGTAATGAATGACTAATCCATAATAAGGGGTTTAGCTCAAGGCCAAGCAGATAATGAATGTTCAAAAAATTCTTTCATATAAAAATAAAAAATGTATATATATGAGTAAAAAAAAAGAAAATAAATAAATAAATAAAAATATATGAGTGCCTATCTTGCCCCAGGTCTGATGATATCCAATGAAGACAAGTCCCTGCTCATGAAGCTTACATTCCAATGAAGAGTCAGATAATTAGCAAACAGAACGGTATAATATCACTAGGAAAAATAGAGCAGGTTTAGGAGATAAAAGATGACAGTGGCAGTGGCTATTTTAGATAAGAAGCTGCCACCTCTGAGAAGGTGATATTTGAGCAGGGATTTGAATGAAGTTTAAGGAACAGCAAAACAATTATTATAAGCAGAGCAGAGTAAATAATGACAAGATTGTGAAATGAAATAGCTAGCAATAGACTAGATTCTATGGGGCCTTGTGGCCACATAGACCAGATTCCATGGGGCCCAAAGATTTTTCATTTTATTTTAAAGGTGATGGGAGGGTCCATGGGTGGTTCAATGGTAGAGTGTACACCTTCCATGTGGGAGACCCAGGTTCAATTCCCGGACCATGTACCTCCCACTCCCAAAAAAAGTGATGGGAAGCCAATGAAGGATTTCTTTTTTTTTTTTTTTTTTTAAACCTTTTCTCTTTTTTTTTCCATTTTTTTTTTTATTACTCTGTAAGGCTTAGAGAAAATCATGTCGATAGTACAGAGTTCCCATATAACCCACCTCACATACATGATTTTTCCTGTTAACATTTTGCATTAGCTATATTATTATTATTAACCATAGTCCATTGTTTACATTAAAGTTCACTCTTTGAGTTGCATAGTACTATGGCTATTGTTTTTTTTTAGTTTAATATTCTGGTAACATATATATAAAATGTAAAAATTCCCATTTTAATAATTCCAAATACACAATTCAGTGGTGCTAATTACATTCACAGTGTTATGCTACCATCACTACCATCCCCAATGAAGGATTTTAAGCAGAGGACTGACATGATGATTTACATTTCCAAAACATGGCTCTGGCTATGGATGGGAACAAAAGTGGAAGCAGAGAAATAGAAGGCTATGGCAGTATTGATTTGGACTACAGTAGAAATGGTAAAAATTAATTAGATTCAGGACAGATTCTAAAGGCAGAGATGACAGGACTTAATGATGGATTATATGTGGCCTGTGAGAAAAAGGAATATGGCAAGAGTGACTCCAATATTTTTTATCTGAACAACTAAAAGAATGAGTAAAACTGAAGAAGGAGCCACTTCAGATGGGCACAGAGGAAAACAATTCTGTTGAGAACAAGTTAAGTTTGAGGTATGTGGTACCTTCAAGGTGAGTTAAGTTGGCAGCCTGGTACAAGTCTACAATTCTAGAGAGAGATTCAGGCTGGAATAATAAATTAGCGAGTTATCATCATCTCAGAGACATTTAAAGCCTTTGAACTGGATTAATTTACCTAGGGACTGAGTTCTCTGTAGACAGGAAAGATTTACAATGATATCATATCATTTACAATTATATATATATATATATATATATATATATATACACACACACACTTCTTAATAAGAGAAGTTAGTTGTAGGTTTACAGAAAGATCACACATAAGATACAAAGCACCTATATACCACCCTATTGTTAACACTCTGCATTGATACATTTTTAACAATTTATCAAAGAATACTGTTATAATTATACTATTAACTATAGTCCATCATTTACAATAAGGTTCACTATTTGTGTTGTAAAATCCTATGGTGTTTTTTTTTTTAATTGTAGTAACATATATGCAACCTAAAATTTCTCCTTTATCCACATTCAAATATACAATTCAGTGCTGTTAATTACGTTCATAACTGGGTGCACTTTTAACATAAGAAAGTGAAAAGAACAGAGAATGACCAGCAGAAGTGAGACAATCACTACAGGAAAGAGTTCTAAGAGCCCAGTGAGAAAAAGTTTCAAGAAGGAAGTCAAGTTATATTACCTGTTACTACAATGATTATTATCATAACCATCTTTCAGACTCCACAAAGGAACTAGTATTTGTTCAGGCTTTCTCCTGACTTCTCCAATAACTTGCTTTACTCACCCTCACCTCTGGGCCTTGGCTCCTTATCATCATCAAGGCCTGGATTTCAAGGCTATTTTCCTGAATCTCTCCTTATAAATCTGAAAGGCAGCTTCAGCTTCTAACAAGTAATTATATATTTTTTCCCATGCCCAAAGGGAAGATAATTACCATTTATCCTTTCCATACAACTTGATGAATTTGTCTCCAAGCTCTTTATTCTTTATGTTGCAGCTGATACTCTTTACTTTAGGAGAGCTGGTGAACAACAAATAGCATCTTTTTTTTTTTTTGCCCATCTTAAATACCAAGGGTTATACTAAGAATTTATAATGGGAGCACAATAGACCCCAAGTGTGAAATTTAATAAGCTTATCACAAATTCTGATGGCTTGCATTAACTAACAATTTATGAAAAATCATTTTCACTAGCCACTGATTTATCCCTTGATACAGTTATCTAAAATAAACCTTGAAACTAATTCAAATTTAAGAGTTCTAATAGTTATTTCAAAATGCGAAATCTAGAAAGGGATGACTTAATATTCTTTTCTCTGGGGCTCAAGACTGAAGATGGACTACCCATAGCAAACCTTCAATCTGATTTTAAAATATTTTTTTTATTTTAAGAATTCTACTGCCAGGGGAAACTTACTGTTTAAAAGTTAGTTTCTTAGTAGAACTGGAGAAAGAACAGCAAACTAACCCCAAAGCAAGCAAAAGGAAAGAAATAACAAAGATTAGAGCAGAAATAAATGAAATTGAAAACATGAAAACAATAGAGAAAATCAATAAGACCAGAAGTTGGTTCTATGAGAAAATCAACAAGATTGATGGGCCCTTAGCAAGATTGACAAAAAGAAGAAGAGAGAGGACGCAAATAAATAAGATCAGAAATGGAAGAGGAGACATAACCACTGATCTCACAGAAATAAAGGAGGTAATAACAGGATACTATGAACAACTTTACGCTAATAAATACAACAATGTAGATGAAATGGACAAGTTCCTAGAAAGCCATGAACAACCAACTCTGACTCAAGAAGAAATAGACGACCTCAACAAACCAATCACAAGTAAAGAAATTGAATCAGTCATTCAAAAGCTTCCCAAAAAGAAAAGTCCAGGACCAGACGGCTTCACGTGAATTCTACCAAACATTCCAGAAAGAATTAGTACCAACTCTGCTCAAACTCTTCAAAAAAACTGAAGTGGAGGGAAAGCTACCTAATTCATTCTATGAAGCCAACATCACCCTCATACCAAAACCAGGCAAAGATATTACAAAAAAAGAAAACTACAGACCAATCTCTCTAATGAATATAGATGCAAAAATCCTCAACAAAATTCTAGCAAATCGAATCCAGCAACACATTAAAAGAATTATACATCATGACCAAGTAGGATTCATCCCAGGTATGCAAGGATGGTTCAACATAAGAAAATCAATTAATGTAATACACCATATCAACAAATCAAAGCAGAAAAATCACACAATCACCTCAATTGATGCAGAGAAGGCATTTGACAAGATTCAACATCCTTTCGTGTTGAAAACACTTCAAAGGATAGGAATACAAGGGAGCCTCCTTAAAATGATAGAGGGAATATATGAAAAACCCACAGCTAATATCATCCTCAATGGGGAAAAATTGAAAACTTTCCCCCTAAGATCAGGAGCAAGACAAGGATGTCCACTATCACCACTATTATTCAACATCGTGTTGGAGGTTCTAGCCAGAGCAATTAGACAAGAAGAAGAAATACAGGGCATCAAAACTGGAAAGGAAGAAGTAAAACTATCACTATTTGCAGACGATATGATACTATACGTCGAAAACCCGGAAAAATCCACAACAAAACTACTAGAGCTAATAAATGAGTACAGCAAAGTAGCAGGTTACAAGATCAACATTCAAATATCTGTAGTGTTTCTATACACTAGTAATGAACAAGCTGAGGGGGAAATCAAGAAACGAATCCCATTTACAATTGCAACTAAAAGAATAAAATACTTAGGAATAAATTTAACTAAAGAGACCAAAGACCTATACAAAGAAAAACTACAAAAAACTGTTAAAAGAAATCACAGAAGACCTAAATAGATGGAAGGGCATACCGTGTTCATGGATTGGAAGACTAAATATAGTTAAGATGTCAATCCTACCTAAATTGATATACAGATTCAATGCAATACCAATCAAAATCCCAACAACTTATTTTTCAGAAATAGAAAAACCAATAAGCAAATTTATCTGGAAGGGCAGGGTGCCCCGAATTGCTAAAAGTATCTTGAGGAAAAAAAACCAAGCTGGAGGCCTCACACTGCCGGACTTTAAGGCATATTATGAAGCCACAGTGGTCAAAACAGCATGGTACTGGCATAAAGATAGATATATCGACCAATGGAATTGAATAGAGTGCTCAGATATAGACCCTCTCATCTATGGACATTTGATCTTTGATAAGGCAGTCAAGCCAACTCACCTGGGACAGAACAGTCTCTTCAATAAATGGTGCCTAGAGAACTGGATATCCACATGCAAAAGAATGAAAGAGGACCCGTATCTCACACCCTATACAAAAGTTAACTCAAAATGGATCAAAGATCTAAACATTAGGTCTAAGACCATAAAACAGTTAGAGGAAAATGTAGGGATATATCTTATAAATCTTACAATTAGAGGCGGTTTTATGGACTTTAAACCTAAAGCAAGAGCACTGAAGAAAGAAATAAATAAATGGGAGCTCCTCAAAATTAAACACTTTTGTGCATCAGAGAACTTCATCAAGAAAGTAGAAAGACAGCCTACACAATGGGAGACAATATTTGGAAACGACATATCAGATAAAGGTCTAGTATCCAGAATTTATAAAGAGATTGTTCAACTCAACAACAAAAAGACAGCCAACCCAACTACAAAATGGGAAAAAGACTTGAACAGACACCTCTCAGAAGAGGAAATACAAATGGCCAAAAGGCACATGAAGAGATGCTCAATGTCCCTGGCCATTAGAGAAATGCAAATCAAAACCACAATGAGATATCATCTCACACCCACCAGAATGGCCATTATCAACAAAACAGAAAATGACAAATGCTGGAGAGGATGTGGAGAAAGAGGCACACTTATCCACTGTTGGTGGGAATGTCAAAGGGTGCAACCACTGTGGAAGGCAGTTTGGCAGTTCCTCAACAAGCTGAATATAGAATTGCCATACGACCCAGCAATACCATTGCTAGGTATCTACTCAAAGGACTTAAGGGCAAAGACACAAACAGACATTTGCACACCAATGTTTATAGCAGCATTATTTACAAGTGCAAAGAGATGGAAACAGCCAAAATGTCCATCAACAGACGAGTGGCTAAACAAACTGTGGTATATACATACGATGGAATATTATGCAGCTTTAAGGCAGAATAAACTTATGAAGCATGTAATAACACAGATGGACCTAGAGAACATTATGCTGAGTGAGACTAGCCAAAAACTAAAGGACAAATACTGTATGGTCCCACTGATGTGAACCGACATTAGAGAATAAACTTGGAATATGTCATTGGTAACAGAGACCAGCAGGAGTTAGAAATAGGGTAAGATAATAGGTAATTGGAGCTGAAGGGATACAGACTGTGCAACAGGACTGGATACAAAAACTCAAAAATGGACAGCACAATATTACCTAATTGTAAGGTAATTATGTTAAAACACTGAATGAAGCTGCATCGGAGCTATAGTTATTTTTTTTCTCTCTATTATCATTTTATTTCTTTTTCTGTTGTCTTGCTATTTCTTTTTCTAAATCGTTGCAAATGTACTAAGAAATGATGATCATACATCTATGTGATGATATTAAGAATTACTGATTGTATATGTAGAATGGAATGATTTCTAAATGTTGTGTTAGTTAATTTTTTTAATTAATAAAAGTTAGTTTCCATTTTAAAAGCATGGTTATTATTTTTTTAATAATCTTTTTTATTGTATAATATAACATATATATAAAGCAAAGAAAGAAAAAAGGCAATCATTTTCAAAGCACTCTTCAACAAATCGTTACAGGACAGATTCCAGAGTTCGTCATGGGCTTCCATACCATCATCTCAGATTTTTCCTTCTAGCTGCTCCAGAATATAGGAGGCTAGAAGGAATTTTTTTATCATTCACAATCAACTTCTTTTGTGTGTGTACGAAAAATAACATATACAAAAAAGCAATAAATTTCAAAGCACAGCACAATTAGTTGTAGAACAGATTTCAGAGTTTGGTATGGGTTACAATACCACAATTTTAGGTTTTTACTACTAGCTGCTCTAAGATATGGGAGACTAAAAGAAATACCAATTTAATGATTCAGCAGTCATATTCATTTGTTAAACCCTACCTTCTCTATATAACTCCACCATCACCTTGATCTTTCTATTCCACTCTTTAGGGGTCTCTGGACTATGGCCATTCTAACTTTTTCACGTTGGAACGGACTGTCAATAATATGGGGTAGGGAGATGGAACTACTGATACTCTGGAGAGGCTGGGCCCTCTAGGTTTCAGGATTTATCTGGTCCAGGGAACCATCTGTAGGTTGTAGGTTTCTGGAAAGTTACCCTAGTGTATGGAACCTTTGCAGAATCTTATATATTTCCCTACGTGGTCTTTAGGATTGGCTGGAATGGTTTTGGTTGGGGTTTGGTAAGTTATGATAGCTAGCAATGTCAAAGTGAAGCTTGCCTAAGAATGATCTCCAGAGTACCCTCTTGACTCTATTTGAACTCGCTCAGCCACTGATACCTTGATAGTTATACTTTTTTTCCCCATTTTGGTCAGGATGGAACTGTTGATTCCACAGTGCCAGGGCCAGACTCATGCCTGGGAGTCATCTCTCACACCGCCAGGGAGACTTTCACCCCTGGATGTCATGTCCTACGTAGCGGGGATGGCAATGATTTCACATGCTGAGTTGGGCTTAGAGAGAGAGAGGCCATATCTGAACAACAAAAGGGGTCCCTCCAGAAGTAACTCTCAGGCATATCTATAAGTAGGCTAAGCTTCTCCGCTACATGCATAAACTTCACAAGAGTAAGCCTCAAGATCAAGGGCTTGGGCTATTGATTTGGGTATCCCTAATGTTTGATACAGTTATCAGGCGGTTCCCTGATGGTAAAGTTTAATCGTTTCATATTTTTTCTCCCATCCGTCAAGGGACTTTACCAATTTTTTTTTATTATCTGCTTAATATATTCTAGGATGTATCTAGGTATTACATTAAGCCACACAGGATTAAAGGCCCTCACTCTTATTTTGGGCTCCCTGTGTTTCAACTGTTCAAATGAGCTATCCAGACAGGCTGAGTTAGATTATGTGCCACAGAAAATTCAGGTTCTGGACAAAATAAACCTTTCTTCTTTTGGTCTCAAAGAGTAGATGAGGTTCTAAATATAGACAATGTCTTCCTTACCCTGTGTTCTGAATTGCCTTAATCCTGACCTTATCAGCTTCATTCTTATCTCTAAATACCAGGTTATACATATATAAAATAGCCTCTCAAAATCCAGAAATAATAATTACCACTCCGGACTAAATGTGTCTGCTATAAAAGCTTATAATCTAGGCCCCTGTTTTCTTACAACATTTTCTAAAGGAGACCATACAATAATCATTCTTTCATTTCTGGCTTATTTTGCCTCAGTAAATGTCCCATAGTTCATTCACATCTTTGCATGCCTCAACTTTGCATGCCTCACGATTCAAAACCTCAAAATCAGTAGTGTTTCCATATATTAGTGATAAGCAATGTGAGGAGGAAATCAAGAAAGAAATTTCTTCAACAACAGCAACCAAAATAATCAAATATTTAGGAATACATTTAACTAAGGACACAAAAGACCTGAACACAGAAAACTACAAGAAATTGCTAAAAGAAAACATGGAAGACCTAAATATGAAAGGTCATACCATACTGATAGACTGGAAGACTAAATATAGTTAAGATGTCAATTCTACCCAAACTGATTCATAAAGTCAATGCAATACCAATGAAAATGCCAAAAACTTACTTTGCAGAAATAGAAAAACCAATAACCAAATTTATATGGAAGGCAGAGTGCCCCAAATAGGTAAAAATACCTTGAGAAAGAAAAATGAAGTGCGAGGTCGCATACTCCCTGACTTTCAAGCATATTATAAAGCCACAGTGATCAAAACAACGTGGTACTGGCAAAGAGATAGATATACTGACCAATGGAATCGAACCGAGTGTTAAGAAATAGACCCTCTCGTCTATGGACAATTTATCTTTGATAAGGTAGGCAGGCCAACCCACCTGGGACACAGGACTCTCTTCAATAAATGATGTTTGGAGAACCGGATATTCAAATGCAAAAAATGAAAGAGGATCCATATTTCATACCCTATTAAAAATTTAATTCAAAATGGATCAAAGACTTAAACATTAGAGCTAAGACCATAAAACTTTTAGAAGAAAATATAAGGAAATTTCTTATTAAGTCTTGTAATAGGAGGCAGTTTCCTCGAGCTTATACCCAATGCAAGAACATTGAAAAAAGAAATAGACAAATGGGACCTCCTCAAAATTAGACACCTTCGTGCATCAAAGAACTTCATCAGGAAAATAAAAAGGCAGCCTATACAATGGGAGACAATATTTGGAAACCACATATCAGTTAAGGATTATTTATATATATATATATATATATATATATATATATAAAGAGATTCTTCAATTCAACAACAAAGAGACAAACAACCCAATTTAAAAATGGGCAAATGACATGAACAGACACTTCTCAGAACAGGAAATACAAATGCTAAAAGGTACATGAAAAAATGCTCAACTTCACTAGCCGTTTGGGAAATGTAAATAAAAACCATAAAGAGGTACCATCTTACACCCACTAGAACGGCCATTATCAAAAGAAAAGAAAAGAAAATGACAAGTGCTGGAGAGGGTGTGAAATTAGCCAGAAACAAAAGGATAAATACTGTATGGTCTCACATATGAACTAACATTAATGAGTGAACTCTGAGATTTGAAATTCAAAATGCAGATTATCAGGAGATAAGGAATACAGATTGTGCAAAATAACTGACTGTAAAAACTCATAAATGGGTAACAACACTACCTGACCATAGTACAATAATATAAGTACACTGAATGAAGCTGAGTGTGAGCACGATTGAGGGAGAAGGTCTGGGGTCATGTATGAAACCAAAAGGAAAGACAGAGGATAAAGACCGAGACGGTATAACTTAGGAATGCCGAGAGTGGACAATGATGATCATTAAATGTACAAATTTAAGAATGATTTTGCATGAGGGAGAACAAATTTATGTCAACATTGCAAAGTGTTGAAAATGGATGGCATACAGGAAAAACTACAACCAACGCAAGCTGGGATCTACAGCCAACAGTAACAGTGTAATATGCTTCCACTGAGTGTAACCAAGGCATTATGACAAAACCAAATGTCAACAGGAGAGGTCATGGGGGGAGGAGTATGGATTCTTTGTGGAAGAAAAGGAAATGTCTTCAGATAGACTATGGTGGCAAATGCAAAAATATTAGGTTGGATTGTATGATGTGCGAACAAAACTGCTTAAAAATGCATAGAGAGAAACAAATACAGAGAAAATGCAGAGAAAGAGATATACTTATTCACTGCTGGTAGGGAAACTGAGAGGTGCAGGCCCTCTGGAGGGCAGTGCAGTTTCTCCACAGCAGGCTAGGGGTGGGGCTGCCACATGATCCTGAAATCCTATTGCTCAGTATATATCTGAAGGAACTGAGTATGGAGACACAAATAGACATCTGCACACTGGTGTTTTGGCGGCAGGGTTAGCGATTCACAATGGATCGAGGTGATCAGGGTACAAGGACTGAGGGATGGAAGGGAGAACTGTTGTATGTACAAGCAACAGACTAAGGAGCAACTGCAAGAAGAAATGAAGTTGTAAGGCATCCAACTAAGTGAATGAACCTTAAGGACTATGTTGAATAAAATGTTAGAAACAAAAAGACAAATACTACCATGTCTCCCTCATACAGACTAACTGTAATATACAAACTCGGTGAATTGAAGTTGAAAGCATGGGTTATCAGATTGGGACCTACTGTAAAGGGTCCTAGATTCTAAGTTCTTACAGCAGTCATATATATTAAGGCATTCTAACTGTTATTTCTAAATTCTGAGATCTTGAGCTGTTTGTATATAACCTGGTTGGTTCCAGAAACTTCAGGTATTTATGTGACACCTGAGACTCAGAGTCTGAGTTCTGAAGCTACGAAATGAGCATTACCTCATACAGAAACTGTTTAAAAAGTTGAAAAAGGGACCAGACTTCAACTAGAGATATGAATGAAGCTGATCTGGATAAGACTAAGGTAAATCAGAATATGTTCTAGTTTGCTAGCTGCCGGAATGCAATATACCAGAAACAGAATGGTTTGGTTTTTTTTTTTACAGAATGGTTTTTTAAAAGGGGACTTTAACAAGTTGCTAGTTTACAGTTCTAAGGCCAAGAAAATGTCCCAATTAAAACAAGTCTATAGAAATGTCCAATCAAAGGCATCCAGGGAAAGATACCTTGGTTCAAGAAAGCCGATGAAGTTCAGGGTTTCTCTCTCAAGTGGAAAGACAAGTGGCAAACACTGCATCATCTGCTGGCTTTCTCTCCTGGCTTCCTGTTTCATGACGTTATCTGGGAGGCATATTCCTTCTTCATCTCCAAAGGTCACTGACTGGTGGACTCTCTGCTTCTCCTGGCTTTGTCGTTCTCTGCTCTCTCACAATCTCCTTTTCTCCAAAATGTTTCCTCTTTAATAGGATTCCAGAAAACTAATCAAGATCCACCCAAATGGGTGGAAACATATCTTTACCTAATCCAGTTTAACAACCACTCTTGATTGAGTCACATCTCCAGGGAGATGATCTAATTACAGTTTCAAATATACAGTGCTGAACAGGGATTAGAAGAAACGGCTGCCTTTACAAAATGGGATTAGGATTAAAACATGGGTTTTCTAAAGTACATACATCCTTTCAAACCAGCACAGAATACATGGTAAAGAATGACACCATCCACATTTTAAAACTACAATTTACCTGTGAGACCAAAGGGAGAGATGTTTATTTGGTGCAAATTTATATTTTGGGTAGTACATTATCTAATCTAAATTGAATGGTCAATTTAGTTAAATACCATATATACAGGGAATTTTGAATAGGGCATGAGATTTTGTTGGTTTGCCCAGGTTAGTTCAATGCCCTGATATATCCCAGAGTACTTTTGGCAATGAATAAAAAAGTACTTGTAAAGTCCCCTAGGGGGACTGGGGAGAAAGGAGAAAATATTTAATTTTGGGGAATTCCTAATATTCTCGCAAGAAGTGGGGACAACCAATTCAATAGGCTGAATCCTCGATTTTGTGGTTTGCCCCTATGAAACTTATTTCTGCAAAGGATAAGCTAAGCCTATTTAAAATCAGGCCTAAGAGTTACCCCCAGAGAACCTCTTTTGTTGTTCAGCTGTGGGATCTCTAAGCCAACTCAGCAGTTGAAATCACTGTGCTCCCCCCTACAGGGGATATGATTCCAGGGGTGTAAATCTCCCTGGCAACATGGGACAGAACTCCCAGGATGAGCTGGGACCTGGCATCATGAGAATGAGAAAGTCTTCTGGACCAAAAATGGGAAGAGAGAAACGAAACAAAATAAAGACTCAGTGGCTAGGAGATTTCAAACAGGGTTGAGAGGTAATCCTGGAGGTTATTCTTATGCATTATATAGATATCTGTTTTTAGTTTATGGTGTATTGGAGTGGATGGAGGGAAGTACCTGAAACTTTTGAGCTGTGTTCCAGCAGCCATGATTCTTGATAATGACTGTGTAATTACACAGCTTTTACAATGTGACTGAGTGATTGTAAAAGTCTTGTGTCTGATGCTCCTTTCATCCAGGGTATGGACAGATGAGTGAGAAAATATGGATAAAAAATAAATAATAATGGGGTAAGGGATAAAATAAATTGGGTAAATGGAAACAGGAGTGGTCAGAAAGAGGGAGGAGTAAGGGGTATGGGATATATGAGTTTTTTCTTTTTCCTAGAGTGATGCAGATGTTCTAAAAATGATCATGGTGATGAATACACAACTATGTGATGATACTGTAAGCCACTGATTGTACACCATGTATGGACTGTATTGTGTGAAGATCTCTCAATTAAAATACTTTAAACAAATAAAATAAATGAAACTAATAAATGTTTCAGAAGTTTTAGTTCACTAAAGAACACAATTGACCATCTTCTCTTTCTTGGAGACCCTTCAAGTCAAAATTAGCCTTAGAAATATAATTATACCCCTTTTTTCCATGCCCTCTTTCCAACTTGGTTACTTCAAGCATAAAGATGCTGAAATAATGTTTTAATTACCAAGTCCTAGAAAATAAGAGTCAAAACAAGACGTATATTTAAAAGCCTTTTTATTCTCCAGAATAAATTTGTTTATCTAATATCTCAAAGTATCTATGTAGCAATTATACTGTTGTTGGCAAACCACTTAAGATTTTGCTTGCAACTATAATTAACTTACGGCTGTGGCAACACTGTAACTTTATATTAACTTTTCTAACAAAGAATGTTTGGGGCTTGTTATAAAAGCCCAGCGACATCCTCAGCACAACCTTTCTCTTCCCAAAGCTCCCTCTAAGCAAAATTAAGAAAAATGGCTCACAATAAAAGTATTTTGCACACCACATATCCATCCCAAAACCATAAAACCAAAACTCAAAGGCAGTTAGTTCCCTTTCCTCCTTAAGAGTAATACACTTCTGGAAACTGGTATAAAGCATATCGTATACACTGGAGTATTAAAATATATACAATAGGAAAAAAACTAGAACTCTGCAGTTATCATAGGTTATCAATTTCATATAATAAATAGATGCTAGCTATAATAAACAATAAACAAACTCAATTAATAATTCTATTCTTCCTAAGGAAATTCTGAATGTATTTGAAGGGAAATGATTTGGAAGGCCTAGATCTCATTCATTCAAGTGGCCTGAAGTTGTCTGAACTGATAATGCCCTTTGTTTTCCATAATTTTCCTGCATTGAGAAGAGTCATCAAAATCAACTTTAAAATTTAAATTCAAATCAGACATAGACATTCAGCATCACTGCAAAGAATGGTAAAACTGAGTAACTGTTCTGAGAGGCAATATGTATAGCAAGATGGTTTAAACTGAGTGCTCTGAAACCAGACAACTTGATTCATTTTCTTCTTCTCCCAATTTCAAGACGTGCGAACCTAGACAAAGTAATCTAATAGCTCTTTGCCTCAGCCCCCTCATCTGTGAAACGGGGGAAGTAAGTACCTCCCATAGGATAATTATGAGGATAAAATGAAGTGCACATCCGAAGGGCTCAATAAATCTTTATTACTGCTGTTAATTATTAATCATCATGGTATTTTTTTACACAACTAAAGGCAATTCAAAAAGTAAAGGTTGTCTCCTTTATCCCTTCACCCATTTTGCTCAAGTATATTCATAGCTAACAAAAGGAACTCTTTTGTTTCAGACTAGAACAGTTTCGTGGGGAAACAATAAGCGTAGTGAAGTAATTTCTTCATTTGTGCTGCTTCTGCTAATTCTGGACAGACTGTTCTCTTCTGTCAAACAGAAAGAGCCTCCCAGACATTCCCCACCTTTCCTCACCCTCAGTTCTGTTACTCAGCTGCCGTTTTCAGTGCTCTCCTAAAGGTCATCACACTGCTTTGATTATTTATCTCTAAGAAAAGACTAAAAACTGTCCATGAGCATACTGATAACAAAACCTAATGCAAAGACAAATTTTATGTATGTGACAACAAACCACAAATTCTGCTAGCTATCTCTTCCTAGAACAAAGAAGACAGCTAGTATTCAAAGGTTACTATGGAAAACCACTACCAACAAAACTTTCCTATAAAACAAGTTAGCCCACTCCACTCAGTGCACATCCCTCCCTTGGGCACGTCCACATTAACCTCTCTAATGTGTACTCTGTGTTTTTAATAAACTTTACTTATTTCTACTGGCCCTCTCACCTCTAAATTCTTTTAGTGCTGAGACAATCGAACCTGGATCAGGACTCAGCTGGCACCATTGCCAGCAAGGACTTACAATCGTCCTATTTTATCCTGCTTCATTTCTTATTTCTACCACCTATATGTACACAGTGTTTATCCCTAAATAATACAAGCAAGAGTAAGTTTTAACCCAGTAGAAATGTTCTCTATAAAATAATCACATTTCTTCACATACTACTGAAAATGAAGTCTCTGAAAGCCTAAGAAGCAGAAGCCCCTCTCACAGTCTCAATAGCTGCCCTCAAGACTTGGCAAGTCCCTAGGACAGCATTTCACACTTCACTGAGCAGCTACCAAAAACCATCAGGATCACATTATTGTGTTGGGCTTTTAGAAATGAATTCCAAACACATTTGGAGAACTGCAAAGAAGGTATTAAAAAAAAAAGCATCATAGCTTTCTCCTATGAGAAACCAACAAATGCACAAATAAAGGCAGCATAAAATATAGTTTGGATTTTAATTAAGACAATCTCAGGACCAGAACAATCAAATGCAAAGAAAGATGGCCAGTTTCCTATGCAAAGATTTTATTCAGTCAACTCTTTTTTCTGTTTTGGAATCTAGATGTGAAAACTATTTATGTGAAAATCATTTAGGTAATTAAAGGAATCTAAATGATATGTTTTAATAAAAAGTAGTTTCGTACAGATAACAGCAAAGGTCCCCTCCAACTTTCAGTGATAGGTTCAACTATTTCTGCCTTTAAACATATTTCCACTGAAAATAACAATTTAAGTACCAAAATTAACCACAAAAAAATTTTTGCTTGCCTGCCAAGCCCGAGGACACGGGTTCGATTCCCAGTGCTTGCCCATGTTAAAAAAAAAAAAAATTTAACAAATAATTTTTAAAATTTCACCCTACACAGAATGGTGCTTTCTACTTTTAGATGGCCCTTCACCTGCTCATTTCAATCAATCCTCATGAGGATCTTGTGTAGGCACCAGAAACATCTCCATTTAATAAATGAAGGACCTGAGGCCCAATATCTGATCATGGAGGATTAACTGAGTAAAGGAGGGGTCATAAATACTATAAAGCTTTTAAAATCATACTCCTGAAACATTCTTAAATATGCACTTAATAAATAAATGAACTGAATTAATATATAACAGTAGGTATTTTACTATTAATTTATAAGCTCTGTGCTCAGATGAAGGGAGAAAAAGACTTCCTGTATACATATGTTCAGAACTTTCTCTGCATTCATTGATTCATCTATTTACTCACTGAATGCCTACTGAACAACAGGTACTATGCTAATTACTGAGAACAAGACAGATATAGCCCCTAAATTTACAACTAATTTTGCAATTTAGAAAGAAACAACAGTTTAGTAAACAATTATAACTAACTATAATGCAACTGTAAGAATATGTATTAACACAATAGACACCATAAAGCAAGAACAAGATGATAGAGAATATTCAGTACTGAAATAGAGTATTCATTTGATGAGGTCATTTCTACTGCTAAAGGGCAACAAAGAACAACACATTACTCTAAAAAAAAATAGTTGCTTTTTTTTTAAAATACCTTCTTTGCAGTTCTCCAGATGTGTTTGGAATTCATTTCTAAAAGCCCATGACGATAATGTGATCCTGATGGTTTTTGGTAGCTGCTCAGTGAAGTGTGAAATGCTGTCCTGGGGGCTTGCCAAGTCTTGAGGGCAGCTATTGAGACTGTGAGAGGGGCTTCTGCTTCTTAGGCTTTCAGAGACTTCATTTTCAGTAGTGTGTGAAGAAATGTGAGGAAAATTGTTCCTCAGGTAAAAATAGGCAGGTGGACATAACCAGGGTCAGCTTTTGAATAAACTAAGATGATATCAGTAAAGAATGAACTACACTCAAGTTTTAAATTCAAAGTCCATTCAACTCATCTTTATATCAATGTCACATTATTAAAAGTAATGGATATGAACAAAGAGAAAGCCACGGAGGCAAGAAGCCAAAGCAACAAAACGCAGAGAAGGAAGAAATCAGCAGACACTAACATGGTTTGCCATCTGACAGAGGAGTCCAAGACTGCCAGCAGCCTGTCTTCAGGATGAAGCCTGGCAGACTAGATCTGGCTAAAGCCTCCAGTAAAATGTCAACTATATACGGTGAGAGGGGACATCACTGCCTTGCTCCTCATCTTAGGGGGTGGGTCTTAATCTGTTTCCTAGAGTCCTTTAAGAGGGAACCATTTTGGAAATAGCTCAGAACCAACACAGACAGAGACATTTGGAGATGCAGAAAGAAAACACACCCGAGAAGCTGTTTGAAAGCAGAAGCCAAAGGACCACAGATGCCAGCCATGTGCCTTCCCAGCTGACAGAGGTGCTCTGGAAGTCATTGGCCTTTCTTGAGTCAAAGAATACAATGTTGTCAGATCTTGCTGCTTCTCTTCTCTAAGTTTCTAAAGACTGTATTTATCTGAAAACGTTATCTACAGTTTCCAGGCTCAGTGAAAGAGAAGGGGAAATGACTAAACTTAAAGATGGAGAAATGGCCACCTTGGAAGAAAAATTGGTTACGTGGTACTTGCATACATAGCAAACATTCCAGAATACTGGAATTGATTTAAAACATTATTAGGGTGGGCCACAGTGGCTCAGCAGGCAGAGTTCTTGCCTGCCATGCCGGAGACCCAGGTTTGATTCCCGGTGCCTGCCCATGTAAAAAAAAAAAAAAAAGGAAAAAAATTATTAAACACATTTAATAATTTAATAAATTTAATAAAATATAAAAACAGCAAGAGTTTTATGTTCTTGCTGTATTGGGATATCAAATTTTTGTGGATGGGGAGCATTTCTGGTTCAGTAAAGAATTATGTGGCTGAAAAAAATGTAATGGATCTATCACAAGAAGAAAACAATATTTAAGGTAAGTGCCATATCCTTCTCCAGCATCCAACTCTATGCAATCCTCTTTCTGCACACACTTTGGACACTAACTGAGACGGCACATCTAGATCACTACGGAATTATAAATGGTTCGGCACCTAGAAATCCCATAGGTTTTCAATGTCTGTTCTGAATATTAAAACCTGTAATTTTTACTGTTGGTGGGAATGTCAAATGGTGCAACCACTGTGGAAGGCAGTTTGGCGGTTCCTCAAAAAGCTGAATATAGAATTGCCATACGACCCAGCAATACCATTGCTGGGTATCTACTCAAAGGACTTAAGGGCAAAGACACAAACGGACATTTGCACACCAATGCTTATAGCAGCGTTATTTACAATTGCAAAGAGATGGAAACAGCCAAAATGTCCATCAACAGACGAGTGGCTAAACAAACTGTGGTATATACCTACGATGGAATATTATGCAGCTTTAAGACAGACTAAACTTATGAAGCATGTAATAACATGGATGGACCTAGAGAACATTATGCTGAGTGAGTCTAGCCAAAAACTAAAGGACAAATACTGTATGGTCCCACTGATGTGAACCGACATTCGAGAATAAACTTGGAATATGTCATTGGTAACAGAGACCAGCAGGAGTTAGAAACAGGGTAAGATAATGGGTGATTGGAGCTGAAGGGATACAGACTGTGCAACAGGACTAGATACAAAAACTCAAAAATGGACAGCACAATAATACCTAATTGTAAAGTAATCATGTTAAAACACTGAATGAAACTGCATCTGAGCTATAGGTTTGTTTGGTTTTTTTTTGTCTGTCTGTTAGTTTGTCTTTTTTTTTGTACTATTATTATTTTTTTCTCTATATTAACATTCTATATCTTTTTCTGTTGTTTTGCTAGTTCTTCTTCTAAATCGATACAAATGTACTAAGAAATGATAATCATGCATCTATGTGATGATATTAAGAATTACTGATTGCATATGTAAAAAAAAAATAAACTGAATCAATATTTAGAAAGTTAAAAAAAAATCTGTAAGTTTTACACTAAAAAACTTTCCTTAACACAAAAATATAGATATATTTCTCCCCTTTAAACATCTGTAAAAAAAGATTTTAAAATATGGATAACTTTGACCAAAAATATCTATTCTAAGAACTCTTGCTTAGGAAACAATAAAATGTACACAAATATTTCTCTTCAAGGATGTTATCAGGGTTACATAAAATAATCAAAACAAAACTAGCTAATTATGTTATACTCACAGTATTTCACATAGTCACTAAAAGTCATGTAGAAAATAATTACATTAAAAATATTAGATCAGAAGATAAAAAGCAACTCATAATTCATGTAAAAACAAATTAATATGTATAAGGGTAAAAGGAAAAGATCAGACAAATATACATCAAAATCGAATTTTCTCTGAGTGGCATGGGAAGGAGTGATTTTTCTTTCTATATTTTCCAATTGTTTTCAGAATACAAGGCATTAAATGTTTCTCAAGTTTTATATCATTTGTAGCTATATTGAATAGATATGATGGGGGTAAGGGTAGATAGAATTTGTTCCATTTGTAATAGCTAAGAAATTACCTTTCTTTCGTGTACTTTTATTGACAAAAGCATTTAGACAAATATGATTGACACAGTTACCAATTCAGAGGAACAACTATTTACAGTACACTACAGAGGAAAGGCTACCTTTCTGGAATACCTATTAGATGTCAAGAACTGTTTTAAGTAGATACAAGGAATGTACTTTTTAAATTAAATATTTGGTAGATACAACTATTCCTTTCTCCACCAGGTTAGCTTTCTTATGAGATAAATTTTACAAAGGAAAGATTGTCATGCCAGATTAACCAATTGATAGAGGAAATAAACATGCTACTGATTCTAATTTGCTTTTAAAAAATAGATAAATAACCCAAGATAATTACAGAATAATTCCTTCCCCTGTACCCCAACGTCAGTATTTTCCTAACACAAAAAATAAAGATGACATGACACAGGGAGGAACTACTGCAGAAAACTGATAGTCAAGTAAAAAAAAGCCTCTTTTGTTTATCGAAACACCAGATTATGCATCATCCTCGGTTGCTCTCTTCAGGTCCAGTGCTATAAATACAAACACCCAGCTGGCACTTGTGAAAAAATCATGTGTTCAACACCAAAATGCCATTAAATTCTGGAATAAAGCAGAGAGGCAAAAAAACTTCGAAGATACGCCTATAGTTTACCAAAAACAATTTTCCTTTTTTTTACATATAAAAATGTCCTGTTATGACACTGCAAAGTAATCAAATGCAAAAAAAAGTTTTAAAACAGGGAAAATAAAGTATCTAGTATCTCATCTGCTAAAGGGTACAATCTCATGATATTCCTTATGACCATAAACTTTTATCACAGCAGAAGAAACATAAGAAAAATGGGGATACATTCCAGAATATCAATTTAGTAAGTTACCACATGAGAAGTGATGTAATACTAACTAAAATCAAGTCAGACGTAACAGAAAAAACAAAGTATGTTTTGGGCCTAAGGGGAGGGAAGACAAAGCTGCTTTAGAGATCAAGAGAAAGCAGAAGGTTGGGTAGATTAAACACTAGTGGTCAATGAGAAGGAGGGGTAAAAGGAATGGATATATGAGATTTTTCTTTTTATTTCTTTTTCTGGAGTGATCCAAATCTCCTAAAAATGATCATGGTAAGGAATACAGAACTATGTGATGATACTGTGAGCCATGTTATGGACAGACTATATGTGTGTGAAGATTTCACAATAAAAATATATATATATATATATATATATATATAAAGTTTCAAGGAAATGGAAAAAAAAAAGAGGGAGCAGAAGGGTCAGGGTCCAGAAAGGTCTACAGCAGTGCAAGATACGGACTTTCGCCTACCAATCAGTTCCAAAAGTCACTCTAAAGGACAAAACTGATTTTAATCAGCCCTAGTTAAGTTAGTGTGATGTCATTTCAGGGACACCTTTATTCCACATACCACCCCACCACCCAAATACACACACAACCCTTATTCCTAGGGCTCCAAGTACGGACCATCACAAAACCGTTTCATTTTAAAAATTTTTAAAAGTTTAATGCCATTGGTACCCAACCTGATTTCAATATATTTTGCTGAACTCTTCTTCCTATGCTGTATAATCCTCTTTATTTTCTCATAGTTTAATTTCTTACATTACCAGTGATTGTATCAGTCATTTAATCAACAGGGACATGTAAATTCAAAAGTGAAAGATTGCTCTATCTGAAAAAGGAAGGAAGGGGCAATTTTAGTAGACTTGTGCCTGTATGATAAGCCCGATTTCACTGGTTTAGATGGTATGGTTCCACAACATCTCTATTTGTAAGATTAAGACTCTGTTTTTTCTTGTTTTTATAATTTTTAAATTAAATATTTGGTAGATACAAACAAACATTTATAATTTTTAAATTAAATATTTGGTAGATACAAATAAACATTTATGAAATACACAGAACATAAAAAATAATAAAACAAAAACCTACTTGTATTTCTTAACTACAGTTAAGAAATAGAATATTAGATGTAGCGGACAGACTGGAGGGAACAGCCTGAAAATGT
The DNA here is from genome assembly GCF_023851605.1 of Tamandua tetradactyla. Taxonomy (NCBI): domain Eukaryota; kingdom Metazoa; phylum Chordata; class Mammalia; order Pilosa; family Myrmecophagidae; genus Tamandua; species Tamandua tetradactyla. The sequence goes on from NC_135328.1 coordinate 215,176,406, forward strand.
AGAGCTGTGGTCCAGTAGCCATGTTTCTTGATGATGACTGAACAATGATATAGCTTTCACAATGAGACTCTGTGAATGTGAAAACCTTGTGTCTGATGCTCCTTTTAGCTACTATATCAACAGAAGAGTAGAACATATGGAATAAAAATAAATAATAGGGGGAACAAATGTTAAAATAAGTCTAGTTTGAAATGCTAGTGGTAAATGAAAGTGAGGGGTAAGGGGTATGGTATGTATAATCTTTCTTTTCTCTATTATAGTTTTATTTCTTTTTCTGTTGTCTTTTTATTTCTTTTTCTAAATCGATGCAAATATTCTAAGAAATGATGAATATGCAACTATGTGATGATATTAAGAATTACTGATTGTATATGTAGAATGGAATGATATCTTAATGTTTTGTTTGTTAATTTTTTTTAATTAATAAAAAAAGTTAAAAAAAAAATCCATGGAACTGTACAACACAAACCATGAACCCAAAGATAAACCATCCACTAAAGTTAATAGTACAATTATAAAAATGTACTTCTATCAGTTTAACAAATGTATCTCACCAATGCAGGATGCTAATAATAAGGCAGTTATATGGGAAACCTGTATTTTATGCATGATTGCTCTGTTATCTTCTCCAATTGAAAAAAAGTTAAAATTAGGTAGTTAGCAGAGAAGCTTAGGCTATCTATAGGTTTGCCTAAGAGTTACTTCTGAAGGACCTCTTTTGTTGCTCAGATGTGGCCTCAGTCACTAAGTCCAACTCTGCAAGTGAAATCATTGCCCTCCCCACTATGTGGGACAAGACATCCTGGGGTGAAAGCCTCCCTGGCGATGTGGGAGATGACTCCCAGGGATGAATACAGACTTGACACCGTGGGCTCAACAATTCCATCCTAACCAAAAGGGGGAAAAGAAGTATAATTAATAAAGTATCAGTGGCAGAGAGTGTTCAAATAGAGTCGAGAGGCTACTCTGGGGGTTGCTGTTATGCAAGCTTCAGTTAGACCCTGCTAACTCTCATAACCTGCCAATCCCCAACCAGAACCATTCCAGCCAATCCTAAAGAACACCTAGGACAATATATAAGATTCCACAAGGGTTCCACATTCTAGAGTAACTTTCCAGAAACCTACAACCTCCAAATGAGTCTATGGGTCCAGATAAGTCCTGAAGCCTAGCCCAGCCTCTAAAGAACATCATCAGATAGTCCCATCTTCCCTACCCCATACTAGTGACAGACCCTTCCAATATCAAAAATTAAGAACTGCCATAGCCCAAACACCCCTAAACAGAGGTATGGAGAGATAAAAGGTGATGGTGGAGTTATACAGAGAAGATAGGATTTAACAAATGAATATGAATGTTGAATCATTAAATTTATTATCTCTTTTAGCCTCTAATATTTTACAGAAGATAGAAGTAAAAACCTAAAATTGTGAAACTGTAACCCATATTAGAACTCTGAAATATGTTCTACAACTAACTGTGGTGTGGTGCTTTGAAATTTATAGCTTTTTTGTATGTATCTTATTTTTCACAAAAAAAAGAAGGAAAAAAAGTCAATTGTGATGATAAAAAAATATTTAAGCCCTCTAGCCTCCTGTGTTCTGGAGCAGCTAGAAGGAAAAATATGAGAGGATTGTATGGTAGCCCATACAAACTCTGGGATCTGCTCTGTAAGCCCTTGTTGAAGAGTGCTTTGAAAACTATTGTTTTTTTTATTTCATTGCTTTGTATATATGTTATACTATACAATAAAAAAAGTTAAAAATAAAAAATAATAAAATTTTAAAAATTAAAAAAACACAACATATTGGTATTTTCAATAATAATGGAGAAATTTTTGTGAGGGATAAGCAAGAATGGATGCATACAGAATACACACCCACAAACTCTAAAATTTTATGGCCTCTCCTCAAAAGGTGTTCAACTGGGGATCTCAATTTCTTCTGCAGTTTGCTTTCTACCACAAATGAAAACATATGTCTGAAATCCTTTATCCAGAATAAATACCATACTCAGAGAATTCTATTTTTTTCCTTGATGTCATTTTTTTCCCTGATGTTATTTTCTATACAATAAGATAGAGAACAACTACTAAATAACCAGAAACAGTACAGAACGGCTCCTGGGGCCAGGTCTGTGACCACACAGCGTACCCCAGTCTGGACCTGCTGGACCGGCTGTGAGCCCCCACAGAACTGTGAGTTCCCAAAGCTGCGGCAGCCAGTGCCCCTCACTGGCTGCTTCCCAGAGGGGAAAGAAAGGAACTTACCAGCAGCAGGGACTGAGCACAATCAAATGCCAATTGTGGAATTAATTAACAAATTCTGACTACTAAAAATAGGCCCCCAGCTTAGGTGAAACTGGTCAAAGCGGAGGTTGCACATTTTTGCCCCAGAGCCAAGGGGGCAGGGCTGACGGAAAAAGGGGGAAAAAAAGAAGGAAACAGGTTTTTGTGGCTGTGTTTTACAAAGGTTTGATTGTCTCTGGATATAGCGGCAGGACTTCTCAGGCTGCAACTGCCTCAGGCATAGGCAGAAGTGAGCTCTTTGGGGGACTTGTCTGGAGCCTGTGCCTTCCCCAGGGGAGGGGTGAAGCCCAACGCAGGTGGAATCCCTCCCTCAAGGAATTCAGACACCAGGGCTTGGTAATTTGAAGCCGTTAAAACCAGCCTACAACCTCTCCTCTGTCTCCACCACATCCCTAGCAGGGAGAGTCTGCCAAAGTTAAAGGTACCGCATCTGTCTGCAGGCAGACAGGCACCACATACTGGGCAGGATAAGAAAAGCAGAGTCAAGAGACTTCACAGGAAAATCTTTCAACCTGCTGGGTCTCACCCTCAGGGAAAACCAATGCACGTGACTCTTTCCTCCTGATAGGAAGCCAGTTTGGTCTCGGAAAATCCAACTGGGGTCTATAATATCTAAGTAGACCCTCCTAAGTGGGGTGGGGTGGGGGGGGAAGGTATCATACAAGCAGGGTAAGACACAAGAAAACAAGAACTGAAAAATTCTCCTCTGTCAAACAAAACTTAAGCTAGAGGTTCAGATAAAGCTGAACGGAATGTCAAAGAACAGATAGACAACAAATCCATCCAGCAAGAAAATCCTAGGTAAAAGAAGTAAAAGCAATCTCCAGAATAAACTAATTAAGGTAATTAAATGCCTAGACGCCAGCGAAAAATAACAAATCACACTAGGAAAATTGAAGATAAGGCCCAGTCAAAGGAACAAACCAACAACGCAAATGACAGACAGGAGCTGAAACAATTAATTCGGAATATATGAACAGACATGGAAAACCTCATCAAAAATCAAATCAATGAATTGAGGGAGGATATAAAGAAGACAAGGAATGAAAAAAAGGAGAAACTGAAAGTCTGAAAAAACAAATCACAGAACTTATGGGAATGAAAGGCAAGGTAGAAGAGATGAAAAAAACAATGGAAACCTACAATGGTAGATTTCGAGAGAGAGAACATAGGATTAGTGAACTAGAGGAAGGAACATCTGAAATCCGGCAAGAAAAAGAAAATATAGGGAAAAAATGGAAAAATATGAGCAGAGACTCATGGAATTGAAAGACAATATGAAGCGCACGAATATACGTGTTGTGGGTGTCCCAGAAGGAGACGAGAAGGGAAAAGGAGGAGAAAAATTAATGGGAGGAAATTCACTGAAAATTTCCCAACTCTTAGGAAAGACCTAAAATTACAGATCCAAGAAGTGCAGCGTACCCCAAAGAGAATAGATCCAGACAGACATACTCCAAGATATTTCCTAATCAGAATGTCAGAGGTCAAAGAGAAAGAAAGAATCTTGAAAGCAGCAAGAGAAAAGCAATCCATCACATAGAAGGGAAGCCCAATAAGACTATGCACAGAACGCTCAGCAGAAACCATGGAGGCAAGAAGACAGTGGGATGATATATTTAAATTATTAAAAGAGAAAAACTGCCAACCAAGAATTCTATATCCAGCAAAACTTTCCTTCAAAAATGAGGGAGAAATTAAAACATTTTCAGGCAAAAAATCACCGAGAGAATTTGTGACCAAGAGACCAGCTCTGCAAGAAATACTAAAGGGAACACTAGAGACAGATACGAAGACAGAAGAGAGAGGTGTGGAGAAGAGTGTAGAAAGGAAGACTATGAGTAAAGATAAAAAGAAGGAAAATTAGATATGACATCTAAAATCCAGAAGGCAACAGTAGAAGAAAGTACTACCCATGCAGTAATAACACTGAATGTTAATGGATTTAATTCTCCAATCAAAAGACATAGTCTGGCAGAATGGATTAAAAAACAGGACCCATCTATATGCTGTCTCTACTCAAAGGACATGAAGGCAAGGACACAAAAGGACATTTACACACTAATATTTATAGCAGCATTATTTACAATTACCAAGAGATGGAAGCAGCCAAAATGTCCATCAACAGATGGGTGGCTAAACCAACTGTGGCATTTACATAAGATGGAATATTATGCGGCTGTAAAACAGAATAAAGTTATGAAGTATGTAGCAACATGAATGGACCTTAAGGACATTATGCCGAGTGTGATTAGCCAGAAACAAAAGGACAAATATTGTATGGTCTCACTGATATGAACTGACAGTAGTGAATAAACTTGGAATATTTCCTTGGTAACAGAGACCATCAGGAAATAGAAATAGGGTAAGATATTGGGTAATTGGAGCTGAAGGGATACAGATTGTGCAACAGGACTGAATATAAAAACTCAGAAATGGACAACACAATATCACCTAACTGTAATACAATTATGTTAAAACACTGAATGAAGCTGAATGTGAGAATGACAGAGGGAGGAGGGCTGGGGCATAAATGAAATCACAAAGAAAGACAGACAGTAAAGATTGAGATGGTATAATCTAGGAATGCCTAGAGGGTATAATGATAGTGACTAAATGTACAAATTTAAAAAATGTTTTTGCATGAGAAAGAACAAAAGAATGTCATTACTGCAGTGTGCTGAAAATAGATGGTAATTAATATTTTAAAATTTCAACTTATGTGTAAGACTAAAGCAAAAAATGTTTATTTGGTACAAATTTATACTTTGACTAGTGCATCTCCTAATATAACTTATGTAGATAGTTGGTTGAACACCTTAAGTACATGTATAGGACATGAGATTTTGTTGGTTTGTCCAGGTGATGCCCTGATGAATCCCAGAGTGATTTGATCAGTAAGTGGAAAAGTATTTGCAAAGTCCCCTTTGGGGAATGGTGAGAATGAGGGAAAACTCAACTTCCCCAAGTTGAATTCTTGATATTGTCACAAGCAGTGTGGACAACCACAGCTACAGGCTGAGCCCCCAGTCTTGGGGTTTGTTCATATGAAACTTAACCCCACAGGGGATAGGTCAAGCCTACTTAAAACTAGGCCTAAGAGTAACCCCCAAGAGAATCTCTTTTGTTGCTCAGATGTGGCCTCTCTCTCCAGCCAACACAGCAAGCAGACCTTTCCCCTGTCTACGTGGGACATGACTCCCAGGGGTGTGGATCTTCCTGGCAACGTGGGACAGAAATCTCAGAATGAGCTGAGATTCAGCATCAAGGGTTTGAGGAAAATCTAGAATGAGCTGAGACCCAGCAGCAAGGGATTGAGAAAACCTTCTCAACCAAAAGGGGGAAGAGTGAAATGAGATAAAGTGTCAATGGCTGAGAGATTCCAAACAGAGTCCAGAGGATATCCTGGAGGTTATTCTTACCCATTAAATAGATATCACCTTGTTAACCAAGATGTAATGGAGAGGCTGGAGGGAACTGCCTGAAAATGTAGAGCTGTGTTCCAGTAGCCATGTTTCTTGAGGATGATTGTATAATAATATAGCTTCCACAATGTGACTGTGTGATTGTGAAAACCTTGTGTCTGATGCTCCTTTTATGTACGTTGTCAACAGATGAGTAGAACATATGGAATAAAATTAAATAATAGGGGAACAAATGTTAAAATAAATTTAGTTTAAAATGCTAGTGATCAATGAAAGGGAGGGGTAAAGGGTATGGTATGTAAAATTTCTGTTTTCTGTTTTTGTTTTATTTTTCTGTTGTCTTTTTATTTCTTTTCCTGAATTGATGCAAATGTTCTGGGAAATGATCATGATGATGAATATGCAACTATGTGATGATATTGTGACTTGCTCAACAGTAAGAATTTAGTTATACATTGCACAAAACTTACTGAAAATGAAAAACACAAAATAACATACTTTAAATGACTGATATTTAAAGACAAACAAGTATCTAATATGTTGCTGCTAGTTCAATTATAAGTCTAGCTCAAAGTCCGTAAAATTGAAAATCATAGAACTGTAACCCATATCAAATTTTAAAATCTGTTCTATAATTACTTGTTGAATGTGCTTGGAAATTATTGCTTTTTTGTATATATGTTACATTTCACAATTTAAAAAAAAGTTAAAAAAAATAAAGTCCACACCTTATTGAGATATAACTTAAATAACCTAAAGTTCACTCATTTTAAGTGTACATTTCAATATTGATTTTTGAGTCTCTTTCTCAAAAAATTATTCATAGGATATAATTAGAATAATTGGCACAACTGACAAAAAAAGGCAAAATAAAAACAATGGTACAGTGGTTTAGATTCTTGCTTTTGAATCTTTCTTTATTAAAAACAGTTTGCTGGGCGGGCCACAGTGGCTTAGCAGGCAGAGTTCTCGCCTGCCATGCCGGAGACCCGGGTTTGATTTCCGGTACTGCCCATGTAAAAAAAGAAAAGAGAAAAAAAAAAAAAAAAAACAGTTTGTTGCGACTTCCGGAGAAGATGGCGGCTTAGTAAGGCATGCGGGTCTTAGTTCCTCCTCCAGAACAGCAACTAAAGAAACAGAAACAATACAAAACAGCTCCCGGAGCCATGACAGTGACCAAAAAGACAGCGTACCCCATTCTGGAACAGCTGAACGGGCAGGGAGAATCCGCTGCGGTGAGATATCCAAGGGGTGCGCACTTCCACGGGCCGGGACAGCTGGCGACCGGGGTCCCTTCCACACACGTGGCTTCCCGGTCCGACTGGGAACGTTGGATAGCGGGGCCCTCCCACCACGCTTGGCGTCTCGGGCCAGCTGGGCAATTTGGACCGGCACTCCCCCAAGCCGCGGTGCCTGGCAACCCCCCCTCCACGCACAGTTTCCCGGGCCGACTGCAAGATTCGGATTGGCAAGTTAAAGGAGCCACAGCATCTTTTACTGGTGGGACCCGCAGACAGACGAGCACCACGAGTGCCACCTACTGGGCAGGAAAAGAAAAACAGAGCCCAGAGATTTCACAGAAAAACCTTTCAACCAGCCGGGTCCCACACCCAGGGAAATCTGATCAAATGCCCAGACACCAGCAGAAAATAACAGATCACGCTCGGAAAATTGAAGATATGGCCCAGTCAAAGGAACAAACCAATAGTTCAAATGAGATACAGGAGCTGAGACAACTAATGCTGAATATACAAACAGAAATGGAAAACCTCTTCAAAAACCAAATCAATAAATTGAGGGAGGACATGAAGAAGACATGGGCTGAACAAAAAGAAGAAATAGAAAATCTGAAAAAACAAATCACAGAACTTATGGGAGTGAAGGACAAAGTGGAAAAGATGGAAAAAACAATGGATACCTACAATGGTAGATTTAAAGAGACAGAAGCTACAATTAGTGAACTGGAGGATGGAACATCTGAATTCCAAAAAGAAACAGAAACTATAGGGAAAAGAATGGAAAAACTTGAGCAGGGGATGAGGGAACTGAATGACAATATGAAGCGCACAAATATACTTGTTGTGGGTGTCCCAGAAGGAGAAGAGAAGGGAAAAGGAGGAGAAAAACTAATGGAAGAAATTATCACTGAAAATTTCCCAACTCTTATGAAAGACCTAAAATTACAGATCCAAGAAGTGTAGCGCACCCCAAAGAGAATAGACCCAAATAGGCGTTCTCCAAGACACTTACTAGTTAGAATGTCACAGGTCAAAGAGAAAGAGAGGATCTTGAAAGCAGCAAGAGAAAAACAATCTGTCACATACAAGGGAAACCCAATAAGACTATGTGTAGATTTCTCAGCAGAAACCATGGAAGCTAGAAGACAGTGGGATGATATATTTAAATTACTAAAAGAGAAAAACTACCAACCAAGACTTCTATATCCAGCAAAATTGTCCTTCAAAAATGAAGGAGAAATTAAAACATTTATAGACAAAAAGTCACTGAGAGAATTTGTGACCAAGAAACCAGCTCTGCAAGAAATACTAAAGGGAGCACTAGAGTCAGATAGGAAAAGACAGAAGAGAGAGGTATGGAGTAAAGTGTAGAAAGAAGGAAAATCAGATATGATATATATAATACAAAAGCCAAAATGGTAGAGGAAAATATTATCCAAACAGTAATAACACTGAAAGTTAATGGACTGAATTCCCCAATCAAAAGACATAGACTGGCAGAATGGATTACGACCCAGCAATACCACTGCTAGGTATCTACTCAAAGGACTTAAGGGCAAAGACACAGACGGACATTTGCACACCAGTGTTTATAGCAGCATTGTTTACAGTTGCAAAGAGATGGAGACGGCCAAAGTGTCCGTTGACGGACGAGTGGCTAAGAGAACTGTGATGTATACCTACGATGGAATATTATGCAGCTTTAAGACAGACTAAACTTATGAAGCATGTACTAACATGGATGGACCTAGAGAACATTATGCTGAGTGAGTCTAGCCAAAAACTAAAGGACAAATACTGTATGGTCCCACTGATGTGAACCGACATTCGAGAATCAACTTGGAATATATCACTGGTAACAGAGACCAGCAGGAGTTAGAAACAGGGTAAGATAATGGTAATTGGAGCTGAAGGGATACAGACTGTGCAACAGGACTAGATACAAAAACTCAAAAATGGACAGCACAATAATACCTAATTGTAATGTAACTATGTTAAAACACTGAATGAAGCTGCACCTGAACTATAGTTTTTTTGTTTGTTTGTTTGTATCTTTTGTTTTTGTTTTTTCTTTTTCTTTTTATATATATATTTTTTATTATTATTATTATTTTAATTTTCTTCTCTATATTGACATTCTATATCTTTTTCTGCTGTTTTGCTAGTTCTTTTCCTAAATCGATGCAAATGTACTAGGAAATGATGATCATGCATCTATGTGATGATACTAAGAATTACTGAGTGCGTATGTAGAATGGAATGATTTCTAAATGTTGTGTTAATTTCTTTTCTTTTTTTTAATTAATAAAAAAAATAAGCATAATAAATGTGTGATTCACTCAGGGCTCTATCTGAAATCCTACAAAAGTTGCATGCCCTAAGTTTACTTTCCAGAAACTGAAAACCTTCAGATGGTTCCTACACCACATAAGTCCTGAAACCGCGAGGTGCCAAGTCTCTCCAAAAACATCAATGATTTCCATCCCCCTTTCCCATATTGTCAACACCCCTTTTCAATGTGAAAAAACTTAGAATGGGCATAATCCAAATATCTGGAAAGATCGGGAGAAGGGTCAAAGGAGAAGGTGGAGTTATAACAGAGAAGGTAGGATTTAACAGATGAGTATGACTGCTGAATCATTATATTGATATTTCTTTTTAGTCTTCAGTGTCTTGGAGCAGCTAGAAGGAAAAACCTGAAAATGTAGAACCCACACCAAACTTTGAAATTTGTTCTGTAACTACTTGTTAAAATGTACTCTGAAAGTTATTGCTTTTTGTACATATGTTATATCTCACAATAAAAAATGTTAAATAAAAAAAAATGAAGGAGAAATTAAAACATTTATAGACAAAAAGTCACTGAGAGAATTTGTGACCAAGAAACCAGCTCTGCAAGAAATACTAAAGGGAGCACCAGAGTCAGATACGAAAAGACAGAAGAGAGAGGTATGGAGTAAAGTGTAGAAAGAAGGAAAATCAGATATGATATATATAATACAAAAACCAAAATGGTAGAGGAAAATATTATCCAAAAGTAATAACACTAAAAGTTAATGGACTGAATTCCCCAATCAAAAGACATAGACTGGCAGAATGGATTACGACCCAGCAATACCACTGCTAGGTATCTACTCAAAGGACTTAAGGGCAAAGACACAGACGGACATTTGCACACCAGTGTTTATAGCAGCATTATTTACAATTGCAAAGAGATGGAAACAGCCAAAATGTCCATCAACAGACGAGTGGCTAAACAAACTGTGGTGTATACCTACGATGGAATATTATGCAGCTTTAAGACAGACTAAACTTATGAAGCATGTACTAACATGGATGGACCTAGAGAACATTATGCTGAGTGAGTCTAGCCAAAAACTAAAGGACAAATACTGTATGGTCCCACTGATGTGAACCGACATTCAAGAATCAACTTGGAATATATCATTGGTAACAGAGACCAGCAGGAGTTAGAAACAGGGTAAGATAATGGGTAATTGGAGCTGAAGGGATACAGACTGTGCAACAGGACTAGATACAAAAACTCAAAAATGGACAGCACAATAATACCTAAGTGTAATGTAACTATGTTGGAACACTGAATGAAGCTGCACCTGAACTATAGTTTTTTTGTTTGTTTGTTTATATCTTTTGTTTTTGTTTTTTTTTCTTTTTCCTTTTATATATATATATTTTATTATTATTATTATTTTAATTTTCTTCTCTATATTAACATTCTATATCTTTTTCTGCTGTTTTGCTAGTTCTTTTCCTAAATCGATGCAAATGTACTAAGAATTGATGATCATACATCTATGTGATGATACTAAGAATTACTGAGTGCATATGCAGAATGGAATGATTTCTAAATGTTGTGTTAATTTCTTTTCTTTTTTTAATTAATAAAAAAAAAAACAGTTTGTTGCAAGGCCTCTTACTAAGTTCAGAGAAAAGTCTAAGCAATAAAATGTTCGAAGTTGTGCATGAACTACCCTGAAATGTGGGCTGGAATATCTAGCTTGCTTTTCATGAAACAAACATTTACCATTTGTAATCTCCTCTGCACAGAACACTGACAAATGGTCCATATAAGCAGAGGAGGTCCAAACGGTTTACCCAGCACATTTGCAATAATTTGTGTCTCAAAGTGCAATGATTCTGCTTTATCACAAAGTTATAGATTCTTATTAGTTTTTTTAAACATTATAAAACCAAACAGACCAAATAAAAATTGAAATACTGTGAAAAGACAGTCATCTATTTACTGCTCTGCTATCCAACTACAATCACAGTTAAAATTATACTTTGCGATTTTTAAATTATATGCTGATGTGTTATTTGCAAACATAATCAAACCCATTCATACATTTCTTTATCTTGTCTTTTTTTACTTAATGTAACACTTTCTCAGGCTTTTCATAATATTCATTACTAATTTGGGGTATACGTATAGTTTATTATCACTCTCCCTAGATTGGGAGTTGGCAAACTACGGTCCAGGGATTCAATTTGGCCCAGGGTCTATTTCCATAAAGTCCACAAGCTAAAAATAGTTTTTATGTTTTAAAAAGGTTGTAAAGAAAAAAAGAAGACTATGTGATAGAGATCATTTATGGCTCACTAAGCCTAAAATATTTACTGTCTGTTCTATAAAAAAGAAATATCAATTTAATGATTCAGTATTCATATTCGTTTGTTAAACCTTATCTTCTCTGTATAACTTCACCACTAACTTTGACCTTTCTATCCTACACTTTAGGGGTAACTTGGTCTTGGCCATTCTAACTTTTTCATGTTGGAAGGGGCTATCAATGATATAAGGTAGGCATTAAATTGATATCTCTTTTAGTCTCCAGTATCTTAGAGCAGCTAGAAGTAAAAACCTAAAATTGCGGAATTGTACCTCATGTCAAACTCTGAAATATGTTCTACAACTAATTGTAGTGCTGGGCTTTGAAATTTATTGCTTTTTTGTATATATGTTATTTTTCACAAAAAGGAAAGAAAATAGTCAATTGTGGTGATAAAAAATATTTAAGCATTCTAGCCTCCTATATTCAGCCAGAAGGAAAATCTGAGAGGATTGTATGATAGCCCATGACAAACTCTGGGGTCTGTCCCGTAACTTCTTGTTGAAGAGTGCTTTGAACACTATTGCTTTTTTATTTCTTTGCTTTGTATATGCGTTATACTATACAATAAAAAAATAATAATAATAATATGGAATAGGGAGATGGAACTAGCTGATGTTCTGGAGAGGATGGGCCCTGTAGGTTGCAGGACTTACCTGGTCCAGGGACCCATCTGGAGGTTGCAGGTTTCTGGAAAGTTACCCTAGTGCATGGAACCTTTGTAGAACCTTATATATTGCCCTAGGAGTTCTTTAGGATTGGCTGGAATGGTTTGGGTTGGGGTTTGGCAAGTTATGGACAGGGTGGCAATGTCTAACTGAAGCTTGTGAAAAAGTGACCTCCAGAGTAGCCTCTCTATTTAAATTCTCTCAGCCACTGATACTTTATTAGTTACACTTCTTTTCCCCCTTTTGGTCAGGAGGGAACGGTTGATCCCATGGTGCCAGGGCTGGACTCATCCCTGGGAGTCATCTCCTACTCTGCGAGGGAGACTTTCATCCCTGGATGTCATGTCCCACATAGGGGGGACCCTACCCTAAACTTTTAAATAGTTTCTAATGTGGGCTACTAATGCTACTTGAAATATCTCTGTGCATATAATTTTTCATAGTTTGGGCAACTTAATTGGGAGAGACTAACAAAAGTGGAACAACTGGGTTTGGTTAATAAAGACATTTCTGAGGCTGATACTGTCCCATGATAATTCTTTTGTAATATTCTAGGTATGATAAAATAAGAGTTCTTGATGGCAATAAGAATGGAAAGGAAGGCCCAGTAATCTTGTAGGTAGTACTTCTCTGGTCCCTGTTAACCTAGACATGTAAGTTTCCATTCATTCTGACTTAAAATATGAGATGAAAAAGCAGACAGAAGTAAACTATCAAGGTACCAGGTATATATAAAATATCCAGGCTAGCTATACTGGTCAAAAGACACATGGAGAGTTGAGTAAGAGAAAGAGGTGGCAGTCACAACAATAAGCCATCTGTGACAGCAGTAAACAAAGACACACCTGTGTGAGTATGAGATGACAGAAGAAACACACATTCCAACCCTCTGAAATGTCCTTGGCCTAAACCTGTATAGAACTGTAAATACAATATGTCCAGACAAGAAAGTTTCTAAGCAATTTCCCTATATTTTTGGGAAAAAAAATTTCTATCTGAGAAAGTGTTATTCTTCAGAAAGAAAACCTTGAATGGACCAGCAAAGTCAACCCCAACTATCCCTATCTTCATTTCATCTCTGAGATGAAAGAAGAAGCAGGCTGATCAGTCTCAAATCCAATCTTGTATGAATAAAATAAGCATTGGGAAAGATAGCTGTGACCTTCTAAGTGAATTATTCTAAGGTCTGGCAACATAAATCCACCTGCAAATTTGTAATAGACTATTGTGGAATCGGACTCCACTACAGTCAAAGTAAAAGACATCAGAAAATCTGGGTCACCTTGCAATTTTCAAGATGCCTTCAAGATTTCCCTTATCCTGTTATGGCTGAGGGATGTGCTGATAGGCTTAGGCACCACGGTTTGTAACCCTTCTCATTCTATCTCAGTACTGACTGAGGCAGATGAGGGGAGTTGCAGCTATCCTGCACAGTTTACTTCATGCCAACTTTTACTCTCCATGAAAGCCAGGTAAACCAAGAATACTATATAAACTTGGGTGGCATCTCCTATATCTAATTCCATCCCCATCCAGGTATCATCAGGAACCCATGAGTGGGTGCCATCACCACTGAAACATTGCCACCCTGGCTTAGGCTGGTGCATGGCTTGGCTTGGAATCACTGCATCCCTCCATGCTGGACTGTGGGGCACACCAGTGGTATACTGACAAAATTATAGACTTAATGACTGTAGACTCTACCGATATTTAAGTACTAATTTGCTATAAACCCGTGTCAAGGAATTTAGTAGTACAGGTACAAAAGAAGTCAGCTTAAGTCATTTTTCACCTAAGCAATTCTATAGAGAAACAAATTAGGAGGCATGACTTACAATCTTGGTAAAAATTTACAAGTTTACTATATATTTAGCTATATCTGTTGTTCAACTCAAAGAACCACAATAAGGAAGGAAAATAAGTTTGAAGACCACCTTGGCAAGCTCGAGCGCTATTTAAAATCAAGAAAGAAAAATAATGAATCTTGGGGTGTTCATAAGTATATTTTACTTCAGCATTTAATAAAAATCACCACTTATACCTTTATTATCATTAAGATTTCAGATTAATAAACATTAACCCTAGTTAAATTAGTTCAGTTATCCCGAACTTCTCAACTGTAAAGAATAAAATAAACAGTCCATGTTTAAATATACTACATCAACTATCATAGGGAAAAAGCATTCAATGGATCATTCAGAATATGAAAGAACATGTGTGCGTACACACACACACGTGAAATACTAAATGGACTTGGCTATTTCACCCTGACTTGGTCTTGGCCTTTTGCGTACTAGGGAATAAGAGAAGGTTCTTGAATTTAATAGCGACATTGAAAGTCATGCTTTAGAAGGGCTTTTCTGGCAGAACAGTATTCAGTTATTTAAAGCAGTGGTTCTCAGCTGGGAATTTGCAACATATTCTTTGGAAAACTTAAAAAAAAAATACTCACACTTGGAACCTACCTCAACTTGCTGAATACCAGAATAGGGGAGTCTAGGCTCATTTGATTTTCAAAAGACTCCTTTGTGATTCTGTTTCGTGCATCCTTGTTTAAGAACTACTGGATTAGAGACTAAAAGCTCAAAGAACAGTTTGGCTTTTGCAAGTATTCTGAGCATGAGACCAAGGAGAAGAGAAAGAATAGTGAAAATTTACATTTTACAAGTACTTATATCATATTTCAGTAAGAATGTTAACTCTAACAAAAGGATTCAAAGAAGAAGGAAACAGTCAAAGATGACTCCTAGATTTATGCCATAGGTGCCTGGGAGAATGATGCTGATAGGTTGGCAGGAATTGCTAGTTTAAGAGAGAAGATTTTTGGCTTTTATAATATGTTGAGTGTTGAGATAATGGCTATATATCAAAGTGAACTCCAGGGGACTGAAATGTATTTTATGCCTTGCTTTGTCTGAATCCTTCATTCATTCTCTTTTGGCAGTGAGAAGTACTCAACTAGTGAAGATAACCCATGCTATATTGACTGGTAGAGTTGATAACGCTAAGCTTTCATTTGATAAATGTTATCACAAAAATGCCTGAGATATTAAAAAAAAGAAAGATCTATGCAATGGAAAACAAACTGGAAAAATCTGTAAAAAATATATAAAAAGATTAATATCAATAATTACTTTAATCATTTGAAACAAAAAGTAAAATCAATAAACAACCAGGCAAGAGAGTTGAACAGATAATTCTTACAACTGGGAAATACAATTCATTCATTCATTCAACAAACATTTACTGAGCTCTTAAATCAGGTACTACATTTACTAAGCTCTTAAATCAGGTAGTGTTCTAAACACTAGTAAACAAGATAAAGGAAGTTTCTGGTCGTGGTGAGAGAGACCTGCAGAAGTTTATATTCCAAAACCCAAATGTCAGTTTATTCTTATCACGCCAAAAAGGGAAGGGAAGGAGGAGAGGAGGTGAGATAGAACCAACAGAAACAACATGTACTCACTGGTGGAGCTGCCCTGCATCTGAATGATGCATTTAGACTCCTTGCTGGTCTCTCGAGAATTGAAGGGCCGCACACGGACTGCCACCTTCACTGAGGCTCCCGACATGCCTATGCCCTTGTTAGAGATATATAGTCCAGAAATAAAGAATCAAATCTTCTTTTGAAGTTATGTTCAAGTTTCCTTTAAAAAGAAAAAAAATCATACAAGGTAATCAGAATTAAAGAAAGTATGGGCTGACTGAAGCATGAAAGCTACTTACGATCTTAAAACTATTTCTTCCCATTTCTAAAATCCTTATCCCTTTTCTTACCTGGAAATCTTTTACTCTCAACAGTAAATTATCAAATAGAAAATTAGAGACTGAAATATGCTTTACTATTCCACTACCTCTTTCCCATACCTAAAAATCCCTAAACTCAATAATAAAAATAAATGGCAAAATAACAGGTATTTTACTCTCTCTGTTTTTCTGGATTAATTTTCAGAAATATGAGAAGCACAAAATGTTTATCTGAAGATAGCTCCTTAAATAACTAACCTTCCATCTGCAAAGCCACTATAACTTTTCTTTAAAGAAATGCACTTGTCTTTCTATACTTTAATAACAGTTTTGAAAACATTCAGTTACATGATGCATAATTAAACAACAGAGGACAAAGATAAGCTCTTTTACTCTTAACTAACCAACGATTTTCTTAAACTTACAACAATCCTTTCATATGTATCTCATTCGATCTTCACAACCACCCTGTAAAACAAGTAGAAAATGATCCAAGACCCAGGTTCTATCCTCAAATGTGCCACTAACTTATGGCAAAATCAAAACATGACACTCCACCAAATGAAGACACAGGAAAAAAAAGTGAACATTTTTTAGAGGAATGTCTTCCCAACAGAGCAAACCCCAAACTACTCTGTGAAAAGAACCCATGCAATAATTTCCACAAGAAACAAGAGATCCCTCTAGACAGGGGAAGAAATCTGTATTATATCCATTATATAAAATCTTCAAAAGAACCATATTAAAAAGTATTAGATATTATCTTCAGATAAACATTTTGTGCTTCGCATGTTTCTGAAGATTAATCCAGAAAAACAGAGAGAGTAAAATACCTGTTATTTTGCCATTTATTTTTATTATTGAGTTTAGGGACTTCTAGGTATGGGAAAGAGATAGTGGAATAGTAAAGCATATTTCAGTCTTTCATTTTCTATTTGATAATTTACTGTTGAGAGTATAAGATTTCCAGGTAAGAGGGATACAGACTGTGCAACAGGACTAGATACAAAAACTCAAAAATGGACAGCACAATAATACCTAATTGTAAAGTAATCATGTTAAAACACTGAATGAAGCTGCATCTGAGCTATAGGGTTTTTTTGTTTTGTTTTGTTTTGTTTTTTACTATTATTATTACTTTTATTTCTTTTCTCTATATTAACATTCTATATCTTTTTCTGTTGTGTTGCTAGTTCCTCTAAACCGATGCAAATGTACTAAGAAACGATGATCATGCATGTACGTGATGATGTTAAGAATTACTGATTGCATATGTAGAATGGTATGATTTCTAAATGTTGGGTTAATTTCTTTTTTTTCCCGTTAATTAATAAAAAAGAAAAAAAAGAAAAATAAATAAGTAATGGGGGAACAAATGTTAAAATAACTTTGGTAGATTGAAATGCTAGTGATCAATGAAAGAGAAGGGTTAGGGGTATGGTATGTATGAATTTTTTTTTCTGTTTTCTTTTTATTTCTGTTTCTAAATTGATGTAGACGTTCTAAGAATTGATCATGGTGATGAATATACAACTATGTGATAAAAAAAAAAAAAAAAAGATTTCCAGGTAAGAAAAGGGATAAGGATTTTAGAAATGGAAAGAAATAGAGCAAATTCAAAACTATTCTGTAAAAAGAACCCATGCAATAATTTCCACAAGAAACAAGAGATCCCTCTAGACTGGGGAAGAAATCGGTATTATATCCGTTACATAAAATCTTCAAAAGAACCATATTAAAAAGCATTAGAAAGAAAATATTTAAGAGTGCTTAGGTTTATGAGTCCCATTACAAGCAGCCCCAATCAAACTTATATCTGCCCCAATTTTTCCCACATACTGAAGTAGAGATCAGGAAAGCTAATCTCCAATTGGACAGCTACAAATATTTTCCCAGGAAAAGGTAAAAAATAAAACAAAACAAAATAAAAACCCAGAAGTCATTCTCTATCACATGTTCTTAAGAGCAGTATCACTATTTAAAATTCTTACGTTCTAACAATACCTGAACCAAATGATCAATTTTAGCACCACTGAGAGTGGGACACCTAAGCAGTACCTGATGTGCTGCAATAGGAAACACTACCTATTAAGTATTCTTGACCCATTCCCTTAAACAAACAAAACAAACAAAACGTCTGAATTAAACCAAACTTCAAATCTTACTACCAGTTTACAGGACATATAGGGAACAAAGAAACAATTTTAAAAACATCTCAAAGAGGCAATCAGTAAAAACCAGCTTATGGAAAAATCTAGAAGACAAATCACCTAGTTTTTTCAACTGAATGGCACATGGGGGTGAGGGAAGATAGAAAAGAGACATGTTACTTATCAACCAAATGGAAAGATTTTTTAATCAAGAAAATCTGTAAAAAGATAATTTTTAGATAATGCTTATATAATTATGTATTAGAAGGAATCTGTTAGGAGAGGATAGAACAAACAATATTGCCAACATCAGTAAGTATTGAATATTGTGAATGTTTAAATTTAAAATAAAACAAAACAAAACTTTTTTATGTTCTATCCAGGGCTTAGCAAAGTGTTAAATGCTGCTGGCTGACTTACAAACAAAACAACAAAGTCTCCCTCCTGGGTTTCAGCTGTAAAGTACTACACATTTTTAACCATGAACAAAAATACTAACATCTATAATATCGAATGTCCCCATACATATATTTTCAACAAACGACTTGACTCCTATACCTAGCTACATTCTAGCATTTCATTCAACCTTATACAACCAAAGTCAAAATGCCTCTACACCTCCCCCAAACCATATCAGCTCTCTGCTGCCTCATCTCTATTTCTTTTAATGTTTCCATCATTCTCCTGTTCCCGCATAGGCTTCTGGCTTCTACTTACAGAATCTCTATTTCTATCACCACCACTCATCAGGCCTTCAGTTTTTTCTTACCCAAGGTGCTAACCTTCCCAACCAGTTTTCTTCTTCTGCGTCCTACTCCATCCATAATATACAATGCTGCCAGTTCATCGTCCTGAAGCACAGCTCTATTCCTATCACCGTGTCCCACTTAAAAATCTTCAGTTTCCTGGGGGTGCAAGGGTAGTTTAGTGGTAGAATTCTTACCTGCCATGCGGGAGATTCAGTTTGATTCCAGCCCATGGACTTCCTCCAAAAACAAGCAAACAAACAAAACAACCAAACAAACAGACAAAAAAATTCAACAAATGGTGCTGCGATAATGGGATACTCATATGGAAAAAGAATGAAATGTGACCCCGCCATACAGCATCAAAAAAATAAAAATAAAAAATCTTCAGTTTCCCTACTGTCTACCAATCAATGACTACATTCCCCGCAGCAGCATTCAAGGTGTTTTGAAACAAAAGCTACCTATTTTCACAAGTTCACAAAACACTGCCTTCCATAAACATTCCTTAATAACCACCCTCAATGCATGTCATGTTTTTCTGTCTCTGGGTCTTTGTTCCACTGCCCTCTATCCACTGTGCCCTCTCTCTTCTCCTGTTCTTCTCAAAATCTATTCTTCTAGGCACTTTTCACATGCTATCTATCTCTAAAGTCTTCATAGATTCTACCTACCCTCCACACCAAATGTTCTCCATACATTATTTCTCAACTCACTGACCTTGCTCAGAAAGAAAATTTACTTTTGTTACTTTCTAACCCCCATCATCACAGGGTCCTGAATATAGCAAATAGTTTTAAGTTTTTTACTGAATTTCTAGTTATTGTGTGTCAACTGACTAGCATTTGAATGGTTTTAATTAAAAAATAAGTTGTTCCCCAAAATAAGGTGGATCATTAAGAGGGAAAAGGATTAAGATTAATTTAAAATTCTTTCCTAATTAGAAAAGCTAACAGCCATCATTTTGAGAAGTGATATATACATTTTTAAATGACTTTTCCAGAACAACCTGAATCTAAATAACATTTTTCTGATTTAACTGTCCTCCTGTAAAACTGCAACAATTTTGAGCTACAATTTTATACAGTAGTAGGAACTACAGTTAAGTGGAATATAGAAAGAGTTACATTGTTACTTCCCAACGACTATAAGAAGTATCTCCCTGATAGCAGCTGTCTATTAAAGCTTCAAAAATTCCCGTCCTTTAAAAAAATTTTTCATTATTTAAAGTTGATATCAAGTTTAAATCCATTAAGAAACATATTCAGGGAGTATTTTAAGAAGCTAAAGAGACAGGTAAGAAAGGCAATAGGAAAGGCAACTACACATACTCCAAATCACTTACACAGCCTCGGTTCTGCTGTTCCTCTGACCAGTTGTCCTTCTTTATGACATACAACAAGAATTAGGAAATTGGAATGAAGCAAAAATTCCAGAAGCATTCCCTAATATTAAAAGGATAACAAAGCATTTAAATCTAATTCATTTGAATTTTTCTCAACTAATTTTTCCAGTTGCTTGATTTTAATCTTGTAGAACTTTCACTTGCTCTAAGAGGTACCCAGAGTATTAAGAGTCTAAGGAGAAGATTAATTCTCAAATTGATCTTTCAGCAAAGAGAATAAACAATAACAAAAACAATATAGTTTTTGGATGGTTTGTTTCCCTTTAAACTTTTTATTTCGAAATAATTTCAAACTTAGAAGAAAGCTGCAAAAATAACATAGAAACAACACACAGAACTCAAATCTCTCCCACCCAGACATCCAACTATTCACATTTTGCCACATCTGTGGTATCATTCCATCTCTCTCTCTCTACCTAGCAGTTGGTCTGCTTCTATATCTTCTTTTCTCAAGGAAAAAATATCAAGATTATGTTCCTAAAATAAAGGTAATTTCATTTCCTTCTATCTCCTTAGAACCTTACATTGGTTTCCATCACCTCAGAACATAACCTAAAACTTCAAGGGCCTCCATAATCCAACTTCCTTCCCTACCTCAGTTTTTACTGTTCACGTCTAAGCCTTATTTGCCTCTTACTTACTTGCCATGCATGTGTATTCCTGGAAGTCCAATTTCCCTTCCAAAATCTGAATCTTTCAAGGACAAAATATCAAATGTCACCATGGGGACTCTTTCTGAGTTAAAAGTCATACCTTCCAAGGGTGCATGGGTGGTTCAGTGGTAGAATGCTCACATTCCATGTGGGAGACCCAGGCTCAATGCCGGGTGGTTCATGCACCACCCCCACCACCACCAAAAGTACTGTTGACTCCTCCTTTCCTATTAATTCACTCTGCCCTGCTACAGTTAGTGGTTCATTTAACTCATTTAACTATCATGGTTGGCACTTTATTCAGCTACTATTTGTTAAAATTAAGAATAGATTTTAACCAAGAAATGGGGCCTTTTAAATTCAGTAACAGCAAATTTGCTATGCAGCATCAAATTTACAATATCAACAAGTAGACTCTCTAGAAAATCATCTTCTCCACATTTTAAAACCTGAATTGTAAGTTAAAGAACAGGTTCCCAAAAGTAAAACTCCGTAGCCAGAGAACCCATTCGGAGGTGCCATGAAAGCTCCTTATTATAAAAGGTTTGCACCTCCTAGTCTAGTATTTTCAATGAAGACAAAGCAGGTTTTAAGGCCCAACACTATGTCACTGACCATTACTATAAAGATAAAGTAGCCAAAAACAATTCTTTATGTGTTTATATGTTACCTATCTATTCTTGGCCTTTGATTCTATGGATAAAAAGCAGCCATGGGCCAACCTGCATAAGCTCAACATAGATCAAATGTTAGAAAAGTTTCTTTCAGCATTCTAATCCAGTGCCAAAAACCAGAGTGCACAATAAGAGTCTCTCAGCTGATTGGATTTCAATCTCAAACATGGTTAAACAAGCTCAGTCAGTTGGAGAACTGTTCTCTTTAACTTCTATCTAAAGTAACCTGATACAATTCTTAGATTTATTAGACAAGTGTCCTTCTGCCACTACAATTAAGAAATCAAGTATCCTCCTTTTCACTGGTGAAATGATTTTATTCTCACTCATCAGGAGGTGAGTGAAATAACAGTTCCTGTGGCCCATGCCTTACTCCAAATGAAAACAATTTTTTCTTTTCTTTTTTCTTTTTTGGATGTGGCCGAATCACCAATGTTGGAATAGTTAATACTAAACTCTACCTATTAAGGCAATTAATTCTTATATCTTAAGGTACATCCTATAGATTCTCTTTTAGAGAACCACTGGAACCTCTGCCACTTAAATCCCATCATTCTACTAAAGTTCTCCTAATGTTAAAGTTAATGACAAATGACACCTGCTCCTGAAGTTGTCCATGGATAAAGTGAACTCCATTCAGCCATGGTATAGAAATGATTAGCTGCAATCAGAGGCTAATTCAAGTTTTCAACTGAGTCAAGGTTCCATCTATCTGAAATTGGCACCTGACCACACCTTTGCAAGTACATGCTTGTGAGGTAGCTCAATAGCTGGGTAAGAACTGTAGGCCAGACTTTTCAGGTTGTCAACCATGTGTCTATCTTGCCACATCATAAACCAGCATTCAATTTAATATGTATGATTTCTTTTAGATGAAAGGCTCTCACCAATATTAGTGAGTTTCCTACTAGGATACTGAATTTATCTTTGTATCAAGTTATGTATCTGAACCCCATTAGTTACATCCCCCAAAGAAAAGACTTAATTGATTATAGTCTAATGCTATATTCTCAGTTTGGAAAGCAGATGTATTACGTTTTTTAAAAAAGGTCTTTGAAGGACATTTTTTTCATTTTATTTAAAGACCTGTTGAAAACATATAGTGTATACAATGTGAACTTGCTATTCGGCTGCTTATAACACCCTTCTTTTAGAAATTATTATCAGAAAATAGGTTTCTCTCTTGACAAACCATGGGCTTTCTATTACCAGAAAGAAAATTTTATAATTTATCTTTCCCCTTTTGTTTTGACTTTCAAAAGGTAAAAAACTAAATCACAGTAATCAGATTAGCCTAGACAATTTTTTCTCATACATAAGATTTTTGATTATTCATATTTTAACAGTCTTACTGTATATATGGTATTTGTGGTAAGCTACCCAAATTCTTTTAGAAGCAGTAGTGGTATAAATTATAAATTAAAATTCCCTGTAATAGCCTGTTCTGCTATTTATTTTCACATTGGAAATATGCAGCCAAAGTTCTGGTTCCTAAAAACAATTAAAACAAATAATGCAGGAAGCCTTTAAAAGTTGTAAAAAAACTGGGCCACAGTGGCTCAGCAGGCAGAATGCTCGCCTGCCATGCCAGAGAACCTGGGTTCAATTCCCGGTGCCTGCCCATGTTAAAAAAAAAGTTATACAAAGCTAAATTATCAAAATGAGCAAAAGAACTAAAAGATTTGCGCTGAATGAATTTGAGGATTATGTGGGTGTCCAGAAAAGCAGGAGTCCCAGGAGACTGAAACCAGCCTCACCCAAACAGAAGCAGCTACGTCCAATGAAAGGAGTGAAGTGAGCAATATTTCATGCAAAGGAATGAAGCAGGGTAAGCTTGAAACATGCAGCCTGGTTTCAGCAATAAAGAGCAGTCAGTGAAATGAGGGAAACTGAAATAAGCCCAGGGTGGAGTTCTTAGGAAGCAAGAAGTAAATATACAAGTATCCATACTACTTCTAGAACCTGGTTGTAAGGGGCAGGAGGGAGACAGCTAGGAAGATGTGGGAACAAAGAAAGAGATTTGCACATTTCTATGTTTTATTTAACAACTATTTACCTGGCACCTGTGATGGGATAGGCAGTATTCGAGGAATCTGGGATAAATCAATGAACAAAACATAAAAACATCCTTACCATGGAAGAGCTTACATTCTAGTTGTAGAGGGGACCAATGAAAATAATAAGTTATATATAGAGAAGTCAGTACTCAAGGTAAGTGATAATAAGCACTAAGAGAAAGGAAAAAAACAGCAGTTAGGGGATGGAAGTGTGGTGGGAAGGGTGCTGGGCAGACGCATAGTTGAAGTGGTGAGGGTAGGTGGTGGAGTGCTGAGAGTTAAAGAGACATGAAGGACGGAGTTAGATGAGCAAACTTCAGGGGAAAGGTGTTCCTGGCAGAAGAAAGAGCTTGAGTAAAGGCTACTGAGCTTGGCATGTTCAAGGAATTAGAGACCTGAAGATGATGACATGCTCAGATGTGGCCACAAACTGATTGAGTGAAACAGAACAATTAAGGACCTTGGGGAAGTCACTTAGCCTCTGTCTCAATTTATTAATCTGTAAAATAGGGATACTAGTATCTTTTTATTGTTTTAAGAACTAATAACAATATGCAAATATATGTAAAGTTAATATATGTTAAGCTCTTAGAAAACAGTGCTCAATATAAGTAAGCTATTATCATTACTATCATTATTGTTTATCTACATGGTCACTAACATCTGCTAAGATGATGCCAGAAATTTGCAATGAAGAAAAAAACTAAGCCAAGTATCAAAGTCTTCAAAGGAAATACAGCAATGTTGCGCATGGTATAATTAAATGACATGCTTTGGGGTAAACAATGTGTTATTAAATAGAGACCATCTTTTAAAAGCCATTGAACATTTACAGTCTTGTGACATATAACGTATATGTAAGCAATCACAAAATCACAAGAGCAACAACTGAGTATGAAGTAATAAGTAGTATGTGGCATCACACAGAGGAAAAAGGTTCTGCTTGTGAAAATCATGGAAAACACTGTGGCATGTACTGCAGTAAACGAAATTGTACTGACAGAAGGAAGTTACTGGATATCTTGCCATATCTTTATAAAAATGATTAACTGTAAGTTTCTTAAGGGAAAGAACGAAATTTCCATGTGCACCCTCAATTAACTGGTAATGACTGTGGTAAAAGGGAGCATAAATGAATCGCTGGGTCACTCACTAACCAGAAAGTGTAACAGCGAGAAATCCAAGGTATCTTTTGCAGGTTTTTCCTATCACAAACCACATCTGTTTATCGCCTACCCCCAAGTATGTATATTTAGTCTCACTCTTTTATGGAGTCCAGAAATTCACCAGTATCTGTTCAGACAAAATCATCTTTCAAGGAGAACTACAAGAAGGAGAAAGGATATACTTTTAACTTCGGAGCCTGGTGAAATTAAGTCATGTTTACATACCAAAAGGATATGCTTACTAAGGATCTGCTATGATTAGCAACTGGAACAGGGTTTACAAACAAGAAGGCAGGGATCCCTTGATCTATGTTTTGTAGCGGGGGCAAGACCATACCAGGGAAATGGGCAAGAATGCTTTGGCCTTGGATACTGCTGGCAGACTCTTTGGGCATTATTTTCTGCACAAGTTCAAAGGGAGGAAGAGGAAAGAAAGGGAAAAAAGGAAAACTGCATTCATATCTGGTTTTGAAAAGAAAAAACAGTTTGTTCTAAGCCTTAGAGGCTGTATGCAACTGGATAAATTTTGGAAAAATAGTCACCAGAGCACAGCTGCACAAATAATGCCTCCAAATCAGATTCACAATCAGGATTTTACCAAATGCTAAAACTATATTTAATCACAATGCACAATTCTTCAAAACTTTTTACTAATAAGGTAATTTTAAAATTTTAAAAATAGAAATATATCTTAATTGGGGCATGGAATTTTACAACAGACATTCTGTATTTCTCTCATATTAATGTAATTCAAAAAATACTACTTCTGTTGAAGTCATTTGACTCAACCAAGTTTTAAATATAAAGCTTAAGGATAAAATTAACAAAAATGAAGTGTGTTAAAACTTTTCTTAGAAAATCCTCAGAAAATTGTTTTTAAGCAGTTCAATTTAAGAATTACAGGAATTTATTCATTAAGAAAATGAGTTTGAATGAAAGCAAAGAGTACAAAGAAGGTGGGCATTCCATCTCTGCAGGACCTGTCCAGGTCTATAATGGAAGAAAAAACAGATTTACAGGCTCAAGCGGAACTCAGTTATTGATCATTTCAAGATCTGCTAGATAATGCCAACGTGTTCCATTTTCCGTCCTTAAACAGGCATGAGCAACTCTACATGCTTCCTAATCCAACAACCATACCACCTTAATTAGAAAGCACCAACTCACTTCTTAGAGAATAGAGGCTAAAATTTTATTATGACTAAGCTAAGCAGACAAAATGCCAACCTTTAAATAAATCTCCACCATGATATCACTTCTTAAGAGAGTCAAATCCAATCGCAGCACTTCCATCAGGCTCAGACTGACACATCTATGACAGAGCAGCACGTTCAATGACGGGAGAACAGCTGCCCAGGCCAGCCCAGATACGTGAGCAAGGGATGTGTTGTCAATCTAATTTCAGCTACCTCGAGATTCCACAAAGATTACGAACTGCGTCCTCAGAAATATTGCTGCAAGCCTTCCTCACTATCAAAATACTGAATTTTTGATTTGGGGTTAACTGAATCCCCGCATCCAGTGCAATGAACTTAAGTCAAGGCCTCTATACTGGCAAACTGGCTTTAGCAATCCTCAGACCCGCCTATGTACATGTAAGGCATCATCAGGCCTTCTGTGAAA
Organism: Tamandua tetradactyla; assembly: GCF_023851605.1. Lineage (NCBI taxonomy): Eukaryota > Metazoa > Chordata > Mammalia > Pilosa > Myrmecophagidae > Tamandua > Tamandua tetradactyla. The sequence goes on from NC_135328.1 coordinate 215,202,897, forward strand.
GCCACCTCTCAAACCCACAAGAAGGGAATCTTGAAGGCTGTTTACCTTGGGAGCTAATTTAGCTATTCACCAAGGAGAAAAAGTGTTTGGGGGGCTCAATTCTGACTTTAGGGCCGGGAATGTGCTGTGCTGCAGGAACAATGACTAGCTTGCCCGGGCAGTCTCCCAGCCCCCACAGCCTGCCTCTGCTGAGGCCCTTCACCCTGAAAGCTGCCAGGGTTGTCACTCGGCGCCTTCCAGCAACCGGACTTGGCTCCTGAAGGATTTGTCAGATCATCCTCCCAATATGGCTGCCATAGTAATCCTGCTCCCCCAACGCCGAGACCACGCCAGCCTCCCCCCCCACCCCCCGGCGCTGGCCATCATCCAAGCGGCCCCCTCCCTTTCTTTCCATCGCGCTCTTCTTTCCACTCCTCGCGCCCTCGGCTCCCCACTGCTTGTGATGGGCTTTCCTACCTTCACCTGGCAAGAAGGCGCAACCACATTCCCAGCCCAAGCGCCGAAACCCTCCTCGATGGGGGAGAAGGAATAGGGGAAGCAGAAAGGCTGGCTTCGAGACTCTGCAGCCCCGGTCCGGAGGGCCGCAAACTGCGCACAGAACCCACCGCACAGACGGATAGCGGCGGGGCCGCCGGCCGCTCCCGGGAAACGCAAGGCTGGCGCGGGGCCGCCGGTTCCCAGCGCGGAGCTCGGGCTGGCCGGAGGAGACACCGCACCACCCCACCCCCCCCCCAGCCCAGGACGAGCCTCTCCCACCCCACCACACCCCACTGCTCGGCGGGGCAGCGCCCTCAGCGGCAGCGCCCGGGGCTTCCTCCCCTCAGGCCCCGCCCGGGCCCCGGCCCGGTCACCCCACTCTCCGGACGGGACCCCTCCCCAGCCCGGCGGGCCTTGCCCAGCCGGGCGGCCGCAGTGCCAACCGCCACCCGCCCCGCCGCCTTACCTCAGCCGCGCTGCGGACCCGCGGGCAGGCGGGACGGACCGGCCTGGTCAGCAGCAGCTGCGGAGCGCGGGGACGCGCGGGGCCCGGCACCGGCGCACCTCAGCGCGAGCAACGGCCGCCGCGAGCCGCTGGACGCCGCTCCGCACACCCATCACGCAGCGGCCTGGCCCCGCATCGAGGACCGCGGCGGGGAGAAGGCAGGGGCGTGGGAGGCCGGGAGCAAGTCTGGCGGGCGGCGGCGCCTACAGCAGGAGGGGAGCGGCTCGGACGCGCGCTGACGTCTCCCAGGACCGCCGCCGTCTAGCTGCCCCGCGTCGATCCACGCGAAACCCCGCCCGCACACCCCGGCGCGGGACACCGCCCCAAGCCCGGCTGCTGCGCGTCACCTCGGCACGCCCCGGCGCCCGCGACTGGCGCGGGCGATGACCAATCGTGATGCGGAACTCGGGTGGGCGGCCAATCGCAGGGGGAGGCGGATTGTGGGGGCGGGGAATGCTGCGAGTTGCTGCGGAGATAACGCAGCGTCCCCTGGTGGCAGAGAAGCTGGCGTGGGTGCGGGGAGGGGGGTGGGGGGGGCGAGGTGGCGAAACCGGCGCCCAGAGTTCCCTACCCGGTGAACCGTAGTCGGCGATAGCCGCGGCTGGTCAGCCCGATAATCAACCTTCCAGAATGACCAAAGGTTGGCCAGTTGGGGTGGGGCGGGACTGTGGAGGGTCCCAGAAGGCCGCGGAGGAATTGAGAATTAATATGGGAGGCGGCAGGGTGTGGAGTCATTGTCTGCTTGGAAAGCCTCTCACAGGTTCAACCCGCCGAAAGCGGCGCAGTGGGATCTGAGACACGCAAAGGGATGAGTGTATCCGCAGAAGGCTCCCTGGCCTATTCTTATCGAACCCGATCACAACACCTCCCACACGCCACCTTGGGAAAAAAAGGTGGAATGAGTAATGGAAAAGCGTGGCTTAGTGGGCCTTCAACTTGTCTCCTTTGGGTACAGCGTTAGGGCTGTGAGTAAAGGAACAAAATGTTTTGTTTAGCCCCTGAATTAATGAGCCGAGCTGCCCTCTGGGAGATGCCCTTGTAGAGAGGCTTACTCGAATACAGAAACTCGGAGAACACAGGAACTCTTGGAGCTTTTTTTAAAGATTAGATTAGATGATAAAGGAAAAGCTCACAACCGTTCGTGAGCAGTTCAATTCAGTATTTAATAAAATATAATATTTAACGATAATACGTGCAATTATCATGCCAAGCACCATTATTTTATATGGTTGTGAAATGCATTTAGATTTACTAGCAGAGAAACAAAATGAAATTTCTTCCCTGAACACAATATTGCGTCATTAGGTATAGCAGGCCTGATTTATAAGCATAGGTACTAACACATGGAAATTAATTTTCTACACTAATTCTGATAATCTCCACCCATTCTAAAGCATTCAAGCAATAAAACTGAGAACATTCGAATAGGAACAAAATTAATCATAATAAAAACAAGTAATGAAAGAGAAGGTCCTATGAAGAAGGAGAGGATATGGAAAGAAAAAAAATGTTAAAGAAACAGTATCAAGCGAATATGCTACCTCTGAGCATCAAACTCAGCTTGGAACTTCCTAAAGGACAGGGCAAAGATTAAATTACACTGGTTTATAAATCGGACCTCCTCCATTCATCAGTGGACTCAAGCTTTTTTCCTAGCTTGGAAATCCTTGAAAAAGCACTATGATGAGCATGATATATAGTTACCCAAAAACTGCATGATTTGAGCTCTCAAAGACTCTCCATCTAAAAAGACGACCATGAAAGGAGTGTAATGGTAATCAGCATTAGACACTTAAGCAAAAGCACACAGAGAAAGGGGCTAGTCCATACAGGAATATAAGTCTGCTCTGGGTTCCAAGGTCAAAGTGGACTACCTGCATAAACCTTTTACCCCTCTGACGGATGAAGTCACTGTACACAGCCATTGATTTTCTCAGTGTATTGCTCAGGATTCTCTAGAGAAACAGAACCAATAGCAGATAATCTGTAAATATGAGATTTATAAAAGTGTCTCAAGCAACCATGGAAATGCAAGAGTTCAAATCTGTAAGGCAGACCACAGGCTGGCAACTCCAGTGAATCTCCTTGATGAACTCCACAGGAGAGGCTGGAAGGCTGAAAAAGTGAAAATTTTCTCTTCTCCCTTAAGCATCTCCAACTGATTAGATTAAATTTTCTTAATGGATCACTAGCGGTGATAGTGAATGGTGCCACTCCCATTTCCACCCCTTGTATCCTGGACCTGTGAATCCTGGCAGTGGGAAAAATAGCACCATAGAGTGGATGCTGATTCAGAGCATACACAGTCTCCTGGAGAGCATTGCACTAGCCCTGCAAGGTATTGGTACCTACTTGGCACCGTAATTGGGTCTTCAAAATTCCATATTGTGGAATATGGCTACAGAAGGGAACGAAGTTGTGAGTCATGCAATGAGTGAATGAACCTTGGGGACATTATGTTGTGCAAAATAAGCCGGGAACAAATACAGTGTGGTCTGTTCTAGAAAATACCTATCAGAAAATTGGGGCCTAGATTGTAAGCTCTTATAGCAGTCACATTTAGTCCAGAGCTCTTTATGTTATTACTAGATCTTGAGATGCTGAACTATATATGTATAACCCAATATCTTCCTGGAATTTTGGCTACCTGAGTGACACCTAAGACTCAAAGTCTGAAGCTGTGAAAGTCAGCGTTGCTACATACAACATCTGTTACAGAAATGGAAAAAGAGCTCAGGCTTCAAGTAGAGATAAGAATGAAGCTGATCAGGTCAGGAATCAGAACACAGGGGTAAGGATGTATTTTAGAACTTCACCTACTATGTAAAACCAAAGGAAGAAAGCTTTATTTTGTTCTAAGTTTTCTGTAGCACATAATCTAACTCAACCTATATGGATAGCTCATTTAAACAATCCAAACACATGGTGTCAAGAATGGGAATGAGGGTTTGTAATTCTGTATAGCTTAAGATAATACCCAAATACATCCCAGAGTATGTTATACAGTTAATTAAAAGTATTCACAAAGTCCCTTGAAAGACAAGAGAAAAAATATGGAACTATTAAGCTTTACCACCGGAGAAACCCCTGATACTGTCTCAAATATTAGGGACTCCCAAGTCGATAGGCCAACGCCTTGATCTTGAAGCTTGCTCATGTGAAGCTTTGTATGTAGCAGAGAAGCTAAGTTTACCTACAGTTATGCCTAAGAGTTACTTCCAGAAAAACTTTCTTGGTGCTCAGATGTGGCTTTTCTCTGTCTAAGCCCAACTCTGCTAGTAAAATCATTACCTTCCCCCCTAAGTGGGACATGACATCCAGGGATGAAAGTCTCCCTGGCAACGTGGGACATGGCTCCCAGGAACAAGCCTGGTCTTGGAACCATGGGAATGCCTTTCTGGCCAAAAGAGGGGAAAGAAATGTAACAAAATAAGTTATCAGTGAATAAGAGAGTTCGAACGCAGTTGAGAAGTTATTCTGGAGGCTACTCTTATGCAAGCTTTAGCTAGGTATTGCTAATTTCCATTCTTTGCCAAACCCCAACCAAAACCATTCCTGTTAACCTTAAAGGACACCTAGGGTGCTATCTGAGAACAAAACAGGTATCTGAAACAAAAGTTTCACACACTAAGATAACTTTCCAGAAACCTATAACCTCCAGATGGTTCCTAAGCTGAATAAATCCTGAAACCCAGAGAGGCCAGCCTCTCCAAGAACATTAACTAGTCCCATCCTTCTATCCCTTATTATCGACACCCCTTTCCAACATGAAAAAGTTAGAAAGAGCAGAGCCCAAATGCCCCTTAAGATTGGGAGAAGGCTCAAAGGAGAAGAAGGAGGTGTAGCAGAGAAGATAGGATTTAACAAATGAGTATGATTGTTGAATCATTATATTGGTATTTCTTTTGGAGCAGCAGCAAGGAAAAACCTGAAACAGTGAAACTGTAATGCATACAAAACTCTGAAATCTGTTCTATAACTACTTGTTACAATGTACTTTGAAATTTATCACTTTTTCATAGATATATTTCATAATAAATAAAGGCCATTTTTAAAGGCCATTCCACCATTCTATCAACCCAGCTGCCTCTGGATGATGGGGAACATAGTAAGACCAGAGAATTCAATGAGCATGTGCCAACCTCCCACACTTCATTTGCTGTGAAGTGGGTTTCTTGATCAGAAGCAATGCTGTATGGAATACCATGATGGTGGATGAGGCATTCTATAAGTCCACAGATCTTAGTTTTGGCAGAAACATTGAATGCAGGGAAGGCAAACCCATATTGAAGGATATGTCTATTCCAGTTAGAACAAGTTTCTACCCCTTCCATGATGGAAGTGGTCCGTTGTAATCAATCTGCCACCAGGTAGCAGGGTGATCCCCTCGGGGAATGGTGCCATGTCAAGGACTGAGTATTGGTCTCTGCTGCTGGCAGATTGGGCACTCAGCAGTGATCATAGGCAGGTCGGCCTTGGTGAGTGGAAGTTCATGTAGCTGAGCCCATGCATAACCTCCATCCCTACCACCATGCCCTCTTTGTTCATGAGTCCGTTGGTCAATGACAGAAGTAGCTGCAGAAAGAGATCGACTTGTATCCACAGAATAAGTCATCCACTTGATTATTCAAACTTTCCTCTATTGCTGAAGTCATTTTCTGGTGAACATTCACATGGGACACAAACATCTTCCTGTTTTGTTTTGTTTTTTTCATCTTCCTGTTTTTTGCCCACTCAGAAAGGTCTATCCACATACCTCTTCCCCATACCTCTTTGTCACCAATTTTCCAATCATGCCCTTTCCAAGTCCCTGACCATTCAGCCAAACCATTAGCAACAGTCCATGAGTCAGTATATGCACACACACACACACACACACACACACACACACACACACACACACACACACACACACACACACCTCTCTCTAGCCAGTTCTGCTCTCAAATGAAATTAATAAGTAGGTACACTGCTTGAAGTTCCACCCACTTGGAGGATTTTCCCTCACCACTGTCCTTCAGGGACATCCCAGAATGGGGCTCTAGTGCTGCAGTTCCACTTTGGGGTGGTACCAGCATATTGGGCAGAACCATCTGTGAAACAGGCCCAAGTTTTCTCTTCCTCAGTCAACTGATTGTAACTCCCCAAGAGACCATAACTCTGGGCTGGGAAAGAGAAGGCAACGTGGCAGGAGTGGGGGCCATGGGCATTTGGGCCACTTCCTCATATAACATACTTGTGCCTTTGGGACCTGCTCGAGCCCTCTCTCTTATATACCATTTCCATTTTATGATGGAGTGCTGCTGTGTATGCCCAACTTTATGGGGCATATACACTAATTCTTGATAAGCAACTCAGGTCTCATGGTAATTTGGTGGCCCATGGTTAAGTGTTCGGTCTCTACTAAGTCCCAGTGTTTGGTAGCAGGCCAAAAACTGTTTCTCCAAAGTCGAGTAATCTGCAGCAGATGGTAAGACTTTACTCCAAAATCCTAAGGGTCTGCATTGTGATTCTTCTAAAGGGGCCTGCCAGAGGCTCTGGACAGCATCTCTATTTGCCACTGATACTTCTAGCACCATTGGATCTGCTGGATCATATGGCCCAATTGGCAGAGCAGCTTGCACAATAGCCTGGACCAGTTTCAGGGCCTCCTCTTGTTCTGGTATCCACTCAAAATTAGCAGCTTTTCTGGTCACTCGGTATATGGGTCAGAGTAGCATACCCAAATAAGGAACATATTCTCTCCAAAATCCAAAGAGGACAACTAGGCATTGGGCCTCTGTTTTTGTCAAGGGAGGGGCCAGATGCAACAGCTTATCCTTAACCTTAGAAAGGATATCTTGACATACCACTGGACACCTAGGAATTTTATTGAGATGGAAAGCCCCTGTATTTTTGTTGGATTTATCTCCTATCCCCTGACATACAAATGCCTTGCCAGTAATTCCAGAGTAGTTGCTACTTCTTGCTCACTAAGTCCAATCAACATCAATATAATGGACCAGTGTGACGTCTTGAGGGAGGGAAAAATGATCAAGGTCCCTGTGGACAAGGTTACGACATAGGGCTGGAAAGTTGATATACCCCCTGGAGTAGGGCAGTGAAGGTATACTGCTGGCCTTGCCAGCTGAAAACAAACTGTTTCTGGTGGTCCTTACTAACAGCTATTGAGGAAAAAGCATTTGCCACATGAATAGCTGCATACCAGGTTCCAGGGGATGTGTTGATTTGCTCAAGCAATGATACCACATCTGGGATAGCAGCTGCAACTGGGGTCACCACCTGATTGAGTTTACGATAACCCACTGTCATCCTCCTCTTGTACTGAGCAGTATTACTGTGGCAACAACACATCATCACTAGGGTAAAACTAACCTGTCTCACTATGGTCTAACAATTGGATTTAACCCAATCAGCTGAAGGCTTTCAAGGGAGAAGAAAGACTTTTTACTTTTTCCTCAACAGCCAGCCATTCCTGTTGAGTTTCCAAGGACCTTCATCAGAGTTGCCAGCCTCGCAGGCTGCTCTACAGATTTTGGGCTCTTGCCTCCCCATGGTTGTACAAAAGTAACTCTTAAAAATTGTAAATAAAGAACTAGAAAATTGAATTCAGCCATGGCTGGTAGGGCTATCCTTGAATGCAAGGAGATAACAACATCAGAAGATCTGCTAATGTGGTATACACAGCCATACTACTAGAAATATTAAGGTTTCTGGATACAGGATCAAATTAAAAACCTAATGTGTTCCCTTTCGCTAGGAATAGGCAGTTAGAAAAAGTGATTTTAATAAAAACTGTAAAATTTCTAAGGATAGATTGAACAAAAGATGAGCAATTCTTGTATGAAAAAAAAGTATGCAATTTTATTAAAATGCATTAAAGAAGACCTAAACAAATAGCGAGGTATTGGGGGGGGGGGGGGGCAGATCCAGAAGAAAATATTATAAAGTTGTCAGTTCTTCCCAAATTAACCTATAAACTCTATGCAATTTCAGGGGTTTTCATGAAATTTGACAAGATGATTGTAAAATTCAAATGATAAACTTATTTCAGGTCCATTAAAAAAATCATATGATAGAACAAATCCAAGAATATCAAAGGCAATTTTGAAGAATAAGGTGCAGGCACTTATCCACCATACTGATTAAAACTCTATTATTTCGGCAAAAGAATATACAAATGTAAGACTGGGACAGAATAGAACCCAGCAACAGACCCACACACGTATGGGAATGTAACATATGGCAGTTCTGGCATCACATATCAGTGGAGAAAGTATAAACAATTAATGGTGCTAGAAAAATTAACTATATGATAAAAATTTGATACTTATCTCACACCATACCAAAAAAAAAAAACATAAATAAATTCAGGTCAATTAAAAACCTAAATCAGAAACCAAGGCTTTAATCATAAAAGTAGAAAGTATAGACTACTTTATGATCTGGAGGTAGAGAAAAATTTCTTAAATTGTGACTAGGGATGAGAACAGATACTTGCACATCAGTGTTTAAAACAGCATTATTCATAACACCCCAAAGTTGGAAACAACCCAGTTGTCCACCAAGCAGTAAATGGATAAGCAAAACGTGGTATATATATCTGCAATGGAAATTTTTCAGCTATATATAAAGGAATGAAGTTCTGATTCATGCTACAACATGAATGTACTTGAGGGAAATAAGCCAGATGCAAAAGGACAAATATATAATTCCACTTATATGAAAGCTCTGGAATAAGCAAATATATAAAGACAGAGAGTGCATTTCAAGTTACCAGGGACTGGTGGGGGTGTGTGTGGAAATAATGGGAAGTTATTGCTTGATGGGTACAGAGTTTCTATTTGGATGATGAAAAGTTTTGGTAATGGTGTTGATAGCACCGTATTGTGAATTTAATTAGTATAGCACAATTGTGCACATTAGTGGTTAAAATGGAAAATTTTGTGCTATATATATGTTACCACGATAAAGTTTTTTTTTAAAGAGAGTGGTGTTGGTGGTAAGAAAAGGGTGTCAAAAAGGACAAATAAGAAGAAAGTAAGATATCTTAACAAGAGACGGAAAGTGTTAATCATAAACAAAAGACAGATGAATTCGACTAAAAAACAAGAACAACAACAAAAAATAATGCTTCTGCCCACCTCAATCAAGATGGCCAAGTGAGAAGGCTCAGGGATCCATCTTCCCACAGAAATTTTGAAAAACCAGCAAGAACTGGAAGAAACATCTTTCTCAAAGCTCCAAAAAATAGTTACAGGGAAGCCCCTCCATTTTGGCCTTGAACTATTGTCTAAACTCAGAGTCTTAAAGTGTAGAATATAGGGGACACAGAATTGAACAGAAGTTAGAGGAGGGGGAATAGTTACCTAACATGTGCAGATTTATTAAGGAGGTTGACATTAAATGTTTGGGCATGGATAAAGGTGATTGTAGTTTATTATTGGGATTATAAGTAATAGTGCTTATTGAAGGTGAATATGATTGAAAGGTGTTGTCTAAAGTCATGAATGTCACCTGATTAACACTACAAATATAAATAAGTTCTTGCATGGACTACTTTAAATGTATGGCACTTATACAAAGACTTAATAATAGAGTGGCATATAAGAAAAATTTCCTGTTGTATACTATGGACTATAATGAACAGAAATACCTTACTAGTATCACACCAATACTAGAGGTAAATAGTTGTGTGTGGGGGGAGGATAAGGGATCTGGGGTGTTTGGGGTTTTCCTTTATGTGTGGCTGTGTATATCTGTTATTTTTGTCTTTGGAGCAATAAAAATTGCCTATAATTGAGAGTGAGGATCAGTGTACAAGAAAGTGAGGATACTGTGAGATGTTGATTGTATACTTTAGAAAGAATATACTGTATGTAAATATATCTCAACAAAAAATGCAGAGTAATGAAGCTTGAGGATATTATGTTGAGCAAAATAAGCCAGAAACAAAGGGACAAATATTGTACAGTGCCATTTAGAAAATGCTTATAAGTAAATGAGGACCCAGATTGTCAGCTCTTAGAGTAATCACATGGTTTACTCTTAGAGTAATTCCTGTGGTTTAAGTGTTATTTCTAAATTCTGAGATACTGTGCCCCTTATGTATAACTTGGTAGTTCCTTTGATTGATAGGTACCTGTATGACACCTAAGACTCAGAGCTGGTGTTCTAGAACCCCAAAAGGCAGCATCACTCCATACAGCAACTGTTAAAGAAGATGAAAAACAGATTAGGCTTCCATTAGAGATGAGTGAAGCTGATTTGGTTGGGACTAAAGTAAATAAGAATACAGTGTAAAGGATGATATTGTATGTATTTTAAAACTTCAGCTTCTGTGTGAGACCAAAGAAGAGATGTTTATTCCGTCCAAAATCTAAATTTTCTGTAGCACTGTTTTAGTTTGTTGAAGGTGCCAGAATTGCAATATACAGAAACAGAACAGCTTTTAAGAAAGGAATTTATTAAGTTACAAGTCTGTAGTTCTAAGGCCATGAAGATGTCCAAATTAAGGAGTCCAGAGAAAGATACATTACCTCCAAAGAAAGGGCTGATGAAGTTCAAGGTTTCTCTCTCAGCTGGGAGGGCACATGCAATGTCTGCTAGCTTTGTTTACTCATTTCATAAGGCTTCTCCAGGGGCGTTTTCTTTCTGCCCCAAAGGTCCCTGGCTCTGTGGGCTCTGTTGGTTGTAGTGGCTCTCAAGATTTTTCCAAAATGGCTCCTTTTCTAGTTTGCTAGCTGCTGAAATGCACACACCAGAGATAGATTAGCTTTCAATAAAAGGGGATTTATTTAGTTAACAAATAGTTCTTGGAGAAAAGGCTGCTAACTTTCAGCTGAGGTTCTTTCTTATGCAGGAAGGCACAGGGTGATCTCTGCTGGCCTTCTCTCCAGGCCTCTGGGTTCCAACAACTTTCCCCAGGGTGATTCCTTTCTGCATCTCCAAAGGCCTGGGCTGAGCTGTGAGTGCTGAGCTACGAGTGCTAAAATGATGTATGCTGAGCTGCTTGGGCTATGCTACGTTGAGCTCTCTCATTTAAACACCAGCCAATTAACTCAAACATCATTCATTGCAGGAGGCATGCCTCTTAGCTGACTACAGATGTAATGAGCAACAGATGAGGTTCACATACCATTGGCTCATGTCCACAGCAACAGAACTAGGCACATTCACCTGGCCAAGTTGACAACTGAATCTAACTACCATAGTTCCCTCTTAAAAGACTCCAATAAGCAAACCCACCTTGAATGAGTGGAGACACATGGAAACCATCTAATCAAAAGTTAACCACCCACAATTGGGTAGATCACATCTCCATGGAAACAATCAAAAAGATCCCACCCAGCAATACTGAATGAGGATTAAAGGGCATAGCTTTTTTTTTTCTGAGTACATTATAGCTTCAACCTGGCACACACACTATTTAACTTAACCCATCTGGCCAGTTTATTTAAACAACCTAAATACGTGGAGCCTAGAATAGAGAATGAGATCTGACGATTCTGTATAGCTTAATGTAATACCATGATACAGTCCAGACTGTTGTGAGCAGATAATAAAAAAGCATTTGCAAAGTCCCTTGAGAGACTGGGGAAATAATATGGAATCAGTAAACTTTCCCACCTGGGAAATTCCTTATATTCTCTCAAGTCCTTTAGACCCCCAATTCGATAAACTAGCCCTCGATCTTGAGGTTGACCCTTATGAAATTTATTTCTAATGGAATGCTAAGCATACTTAAAAATACACCTAAGAGTTACCCCCCAGAGAACCTATTTTGTTGTTCAGATGTGGCCTCTCTCTAAGCCAAACTCAGCAAAGAAACTTATTAACATCCCCTCTATGTGGGACATGACTTTCAGGGATGTAAGTCTCCCTGGCAACATGGGACATGACTCCCAGGGACAAGCCTGGCCCTAGCATCATGGGATCAAGAATGCCTGCTTGACCAAAAGAGGGGAAAGAAATTAACAAAATAAGGTTTTGGTGGCTAAGAGATTTCAAATAGAGTTGAGAGGTCATTCTGGAGGTTACTCTTATGCAAGCTTCACCAGCTATTACAAATTACCATGATATGCCAAGCCCCAACCAACAGTATTCCTGAAAACCCTAGAGAAAACTCAAGGCTCTATCTAAGACTTTACACAAGTTTTACTTATTCAGTTTATTTTTCAGGAACTTAAATACAGACAACCTAATAGAAAAATAAATGTGCAAAAGATATGAATATTCACAGAGGAAAGGTATGAAAAGACACAACTCACTGGAAATGAGATACTATGCCATGTCCATGAGATTGTCAGAAATGAGTTTGACAGTAACAAGTGATGAGAGGGGTGAAATGATGCAAGCACTTTGGAAACTTTGTTAGCAACCAGGCAAGTGGAAGATGAGAAAAGCACTCTAACACAATGTGCCAGTCTGAAGCTGTTATGTACCCACAAAAAGCCATGTTTTAATTGTGATCCAATCTTGTGGGGCAGCCCTTTATTTTAATCCTGATTCAACACTGTAGGGTGGAAACTTTTGATTAGATGATCTTCACAGATATGTGACAAACCCATTTGTGGATGTGACCTTTTGATTAGATGGAATTCCAACTCCCTCCATTCCAGGTGAGTCTTGATTAGTTTGCTTGAGTCCATGAAAAGGGGAAACATTTTGGAGAAAGCTCAGAGCAGATGCAGACACTTGGATAATAGTTACTTCAGAGACGTAGGTATTTGGAGATGTTTGGAGTGCCCACAGAGAAAGAAGATGCCTAGACACAGAGTCCAAGAGACATTGCCATGTGCCTTTCCATGAGATGCCAAGCAAACCCAAACCCAGAGTTGTGTCCCAGAATTGTGAGTGAGGGCCCACAGATGCTTAGAGAAGAAATTACTGACATCAGAAGTTGGAAGCAATGAACTGGGAACATGGACCAGCAGACGCCAGCCTCATGCTGACAGAGGTAATCCAGACGGCATCAGCCTTTCTGAGTGAAGGTAGCCTCTTGTTGGTGCCTTAATTTGGACATTTCCACTTCCTTAGAACTGTAAACTTGTAAAATAATAAATTCCCTTTTTAAAAGCCATTCCATTTCTGGGTCAAGAAAGGTCAATCATGTCTGAGGTTTCTCTGCCACATGGGAAGGCACATGCAACGTCTGCTGGCCCCGCTTAGGTTTCCTTGCTTTCTGTTCATGGTTCCAGTGGTCTCTCTGAGCTTCTATCTGTCACCAAGCATCTGAACTCTCTCTGCTTTTTTTTATCAGCAAATTTTGAAAAAAAAAATGGCACAGGGATAGAAAGAAGTGATAGAGTTGGGCGGTGGGTACACGTTATTCCCTGTACTTTACTGCCTGTTAAAAAAATTGTTTCATAATTAAAGCTATATATATATGTATTTGTTCAAAGTCATCCCAACTGTGATCCTGCCAGTAATCCTCTGCAGGCTGGGTCAGCAGCTGGGTCAGAGGGGACAGGGGCAGCTCCCCAGCAGCTGGGCTGAGCACAGGGAGCTGAGTGGGCAGCAGATGGTGGACTATAATCCCCACCATGACCTGGTTTTACTAGGACCCACGGCTTGCACTATGAAAGGTCACCGTATCTGGGCCAGACATTGGGTGACTGACTGACGGAATCCCTTTCCCACCCAGAATCCAAATTCATCTAATATTGCTGCCCGCCACCATTTGCACCAACAGAAATGTAGGAAGAGCCCTTTTTGTTTGTTTGTTTCTGGAAGAATCAAGTCTACGGTCCTGGGCAGGACAATCCATGCACACAGATGGAATTATTTTCTGGTCATTTGAACCAAGGTCAGTCAACAGATGTACTGAAGTCTTGGATCATGTTGCACGTTTAAAAATAGGAACTGCTTATATTTTTGACCTAGCAGACTACACAGTTAAGGGTAGCAAATATGTTTTTTCAATAGAAGATCCTTATAAATATTAATAAGTGGATGTCTATTTTATATAAGTATGTGTGGACAGAATGTATGAACATCATTTGATACAAAGCTTGAGACAAATCAGTGAATGTTCCAGCTTTTCTACTGAGTCCTTTAACAAGCAGGATGCAATTTGGTTTAGCTCATTAATATTAATGTACAGTGATACCAAATGCTGAGGTTATTTGGAATCAGGAAATCAAAATTAGAGGATGCTTTAGAACTGTTTACTCAGGAAACTGATGAACAAAACAAACCTCTAGCATGCTGAGGTCTGACGTCACCTACCCAGAATCCAGAAGGAAGGAAAAGAAAAACAGCCAAAATAGATATTTCAAAACTCATGCACCTAATCCACTGGCAATTTCCTCAGGCCTGCATTCAATAGCTCTTTATTTATATTTTACCACTAATTCTGATAGGTTCAACTGTCTGAATTCTTCATCAATGAAATTGGTAGGAACAAATTGGAAATGGGGGAGTACATTGCTAAAAGAAGTTTGGGTTATTCTAATAAAGATTTTTTTTTAGAAAATAAAAGCATATATAAGGTCTCAGAAAACATAGCTCTCTGAGACTATTTGGATCCAAATGGCTTCTGTGTAGTTTTCAAAAATCAAATTAATTCAGGGCGGTGTGATGGTGGCTCAGTGGCAGAATTCTTGCCTGCCATGCCAGAGAGCCAGGTTGGATTCCCGGTGCCTGCCCATGAAAAAAAATCAAATTAATTCATAAAGCAAATTTCTGATACTGGCTAGGAAAGTTGAAAAATATTACTGCAGGATGTGAACACATTTCTAGAAAAATAATTTCAAAAACATCTTGAGTAAAGAGCAAAGGTGACACCTTTGAAATAAGTTTCTAGTTTTCCAAAGTGACAGCTTTGCCAAGGAAAAAAAAACTTCTGCCTGGATTGCATGTTTCTAAAGTCCCTAAAGACAGGAGCAAAATCAGTGTATGTCTTACCCCCGCCTCTTTTCCTCCAATGTTCAATTAGATCTCAATGAATATCAGTTTAACAAGTGGTCTATATGTCACACTGCAAATTTGCCCAATCAATCAAGCAAGCAAGCATAATCAATGAGATCGCCAGGACCTTAAGGCTCACACAATAAACACGAAACAATCAATGCAAAAGTCATGAATCAAGAATCAAACATCGATGTTTTAGTAAGAACTAAAAGAACAGGAAATTTTAATTTGGTGTTCTCTTAATTCCCAACAATTAATGCGAGATTTCGTTTGAATCAGCTGCTGGCTCGTTGCCAACGCGGCGGGCCCAGTAATCAGGGCACCTTGCCGCTTCCCCTGCATTTGAGTGGGGCGCTGCCATTTCAGCCAGAAAAAGAGTCCTCCCTGCATAGTTTCCTCTCTTCTGAACTGCGTTTTGTGCGTTATTTTCCCTTAACAGGCTTTTTAAATATTTTATTTTATTTTATTTTTACTGATTAAGAACAACCTCGTACCCGTTAACTTCGGTCTTAAAGCTGCGTTTAAAGAAACGGAATTGTTGTTTATGGGAACTCCTGTGCCAGTGACAGATGGTCCTGGCACAGCGGGGCAGGAGTGCGGGCCTGACAGGACCTCCCCCCAGCTCCAGGAGTCCAGCGGCCAGCAGGGATCCCTTCCACCAGCCTGGGACAGAATCAGGGGGACATTCTAGACAAAATGGAGGCTGGGAGCACAATGCCCCTTGATGCCAGCTGGCCAGTCACCCCGACCATCCCCCAAATCCCCGACTGGAGGAAGGCACCCCTCCCCCCAGGGCTCCCGCTGTCAGAAGCGCCTCCAAGGAAACTGCACTTCACGGTACTCCTGTTTAGAGCACAGGCACTTCAGATGATTCTATAATTCATGCCAAGAGAAAGCATCTGCCGGGAAGGAGGGCTTTACAATCGGACTTATATATATATATATAAGGACAAATATATATATTTAACCAAATTTATTGTCATTTGATAAAATATAGAAGAGAATAGAATTGACTATTCAAGCCCTCTTTTCCTTTCATACCATACTACTTATATATCACAATAGCTGTCAATGTCATTTTTTCAAGATTAGAATTTTGCCCTCCAAACAGATCATTTGACCAAAAAGTTTGGATAAAAAGTATGATAATCCTTTCATGAATACAAAAATCTAAAAGGCATATGCCGTGATTATTATGCAAGAAAAGTTGGTTGATTTTTAAGATAAAGTAATATATTAGGCACTAATTATAGATTTATAGTCATTGCTTTGATTATATTTTATAAACAATGTATCTTGATTTGATCATATAAAAAGACAAATAATATACTTAGTCTTAATTGGATACATAGATTATAGCAATCAAAAGTTAGAAAGGTTTTTACTATTCTTAAGTTAGCATCATTATCTTGATCAGCATAATCAAGTCAAGTATAGGTTCATGGTAAATTTTTTTTAACACATTTTCATTGACAAAACAAAGCAACATACAAACACAAACATTCTTAACATATGAACATTCCATTCTTAGCGTATAATCAGTGACTCACAATATCATCACATAGTTGTATATTCATCACCATAATCATTTCTTAGAACATTTGCATCACTCCAGAAAAAGAAATAAAAAGAAAAAAGGAAAAACTCATACATAACATTCCTTTTAACCCTCCCTCTCATTGACCACTAGTATTTCCATCTACCCAATATACTTTAACCTTTGTTTCCCCTATTTTTTTCTATATCCCTTACCACTCCTGTTCATCGATCACTAGTATTTCAATCTACTCAATGTATTTTAACATTTGTTCCCCCTAATATTTATTTATTTTTAATCCATATTTTTTTACTCATCCATACTATAGATAAAAGGAGCATCAGACACAAGGTTTTCACAATCACACAGTCACACTGCGAAGCTCTATCATTATATAATCATCTTCAAGAAACATGGCTACTGGAACAGGGCTCTACAGTTTCAGGCACTTCCCTCTAGCCTCTCTAATACACCTTAAACTAAAAAGGGGACATCTATATAATGCATAAAAATAACCTCCAGGATTACCTCTCAACTCTGTTTGAAATCTCTCAGCCACTGACGCTATTTTGTCTCATTTCTCTCTTTTCCATTTCCGTCAAGAAGGTTTTTTTAATCCCTTGATGCTGAGTCCCAACTCATTCTAGGATTTCTGTCCCACATTGCCAGGGACGTTTACACCCCTGGAAGTCATGTCCCACGTAGACGGGGTGGGGGCAGTGAGTTTGCTTGCGTGGTGGCTGAGAGAGAGAGGCCACATCTGAGCAACAAAAGAGGTTCTCTGGGGGTGACTCATAGGCCTGATTTTAAGAAGGCTTAGTCCATCCTTTGCGGGGAATAAGTTTCGTAAGAACAAACCCCAAGACAATAGGACTATTTGGATTCTAATTCTGGCCCAGGAGGAAGTTGCATAACCTCCAAAGACCTCAATTTCCTCATCTCTAAAATGGGGTTGAAAGCCACACCTACCTCCCTGCTCATACTGTGAGAATTAAATGAGTATGTGGGTGTGAAGTACACCTCTCATAGGCATAAGAATTAATTCGTCCAGTCAGGAGACTGAGCCTCACTGCATATTTACTTCTCTCTCCCTCCTTCTCTTTCTCTTCTCTCCCGCCTTTCCTTTGCATTTCCCTACCTACAGTTTACAGAGACATAATTTCTAAAATATTATGACATACTGAGTCTGTTACAGTCCTAAACTGTGGAAGTTAGTTAATGTTTTTAGGTCTCATTTTTTTTTCATATATGAACTAAAGCAGAGAGATGAATCCTAAAGTTTCTTCAGGTTCTAATTTCCCAGCATTCTCTACTTGCTGAATTTTTAAATCTTCCTTTCCAGAGAGAGGAAGAATTTAAATAGATGATGATGATAATGATGGTGAGGATGAATAATGGTGATGATAGCAGCTGAGTTGTTCTTTTTTTAAAATTTATTCTTGATTGTGGTAATATAGTCACTATAAAAAAAACATTTTAACCATTTTTAAGTGGGCAGTTCTCTGCTATTAAGTACATTGACAATGCTATGTAACTTTCACCATTATCTATTTCTAGACTATTTTCATCATCACAAAGCAAAATGCATATTCATTCTGCAATAACTCTCTATTCTCTTCTTCCCCCATCCTGGTAACCACTGTTTCTAGGAATTGCTTATTCTGAGTACTTCATGTAAGAGAAGTCACACAGTATCTGTCCTTTTGTATCTGGCTTATTTCGAGCACCTGGTATTTTCTCAGCTTTTGCTATGCATCAAGAACTGTATTAAACACTTCATCCCGCTCAGTCCTCACAATAGTCCTATAAAGTAGGAACCCTTATTGTCCTAAATCCACAAATAAGGAAACTCAGAGAGGTGGCAAGCTGAAAAACAGCTCCCCAAAGATATCAGGTCCTTATCTCTGGAACCTGGAAATGTTACCTTATATAGAAACAAGTTCTTTGCAGATATGATTAAATGGATGATCCTGAGAAGGGGAGGTTTTCCTGGTTTATCTGGATGGGCCCTAAATGTAATTACATATTCTAAGAGTAAGAGGGCGGCAGAGGGAGATTTGACAACACACATAGAAGCAGAGAAGGCAATGCGACTACAGAAGTAGAGATTGAAGTGATGCAGCCACAAGCCAGGGAATGCTGGCAGTGACCAGAACCCAGAAGAGGACTGGAAGGATCTTCCTTTAGAACCTCCAGAGGGATGGTAGCTCTGCCAATGCCTTGGTTTTGACCCAGTGTATTACTAATTTAGGACTTCTGCCTCCAGCTCTGTGAGAGAATAAATTTCTGTTGCTTTAAGCCACTGAATGTGTAAGAAATTTGTTATACCAGCTGCAGAAAACAAATCCAGAGGTTAAGTAATTGATTTGAAGACATGGTCAATAAGTGGCTGTGGAGCCAGGATTCAAATTGTGGAATGCTAGATGCCAAACTCCAAGATCTTAAGCATACATTGCATTCCCCTTATGCCACGTAAAACAAACAGAAATTGACTGTTTCTTGGCAAAAAAGGAAGAAGGAAGAAACATCTGAAATTCCATTATTTGCAAGGTAACATTCTAACTGATTGATTCAACCAAACTTACTCCCTCTACTGCAAACATATTTTTAGAAAGGTTACTTAAAAAGTTTCTTCTCCCACATATTTAAAAGTCATATCTGCATCACAGTCAGGAATGTGTGCACTTCAATTAGAAGACAGTTTGTAAAAAGAAAAAGGACGATATATTTAGTTTATAGCTAAAGATGCTACTTGGCAGCAATTTCAGACTCAGTCCATTCTGGGCAATCAGAGAAACAAAATCTGCTTATCTTTTTTTTTTTTAACTGAATATTTAATACGTAATGGAAATAGAAGGAATGCATCAAAGATTCAATTTTTATAATATACATTGGATATTTATGTAAAAGATGTTTTACTTCTCAGAGAAGTTTCTTCTATTTTCCTTGTCTCTCCTATCTTTCCTCAAAACAACAAAACAGTAACTACCACTTTTATAGATAAAACTACATTCTGTTGAAAAGCAATTTTTCCTTTGTGTTTCAAATCATTATCAGCCCCTAAACTCTTCCTTCATTTCACTGCGGTGTTTCACAGTAAAATTGTACTCCATTTGAGTTAGCAGTGCCCAAAGAAGTTAGAGGAAAAAGTAGTCATATCCACGTGAATGAATGTTCGAAGCCCAAGATTTTTTAAATACTAATTTAGAAATAAAGACATCTACTGGCACAAACCTTCTATTTACTCATATTATTAAAATGGCAATAAGAGAAATAAAAGCTACTTCAGGGAAAAAAGCAGGAATGAGGTCATTTAAATATAACTAAATACATGTGAAATATAAATGCTATGCATTTCCAGATTAGAATCAGGTAAGTTTCTAAACTGTCAATCCTGAATTCTGGCCTGAGAGAAATTATAAGGATGACAGTAACAATTATCAAATTCATTTTTGAAATGATAAAATCCACTGGGAAAACCACTTTAATCCTTTATATCAGAGGTTTCAGTTGGCTCTTTTGTTGGTCACCATTTACATCTCCACCTTTATAGTCAATTTTGCCTTTATTTTTATCATTGGATTTTTTAAGCCTTTTTAGGCCATATACGGCTAAGAAAAGGGGAAATCAGGAGGCTCATGTTTGGCTCCAGGAATTTTCTGTAGATCCAGAGGAGCACTGGAATGATACAAGGACAGCACATCACTGTCCCAGGCTTGAGCTCCTAAAACACAAAGCCCAGGCAGTGTGCTTTGTTTTAAAGGAGTTGTTTCCCTCTTTTATGTGATCAATAAAAGTTTTCTCAAAAGGAAAATGACTAACTACTAGGAAACTTGATTTTTATTCTTCTCAGTTACTGCCTTCCTGTTCTAGTTTGCTAGCCGCCAGAATGCAACACGCCAGAGATGAATTGGCTTTTGATAAAAGGGGATTTATTTAGTTAACATATAGTTCTTCAGTGGAAAGGCAGCTAACTTTCAGCTGAGTTTTTTTCTTAAAAAACTGTGTGGGAAGGCACAGGGCAATCTCTGCTGGCCTCTGGGTTCCAACAACTTTCCCCGGGGTGATTCCTTTCTGCATCTCCAAAGGCCTGGTTTGAGCTGAGAGTGCTGAGATGAGGTATGCTGAGCTGCTTGGGCTGTGCTACGTTGAGCTCTCTCATTTAAGCACCAACCAATTCAATCAAACATCATTTATTGCAGCAGGCACACCTCCTAACTGACTCCCCATGTAATCAGCAACAGATGAGGTTCATATGCCACTGGCTCATGTCCACAGCAACAGAACTAGGCACCTTCTCCTGGCCAAGCTGACACCTGAACTTAACTACCACACTTCCTAACTGTGAATTCTCAAGCAACTCAACTAATGGGAAAAGACTGGATTTGGGGTTTGAATTTAATTCCAATCTATAAATGAGTCCACATTTTTCTCTGTAGGAAAGAGACCCACAGTTCAAACTCTTAACACTCATTAAACTTTGTGTGAGCCTCTTATATACATTAGTGCCTAGTCCCCAATCCACCAACTTTATTACACTTTTCTTCTTCTTTTTTTTTTAGCATTTAAATGTATATGCATAAAGTTTTGTAGTGTTGTCTTAAAAGCCCTGATGATTTTCTGTTTTTCTGAACATGGATGGTCTGAAATGCTCTAAGTAAAATATTATCTAGATTCATGGAACATAAAGCAATAAGCATGGAGAGAACCGAGGACGAGGCACCCTGGGCAGCCATAGCATTTCTCAATCATCCTATAGAAATCAACTGGAAAAGAAACTTCTTTCCACATCCCGGGGGTCAGCCTCAGCAGGCTGCACTTTGAAAGGCTGAAGGGGTGGGGGGGCTAAGGCACAGTTTTCTAGGATGGGGCCTCTCCTAGGAAGAAGCTAAGCATACAGGCTATAAAATTTAAACAGCTGACTCTCTGTTTATAACCAAATATCAAACATTTTGTTTAAAATGTGGTTTTCTTTAAAAGAGTTCAAAGTTTAAAAAGAGTCACTACATCAGTAGTTTCCCCCTCTCTTCTAATGATAACAGGGGTACACGCTCATTTTGAAAGAGATTGGAAGTTCTCCAAAGAGACCAGAGACCCAGAGGCGAGCAGGGGGACATACTCACCAGAAAACTGTGACAACACTTTCAGTCTCTCTTTCTCTCTCAAACACACACACACACACACCCACACACACACCATACAATGGAATATTACTCAGCCCTAAAAAGGAGGTTCGATACACTTACCATATGGGTGAATCTGAAGACAACATGTTGAGTGAAATAAGCCATACACAAAAGTAGAGCTATTGTATGATTTCACTTATAAGAAATAATTAGAATATGCAAATTCATAGAGAAGGGAAAGAGATTACAGGTTACCAGGAGTGGTGGTGCTGGGGCAGGAAATGGGGAGTTAATGCTTGATGGGTACAGAGTTTCTGTTTGGTGTAATGAAAAAGTTTTAGCAATGGATGGTGCACAATATTTTTGATGTAATGTCCTTGAGTTGTATGCTTGAATGTGTTTAAAATAAGTAAGTTATGTTGTATATATATTACCATATTTTTAAAAAAAGGTGACTTATGGGCCAGGTATGACCCATTAGGTGATTATACAAATATATGACTCAGCGGTATATTTTCTAGATACCCAAGAGAAGTAAAAATGTGTCCAGACAAAAATTTGTGCATGAATCTTTATAGTAGCACTATTTATAATAGTAAAAAAATTGACACAACCCAAATGTCTATCAATGGATGAATGGATAAACAAAATGGGACATATCTATACAATGACTATCATTAATCTGTGAAAAGAAAAGAGTGCTGATATATGTTACAACATGGTTGAATCTTGACAACATTGTGCTAAGTGAAAGAAGCCAGACACTAAAGGCCACATATTTAAATTATTCCATTCATAAGAAAGTTCAAAATAGGGTAAACAGACAGAAAGTAGATTAGTGGTTGCTTAGGGCTAGGAAGGGGAACATAGGTGAACAGGGGAGTGATAGCAAAATGGTACAGGTTTTTTTTTTTTATGTGCAGGCACTAGGAATCGAACCCAGGTCTCCAGCACAGCATGCAAAAAATCTGCCGCTGAGCCACTGAGCCACCATTGCACCACCCAGTGTTTCTTTTTGAGGTGATGAAAATGTTCTAAAATTGCCTGTGGTGATGGGTGTCTAACACTGTAAGTATACTAAAAACCATTGAATTGTATACTTTAAATGGGTGAACTGTATGGTATGTGACCTATCCAGATGAAAAAAACTCAATGGGGATAACCAATTCAATTGGCTTAGCCCTCGATCTTGGGGTTTGCCCCTATGAAATTTATTCCTGCAAAGGATAACTCAGCCTAAGAGTCACCCCCAGATAACCTCTTCTGTTATTTTTATTTTTTTTGGTGATACAATGTAACATTTATTATATATCTATGTGGTCAAAATTTTGTTATTTTCCTTTTGCTTCCTATAAATCTTGATGGCCCCATAAACTAACATTGTAAATAAGTTACCTCCTTATAGAGGTGTCCTGGCTATTCACATTTGGCTGCAAAATGTGATAAAGATACATATTTTTTCTCATAATTAAGAGCAAACAAATAATAGAACATATTGGGCAACAAGGATTAAATGAATATAATACAGAAATTTGAAAGATTCTATTAATCCTGTGAACAGTTAAATACATTTATTAATTATGGAGGAAGATTAAAATTTTTTAGAATATTTTGGCCGTGAAAGTTAACAGCAATACTTCTGTATCAAGCAATGAAAGGATAACAGGGTCAGATTTACCCTCTGTATTAATCAGGCTTCTCCAGGGAAACCAAACAAAAGGAGATATCTTAAATATGGGATTTTACAAAATGACATCATGTAACCGTGGGGATGCATGAGTCCAAATTCCATAGAGCAGGCTGCAAGCTGGGGACGCTGATGATGATTTTTAATGAATTCCCCAGGGAGTCTGATTGGCTGAAGTAGAGATAAAAACTCTCTCTTCTGATTGCTGAAGTCATCATCACTTCAACTTTTAAAGCCTTTGACTGATTGGATTAAATGTCTCTCATTGCTGAAGAAACTCTCTGTTGATTGTAGATGTAATCAATCTTAGATGCAGCCAACTTACTGATGATTTAAGTCCACAAAATTTCCTCACAGTATGGCTAGGCAGTGCTTCCTTGTCTGAATAACTGGGAACTGTTACCTGTCCAACTTAACACATAAGCCTAACCATCGCAGTCTACCCTCGTCAATTTGACAGCAATACACATCACCTTAAACCATAATTTATCTCCAAATGAAAAAAAACAGACATCTTTTTCACCTAACAATATTCAATATTCAACTATCCTGTTTAGGTCCAGGAATGCAATAAATCTCTCCAGAATAGGGTGCAAGTCCTTGGGTAATATTCACTCTTACATTTGATATCCTATAGCACTACAACTTATGTCATATGATAAGGGAATAAGATAGAGAAGAAAACAAAGATATTTGTTTTATGTACAAATACAAACATACTCATAAAAAATAAGGAGGAAACGTTATTACAGTCTTTATTTCTGTAACTGGTCAAATGGTCATTGTTCATATTTATCACTACCTCCTAATACTACCTATTTCATGTTCCCTTTACCCATGGTGAGAACTTCAGCTGGCCATGGCTCTGGCCTGGTGGGACCACCCAAACCTTCATTCTTGAAGTTTCTGGACCATTGGTAGCCCCGCCCAGATTGGGGTGTTGTTGTGTTCCATTGGCTTTAATCACAGGGCATGATAGTACTAAGAGATGTCCAAGGTTATTTCATATTCCACAAAAACTTAGAGAACCTCTTTTGTTGCTCAGATATGTCCTCTCTCTCTCTTAGCCAACTTGGCAGATGAACTAACTGCCCTTCCCCCGCCCCTACATGGGACATGACTCCCAGGGCATAAATCTCCCTGGCAACATGGGACACGACTTCTGGGATGAGCCAGGACCTAGCATCATGGGATTGAGAAAACCTTTTGACCAAAAGGAGGAAGGACAAAATAAAGTTTCAGTGGCTGAAAAATTTCAAACAGAGTCGAGAAGTTATCCTGGAGATTATTCTTATGCCTAATATAGATTTAGGCATAAATTTAGTTTATGGTGTTTTGGAGTGGATGAAAGGAAGTACATGAAACTGTTGAACTATGTTCCAGTAACCTTGATTCTTGAACACGGTTGTATAACTATATAGTTTGTGCTGGTTTAAAAGAATGTATGTCCCCTAGAAAAGCCATGTTTTAATCTAAATCCCGTTTCGTAAAGGCAGAATAATCCCTATTCAATACTGTAGGTTTGAAACTGTAATCAGAGCATCTCCCTGGAGATGTATTTAATCAAGAGTGGTTGTTAAACTGGATTAGGTGACCACATGTCTCCACCCACATGGGTGGGTCTTGAGAAGTTTCTGGAGTCCTATAAAAAAGGAAACATTTTGGAGAATGAAGGAGATTCAGAGAAAGCCAGAGAAGCATGATATAGCCATGAGAAGTAGAGAGCCCATGAGCCAGTGGCCTTTGGAGATGAAGAAGGAAAACGCCTTCCGGGGAGCTTCATGAAACAGGAAGCCAGGAGAGAAAGCTAGCAGATGATGCCATGTTCGCCATGTGCCCTTCCAGATGAGAGAGGAACCCTGACTGTGTTCAGCATGTGCCTTCTCACTTGAGAGAGAAACCCTGAACGTCAACAGCCTTCTTGAACCAAGGTATCTTTCCCTGGATGCCTTAGATTGGACATTTCTATAGACTTGTTTTAATTGGGACATTTTCTTGACCTTAGAACTGTAAACTAGCAACTCATTAAATTCTCCTTTTTAAAAAGCCATTCCGTTTCTGGTATATTGCATTCTGGCAGCTAGCAAACTAGAACACTAGTTTACAGTTCTAAGGCTGAGAAAATGTCCCAATTAAAACAAGCCTATAGAAATGTCCAATCTAAGGCATCCAGGGAAATATACCTTGGTTCAAGAAGGCCGATGACGTTCAGGGTTTCTCTCTCAAGTGAGAAGGCACATGGTGAACACAGTCAGGGTTCCTCTCTCATCTGGAAGGGCACATGATGAACATGGCATCATCTGCTAGCTTTCTTTCCTGGCTTCCTGTTTCATGAAGCTCCCTGGGAGGCATTTTCTTTCTTCATCTCCAAAGTTCACTGGCTGGTAGACTCTGCTTCTCGTGGCAATGTCATTCTCTGCTCTTTCAGAGATCTTGCAGTCTCCAAAATGTTTCCTCTTTTATAGGACTCCAGTAAACCAATCAAGACCCACCTAAATGGGTGGAGACACATCTCCCCTAATCCAGTTTAACAACCACTCTTGACTGGGTTACATATCCAGGGAGATGATCTAATTACAGATTCAAACCTACAGTATTGAATAGGGATTATTTTGCCTTTACGAAATGGGATTTTGATTAAAACATGGCTTTTCTAGGGGACATACATCCTTTCAAACTAGCACAGATGTACACCTATGCATGCAAAACCATAAGTCAAAGTGAGAGAGTGATTAACACAGAAATCAGGAAAATTATTTAGGATAGGGAATAAACATTTCATGGGCTTCTGGGATGCTAGAAAAGTTGTGTTTTTTTGCCCGAGTGGTGATCACACAAATGTTAGCTTTAAAACAATTAACAAATTGTACACTTATGTTTTATGTGTTTTTTTTCTGAATAGGTATTATATATCATAATAAAAACGTGGGGAAAAAACAAGGAAAATAAAGATCTACTAGGCAAATATCAACCAAAACAATGCCAGAGTAGCAATTTCAATATTAGACAAGATAGATACTAATAGGAAAAACTTCTAAAAAGAAGGTGTGTATTCTGGCAAAAAGAAATATAGTCAAGAAAATGTAGCAATGTTGAGCATATCCTTCTTACAACGTAACTTCAAAAGATATAAAGCAACTACTGATAAAACCATGGAAAGAAATAGAAAAATCAACAATTGGATACGAAATTTTATCACACGCACTTGGAAATGAATAGATATCTAGATGTCAGGCAAAAAAGCAAGTAAAAATAGTGACAATTTAAATAACACAATTAATAAGCTGTAATTAATAAATATATGTAGACTCTTACGCCTGATAAAAAGAGAAACACACCTTGTTCTGTGAGGCATGGAACAGTTGCAAAATGTAATCCTGTATGAGGACCAGGGGAAGCCTCAAAAGATTCCAAAGAATCAACATCATTCTGACAGTTGTTCTCAGAGCACAATATGATAAAATTAGAAGTCAATTTTAAACGGATAACTGCACAGCAATATCAGTGTGTAATGAAATTCTAAAATAGTGCTAAATAACACTTGAGAGTGAAATCTCCCTTGCAATTTGTTCTCTGACCCATTGATTAAAAGTGTGTTATTTAACTTCCATATATTTGTGGATTTTCCAATTCTCTGCCTGTTATTGATTTCCAGCTTCATTCCAATTTAGCCAGTAAAGATGCTTTATATAGTTTCAATCTTTTTTAATTTATTGAGACTTGTTTTGTTATCCAAACTGTCCTGGAGAATGATCTATGTGCATTTGAGAAGAATGGAGATCCTGCTATTTTGGGGTGCAATGCTCTGTCTGTGTCTGTTAGGCCTAGTTCATTTATCATATTTTTCAAGTCTCTGTTTCCTTATTGATCTTCTGTCCAGATGTTCTATCTATTGATAAGTGGTGTATTGAAGTTTCCAACTAATCTGTAGAGGTGTCTAAAGCTTCGGTTTGCATGTTTGCCTCACGTATTTTGGGCCACCATTGTTAGGTGTATACATATTTATGATTGTTATTTCCTCTTGGTAGATTGCCCTTTTAATTATAGTTTCCTTCTTTGTCTCTTATAACAGGTTTTGACTTATTTTGTCACATATTAGTATGGCTCTTTTTTTGGTTACTATTTGCATGGAATATCTTTTTCCATCTTTTCACTTTCAATTTATTTGTGTTTTGGGGCCTAAGGTGTCACCTGTAAACCTCATATAGTTGGAGCTCGGTTTTTTATCCATTCTGTCAACATGTGTCTTGATTTGGGAGTTTAATCCGTTATCATTCAGTGTTATTACCAAAAAAGCAGTGCTTACTTTTTTTGTTTTATCTTTTTTTTCCTGTTTTTACTTTCCTTTGTTGCAACATCCTTTTCTGTATAGTTGACTTTCTGTGCTGTATATGACTGACCCCTTTCTTAT
The DNA here is from genome assembly GCF_023851605.1 of Tamandua tetradactyla. Taxonomy (NCBI): domain Eukaryota; kingdom Metazoa; phylum Chordata; class Mammalia; order Pilosa; family Myrmecophagidae; genus Tamandua; species Tamandua tetradactyla. Next base: position 215,230,554 of record NC_135328.1, read on the forward strand.
TTCTGTTTCTGTATATTTTTAATACTTTCTATATGATTACCTGGGGGGTTATATTACACAACATACCCAAAACCTATTAATTTGGAAAGAGACCAACTTAGCTTCAACAGCATGTCTGTTCTCTCTGATCCCATATCCCTCTGTTTCCCCTCTTTATGTTGTTCTTTATCCCACTTTATCTCTATATTTTGAATGTCCATTATCAGTAAATACGCCTTTTCCTTGTTCAATTGTTTTCTGACTCTTACAGGAAGTAAAGAGTAGAATTGTATATTGAGGATCCAGTACTAATGGGTTTTGCATTTACCATTTAGTTACCCTAACCGAAGATTTTCATTTCTTTGCACTATTCCAAGCCACTCTCTCTCATCTTTCCAACCTGCAGAACTCCTTCTAGTAATTCTTGTAGGGAAGGTCTTTTGTCAACGATTTTCCTCGGTTTCTGTTTATCTGTGAATATTTTAAATCCTCCCTTATTTCTGAAGGACAATTTGGCCAGATAAAGAATTCTGGGCTGGCAGTTTTTCTCTTTCAGTACCTTAAATATATCATATCATGGCCTTCCTGCCTCCATGGTTTCTATGAAAAGTCGGAACTTAGTCTTTTGAGGATCCCTTGTATGTGACAAGCTGCTTTTCTCCTGCTGCTTTCAGAATTCTCTCTTTATCTTTGGCATTTGACATTCTGACTAAAATGTGTCTTGGAGGTGGTCTAGTAGAATTTATTCTGTTTGGAGTATGTTGTGCTTCTTGGACATGTATATTTGTTTCTTTCATGAGTTGGAAAATTATTTCCTCAAATATTCTTTCTGCCCCCTTTCCCTTCTCTTCTCCTTATTGGACACCTATGATGCATATTTTTGCACGTTTCATGCTGTTATTCAAATCCCTGAGACACTGCTCAATTTTTTCTATTCTTTTCTCTATCCATTCTTCTGATTATTTTTTATGTTTCTTTTTATAGTTTTGGATTCTTCTTTATGCTCACATGAGTTCTTTTTTTTTTCTCACATGTCTGCTTAATATCCTTTAGTGCTATATCCATATTTTCCTTTATTTCCTTAAATTGATTTAGGAGATTCGTTTGAACTTCTTTGATTAGTTATTCCAAATTCTGTCTCCACCGAAGTTTTAATTTGTTCCCTTGGCTGAGCCCTATCTTCTTGTTTCTTAGTATAGCTTGTAATTTTTTGCTGATGTCTGCGCATGTAATTATCTTTTTCTTTTTTTCAAGAAATAAACGTTTATTAGATTATATCACTTGGATTTGAGTTTACCTGCTACAGCAACCCCTCAACATGCTAGCCAATTCAGCAAATTTAAAATCCTCAACTATAAAGTAGTTAAGCATTTGCTGTCTTACAGCAGCTTACATTTTAAATTGCAGGGCCCAAATTTACCCCTTTTATGTCCTCCTCGGTTTCATTTATATGAATTTGATGTTTCCAAAGAGAAGAGACAGTTATACCTCAAAAACATGGTAATTGATATTTAAACCTCTGAATTTTTCCTAAATTATGGATAAGGAAATACAAGTCTTTGCAACACAAAATGCACAGCTTATTCATCTCACTGCAGATTCCAGGATACACATAAATGACATGCAGAGAGCGCAAATGCTAACCCAGAACTTAATGTGAACAGGTACTTCACTCAGCAACCAACTTCGGCTTTCAGGAGCGAGGGCTCTTAGCTGCAGCTGAATATTTCACGGTGGGGCGCTGTGGATATTGAAATAAAGGGGGAAAGTCATCTTACCACCTGAAACTGTTGAACTGTGTTCCAGCAGCCTTGATTCTTGAAGATGATTGTATGATTATACAGCTATTACAACGTGACTGTGAGATTATGAAAACCTTGTGTCTGATGCTCTTTTTTTTTTTTTTTGGTTTATAAAATGTAATTTTATTTTGTGTTACTCTGCTGTTACATACGGCATAACGTATTTCACAAGGCTCTTTTGGGACTACAGTCAATGATTAGCAACACACAATAGTGGTCCAACTCTCTAAACAACAATCACTAGACAAAGTGGATCCCCTCTCACATGTGCACAAATCTGCATGGAAAAGTACTGAAGTTTTAGACTTGGACTTACGTACTTTAATTTATATCCCCTTTCTAGTGTATCAAGAAATGACATGCACTTTAATTTGCCAAAAGCAATGCTTGTATTCTGGCAGCAACATGCTACTTCTATTATATAGTAAAGTAAATACCAGAACTACAAAGGCAGGATTCTAAGTGAATTTTTATTGGGAAGGGAAGTTATCAACTTAAACAGCAGCATATGAAGAGTGAATAAGGAAACTCCCTGGTGTCACAGATATACCACCTCCATACTATATTATGTAGGAAGTATTTCAATTTGTGACCCCCACAGCCCAGAAATGTCAAATGCTTTTCCATTCAATCTAATACTTCTGGATTCCTACTAAAAAGGAATAGGAATACATTAAGAATTGGAAAAGTTGCTTATTGAAAGGAAATCTCTGAAGAAAAGTAAGGGAGAGAATGTAGAAATTAAGAAGTTATGTAGAATACTCTTTAATTGTAATTAACTACATTTTTATATCTTCACAGTAATACAAAACACAGTCACTTGCAGAACTGGTTCAGATTACTTAAATACCAGATACATTTCAGTCCTCTACATAAGGGTCTGGAAGTTACTTATGTTTATATGAAATGAAGCTATTAATACTTTTCTACAGCAGTACTGCACACCAGGAAGGCCAAGACAAACACAAATCAAGGAATGGAGTTTTCCCAAAGCTGCAGTGTGAAAAGACTATAAACAGTTGATTCCATACACATGAATGGGTTTCTCTGCTACACGAAATCCAAGTGGAATAAGGAATGGAGATGTGTAAAAAGGTTTCTCGAGGGGAAGATGGATGACACCCTGTATGCATTTAGTCTTCTGCCCCTTCTGCTGCATCACATTCTTCTCCTGCACTGTCTGATGTCCATAATGTTAGGCTGTCTCTAAGCAACTGCATGATGAGGGTGCTGTCTTTGTATGAGTCTTCATTCAGTGTATCAAGTTCTGCAATAGCCTCATCAAAAGCCGTTTTAGCCAGTGTGCAGGCAAGCTCTGGGTTATTAAGGATCTCATAGTAAAATACAGAAAAGTTAAGAGCCAGCCCCAGGCGGATTGGGTGTGTGGGTTGCATCTCTTTCTTGCTTATATCAAATGCTTCTTGGTAAGCTCCTTGGGAATTATCTATCGTTTGTTTTCGAGCATCACCACATGCCACTTCAGCAAGGTATCGGAAGTAATCTCCCTTCATTTTCAGATAGAAAACCTTACTTTCTGGATTAGTTGCATTGGCTATTAAATACATATCCAACAATTCCAGGACCGCGGTGCAGATGGATCTCAGTTCCGACTCCACTTTCTCCCGATAGTCCTTAATCAGCTGCAACTTCTTGTCGGAGGTGTCAGTCTTCTGCTCGATGCTGGAGATGACCCTCCAGGCGGCCCCGCGGCCCCCGACCACGTTCTTGTAGGCCACCGAGAGCAGATTGCGCTCCTCGTTGGACAGCTCGGCCCCCTGCTCAGTCACGGCCTTCATGCAGGTGGCCATGTCGTCGTAGCGCTCGGCCTGCTCGGCCAGCTTCGCCTTCTGGATGAGCTCCGTCTTCTCCATGGCGCGTGGGTCTGGGGTCTGCGTGCGGCGCTGGGGGAGGCGTCGGGCCCGGCAGAGAGCGCGCGAGGCTCGGACGGCTGCGAGCAGTGACCGGGATCAGGAAGCGGCCTCCTCGACAGCCTTGCCCTGCCTTCGCGGCCGCAGCGCGACTCCTGCTGCTCGGATCCGCTCTGGGATTGAGCGAAGGACCCTCCGGTCTCAGCCTACCCCAGAGCCCTCTGATGCTCTTTTTATCCAAGGTAGGGACAGATGAGTAAAATACATAAATAAATAAGAATAAAAAATAAATAATAGGGGGATAAGGGGTAAAATAAATCGGGTAGATTGAAATACTAGTAGTCAACGAGCGGGAGGGGTAAGGGGTATGGTATGTATGAGTTTTTTCTTTTTCCTTTTTATTTCTTTTTCTGGGGTGATGCAAATGTCCTAAGAATACTCACGAAGAATACACAACTATATGATGATATTGTGCGCCACTGATTGTATACTAGGGATGGACTGTATGTGTGTGAAGCTTTCTCAATCAAAACATTTTTTTAAGAAAAAGATAATTACGACTCCTTGCTCAACCCACGCCCCATCCCGCCTCGCGTGCGTGGGGTCAGCCCCCTCCTCCTCCCGCCTCCCTACCCCACCTCTCCCGCGGAGATCCCAGGTTCCCAGCTTTCCAGCCCAGCGCAGTGGAGGACGACCCAGTGGTGAGAGGATGGGGACAAAAACCAAAGCATCTTGACGACTGCAACCTGACTTGGTTGGAAATGGGCCTCTGAGACCGTAGGAGACCTGAGGAACGAAGTCTTGCAAGAACCGAGGCTCCGAGTTGGACCTGAGCGGGCTGAGGACCTCCGCAGGTGGGATGGCCCCTAACCCGCGGCTCCAGCTGTCCGCCTGCAGGGAAAGGAAGAAGCAGGGGCATTTCTCCCGCTACTTAACCAGAAGCAACCACAGGGGATGAGGGTGTCCATTCCAAAACCCACATGAGGTCCAGAGCTTCTGCTCAGGCTGAAGGAGCAGAGCTGAAATCAGACAGACGCCAAAGACTCAACCTCGTGTTTGGGGCTGAAGCATGGGGAGCTGTGCGTGCTCAGGCAGGGTTTGGATTCCTTCCCCCTGGGCTTGGAGCCCTGCAGGAAGGGAGCTGTTGGCAAATGGGCAGTGAGAAGGCACCGGCTTGATCTGTAGCTGCCTCCGGGGGTGGTCAGGGTGGCCGGGGCAGCCAGTTGCGGGACTTGGAGGGGGAGAATCAAGGAGGGAACCCAAATTCTGAGAACAACCCTGTGCATTAGGGCTTTAGGGGCAGCTCCTGGGTGCTGCTACATCTCATAAAGGAGTATAGTAAGTGGAGCAGCCCCAGCTGTTTCTACTGTAATTATCTTGATGAGTTAACTCTGAAGGTCGTTTCTCCCTCTTGTTGAGGTTTTATAGTTGATTGGCTTTGGGTTAAGGCTGTTCTTTGATGCTTGGTCCAATTTATTCTAGACCTTTAGAATAGCCCGTGTTTAACTGTTCAGATTTTTTCAGCTCTTCCTCACCTGATTCTTCCTCACCTGGATGTGTGGTACAATTTTTTAAGACTGTACTTTTTGTGCAGTTGTTTCACCTCCCGGAGAAAGCTTCCTTTTTTCCTTTGGGAATCTTGATCTGTTCTGTTTGCTTTTGTGCAGAATTTTCTCCCCAGCTCCTACGATTTGTTTAAATTCACCCCCTCACTCAGTGCACATTTTTCCTTAGACTTTTCAGTTCTGGTACCCTTCCTGTCTTAGTAGTTCAGATTAACTCTCCCCACCACCCTCAATTTTTTCTTCCTATGCAGCTTTCTGCCTCCAGTTTCTTCCCTGTTGGGGTACCCTGCCCTGGGGAGTGAGAGGGGATCAATCCAGGAAGGTCCATTTTGCATTTAGGGGTTTTCACCAACAGAAACTCAAGTGTGTGCACACCTCTTGCCAACAGTTCTGCTGTGGTCTCCCCCACCCCGGGGGTCCTTTTGTATGCCACACAACTTAGCACCTTGTGATCCACCCTGAATCTCTGAGGACTGGGGTCCCTGCATCTGGGTATGCATCGGGTTCTAACTTGCTGCTGTGAGTGGCTCTGTCGTCTGTACCCATGGCTGGAGACCCAGGTTGTGCTACCTCTGCATGACTCCCACTGTGTGTGAGACCAAGTGAGGGGCAGGAATTCAGACGTGGGTCTGGGATGGAAATTTGCTATCTGATCTTGGAGATTATTTTTCCTTTTCTTTGATTCAGCATTTATGGAGTCCTTCTTCAGTCTCTCTCATCCTCTAGAGTTCTTAGCAAGTGGGATTTGTCCTTTGAGTAGTTGATTCTGATGGCAGACTTTTTCAGATGTCTTACTTCACCATGTCAATGACTCATTCTCCAACTTTGTGAACGCAATGACTATAGTGGTTAGCCTATGCCTGTTCCATTACTGTAAGCTGTGTGTGTGGAGATAACTTGTGTCTTTAGTGCATGGATCTGCCGATCCAGAGGGATGTTACTCAAGGAACTGAATCCAAGGAATCATATCTGAGGAGCCTCATCTGCACCTGGATTCGATTTAGATGATGGGATGCTGGACTTCAAGCTGAGGCCATAATGAGATGAATTTGGGGGATGGTGGTGGATGCATTTTGTACATAGGAAGGATGTAAATTATTGGCAGAGGGGGAATGTGGTGAATCTTATTCTACAAGATGACCACAACAATATCTCCCATCTTGTATGCTCTTCTTACAATGGGATGTTGAGATTCCTCGTATCACTAGGAGCCTTCTACAATGTCTCTCTTTAAAGCCAGGCAGGATTATGACTAGGATAGAAGTGACACTGTTTGACTTCCTAGGCTAGATTGTCAAAGGTGATACAGCTCCTTCCTGGTCCCCTTGTATGCCTGCTCATGGAACCTCAAGAACTGTGAGAGATTTTTTTTTATCTCTGTTGCAGTTTTATGCCACTAAGTTTGAGGATAATTTTGTTATGCAGCAGGAGACATCCGGGATGAATGACCAACAAATATATGAAGAGATTAATTCACTCAACAAATATAAACTGAGCGTCTATTCTGTGCCAGGCACTCATGCAGGTGCTGGGGACACAGAACAGAACAGACTAAAATCTCTGCCCTGTGAAGCTTACATTCTAGGGAGGAGACAGACTATAAACAAATAAAATTAATAATAGATATAGCATGCTAGATAATGACAAGTGCCAGAGAGAAAGCTAAGAAAGGAAATAATAGCAAGGGACAACTGAAGTGGATGAATTAGTTTCAATTTTAATTGGGGTGGACAGGGCAAGACTAAGGTGGTATTTTAGTAGACTTGAAGGAAATAAGGGAGTAATTGATCCGTGTGGATAGCCTGGGCAGAAGACTCTTTGTAGAGGGAGCAACAAGTACGAGGGCCTGGCAGTGATGCAGAGCATGCCTAGTGTATTTAAGGAAAGCAGCCAGGCCAGTGTGGCTGAGAGGCTGAGTGAGAGGAAGGGTGTAGGAGATGAGGTCAGAGAGATGGAGGACAGAGGTGGGGATGGCTTTTATTCTGAGGAGTTGTATAAAAATGACATAACCTTAAGTTTTAACCAGATCATTCTAGCTGCTGTTTTGAGAAAGGAGGACAAGGGGAGGATTAGAGAGGGCAGTTATGCTACCGCACTCATCCAGGAGGAAACGAACAGTGGTGGACATGGTGAGAAGCGGTGGCATTCTGGGATATGCTCTGTGGGCAGAGCTGAGATATTTGTGGATGGATTGGATACAGATTGAGAGAGCAACAGATGACACTAGACTTTTGGACTGAGTGACTCGGAATGGTGAAGTTGCATTTACTAAGATCAAGAAATGAGAAGGAGCAGGTTTGGGATCAAATAAAATGGACTTTGGGTGTGGATGTTAAGTCTGAGGGCCTTTTAGACATCTGAAGTGTCCAGTGTCTGCAGAACAAGGAAGAGTCCTGGGTTGGAGATAAATGTGGGTCAATGGTGAGTGGCTGGAATTAAAGCCATGTAACTCTTCAAGTTATTGAACTGCTTAGAATAAGGGTTAGATCTAGAGCTCAGGGCTGCAGACCAGAAGGCCAAAGCCCCTTCCAAAATGTTGTCCTGCTTCTCCACATTTCTTGGGCATTTTGAACTGTGCTGGACTCACCTATTGTGGACATCTCACATGCAGCAGGGGTGGTGCACAACAGATTTGAAGCTCAGATGGCCTAGATTCATACAGGCTCCACTGCTCTTCAGCGACAAGATCTTGGGCAAGTTATTTAACTGCGTCATGCCTGGGTTTTATACATCTATAAAATGAGGATGATGACAGTATCATCATAAGGCTGTTGACAGGATTAAATGAATATACCTAAGAGTGGCTTGCACAAGTGTACACTTATACAGTTTAAGTTGGCTTCCTTCAGCCCATCCCTAGCTGATCTCAAAATTAAGCTCAGGGGTTATTGTGGGTGTTTCCTTCAATCAAAAGCATAACTAGTCAGATGGGGTCTATTCCTGTCACCCTGTATCCCAAGAAAAACACCCGAATTCACGATTTATGTACCAAATCCAAAGGTTACAAAATGTGAACAAAATAATGAACAGCTATTTTTACAAAATATATTCTATCAACTCCTTTTTCAGACCCACACAATAGTGAATTACAAAACAGGTAAGAAGTTATTTTAATTGTGTTTCTCTCAAGGATCATTTCCTCGAAACCTCCGAATTTTGAACATTCAAAACAATGAGTGCATATGGAGGCAAGAAGCAGCATCCTGTTACATTCATGGGGGATGACCAGGGGACTCAAACAATATGACAGATTCTTTGGTACTGAAGAATTTATAATCTAGATGGAAAGAAGAAAAACAATACACATTCATGAGATGGATAAAGAAACAAAATTAAGCATGAAGCCAGGACACAGTATAATTTTCTGTATAAGCTTAGTAAAAAGTAAACCAAATCAACAGCAGTTATCTGCATGGTGGGATTATGGGTTATTTCCATTTTCTTTTTTTGCTTATCTATACTTTCTAAAACTTTTGCTACAGTGAATACGTTGCATTTTTGGAGAAAGATTGACTGAGTCTAAAATATGCTCAAGAGAAGGAACAGATAGGGCGGCTAAGAGCAGGCACACAGGCTCCTCCAACAACTGGCCAGGTGACTGTGGTCAAGTTACCTAATGTCTGCACAGCCCACACTGGGACCTGTTTAAAATAAAACAAAGAAACAGAGATACTGCAGTGGTCCTCCTAGAGGATGAAAGGACAGGGCCTTTGCATAGTGCCTGGCACAGGGTAAATGCTATACAGGTGCTTGCTTTTATTGTTACTGTTATAACATGAGCTGATTCATAATAATAATTGAAGTATTTAAGAAAATGTTTACAAAATGGGTTGGACTTGATTAAGTATCTTAAAGATCATGGAAAGATATTTAAGATTGGGGAACAACTAGATAAAGGCAAAAGACTGAACATGACAAAGGTTTACCCCCTCAAACAATGAAAAGGGAAAACAAAAGTAGAATGAAAACACAAATTTCTGACACATATAAGAAAATTTTATTTAAAAAATAGCAACTCCAAAAGATAATTCATTACATGCAAACTCATTTGGCCCTTGATCTTTACCCACCCCTTTTCTTCCACTCAAAGAAAAGAAGAGACTCAAAGAAGATTCCTTCTGAATGGGTATCACCATTTATTGTAGTTTGAGTTGGGAACTGAACAGAGGACATTGTCTGTGGAGGGCAAAAAGGAAAAGAAAAAGAAAGTATGTTTTTTAGACTTAATTTCTTTAAAACACTTTATGGTTTTAAATCCTTTGTTACCCCAAAGAAATTCAAGAATTCAAGTATGTTAAGTAGGGAACAGTAATACAAAAAGTTGTGTGTATATGTATACTTTTGTGTGTGTGTGTGTGTGTGTGTGTTTGTGTTTAAACAAAAAGACATCTTTTTGCTTTGGTAAGGCCAAGCCCCAGAGGACACATCACACAAATGACCCTGCTCTGAACTCACAGACTCAAGAGTTAAGGAACTTATTTACCCCATACGACAACTGTAAAGACTTAGAACTGTCATATAGCGTTATAAAAACAACCTTCCTTTAATGCCCCCACCCCATCCCCCCCCCCCCAAAAATGTAAGTCATGTAAGTCCTGATACACTTAAATACCTCCTTTGATGCAGCTGTTTCTCAGATTCCTAATGGAGGGCTTATTACAAGAACCAGAGCAACAAGATTCTCTTCATTTTGTTTAGAATAAAAAATTTAAAAGGGACATTACTAAAGAAAAAAAAACTGAAATTCAAATTCTGAAAATATCTTGCCTTTTTTATTAATCATGTCATCTAACACCAATTAAAAAAACAAATATGTGAATATGATATAAAAATACGATCCCAGGATTAACACTTTGTTGCAGGCACAGTTATCTCACAGAATATACGTTTGGAGGGCCGGGAGAGGAGTTTATTTTTGTCTTTGCTTCTCTTAAAAAAATCCACAGCAGTGCAATTAGGGCCAGGAAGGAGGAGGGGGGACAAAAAGATTCTTTAGCAGCAAAATGTCCAAAGTTCTCTAATCACAATCAAATCAACGGATATTGGGTTTAAAAAAAAGAAGATAATGAAGGGGGCGCTGCCCAGAGCCACTCATTTTGACTAAAAGACTCTGCTGCAAAGCCCCAAATTGTCACATATGAAGGACAGGCTTTATTACACAAGCAATCATAAAATTTGTCCCTCAAGCTTTTGACCATATTTGTCACTTAAATATATGTACAGGGACTGGGCTCCTCTCCTCATTCGTGTCCTTTCAGATCTCTGCGGTGTGGTCGTTCTGGGCAGGCTCTCGGTGTGTTGTGCCACATTTGTCCTCCAATGTTTCAACAGCACGTTCACCGCCAGTGCTGCCTCTGCTTGCCTCGCGGGCCGGGGCTGGTTTCGGGCAGAGGGAGGGCAAGGGGGACGGCTTAATGATCACTGTTCTGTTTCTCTCTCATCCAGGCGTGAATCTGTTCTTTCAGTTCCGGCACTGAGGAAAGAAAGGGAAAGAAGGATTAATGTCCCGGCTGGGAGGACTCCTCCTGACAGATGATGCGCGCAGTTCTGTACATACACGGAAAGAAAAGGCTATTCATTCCCTCATTAAGCTGAGGACTGCAGGAGAAATGGGACCAGTAGAAGGAAGGACAGGAATTCTATAGTGAAAAAGAGCAAAGAGCATTGCAAGTCTCTTCCCATAAAAAGTTTCTGGATATGATAAACGTCCATCTTTTGATTAATTTCTGGTAGATGATTCTGGCTTAACTTCTTGCTACTGACGGCGGCCTGCCCTCCCCTACCTGGCTCCAGCATGCTCTCGGTCAGCGTCTGTCGGTTGAAGGGGTCCGTGGGGGAGTTCAGCAAGTGCCGCAGAATGATGGAGCGGTCCATGACGGTGCCCGAGGGCAGGCGCACAGGGTCCGTCATCAGGGTGTCCATCAGGGGGTCTGCAGAGACAAAGATCCTCCCGTCAGTCAAACTCGAATCTAATAATAAAGCCTGAAGCGGAAAAAGAAAACAAAACAAAGCCTCTCCTGGCTATAAAAAATATACCCATAGGAACAACAATCAGATTCGCCCTGCCAGTCCCCGAGTTTAGGATGAAATCGGCATTAGATAAAGGCATACACATGGCCTTGTGTCAAGGGAAAAGTAACCTCCTGCTGGGAGGGATAAAAAGACACCCTGGCAGACCCTCGCAAGCAGGGCAGGGAGGAGATGGCGGGCTAGCGTCCTGTGTCATACTACTTGTCACAGCTCTGAAAACGGGAATCCCCAATTGCAAAGGCATGACTGCTCTTAGAATTCCAGGATTGTTACCTGGTTTGAAATCTTTCTTTTAATTTACAGTACAAACTATAAGTAGGCAAATGTAATTTCAGAGAGTATTTTAAAAAACATCTACAGACACCAGTAAGAAATGGAAAGCACAGCAAGACCTTTCTTCATGTTACTTTTTCTGAGTTAATTCCAAATCGGAGACCTCGGCTTTGAAACCCGCAGCATCCACTTGCCTCTGAACTCGTCTGGGGCATCGCTGTAGTCGATCTCAGCGCGCGCGTTCCTGGCTACTATCTCTTCCACTTTCTCCGCCAGGAGTTTAAACTTCTCTATGGCTATCGTGGATTTGATCCCTGCCTTCCGCATCTTTGAAATAACTTCTTCAAACAGCTCCTTGCTGTAGGATCTCTGCAGATGAGGAAAGGCAACATGAGAAGTAAATATATTTTCAGCAGGGAAGAAAGCAAGCTGCAGAAAATATCTACTGTATGATTCCTTTGTGTGTTTTTTATTCTCCAAACCCCCCCCCAGAATTATTTGAGTGTGTGTATAGATATATTTACATATGACAATAAATATACAGAATTAGAATAATCCATGTCAAATAACAGAAGGTCATTATCTCTGGAGAGAGCTGTAGGACTGAGGCAAATAAAAGGAATTTTTACAGTAGGCATACATTTCTATTCAAGTTTAAATGTTAAAAAGAGAAGGCGGCAGTCCACAGTGGGTCAGCATGCAGAGCTCTCACCTGCCATGCTAGACCCCTGGGTTTGATTCCTGATACCTACCTGTCATGGTCAGGTTCATGTGTCAACTTGGCCAAGTGGTGGTACCTGCTTATCTGGTTGGGCAAGTACTGACCTGTCTGTTGCAATGAGGCCATTTCATAGAATGAAATCATGATCATGTCAGCTGCATCCACAGCTGATTCCATTTGTAGTCAGCCAAAAAGGAGTGTCTTCTGCAATGAGTGATGCTTAATCTAATCACTGGAAGCCTTCTAAGGAGGATTCAGAAGAGACAGGCTCTCTTCCTGCTTCGGTTGGCGAGCCTCTCCTGTGGAGTTTGTACAGACCCTCCACTGGAATCGTCAGCTTCACAGCCTACCCTGTGGATTTTGGGCTCTGCATTCCCGTGGCCCCGTGAGACACTTTTATAAGTTTTATATTTGCGAGTGTTCCCTGTTGATTCTGTTTCTCTAGAGAAACTAATACATCTTGGTACCAGGAGTGGTTCTTAAGAAACTGAATCTTAAAAATGGGTTTTTACAAATGGTTTTCTACTCTGACTGGACTCAAAGGCACTAAGGACTCTGATTCCCATAATCAGAATGACACTCCCAATCCATGGAGTGAGTTGGCAAAAGAGATAGTCAAAATATCACCATTCGATTCTCCTAATGCTTCGCTTGTACGAAGCCAGGCTCTGGGGGATAATGTTTTTGACACCTTTACAGAGTTTTGTGGAAATAAGAGGTATAGAGATGTTGGCTGGTTCTTGTTAGATACACTGGCTACGTTAAGGAGTGAAAGGGATGGGCTTAAGGCTTCAAATGAGAAGCTTAAGCGCCGTCTGACAGATGTGGATGTTTCTAAGAGTATCCTGAAGGAAATCTTATTTCCTGTAGCTGTAGACTTGAGATCTCTGAAAATCACACTCAGAATCTTCTTGTTAAAGTAGCAACTTTACAACGTAAACTGAAATCTCAATGTTGCATGGTGTCTGCCGTTAAAGTGAGGGCACTGATTGGAAAGGAGTGGGACCCTGAAAAATGGGATGGTGACATGGATTGATAATGATGTTGGGGGTGAGGTTGAAACCCTAGATCATAGTGTCTTCTCTAGATAACTCTGTAATAGTTTGCCCTGAGGACATAACTGCCCCACCTCCAGCCTGCCTTGAAGAGTTGGCCACCCAAACTGTCATGGTCAGATTCATGTGTCAACTTGGCCAAGTGGTGGTACCTGTTTGGTGGGTAAGTGCTGGCCTGTCTGTTGTGACGAGGACATTTCATAGAATGAAATCATGATCATGTTCAGCTGCATCCACAGCTGATTCCATTTGTAGTCAGCCAAAGAGGAGTGATTTTAATCTAATCACTGGAAGCCTTTTAAGGAGGATTCAGAAGAGACAGGCTCTCTTCTTGCTTCGGCTGGTGAGCCTCTCCTGTGGAGTTTGTCCAGACCCTTGGCTTCACAGCTTGCCTTGCGGATTTTGGACTCTGCGTTCCCGTGGCCCCATATCAAACACGTATCAAAAAAAGTATGAGACACTTTTATAAATTTTATATTTGCGAGTGTTCCCTGTTGATTCTGTTTCTCTCAAGAGCCTAACTAATACACTGCCCATGCAAAAAAAAAAAAAAAAGAGAAGGGACTCTAATCTCTTTCAGTCCTTGAAGGGCATGGTGCCCTAGTAGTGTGTGACAGGGGCAGAAATTTCAGCTCTCTGCCTTAAAGGTAAATGATTTTAAATAATTCAATATAGGTCATGCCTGAAAGGCATTTACTCCCATTCACTTTCAATTCTTTAAGCTTCTTTTGTTTAACACTATCAAAAGTCAGCTGCTCCTAACATGAGACCACCCAGAAAAAGGGCTGACGGGTCCTGGTTGTGGACATAAGTGGGAGGGGTGCTTCAGAGATGCATGCCCACCACAGTCCCAGATGAGCCTAGGTTCGGATTCTGGCTTGACCATGTACCAGCTGTGTGGTCTTGGGCAAACTGCTAACTCTCTTGAGATCCAGATTTTTGGGGCATAAAATGAGGACAGTAGTATTACCTCACAGGTGCCTAATTCATATGAAATACTGGCACAACAAAATAACAATTTATATTATATTTTGCATTTATGGCACAAATATTGACCACATGTCAACTAATGGCAATGATGTAAACAGAGGAAGGGAATGAATAAATGAGGCTCTGTATGAATAGGACCGCAACCTCAAATCACATCAGGTACCGCCCAGAGAACTTAGACCAAAACTAAATTGCACTGTTAAAATACTTGTCTGAGTGTCAGTGGCCCAGGCTTTGCTCATCCAAATGATCCCACACCTGAAAGGGAGAGAGTAATGTGTTTGTTTGACTCCCCTCCCCTGACTTGTAAGTGTTCAAACGTGTGAGATTTAGCAAGTGGGGCACTGGAAATGGGGTACCTGCAAGCCAGCTGGCTAAGCTCAAGGCAGATTGTGTCAACAGGAATTCTAGGGCACTTCTCTCCCCCAAAGATGCCCTCCCCCCCTCCCCCCCAACCCCAGTGCCATAAAACTTGGGCCAGCCTTAGGCTCACACTGCCCAGGTCCGCGAGGCCTAAGCCTCTGCATTCCCAGCACTCAGCTTTGGCCAGGAAGTGCTTGTGTTCTTGACTTCATTAACTGCTTTACTGTGGGTTCCTGGGTGTCACATTACAGCCCTCCTTGAGCATCTGCTCTTAACTACATGACCTGTGAATTCCATCTGTATATTCACATTCACAACTCGAGTTTAAATTTGTCTCAATACTTATGTTCTCTTGGGGCACTGGATTGAAATTCCTCAATCGTTCTTTCTTTTTTTAGCTTCAGTTTCTAAATAAACTTTTTCTCTCCAGACACACAGGCCCCTGACTAATCCATTCAATTTACAGAAAAAGACTGGAAATGGTAAACTGTTAGCAGGGTGCGGGAACCTAGTAAAAATGTTAAAAGCCATTTTCTATAACCCTGGAAATTTCAGAGAGCCTGGTTAAAATTTTCTAAAACTAAACTACTATGTTAATTCTAAAATGCTTTATTCAGTGCCTATTTATTACAACCCACGTAAGCCATAGTACCATTCCCTTTGGGGAAAGGCACAGAGGATAAATGACAGAAAGACATGAGATGCAGGAAGGGCAAAAATGCACAGGGTATTATTGAGGGGCGCTGCTCTAGACAATACAGAGACAATTTCACCATACATGTTTTTTTTTTTTTTTTTTGTATGCTGTATGGTGGGGGTCACATTTCATTCTTTTTCCATGTGAGTATCCCCTTATTGCAGCACCATTTGTTGAATTTTTGTTCATTGTTTTTTTTTTGTTTTGCTTCTTAGTTTGGGAAGTGCATGGACCAGGAACTGAACCCAGGTCTCCCGCCCGGCAGGAGAGAATTCTACCACTGAACCCTCTTCGTCATACATGTTTTTGAACTTTGCTGTGTAACAAGTAGCATTTCATTGCCCATTTCTTATCATCATAAAACATTACCCACTCTGTTTTTCAAAAGATGATGAATTTTTGACCAATTGAGTTGTGCATACTTACAATTCAACTAATTGACTTGGGCGTGCTTACAATTCAACTTCTAAGATACAGCAGTGTAATAAGGATTAACAGAAATCAAAGGGTACTTATGATAAGGGGCATGGAATTCAGCTTCAAAGAGCAGTGACATCAATGAACCAACCAAACACATATCAATGTACCGCTTCTTTGAGTTTAGTGTGGGAGGGGTCAGAGAAAGCATAGGTTTTATTCTTGACCTCATGAATTGTACAGAATGGTTATAAAATTAAGTATGAAAATATGTACAAATCACATATCTGATAAAGGTCTACTAACAAAGAATATTTAAGAACTCTTACAACTCAAAACAAAAAAGACAAACAACCCAGTTAAAAAAATGACCTAAGAATTTGAATAAAGGAATATATACATGACCAATAAACATGTTGAAAAGATGCTCAACATTATTAATCATTAGGAAAATAGAAATCAAAACCAGAGTGAAATACCACATCACACCCACTAGGATGCTATAATTTAAAAATATATGGAAAATTATAAATGATTGTGAGAATGTAGAGAAATTGGAACCCTTGTCCACTGCTGGTGGGAATGTAACATGATGCAGCCACTGTGGAAAAAAGGTTTGGCAATTCCTCAAAAAGTTAAACAGAATTACCATATGACCCGGCAATTCCACTCTTAGGTAAATACCCAAAAGAACTGAAAAAAGGTATTTAAGCAAATATTGGTACAGGAATGTGCACAGCACTATACACAATAGCCAAAAGGGGGAAACTGAAGTGTCTGTCAACAGATGAATGGCAGAACAAAACATTGGCTATATATATAATGGACTATTATTCAGCCATAAAAAGAAATGAAGAACTGATGCATACCATAATGTGAATGAACTCTGAAAACACTATGCTAAGTGAAAGAAGCCAGACATAGTATGATTCCATTTATATGAGATCTATAGAATAGGCAAATCCACAGACATAGGAAGGAGATTAGTGGTTGTGGTAGTTTGAAGCTGTATGTACCCCAGAAACACATGTTCTTAAAGTTAAGCCATTTCTGTGGGTGTAAACCCATTGTAAGTAGGACCTTTTGATGAGGTTACTTCAGTTAAGGTATATCCCACCACAGTCAGGATGAGTCTTAATCCTATTATGGAGTTCTATGGAAATGGAATGAATATGGTGGAGGCGGGGGGGGGGGGGGGGGAACCCAGGGAAGCAAGAAGCTGAAAGACAAAACCTGGAAGAGGAAAACATGGAAGAAGAGCACCAACAGATTCCGCCATGTGCTTTGCCATGTGACAGAAGAGCCAGGGATCGCCAGTGGCCAGTCTTATGAAAAAAAGCATTGCCTTGATGATGCCTTGATTTGGACATTTTCCTGGCCTCAAAATCGTGAGTGAATAAATTCCCATTGTTTAAGCAGACCCATTTCATGGTATTTGCTTTGAGCAGCCTAGGAAACTAATACAGTGGTTGCCAGGGGTCAAGGGAACAGGGGAATGTGGAAACTGCTTAATGGGTATGCGGTCTCCTTTGGGGGTGATGATAATGTTCTGGAACTAGACACAGGTGATGGCTGCATAACACTGTGAATGTACTAAACACCACTGAATTGTACACTTGTGGTTATTTTTGTTATGTGATAATCACATTAGCAGAAAAAAATATTTTTTAAATAAACAAGAAAACTAAGCACTGAATTTGTGAGATGCACACTCAATATTCGGGAAGGTTTTATTACTTGTTCCTTAATGAAAAATGGCATCCATAGACTATACTCCACAAACATCAGACCTGAGGTCTGTTCATGGAATCCGAGACTGCCCTTTTATAAAAGCCCAGACAGAAGTGGCCATCCACACAGATCACCGAGGACTCTAAGTCCTTCCCATCTAGGACCTTCTTAGCTCCAGGGACCACCTGTTCTGTCCCACTTCTCTTCTGGCATGGGACTCGCCCCTCAGCTTTGTCAGTATAAAGCTCAAGTGGCTCCCCATGCTGGTGCCTTTTCTGCAATCCTCGGGATGTGCATCTTCAGCCTACTCGGTAGAGAGGGAGAGAAGCCTCTCAGTTTCCTTCCCTGCCATTTTCTTCTTCCCAGGAAAATAAGACATGCCAAAACAAAGCAAAACAAGCCAAAATTACAAAATTTCTCAAAAGAGAAATACCTCTTCTCTGGTAAACAGAAAGTACCTAACCACCAACACAACACTACACTATAAAAGGATGCAAAGAATCAACTTAGCCTGAGTTGCCCTCCATTGTGCTGCTGGTCCTAGTGTGTGTTTGCTTTATGAGTCTCGAAAAACAGGGCCATTCAGACATTCATGAACACTTGTATTCCACCGTGCAGAAAACCCTGTCTGCAATTCAAGCCAGGTGCCACCACAGGCTGCCTCTGAAAGCCACAGGCATTCCCAGGCTGTTCTGGATGTTTTGTCGGTCACCAAGGAAAAGCAGCACTCTTTTGTTACCCATTCAATTTCCACCGTCACACTACAAATTTTGTGTATACTGTTGTGAGGCAACCACATCAAGTCCTATCAGGAGAAGAGGGAGCATGCTAAACAACTCTTCCATGTCTCTTTACAGTTAACAATGACAGAGCCTCTGGGGGACTTTTCATACCCTGGCCCCTGGCAGATGACCCTACCTCACTGAATGAGTCCTCCTGTTTTCTTTCCTTCACTATAGACTACCACATATCTGCCATTTCTAAATATGCACAGTTTTATATGGTTGTAGGCATATATTAACATCTCCCAAATATAACTGCACAGTCCTAACGCCCTCCTTTACCACCACTTGTCATGGAACAAATGCTTTAGACACGTGCATTTTTTGATTGTAAGTACTGTCTGTGTCAAGGCCACATCTCTTGCTAACATCACAAAGCAGTTATTTAAAAAAGTACCCATAATTCCCCCAATTTTAACATCATTCCTTGAGATGAGATATGGGTAGAGAATCTTCAGGAATATCTACTGATGACACAAGAGGACTATTTATATAATCAATGTGAATATATAGGTAGAAAGAGTAATGAGCATGGCACTTTCTGGGGATCTTAAGTAGAGAGGAAAGGGGCTGAGAATGTGGGCTCAGGACCAGACAGCCTAGGTAGGAGTCCTGCTTCTATCCCGTTTAACCTCTCTATGCCTCAGTTTCCTTAATTTAAAAGGAGGAATTTAATAGAATCCACATGATAGAATTTTGGGAGGATTACATGAGCAAAAAACATGAAAGGTCGTTAGAACTTGATACACAATTAATAAACATTAGCCATTATTATGCTGAAAAAACAGAAGAACACAGGAGAAAGCAAATCATTTGTGAGACTATAGGAAAATCAGAAATTGAGGTTGGGGTAGGGCAGCTTGGACTAAATTGAGGGTTGTGGAAATGAAGAGCATCATCGTGTCAAGAAACAGATCTGATCACAAGGGACAGGGGAATAAAGGAAAGGAAAGAACGTAAAGATAACACACAAGGTTTTAACCCTGAGACCCACAAAAATTATGGTAGCACCAAAGCAGGGAACTTGGGAAGAAGATACGGGTGCCTGGAGAAAATGGGCTATTCTGTGAATATATTGGACTTGTAAAGTAGGCTGCTAGAAGGGTCAGGTGAGAAGTGAACTAGTAACGATCTGGGAGCTAAAGCTGGTCTTTACTTACAAACGAAAACAACCAATGCATCTCTATTCCAGACAAGTTCCCCTGCCACTATGGTCATTATTTCTACTTCTATACTAAAAACTTCTCCAACTACAATTCTGAAGAATACCATACGCCTTCATGCCAAGTGGGGGAAATCTGCAGAGAGGCAATTTCCCAGTTGAGCAGCCTGAACCCCAGACCCCCCCTGCCAATGACCTCGCTCCTTTGGGCGTAGCACTAACCTGATCGTCAGCAATGGCTTTAGCAAACCGAGCACAGTCCAGCTGCAAGTAAATATCCGTCAGTTGGTCCAATAGTTTCTTTGGTTCAAAGCCATATTTCTCAGGATTTTCAACTTTCAGATCACGACATTTAGGGCCACAGAGTTGCTGAAGATTAAAGTTCAGCATAGCAGCCAATCGGGGTCCAAGTTCCTAAGAAATCATAAGATAATAGGACAATTCATGCTGCTGAGACAAGCAAGAAGAACCAAAAACTCCCATTTTAGTGAAGAAAGAGAAACTGGCTAGATTACTTTCAAAGAATCCTTACACACACTGTGTACCATAAGCAAAAGGAGGACAATATTACATTCAAAAATGTCTTTACTTCTCATTTCTAATTTGAAAATTCTAACAGTTAATGCCATATAGAAGGCTGACAGAATATTTATAAATGTCAACAATAGACAAGATTTTCTTTAAATTCATTGCTTATAATCACAAAAACAAATATCACTCCAAATTCCTCAAGAAATAAGAAAAGGGGAAAATTACTCATAATCCATCATTGTCATATAAGTCACAAAAATTTTTGTATAAGCTCTTTCAGCTATCAATTTCTACATCATTTTTCTATAAATTTTAAAAGTCTCTGATATACAGATACCATATACCATTCTCATTTATGTATCAGATAAAGCAAGGAGAGAAATGCAAATGAAAAAGATAAAATTTAGGTCCTGAATACCTTTAAATCTTAACTGTGAAAAAAAGTAAGCTTAACTTGAACAACTAGAAAATAATTATAAAATAAAGCGCACAAGTTGACTCAGTACCCACTACAGTTGGGCATACACTGCTTTAAGCAAACATGAAGTAGGAAAATCTGGCTTAAATGGTAAAGTGTTAGAGTAAACACTGGCCCTGAAAAAGGAGTTGTGAAAAGAGTACCTTTCGTTTCACACTGGATTTCATGATTGGACTGATACAAATTCAACTTACATTCAGCTTTTCACAAACCCGTTTTTGCACAAAGTGAAGTACTCATGTTTTTTGTAAGCTGTGAAATAGAGGAGTAGTGAGAGCAGAACAGAGCTGGTCATTAAAGGTTTTTGAAGTAGAGTTTTGAACTAGCCAGTAAAGAAGGGTAAAGCAGGGTAGCAAAGGGAAAGGGGAAGGGAGGAGCAGCCTCCAGGCAGGTACCGGCGCGAGACCCTCAGCAGACCAGGGCAGAGAGCACGGGCAGCTCTGGTCCGTTAGCAGGTGGGCAGTGAAAACACTTCACAGTAATTAACACAAAAATATTAGGCTTAGGTTTCAAAAATTTCCTTTAAAAAGGGGAGAATTTAGAACTAAAAATAGGCTTTATGATATTTCACCGCCAATAATTTATTCTGGTTTTCTACCTTCTACCAATCAAACAGCACTGCCTTTAGAGTCACTGAATACAAAATAAAACAAAGTTTAGCGCAAGGGTGGGCAAATTACTATCCGGGGCCAAATGCGGTCTAATGCTTGTTCTTGCAAAAAAAGTTTTATCTGGACACAGACGCACTCATTCGTTTATATGTTTTATCTATGGCTCCTTTCATGCTGCAACAGCAATGTCAGGTAGTTGAGACAGAGACCGTGTGGCCCACAGAGCCAAAATTATTTGCAATCTGGCCTTTACAGAAAAAGGTTTTTAAAATGCCATACTGCAAACCTTTAAGGGAAGCAAGTTACTGTACTATCTGTCTAAATCAGTTGCAGTGTTCTTATGCTTTCAATAGCGAGCTGTTTTGTTTCACATTCCATTGCTGTAGCACTAAAATCTGTTTATGAAGCGATGCAGGATGGAAAGGAGAGAGGAGACTCATCTCTTGAGCTGTACACATGCCAGGAAGTGGTGAAAATGTCTCTCCTAGAGATGATAAAATGAGTCATGGGATAGGTAAGAGTGAATACAGAAAATCTGAGGGAATATTATATAGCAAAATTATATCCCATCATGAACTCGGTCTCCATACAGCCACTATTGCCTCTCAGGTCCCTTTCCTGCCTTCTTTATTACCTTTGTCCTGGTCACGACTAACTGCGTGGCGGGGGTGGTCAGAGAAATGCAAAGCTCTTCCGTCATGATGCAGTTTAATCACAGAAGAAGGACCTAGTTTTTATTAATCGTGTTAAGTTCAAGCATTGTGATTACCTTCAATAAACGCCAAGTAAGGCTCTCATTAACTTTTGGCTTGTTGGGTATAAAAAAGCTTCAAACTAAGAGAACCAAAGATCTTACACATTACCAATTATTTATACTTAATATACTCCAATTTCCACTTGGTGCTACCTTATACTCTTCCTAAAAATAAAACACATGAATCAATAAACAATAGAAATACATAGCAGCTACAACACTAAAAATCCAATGTGCTATCTCAGCAGAAATTGAAGTCAATTTGGAAGAGACTTTTTGCAGACTGGCGGTGGAAATGGGCATGTTCACTTCAGTCTATAAACCGTATCAATTAGCATAACTGGGTACAAGTCACTAAAAATACTGCCCTCATCAGCATGACTGTGAAGCTGAAATATCCAGGATTTCAATAACTAAATCAAGGCAGAGTCTGAACGTGGGATTCAAGAGATAAAACAAGGTTTCCCCCCGGCCCCCCCCCCCCAACCTCTACTCACTGGTCGGAGGAACGGCTTCTGGACCTGCTTGGTGAGGATATGGAACATGTCCACAGTTTCTGTGGCCAGCGCGAGATAAGAACGTGAAACTCGCTCGTCCTGAGCCAGCTGAGACTGACGGGCCTGCTGCTGATCCTAGGAGACATCAAACAACTCTCAGTACTGCTCATGAGCTCACTAAGACACCAAAAGTGAAAGAATACTATGGGCAGTTCATAACTGGAAAAGCACATAACAGAGCCAACAGGCTCAGGGGATGAAATGATGACCCACACTAATGAATTTTCCAGATAACTGAAGCTTATTCCTTTTGGCATCAGAATTCTTTATTTGAATCATCTTAGATATAAATTCCCTGAAAATTCATTATATTATATTTTATTGTAAGACTGATGCATAAGAAAGAGTTTTGATTCTGAAAAACTCAGAGTCAGGCTTCTCTGGTTTCCAGGGCTAGGTAAGACTTTGAGTAAGGTGGGTGGGGGGGCTATTGTTTAACTGCAAGAAGCCTTGGTTTCCCTAATGGTAAAATAAGTCAACTTCCATGCAGGATGAAATAAGTAAATCTGACATAATACCTGGCATACACTGGTACTTAATAAATGTTAGCTCATTTCCCTTAATAACAACCTCTACTTAGGCATCATTATCTCAGAAGTATGTGATGCACTGTGCTATGGGACTGAGACATGCAGGTTTTACCCCTATATCAAGTATCTCTGGAATGTTAAGTTTTTACAGTTTTGTCGTTCCACACTGTTAGGTTGTGACCCCTTACTACTCAGCATGCTTGCCTCCGGCACCATCCTCCTTATTCATTTGTCATGGGCTGGGGAACCCTGCAACTCCTGGGTAAAGATGAAATACAGATACCTCAATAAAGACTTAAATTCTTACACCTGCGCAGAGGCCTTTCTACCTTTGTTGGGGAGGGGATGTAGCTAGGATAGCTGAAGTTGCCTAATGAGTGCCCCCCGGGTGAGTGCAGGGCTCCTGGCTGTGCTCAGGGACTCTGCCATGATGCTGGGTAACATGACTACTCTTAAAAAATGAGCCTACTGAAGGGCCAAGATGGCAGCTTAGCAAGGTGTGGGATTTAGTTCATCCTCCAGAGCAGCTAGTAAATGGCCAGGAACAGTACAGAACAACTGCTGTGGCCATATCACTGACACAGTGTACCCTAGTCTGGACAAGCTGGACCGGCTGTGAGCCACCCAGAACCATGAGTTCCCCCAAGCCGCGGTGGCAGGGGCCCCTCTCCCACAGGCTGCTTCCCAGAGGGGAAAGGAAAGAGACTTTACTAGTAGCAGGGGCTGAGCACAACGAAGCTCCAACTGTGGAATTAATACACAAATTCTGACTACTTAAAATAGGCCCCCAACTCAGCTGAACCTCGGGTAAAAGCTGAGGTTGCTGGTTTTTGCCCCGGCACAGAGTGGACAGGGTTGACAGAAAAAGAAAAGAAAAAAACAGGTTTTGTGGCTCAGACAGCACATAATACTTGAAAGGGTCTGGGCCCTGAAGGAAAGGAGGGAGCACATAGGACCTCTGTCTCAACCATGCTCCCAGCAGGGAGAGTCTGCCAAAGTTAAAGGTACCACATCACCTTATGTTGGTGGGACCCGCAGGCAGACAAGCACCACATACTGAGCAGGACAGGAAAAACACAGAGTCCAGAGACTTGATAGGAAAGCCTTTCAACCTGCTGGGTCTCACCCTCAAGGAAAATGGATGCAGGTGACTCTTTCCTCCTGAGAGGAGGTCAGTTTGGTCTGGGAAAATCTGGTTGGGGTCTATAATAACTAAGTGGACCCTCCTAAAGGGACGAGGGTTGGGGAGGGAGGCACTATACAGGTAGGGCAAGAAACAAGTAAACAAGAATGGAAAAATTCTGATCTGTTAAACAAAGCCTAAGCTAGAGGTCTAAAATAAGCTGAACTGAAAGTCAAAGAACAGACAGACAACAAAGTCGTCCAGCAAGAAAATTCTAGGTAAAAATAGTGAATACAATTTCGAGAATAAACTAATTAAGGTAATTAAATGCCTAGACACCAGCAAAAAACAACAAATCATACTAGGAAAACTGAATAGATGGCCCAGTCAAAGGAACAAACCCAACAATTCAAATGAAATACAAGAATTGAAACAATTAATTCAGAATGTTCAAACAGACATGGAAAACCTCATCAAAAATCAAATCAGTGAATTGAGGGAGGATATAAAGAAGACAAGGAATGAACAAAAAGAAGAAATCAAAAGTCTGAAAAAAAATGAAAAAACTTATGGGAATGAAAGGCACAGTAGAAGAGCTGAAAAAACAATGGAAACCTACAATGTTTCAAGAGACAGAAGATAGGATTAGTGAACAGGAGGATGAGACATCTGAAATTCGACAAGCAAAAGAAAATATAGGGAAAAGGATGGAAAAATATCAGCAGGGACTCAGGGAACTGAATGACAACATGAATCTGGTACCCCAAAAGGAGAAGAGAAGGGAAAAGGAGGAGAAAAACTAATGGAGGAAATTATCAATGAAAATTTCCCAGCTCTTATGAAAGACTTAAAATTACAGATCCAAGAAGTGCAGTGTACCCAAACAGAATAGATCCAAATAGACATATTTGAAGACATCTACTAATCAGAATGTCAGATGTCAACGACAAAGAGAGAATCTTGAAAGCAGCAAGAGAAAAGCAATCCATCACATACCAGGGAAGCCCAATAAGACTATGCAGAGATTTCTCAGCAGAAACCATGGAGATGAGAAGACAGTGGGATGACATATTTTAGTTACTAAAAGAGGAAAACTGCCAACCAAGAATTCTATATCCAGCAAAATTGTCCCTCAAAAATGAGGGGGGAAATTAAAACATTTTCACACAAAAAATCACTGAGAGAATCTGACATTAAGAAGACCAGCTCTGCAAGAAATACTAAAGGGAGCATGAGAGACAGATAGGAAAACACAGGAGAGAGAGGTGTGGAGAAGACTGTAGAAATGAAGACTATCAGTAAGGGTAAAAAGAAGAAAAATTAAATATGACATATAAAATCTAAAATGCAAAATGGTAGAAGAAAGTACTGCCCATACAGTAATAACACAAAATGTTAATGGATTAAAATCCTCAATCAAAAGACACAGAACGGCAGAATGGATTAAAAAACAGGACCTATCTATATGCTGTCTACAGGAAATGCCTCTTAGACCCAAGGATAAACATAGGTTGAAAGTAAAAGGTTGGGAAAAGATATTTCATGCAAATAACAATCAGCAAAGAGAAGAAATACCTATACTAATATCTAACAAATTAGATTTCAAGTGTAAAACAGTTAGAAGAGACAAAGAAGGACACTATGTATTAATATAAGGAATAATTCAACAAGAAGACATAACAAACATAAATATTTATGCACTGAGCCAGAATGCTCCAAAATACATAAGGCAAACACTGAAAACACTGAAAAGAGAAATAGACACATCTACCATAATAGTTGGAGACTTCAATTCCCCACTCTCATCAATGGACAGAACATCTAGACAGAGGATCAATAAAGAAACAGAGAATTAGATTAATACAATAAATTAGCTGGACTTAACAGGCATTTATAGAACATTATACCCCACAACAGCAGGATACACTTTTTCTCAGGTGCTCATGGCTCATTCTCAAGGATAGACCATATGCTGTGTCACAAAACAAGTGTCAATAAATTTAAAACGATTGAAATCAACAAAACACTTTCTCAGATCACAAAAGAATGAAGCTGGAAATCAATAATAGGCAGAGTGCCAGAAAATTCACAAATATATGGAGGCTCAACAACACACTCTTAAACAACCAGTGGGTCAAGCAAGAAAATACAAGAGAAATCAGTAAATATCTCAAGGCAAATGAAAATGAAAACACAACATATCAAAATCCATGGGATGCAGCAAAAGCAGTGCTAACAGGGAAATTTATTGCCCTAAATGCCTATATCAGAAAAGAAGAGCAAAAATCGAGGAATTAACTGTCCACTTGGAAGAACTAGAGAAAGAACAGCAAAACTAACCCCACAACAAGCAAAAGGAAAGAAATAATGAAGATTAGAGCAGAAATAGATGAAATTGAGAATATGAAAACAATTGAGAAAGTCAACAAAACCAGAAGTTGGTTCTATGAGAAAATCAATAAGATTGACGGATCCTTAGCGAGGTTGACAAAAAGAAGAGAGAGGACGCAAATAAATCAAATCAGAAATGGAAGAGGAGACCTAACTACTGACTCCACAGAAATAAAGGAGGTACTGACATACTATGAATAAATTTATGCTAATAAATTAGACAACCTGGATGAAATGGACAACTTCTGAGAGAAGCATTGTCATGGTCAGGTTCATGTGTGAACTTGGCCAAGTGGTGGTACCTGTTTGTCTGCTTGGGAAAGTGCTGGCTTGTCTGTGGTGATGAGGACATTTCATAGAATGAAATCATGATCATGTCAGCTGCATCTCCAGCTGATTCCATTTGTAATCAGCCAAAGGGGAGTGTCTTCTGCAATGAGTGATGCTTAATCTAATCACTGAAAGCCATTTAAGGAGGATTCAGAACAGACAGGCTCTCTTCCTTCTTCAGTTGGCGAGCCTCTCCTGTGGAGTTTGTACAGACCCTCCACTGGAATCCTCAGCTTCACAGCCTGCCCTGTGGATTTTGGGCTCTGTATTCCCGTGGCCCCGTGAGACACTTTTATAAATTTTATATTTGCGAGTGTTCCCTGTTGATTCTGTTTCTCTAGAGAACCCTAACTAATACATCTTGGTACCAGGAGTGGTTCTTAAGAAACAGAACCTTAAAAATGGGTTTTTACGAATGGTTTTCTACTCTGACTGGACTCAAAGGCACTAAGGACTCTGATTCCCATAATCAGAATGACACTCCCAATCCATGGAGTGAGTTGGCAAAAGAGATAGTCAAAATATCACCATTCGATTCTCCTAATGCTTCGCTTGTATGAAGCCAGACTCTGGGGGATAATGTTTTTGACACCTTTACAGAGTTTTGTGGAAATAAGAGGTATAGAGATGTTGGCTGATTCTTGTTAGATACACTGGCTACATTAAGGAGTGAAAGGGGTGGGCTTAAAGCTTCAAACGAGAAATTTAAGCGCTGCCTGACAGACGTAGAAGTTTTTATGAGTATCCTGAAGGAAAATCTTATTTCCTATAGCCGTAGACTTGAGATCTCTGAAAATCAGACTCAGAATCTTCTTGTTAGAGTAGCAACTTTACAACATAAACTGAAATCTCAATGCTGCATGATGTCTGCCGTTAAAGTGAGGGCACTGATTGGAAAGGAGTGGGACCCAGAAAAATGGGATGGTGACATATGGATTGATAATGATGTTGGGGGTGAGGTTGAAACCCTAGATCATAGTGTCTTCTCTAGATAACTCTGTAATAGTTTGCACTGAGGACATAACTGCCCGACCTCCAGCCTGCCTTGAGGAGTTGGCCACCCAAACTCCTCCTGAAGGGATTAGCCCTAGAGTGATTAATCCTGTCTCACCAGATGAAACTGCAAATGAAGACCCTGAAGCAAATGGCTTGGGAGATATTTCTAATTCTTTTCATGACCCCCACCTGCCACCCCTCATTTCTTCCAGACCTATAACTAGACTAAACTTCCAACAGGCCCCTAAAGGTGAGATACAAAGTATCACACATGGGGAGGTATGTTATTCTCCAAAAGAACTGTGTGAGTTTTCCAATTTATATAGACAGAAATCAAGGGAATATGTGTGGCAAAGGATTTTAAGGGTGTGGGATAATGGTGGGAGGAATAAAAGGTTGGATCAGGCTGAATTTAATGATATGGGCCCACTAAGCAGAGATTCTGCATTCAATGTTATAGCTCGAGGGGTCAGAAAAGGCATTAACAGTTTATTTGGATGGTTGGTTGAAACATGGATCAAAAGGTGGTCAACATTACCTGAGGTTGAAATGCCAGAACTGCCCTGGTATAATGTAGATGAGGGGATCCAGAGGTTTAGAGAGATTGGAATGTTAGAGTGGATTTATCATGCAAAGCCTGCTCTTACATCCCAGGAATGTCTGGAGGATGCACCTTTTACCAGAACAGTGAGAAATAAATTTTTGAGACTAGCACCATCATCCCTGAAGAGCTCTGTGGTTGCACTTCTCTGTAGGTCAGATATTAAGTAGGAACTGCTGTCACTGAGCTAGAATCCTTAAACGCAATAGGGGTGATGGGATCCCGAGTTGGCAGAACCCAGGTGGCACACTTAATTGCCAAAGACAGCGCAGATGTGGCTATTATAATAGACAGCAAACTCAAAGAAGGTGTCAAAATTATTATGACTCGCAGAGATTTGTGGCATTGGTTAGTAAATCATGGGGTACCTAGAAACACAATAGAAGAGCAGTCTACTAAATTCTTGTCTGAGCTGTATAAACAAGAGTTGTAGGTCAAGTGAACAGAAGTCTAACCTGAATTACAAAAACACAGAGTCATGGCCCCTTAATCAATTTCCAACTTGAGACAGTTTACAGACCCAGAGCCCTTTGTATGAAGGGGAGGTCAGATCCCTTTGGGGGAGGATCCTGTTACACTGCCACTAATTTATACTATTAATCTTCCTCCAAGCCTTCCCCAAAGAGCCTGACGGCCTTTTATCAGGGTAACTGCATTGGTGAAAAGGAAATGATCAGATATTTTGGGGATTATTAGACCCTGGTCCAGAAGTGACATTAATTCCAGGGGACCCAAAACGTCACTCTGGTCCACCAGTCAGAGTGGGGGCTTATGGAGGCCAGGTGATCAATGGAGTTTTAGCTCAGGTCCGTCTCACAGTGGGTCCAGTGGGCCCCTGGACCCATTCTGTAGTTATTTCCCCAGTTCCAGAATGTATAATTGGTATAGACATACTGAGCAACTGGCAGAATCCATACGTTGGCTCTCTAACTCATGCAGTGAGGGCTATTATGGTGGGAGAGGCCAAGTGGAAGCCACTAGAACTGCCCCTACCTAGCAAAATAGTAAATCAGAAGCAATACCAGATTCCTGGAGGTATTACAGAGATTACTGCCATTCTTAAGGACTTGAAGGATGCAGGGGTGGTGATTCCCACGACATTCTCATTCAACTCTCCTATTTGGCCTGTGCAGAAAACAGATTGGACTTGGAGGATGAACGTGCATTATCGTAAGCTCAACCAGGTGGTAACTCCAATTGCAGCTGCTGTTCCAGATGTGGTATCGTTGCTTGAGCAAATCAATACATCCCCTGGTACCTGGTATGCAGCTATTGATCTGGCAAATGCTTTTTTCTCAATAGCTATTAGTAAGGACCACCAGAAACAGTTTGCTTTCAGCTGGCAAAGTCAGCAATATACTTTCACTTCCTACCTCAGGGGTATATCAACTCTCCGGCCCTATGTCATACCCTTCTCCACAGGGACCTTGATCGTTTCTCCCTCCCACAAGACATCAGAATGATCCATTTTATTGATGATATCATGTTGATCGGACCTACTGAGCAAGAAGTAGCAACTACACTAGACTTATTGGTAAGGCATTCACGTGTCAGAGGATGGGAGATAAATCCAATAAAAATACAGGGGCTTTCCATCTCAGTGAAATTTCTAAGTGTCCAGTGGTGTGGGGCATGTTAAGATACCCTGTCTAAGGTGAAGGATAAGTTGCTGCATCTGGCCCCTCCTACAACCACAAAAGAGGTACAGCGCCTAGTTGGTCTCTTTGGATTTTGGTGACAACATATTCCTCATTTGGGTGTGCTACTTCAGCCCATTTATCGAGTGATGAGAAAAGCTGCTAATTTTGAGTGGGGACCTGAACAAGAAGAGGATCTGTGACAGGTCCAGGCTGCTGTACAAGCTGCTCTGCCACTTGGGCCGTATGATCCAGCAGATCCAATGGTGCTGGAAGTGTCAGTGGCAAACAGAGATGCTGTCTGGAGCCTTTGGCAGGCTCCTATAGGAGAGTCACAATGCAGACCCTTAGGATTTTGGAGCAAAGCCTTACCATCTGCTGCAGATAACTACTCTCCTTTTGAGAAACAGCTTTTGACCTGTTACTGGGCCTTAGTAGAGACTAAATATTTAACCATAGGCCACCAAGTTACCATGAGACCTCAGTTGCCTATCATGAGCTGGGTGTTGTCTGACCCATTAAGCCATAAAGTTGGGCATGCACAGCAGCACTCTATTGCAAAATGGAAATGGTATATGAGAGATAGTGCCAGAGCAGGTCCCGAAGGCACAAGTAAGTTACATGAAGAAGTGGCCCAAATGCCCATGGTCTCCACTCCTGCCACATTACCTTCTCTTTCCCAGACCACAGCTGTGGCCTCTTGGGGAGTTCCTTACAGTGAACTGACTGAGGAAGAGAAAACTCGGGCCTGGTTTACAGATGGTTCAGCACGATATGCAGGTACCACCCGAAAGAGGACAGCTGCAGCACTACAACCCCTCTCTGGGGTGTCCCTGAAGGACAGTGGTGAGGGGAAATTCTCCCAGTGGACAGAACGTCATGTGGTGAACCTGGTTGTTCATTTTGCTTGGAAAGAAAACTGGCCAGAGGTGCAATTGTATACTGACTCATGGGCTGTGCTAATGGTTTGGCTGGATGGTCAGGGACTTGGAAAGACCATATTTGGAAAACTGGTGACAAAGAGGTCTGGGGAAGAAGTATGTGGACAGACCTTTCTGAGTGGGCTAAAAACATGAACATATTTGTGTCCCATGTGAATGCTCACCAGAGAGTGACTTTTGCGGAGGAAAGTTTTAATAATCAAGTGGATAAGATGATCCGTTCGGTGGATACCAGTCAGCCTCTTTCCCCAGCAACTCCTGTTATTGCCCAATGGGCTCATGAACAAAGTGGTCATGGTGGTAGGGATGGAGGTTATGCATGGGCTCAGCAACATGGACTCCCACTCACCAAGGCTGACTTGGCTACAGCCACTGCTGAGTGCCCAGTCTCCCAGCAGCAGAGACCCACACTCAGCCCCCGATATAGCACCATTCCCCGAGGTGACCAGCCAGCTACATGGTGGCAGGTTGATTACATTGGACCACTTCCTTCATGGAAGGGGCAGCGATTTGTTCTAACTAGAATAGACACATACTCTGGATATGGATTTGCTTTCCCTGCACACAATGCTTCTGCCAAAACTTCCATCTATGGGCTTAGAGAATGCCTTATCCATCGTCATGGTATTCCATATAGCATTGCTTCTGATCAAGGAACACACTTCACAGCAAATGTAGTGCGGGAATGGACACATGCTCATGGAATTCTCTGGTCTTATCATGTTCCCCATCATCCACAAGCAGTTGGATTGATAGAACAGTGGAATGGCCTTTTGAAAACTCAATTATGGTGTCAACGAGGTGGCAATACCTTGAAAGGCTGGGGTAATGTTCTCCAGGAAGCTGTATATGCTCTGAATCAGTGTCCCCTGTATGGTGCTGTTTCTCCCATAGCCAGGATCCATGGGTCCAGGAACCAAGGGGTGGAAATGGAAGTGGTACCACTCACTATTACCCGTAGTGATGCACTAGGAAAATTTTTGCATCCTGTCCCTGCAACCCTGAGCTCTGCTGGTCCACAGGTTTTAGTTCCAAAACAGGGAGTGCTTCCACCAGGAGAAACAACAATGATTCCATTGAATTGGAATCTAAGGCTGCCATCTGGTCACTTTGGGCTACTTATGTCACTGGATCAACAAGCCAAGAAGGGGATTACATTACTGTCTCGAGTGACTGACCCTGACCATCAGCGGGAAGTAGGACTGCAACTACATAATGGATGTAAAGAAGAGTTTTCTTGGAATATAGGAGATCCCCTAGGGCATCTTTTAGTACTACCATGCCCTGTGATTCCAATCAATGGAAAACTGCAGTAACCCAATACAGGCAGGCCTATCAATGGCTCCAAAACTTCAGGAATGAAGGTTTGGGTCACCCCACCAGGCAAAGAACCATGGCCAGCTGAAGTGCTTGCTGAGGGTAAAGGGAACATGGAATGGGTAGTGGAAGAAGGTAGTGATAAATATGAACTATGACCACATGATCAGTTACAGAAACGAGAACCGTAATGCTGCTTTGTTCCTGTTACACTATTTAAGTTGTAAGATATCAAGTTTAAGAATGAATATTACCCAAAGATTTGCACCCTATTCTGGAGAGATTTAATGTGTCTTCAGTTATATGCAGGACAGCTGAGTATTGTTAGGTGAAAGAAAAAATGTGCGTTTTATTTAGAAATTAGGTATAGTTTAAACTGGTATGTATAGCTGCCAAGTTGACAAGGGATGGACTGTCATGGTCAGGTTCATGTGTCAACTTGGCCAAGTGGTGGTACCTGTTTGTCTGCTTGGGAAAGTGCTGGCTTGTCTGTGGCGATGAGGACATTTCATAGAATGAAATCATGATCATGTCAGCTGCATCCCCAGCTGATTCCACTTTTAATCAGCCAAAGGGGAGTGTCTTCTGCAACTGATGCTTAATCTAATCACTGGAAGCATTTTAAGGAGGATTCAGAAGAGAAAGGCTCTCTTCCTGCTTCGGTTGGCGAGCCTCTCCTGTGAAGTTCATACAGACCCTCCATCAGAATCGTTGGTTTCACAGCCTGCCCTGCAGATTTTGGACTGTGCGTTCCTGCGGTCACATGAGACACTTTTATGAATTTTATATTTGCAAGTGTTCCCTGTTGATTCTGTTTCACTACAGAACCCTAACTAATACAGGCCTGAATAGCTAACATCGACTCAAGAAGAAATAGACAACCTCAACAAACCAATCACAAGTAAAGAAAGTGAATTAGTCACTGAGAAGCTTCCCAAAAAGAAAAGTCCAGGACCAGATGGCTTCACACGTGAACTCTACCAAACATTCAAGAAAGAATTAGCACCAATCCTACTCAAACTCTTCAAAAAAAATGAAGAACAGGGAAGGCTACCTAACTCATTCTATGAAGCCAACATTACCCTCATACCAAAGCCAGACAAAGATATTAATAGAAAAGAAAACTACAGAACAATCTCTCCAATGAATATAGATGCAAAAACCCTCAACAAAATTCTTGCAAAGTGCATCCAGCACCATATTAAAAGAATTATACACCATGACCAAGTAGGATTCATCCCAGATGTGCAAAGATGGTTCAACATAAGAAAATCAATCAATGTCATACACCATATCAACAAATCAAAGCAGAAAAACCACATGATCATCTCGATTGATGCCGAAAAGACATTTGACAAAATTTAACATCCTTTCTTGTTGAAAACACTTCAAAGGATAGGGATAGATGGGAACTTCCTCAACATAATAGAAGGAATATATGAAAAACCCACAACTAACATCATCCTCAATGGGGAAAAACTGAAAACTTTTCCCCAAAGATCAGGAACAAGACGAGGATGTCCACTATCACTACTGTTATTCAGCCTTGTGTTGGAAGTTCTAGTCAGTGCAATTAGACAAGAAAAAGAAATACAAGGCATCAAAACTGGAAGGGAAAGAAGTAAAACTCTCACTGTTTGCAGATGATATGATACTATATGTCAAAAACCCCAAAAATCCACAGCAAAACTACTAGAGCTAATAAATGAGTACAGCAAAGAGGCAGGTTACAAGATCAACACTCAAAATCTGTAGTGTTTCTATACACTAGTAATGAACTGTCTGAGGGGGGAAATCAAGAAAAAAATTCCATTTACAACTGTAACCAAAAGAATAAAATATTTAGGAATAGCTTTAACTAAAGATACAAAAAACCTATACAAAGAAAACTACAAGAAACTGCTAAAAGAAATCACAGAAGACCTAAATAAATGGAAGGGCGTTCTGTGTTCATGGATTGGAAGACTAAATATAGTTACGGTGTCAATTCTACCTAAATGCATTTAGATTGAATGCAATACCAATTAAAATTCCAAAAACTTACTTCTCAGAAACAGAAAAATCAATAACCAAATTTATCTGGAATAGCTAAAAATTTCCTGAGAAAGAAAAATGAAGTCGGAGATCTCACGCTACCTGATTTTAAGGCATATTATGAAGCTACAGTGGTCAAAACAACATGGTACTGGCATAAAGATAGATATACTGACCAACGGAATAGAACTGATTGTTTAGATATATAACACCCTCTCCCCTACGGACAAATGATCTTTGGATAAGGCAGTCAAGCCAACTCAACTGGGACAGAACAGTCTCTTCAATAAATGGTGCCTACAGAACTGGATATCCATATGCAAAAGAATGAAAGAGGATCCATATCTCACACCCTATACAAAAGTTGACTCAAAACGGATCAAAGACCTAAACATTAGTTCTAAGACCATAAAACTTTTAGAAGAAAATTCAGGGAAATATCTTATAAATCTTATAAAAGGAGGCAGTTTTCTAGACCTTACACCCAAAGCACAAGCATTGAAGAAAGAAATAGATAAATGGGAACTCCTCAAAATTAAGCACTTTTGTGCATCAGAAAACTTGTTCAAGAAAGTAAAAAGACAACCCACACAATGGGAGAAAGTATTTGGAAACAATATATCAGATAAAGGTCTAGTATCCAGATATATAAAGAGATTGTTCAACCCAAGAACAAAAAGACAGACAACCCAATTACAAAATGGGCAAAAGACAAGAGCAGACACTTTTCAGAAGAGGAAATACAAATGGCTAAAAGGCACATGAAAAGATGCTAAACTTCCCTGGCTATTAGGGAAATACAAATCAAAACCACACTGAGATATCTTCTCATACCCACCAGAATGGCCATTATCAATAAAACAGAAAACAACAAGTACTGGAGAGGATGTGGACAAAGAGGCATACTTATCCACTATTGGTGGGAATGGCAAATGGTACAACTGCTGTGGAAGGCAGTTTGGCGGTTCTGCAGGAAGCTAAGTATAGAATTGCCATATGACCCAGCAATACCATTGCTGGGTATCTACTCAGAGGAAATGAGGGCAAGGACACAAACCGACACTTGCACACCAATGGCTACAGCAGCATTATTTACAGTTGCCAAGAGATGGAAACAGCCTAAATGTCCATCAACAAACAAGTGGCTAAACAAGCTGCGATACAATACATACGATGGAGTATTATGCAGCTGTAAGACAGAATAAAGTTATGAAGTATGTAACAACATGGATGGACCTTGAGGCATTATGCTGAGTGAGATTAGTGAGAAACAAATGGACAAATACTATGTGGTCTCACCGATATGAACCAACATTAGTGAATGAACTTGGAGAATTTCAGTTAAGAACAGAGACCATCAGAGATAGAAATTGGGTAGATATTGGGTAATTGGAGCTAAACAGATTGTGCAACAAGACTGTAAAAATTCAGAAATGGATAGCAGAATACTACCTAACTATCATACAATAATGTTAGAACACTGAATGAACCTGAATGTGAGAATGATTGAGGCAGGAGGCCTGGGGGCACAAATGAAATCAGAAGAAAAGATAGATGATAAAGAATGAGATGGTATAATCTAGGAATGCCTAGAGTATATAATAATAGTGATTAAATGTACAAATTTTAAAATGTTTTTGCATGAGGTAGAACAAAGGAATGTCAATACTGCAGGGTGTTGAAAATAGATGGTAATTCATATTTTAAAACTTTAACTTATGTATGAGACGAAAGCAAAAAATTTGGTACAAAATTTATATTTTGACTAGTGCATTACCTAATATAACTTGTGTGGACAGCTTAATTGAATACCATAAATAGATGGAACCTTGAGTAGGGCATGAAATTTTTCTAAGTTTGTCCAGAGTGATGCCTGATAAATCCCAGAGTGATTTGAACAGTGAATAAAAAAGTATTTACAAAGTCCACTTGGGGGAATGGGGAGAAAAGGGGATAATTCAACTTCCCCATGTGGAGAATTCCTGATATTCTCAGAAGTAGTAAAGACAACCAAAGCAGTAGGGTGAACCCTCAGTCTTGGGGTTTGTTCATATGAAACTTAATCCCACAAAGGATAGGCTAAGCCTACCTAAAATTAGGTCTAAGAGTCACCCCCAGAGAACCTCTTTTGTTGTTTAGATGTGGCCTCTCTCTCTCAGCCAACACGATAAGTAAACTCACTGCCCTCCCCCTCTCTACATGGGACATGACTCTCAGGGGTGTGGACCTTCCTGGCAATGTGGGACTGAAATCCTAGAATGAGCTGGGACTCAGCATCAAGGGATTGAGAAAACCTTCTCGACCAAAAGGGGGAAGAGTGAAATGAGACAAAGTGTCAATGGCTGAGAGATTCCAAACAGAGTTGAGAGGTTATCCTGGAGCTTATTCTTACGCATTAAGTAGATATCACCTTGTTATCCAAGATGTAATGGAGAGGCTGGAGGGAACTGCCTGAAAATGTAGAGCTGTGTTCTGGTAGCCATGTTTCTTGAAGATGACTGTATAATGATATAGCTTTCACAATGTGACTGTGTGGTTGTGAAAACCTTGCATCAATGCTGCTTTTAGCAACCTTATTGACATATGAGTAAAGCATTTGGATTAAAACTAAATAAATATTAGGGGGGAACAAATGTTAAAACTTAATAAAATGTAATTGGGAAAAAAAAAATAAGCCTACTGAAAGAAAGACTGAGCCAGCACTGGTGATACAGTAGAGATAAGGCTCCCTGCCCTCGATTTGCTGAGATCCCAGCTAGGGGGATAAGCAATCAACAAACACCCAAACAGATGTCCAAGAAGTCTGATGGTGATGACAAAAATGAAGAAGGGCAAGGGAAGAGAAAAAGTGACCACAGGCTGAGGAGATGATATTCTAGGAAGGGTGGCCAGGGAAGGCCACTCTGAGGAGGTGGCATTCAAATGGCTATCTGAAGGAAGTAGGTTGGCAAAAATCTGGAGGAAAAGTGCTCCAGGTTGAGGGAAGAGCAAGTGCAAAGGCCCTTGCATATCTATGAAGAGTAAGGAGTCAGCATGTTTGGGCAAAGCAAGTAGAGGGGAGGTCGGGGGGCAGGGAAGGGACGAGTGCAGTTGTTGGGGGTCCAGCTCCTACAGCAGCCAGCAGGCCACACTCCCAATGCAGGATCTAACTCCAAGCGAGAAGAGAGGCCCTGAAGGGCTCAGGGCAGGCGGCTGATAACCAGGGACTGTGATTTAATGGTATCCCTTTGGCTGCAGCATGGATTACAGGAGCAAGGGTAGAAGTTGGGAGACCAAGAAAGGGCTACTGAAATAACCCACATGAGAGATGAAAGTGGACTGGAGATGGTGAGAGGTAGTTAGGAAGTGGGTATGTTTTTTAAGATAGAACCAGGAACATCTGCTGAGAGAGGAGGAGGGAGAGAGGGAGTAGAATCAAGGACAACTCCAAAGTAGTCTGGGCTAGAACAGTTGGTAGAATGGAGTTGCCAATTATTGACAGTGGGCAGACATCAAGATGAGCTCTGGAGAACAGCATCAAGTTCAGTTTGGACAAGCTGAGTTTGAGGTACCTATCAGACCATGAGGGAGAGAGGTAAGCTGACACTGGGTTGACCAGTTCGGAGTTGGGAGGTCTGAGCTGGGGAGATGAATGTGGGACTCTCTAGAATACAGATATTTAAAGCCTTGGAATAGATGAGGTCACCTAGTGGTGATTTTCACCTGGAGCATCAGGCTATGTATGTGGCTATTTGCTCACCCAACAATTAGGTGTAAGAGTGCATCACTGGCATTATATGGACAGAGCCACAGATGCTAAATGTTTTGCAAGGTATGGCACAGTCTCTCACAAGAGTTATCCGCCCCCACCAAAAACAAAAATTCCAACTGGCACCTGAGCAATACTGCCCAAGGAAGAGCACGTGGGAAAAGAAGAAGAGCCTGAGGGATAAGCACTGGAGACTCCAGCATTTAGAGACTGGGAGGAAGAAGAGCAGCCAGGGAGGTAGGACAGAGAAGTGACTTCAAGGCCAAATCAAAACGATTTCTGATAGCAACTATAAGGGATTATTTGTGCCTTTCCCCCACTCTTTAGCACAAAAATCAATAGTGAGTGTTCAGTTGTCTCATAAAGAAAATCTACTAAACACTGACTATGAACAAGACAGCGTGCTACAGACCTGCATTCCAACATTTACAATATAAGCTGGTCTACGAGAGCCAGCAGGGATGTCATGAAGGACGTGCTCTGTAAGTACAGAGAGAATTGAGAACTTTGAGGTACACTGACTGGAGAAGATCAACCATGAGAGGGCATTTGGACAAGATGGGTAGGATTTTGATACATGGCATGGAAAGTGGAGCATTCTGGACAGAAGGAACAGTCTCGGCAATGAAACCATCCATAGTAGCTACACACACTGAACACTTTCTGTGGGTCAGTCCTGAACTCTATTTCCTGCCCAGGATCTCTCCTCTCAGCTTTTCTGCAAGGCAGTTATTTTCTTTTATTTACAGATGAGGAAGTAGAGCTTAAGTAACTTTCATGTGTGGCAATGCTAGTTCTGAAACCCAAGTACCCTGGACTCCAAAACTTGGGCTCTTTCAACTATGCCTCGTCTGCTTCCCCAGCACATTCTGAGTGGGGCTGGAACTGGTCCAAACTGGTGCTGAACACTGCAAAGGGAGGGAGGTCTGTAAGGTTCTCTGTAAGTTACACTGGCGAGTCTGGAGCATTAGATCAGGGGCTGGCTCCATACTGTGCATAATAGGGAACCGTAGGAGGTTTCTGAGGCACAGGAACAAAACAGTTTTAGCTGTGTTTAGGCATGAATCTGAGGGTGGAGAGGAGCATTCCAGGGGGTGCCAGTCCAGGGCCAAGGAAACAACAGAAGACCAATGTATCATGTCAGGAATAAATACGGAGGGCCTCTAGGAGTGCAATGGGCATGGACATAGAAGAAATACAGCACTCATGGGTCCTGGATGGCACCCCCCACAGGTACTTTCTTTTTTTTTGCATGGGCAGGCACCGGGAATCAAACCCAGGTCTCCAGCATGGCAGGTGAGAACTCTGCCTGCTGAGCCATCATGGCCCGCCCCCACCACAGGTACTTTTAAGTTTGTAGCTGAAGCATTTTGGTTATAGCATGATGTATGATTCTCACCAAAGCTGCAGGAATACTTGGAATGAAAACCTTCCCTAAATTTGCTTCCATATCTTATATTTAAGATACTTTCTGACTATAACATTAGAAACTCTGCAATATTTTCATTTGCTATTACAAGTAAAGAAAAGGCAGCCTTCCCCAATTTTATATGAGAACCTGTTTTGGAAAGCAGCTCTGATTCTGAATCTGACAATACCAGAAACAGAACTAACAACACATGAAGTCATCAGTAGCCGTCAAGGGCCAAGTGACCAAGCACCCATCTAAAGGATGCAATAAATGTCAGCAAAAGGACAGTGTGTGTGAATTTTTCATGGAACCTGGAAAAACAAGCCTCTTTTCTATTAATAAAATAAATAAAAAACATAAGATCATTTAAGAGTAAACAAACAACAAACCTAGAATTCTGAGTAATTCAGATATTTGTCTAGAGAAAACCCTAAAAATAAATATACAGTTGCACCCATTAGGAGTAAAATCTGAGAATTTTAGAGATTTATTTCCTAATTACTGTCACAAATCTCGACTGATTATTCGGATAATAAATGCTCTCCTCCAAAAAAACTCTTTAAAATTAAAAAGGCAAACAAAGTTTTCAGGATACCTCAAAAGGCTTCTCAATCCATTTCTTTGCTTCAGATCAACTGCTTAAATTTCCTCTTACTCTGAATAAAAAAGTATTTGCAAAGTCCCCCTGGGGTAATGGAAAGGGGGAAAATTCAACTTCCCCATTTGGAGAAGGCCTGATATTCTTGCAAGCAGTGGGGACAACAAAATTAATAGGCCGAACCCTCAATCTTGGGATTTCTTCATATGAAACTTCATATGAAACCCCAGAGAACCTCTTTTGTTGCTCAGATGTGGCTTTTCTCTCCAGCCAACACAACAAGCAAACTCACCACCCTCCCCCTGTCTACATGGGACATGACTCCCAGGGGTGTGGACCTTCCTGGCAATGTGGGACAGAAATCCTAGAATGAGCTGGGACTCGGCATCAAGGGATTGTGAAGACCTTCCCGACTTAAAGGGAGAAGAGAGAAATGAGACAAAATAAAGCGTCAATGGTGGAGAGATTTCAAGTAGAGGCGAGAGGTTATCCTGGAGGTTATTCTTACATATTATATAGATATCTCCTTTTTAGTTTTAGAGTGGCTAGAGGGAAGTGCCTGAAACTGTAGAGCTGTGTTCCAGTAGCCATGTTTCTTTAAGATGATTGTGCAATGATATAGCTTTTGAAAAGTGACTATGTGATTGGGAAAACTTTGTTCTGAGGCTCCTTTTATCTATGGTATGGGCAGACGAGTAAAAATATGGATTAAAAATAAATAAATAATAGGGAAAACAAAACAAACAAACAAAATGTTCTCTTATTCCAAATCTGGGATGGAACTTATTGAATACCACAAATGGGAAAAATGCTACAAGTCAGTCATAACCAAGGTTCCTAGATGCACAGAGGCAGCACTTGAAGTGGAGCTCTGCATAAGTCCCTGAGGAGCTGTCAAAGCATTTGGGAATGTGTCCTCACCCGGGGTAACTGGTCCCACTGCTCTTTGTTCTTCATCTCTTCTTGCACTTCATGGATCCGCTTCAGAGACTCCAGACTTTCATCGAGCAAAAATGTCGTATCATTTATCAGCATGTTTATGTAGCGAACAAACTGCTTCCCGGAACTGAAAAGGTAATTATATTGTACATAGTCATTTGTCTCCCCAAATCAAAATGCTGCAGCAGATAACTGGGGAAAGCAAGGCCTCCATCCAGAGCACAACCATCCTGCCCACCAGGACTGTCTACCTTTCAGCAGCTTAGCTACTGCAGGACTTAGGACTATCAGTTGTTCTTCTTAGTTATTGTGATGAGCTCATTTCAGTGGTGCGTTGGAGCCACCCTGTCTGGCTCACAAGAACCAAATAGTAAATATTCCAGAATCCTGTAAATTAATTCCTTGCCAGCTCAAATTCAGCTCCAGTGGAAGTATTTATGCCACAGAAAATATTGGTTTTGTTTTTTTCCCAAGAGAGCTGGTTTACCAGCACACCTTTGGCTCATTCCTTCAATGTCTTTAAGTAGAGAAAATATTCATCTAGTCTAAAAAAAGGATATATGCCCCCCCCAATAAAAAGCACAAATAATTACCCACATAAAGAGACAAGAGAACTATTGATACAGTTGTTCCTCAATAGAAAGAAAAAACATATGGAGGATCAAGTGGAAACTGTAATACTGATCAAGTAGGATTTTAACTTACTTTATAAGAATTTGAAGTTTCCAATCTAAGGCACTGTCCTCTGGCTCATGTTACAACGAAGGGACTTGCAGGAGAACTGAGCTAGCTTGGCCTACCTCTCCTAGACTGTATCTGCCACACTAGTGCAGAAAAGAGGGGCTACCCTTAGCTCTAAGCCTGTGCAATTAGGGATGGCATACCACACCTGGGGAAGAGGAATTCCTGTGAATGAGGGCAGCCCTGCTTTCAGGGACGTTGAACATGCAGGACAAGCACACCCCAGCCACACAGGTCAAGCTGTGGGTCCCTTAAGCTTGTGCCAGGCTTTTGTTGGAACATAATACTGATGATAAGAGCAGTTCATGGAAACCAAGAATTTCTGCAAAAAGCTATCTAGCAAATGGTTACTTCATCAGTAATATATTTTGACTAGTAACTCAGTTAATGAGTGATGGCAAGACTTGATCAAAGCCCCAAAGGTTGCAGAAAAAACCAAAAAGAGGGATCAAATTTCTTCTGAAGAATAACTCAAGAGTTCAATATTTTAATCTACCTTTATTTTTTAAGTACTGGCAGATGATTTAGGTAGAATTACTAATGCCCAGGTTGGTATACAAAAAGGTAATTTCAGATAGGTTTATAAAAAGTCCTTAATCAAGGTTTAGAGCCTTACCACAAAGAATATCGTAAATGACAACCCTAATTTAACTGCTTCTAAAACTAAGGTTCCCCTAACCTTTTCAACTTTAAAGCTTAGTATCATAATCAAGAACACTGTAAGAACTCATTTCAGTCATTCTGACAACTTCATCTAACATGGTAATCATAGAAACACCAAAAAAACACTTACACCATTTCAGAATAGTCATAGATTCTTTTTTTATGTATACTGTTCCTGACGTATCCTGACAAATCTAAAGT
This sequence comes from Tamandua tetradactyla, assembly GCF_023851605.1. Lineage (NCBI taxonomy): Eukaryota > Metazoa > Chordata > Mammalia > Pilosa > Myrmecophagidae > Tamandua > Tamandua tetradactyla. The sequence continues at coordinate 215,273,121 of NC_135328.1, forward strand.
TCAGTGATATCTTTCAAGCACAGACATTTAGACAGCCATGCCCACATTTAGCAGGACCATCTGGAAACTTAAAGGAGACTGAGACCACATAGACACACCCAACAAGAACCCCCTGTGGAAACTTGAAAGCCACAGTCCTATCAGTGGCTTACAGGAGAGTAAGCTATGACATTAGGGGCCCACTACTCACTTGAACTCCTCCATAAAGGTGCCATGATGAGCTATGTTTTGCCAAAGGCTTTTAAAAATGGTACTAATGTGATAACGAATGGTGAACTTGTCATAGAACTCGCTGGTGGCTCCAGTATGCTCAACATCTAAAGAAGGAAGACAAGGATGATTAAATGACATGTTCTTAACTATCCTTCAAAAAGCAGTTTTTGCTCGAATGCTAGAATGCTCGCCTGCCATGCAGGAGACCCGGGTTCAATTCCTGATCCATATATCGTCCTTCCCCCACCCCACCCCACCCCACCTCTCAAAAAAGCAGTCATTGTTGCTACAATGCTATTGAGTGAACATAAATCTACAAAATCAGAGGTTTGATAAATTTTTCATCTAAATCTGGCGAGAGAAACTATGAAATTATTTCTTAAACTTTTTTTTATTGTATAACATAACATATATACAAAGCAAAGAAAGAAAAAAGCAGTAATTTTCAAAGCACTCTTCAGCAAGTAGTTCCAGGACAGATCCCAGAGTGTGTCATGGGCTAGCACACCGTCATCTCAGATTTTTCCTTCCAGCCGCTCCAGAACATTGGTGGCGAGAAGAAATCTTTTTTTATCATCACAATTGATTTTTTTGAGTGTGAAAAATAACATACATACAAAAAAGCAATATATTTCAAAGAACATTGTAAAAATTAGTTATAGAACAGATTTCAGAGTTTGGTATGAGTTACAATTCCACAATTTTAGGTTTTTACTTCCAGCTCCAAGAAGATACTGGAGACTAAAAATATCGATATGATGATTCAGCAATCATACTCATTTGTTAAACCCTACATTTTCTGTATAATTCCACGACCACCTTTGATCTTTCTATCCCACTCTTCAGGGGTATTTGGACTACGCCCACTCTAAATTTTTCATGTTGGAAGGGGTTGTTGATAATACAGGATAGGGATGGAACTAGTTGATGTTCTGAGAGGCTGGCCCCTCCAGGTTTCAGGACTTATCTGGTTCAGGGACCCATCTGGAGGTTGTAGGTTTCTAGGAAGTTACCCTAGTGCATGGAACCTTTGTAGAATCTTACGTATCACCCTAGGTATTCTTCAGGGTTGGCTGGAATGGTTTGGGTTGGGGGTTGGCAAATTATGATAGGTAGCAGTGTCTAACCAAAGTTTGCGTAAGAGTGAACTCCAGAGTAGCTTCTTGACTCTATCTGAACTCTCAGTCACTTTGATACCTTATTTGTTAGGCTTCTTTTTCCCCTTTTGTCAGGATGGAATTGTTGATCCCACAGTGCCAGGGTCAGACTCATCCCTGGGAGCCATTTCCTACACTGGCAGGTACACTTTCACACCTGGATGTCATGTCCCACAAAGGGGGAAGAGCAATGATTTCGCTTGCAGAACTGGGCTTAGAGAGTGAGGCCCCATCTGAGCAACAAAAGAGATCCTCCAGAAGTAACTCTTAGGCATGCTTATAGGTAAGTTAAGCTTCTCTGCCATATAAAAACATAGCTTCACAAGATCAAGCTTCAAGATCAAGGGCTTGGCCTATTGATTTGGGTGTCCCTAAATGTTTGATACAGTATCAGGGTTTCCCTGGTGGTAAAGTTTAATAGCTCCATATTTTTTCCCTATACTCTCAAGGGACTTTGCCAGTACTTTTTATTATCTGCTTAATATACTCTGGGATTTATCCAGGCATTACCATAAGCTATACAGGATTAAAGGCCCTCATTCTTATTCTGGGCTCTCTGTGTTTGGATTGTTTAAATGATCTATTCAGACAGTTTGAGTTAGATTATATACTACATAAAATTTAGGTTCTGGACAAAATAAACCTTTCTTCCTTTGGTCTCAAGGAGTAGACGAGGTTCTTAAATATACACAACGTCTTCCTTACCCCTATATATGAACTGGTTTTAAAGATAAGAATGTCACAATGTGGTCTGGACATGGCAAATACCAAAAGGAACTAGGCTGGGAAATCCTTGTTTTCACCAGGAAAGCAAAAATTCATCAATGACCAACAACTGAAATATCAAACCACCCTCAATTTTTTTTAACTTATAGAAAAATCTACTTAAGATCTGAAAAAAAAAATCCCTAAAAAATCTACTTTTCCAGGAAATGATAGCTCCATAATATATTGCATGTTCATGTTAATATGTGCATAAGACACAAATATAAAACCATGAAATAAGCCACCATTTTTCAATGAACTGAGCTAAGATAAAATACCTAAGGAACAGCATGGATGACCTGCAAAGGATGGACTCTTTAAGTCCTTATGGACACTTTATAAGTGCCATAAAACAAACAAAAACTAGTTCAAATGGAGTGTTCAGTTATATACACTGAATGTGTCCAGTTACATACACTGAATGGTTGAGTATGTCCACTTATACACACTGAATTGAAGCTCTGGCATTAGGAATAAGAGCATTTTGTCATACAGCATTAACACATATATACAAGGATGTAGTGCAAAGGAATTGAACCAACAGCATTCAAAAGCAGCTTTGTCAAATGGGCAATAAAACACTCCAAGCATCTCTCTCTGCTATTCATCATTAACTACAGCAGAAGCAATTTTGAAATTAAAAAACAAAAAGGAGCACAACCCTTTTGATTTTCTGTTTAAAATCAAACAGAAAACACACATACATCAAGTATTGTACACTGACATTTTCAAAGCACATCATTTATACAAGAGGCCGACTAAGAACAAAAATGTGTTTAGTGATCCAAACTTAAGTGAGCGGTGGCAATCTCCCTCAGCTTTCCCATGGCACTCAGGAGGAGTGGCTTCAGAACTGCTGGCACTAAACAGTTGTAGAATTATTTGCCAGGTTGTTCAGGAAATCATGAAGATGGTTCGACAATAGAGGCTCTTCTCTTCCAAAGGTGTATAAGCAATATTGCTGCAAGTAGTCCAAATAACCAGAGTAGGGGTAGCGCTCCATACACATGGCTGCATGGGGTGATCTGCGAGGATTTTAGCCAACTGTGGTCTCTTGAGTTTGTGGAATAGCTGAGTGCCCAGCATTACACTGAAGTATTCTTTTATCCCTGCCACAACTTCCTGAGCAGCATAGTATTATCTGTGCTTCCTCAAGGTTTCTTGTAATTTGCATAATCCTCTAAAGTGGAGACCACATTCTTCTTAGCAGTAAGATAAAGTGCCCTTTTTGCCTGGCAACAAGTCCCAGCCATCAATAAGCCATGCTTTTAGTCCTTCAGGAATCTTCAACTCTGTTCAAGAATGTTCCATTTTCAACAGAAGGATCTACTCAGGCCCTTTTTTTTTTTCTGAGGAGGCTGAGGTGTCTCACTGATACTGCCACCTTCCGGGCGTTTTCTGTTTCTTTTTTGTTTCCATTTCAACATTTTTCTGTTGCAAACCAGACATCATGCTTTCTAGGGAAGCCCCTTTCATCTTTCCCTCTGCATATTGCTCCTGATTGGCTTTTTGAAGTTCTCTCTGCTTCTGAAGATGGTGTCCACATTTTTTAAGTAGTCTGCTTTCTGGAACCCATTCACCCCAGTTTTTATTCTAATCACTGGAATATATAAAGCATTTTCACATTTGTCTTTTATATACTTTGCTTCATAAAGTAAACGAAAGCACAGCACTCGTTCACCCTTTTGGAATCTAGGTTTCAATGCCATTTATAAGTGATCTGTCACCTTGTCCTTCTCCTGCCATCCCCGATTATTGCCCCCTACTCTCTATCCCACCCAAGGTAGCATTAGACATAACATCGGGCACCTCCAGCTTGACATCCTGGACACGATTTGCCACCCGGCTTTTAAGTTAATAGTTCATAGAAATTCTACAGCGCTTCAAATGAGCATCCCTGAATGAAAAAAAAAAAGGGCTAAATTTTATTAAGGGCCATGCACCTCATAAAAGTACTTTCTTTTTTAATAACAGACATTTCCAAATATGTACTGAAATAAAGAAAAACGAAAAGCATAGAGATTCCCCATGTACTCAACACCCAGCTTTACTAATTATCAAGGTTCCTCTACCTATTAAAATGGAGCAAAGATCCCAGATGATTATCCAAATGATAAATGGCTGAAATTTCATGAGAAATTCCTGAATTCACAACAAATCTGAATTAGAGAAAAAACTGTTAGGTAAAGACAACAGGCTGAAGAAAAAGGTTACAAAGTAAATTAAAATAAGATACCAGTTTTCACCTATCAAATTGGCAGATATTACAAAAATGACAACACTGAGTTTAGGTGAGGATGTGGAGAAACAGGCACACTAACAAATGCTGACAAGGATGAATGGTGATGTATTCTCTCTAAAGGCCATTTGGCAAAATGTATCACAAACCATAAATACGCTCATCCTTCTGACCTACACATATCCTCAAAACACATGAGCATGTTAAAAGACTGATCTCCAAGGATACTCACTAAAGCACTACACATATGAAGTAAAAATACAAATAATCCAAATGCCCAACAGAAAGCATGAAAAAATATTCAAGATATATTAAGTGAAAACCATAGGTTACAAAACAGAATACACAGCTTGGGTCCAATTATTCATATAAATAGGAAAGATATAGAGTAAAATGTTAACAGAGAGTTTCCCCAAGTGCAAAGATTATCACTAATTTTTTCTCAGTATTTATTTTCCAATTTTTTAAATAGTGAACACCATTTTTTGTGATTAAAAAGTTATTTAAAAAGAAAAAATAACATAATACCTATCACACAAAGATGTGAAGTACTTATTTATATTAAGTCAATCCTCTTTTAAGATGAACTAAGTGCCATTTTATTAACTGTATAAAAGTGTAAGGTGTGTTGATGATATTAAGAATTACTGATTGCATATGTAGAATAGAATGATTTCTAAATGTTGTGTTAATTTCTTTTTTTTTTAATTAATTAAAAAAAAGTGTAAGGTGTGGAGGGCTGATTTAGGTGGAACCTCCAAGACACAGTGCCTAATATACCTAACACTGCCAAGAGGACTTCGTACAGAGTCCTAAACATGCCAGAGGCTAAGAAAATGCTGTCAACTTATTATTCATCAATATATATCTCTCACAATTTCTTTTCTTCCAACATTATCTTGAAACTGGACCAGCCCAAGTTGAATTCCCAAGTCCTCATTCTATAAGACCTCACATGAACTGGCCCCCCTGCTGACCTCACCGGCTTGGACCCAGGGGCTCACTGCATGCCAGCCGTGGGGTTTCTCTCGCTGTGCCTTGACCCACTCAGCTCGTCTACACCCCAAGGCTTTAGACACTGTCTGCGACACAACATCTTCTGATGGTCCGTCCATTCTTTGGCCTCATTTACGATGTCATTCAAAAAGCCATCTCTTCAAAGACCCTCCCTGGATACCCTGTGTAAAGCATCATGTGCTCTCTGCCCACACACAATATGTGGCAGTGCCTTATTTGTTCAGTGTCTCTCTTCAAATTACAACATCTGATCCCCAAAGGCAGAGATTCTGACAACTTTTTGCTACTGTGCCCAAGCATGGATAACAGTGCTGATACCCAGTAGGAGCTTCATAAATATCTGCTGGATTAGTGTTTGAATTTATTTTGGTTGTCACTGGCCTTCCAGATCTGGATTGATTTTGGTGCAGAGAAGAGTTCTGCAAAATATGTCTTGGTTATCAGCATTCTTTCAGGTTCTAAGCAGCACCAAGCACCAGGAGTTGACTCTCATGGAACTGACTGCTGTGATATTAAAAATATTACTATTTTTTTGAGCAAGCTAGCACACCATCTCTGGGGTAAAGGAGGACCTTACTTCACACATCCATCTTGTACATGGGGAAGACAATTCACAAGCCTATAGCTCCAAGAGTCAGGCATGTACCGGAGTCAGGCCCGAGATCAACAGACTTAATATGGGTTCATGGGCACGTGAATGTCTGTGATGCCCCCACTGCAGGAATCCTTTTCACTAGTCCTGGCGAATTCCTGGTCCCCATTAGTTCTTCCAAGGGCCTTAGGAATTGTCTGGTCAGCTTCCCTTTTCCACGAGGACACCCAGACCAGGCTCTCCATTTGCCAGCTCCTTGGTAACTATGGAAGAACAGCACAGCAGGGAGGAGCACTGTACCAAAGTCCTACTGCTGAGAGCGCTGGCTCAGCCGCTTACCAGCTGTTGAACTCTGGCAAGCTGTCTGACCTTTCTAAGCTTCAGCTTCGTCATATGTAAAATGGACAGATTAATGGCACCTAACTTTAGGACTGCTGTGAGGATTAAAGGAAGGGATATGAATGTATTCAATATGAGGGTGCTAATATTAGTACAGGTATCATGCAACGACAGAGGTGGTCCAGGGCCAGAGGGTCACACTGTTCCACGGCAAAGGGGAAAGGAGAACACTTACCCACCAGCTCCTAGAACGTTACCCTGTGAGGTTCCATCAGGCCCAGCGCTGTTCTCACAGGCAACACACACACACACACACACACACACACACACACACACACACACACACACACACACACACACACACACACACACACACACACACACACACACACACACACACACACACACACACACACACACACACACGCTTTACTCCCAAGCCAAAATGACCAGGCCCAGAGCACTGAGTGCAAAATGCATTTAATTTTTGCTTTTTTTGTTTTTTTTTTCCATGGGCAGGCACCAGGAATCAAACCTGGGTTTCCAGCATAGCAGGCGAGAACTCTGTCTGGTGAGCCTCCATGGCCCACCCTTTGCTTTGTTTTTAATACAACTAATACATGTTTATTGAAAAAAACATTAAGATGTTCAAATAAGTTTAAAAAAATAGAAAACTATCCATAAGTCTATCATTCAAAAATAACCAACTCACTGTTAATATTGTTGGTCTATACCCTTTCCATACTTTCTTCTATCATATATATGTTCCAAAAATGTGGTTATACTTCTTATGTTATTTCATTACTTGGCATTTTCCTTATTTTTTATTAGTTAACCACCTTCATGACACTATTTTCCATGGTTCATATTTGTCCACTGTATGGATTAACTGTTATGTCCTTAACTTATACACAACTGGCAGAAATTTAGGTTTTTAATATTTTCACTACACCATATTATAGTAAATATCATTATAACCATTTACTACATTTATAAATATTTCCCCAGAATAAACTACTAGGGAAAGAAATTATTTCCCTAGAAATTAAATTTATAAGTTAGAGAGTATGCTGGTTATCTAGCTTTTCTCTCAGCTCCAAACCTGCCATTTATAATACTCTGCTTTGTGATACAAGGGCTGGACCTCTGCAAACCACCTTTTTCCTTTGCCAGGTGGCCCTCTGTCAGGTTCTGCCAATAGGGGGCACTGCAGGGGAACTGGAACACTGGAGGAGAGAGAAGGAACTCGGTCCATCAGGTCAGCGGTGGCTCTTCATCCCGACAGCGGTGGCTGGTTCCAGCACCCAGCTTTGTTGCATCCTCCCAGAACCAGGAACATTGCCGATTCTCAGAGCACCAGCCGACCAGCGGCCTTCCTCAGAGGTCTGTGGGTCCCAGCTCTGCAACACCTTCATTTGATCTGCTGGGTTTTAAGAACCCCAGGCTCTTCCCTTTGATTTCCCCAGCCCTGGGAACAGATGATGGTTGCTTCCTGTGGCTACAGGAACCCAATGTTCCTTGTTTGCCTTTTCGGTTTTCCAATACCTATTATGAAACTTTAAATACAAACAAGATCGTATAGGTTCACAGGAGGCAATGGCCTGGCCTGGATGGAAATGTCAGAGGGCTCCTTTCCCCATTTTCCCTACCTTCTCCTCTCTCTCTTTTCCCTGATCTAATTATTCCCTATATTAAATTCTCTTTATTAAAACAACTGTTCTGTTTTCTGAATGGACCTTAACTGATATAAAGTATATAAACATTTTTAAGGCTTTTGATGGGGGCTGCCTTCCAGAAAGTCTTTATAAATTTACATTCTCATGACAGTTTTGCAGCACTAATTCTGTACCCCAGCTGTATGATACATTAAATAGGCTCTTGTAGTTTAATTTAATTCTCTACAACCATGTAAGCACTGGCTATTTTCAGCTTAAAAAATAAATGTGATAGGGGAAAAACAGTATCTTGTTTCAAGAAATGCAGAATTACCTTCATTCCAACTAAGCCTAATACATGTGTCAGGTACCATGATAGGTCTGTCCTGTACACGAGGAATGCACCGTTTGTACCTGTGTGGTCTCTGGTCCCTCCCCTACTAGGGCAGGGAGCTAAGAAGGGGCCCTTCACCAAGAAGCATTCTCTGATGTTGCCAAAGCAAAGACTAACAAAACCTCAAAGGGTTGTGCAATTGCTTTAGGCTTCAGAGATAAAGGGAAGCTGAGGAAGGACAGAAACTCTTATTAGAGGCTATAAAACAATAGCAACAAAGGGCAAAGCGGAAGACAACTGATTGGAACTCTCTGAAAGAAAGAAGAGAGGTGGACAGGTTTGAATGACTAGGTGAACACAAAGGAATCCTCAAAACAACTGAAGCTACTGTGAACAGCAAAGGACTGCTCCAGGGAGCCCAGGGTTCCTTAAAAGAGCACTGGTAATATGTGGTGGCTGTGTTCTACTAAAGTGCACAGGCACTTACTGAGTGCCCAGAAGGTGTTAGGTTCACCAGGAGATAAAAACACGGACAAGACAAATTTCTTTCCCTTGCAGAAAAAAACACACAAATTGGTAGGAAAATGTTCCATGAGTACAATCCTGAGCCTTCGCTAGAGGATGGGTTAACAATTCCCAAATGCAATCAGTTTTGTGAAAACATATCTGCAGTTCAAAAGCAAGGTAAAAATCAAATTTTTGAACATAATTCAAACATAAGAAGAGGACCTCCTTGCAGAGTGTCTGACATTCTCACTCTTGTTCTCCAGTATAACTGGCACCTAGAACAGTGCCTGGCACACCAGCAGGTGCTCAAAAATACATGTTGACAGCAGGCCACCGTGGCTCAGCTGGCAGAATTCTTGCCTGCCATGCTGGAGACCCGGGTTTGATTCCTAGTGCCTGCCCATGCTAAAAATAAAAAATTAAAAAAAAAAAAAAATATATATATATATATATATTTAAAGAGTTGAAAGAGTGAATGAGTCCCAGAGTCTCTCAGAGATGGATCCTGATTGAGTGGGGTCCAGGAGTAAGCATCTTTTAACAAGAGAACTGTTTTACTCACGTGCTGGAATCTCTGTGCCATGGTAGCGTTACAGAACCAATGTGGTTCAAAACTAAAATGAACCAGGTAACTTCACTCAGCTAAAAACAGCTACTTGCGCTGCATATATTAGTTGGCTCTCAATGCTAACCATATGACTTCCAATGGACACTTTTGAAACCTAAGAGAGTAATAGGTAGAACAAGCAATGTGATAGTTCCACTATGCAGAGGAAAAATAGCCAATAGTAACGTGTTTTTTTTGGGAGCATGGTCCGGGAAACAAACCCAGGTCTCCCGCATGCCAGGCAAGCATTCTACCACTGTACCACTGAACCACCTGTGCACTCAGTACATACAAAGGCAGTGGGCTAGAAGTTAAACTTTAAGTGGATACCAGGATATTAGGTAACAGGTTAAGAATGGCTTTGTCCAATGGCTTTCAACCACCTTCCTTGACTTTGTCAAGTGCCACATTGTACAGACAGCAACATACCTGTATAAAACTTCATCAGGGAAGGTACCAGCAACTTAGTGGAGAGAGGATGATTCTCAATCATCTCAAAAAACTTTTGAGTTCGTGGCTGAACAGCAGGATTGGTCATAAACATAACTTCAACCAGCTTAGCCACCAGATACGGATTTCGGATGTAGTTCTGGTTGCACAACATGACAACAAGGAACATCACAATATCCTGAGTACAGGGCTCATAAAGCACCTGAGGAGAGTATCTGAATGGAGGCAAGAAGAGTAAGAAAAGAAATCTCTGAGAGACTCAACTTAGACAAACACTGATGGCATTAAGTGGGGAAGGGGAGACAAAGATAGGTTTAGGGGTGAAGATACTGAACCCCCTGTAAGACTTGTTAAATTTAACATGATTATTTACTTTATGAGTGACAGATGTACAATCCCACACTTAGAATGGCTGTAGCATGTTAAATTATTTAATATCTTAAATATTAAATCAAGTGATGATAAAATCAGATAATGTCACTAAAGACCTTTAGTATCAAAAGATATCTAATTTTAAAAATGTGTTGGAGTTAATTGTTCTAATAAAGCAATCATCTCAAAATATCAATTTTAAAACTCAAACCAAATCTTTATAAGCTTTCTACAATTGTGGAATTGAGAAAAACACTGGTAAAAATATAGATATGGGTATTTCTGGCTTTTGGTTATTTACTTAAATATTTATAAACTATCTGCTCTTTCTGTTATCAGAAACACATACTCAAACTATTAGCAATTCAATTCAGTTTTCACAGAATGCACTATTATCAGTGTTGTTAATTCTACTTCTGTCTTAGAGATATTATTAGGATTGGCTTGGTGCCATAGCTGGATTTATTTTTCCAGTGTGGAAGCAGTAGTCAGTTAAAGCAGTTATATAAACTTTTAGGCTTAAAATAGAGGCTTGAAATATAGTTCATAATATCATGTACACATTATATTAAAAATTTGACAACTATGCAATATATTAAAAGCACTTACTGTACAATAAAAAATAAAAACTCAGCAACATCTTCTACATAAAACTCAGGCAACGCTGCAAATACCTTGGGGACATCTGAATTTAAAGGCAGTGTTATACTGTCAAAGAGAAAAAAAGGCACAATTTACAAAATACAGTCATGGCACATCAAACTATAAGGGACATTTTACTGCTGTTATTTAGTATTTCATTTGGGGAAAACTCTCACAACTATATAAAATTACACAGGCGAAGAAACCACTAACAAAAATGAACAGGGAACAATGAAGATAGTGCACATGCTAGGGTGTGTGTGAAATACTTTTCCTGTTCAGGTTAATGCAATAAAAAGAAGTGGAAGGAAATTAAAGGGTCGTATCTGATCTCATTGTGAAACAAACTGTTTGACACAACAGAGCTTCACACGTATTTTAAATAACATTTTCCACACCTGCAGAGGGCCTGGGCCAATCTCATCAACATTGGTGACCCAGAAACTTCATAATAAAAATGACTGCCTAAAGGACATGTCCAACTGATTACAGCAGACAGACAATGTTCTCTCCATACTCCTGTTTCTATCAACCAAAGATTTTATAGGCAGTTTTTTAATCATATTATGTCAAAATGGAAATAACAGTGCTGATGTTCATTTATTACTGTAACTAATTTCAGGGAAAGCACTTATTACCATGACCAATCCCACAGTCTATATAAATATAATCTGGAAAGTGAGAGGTGAATTCTCGGTAAATGAAGAGCCTGGGTTTTAGTTTTTGACTCTGAAGAACAACAAAGACAACACAGCCCAGCAATCCAGAAATCCAGGTAAGGAGGGAGGAGCACACTCACTCGGGGTAGGCGGGGTCCAGGATGCGGAGCAGCAGCTGAATGAGAAGGCCATAAAAATTCAGACATCTTCTCAGGAAGCTCTCGTCAAGTAAACCAGCGTCAGCACAGGCCTTGCAACGCACCAGTTTCTGGAGAAGGAGGTATGCCCACCCATATTGGTTAGCACCTAAGTACCTGCTGTATGCCTGGGCAGGGAAGGGGGCCAGGAGATGGGGAAATCTAGTTTCTAGAACTTCTAGAGCTTTGTCCCTAACGAGCTATGGGAAAGAGGTCAAGGCTCAAGATTTTTTTACTGAGAAAATAAAAAGCATGCCCCACAAACCACTGAATAGAAGCAAAGCCTAGCACAAAGTCCGTGCACAAATGATTAGTTATGATTATTATATTTAAATATCTTGATTAGGGGAGGGGTTTGGGAAAGGGGCTTCTGTCAGTCAGGGACTGTTAGTGGGAAGAAGCCAGACACATGTGAGTCTGAACTCCAACTTTACCACTTATGAGCTGCCATTGGACAAAATGCTTATCTACCGAGAGGATAACACCTACCTCCAAATACCGTTGTGAGAATTAAAAAACCTCATATAGCTAAGGGCTAACAGACTGCCAGGCACACTACAGGCATCTGGCAAAGAGCTGTTTTCTTCCTTTCCCTTCTATCAAGAGTGTTCCTTGCTAAACAATCACCGTAATCCCTATGTTACGAACATAAGAGCAATAACAAACAGTGCTTTAACATGTATGTGTTTTCCACATTTAAGTCCCAAATCACACTTGAGTTCCCAAACCTCTGAGGAACAAAGAAGGGCATTTTGAAAATCCTCATATTACATGAGAGAAAATGTGTTCGAGGCCAAAAAACAGAGAGGTAAGAACATGGTGCCCAAGGCACCATCATATGGCAAGAAAGACTCAGGCAGCGGTCAGGAGCACTGGCTGCGTTACAGCTGTGTGACTGAGCCAATTCATTTCTCTATCTCAGTTTCTCATCTGTAAAATGGGGGTAATATGTACCTTCAACATTTATTTATTTATTTATTTTTTCAACATTTATTTTTAACATCAGTATAGAGCTATTTGGCAAAACATATCATATCTAGCTGAAAATACCTGGAGATTCAGATGTTCATGTAAAACTACAAACAAGTAATTATGACTACTTACAGCCTAAATGAATGTTACATATTTTGGGGGATTTTCAGAGCTAAGGATCAAATCTATTTGCCTTTCTCAATCAAGATGGTGGAGTAAGATGTTTCAGGGATCTGTACCCCCAAAGAAACTTTGAACAACTAGAACAGTCAGAAACATTTCTCAAAGCTCCAGAAATCAGTTGAAAGTACTACAGTTACAGTACCAAATAAAGAAAAAGGCCACCTGGGTAGGAGCTCTTGGCACCCAGGCTGGCTCCTCCTGCATCCCTTACTGGCTCAATGCAGAGCCGGCCTGTGCTCCCACTGCAGATCCCTGGTCCTGGTTCCAGAGGGAGCAGAGTAACCTTTATACACATACTGGGAGCATGTGTATCTGGTCCAATCTGTCTTGTGGTGACCTGAGAGACTCACTGTCCCAGAACTTACCCTGTGTATAGATGGCAGTTTTCATCTTCTATACAATGTTGTGGGAGGACATGTAAGTGTCTGCCTGGGGTAGGGATTGCTGCCTATAAGATATACAATTGGAACTCAGGACCAAAAGGAAACTGCTACCATGGGACTACATGTGCTTGCCCAAAACAAGGGGCATGCTCAGAATGGACTAGGGGGCCCCTACAGTTTAGTCTCGAGTAATTTTCTACACTCATTGTATGGATAAGCTCTCAAGGAGAACACTTGTACAGGTCAATCTGCAAAGACTGGGAAAGATCTTTTTTCTCATTTTTTTTTGCTAGCTCCTGGCATTCCAGGAAAGCTCTGTCTCAATGCTAGCTGGATACAAGCTTAAGAACAAATGCTTCAGTGTCTAACTTGTAGCAATAACATAGTAAAGTATCAAAATTTCCAAGTTTCAATAAATGACTACAAAATATATGAAGAAACAGGTAGTGATGGCACAGGCAAAGGAGAAAACTAAAGCATTAGAAACCATTAATGAGGAGGACCAGATCTGGGACAGAATAGACAGAAACCTTTAAAAAACAGTCCTACATATATTCAAAGAGCTAAAAGGAAACATGGACAGAGAACTAAAGGATTTGGGGTGGTGGAAAAGTTTTGGTAATGGATGGTGGTAACAGTAGTACAAGACTGTCATGTAATTAACAGTAATGAATTATATACTGAATGTGATTAAAAGGTGAAATTTCAGGTTGTATATATGTTACTAAAATAAAAAAATTAAAAAAATAACCATGTGGGAGGGTGCAAGTGTAGTCAGTGGTAGAATTCTTGTCTGCCATGTGGGAGGTCTGGGTTTAATTCCCAGCCCATGTGCTTCCCCCCCACAAAAAAAAACAACAACAATAGCAACAACAAAAAAAAGATATGACTATATAACACAAAGGGAACCCTAACGTAAACCAGACTGTAGTTACCAGTACAATTATAATAATATTCTCTCACAATTTTAAAAAAAGTACCACACTAATGCAAGGTGTTAATATTAGGGAAAATTAATATTTTCTGTATTATTTTTCTATAAACCTATAACTCCTCTAATTTAAAAAAAAAGAAAGGAAATCAGAAAAATAAAATAAAAGAGAACATAAGGAGACTATCCACAATGAGACAGAAATTATGAAAAAGAAACCAAACAGAGCTGAATACCACAGTAACAGAAATTAAAAATTCCCTAGAGGGGTTTAATAGCAGACTAGAGCCGGCAGAAGAAAGAATCAGTCAATTTAAAGACGGATCACTGATATCATCCAATCTGAGGACCAGAAAGAAAAAAAAATGAAGAAAAGTGAACAGAGCCTGAGGAACCCGCGGGAAACTATCAAATGCACCAATATACACATTATGGGAATCACAGAAGGAGAAGAAAAAGAGAAAGAGGCAGAGAGAATATTCAAAGAATAATGGCAGAAAACTTTCCAAATTTAATGAAAGATGCATATACACATCCAAGACATGCAAAGAATTCCAAAAAGGATTAAACCCAAATAGACCCATACCAAGACATATTATAATCAAATTGTTGCATGCTAAAGATAGAGAGTTCTGAAAACCTCAAGAAAGAACCAACATGTCATATACGAGGGCCTCAATAAGATTAAATGCCTATTAATCATCAGAAACCATGAAGGCAGGAAGGCAGTGGGATGACATATTTAAAGTACTGAAAATCAAAAACTGACAATCAAGCATACTATATTCAGCAAAACTGTCTTTCAAAAATGAGAAGATATTAAGACATTCCCAGAAAAACAAAAGCTGACAGAGTCTGTCACCATTAGACCAGCTCTCCAAGAAATGCCAAAGGGAATTCTGAAGGTTGAAGCGAAAGACAATAGACAATAGATTAAAGCCACATGAAGAAACAGAGATTTCCAGTAAAGGTGAGGACATGGGTAAATGTGAAAGCCAGCACTACTGTATTTTTGGTCTACAATTCCACATTTTACTTCCTAAAAGGCAAATGTATAAAACATAATGAGCAATCAGTGGTTCTGGGCTCATAATGTACAAATATGTTATTTGTGGCAAGAATGACATAAAGGTGGGGGATGGAACAGTGTAGGACCATAGTTTGTGTAAACTATTGAAGTTAAGTTGGCATTAAAGCAAACAAAAGATATTAAATTTCAGCCCCCAAAACCACAGAGAAAATATGAGAGAGTAGGCAAACTCACAGAGACAGAAAGAAGAGCATCAGTTGCCAGGGGTAGGGACAGGGGGAATGGGGGAGTTAATACATAAAGGGTGTAGAGCTTCTTTTGGGAGGTGGGAAAGTTTTAGTAATGGAAGGTGGTGAGGGCGCCACAACATGATTAATCCCAATGAATGTTATGCCAGGAGTGGCTGAGATGGGAAAGTTTATATCGTATAGGTATTGCCACAATTAAAAGAAAAAAAGAGGGGCCAAAGAGACAATGACAATTAAAGGCAATACACAATCCTGGATGGGATCTAATAAGGGAGGAGGGAAGGATCAGCAGAATATTATTGGGACATGTGAAAAACTGAAATATAGATTTTGAGCTTTGTATAACGTTGAATTTCTTCAACTTGATAACTGCATTTAAGGTGGTCACATAAGTGAACATTCCTGTTCTTAGGAAGTGTACATGGCAGTATTTAAGTGTTCAAGCAGCATGACATATACAATCTACACTCAAGTGTTCAGAGATACATAGATGGATAGACAGTAGTCTAGTCTACTAGTAAATAAAACTGAAATTTTCACTTCTACCAGTATGCAATATCAAGTAAAATGTTCATATTTCATTCTACTATAGACAGAAAGCACAAACAGTGAACATTCACCTTTTACAATTTAAAAAGTAACATAAGAAAAATGCATAAATGTATTATTTATTCTTTCCTTGCACAATTGAACCAGTATTTGTTTTCAGCTATAATGTCTCACAAATAGAAATCTTCACATCTAGTTAGGTTCTGTACAGTGGATTGTTTTCTATTAAAAACGAAGAATGAGGGACAAAGGAAGAAGACCTTCCCACTACCACAAATCCATTTTGTCTAATATCATGAAAATGTATGGCTGGATTTATTGCAGTGTGTGTGAATATGTGTGTGTATTGACAGCGGAGTGGATGTTGCCCAAAGATAGGGAGAGGGAAGTGAAATTAAATTGAAGACAAGAAAACTCATTAAGAGTTCATGTTATCATTGGCAGTTAAAACCATTACATATGCATATTCTATTCTGAGATTTAAATAACCATAAATAGATATAAGGAAGGTATCAATAAATTTTACAATGTACTATTTTTGTCTTGGGGGAAAAAGAATAATAAAACATAAGGATAATGAATCATTCATTCAAGGCACATATTCTGGTGGGAAAATTAGTATTATGAGGCTGATCTGTAATTACTCCAATTAACTATACAAACCTTAAGCTGAGTTTTGCAGCGTTTCAGCATTTCACGGTGTCTAGTTGCCAGTGGGGAATCTTTCCATTGGCTTTCATTATTTTTCAAATCTTCCACAGTTCTGAAATCAAAAACTATAACAGTCAAATGAAAGAAAACACACACATATTCATCTTATCTATTCATTTTGACCATTTAATTGACTCTAAGGCATCTATTTTTTTTTTTCACATTTTAACATCTTTAAAATCAGGATATATCTTACAACCAAGAGCAACCTATGGTTTAATTGACTGTTTGTCTTTCTAATTTGTTCCTAAAGCAATGTCTTAAAATTGATGGCACCTTAAATTTGATGAAATACAGTAATCCTTTTAGAAAGGAAATACATTATTTCCCTTTTTTTTCTGGGAGGAAGATAACGAGTCTCATGAAAATTCCAGCTTACCATGCCTATTTGATTATCCAGTGCAAAAGGCAATTTACTAACGGCATCTCCTTTTTTCCCTTTATAACTGCTGATCCCCTCTGCTTAGAATGTTCTCCTCTGAGAATTTCTTTTGGCTTGTGCTTTCATTTCCTTCAAGGTATCTGCTCAAATCTGCTCAAATATCTATCAGGCAAGGTTTTCTTGCCTGATTACACAATATGCTGCATATTTTTATGACCACCTCACTTAACACCATTTCAACCCTGCCTACCCTGACACAGAGTTGGAAACTAGACATCGATACATGTTTTTAAAGTATATTTCTCAGACTCCCTTGATGCTGGCATATCTGCACATGACCTAGCTGCACCAAGCAGATGAATTCTCACTGAAGGCAGAAGTGTCTTCAAGGAGCACAGTGGTGGAAGTTCTTCTGGAAGCTGTGGCAGAGCTCCATTGTCAGGCTGAACCCTGAAGCAACTATTTGGTCAAGCCAGGTTCAAAGGTTAGCTCTGGGAACCTTCTTTTCCAGACATGCCAGTGACTCAATAAACCAAAAAGTATCCTATAATAATCCCTCTGCTTGTCTTAGCTTTAGTGGATTAGTGTGTCTACAACTGAAATATGACTGCAATAGACAGAACAATGGCCTCCACCCCCAGTATGTCTACCTTTTAATCCCCCAAATCTGTGAATAAGTTGCATTACTTGGCAAAAGGGACACTGAAGATGTGATTAAATAGTTAAGGATCTTGAGACAAGGAGATTATCTTGCATTATCTGGGTAAGCCTAATGTCAACACAAGAGTGATGTGAGGGCAAAGAGGGAGGTAGGAAGGTCAGAGGCAGAGAAGGAGATGTGATGATGGAAGTAGAAGTCAGAAAGAGAGGGAGACTGAAGATGCTATGTTGCTGGCTTTGAAGATGGAGGAAGAGGCCCCAGCCAAGGAATGTAGGCAGTCTCCAGAAGCCTGAAAAGACAAGGAAATGGATTTTTTCCTAGACTAAGCAGCTAAGAATATTGATGTAGATTTACCACGTGTGACTTGCTCAGACAATCTTTACCCTCACCCCTGAACATAAACACACACACACACACACACACACACACACACACACACACACACACACATCAATTATGTCTAAGATGACACTTCTATTATGGCGTTGAAAAATACACAGGTGAGGTATATACCAACATCTCCCAAAAGCATAACTGGGGCTACCCTCCGTAGGCCATGAAAGAATGTGGCAGAGAGTGCCATTGTAATGGTCCTTCTGAAGTCTGTGGGGTAGGGGGGGTGGCATTCTAAGAAGGCACCCGTTCCAGGATGGAGAAACAGGCAAATTCACAACAACAGCTTGAGATTTTGATAAGGCTCTCCCAATAAGTGATATTACAAGCTGATAAAATCAGTGGAGATAAGGAAAATTGGAACAAAAGATTAACAAATGTCACTTAACTGGCATATACAGAACACCACAAAACACAACACAGAAAGAGCGTTCTTTTCAGGTCTATATGGCAATATTAGGCTATAAAGCAAGTCTCAGTGAACTTGAAAGGACAGAAATCATACAGAATATCGTGGAAAAAACAATAAATTAGATGTACACACTGCAGTGTAGATGAAACTTTCAAACATAGACTTAAGTTAAAAAAATAAGTTTTCTAAATAAAAATCACACACTCAAGTTTCGTGATAGAAACATTTTGAAAATATAGAATGCCAATGGTTGCACAAAATTGTGAATGTAATTAATGTCACTGCATTGTATATTTAAAAATGGGTAAGATGGAAAATTTTATGGTCTGTATATTTTATGACAATAAAATTGTAAACAAACACAAGTGCAAAAGAAATGGAATTAAATTATAAATCAAAAACAGGAGACAAATGGAAAATCTACCAAGAATCTGAAATTTACACAATAGATTTTTTTATATAACATTGTGGAAAAGGAACTTCTAATGAAAATTAGAAAGTATTTTTTAAGCTTTTTTATTGTTAAATATAACATATACAAAGAAAAGGCAATGATTTTCAAAGTACAATTCAACAAGTAGATACAGAACAGATTTCAGAGTTTGTTCAGAATTCACCTATTTCTCATTTTTCCTTCTCCACTGCTTCAGAAGAAAGTATTTTGAATTGGACAACAATGTGAAATACCAAAAATAAAGGCCATAGCTAAAGCTATGCTGAAAGGCAAACTAATTCTTAAATGTATATTTAAGAAAAGAAAAGGCTGAGAATGAATCATCTAAGTATCCATCTCAAAAGGAATAGATACTTTCACAAAAGAGACAAATTAAACTAAAAGTAAGTAGAGGAAAGGAAAAAAGATTCCACAAATATTAAAAGGATAAAAGAGGATATTATGCCTACTGTAGGCCTAAAACTTTTGAAACTTTACATGTCATGGAAAAAATGACACAAGATGAAGTGAAAATCTGAGTAGTCCAGTATCTATTAATGAATCAAATCCGTAACTTAAAAACCACCCACACAGAAAACTCTAAACCAAGACAGCTTTATTAGAGAATTTTCCCAAACACTTAAGGAAGAAATAGCATTCCTATATAATAAACTCTTCCAGAGAATATACAAGAAAGGAACACTCCCAGCTCATTCTATAAAACAAGTATAATCTTGATTTCAAAACCTGAGAACTTAATAAGAAAGGAAAACCATAGGTCAATCTATATTTTGAACACAGACTCAAATATCCTAAACATAACACTAGCAAAATGAATCCAAAGAGACATAAAAAATTATATAAAAGTTGAGTTTATTCCAGGAATGAAGAAAGTTTGGTTTAATATCAGAAAATCAAGTGATGTAATTCACTCATATTAACAATATAAAGCAGAAAAACCATCTATCTTCTTAACAGCTATAGAAAAAGCATTTAATATAATTCAACTCCTGTTAAGAATAAAAACTTTGGGGGGCCGCGTGTGTGCCGGCCGAGGGGCCGGGTGAAGGCGGCCCCGCGGCGTGCCGGGGGCCGCGCGTGTGCAGGCCGAGGGGCCGGGTGAAGGCGGCCCGGCTAGGGGAAAGAAGGTATAGAAAATTCAGGATCGAGGAATGGATCTATTGTAACATCTTTTGAGAGATCTTTTTGCATATCCAATTTAAACCTTCTCTCAGAAGTGTATGATTGAATTAAAGAAGAAGACAACCAAAGGTCATCTGAAATTGTGATTGGCTCTCTAATAATCCAGGGACAAGTTAGAGATTACAACTCAAGCATAAGTTTTCCTAAGACCACTACAAAGATGTTTGATATCAAGGCTTGGGCTGAGTATGTTGTGGAATGGGCTGCAAAGGACCCATATGGCTTCCTTACGACAGTGATTTTGGCCCTTACTCCATTGTTCCTAGCAAGTGCTGTACTGTCCTGGAAATTGGCCAAGATGATTGAGGCCAGGGAAAAGGAGCAGAAGAAGAAGCAGAAACGTCAAGAAAATATTGCAAAAGCCAAACGACTAAAAAGGGATTGAAGAAAATAAACAGGCTCTGAAACCAGAGGAAAATCATTTGGAAATTTCTGCAGCTTTGGAAGGACTCACTAAGGTTTCTTCTTTGGATTTTATGACAGTATTAGAGAGTATTATATAGTCTGACCATATGGAAGAATCATGTTATAACTTCAGTACTGACTTTTAGGCTTGTATAGAAGTATGTTGGTATCTGTGACAGTTATTGGGTAAATTAGCATTTATTATGCTATAAAATCTTTATAACTGACTTAGTCATTTGACATTTTGTAGCCTATCTATAAAATGAATAAAAATATCATTTTTATGGAGAAAAAATGACTTTAGATTATGAACTCTATTCAAATAATAGCTTAAATTGGGGTCCTATTCTGGACAAAAAAGCGAAGTCATAATTGTCTCCTCAGATGAATAATATGTTTGGGCTTAAAATAGTCAAAATATTTAAGCACATATTTTGTCATTATTGCTTATTTCTTGGAATATAACCATCTCTAATTTTCTCAGAGCAAAATGTTAATCATTTATTTATCTTCTGTATAGTTTATCTGATTTTTAATCTTTATATTGATAGTATAATTATCAGACATTCTGCATTTTTAAACCTAATTTTATAAAGCATTCTCATCTTGACCAGTAAAATACCACTTGCTGGATATAACAATTTTTATATTTACAGGCATAGCCATTTTCTTACAGATGATTTGTGGAGAATGAAATTATAATTTAAAGCTTGCAGCACAAATGCCAAGCATTGTAGTACCTTGGAACCTTTTTATTTGCTTGCGCTAAGTATGTAAAATAGTTAAAATTCTTATCAGTAATTGCTTGATACATAGATACCACTTTTGTTTTTTTTACTCCATTTTTTGTTTAACTTGTGGTAGTGATGTCCTGTACTTTATCACTTTAATATGAAAATTAAAATTTCTAAGTATCTTTTAAGGAACTCTTAAGATGAATAGTTATGTCATATTTCATAAGTGGAAAGAAAAGCTTCGAAAGGTTTTGTTGGATATAGCAGTTGGGCTGAAAATAGATAAATTATGTCAAAATGAGAATGTTACATTTAGATGTAAAGAGCTAAAAAGTATTCCTCAGTAAGTAATACAATAGGAATTACTGTTAAATATGACTGGTAAATGTGTGGCCCAAGAATTTTTTTCATGGTCAGTCTTTAATAGCTTATTAATGTTTTTCCCACTTTTATGAGTTTTTTTAAGTTACAAAATAATTGCCATTAACTCTAATTAAAGAATGAAACTCAAGAAATAAATTTGATATTTTTGTAAAAAAAAAAAAAAGAATAAAAACTTTTAGTAAACCAGAAATAAAAGGGAATTTCCTTAATCTGACAAGTAGGGATATTTTACCAAAAATATAAACAAAAAACAACAACAAAACTATAGCAAACATCTTGCTTAATGTTAAAATAGTGAAATACTTCCCCCATAAATTGAAACAATATAGGAATTTCAAGGTTATTTCTATTCAACATTGCACAAATTGTAGCTGGTGCACTAAGGCATCAAAAAAAAGTATCAGAATAGGAAAGAAGGAAATGAAACTGTTCACATTTCAGGCAACATGCCAATGCAGAAAGAAAATCTTAAAGAACCTAAAAAATAACTTAGAATTAATAAATGACTTTAGCAAAACAGCAATACAACTAGATACAAGGTCAAAATATAAAAATCAACTATTTCTATATCCTGGCAGTAATTTTTTTAAAAAATCCAATACCAAGGAAGAAATGTATTGAAAGATATGCAAAACTCTACACAGAAAACTTCAAAACCTTACTGAGATAAATAAAACCTAAGTAATAGTAGTCTTTAAGAACAAAGGTGGAGGACTTTTCATTCCCAGTTAGCACATCCTATTACAACACTTTAGAAATAAAGCAACGTGGAATGGGCTTAAAGATAACTAAGAACACCATTTGAATGAAATACAGTCCAGAAACAAACCCACATATAGTCATATGATTTACAATTAAAGTGCTACTGGTGTAGGGAAAGTATAATTTGTTTAATAAGAGGAACTAGGTCAATTGGATAGCCACATGGGAACAAAATATGAATCTTATCCCTTGCTCCATACCATACACAAAATTCAATTTCAGGTAGACTGTGGACCTAATGAAAAAGTATGACAACACTTCTAGAAGATGACATAGGACAATATCATCATGATGTAGGTAGGGGTAAGTAAAGATGTCTTAAATAGGATGTAAAAGCATGAATCAAAAAAGAAAGAATGGAATACATCAACATTCAGAGCTTCTGATTTATCAATGTATCTTTATTTTTACCTAATACCCAAAAGAACTTAGTAAAAAACATATTGAGAAACTCCTAAAAAAAACAATAATAAAAAGGCAGAAGTCCAAAAGAGTAAAGGCAAGACTAGAACAGGTTCTTCACAAAAGATGATATGTTACTGGCCCATAAACAAATGAAAAAGTGCTCAACTTTATTAGTTACCAGGGAAATACAAATTAGAACTACAATAAGATTCACTGCGCAAGCACCAGAATGGCTAAGATGAAAAAGAAATAAATTGCTAAGTAGTGGGAGAAGCTGTGGAACAATGAGAACTCTATATACTGCAAATTAGAAAACTTTTTGGTAGTATCTGCTAAAGATGAACATGTACATACTCTATGACCTTGTAATTGTACTCCCAGATTTTTGTCAACATAAATGTGTATGTATGTGCACCAACTGATTTTATAAGAATGCTCATAGCAGCTTTATTCATAATAGCCAAAAACTAGAAACAACCCAGAATGAGAACAGTAGAAAGGATAAAGCATGGGATATTTATACAAAGGAATGTTCTTTCTAGAAGTAAAAATGAACAAATAATGTAATATATAAAAATATGGATGAATCTCACATTTCTTTTGGTAAACAAAAGAAAATGTTCTCAGAAGGATGGTCTGAAATATAAAAAGGAGCGGCAAATAATAAAATTTGTAAACATGTATGTATATCTAAATAGTAAACCAAAAAACAATAATGCATCCCTGGAGGATCTGTGGATTACCAACACCATCAAGGACTTAAAAATGCAGGGTGGGCAATCTCCATCACATTCCTATTTTATTGTCCTGTTTGATCAATACGTAAAATAGACGGGTATGGGACAATGACAAATTATTGTTAATTTAATTGGTACTAATTCTAAATTGCATTGCTGTTCCAAATGTGATTATTTTACTGCACAAATAACACACCTTCTGGCACCTGGTATGCAGATGTTGAGCTGATAAATGTGTTTTACTCCATCCCAATGGAAAAAGAACTTCAGAAGGAAATTGCTTTCACCCAGCAGGGTCAGCAATACAGCTTCAGCCTTGATTCAGGATTTTGTCAACTCTGGCTCCGTGTCATAATTTGGTTTGCAGAGACTGCTACTGCTTCGACATAAGCAGACTTCCATCAAGTCTAACCCACTATACTGATAGCATCCTGCTGATAAGATCTAGCAAATAAGAAGGAACAGAAATCCTGGATGTCATGGTAAGATATAATTATCCACAGATTGAGAGATAAATCATATGAAAGTTCAGGTATCTTGCCTTCTCAGAGGTTTGAATGTACAGGGGTCTGGAATTCCACCCAAAGTCAAAAACAGTTGATACTCCTAGCACATTCTATCACTAACTTGTTTAGACCTTCAGGATTTTGGAGACATCATATTCTGAATTTTTGCATGCTACTTTCACCCATTTTCTGAGTAACTCATCAGGTTGCCAGTTTTGAGTGGGCTTCAAAACAACAGAAGGTTTCCTATCTAATGCCATCTGTGGTACAAGCAGCTCTGTCTCAGAGCCTGTGGTCATCCCTGATAAGATTCACAGCAGAGATTCATAGAGTTTTGCAACCAAGCCATGGCTTCAATGGAAAACAGCTGTTCATGTTCTTGAAACAGTGCTTGCTAGCTATTGGGACCTCATAGAAACTGGAGGCTAACCAGTGGGGATCAGATAAAAAGCAACCTGAGCAGGAAACTGACCAAAACACAAAGTCAGTTGTGCGAAGCAAAAGGACACATGTGAGAGAGCTCTGGTAGGTCCTAACAGCACTGACAGGCCTCCTTTATGTTTCTTTGATCTCAAAAGCAGTTTTCTACAAATGACTGACTGAAAAAGCAAACATTTAGAGCTCGCTCTTCATGCTTTGCCTGTAATAGCTATAAGTGAACTGCTATGGTATTACAGTCCTCTACATGAGTGACTCTGACAATTAACAGGGAAGGAAAATCACTCCAGAAAGCCAAATTTTGAGTGGTATTTGTGTCAGGAGAGATAGCCTGAAGTGCAAATTTACAATAAGCCATGGCAGCAGCTAACAATTAAGCCAGAAAGTCAGGTGTTTTGAATGAACAAGACTGACAGATTGGTGACAAGAACTGGGGAAGATGAACGTGCACAGTGCTTTGAGAAAAGGCTTAGAGAACAAGAATTTTATGTCTCGTGAATAATTGTCAGTGGGCTCCCACTGCAGCAAGTACTAAAAATCAGACATACCGTATAGCTTCCATTTAGAAGGGATAATTTGTACTACATGATAGAGCATTTATTCTAGACATGGGTTTTCCTGCCTGACTATATGTCTCTGCCAGTAACACCATCCATAGATTAACTGAATGTCATGTTCACCCTCCTAGCATTCTGGTCGAGTCTGCTACTATTGAAGGGACTCACGCTGCAGAAAAAGAAGTGAGACAGTGGATTCAGGAGTCAGTGATTTTACTCCACCATGCAAAAGCAGTGGCCTCAAAGAAGAGTGGAACAGCTAGGAGACTACACCCTGTGAGGCCAGTATTGCTATACTCCAGGGTGCACAAGACAGACAGATAGAGGTAGGGATATGACACAGCATCTCTCAAAGTCAGATTACACGGTCCAAATAGTGGAAATAGAAATGGCCACTCTATTATTATTCCAGATGACCTGTTAAAAAATGTTTCCTGTTCCTGACGCGTCTGTTTGTTTAGTGGTGCTAGAACATGGGAGAAATGCTTTGATTAAAAAAAACAACACTACTGCCAGTGTACTGGAAACTGAGGTTGCCATCTGGCCATTTTAGACTCCTTATGTCACAGACAACAGACTAAAAAGGAAATTACATGTTGGTGGGGGTAAGTGCTCTTGATTATCAAGGGAACCAGGGTTACTGTTACACAGTCCAGGGAGGGTGGAGTACATCTGGAACTCGAGGGATCCTTTAAAGCAAGTCCTGATAACATGCCCAGTAAAAAATATTAATGGAAATCTAAAGCAACCACAACCACAAAGAGGGAGGAATATGATTTCAGAACTCTCAAAAATTAAGATTGGGTCATTTCCTCAGGTAGAGAACACTGGCCTACATGGATCTGACACTGGGGGCAGGCAGTGCCCCATAACACACTAACCCCCACATTCAAATCTACTCATCTCACAAGGGAACTGCCTGCTCATGAGAACAAGGTGTGACTCAGGCATTCCCATTCCATACCTATTGAGTTCCCTGATGGCCCGGAGTCTACGGATATATCGACGACAACTCGGCAGAACAGAGAGGTGGTGGGCATGCAGGGTGAGGAAGAAGCATTCCGTTGGGAATTTCGGCTCAGAAAATGGAGGCTGATCTCCATCTAAAAAATATATACATAATCCCTGAAATAAAATCTATTACCAGACTAAATCAGAGAAACAATACAGTAAAGAAAATTACATTTGAATTTTAAGGAGCTTAAGGATGCTTTTTCTGCAATTTTATTGAGATATATTCACACACCATACAAAGATATGCTTTGAAATATTATAAACTTAAGTATAACATTATAAGAAAAATAGAATATCTGCGAGCTCCATTTAATACCTAGGTGTTCTGCCCCATCTGTTTAAAAGTTTACATAGAGTACATCAACATTCTTTTGTGATGCATCTTCCTGACAGGTTTCATATGACCTTTTCCATTTTTCAATTCAGTACACACATATCATTTTAAAACTCTAGTATTAGATTATGTTAACAGACTACAGATTCCATGGCCATTTCCCTACTGTTGGACCTATTTGTTTTTTTTAATTTTTCACCTATGTAAATAGCGGTGCTTGGAGCAGCTGTGTACAGAAACTACTTTTTGCTTTCTGCCTCCCCTTTCCCAGTTTTAGGACTATATTCTGAAAAGTAGAATTACTGAGAATGATAGAATATAACTTTTGATATGGATCACCAGAATTCACATGAGATAGATCAAACAAACTGATTAAATGCCATCTATTTTTTCACAAACTTAAATTCAATTTTCTCACTTTGTTTTTGGCTACCATGAATCTATAACGGAAACTTGAATTTCTCCCAATTTGCATCTAATTTGTACAAGTGTATTTATTCTTTCCTATATTTTATCTCATGTGACATTTAATGCTTATACTTTTTCTCCTGGTAGAATTTAGTTTTGGCCTTATACATTTATAGCAGTTTTATATTTTGTTCTATAAAATCAATTATGTGACATGTTTTCCCCTAAAGTTTTACTTTACATATTTATTTAATCCCACTCTACAAAAGATGTATTTACATATTTAAGCACATGCATAGTATCTCTGATGATCTGCTTTTCTTAAGTCATCTATAACTTTCTCCTTTGGCGATAAGTCAAATCCTCTATTCAGTTTTCTATATTTTTAATTAGATTTTTTTTTATATGTAGCCCCTCCATTCTTCTGGAATTTATTAGACTAAGAAGGATGACTCTAATATCATACCAATAACTGCTTATTTAAATGACATTCATCAAATACTGATTTTATTGTTTGTCAGATACTTAGCTCTTAGGACAATTTAAATATTTCTCTGGAATTCAGACAGTTGATCATGATGCTATTAGGACCCGGCAAACACAGACTCCCTATGCTACTCCATGAACAATTTATAATATTTAAAAAATAAATACCACCTGGTTTTCATCCCTGCCACTGAATAAAATGCTTTATAATATGGAGTTCAAGAAAGATCAATAATCCTAACACCATGAAAATATATATTTTTACACCATCAATTAAGATCCATGGAGATATTTCATGAGAATTTTAATTAGTTTAGATAAAATCTACATGACTAAATCACTGCTATCATCTTTCTTATACTGCTTATTTAGAAATTTAATTATATTTACAGTATTTTATCATTATATTTTACTTATATAGCTACTTAACTTTACTTAGAACTTCCATTTGTTCTATCTGTCTATTTGTCTTTGGCTAGTCCAGAGTTAATTACTGTATTAAATTTTTTTGGGGGGAGAGAGGTGCATGAGCCAGAACTTGAACCTAGGTCTCCCACACGGCAGGCGAGAATTCTAACACTGAACTTACCCTTGCCCCCCACTACCTACAGTATTAATTTTAATTGTGTATCTCTGTCTTAAATTCTTTTTTTTTCTTTTAGGTGCATGGGCTGGGAATAGAACCTCGATTATCTCAAATTCATTTTAAGAAGATGTAATAGTAATTTGTGAGGAATCAGCAGCATCCAAATAATAGGACAGTGTTCTAAGGACCTATGTACATATTACTCACAAAGTTCAGTCAGCCAGTCATTTACATCCTCCATGGTTGCATTCACTCTCGTCTCATCACTTGGAAGAATAATCCGACACTTTGGGTGGAATATATATGTGGGATCAACTGTCTCTAACTTGATCTTTGTACTTAGTTGCTGCAGTACCCAAAGGAAATTCAGCATAAATCCATCTGTGGACACTAATCTATCATCTGTCTGTGAAACAGGAAATAAATGTATTTAAAACTCTGATCGGACTAGAATATTTTAATACAACTCTATATGAAAGGAGACCAAACATTCAAACTGGACCATATTGAGGACATATACAGCATCATCACTGTCATCCTAATAGCAGCTGTTCAGTATTAATTATACGTAAAGCATTTTACACATTCTGTCCTGAGTCTTTAGAGGTCAGTGACATTGTTATTCTATTTTACAGAGGAGGAAGCTACAGCTCAGAGAATATAAGTGATTTGTCCAAGATTCTCAAAATCACTAACTACTAGAAACACAATAAATGTTGCTTCCTTTCTCTTCTTTATTCCTCTCTAGAGCATCAGAACAACTGTTTTACCACTTGACTAGACATTTTCTAGTTGGCAACATCATTAGTCATAGTGCTGCCTTAATAAAACACTAGCAATTATAACTTATTCAAGGTGACATAGTTAGTAAATGGTGGCACAACTGGAAATCCAAGCAGTCTGATACTAGGTCCATGCTAATAATAACTTCTTGAACTTTTTTTTTCTTGCTTGTGAGTACATCACATCGTTCACTTATCATTTATTAAAAATACAGGAAGGATGCCCTTTTAACTTTTCCACCACAACAAAGAAGTCCAAGCCTCCATTCCCTCTCACCAGGATCTTGTAGCTGGCCTCCTCAGGTCTGCGCCTGGCCCTCCTTCACTTTAGCCCATTCTCCACACAGCAGCGCTTACAGCCCCCTTGATGAAAAACTCTCCAAGGGCTTCCCGTTACACTTCTCACCAAATCAGCCCAAGCTGTTCGAGCCTCTGCCCACCTCTTCTGACTTCCGGATTTGTCCCTTCCCTTTCTTATTCACTATCCTTCAACCTCCAAACCCAGTTCATTCCCACCTTAGGGTTTTACATGTGTCTAGAATGCTCCCTTCTCAGCCTTCCAGTGCCGACTCCTATCTGAGAGGTCTCTGATTAATGTCACCTCCTCAGAGAGGCCTTCCCTGAAACCCATAAAATCACTCCTGTACCTGCCTTCGAGGCCCTCTGTAGTGACTGCCAATCTCTTTACCTTGCTTTATTTACTTAAATGCCTACTCATTTATCATCTGTCTTGCCCTACTAGAAGATAAATCTTCAAGAAAGCAGGAAGCTTGTCAATTTTGTTCATCACTATATCCCCACTTCCTAGAACAAAGCCTTCTAAGTACTGAATAAATAAGAGTTGAGTGAATGAATTTAATGAATATATAAGTTTCCTAGGAATCCTACCTGCATCTGTGCTTTCTTCATATTGGCATTGACGATAGCTGCCATGTAACTGAGCGCAGCCTCACGGGTTTCACCGTTTAACAAAATACTATGCAGAATCTTGAAAAGCTCTTGCTGAAATTTATTTTTAAGAAAAAAAAGAAAAAGAACAACTTTAACCACGAATCTATTTTGACTTTAACAGCTAGACTCCTTCCCACACTCTCTCTTCTCCTACTTCCACTCATTTCAGGAGAACTGAACTACATGAGGAATGTTAAATATGCTCATATTCAAATGTGTCAAGATCATCAGCATGAAAGCATTTTAGGACAGAATGCAGAATGGAGGAGGTAGGTAGCTATAGTTAAATAAAACAGCCTTTGTTATTTCCTTTCCATAGGCAAAATTACTTTCCCAAGCCTATAATTTCTCTTTTTATAAGTTTTGGATCTAAAGACCTATTAATCTACATTTGGGACAAGTGGATTAGTGAGATATAGGTGCAAGCTAACAGCTCTCCCTCACCCTCAAAATTTAAATATCCCAGTGCCAGCTAGAGAGAATACATGGCAAAGAAACTAAGAACCACCCCCCAGTTACGCTAGAGGAAAAGGGGGAGCATTTATTATTGTTTCTGTTACTATCTGAGATCCAGTTTACTTTTACCTAGCTTATCTTTTAGTCATCCTTTGCATTTATCTCTGAGCACCTACCCTTCCCAATTCCAAGTAATGCTGCAGAGATTGGCTAACCACACGAGTGTTTTCCAGGGTAATGGCAGGCCCTGAGAAATACTTTTCAACCACTTTAATCTGAAAAGAGAAGGAAGAAATTCAGTCACCATTTGGGAAGGGATCTGCACATAAGAGTAGCAAATCGCAAATGGCCAATGTACTTACATCATCTTCTGCAAAGACTGAGAAGCTAAAGAAAGCCCCCAAATAAGAGAGTCTCTGCAGCTCTCGCCCAGAGCCAGGGCTTAAGGATTTAGGCAACCACAACGGCAAAGAAGCAACCTATGCAAAAAAGAGAGAGAGAGAGAGAGAAAGAAAAAAAAGAGGCAAATGAAGCTGCTAAACAGGCAAGTGATGGTGATCTAAAAACGTAATGAACAGAGTTCACAACAACCTGTGTAGCTGGTTCTTAGCCATCAGCATGATAACTGACTCTTAACACACCAAACACAAGGCAACAAACAGTTTAGGATTCCTGTTAATATTCCTTCAGCGCAGAAGGAAGAAACACCCACCCCCCCCAACTCCTCTACCTTCTTGCAAGAAATTCTTTCAATTTTTACATTTTGAAATAATCTTTGATGGAGTTCAAATAAACTATTCTTATACTATTAAAGGGTTCGAATAAATGTTTTCCCTACAGGATTTACTATTCTAGTTGTACAATAGCTATCAAAAAATAAAGACAAATACACACATAAAAGAAAGTTAAAAAACTCCACCCTAGTAAATAGTGTATATCACAATAATTTAACAGTTGTGAGCTATCTAAACACGTTATCTACATCTAAAAAAAATTTTTAATATCATTAAAGAGACGTGTTTCAGGTAATGTTATTTAAGGAATGCTTTCTAAGGTACGTTCACTGAAAATGTACAAGCCCATCAGGCAGAACTTACCAAATTGCATACAGGGTGTGTCTTCCCAAACTTTGTTTCACAGAGTTCACCTAATGCCTAGAAATAAAATCAGAAAGAGTGACTTAATTGTTCTTCATCTTAAACTGACTTCCATGGGTAACATAAAGAAGTAGCTTTATATGCTGCCATAAATATATACACATTCCCTCTAAAATGAAAACAGCTTTATCAGATTTTTCTGATTAATAAACATTGCATGTACATTGTAAAAAAAAAGAACTTCATATAAAACAGAAATATAAAAGAAAATAAAACCACTCATGAACTTAACTTCCTGAGATAACCTCTATTGATATTCTGGTTAACCGTTTTCTAGACCCTTGTGTGTATACACATAGAGAGAAATGTATATATTTTTACAAAAAAAATTGCTTTTTGTGTTTAACATCTTTCCATATCAACAAGAGATTTGAGTCATATACTTTGGATGGCTAGCCTTACCAGTGCTGAACTTTACCATAAATAATTACAATTTAATCAGCTGTCAAATTCAGAACATGTTTAAAAGTATTACTGCATTTACAAGAAAATACTCTGATATTTTTGAGAAATTCAATATTTTCTTTTGGAGCTCTAATCATTCTCATATTAGAGAATCGTGTGTGCTTGGTCATGGTAAACATATCAAACACTACTCTTTTAACAGTGGATTTAATTTTCTCCATGATTTGGACAGAGCTGTGAAATCTGCTGAACCAGCTAAGGAAGCTTGTAGGTCAGTGCATTTAGGAACTGACACATCACTGAGGAGCCTCCAAGACTCAGAGAGCTGCTAAGAAGTAGTGGTCTTGGGCAGGAGTTCCCACCTGAACTGCCCACCAGGATCACCTGGAGGGCCTTTAAAATTCCTAATGCCAGGCCACACCCCCACCATGCCCATGACAATTACTTGGTTTTTTTTTTTTTTTTTTTTTTTTTACATGGACAGGCACCCAGAATAGAACCGGGGTCCTCTGGCATGGCAGGCAAGCATTCCTGCCTGCTGAGCCACCATGGCCTGCCCTGCCCATGACAATTAAATCACAGCGTCTGGCAGGGAGTGGTAAGAGGGCATCAGCATTTGTGTAAAATCTCCAGGTTGACATCAATGTATGGCAAAATTGGGATCCACCTTGTGAAAAATCACAATTATTTCTGACTTCACCACCGACATTCTGCCTCTTCCTGCCTCTCATAATTGCACCTTCTCTCACTGCACAAGCATCAATAATGGTAGAAAATAAAACTATTGTCTAAAACAACGGAGGCCTTTGTCTTTTAACCAAGAAAGACATTTTGTTGGTATTTGACACTAAAAACTTCTCATTAAAACATTATGCTAATTTAAGCCACAAAGGCCAACAATTCCATGAAGAAATATTTACATAATGCACTGATAATTAATGTTCATTAAAATATTTCATCACAGAAATCAAACAATCACATTATTGCAATTCCTTTTTTCTGCCACAATGAATAAGGAATAGCAGAATTTGATTAGAACCTGATAGGCATGTGCAATAAAAAAGATCCCCGGCATAAATCCATTCAAAATTATTTTTCAAAGAAAGAATTTCTGTTTCATCTCATTTTTCAGATTGTCTTTACTGTCAGCTTCTTGGCATTAGCTTTGGTTTTTAAATAGATAAAGGTCCCCTTTGTGCACCCCTGTTTTAGCACTTATTGCAGTGTGATTATCTATTTCATTGTGGTTTGGGTTTTTGCGGTAGATTATGAGCACTGTGAGGAGAGAGACTGTGTCTCCTCAGTTCCTGTGTTCCCTGTGCCTGGCACAGAACAGATGCTCGGTAAGAACTGAATCAATGGGCAAATGGATGCATTTCAGGATAATGACTAAGAGATGCAGTAGAAAACAGCAATTTAACCAAGGCCTCAATTTATACAAGGTTGACTTATACATAAAGGAAACTAATTTCATATTTTGATAGTTTTTCTCTTGATACTTCTAGAATGAAAAGTATTCCACAATACTTCAAAATGGATTTCTCCCAAATGTTTAAAGAACTAAATTCAGAGAAGAATGTCTTATTTTCAGTCTGATTCCAGTGTTTTCAAAACAGTCAAGTCCCACCATGAGAATTTAGCTCAAAGTTCTGTCCACAGGTTATGCTTGCTCTCATTGTCTTAAGAAGCTCAGCAGGTCTATGTTTTCCAAGTGCAGGCTGCAGATGAGGTGTACAGTCTCAGGAAAGAGGAAGTTGAATAAGAGAGTTATTCTGAGATTTTCTTCAGGAAGTTACTACATAAAAATAAATCTGTCTTTTCTTATTAGAAATCTTCCTTTTTATTTGCATTTGTAATGGTTTTTCATAACCAAATTTCTGTATTCCAAATATGGTATACTCATCGCTAGGATAATCAGAAATGTACCACCAATAATCATCTTTTTGGAAGGTCTACAGTATGGCGAAGTACATCTTAATAAATGCATCACTAACTCCTATCTAGGACTTGGATAGGTGGAATATGTACCGGGCTGCTAACTCTTCAATGATGCATCTCACTGTCACCAAACACTCTGCAGGGACAACACCATGATTTCATGTTTTAAATTTGAAAACAAGGTTGATCATGGACCTGAAAGAAAAGTGTACGTTAAAATAATTTGAAAGAAAAACATCTATTAAATGGGTTAAAAAACAAAACAAAACAAAACTTTACCATGAGGGGGTATTTAAAGTAGTCACTATCGAGGGAGCACTCTTTGGCAGCAAGAGCCAGGCCTTGTAAAATGGGTATAAAGATCTATAAGAAAAAAACAAAATCAGAAATACAAGTTTAAGAAAATTCAAGAACGGGAAGCACATCAAATAAAGTGCTGAATCTGGATGTCCAGGCATTCCCACTCCTTCCCCAAGGAGAAGCCTATTAGCATGTAAAGGAGTCTAGGACCCAGGCATATAGCATTGATCTGTTCTTTAACAAGGTCAACCATAAAGTAATGCAGTTGAATTCTCCAGAAATTAAGCAGATTTTGGTGGTCCTGACCAGCCCAAGAAAAATATCCCTAGACAGAATGCCCAGTAATTCAACAGAAACTCACAAACATGGAGCTTGTTGAAGGGCCCTCCAGGAATTTTCACGTGCTCTAATCAACAAAATTGTGCCCATTTCAGTACCTATAACCTTAAAGAAATGTTTTTGATTATTAAGCACCTATAAGCTTAAAGAAATCAGGCTAAATGTTCCAATAGGTCCGTCCTCAGCTCTATCAATAATTTACAAAATTCAGTAACTTGTTACTACCCTTCCACCTCCATATAATTCTTTCATTCTTTCTCTGTTTATTGTGAGGAGAACAAGAAAAATAAACCGATAATGGATATTATTATATTAACTTAAATTAAGCAACCCAAAGACATAGATGGAAAGTGTTGAAATGAAAAAATAAAATTTGGTTAGAATGTCGTATTTTTCTATACATAGTGTCATTCTTACAATAACTGGATGTCAGAGCTTCACTGTTAATACTGTGGCATACAAACACTATAGAAGATTGGCTTAGCACAGCTCATCTTCAAATTTCACAATGCACTCATTTAGGCCATGGAGTTGGTTGGCATTCAAGACTAGTAACATTAAACAGAAAATGTTGTAAACAACAGCTGACAATCTGAATGCCAACGAACTGTAAATGGGGTGTTCTATAAAGCCTCTAAAAAACTTGAAAAATTTCCTTTCCTACTAATTTCATCCCATTGTACTGAGCACCTTTGTCATTTAAAAAGCACAGTACCAAAAAATGGTCTACTGGATTACAAGGTGTCTGTAGAAATTCTTGAGATATGAATACAGCTCTGGAAAGATCACTCTAGTTTTCGCTGCTCAATCAGGGGGCAGTTAATGTGCTTTAAATGCTCAAGTGAGGGAGTGGGGAATATCAAAATTTCAGTCAAGGAAAAAAAAAAAACAGAAGTTGCAGAATCACCAAAAATAAATTCCATAGTTAGTTTACCCAGAAAAATCTCTAAAAAATTTTTCAGGAATACTATAAAGTAAAACATCTTTACCCATTCTAGTAGAGTTGTCTTCTTTTGTAAGGAGGGTTTAATTTATAATAAACAGAAACAATATTACTATGTATAATATTTTTCAAAGTATCAGGATATTATTTATAAGACCTATATATTTTAAATAATTCTCTTATTTTCCAATAAATACCTCCCAGCACTGATGAAAAATGCTACCAGTTTATTTCCATTAATTCTATTTCCATTAATTCATTTTCATTCATATGAATTCATTCCCATTAATGCATTAATTATAGCTGCTATTTTTACTCATCTGTGACTAGCTCACAAATATTAAAAAAATAGAGACTGAAACTTCAGTGAAAAGATTTGATAATTCAATTTTGCCATATTCTTTAGACAAAAAGAGTTTTCAGTTCACCAGCTCCACTGTAGTCATCATTTCTCTCTAGAGCAAACACATACCAACATAATAAAAGAGAATGAGTGTTCACGATTGAGAGGCAAAAAAAGGAGTCAGAATTCTGAGATTAAAAATAAACAGATCAAAAAACAACAAAACCACATCATTTTATATCCTCTGTATAAATTTCTTTATGAATAAATGAGATATAGTTTACCACTTTCAGCTGATAAATGGGCTGATTTTATAAAGGTAAAAGCTATTCTGGGTTCTTTAAATGATGTCTTTGTTAATAGGGAGAACATTCTTATTAATGCATACTGCACATATATTCTCGTATAACACTTAAAATTTCCAAGATAGTTATTCATTTACATCAAAGTTCACTTATCTTTCTAGAAAGGAAAAACTCAGTATGCTGCCTTAAATATGTCTGTAAGTCTACAAGATGATTTATCTAAGATAAGCAGTTAATAAATTCCGAATATGAGCATACAACACTATGTGGAAGTTTTAAAGATGTTGAAAACACAATTTCTAAGAATCCAAAGACCTTAAAATTAATAGCTATGAATCATATAAGATATAAAAAGAGATTTAAAGTATTCTTATCAATTATTGCTATTGCCTCTACTATTCTTAACAATCAGAAAAAAAAGAAATCATATAGTAAATTGTAAGAAAATTTTATAAAAATCTCTTCATTAATGGGAAACAGCTTGTGTGAAACTCTGTAGCCAAGTCATTACTTTACAATACGGGGCTGTAAAACAGCAATCAAAATGCCAGGACAAAGTTTCACCTTGGAAGAAGTCTTCAAGATTTAGTAAAGAGCTTTATTATTAAATATCTCTTATTTGCATTGTCATGTGATTTACACAAAGAGATATCAAAACAATGTACAAATATGAAACGGACAAAGCAATTAGTGAGATGAGACATTATTCTTAGTTCAATGAGAATGATGAACAACACAGGTGAGAACATTCTACGTGGTGTGTAGACATCATAAA
The DNA here is from genome assembly GCF_023851605.1 of Tamandua tetradactyla. Taxonomy (NCBI): domain Eukaryota; kingdom Metazoa; phylum Chordata; class Mammalia; order Pilosa; family Myrmecophagidae; genus Tamandua; species Tamandua tetradactyla. Next base: position 215,309,807 of record NC_135328.1, read on the forward strand.
ACAAACTTGGTATTAATTTATTAATCCCCTTCTTATAAACTCAGAGAACCTATTTTCAACACTATTCATGTGGCAAATACATATCATGCCTTATGCTATTTCTAAGTATAAATACCCTGGAATCAGAGATTGCATCAAATACCTCTTATGCCAAAAGCACCTGGCACAGACTCTGTTTAAAATACTTGATGCTTAATGGATTAGTTGAAATGGGCACATGATTTGAAGAATGCAGCTGCCAAACTGATTTTCTCAAGAAAGTAATTTCAGGTAGGCCTTTTCTCTGAGCAAATAACCCATGCATGTTCAAATTCAGGAGTAGAAGTTTTCAATGTATGATATATTCAGAAATCAGCATCAGCTACGGCAAAAGCTGCAGTAGCAAACTCACAAAACCTTACCTGCTTGAACACTTCTTCATCCTGGTGAGTTGTTCTCACCAGTTCTTGAATGAAGCCATATGGGAGATTCCTACACAGCATGTATGGCACCAAGAAGGATGGCTGCTGCAGGGACCTAAGACACACAAAATTCAAGTGTTCATGCTGGGTGTTTTTTTTAGTCATGAAATCATGAAAGCAACTCATTACCATGAAACCAACTCATTACCAAGCAATAAGAGAAGCACATGAAATGGCATGTTAGCAGCAACTGCCCAATCAAAAGTTAAACTTTAAAACTCCCCAATATTCTAAACAATAGCTTTAGGCAAAAGATCACCCATCTTCTCATTAGTAATCATTTTTTGGTATTTTTAGTGAAAGATTATAGGAAGTTTCAGAGAGTCCATCTTTTTCTACATACAGTCTTTTAAAAATGAAGTATTAAAAAATGAGCATTGCATACATCTTTTACTTATTTATGCCTTGTTCAATTAAAAAAATGATTAGTAGTGGCTGAGGAATTTTAAAACCCTTACTTTTAATTTTAGAACATTTTTTAGGCATTTGGGATATAAAAAATATATGGCTAAAGCATGGAAAAAAATATTTAAAAAACACCCAGCATGAATAAGTGTTGTAACTTTGTCATTTTTCCTCCAGAGATTCTTGCCTAAAAGAAATAAAATAAACAAACATTCCTCTTTATTAAACATGAAACGTTTATGGGTCTCCCAGAAACAAATCTTGCAGCACACACTGGGTGATGTAATGGATTCACATACCATATAAACTGTCTGAAGTATATAATCACTGGCTCACAGTATCATCACATAGTTGTGCATACAACCCCATAATCAATTTTAGAACATTTTCAGATGGTTTGTATGGTATGTGATTCCATCACATCCTTTATTTCAGAATAACAGAAACGGATTGTGTGGTACATGGAGAGTGATAATCTGCACATTTTATCGAATAGCTCCATTGATTACAAGCAGTTGCCTTTAAACTAAATTATTCATTTTCTGCTTTGACAGCCACATATTTCAACAATGCTCAGTCACAACAAACACACAAAACTCAAGACATAATTAGTTCGAACTCACTTTTTACTTTTTAAAATATGTTTTGTTCTACCTTTATGAGATGGAGAGGAAGAGTATTTCACTTTCATAGCATTTTAGAAAAGGAAAGGGACCTTATATATCATGCAGTCAAATATTTAGATTTTCTAGGTGAGGAAGAGAACTACTCAAGATGATGCCAGGTGGATGGACAGTTCAGTATCCCAGGATGGAGATGGCTCTCTCCTGGCTAATTAAACACACATAAGGGTGTTTTATACCTTGGTTGTGTCAGCGAGCCTTGTAGCACTAATGCAGTATGGGATATGCACTGGGAGCGGATGTTGCTCAGAAGCTGGCTGACTGCTGGCTGGCTGCACATCTGAAAAAGAAAGTTGGGGGTTAGTAGTATACAAGAAACAAACAAAACAATCCCATATTGTTGAGAACTGACAAAAACCAGAGGAAATAGATCTCCAGAAAATGGCATGCTTCATTATTGTGAGAATAATTAACAGTGCTGAATGGTATGTGAATGTGGTGGAAAGGGGAAGCTTAGAGTCATCTATGTCACCAGAAGGAAAGCTGGAGGTTAAAACATGGAATGTATGACACAGTGCATCTCGTGGTGGACAATGTCCATGATTAACTGTACAAATATAGAAAAGTTCTTTCATGAATTACAACAGATATATGACATTATTACAAAGAGCTAATAATAGAGGGGTATATGGGACAAAAGGCACCTACAGTAAACTACAGACTATAGTAAACAGTAATATTTTAATACTCTCATCAACAGTAACAAATGTACTACACCAATATAGGGGTCAATAATGGGGGGATAAAGGGTAAGGAAGGATTTGGGGTTTCTTTTTCATTTTTATTTCTTTTCTGGGGTAATGTAAATGTTCTAAAATTGATTATGGGATTGTATGTGCAATTATGTGACAATACTATGAGCCAGTGATTGTATAGTTCAGATGGTTTGTGTGGTGTGTGAATATGTCTCAATAAAATTGCATTTAAAAAAAAAAGGAAAAGGTGTGCCTTTCTCTTTCTTTATCATAATGAACAAACTGGAGATCATCCACATATGCTGCGCCTACTGACACCCACTGTCAGTGAGAAAGAAGTGGAAATTTGTGGTAGCCATTCAGGAATCTCAGAAAATGTCCACTCCCTTTGCTTTTGCAAAGGTTAAGTGTACAAACCCCAAAGAGGCCTTTCACAAATATGATGCTAACTGGTGGCCAACTGGATTAGCTTCTAATGTAAAACTAGAGCCAGAATATGAAAAAGGAATGAGGAAATAATGAAGGGATTCAGCATGTAATAGCGTGAAAAGGGTAAGTTTTGCAATAATAAATTGCAAAGGGTAAGCTTTGCAATTTATTATTTATGTGATTCTGGACAATTAATCTAAAGTTCATTCTCTTATTCATGCAATGGAAAAAACACTAGGCTCCATTAGATTGGGTGAACAACTGATAATCTGAACTAATGTAGATCACTCACAGTGCTTGGCAGCCTATCAGTGTTCCATAAATGTCAGTTATTATAATAATGATTACGATAAACTACCCCAAATTACCAGAGCCATGAAAGCTGCTGTGGCACCCAGCTAACTGCCATGTGCTGGCCAGGAAAGAGGACTCTGAAGCCACACTGCCTGGCTTACATCTTAGCCTTGCCACTTTTTCCCTTCAATAGAATATGAGTTCCATGATGGTAGGGATCTTTGTCAATTCTGCTCACTGATACACTCCAAGTTCCTGGCACAGCACCTGGCACACAGCAGGTGCTCAAAAACTACTTACTTATTGAATAAATGAATGAATGTGTTTCAGGGAAAAAATGACTATTCATCAAACAAATAACCAGTTTTTTTTTTTTAATGAATCTATTTCATATTACCTTTGGTGCTTTTTTTTCCTCTATTCCAACTCGGTCAAAACACTCGATGAGGTAGTTCAGCATATCTGTCTCTTTGCAGGTTTCAATGGTGAAGTGGTCACTGTAGGAATCCCAAGTACTTGTCCCACCAGAGGCCCCCAAACTTTGAAAAGAAAAGATGAGAAGGAAAAAAAATTAACGCTTTTATCTCTTTGAGTGACTTCTTTTTGACAGCGTTTGCATTTCTGACACAGCAAGCCTGCCAGGTCCCTGCACCCCGCAATAAGGCACAAGCACCCATGCAGCTATGCCTGGAGCTGAGTGCTTGTTGCACTTGGTCCAAGTCCAATGACAATATTTCTTGCTAAATATGTATGGACCTAAGAAGAAAGACTGACCGGAAACTGAACAGCAAACCTTATGAGGGATGGTGACTTATAAAAACCAGAGGGGCTAAGAACTGCTACCAAGCACTAAATATTTAATCCAAATGGACCAGCATCACTCAAGCAGACTGTTAGGTTAAAGGCAGACTATGCTATTGATGTAATCACACTTTTTAGGCATGAAGTTACAAGGGGCTGACAAAATATCCCTCATCCTCATGACTTCTAGCCTAAATCTCAGAAGCGTTTACCAGCAACTGACAAAAGGACCAGAGCTTAAGGAAACTGTCTGGTTAGAAGAGGATATGAAAACATCTGCTTTCAACACAAAATTTTCCAAAACCTTCAAATGACAAGGCAAAGTGGTACGGTAAAAATAAAGCAAAACAAAAATGTTAGGCTAGGGGTATCCCGACTTATATTCTACTCCTAGTCCTATTATTAGTTGATACTCGACCTTAGGACCTCTATCTCATCTGCAGTGGGGCTTAAATGAAACGATGTGAAAGTGCTTTATATCACATCAACAGGACACAAAGTGAGGCACTATCATGATTCATACCAATCATCTCTGAGACGAAAGTCACAAGGGTTAGGTGTGAAGAAATTAAACAACAGTAAGATCAATCATCAACAGGTCACATACCAAATCTGATGTTTAGCTCGCAAACTAATTGATGTACACAACAGATACGAAGAGATTAATCATGACACAGAAAGAGGTAAGGAATTTTGAAATGAACAGGAAATGGGAAAACATAAACCTAGCAAAAAGCATTGCATTTAGAAGATCAGGAACTTGAGGGAAATGTTCCTGTAGCAGACAAAGGTAAGAAACTAAAAGGACCAAGAGGAATTTAAATATTAACCATATGATATACAGATAGACAGACAGACAGACAAGCAATTTATCTGATATACAAATACCTAACTAACCTTGGAAATTTTGGAAAAATATACATTACTGACCCAGAGTAAAACTGTGGTATCAGAAGTATTTCAGCAGAGGATAAAAATAATGCCAGTTTTAAATCCAAGGCTTTTAGCCCAGAGTCTAGTGAAGTTGAATTTCTATAACCTACAATATGGGTATGATAAAACGAAAGGGAACTACAAGGCAGGCAATCCCTGCTGACTGAGCATGTACCTGAGACACCCAAAAAGTGTCCAAGAGAAGCCCTTGAGAAAGAGTAGCAGGCAAGCATGGAAACTCTCAAAAAGCAAGAACAATTTATTCTTGCTTTAACATCATTTAACATTTTAAGTGCACTTCAACTGTTGTTTACTGGTCTGACAATAGAAAAGTAGGTACTATATTAAAGCACAGGAAAAGCATAAATAAAAACAAAACAGAAAAAACAATCAAGTATACAAAGTGCAGTGAATCCACAAAAGTAGAAAGGAGAGTATGTTTACTACACTTTCCAAAACTGAACTTTACTATTTTGGGGCTGTATCTATACAGTTAATGGTAAATTTCTTTTGAGAGCAGCTCTCTCAGAAGACAATAAAAGTAGTCTTCCTTATGTTTAAAATGAAAATGTAAAACTATGCATTTCTTTGATGGTAAGCTCAGCATTTCTCACATTTTTACATTTCTGAAATGAAAAGCATCTTGCATTTGATGGCACTAGGTCCTTGCCAGCTGCAGGCAGGTAGTCTTAGGCAGTCTGCAAAGCCAGCAGGTAGATGATTATGTGAGCTAATCATGCTTAGGTGGTGACTGCTATGCCATTGCCTCTGAAAGTGTGTTCCATTCTTAGCAACACATTTAAATTTTATGTTTTTTTTTTAAATTGTAAAATATAACACGTATAACACAAAGAAAAAAAAGAAAAAGCAGTAATTTTCAAAGTACACTTCAACAAGTAGTCACAGAACAGATTTCAGAGTTTGTCACGGGCTACCATTACACTATTTCAGATTTTCCCTCTAGCTGCTCTAAAATACTGGAGGCTACAAAGAATATCAATACAGTGAGATTCAGCAGTCATACTTGTTTGTTAAATCCTACTTTCTCTGTTATAACTCCTCCTTCTCTTTGACCCTTCTCCCAATCTGTAGGGATCTTTAAGCAGTGCCTGTTCTGACATTTTCATGTTGAGAAGAGGTGTCAACACTAAAGAATAGGGGGATGTAAATAGTTGATAATCTAGGAGAGGCTGGTTTTTCCAGGTTTCAGGATTTATCTGGCCTAGGAGCACTCTGGAAATTATAGGTTTCAGAAAAGCAAATTTAGTGCATGAAACTTTTATAAGTCTCAGTTCAAGCTCTAGGTGTTCTTAAGAGTTAACAGGAGTGATGTTGGTTGGGATTTAGCAAATCATGGCAATTAGCACTATCTAACTGAAGCTTGCATAAGAGTAGCCTCCAGAATAGTCTCTCAATTTTATTTAATCTCTCTTAGCTACTGATGTCTTATTTTATTATACTTCTTTTCCCCCTTTTGGTCAATAAGGAATTGTTAATCCCATGGTACCAGGGCCAGACTCATCCCTGGGAGTTATGTTCCACGTTGTCAGAAAGACTTTCTCCTTTGAATGTCATGGCCCACGTAGGGGGGTATGATTTCACTTAATTTTAACTTAACTTTGAACCCCTCACTGTCACTTGAAATGTCATCACAGATATTTCACAGAGACATGAAAAGTGACAATGTAAGTAGAGGTGCTTCCCTGGTGCCAGGCAGTGCAATGAAAGGCACTCCAAATATATTGCAGAAATGTCAGCACTGAAAGAGCTATTGGTGTATCTTGAAGAGCAAAGTCAGGCACTCAAGAACACTTCCAGCTGACTTTCAAGAGAAGAGAGGAAAAAGGAAACAAAAGTTCAACCAAAGAAAAAATACAGAGCAAACCCCAGGATTCATCAATATATTTGAAAATGATGTGATCACTCCAAAAGGAGCTAAAGCAACCTGTGATCCTAAGTATGAAAGCGCCCAGTCTCACCAGTGCTATCCTGAGTGTCAATGGCTAAAGGCAGTACACCAGGATCTTCAGATTCAAGGTGAAAGGGCCAACTCAAATCTTGAATGTGACCCCCAAGTAGTGATGACTAGCACAAGAGAAGGAGGCAGTGAATATCAGAGTTTTTCACCATTTTTAAATTTTCCTGTTCTCTATTTGCATAGGCTCATGTCTGTCAAGATTTGACTGCCTTCCCTCAAATGTCTAGACAGTTAAAAAGACAAAAAACAAAAATTTCTTCTCAACTTCCTAGGAAACAACTGGAAACACTTTCCTGAGAATGACTGCAATAGAATCTTTATCACAAGATAAATATTTCACTTTGCTCATTTCCACTACTGCAAGAAGTATTTCTTATCATTCATACAGCTCTTTTCTCAGAGGACAACAAAACATTAAAGAAGGAATTTTTACTTTCCCTCAATTAACTCTTATCACCACCACTATAATAATTAACATATAAACATATGTCCCAATTCCTTCCAAAAAGATTTGCAATGTATCAACTTCACTGGGCAAAGGGAAGTAAAGATACATACCACTCTTGTAGAGCTTTTCTTCTGCAACTTTCAATTTACAAGGCAAGAAGTAGGTGTTAAAACTGCTTACTTCAGACTCAACAAAATTCTGGGAAGGTCAATTAGAACAGGAAAAGAAGCTGCCAATTAGCTCAAATTAACAAGGTTTGTGATGGCCTCTTCTTGGTTCTGATCCAACTTGGCTTCGGGAGTTCCTCTATTTGTTCAATCAGTTATATGTTATATATTTTTATCTGCCCTTTTACATTCTTTTTGCTATCTAATCAGACTTTACGAATTGCCAAGATCTGGACAGATCAGATTTCATTCTAATAGCCTGCAAAGGGCATGCTGACTGATAAGAATGCAATTTTGTAATTAAGGAGCAAAATGCTGTCACTTCCACACCAACGAACACATAGATGTCTAGATTCTAGAAAGGGAAATAATTAGTAAGGAACAAAGATAAACACAAAGCCTAAGGGGCAAAAATGGAAAAGCCAGAGGCAGCACAGCACAGTGGTACAGAACAGGAGTTCTTACCAGCTGTGTGACTTGAACCTCCTTGTACACCAGTCTCCTAGCAGCACCTAGCAGGGGTGCTACTGTGCGGGTTAAATGAGATAATGTCTGCAGATACAGCTTCTTGCACATAGTGCTCAATAAATACTTGTAGGTATTACACAATAAGTAAGTTTCATTTCTTCCCTGAGATACAGAATCATTTAGACCTCAGGCAAGGTCAGGATTAGGAAGTCTACAAAGAGAAGAGTTAGTAAAAGCAGTCCATTTATCTGATATATTTGTTAGAGAAAGTGAGAATTAAACAGGCCAGGAAAGACAGAGCATTTCTCCCACAGATAATCTGCAGTAGAACAGATAACAAAGCATATTAACTATGTATGGAAATTATTTCCTAATAGGGATATATCCTGCTGTAGTACCATAATCATGCAATAGGATATTGTCTTTTGGGAAATTTACTTGAGAAACTGTGATATAATATTCAACGTAATATAAACATCCACCTTCCTAAGACAATGTTCGTTGCTGCATCAGCATTCTTCTCTCTCTTTATAGGCTCTTAAGGATTTTTCTGAACACTGTCAAATTTAATAAAGTGTACCTAACTCCTACTGCAGTCTCTATTTATAGTCTGGAGTTATTTTTGAACAGTGCTCAGCACAAATACCAACTTGGTCCAGAAGAAACTTCAATTTAAGAGCAAAATTGTAAGACAATGAGTCAGAGTTAGAGAGAAGGTGCTATTATATGTTCTGCTCAAAGTCACCTAAAAAACCTAAGGAGTCTTTTTCACTAGGTTTTCGGAGGTGAACATTCAATTCAAGAATTAAGTTTTAGCCTCTACTACCACTCCAAAGGTCATCTAATCAGATTAGGTGAGTCTTCGTTAAGGTCAAGGAGGGACTTGGCTAAATCTATGGTTGGAAGTGAAAGCAGAATCGTAGTTATGTCAGACAGCATGGCCCCATATGATCTTCAACACATTGCCTAGCCTGAACTTGAGAGAAGAGGGGAAACACACACACACACACACACACACACACACATTCACACACTAACATAACAAGTCCCAGCCCCCAACCATTCCTAAATAGCAGCAATCCATGCAACTGTACTTAAGAAAACACGACTCATGGGGTACATGTTTCTCACATTTGATAGCTCACATAAACACTCTCACAATAGATAAATGAAGGGGCCCTCATTTTAAATCTTAGGGTGGATGAACTTAACAACGAATGGCCCTTAATCTCTCATTCATGTTTTTGGCAACTGGTTATATCTAAGTTTTCTCCTAAAGTTACCAAGAAATATCTATGAGAATTTCCCTATGGGCCACTTTATCTCTAGGGCCAAACACATGAAGACATGCATGTGTCTCACATCTTGACTTTCTAGCCTACCTCACTTGGAGCTATCCTGCTTGGATTCAAAGCCACCCCTACTTAGGGTTATAAAAGTAAGTTCCTAAGCACCTACTGCACATGCAGGGGTAAGACTCCATTTCTCTGATACCTGGACCCAAACTGGACACAAGAAAAATCATCACCACCACCACCACCTTCATCATCATCATCATCATCATCATCATCATCATCATCATCACCATCACCATCATCTTCTTCTTCATCTTCGTCATCACTACTGTCCCCAGAGAGTGCGAGGAAGAGGAAGGAGAAAGGATTGTCGTACATACTACCACAACAAAAGCAAAAAAGGTTATCAGGGAACAAAGGAAAATAAGAGGGGTGGAAGCTTTTGCAACAGTTGACCTTTTAAATAAATTTTACACTCAACATTATGTCTAGTGACATGCAAAGGGAAACATCTCACCTAAATTACAGAAATATGTAGGTAACATTTGAGAGAAAGGGACACTGGATGAATGGAATTCTGCTACTGCTTCTTCTAAGAGGCTGAAATTTACATGCAGCCCAAAATCAGAAGTATTGAGGCATGAACACTGCCCCAGGCCAAGTCCCCAGAGATACTGGATACAGGACCAGATCTACTCTCATGACCCCTTCGTATAACTGCATTTCAACTACAATGGTACAGCAAAAGTCAATCCAAAGCAGTCCCATGAATTCTAGCTCTCAACACAACATTGACTATATTCTCTGAAATTCATCTGCAATGAACTAGATTTCAAAAATGAATTGATTCATTTTTCTACCGAAGGAAGGAAGAGTGAGGGTGGTGGAAGGAAAGAAAGGGACTAGCAACACAGCAACCCATACTTTCTGATGTATGTAAGCCTGGCAGAAGCATGGACTTGGGTTGCGTCCCTACCAAACTAGTTAGCCACACGGATTAATAAACCAGAACAGAAAAAACATGTAACTAAGGTCAGTGTCACACTGCAGTCCTTCCAAATCATGTTAATCTCCTTTCCCTGAACTGCAAACATGCACACAACTCTACTGCTGAATAAATACCTAGGAGAAATCCTTAAGGAAGATGGGCGTCTGCTCACGGCACTGGGGGAGGCGGACAGTAAAGGTGGACCCCTGGTGGTGGGTCTCTGTCTGGAAGAGTTGGCAGGCACTGCTTGAGGGCTACTAGCGAGGGCAGGCACTCTTGGAGTGCTAGACAAAATGGAGATGCCTGAGGAACGAGGGCTAGGAGAGGGTGAAGACCCCCAGGGGTGGGTGACAGTGTAGGGGCGATACCGTGGCGATGAGGGCTGGCTTCCTGTAGCACTTCCAGAAGCTGTGCTATGAGGACTGAGGGAAATAGAAGGCACAACCATCTGGCTGGCTGCCCTAGAAGGTGAGGCAAAGGAGGGACTCATCACTGGCACAGGGACCCAGAAACTGGTGCTGGGAGCTGGACTAGTTCCATAGAGGCTAAATTAGTTGAGAGAAGGAGGAAAGAAGAGAAAAATCAAAGAACCTGAGATAAGTAACTAAAACGGAAAACATTGCACTTTCAAGAAATAGTATAATTACATTTCATATCTCTAAGATTTCAAGTATACAGATCCATGAGACACGCACCTAGATAATTATAATCCAGTTGTTGTACTGATCTAGAGATTACACTTATGATATGATAAAGCTCTCTTTTCCAAAGAATAATGTACTATATATGACTATTTGTTTGTAAAATTTAAGTTAACAATAGCCTGATCATGGAAAGCCAAAAGAAACCAATATGGGAAAGATAACACTAATTTTTCAATAATTAAGTCCATTCCCCCAAATATGATACTTAATCTGTCAATTAGGTAGGTAAAGAGAACCCACACTGACCTAGACAAAGAGCTGGCACCAAAGGAACCCACGTTGCAGAACATGGGGCTTGTTCCTGGATTGGAGCCAGTATTTAGCATGAGGTTTCTGTCTGGTGACCGAGCTGCTGCTGCAATTGGCTGTGATGTAGCTGTCAGACTGGCAAATGGATTTTCATCTCTGGTCTGAGTAGACATCATTAGCACTTCCATTAAAATCTGGCTAATCAAATCCTTAAAGTCAGAAAACACTGTTGGAAAGTCAGAATAAACAACAGGTTACACAAGGTTCTTCCAATACATGGTCCTCGAATACATCAAATTGAACTAATAAGGTTTGATGTGGTACCCCACAATGGATTCCGGAACAGAAAAATAATAGTGGAAAAACTGATGAAATCCAAATAAAGTCTGGAGTTAAGTTAACAGTAACGTGTCAATGTAAATTTCTTGGTTTTGACAGATGTACCACAGTTATGTAAGATGTTAACATTTGGGGAAACTGAGAGAAGTATGCATGGGAACTCTGCGTGCTGTTTTCAAAACTTTACTGTAAATCTAAAATTATTCCAAAATAAAATGATTACTTTTGAAAAAAAAAAACTATAGTGTGGTCAATGAGCGTCACTGCAGATATAAATTAACTGATAAGAAGAAGCTCTTCCCAACAATGGAGGTTAGTTTATCACACTAAAAATGAAACTGAGTTATTAGTTCTCAATCTATATATGTCTCAGATACAGTAAAACCATTAAGTCCAAACGGACCCTTATGAATGACCCCAATATTTAGTCACCAACTGGCCTTCTGGAACAGACTGCACATTCCACCTGCCTTTTTATTCTTATTCTTCACAGCTCCTAAGTGATTTATTATGGGTCTTTCAATATATCTTAAGTATCACTAAGTAAATAAATGTTCTAACCCATGTAAATCTTATTCGATTTGGTTATTAAGAATTACCACTTACATACGTGTAAGAAAGATTTGAGAACCTTAAGATTTACAATAAGAATAAAAAGTGGCAGGGTATTAAAACCCATGGTTGCTAAGTTCATCTCTACAACTAGAGTTAATAAAAAGAAGACCTCAGTAAAATCAGAAACAAACTATCTTCTGGGAATATGCATGATTTTTTGTTTTTGTCCTTGAAGATAGGCACTATACAAAAAGGAAAGGTGACCTCCTTGATATTCTTCATTCATTTAAAAATGTATGTACTGAGGGATTATTATGTGCAAGCACCCTTCTAGGAATACATTAGTGATTTAAAAAGACAAAAATCTCTGCTATCAGGTATTTTATATCTAGAGATATGCCCAAGGACTACTCCTAACTCTCGACCTCTTCTCTATTTCAAATGACTACTGTAAAGAAAAATGATAGGGTCCCATAATTCTGGTATTTTGTTGAGAGTTTTATTATTCTGTTATAAGTGTGGCTTAATAGACAGCTTCTTAAAATAAATCTTGGAAACAGCAAAGTATCATGATGTTCTATCTCACTAACCAGTTTTAATCCATAGATTTACTCTGCTGTCTTCAAAGGCCTGTTAAGCACTTAAAGCAGGTACAGATTACACAGACCGCCCCTCTCAGGCTCTCCAGAGCAACTAACACTCTTTCTAGGCACTTCGTTATTGCAGAAGGAAAAGACATGTTTTGAGACAATCAGGCCATTAACTTATGTTTGTTTTCTTTTGAAGAAATCATGAAAGTAAAAACTACTTTATGATTAAGATCAATGGGAAAGGTAGAAAGCAGCCAAACAGCAGTGTCCTCACCAAGAAGTACCCCTGCAATTAAAAATAAAATCCCAAAAGCAAGGAAGGGCAAATATAGATAACAGAATGACAAAAAATCTTACATCTTAAGTAATCTGATATAAGACTGCTAAACTAGATCTTACCTTCTTTTGGGTTTTGCTTAAATTGTGCAGAAAGAGAAGAAAGAAAGATGACATCTCTGTCCCGGTCCTTCCAGGAGACACGAAAGATCTTACAGACCAGCTGTAAGGCCTGTTCTTCAGACACCTCAGAACCCGATGACGGCTCCTTGTGAAGAAGATTTGGGAGTTAATTTCAAGCAGCTATGACTTAGACACTTCAACAGAAATACTTTATTCTAATTTAATATATTTATTAACAAGGATACTTTTTAAATGCATAAAACCATTAACTGATTTTAGAAAAACTAAATTTGCTACTATGACTTCAAAGTTATAACATCTGGTCTCACGTGCTTAGGATATAACCTATAAGTTGGACAGAGCAAGAACATTATAAAGTTGTGGGAGAAGAGCACTAAAGGATGTACGTAGATACTATTTACTGACTTTTTTCAACTCCTAAGGACTAGGTTAACATCCTAGGTACAAAATCAATTTTCCTCCAAGAGTTTTCCCTGAACTTAATGTTTCTCACTACTTTTAACCACAGATAACACATCACATATGAACAAATTGTGTAAACTTTAAAGAACTATACAAAAAGAAAAACATAAGACCACTGGGAAGTTACAATCAAACTTCTCATAATCATCAATATGCCTTGCTAAAGAATTCCTAAAAATTTACTGAGCAGAGGGTGACAAACAAAAAAAAAATCCCTTTTTCTCCAGGATTATCAATTAGCTATGTTCCTCTAACCTTTGGTGTTGATACCCCTTCTCAGCATGAAGGAGTCAGAACGGGATTGCCCAGAGATCTCTATAGATTTGGAGAGGGATCAAAGAAGAATGAGGATGTATAACAGAGAGAATGGGATTTGGAAGACGAGTAAGGCTGCTGAATCACTATATTGATATTTCCTCTAGCTTCCAGTGTTGGTGAGCAGCTGGAAGGAGGAATATGAGATGGTGGAATAGACCATGACAAAATCTGGGATCTCATTCATAACTATTTCTTGAAGTGTGTTTGAAAATTATTGTTGTTTTTTTTCCTGCTTTGTATATATGTTATATTTTATAATAAAACAAGCATTAAAAATGTGAACAAAAAATCCCTTTTCTAAAGATAGGGGAACTATGCTCAGATGACAAAATACAAAGGCCTCATGTTTTCAAAAAGCTTTCCACTTGCTATTAGATTCTACATATTCTTGCTTCAATTCCCAAATATTTTCTTCAGAACACTATCAAAGAATTGATGATTCACTTGCTTAAGCAAAAGACTAAAAGAAAAAGTTTCTAATTACTTCTAAATTAATTCCTATTACAAATTAAATGTACTGATTAAAAACATAGACCTGAAATAACAGAAGGATTTTATCAGATAAAAGATTTGAATTATGCTTCCATTAATAAGGGCATACAAGGCTACCTGTGCATGGTCTATTTCATGTGTCACCTTGGTTAGGTTATAGTGTTTGGTTGTGGTCAAGCAAGCTCTGGCCTCATCATTACAGTTAGGGTATTTCCTAGATGAATTTGCATCTATAATCAGTTGATTGCATCTACGGCTGACTGCATCAACAATGAACAAAGAAGAATGCCCTCAACTACATGGAGAGTCTCGTCACACAATCAGCTAAAGATGTTAAAAGCTAGAAATGAGTATTTCAGAAGTCAGTAAGATGAATCCTGCCTCCACTTCAGACAGACAGCTTACCCTGGGGAATTTAACTTCACCTTTTCGAGTTTACACCTTGTGACATGCCCTATGGAATTCAGACTTGACAGCCCCCCATAGTCATGTCAGCCAATTAAATATCTTAAGACATACAATATACATATGTAGGCTGTTGGCTATGTTTCTCCGAAGAACACTAATACATGACTCATTTTTTTCCTGAAAGACCAAAAAAAAAAATCCCTAAAAAGGATTTGCTAATTTGGGGTGGCTCACTCAAACTTGAAAGCAACAAGACATGAAACAGTGGTATTTTTATATTACTTGAACTAAAAAAAGAAAGCAAGGGTTTCATCTCTTACCAACCTTATCACTGAGGCTTCTTTTTTCTCTTCGGTCATTTTCATCAACCTCCATATTTTCAATTCCTGAATCCACATCCACCTGGGACATGCTTTAAGTATAAAAGACAAATAAGTATTTTACCTCTTATAAACCCACACAATCTCATAGCTGCTGATTGAGGGAAAGTTTAGAAATAGTAAAAATCAGGCAGGAAAGCAATATTTTAAAGGTTCATCTTTTGTCATATTACTTTTAAGAACTCTTCATATATAAGGATATAAATATTTTGCCTATTGTATGTTGCAAATATTTTTCCCATGTTGTCATCTTCTTGGGCTCACTTTCCAAAAAATCATTAGAGCTGATTTTCTAGATATATTGTTTTCAAATGATTTAACACTCAACCCAGAGCTTTACTACAACAACTGGTCAAATACAGATATTATTTTTCTCCACATTAAATAAACAATTGTCCCAGCATCATTTACTGAGAAAACTACCCTTTTAACACTAATATGACCTATGTCATAGGCCCAATTTTCATAAATGTGTGGGTCTCTTTCTGGGTACTCATTTCTGTCCATTAGACAATTTGTCTGTCCCTGTGCCAATACTACACTCACTGTTTTAATTACTAAAACTTCAGAAAAAGTCTTGATATCTGCTAGGTCAATACCTCCACCTTGTTCTCTACTTCAAGAACATCTTGGCTATTCTTGGCCCTTTCCTCTTCCACACATACTTAAGACAGCTTTTGGTTTCCTTAAAAAATCCCACTGGGATTTTGATTAGCATTTCATTGACTCTAGAGTTCAATGTGGGAGAAATGACATTATGTTATTGAGCCTCTCAATCCTTGGACATGGTATCTCTCTCCAAGTGTTTAGGCCTTCTTTAAAGTCTTTCAATAAACTTCTACTTCTTTTACTAAATTTATTCTAAGTACCACATATTTTTAAACTGAACTTGCGAATAGTGTCTTTTTTTTAATTATACTCTCTAATTTTTGTTGTTGGTCTACAGAAATATAAATCATTTTAGAAATAGAACCCTTATAAGCAACTTGCATAAGGGTTTGCAATATAGATATCACTTCATCTCCAAATCATAACTGTTTTGTTTCTTCCATTCCAACCCTTACTTTTTGTTTTATTGCACTGGGTAAGACCCCCATGTTGAAAAGAAGCAGAGGCAACAGTCATACTTGTTCTCATTCCTGACTTTTACAGAAAGTGCTTCTAACTTTTCACCACTGAATATATGAGTTGCTATAGTTGCTTGGTAGACATCCTTTATGTTAGTCAGAATAAGTTAGGCTATGCTATGGTAACAGATACACTCTGAAATGTAGAGGCTTAACACTATAAGGGTTTATTTCTTGCTTACGCAAAATCTGGTGGCAGTGAAGCATCCTTACTTCATCTTTAATCTATGCCATCTGCAATACGCAGCCTCCAAGGTCACTGGAGCAAGAGAAGAAAGGGATGGAGGACGAACATCGGCTCAACTGCCTTTGCCCAGAAATGACACATCACCTTTCAATTACAGGCTACTGGCCAAAACTTATCACTTAGCCCCAATCTACCTGCAAGGGAGATTGGCAAATGTAGGGGAGCATATGGAATATTTGTCGAACTCTGATCTGCCATGCTATCAGTCTAAGTATGGTCCTCCTTTTCTAAGATTTTTATCATGGATTGATGCTGACTTTTAATCAAAGTTCTGCAACTGCCAAGGTCTTAAGGCTTTTCTCCTTAACATAAAATGTGGTGAATGATATTAGTAGAGGTTCTAAAATTGCATTCCTGAAATAAATCCAAGTTGATAATGATATGCTATAATACATTATATTATTTTTAAGTAAACTTAGTTGAGATATACATGTAAAAATGTGCAAAGACCATAGGTGTTTGGTGAATTTTCACAAAGTAAACACATCCAAGCAATTAGCACTCAGATCAAGAATTAGAACATTATCAGCACCCCCAAACCCTCTATTTGTGTGCTTTCCCGTTGCTAGTAACCACTATCCTGGCATCTAACCCCATATGTTAGTTGCCCCCCATTTTTTTTAATTCATTACAGAATTTTATTTTTCAATATCTTAAGATTTTTGTAAATATGTTCCTAAGTATAATTACCAAGTCATCAATTCTAGAAAAATTCTCAGCCATCTATCTTTTTTGATAATGGCTTCCAAACGAGTAGAAGAAAAGAATTTATAATATGGGAGAAATACCTCTCCAAGTCTCTCTGCTTTTTCCTTTTGGTATTCCTCCTAGACATATGTTACACTTCTATCCTCTATATCTCTAAACATCTTTCCTATTTTTCATCTCTTTTTGCATGTGTTGTACATTTGGGTAATTCTTCAGATCTATATTTTAGTTCACTAAATCTCTCTTCAGCTATGTCTAATCCACTGTTTTACATTGAGTTTTTAATTATTATTTTTTTCATTTCTAGAAGTTTTTCAAATGTGCTTGGTTAGTTTTATAGTCTCTTGCTCCTTCTTCATGTTTTCAATTTATTTAAACATGCATATTTTGTAACTTATATGTGGTATTTCAAAACCCAGAAGTTTGGGAGAGAATACTTCTGTTGTTACTCATCTGCTAACTCTTGCTCACGGTGGCTTGTTTTTTAGGGTGTTTTGTGATTTTTGACTGTGAGCTCTCTTACTTCTTGAACTCTTTCTACTGAAATTCTCTGAAAACTTGGAAGATAACTATTTGCTTCTGCTAGAGCGCCCAAAGGCACTACAGACCTGGATACACTGTATATGACACCGAAAGTGTAAATCTAAGTCCAAAACCCACATGATGGTCAGAACAGTCATGAAATCCCAAAGTTGACTTGATTTTTAAAAAATACCTCCACCCAGAACAAATGTAATGAGAACACAATTATTTCTACTCTTTCTGGTGGGTTTTTTCCTAGCTGATCTTTTCCCTGAGGATACAGTCTTTCCTGAATTCTGGTTTTATGTAAAGTGATCTCTGATCTGGCTCCTCACTGCCAACCCCACAAAGTGCTCTACACCAGTGCTCTTTAACCTTTTTTCAAATTGCGATTTATAGAGAAAATGATATTTGTCTGGCATGCAGAAATAAACAGAGGGGGTATCTGAGGGCAGAGGAGATAGGTCCAGTGGTTCTGGTTTCCCCAAAAGCTAAGGGAATCAACATCTCATCAATTCTATTCCCTATTCATGGCACATGTGCAGCACAGGGAGACTCTGCTGCAGGCTACCTGATCCTTATGTAGCTCCTGGAGGATCTGGCTTACTGATCTGAACCTCTGTAAACTCTTACATTTCACTGATCAATAGAACTTTGAAGAAATTTTTAGGGACTGATGTATGGTTGTCAACTTTGTGTTTCAAAATATGGACGTTAAAATTTATTTTTAAACTATCTGCACCATTATTTCACAAAAGACATTTTAACACGCAAAAAAGTACAAAGGATACTTCAGAATAAAACAAACACCTTCAAATTTAACAAATGTATCCCTGATTTGCTAAGGCTGGCATGCCTCTTCTAGTGGCATTTGAGACTGCTGGGCTAGGGACTAATGTAAATAGAGCTTTCCCTTAGTAGTTCATTGGAAAACTGGCTTCATTTTACCTTTTCTCACAAGAGACACCATCAATATCCATGCTCTGGGAACGTGAGAGTGACTGAGATTGTGTTTCAAGGCTATTAGAGGGTGAGCTGCTGAGAGAACTGACTCCTTCACTGCTCTGGCTTCGATGGGCTACTCCTAGAAAGAAAATACATGAACAATTAAGTCCCACGTGAAATAACGTTAAAGCTATAAGAACATTAGTAAGAAAGTATACTTTATCGAAGTATTTCATATATAGCCAGCAACAGAACTACACCAAATATGGTCAGATTCACCATTCATATTGTGGTTGCTGAAAACAAGTTAGCTTTCATGACAATGCATAAAAATCATCAAAATGTACCACAAATAAGATACATCAATGAATGGATACAGAGATAGCTACAAAGACAGATGTGTGACAAAGCAAGCACAGCAAAATGTTTATGGTAGAATCTAGATGTTGGGTATATAAGTGTTCACTGCAAAATTCTTTCAACTTTGATATACTTGAAATTTTCATAAAATGTTGAAAAAATGCAAATAGATTCAATTAAGCAATTTCCTACATAAATGAATCCATTTATTGATTGGATATCTTTTCTGAGATAGTCATGATTTGTAGAAAATAAAAAACATGATACAGTCCTTGCCCTCACAGAACCTACAATCTAATGAACTGTAATATCAGTATTGGAACAAATTATTTTTCATAATAATTTCCTCATTAATGCCTTTAAAATAGTTTTTTTCATAGATTTGAAAAATTATTTTAACTCTGTGAATACCTTATTACCAAAAAAAGAGAATGTTTTACCCAGGAATTTGCAAGTATTTTAAGAAATACTATAACAGTCCTCCTGGGTTCTGCCCCACTCGCCCTGTTTCTTGCAGGGATGTCTTACAAACCGATCTTGAATATGCACATGCCTGTCACCTCCATCAGGGCAGCTCCAAGTGTCCACTCTCCTCCTACCAACATGGTGACATCCTCACAGTACCTCCAGTTGCTAAGTAACTGTAGGCAACCACCTCTTGGCTACACCCAGGGAACCAGGAACAGCCAGGTGCCCCAAGGAAAATATGCTGAGTTGCTAGTCTTCATCAAAGGAATGGAGGAAAAGATCAGACCCACTTACCCAGGAAGCAATATTGCAATGGGAAGACTAAAATGAGTCTCAATTCACACTAGAGAGCTGGCTGAAATGGAAAAGAATGCCAGGTCTTAGCTGCCTTGTTACTTTGAAGGATTTCATCTTTGTACAAGACAAAAAGGTACAGTTCATCTCCTTGTTCTGAAGAAAAAAGCACTTGTTTTCAAAATGGTGACAGCTTTTTTTTTCCCTTCCTGTTCCTTCCATGGCTCACTAGGCTCTGAGCCTCCAGACTCTAAGCTGGAGAAAAAAATTGGCAGTATTTGCATTTTAAGTAGTTAGGAAGTATCTAGGGTTTTGTTGTTGTTTTTTTAAAGCATTGATTGAAAAAAAAACACAGAAAATAAGACACTGGTATCTTATTTAATCTCTTCTGAATATATTTATGTTACCCAAATTGTTTTTTGTTCCTTTTCATAAGTTAATACAACTAATTATTCTAAGTATTCCATTTTTAATAAATATTGACAGTACACTTTACTTACTAACCAGTCCCAGCTTATCATGCAGTGTAAATTATGCTTAATATAACTTCATTTTTGCTTCAGCATTTGCATGACTATTAGTACTTTGAAGTCAATTAAAAAGTGCAAAAATTACAAATTCAGAAGATTAACCTATCAAACTTAACGATGACACCTGAAATTTTTCATATGTAGATATATTGATTTCAGCTCTGTTTCCTGTAAATTGATCCAAAACATCAGGAAAAAAATTAAAACTACAGCTTTGTATGCATTTATTACTTGCTATAATAAAGCTTATTGTCATTAACAAAATTATATATATTGTACCTATGCTACAGAAAAGAAAATGAGGTTCTGTAGTTTAAAAACTGTGCAATATAGAAATATAGTACCAAGCTATACTATATGGCTATGGTATATATAACATGTATGTATGTTATACTGTATTTGTAATATTTTTATAAGACAGCAAGGATAGTGGTATAAAAACTTTGAATTCACTCTTTTCTGCAAGTTACATGTGAACTTCACATTCTGGGTGAAATGGGGCAATTTCTCCCCAAGAGAAGTATTACACATACTAGGGTTTCCCAATATTTAAATACCCACATGATTCCACTCTTAAAAAATTCATGCTCTCCTCAACTTTATTTAGAAGTCACTATATATAAAGTATCCTGACTTACAGTAAAAGAAGGCAATAATACAAAATATTATTTTGTTTACAAGTCACACACACACTCATGCTTGTCTTCACACTCTCTTATCCCTAACATGAGAAATCACTGCCAGGAAACCAAGTTTAAATGAATAAGGATTTTTTCCTCCTTCATCTCCAAAAAGGCAGATGTTTAAGAATTAAAAGAGATATAACCTCTGAACCTTTTTTCAGAAGATGAGTAAAATCCTTACATAACAACTTTAAAAAAGTCTCCAAAAAAATATGAATTTCAAACTTTCAAGATGTCATTTTCCCAAACTTTTATACTTAATAAGAGTTTGTTACAGGTAAATTTTATATTCTATATGAGGAGGCCAGAACTTTAAAAGAAATAGGGGTTTTAATTCTGCAAGATTTTCACCTCGGTATTGCAGTATTTTCTGAATGATACTTCCTTTCAGACATAAACCAGACCAAATATCAATTTTAAAACTGTATTGCTGGACCTGGTGGAATATTCCACACACATACAAATGCCTGTTAAATTCTAGTATAAAAAGAAGCACAGAACTGCTGTAAGAGACCATAAAACTTCAAAATAAAAAGCTATTTTTAAAAAGGGAGTGTGACCCCTACACTTTCTTTTCTTTAGCATAGGTACAATATATATAATTTTGTTAATGATGATAAGCTTTATTATAGCAAGTAATAAATGTATACAAAGCTGTAGTTTTAATCTTTTTCCTGATGTTTTGGATCAATTTATAGGAAACAGAACTGAAATCAACATATAATCTTCATATGAAAAATTTCAGGTGTCGTCGTTAGGTTTGATAGGTTACTCTTCTGAATTTGTAACTTTTGCACTTTTTAATTGACTTCAAAGTACTAATAGTCATGCAAATGCTGAAGCAAAAATGAAGTTACTTTAAAATACTCATTACCTAAATACCTCTGAAAATTAAGAGACTGATCAAATCAGAGGTAGGAGTTGTAACAGAGAAGTCAGGATTAAACAAATGATTATCACCTTTTAAGCATTATACAGATATTTCTTTTTACTTTCTAGTGTATTAGAACTGACAGAGGGAAATACCTGAAATTGTTGAATGACAACCCAGTAGCCTTGATCTTTTATAATGACTGTATAACTATACAGCTTTTATCTAGTGGATGAGTGATTGTAAAAACCTTGTGACTGATAGCCCCAGGGCTATGAGAGTAATAAAGACAGGCATGGGGTGAAAAATGTAGAATACAGGGTACCTAGAGATAGAAGCTATAGAAGGCGGGGGTGGGGTGGGGAGGAGGTTACCAGAGTCAAGAGGTTATCCTGGAGGTTATTCTTACACATTACATAGATATCCCTTTTCAGTTTATGGTGTACTGGAGTGGCTAGAGGGAAGTACCTGAAACTGTTGAGCTGTGTTCCATGTCCTTGATTATTGAAGACAACGGTATAACTAAAGAGCTTTTACAGTGTGACTGTATGATTGTGAAAACCTTGTGTCAAATGCTTCTTTTATTTAGGATATGGATGAATTAGTAAAAATTATGGATAAAAAATAAATAATGGGAGGACAAAGGTTAAGATAAATTAGGTAGATGGAAATACTAGCGGTCAATGAGAAGGAGGGGTTAGGGGTATGTTATGTATGAGTTTTTTCTTTTTTCTTTTTATTTTTCTGGAGTGATGCAAATGTTCTTAAAAAAAATGATCATAGTGATAAATACACAACTATGGGACAATATTGTGAGCCACAAGTTGTATACCATGTATGGAATGTTTGTATGATAAGAGTTATCAATAAAAACATTAAAAAAAATCAACTGGCGACTCTGTCTCTTTTTGTGCCTGAGTAGATGGCAGCGCAGCCACCCAAATCAATGCTGTTTATGTCTCGGTAACATTTGTTGGTCACCCATTGCAGAAGCGGTTTTATCAATTGGCGACTCTGCCTCTCTTTGTGCCTGAGAAGATGGCAGTGCAGCCACCCAAATAGATGCTGTTTATGTATCTTGGTAACATTTGTTGGTCACCCGTTGCAAAAGCATTTTTCATAAAACTTGTAAATGATCAAAATATTTCAGATAAGAAAATCAAGAAAAAAATTCCATTTACAATAGCAACCAAATACATTATTTAGGAAGAAATTTAATTAAGGACATGAAACCTAAATTTAATTAAGGACATGAGACCTATACACAGAAAACAACAAAATGTTGCTAAAAGAAATCAAAGGAAACCTAAATAAATGGAAAGACAGGTCATGTTGATGGATTGGAAGACTATAGTTAAGATGTCAATTCTACCAATTAATATGTCAAAATGCAATATCAATTAAAATTCTAACAACTTACTTTACAGAAACAGAATAAACAACAACCAAATTTATTTGGAAAGGCAGGGTGCCCTGAATTGCTAAAAATATCTTGAGAAAGAAAAATGAAGTGGGAGGTCTCATACTGCCTGACTTCAAAGCATATTAAAAAGCTCAAATTCTTCAAAAAAACTGAGGAAATAGGGACACTACCTAACTCATTTTATGAAGCTAACATCACTCTAATGCCAAAACTGGATAAAGACAAAACAAGAAAAGAAAACTACAGACCAATCTCCCTAATGAACATACACACAAAATTTTTTAACAAAATACTAGCAAATCAAATCCAATGCCACATTAAAAGAATTATACATCATGACCAAGTGGGATTCATACCAGGAATGCAAGGGTGCTTCAACACAAAACCAATCAACATAATCCAGCACATTAACAAATAGAAAGGGAAAAATCACTTATATTGATTGATGCTAAAAAAAATTTGACAAAATTCTGCATCCCATCCTGATAAAAACACTTCAAAGGAAATTTTCTTAATTATCATAAAGGGCACATATGAAAAATACATAGCTAGCATCTTACTTAATGGTTAGAAATTGAAAGCATTCCTCCTAAGATTGGGAACAAGAAAAGGATGCCCATTATCACCACTATTATTCAACATTGTATTAGAAGTCCCAGCTGGAGCAATTAGACAGGAGAAAGAAATAAAATGCATCCAAATAAGAAAGGAAGACGTAAAACTTTCAATATTTGCAGATGACATGATCCTATACTTAGAAAACCTTGAGAAATCTACAGCAAAGTTAACTGAGCTAACAAATTCAGCAAAGTGGCAGGATAGAAGATTAATGTACAAAAATCAGTAATGTTTCTATACACAAGCAATGACCTGAGGTGATAATTAAGAAAAAAAAGTCCATTTAAAAGAGTGACCAGAAGAATCAGGTACCTAGGAATAAGCCTAACCAGGGATGTCAAGGACTTATACACAGAAATTTTTTTAAAACTTGCTAGAGGAAATAAAAAATGACCTAAATGGATGGAAAAACATTCCATGCTCAAAGATAGGAAGATTGAATGTCAAGATGTCAATTCTACCAAAATGATCTACAGATTTAATGCATTAGCAATCAAAATCCCAACAACCTACTTTGAAGACCTGGAAAAGCTGGTTATCAAATTTATATGGAAGGGAAAGAGACCCTGAATAGTTAAAGATATCCTAAAAAAGGAGGACGAATTGGGAGAACTATCACTTCCTGACTTTAAAGTAAGTTACAGTGGTGAAAACTAGTGGCACAAAGATAGAAGGAATCACCAGTGGAAGAGAATTGATAGTTCAGAGACTGACCACCAAATTTATTGACATTTGATCTTCAATAAGGCTTCCCAATCCACTGAACTGGGACAAAATAGTCTTTTCAATAAATGGGCATGGGAGAACTGGATTTCGATAGCCAAAAGAATGAAAGAGGACCCCTACCTTACACCCTATACAAAAAGTAATTCAAAATGGATTAAAGACCTAAATGTAAGAGTCAGTACCATATAACTTCTAGAAGAAAATGTAGGGAAACATATTCAAGATCTAGTAGTAGGAGGTAGCTTCTTAAAACTTTATACCTAAAGCACAAGCTGCAAAAGAAAACAATAGACAGATGGGAACTCCTTAAGATCAAGAGCTTCTATGCCTCAAAGGACTTTGTTAAAAAGGCGAAGAAGGGCCACGGTGGTTCAGCAGGCAGGGTTCTAACCTGCCATGCCAGAGACCTGGGTTTGGTTCCTGGTGCCTGCCCATGCAAAAAAAAAAAAAAACAGGTGAAGAAGGAGCCAACTCAACGGGAGAAAATATTTGAAACCACGTATCAGAAAAAGACTTGATATCCTGTCTACATAAAGAAATTATACAGCTCAACAATAAAAGAACAAACAAGCCAATTATAAAATAACTAGAGCTTTCAAAGAGCAAACACAGATGGCTAAAAAGCACATGAAGAGCTGCTCATTTTCACTGCCTATAAGGGAGATAAAAATTAAGATGACCATGAGATTTTACTTCACACCTATATGAATGACTGCTATTAAACAAACAGGAACCTACAAATGTTGGAGAGGATTTGGAGATATTGGAACACTTATTCACTGCTGGTGAGAAGGTATAATGGTTTAGCTGTTGTGGAAGTCAGTTTGGTGATTCCAAGGAATACTAGATACTGAGTTGCCCTATGACTCAGCAATACCAACACTTGGTATATACCCAGAAGAATTGAGGGCAGTTACACAGACAGACATTTGCACACCACTTTTCATAGCAGCACTATTCACAACTACCAAGAGATGGAAACAATCCAAATGCCCATCAACAGACGAGCGGATACACAAAATGTGGTGTATATGTATACACACACACACACAACGGTGAAATATTATACAGCAGTTAGATAAAATGATATTTCAAAACATATGACAACATGGATGAACCTTGAGGATATACTGCTGAGTGAAATAAGTCAGAAACAAAAGGACAGATACTGTACGATTTTGATACTGTGACTCTGGTAAAGCCTCCAATGTTTTAGAACAGCTGGAAAGAAAAATCTGAGATGAGGACTGGTAACCCATGACAAACTCTGGTATCTGTTCTATAGCGGCTTGTTGAAGTGTGCTTTGAAAATTACTGTTTTTACTTTCTTTGCTTTGTGGTATATATGTTATATTTTACACCAAAAAAAGGTAAAAACAAAACAAACTATAGGTAGCTATAGTAATATTAGATAATCCTGAAATAAAAAATTTGGAAATGTTTAGTAACATAGGTCACTACTATAGTAAAACTGGTATTTGTAATAATTCTCTACTTGATACTTTGAGAACATAGACAGTTTTGATAGTTAATCAAATGGTATTTAAGACAGTGTTTAAAATTTAGAATCTAAGAAACTCTGATATCTGTATCTGTAGACTTTTTTCCTTCCTTGCTTTAATTTCTTTTCTTTTTTTTTTATATGCTATATGGCGGGGTCACATTTCATTCTTTTTCCATGTGAGTATCCCATTATTGTAGCACCATTTTTGTTGAATTTTTTTGTTTGTTTTTATTTGTTGGTTTCTTTGTTTGCTTGGGAAGTGCATGGGCTGGGATTCACACCCGGATCTCCCACAGGGCAGGCAGGAATTCTACCACTGAACTACTCTCACACCCCACACTTGCTTTCATTTTAAATTGCTTAAGAAACATATT
This sequence comes from Tamandua tetradactyla, assembly GCF_023851605.1. NCBI lineage: Eukaryota > Metazoa > Chordata > Mammalia > Pilosa > Myrmecophagidae > Tamandua > Tamandua tetradactyla. Next base: position 215,336,169 of record NC_135328.1, read on the forward strand.
GTACAAACAGGCTTTACAATAATTATTTAGATACGGATAAACTTACTTAGGTGGTTAAGATTTTCATATGGTAAATGTAAAAATATTTGTATCTTCATGTTTTCCTGAAAATGTTTAGCAACATAGGTCATTACTATAGCAAGACAGACATGTGTAATAACTTTCTACTTGATATACAGTTTTGACAGCTGATCAAATGGTATTCAAGTTAGAGTTTATTACTTAGAATTGAAGAAACTCTGCTATCTCAATTTATAGATTTTTTCCTTGTTGCCTTAATTTTAAATTGGTTTATGACATCTGTTGTGCAAACACTGGTTTTACAATGAATATTTAGATACTTTATTTAAATATGTCTGTGGTTAAGCTAACTAAGATATCCATATTTGGTGGTTTTAAGTGTATAATTTGTTTTCTGAATAAAAATATTTTTTAAAAAACCTGCAGTGTGAAATTTCAGAACACTGGGGCTAAAGCTTCCCAAGAGAGAAAACAGGTCAGATACAAAAGATCAGAAATAAAGACGGCATCTGATTTTCAACCACTTTGGAAGTCAGAAGACAAGGAAATGGACTTCCCTATTTCGGTAATGTGGTAGATTGAACTAATGTAAACCATGTACTACAACCATGTAGAAATGCTTGAACTAATGTAAACCATGTACTACAATCATGTAGAAATGCTATAAAAAATTTAAAGAAATGATTTAAAATATATAGCTTAACTTATAAGAAAGAAAAGGGATATATCCAAGGGACCACAAACAAAGAAGGAAGTCAGAGTGAGAAAAGAGGATAGAATGAGGGGGCCCAACATATACCTAATGGGAGTTCCCAAAGGAGAGAACAGCACCTTCAAAGTAGAGTGAGAGAAAAAGAATAAAGGTACTCAGCACATGTAAATTGCACACATTTCTAAGCAGCAACAGTGGAGGCCAAACCACAATGGAATAAAACCTTCAAAGTGCTCAGGAAAATAACTTGTTGGCTTAGTTTTCAGTTACCAAGTTTTCATTCAGAGTGAGAATAAAGACATTTCACAGATAGAAAAGACTTGAGTTTATTCACCAACCAACCTTCACTGTATTCCAGGAAGAAGGAAACTAAAGCCAGGAGAAAGGAGAGATGCAAGAAAGAATGAAGTGCAAAGATAATGGAAGATATGCGTATAAATGTAAACAAGCACTGATTTCTACAACAGTTATCCTTATTAATTTGCAACTAAAATCCTGACAAATAATAAATGGAAATGAGAGAGGTGTGGTTTGAATGATAGAAAAAAAAAAAAGCTACAGTAGGCAAAAAAGCATAGTAAGGGCATAAAGGTAGGTATACTGACCAGTAGAATCAAACTGAGTGCTCAGAGGTGGACACTCACATCTGTGGTCAATTGATCTTTGATGAGGCTGTCAAATCAACTCCACTGGGACAGTCCAGCCTCTTCAACAAATGTTGCTTGGAGAACTGGATATTCATATACAAACAAATGAAAGAGGAGCCCTATCTCACAACTTATATAAAAATTAACTAAAAATGGATCTAAGACCTAAACATTGGAACTATGACCACAAAATGATTAGAAGAAAATGTAGGAAAACATCTTAGGATCTTGTGCTAGGCAGGAAATTCTTAGATGTTACCCTCAAAGGGCAAGCAATAAAATAAGAACTAGATAATTGAGCTCTCTTCAAAACTGAACCCTTTTATGCTTCAAAGAATTTTGTCAGGGAGATAAGAAGGCAGCCTATACAATGGGAGACCATATTTGGAAAACATATATCAGATAAGGGTTTAATATTCAGTATATATAAAGAGATTCTACAACTCAACAACAAAAAGACAAACAACCTAAGGACTTCCGGAGAAGATGGCGGCTTAGTAAGACGCGTGGATCTTAGTTCCTCCTCCAGAACAGCTACTAGGGGAGTAGAAATGATACAGAACAGCTCCCGGAGCCACGACAGAGATCAAAAAGACAGCGTACCCCATCCTGGAACGGCTGACTGGCTGAGAGAACCCGCTTCAGTGAGATCGCCGAGGGGCACGGGGTTCCCCGGGCGGGGCGGCAAGCGGCCGGATTCCCTCCCTTCCTCCTTCCTGGGCCAGCTGGGACAATTGGAAAGGCGGTCCCCTCAAGCTGCGGTGGCTGGTGCCCCCACCATGCACAGCCCCCCGGACCAACTGAGAGACTTGGATCGGAAATCCCCAGGCCGCGGAGAACGGTGACCGGGGGAGTCCCTTCCAAACATGTGACTCCCCGGTCCGGCTGGGAACGGTGCACTTTCCCGGGCTGCGGCAGCTGGCGCCCTCCCACCACGCTTGGTACCCCGGGCCAACTAGGAAATTCGGACGGGCGCTCTCACAGGCTGCGGCGGCCGGCGACCCTCCCCGCGTTCGGACCCCCAGGCCGGCTGACCCTCTTCCAAGCCGCTTCAGCTGGCGAACCTGCCCCACGGTGAGAGTTTTCCAAAGTTAAAGGACCCACAGAGCCTTTTACTGGTGGGACCCGCAGACAAACGTGTGCAACGAGCGCCACCTACTAGGCAGGATAAGAAAAACAGAACCCAGAGATTTCACAGAAAAATCTTTCAACCGGCTGGGTCCAACACCCAGGGAAATCTGACTAAATGCCCAGACGCCAGCAGAAGATAACGGATCATGCTCAGAAAATTGAAAATATGGCCCAGTCAAAGGAACAAACCAATAGTTCAAATGAGATACAGGAGCTGAGACAACTAATGCTGAATATACGAACAGAAATGGAAAACCTCTTCAAAAACGAAATCGATAAATTCAGGGAGGACATGAAGAAGACATGGGCTGAACAAAAAGAAGAAACAGAAAAACTGAAAAAACAAATCACAGAACTTATGGGAGTGAAGGACAAAGTAGAAAAGATGGAAAAAACAATGGATACCTACAATGATAGATTTAAAGAGACAGAAGATAGAATTAGTGATCTGGAGGATGGAACATCTGAATTCCAAGCCAACTCTGCAGGTGAACTCACTTCCCTCCCCCTACATAGGACATCAATTCCAGGAGTGTAAATCTCCCTGACAACATGGGCCTCAACACCAGGGGATGTCCCTGTCATTGTGGGAGTGAGAAGCATTCTTGACCAAAATGGAGGAGAGAAATAAAAACAAAATGAAGTTTCAGTGTCTGAGGAATTTCAAATAGAGTCGAGAAGTATTTCTGGAGGTTATTCTTATGCAGTACATAGAAATCCCCTTTCAGTTTTTGCTATACTGGAGTAGCTAGAGGAGAATACCTGAAACTGTTAAATTGTAATCCAATAGCTTTGATTCTTGAAGACGACTGAGTAACTACAGAGCTTTTAAGGTGTGACCATGTCATTATGAAAACATATTGACTGACATTCCCTTTATGCAGTATACAGGCAGATTAATAAGAAAAAAAACAAAAATAATCAGGGGACTGTGTATGGGATGTTTTGGTCTTCTTTTTCACTTTTATTTTTACTTTTATTCTAATTTTTATTTTTTTTGGTAATGAAAATGTTCAAAAATCAATTGTGATAATGAATGTACAGCCATATGACAATACGGTGAACCACTGATTGTACAATTTGGATGATAATATGGGTATGTGAATATATAATATATCTCAACAGAAATGCGTTCAAAAATTTTTTTTTAAATCAGATAATTGGAGGATAGACAGTGCTGTAAGATCCACTTATGAGATAGGGATCTCCTGATTATTGAAGGTAAAATTGCCTGAAGAAGCATGATATTTCTATGAATCACATTTCCTGGCAGGTGATGTAAGAAGACTGTGCCACATTTGATTATATACTGTGTATGGATGAAAGCAATCTGAGAGATATGAATAGAAAAGGTAGTGAAGTTAAAAACTGCAAAGCAAAAATTGAACTAGTTGGGAGCTATGATCCACAAAAACAACTTATTATTGAAGATCCCTACTATGAGAATAACTTCGATTTTGAGACTGTATACCAGCAGTATATAAGGTGCTGCAAAGCATTTTTGGAGAAGTCTTAGTAAGGCTGCATCTATCCACTGCTGAAGGCTGACAATGATTAACATCTTTACAGTAATGTTTTAGGTTTTTCAGTCAATTAGTGTGTTAAAAGTGTAATGTTCGACATCCGAGCCCTGCCCTCCCTGTGCCCTGATCTCTGTGCCACCTACCCCACACCCTGATACCAACGAACCCCATGCTCCATGCACCCACCAACATCATGCCCGTGCACCAGCCCCCATGCATCTGCTCGGCATCCCCATTCGCCTACTGCTGCACCCTGACTCTGTGTTCACCAGATTGAACCCTGCTCCTGTGCTCCAAGGCCCGCTGAGCTGCACCCTGCCCCACCATGGTGCCTGAAGAAGTGTGCCCACCACACTTCCATAACCCCAAGCCGCACACCCCACACTTAAAAACACCAGTGTAACACTCCTGACCTGTTGGCTATACATGCGCTGCAACCTTCACTGCACTGTTATGCCCTGCAACCTGCTCCACATCCATTCCGCAAATACAAAGCTTTAGTCTACAGAAGGAAATCAATTTCCAAAGTAACCCTGGTAAGATAATTACATGCCTCAAAGGCAACAGAAGATCACTAAGCATATTACGATGCAGACAATACAGCCCAGCCTAATGACCAAATTAAAACACCAGCAGAGATACAGACTTCGGAACAACTAATCAGAGATGTTCATATAATATACTAACTAAAATCAATGGGATGGTTAATGACATAAAGGAGATCAAGAAGACCCTAGAAGAGCATAAAGCAGAATCTGAAAGAATAAATAGAAAAACAGCAGAGATCACAGATATTAAAGATGCAGCAGACCAAGTCAAAAATATACTAGAGATACACAACAGCAAATGTGAAGAGGCAGAAGAAAGAATAAGTGAACTAGAGGACAGGGCAACTGATTTTGAACACAGTTCAAAAAGAACAAATGGCAAAAAGGATGGAAAAATTTGAATTGGATGGCAAAGCAATGATGGACAAAACAAAGTGCACAAATATTAAGAATCATTGGTGTCCCAGAAGGAGAAGAGAAGAATAAAGGGCTAGGAAAATTAGTTGAGAATATAATGGGGGGAAACTTCCCAACCCTTATAAAGGACAAAAATATGCAAATCAAAGACGTATAATGAACTCCAAATAAAATAAATCCAAACAGGTTGTGCTGGTTTGAAAGGATGTATCCACCCTAGAAAAGCCATGTTTTCTTTTTGTTTTTTGTTTTTAACATGGGCAGGCACCGGGAATTGAACCCGGGTCCTCGGGCATGGCAGGCAAGCACTCTTACCTGCTGAGCCACCGTGGCCTGCCCAAAAAGCCATGTTTTAATCCTAATTCCATTTTGTAAAGGCAGCCGTTTCTTCTAATCCCTGTTCAGTACCATATGTTTGAATTTGTAATCAGATCATCTCCCTGGAGATGTGACTCAATCAAGAGTGGTTGTTAAGCTGGATTAGGTCGAGACATGTCTCTACCCACTTAGGTGGGTCTTGATTACTTTGCTGGAATCCTATAAAAGAGGAAACATTTTGGAGAAGGAGATTCAGAGAGAGCAGAGTAGAACGACACAGCCACGAGAAGCAGAGTCCACCAGCCAGCGACCTTTGGAGATGAAGAAGGAAAATGCCTCCTGGGGAGCTTGATGAAACAGGAAGCCAGGAGAGAAAGCTAGCAGATGACACTGTATTTGCCACGTGCCTTTCCAGATGAGAGTAACCCTGACTGTGTTTGTCATGTGCCTTCTCACTTGAGAGAGAAACCCTGAAATTCATTGGCCTTTTTGAACCAAGGTATCTTTCCCTGGATGCCTGTGATTGGACATTTCTATAGATTTGTTTTAATTGGGACATTTTCTTGGCCTTAGAACTGTAAACTAGCAACTTATTAAATTCTCCTTTTAAAAAGTCATTCTGTTTCTGGTATATTGCCTTTCAGCAACTAGCAAACTAAAACACAGGCCTTTCCCAAGACAAATACTAATAAGTCTGGTCAAATGTTGAAAAGAAGCAGAAAATCCTGAAAGTGGACTTTCAGAGAAAAACAGTCTGCAAGACTGAGTTCAGACTACTCAACTGACAATATGTATGGAGGCGAGAAGGCAGTAGTATGATATATTTAAGATCCTGAAAGAGAAAGATTTTCAGCCAAGAATTCTGTCTCCACTCAAACTGTCCTTCAAAACTGAGGGAGAGATTAAAACTTTCACAAACAAATCCTGAAAGAATTTGTGAACAAGAGACAGGCCCTAGGGGCTTCTGGGTAAAGATGGCGGCTTAACAATGTGAGCATTTTAGTTCGTCCTCCAGAACAACTACTAAATAACCAGAAATAGTACAGAACAGCTCCTGGGGCCACGTCAGTGACCAGACACACAGCGTACCCCAGTCTGGACCCGCTGGACCGGCTGCGAGCATCCCCCAGAAACGCGAGTTCCTAAAGCTGTGGCAGCAAGCACCCCTCCCCCACAGGCTGCTTCCCAGAGGGGAAAGGAACGGACTTTACCAGCAGCAGGGACTGGGCACAATCAAATGCCAATTGTGGAACTAATTAACAAATTCTGACTACTAAAAATAGGCCCCCAGCTTAGGTGAATCTGATCAAAGCGGAGGTTGCTCATTTTTTCAACGGCGCCAAGGGGGCAGGACTGACAAAAAAAGGGGAAAAAAAAAAAGAAGGAAACAGAGGTTTTTGTGGCTGTGTATCTACAAAGGCTTGACTGCCTCTGGATACAGCGGCAGGACTTTTCAAGCTGCAACCGCCCCAGGCATAGGCAGAAGTGAGCTTTTTGGGGGGCTTATCTGGAGCTTGTGCCTTCCCCAGGGGAGGGGTGAAGCCCAACTCAGGTGGAATCCCTCCATCAAGGAATTCAGACACCAGGGCTTGGTAATTTGAAGCCATTAAAACCAGCCTACAATAGGCAGAAGTGAGCTCTTTTGGGGGCTTATCTGGAGCCTGTGCCTTCCCCAGGGGAGTGATGAAGCCCAACTCAGGTGGAATCCCTCCATCAAGGAATTCAGACACCAGGGCTTGGTAATTTGAAGCCATTAAAACCAGCCTACAACCTCTCCTCTGTCTCCACCACGCCCCCAGCAGGGAGAGTCTGCCAAAGTTGAACGTACCTCATCATCTTATGCTGGTGGGACTTGCAGTCAGACAAGCGCCACATACTGGGCAGGATAAGAAAAACAGAGTCCAGAGACTTCACAAGAAAGTCTTTCAACCTGCTGGGTCTCACCCTCAGGGAAAACCGATGCAGGTGACTCTTTCCTCCTGACAGGAGGCCAGTTTGGTCTGGGAAAATCTGGCTGGGGTCTACAATATCTAAGTAGATCCTTGTAAGTGTGTGTGGGGGAAAGGCACCACACAAGCAGGGCAAGAAACAAGAAAAGAAGAACTGAAAAATTCTCCTCTGCTAAACAAAACTTAAGCTAAAGGTCCAGATAGAGCTGAATGGAATGTCAAAGAACAGATAGACAACAAATTCATCCAGCAAGAAAACCCTAGATAAAAGAAGTGAAAGCAATCTCCAGAATAAACTAATTAAGGTAATTAAATGCCTAGGCGCCAGCAAAAAAAACAAATCACACCAAGAAAATTGAAGATATGGCCCAGTCAAAGGAACAAACCAACAATTCAAATGACAGACAGGAGCTGAAACAATTAATTCAGAATATACAAACAGACATAGAAAACCTCATCAAAAATCAAATCAATGAATTGAGGGAGGATATAAAGAAGGCAAGGAAAGAACAAAAAGAAGAAACTGAAAGTCTGAAAAAACAAATCACAGAAGTTATGGGAATGAAAGACACAGCAGAAGAGATGAAAAAACCAATGGAAACCTACAATGTAGATTTCAAGAGACAGAACATAGGATTAGTGAACTGGAGGATGGAACATCTGAAATCCGACAAGAAACAGAAACTATAGGGAAAAAAATGGAAAAATATGAGCAGGGATTCAGGGAATTGAAAGACAATATGAAGCGCACGAATATACGTGTTGTGGGTGTCCCAGGAGGAGAAGAGGAGGGAAAAGGATGAGAAAAACTAATGGAGGAAATTATCACTGAAAATTTCCCAACTCTTATGAAAGACTTAAAATTACAGATCCAAGAAGTGCAGCATACCCCAAAGAGAATAGATCCCAATAGACATACTCCAAGACATTTAATAATCAGAATGTCAGAGGTCAAAGAGAAAGAGAGGATCTTGAAAGCAGCAAGAGAAAAGCAATCCATCACATACAAGGGAAGCCCAATAAGACTATGCGCAGATCTCTCAGCAGAAACCATGGAGGCGAGAAGACAATGGGATAATATATTTAAATCATTAAAAGAGAAAAACTGCCAACCAAGAATTCTATATCCAGCAAAACTGTCCTTCAAAAATGAGGGAGAAATTAAAACATTTTCAGACAAAAAATCACTGAGAGAATTTGTGACCAAGAGACCAGCTCTGCAAGAAATACTAAAGGGAACACTAGAGACAGATACAAAGACAGAAGAGAGAGGTGTGGAGAAGAGTGTAGAAAGGAAGACTATGAGTAAAGGTAAAAAGAAGGAAAGTTAGATATGACATACAAAATGTAGAAGGCAAAATAGTAGAAAAAAGTACTACCCATGCAGTAATAACACTGAATGTTAATGGATTAAACTCTCCAATCAAAAGACATAGTCTGGCAGAATGGATTAAAAAACAGGACCCATCTATATGCTGTCTCTACTCAAAGGATATGAGGCCAAGGACACAAATGGACATTTACACACCAATGTTTATAGCAGCATTATTAACAATTACCAAGAGATGGAAACAGCCAAAATGTCCATCAACAGACAGTTGGCTAAACAAACTGTGACATTTACATTAGATGGAATATTATGTAGCTGTAAGACAGAATAAAGTTATGAAGTATGTAACAACATGAATGGACTCTAAGGACATTAAACTGAGTGTGATTAGCCAGAAACAAAAGAACAAATACTGTATGGTCTCACTGATATGAACTGACATTAGTGAATAAACTTGGAATATTTCCTAGGTAACAGAGACCATCAGGAGATAGAAACAGGGTAAGATATTGGGTAATTGGAGCTGAAGGGATACAGATTGTGCAACAGGACTGAATATAAAAACTCAGAAATGGACAGCACAATATTACCTAACTGTAACACAATTATGTTAAAACACTGAATGAAGCTGCATATGAGAATAATAGAGGGAGGAGGGCTGAGGCATGAATGAAATCACAAAGAAAGATAGATGATAAAGACTGAGATGGTGTAATCTAGGAGTGCCTAGAGTGTATAATGATAGTGACTAAATGTACAAATTTAAAAAATGTTTTTGCATGAGGAAGAACAAAAGAATGTCATTACTGCAGTGTGCTGAAAATAGATGGTACTTAATAGTTTAAAATTTCAACTAATGTGTGAGACTAAAGCAAAAAATGTTCATTTGGTACAAATCTATACTTTGACTAGTGCATCTCCTAACATAACTTATGTAGATAGTTGATTGAACACCTTAAGTACATGACTACCAGGGATGTGGATCTTCCTGGCAGCGTGGGACAGAAATCCCAGAATGAGCTGAGAATCAGCATCAAGGGGTTGAGAAAAACTCTAGAATGAGCTGAGACCCAGCATCAAGGGATTGAGAAAACCTTCTCGACCAAAAGGGGGAAGAATGAAATGAGACAAAGTGTCAATGGCTGAGAGATTTCAAACAGAGTCGAGAGGTTATCCTGGAGGTTATTCTTATGCATTAAGTAGATATCACCTTGTTATCCAAGATGTAATGGAGAGGCTGGAGGGAACTGCCTGAAAATGTAGAGCTGTGTTCCAGTAGCCATGTTTCTTGATGATGATTGTATAATGATATAGCTTTCGCAATGTGACTGTGTGATTGTGAAAACCTTGTGTCTGATACTCCTTTTATCTACCTTGTCAACAGATGAGAGGAACATACGGAATAAAAATAAATAATAGGGGGAACAAATGTTAAAATAGATTTAGTGTGAAATGCTAGTGATCAATGAAAGGGATCAGTAAGGGGTATGACACGTAAAATTTTTTTCTTTGTTTGTTATATTTTTCTGTTGTCTTTTTATTTCTTTTTCTGAATTGATGCAAATATTCTGGGAAATGATCATGATGATGAATATACAACTATGTGATGATATTGTGAATTGCTGAGTATATGTGTTGGGAATGTTTGTGTTTCTTGTAATTTTTTTTAATTAATAAAAAAATTAAAAAAAAAAAAAAAAAAAGACAGGCCCTACAAGAAATACTAAAGGGAGTTCTACTAGTGGAAAAAAAAGGCAGGAGAGGGAGGTCTGGAGGAGGGCACACAATTGAAGAGTACCAGTAAGGGTAATTTAAGGACAAAAACAGAAAGAGGGAAAAGAATATATAGATCTGACAAATAAAATCCAAAGGATAAGATGGTGGATTCAATAAATGCATTTACAGTAATAACTTCGAATGTTAATGGACTAAACTTACCACTTAAATGATACAGACTGGCAAAATGGATTAAAAAATATAATTTGGGTGGGCCATGGTGGCTAAGCAGGCAGAGTTCTCACCTGCCATGCCAGAGATCCAGGTTTGATTCCCGGTGCCTGCCCAAGCAAAAAAAAAAAATATATATATATATATGCACATATATAAATAATATATAAAAAATATATATATATAAAATTCAGCTATAAGCTGCTCACAAGAGACTCATCTTAGAAACAGGGATGCAAGGCAAGTAGGCTGAAAGTAAAAGAATAGAAAAAGATGTTCCATGCAACTGTAACCAAAAGAAGTAGCTATACTAATATCAAACAAAATAGACTTTAAATGTAAAGACATCATAAGAGACAAAGGACACTATATATTAACAAAAGGGACACTTCACCAAGAAGAAATAACAATCAAATATTTATGGTCCCAATCAAGGAGCTCCAAAGTACATAAAACAAACGTGGTAAAACTGAAGGGAGCAACAGATATCTCAACAATAATAGGAGGAGATTTCAATACATCACTCTCATCCTAGACAGAACAACCAGAAAGAGGATCAGCAAGGGAAGAGAGAACTTAAACAATTTGATAAATGAATTAAACCTAAGAGACATATATAAGTCGTAACACCCCAAAACACCAGGATATACATTCTTCTCTAGCCCTCATGGAACATTCTCCAGGACAGATCATATGCGGGATACAAAACAGGTCTTCAGAAACTTAAAAACATTGAAATTACTCAAAGCACTTTCTCCGACTACAATGGGATGAAGTTGGAAATCAATAACCACCAAGAATGAGAACTTTCACAAATACATGGAGATTAAATAACACACTCTAAACAACCAGTGGGTCAAAGAAAAAAGTTGCTAAAGAAATTGGTAGCTATCCAGAGACATATGAAACAACTTATCAGAACATAGGGGATGGAGCAAAGGCTGTTCGGAAAGGAAAATGTGTTGCCCTAAAAGCCTATTTTAAAAAACAAGAAAGGGCAAAAATTGAGGACCTAATGCTCACCTGAACGAACTTGAGAAAGAACAGCAAATTAATCCCAAAGCAAACAGAAGAGAAATAACACAGATTAAAGCCAAGTTAAATGAATGGGAGAACAAACGAACAACAGAAAGAATCAACAAAACCAAAGGTTGGTTCTTTGAGAAAAATCAATAAAATTGATGGACCATTAGCAAGGCTGACAAAGAAAATGAGAGAGGATGCAAACAAATAAAATCAGAAATGAGAGGGGGGGTCATTACCACAGACCCTGAAGAAATTAAAAAAAAAAATCTTAAGAGGGTACTATGAACAACTATATGCCAACAAACTAGACAACTTAGATGAAATGGACAAATTTCTGGAAACACATGAACAAGGTACACAGACTCAAGAAAAAATAGAAGATCTCAACAAACCAATCACAAGAAATTCAACAGTCATCAAAAATGTTCCTACTTAGAAAAGCCCAGGGCTAAACGGTCTCATAGGGGAATTTTATCAAACATTCCAGAAAGAACTAACACCAATCCTGCTCAAACTTCCAAAAAAAATTGAGGGGAAAGGAATACTACCTAACTCATTTTATGAAGCTAATATCACTTTAATATCAAAACTGGGTAAAAACGCTGTAAGACAGGAAAACTACAGGCCAGTCTCCTAATGAACATAGATGCAAAACTTCTCAACAAAATACAAATGGAATTCAACAACACATTTGAAAAATTATACACCAGGACCAATTGGGGTTTATATCAGGAATACAAGAATGATTCAACACAAGAAAATTAATTACATAATACAGCACATTAACAAAATGACAGGAAAAATCACATGATCATCTCAATTGATGCTGAAAAAGCAATTGACAAAATTCAAAACCCTTTTCTGATTAAAAAAACTTCAAAAGGTAGAAATCAAAAGTAACTCCCTCAATATGATAAATGGCATATATGAAAAACCCATAACCAGCATCGTACTCCATGGAGACTGAGAGCTTTATTCCTTAGACTGGAAACAAGACAACGATGCCGTCAGTCACCACTATTATTCAACACTGTACTAGAAGTTCTAGCTAGAGCAATCAGGTAGGAAAAAGAAATAAAGGGCATTCAAATTGGAAAGAAGTAAAACTTACCCTATTTGCAGATAACTATTATACTTGGATAATCCTGAGAAATCTACAACAAAGTTACGTGAGCTAATAAATAAATTCAGCAAGTGTGCATAATCAGCAATGTTTCCTTACATAAGCATTGACCTAACTGAGGAATCAATTAAGGAAAAAACGCCATTCAAAATAGCAACTAAAATAATCAAATACTTAGGAATGAACTTAATAGAGATGTAAAGGACTTGTACACAGAAAACTACCTAACACTGATAAAAGAGAGCAAAGCTAAATAGGTGGAAAGACATTCCCTGCTCATGGACAGGAAGTTTAAATATAGTTAAGATGTCAATTCTACCCAAATTGATCTACATATTCAATGCAGATCAAAATTCCAACAAACTACTTTTAAGACTTGGAAAAACTAGTTACTTGGAAAAACTAGTATAAATACAGGAAAAAGACCCCCAAAAGCTAAAAGCATCCTAAAAAAGAAGAACGAAGTGGGAGGATTAAGACTTTCTGATTTTAAAACTTAAAAAACCACAGTTGTCAAAACAGCATGGTACTGGCACAAAGATAGAAGCATTGACCAATGGAAGCAAATTGGGAATGCAGAAATAGACCACCAAATCTATGGTCAACTGTTCTTTGACAAGGCCCCCAAAACCACTGAACTGGGACAAAACAGTCTTTTCAATAAATGGGCATGGGAGAACTGGATATCAATAGCCAAAAGAATGAAAGAGGTCCCTTACCTCACACCCTAAACAAAAATCAACTCAAAGTGGATCTAACAACTAAATATATGAACCAGTACCATAAAGCTCCTGGAAAAATATGCAGGGAAACATCTTCAAGACCTAGTAATAGGAGGTAGTCCTAAACTTTACACCCAAAGCACAAGCAACAAAAGAAAAAATAGATAAATGGGAACTTCTTAAAATCAAATGCTTCTGTGCCTCAAAGACTTTGTCAAAAAGGTGAAGAGGCAGTCAACTCAATGGGAGAAAATATTTGGAAATCACACATCAGATAAAGGTTTGATATCTTATATACATAAAAAAAATCATACAACTCAACAACAAAATAACAAACAACCCAATTATAAGATGGGCTAAAGATATGCATAGGCATTTTTCTGAAGAGCAAAAACAAATGGCTCAAAAGCACATGAAGAGAGGTTCATTATCATCAGCTGTAAGGGAAATGCAGATCAAGACTACAATGAGCCTGAAACTGAAGAGCTGTGTCAGACTAGCCATGTTTCTTGTAGATGATTGTATAATGATACAGCTTTCATAATGTGACTATATGATTGTGAAAACACTGTCTGATGCTCCTTTTATCTACAACACGGACAGATAATGAGGCAAAAAATAAAAAATAATTACCTTCAAAAAAATTGAGATACAACCTCACACCTATAAGAATGGCTGCTATTAAAAAAACAGGAAACAACAAATGTTGGAGCGGATGTAGAGAAATTGGGACACTTAAGCACTGCTGGTGGGAATGTTACATGGATGACAGTTTGGCGGTTCCTTAGGAAACTAAATATCGAATTGCCCTATGACATGGCAATCACACTACTTGGTAAATACCCAGAAAAGCTGTAAGCAGTGACACAAACAGACATTTGCATAACAGTGCTCATAGCAGCTCTATTCACAATCGCCAAGAGATGGAAACAATCCAAGTACCCATCAACAGATGAGTGGATTAACAAAATGTGGTATACACATACAATGGAATATTATGCAGCAGTTAAGACAAAATGATGCCCTGAACCACATGACAAATGGATGAGCCGTGAGGATATAATGTTGAGTGAAATAAGCCAGACACTAAAGGACAGATACTTTTGTGTATGACTCCACTTTTATGACCATGGTAAAGGTAAAATCAGAGGCTTATAATATAGAATAAAGGAGACCTAGAAGCTTGAGATGGGTGAACAGCTAGCTAATGAGGTTGAACTTAACTGTAAGCAAACAGACAGAAGTGAAGGTGGTTCAGTAGTGGGACAATAATATTACCATACTGAAGGTGAAGATGATTGAAAAGGGTTGTATAGACTTGTGTGTTTCACTGATTAACACTACAAATATAATTAAGTTCTTGCATGAACTACCACAAAGGAAAGAATCTTGTACAAAGTATCTATTAATTTTGGGATATGGGGGGGATGCTATTGCATGCTATCGGCTGTTTAACAGGAAAACATCAACTGTATCACACAATATCAGGGGTACATAATGAGGGACAAGAGTTAGGTGGAAGTTTGGATTTTCTATTTGGTGAGGGTGTGTTTATTAGCTATCTTTCTTTTGAGAATAATGAAATTATCTAAAATTCATGGGCTGTTGACTGTGGACTTTATACATGAGACCCAGCAGATGGAGGTGGCTAGAAAGACACACTAACTGAGCAGTAGACTGGCAAATGATGGTGTATACACGTGATCGACATTGTGCCGCTACAAAATGGAATGAAGTTGTGAGGTATGCAATGGTGTGAATGAATGTGTGGGGTATTTGGTGAGGGTAAACAAGCCAGAAACAAAAGAACAGATACTGTATGATCTCATTTAGAAAATATTTGTAAGAAAACTGGGGCCTAAACGATAAGCTCTTTCAGCAGTCACATTTAGTCTGAGTGGTAATTGCTCTTTCTGGATTTTGAGGGGCTGTTTCATATATGTGTAATCTGGTATTTAGAGATAAGAACAAAGCCAGTCAGGTCAGGATTAAGGTAATTCAGAGTCCAGGGTAAGGAAGACATTGCTTATATCTGAGAACTTCACCTACTCTTTGAAACCAAAGGAAGAAAAGGTTTATTTCGTCCAGAACCTAAATTTTCAATAGCGCATCATCTAACTCAACCTGTCTGGATAGATCATTTAAACAACCCAAACACAGGGAGCTCAGAACAAGAATGAGAGCCTTTAATCCTGTATAGTTTAATATAATGCTTGGGTACATCCCAGAATATCTTAAGCAGATAATCAAACAGTATTGGCAAAGTTCCTTGAGGGATGGGAGAAACAATATGGAACTATTAAACTTTACCAATGGGGAACCCCCAGTTGCTGTGCTAAGTCTTGGGGATGCCCAAGTTGGTGGGCCAGGCCCCTGATCTTTTTTTTTTTTTAAACATTTGCTCCCCCTATTATTTTTTTTATTCCATATGTTCTACTCGTCTGTTGACAAGGTAGATAAAAGGAGCATCAGACACAAGGTTTTCACAATCACACAGTCACGCTGTGAAAGCTATATCATTATACAATCATTATCAGTTCTATTCCATTGGTCTATGTGCTTGTCACTGTGCCAGTATCACACCATTGTTTTGATTGCTATAAATCTGTAATAAGCTTTGAAATCAGGAAGTATGAGTCCTCTAATTCAGCCTTTTTTTTTTTCCAATATGCTTTTGGCTATTTGAGGTCCCTTGCCCTTCCATATGAATTTGGTGATAAGCTTTTCCATTTCTGTGAAGAATGCGCTGGAATTTTGCTTGGGAGTGCATTAAATCTTTAAGTTGCTTTGGATAGTATTTACAACAGTATTAAATTTTCCAATCCATTAGCACAGAATATCTTTCCGTTTATTAAGGTTTCTTTAATTTCCTTCAGTAATGATTTGTAGTTTTCTGTGAAAACATGTTTTACTTCCCTGGTTAGATTTATTCCTAGATATCTTTTTCTTTTAGTAAATGGTTTTGCTTTCTTATTCTCATTTTTGGACTGTTCATTGCTAGTATACAGAAACACTACTGATTTTTGCATGCTGATCTTATACTCAGAGTGTCACTTAGCTGAATTCATTCATTAGCTCTAGTACCTTTCATGTAGATTTTTCTGGATTTTCTCTGTAAGGATCATATCATCTGCAAATAGTAATTTTACTTCTTCCTTCCCAATTTGGATGCCTTGTATTACTTTTTCTTGCCTAGTTGAGCTAGAAACACTTCCAGTACAATGTTGAATAGACATGGTGATAGCAGGTATCCTTGTCTTGTTTCTGATCTTAAGAGAAAAGCTTTAAGGCTTTCCCCATTGTGCATGATGTTAGCTGTGCAAATAATTTCTTTTAAAATTTTTGAATGATTATTGTTTTAAATGCTAATCCCTATAGTACAATATAAAAGAATTCAACATACAAATTCATGCATATCATATTACATATATGTATGTGTGTGTGTGCGTGCATGTGTATGTTAAAAAACAGGAGAGAAAAATGAACTCCCAGGGTGAGAAGGTACCTTTAAATGTCACCTAGGCATTCACATTTCCATTAATTTATCCTCATCTCCAAGATCCCTAACATCCTAGAGTCCTCCTGGAAGAACTGCCCAACTAACACATGATTCCCCTCCCTTTTCCCAGATTTTCTCCCACATACATGCAATAGTTAGTATAGGAGTGGGCATCTTTGTCTCATACAACCCTGTCCCCTATCTCAGTTCTCTGATCTAACACAGGCCCAAGCTGGGGAAGTCAGTTTTTGAATGGCTGGAATAACATGGACATGGAGGAGCAAGTGGAGGCCATGCTGTGTACCAGACAAACAGGAGAAGGAAAAGAAGCCACTCTGCAGAGGCACAGAGGAATGAAGCAGGCAGCAGTGAAAGAAGCCAGCATAACAACTGGGAGAAGCAACTTGAGGGGCTCCCTACAACTTCCCAATACCTGCTTTAAGTACTTGTAACCGAAAGAAACTTAACTAAGGAAACTGTCAAATTACTTCTAGCTGAGGCTCCCTACCACAGGTGACAGATCACCCAACATTTGTTTGTCTCTATTACAGATTGCTTCTTGATCCTGAAACAAAAGTCTCTAGTAAATCTTCTGCCCACTGGCCCTACGTCTACCTTCTAGGCCCACAGAAAATAAGCAGCAACCTCATGGTAACATCTCGTATTTTTATAATGGTCAGCTATCATATCCTCTCGAAATTTATTTTCTTTAAGCTACACATGTCCATATTGTTTGGCCATTTTCTCATGCAATTAATTTACTAATTCACAGACATAGAGTCAGGCCTACCATGAGCCTACCATGCTATGCCAGGTGTTATGTACAGGCATTGTATCATGCACACCTCTAGCAGGAGAGGCAGACAAAATCAGATTGTACAAGAAATATATACGCTATGCCAACTGATGATAAGAGCAGAGAAGAAAAGTATCTATATAGGATAAGAGTTACACTTTAGACAGGGTGGTCAAACAAAGCATTACTGAAAAGGCAATGCTTGAATAAAAAGATCTAAGAGTTGAGCAAATTAGCCATGCAGCTCTCTATGGCATGAGGATTCTAAACAAAAAAACAGCAAGTATAAAGGCCCCGACTTAGGATCAT
Organism: Tamandua tetradactyla; assembly: GCF_023851605.1. NCBI lineage: Eukaryota > Metazoa > Chordata > Mammalia > Pilosa > Myrmecophagidae > Tamandua > Tamandua tetradactyla. Next base: position 215,354,187 of record NC_135328.1, read on the forward strand.
GCTGGGAGTGTTCAGGGACAGCAAAAAAAAGCCGGTGCAACTGGAGCAGATTGACTGATAAGAACAGCGAGGGATGAGGTCAGAGAAGTCATGGGGCCACATCACATGCAGCCCTGTCATGGCGAGGACTCAGCCTTTCATTCAGAGAGTTCTGAACAGAGGACTGAAGTGATATATCTTCAGAGAAGTTTCATTTCTTTAAAAAATCTATTTATTAATTCATGAAAGTTTGTTTATCTAACCAGCCAAAAGCATGACTAATAATATCTATCTGTTTCTGATCATGAGTAATACTGATTATGTGAGAATTATAATCAGAACTTCATAGCATAGAGGAACACTGCCAAGAAAACACAATTTCGGAGGGGAGGTTCAGATGGCGGCTTGAAGTATGGGATTTAGTTCATGTTCCAAAGCAGCTAGTAGATAGCCAGGAACAGTACAGAACAACTGCTGGGGCCACGTCAGTGACGGGACACACAGCATAACACAGTCTGGACAAGGTGGACTGGTTGTGAGCCCACCCAAAACCGCGAGTCCCCCAAGCCACAGTGGCCGGCACCCCTCCCCCACTGGCTGCTTCCCAGAGGGGAAAGGAGACTTTACTAGCAGCAGGGGCTGAGCTCAACCAAGCTCCAACTGTGAAATTAATTAACAAATTCTGACTACTAAAAATAGACCCACCCACCCCCCCCCAAAAAAATAGACCCCCCAGACAGAACAGCTACCGGAGCCACGACAGAGATCAAGAAGACAGCGTACCCCATTCTGGAACGGCTGACTGGCTGGGAGAACCCGCTGCAGTGAGATCACCGAGGGGCGCGAGATTCCCCGGGCCGGGGCAGCAGGCGGCTGGAGTCCCTCCCTCCCTCCTTTCCGGGCTGGATGGGAGAAATGGACAGGCGATCCCCTCAAGCCGCGGCGGCTGGTGCCCACCCCCCGATGCACGGCCCCCCCAGACCAGCTGGGAGAATTGGATCGGAGATCTCCCAAGCCGCGGAGACCAGCGACCGGGGTCCTTTCCAAACACGTGGCTTCCCAGTTCGGCTGGGAAAGGTGGATAGGCACTCCCCCAAGCCGCAGTGGCCAGCGCCCCCCCGCCACGATTGGCGCCCCGGGCCGGCTGGGAAATTTGGACAGGCACTCCCACAAGCCACGGAGGCCAGTGACCCTCCCCACGAGCGGATTCCCGGGCTGGTTGGGAGATTTGGATCGGCACTCCCCCAAGCCGCTTCGGCAGGCGACCCTCCCCTACAGCGAGAGATTTCCAAAGTTAAAGGAGCCACAGCATCTTTTACTGGTGGGACTCGCAGAAAGACGAGCGCCACGAGCGCCACCTACTGGGCAGGATAAGAAGAAAAACAGAGCCCAGAGATTTCACAGAAAAATCTTTCAACCTGCTGGGTCCCACACCCAGAGAAATCTGATCAAATGCCCAGACACCAGCAGAAGATAACGGATAACGCTCAGAAAATTTAAGATCTGGCCCAGTCAAAGGAACAAACCAATAGTTCAAATGAGATGCAGGAGCTGAGACAACTAATGCTGAATATACGAACAGAAATGGAAAACCTCTTCAAAAACCAAATCAATAAATTGAGGGAAGACATGAAGAAGACATGGGCTGAACAAAAAGAAGAAAGAGAAAAACTGAAAAAAACAAATCACAGAACTTATGGGAGTGAAGGACAAAGTAGAAAAGATAGAAAAAACAATGGATACCTACAATGGTAGATTTAAAGACACAGAAGCTAGAATTAGTGAATTGGAGGATGGAACATCTGAATTCCAAAAAGAAACAGAAACTATAGGGAAAAGAATGGAAAAATTTGAACAGGGGATCAGGGAACTGAATGACAATATGAAGCGCACAAATATACGTGTTGTGGGTGTCCCAGAAGGAGAAGAGAAGGGAAAAGGAGGAGAAAAACTAATGGAAGAAATTATCACTGAAAATTTCCCAACTCTTATGAAAGACCTAAAATTACAGATCCAAGAAGTGCAGCGCACCCCAAAGAGAATAGACCCAAATAGGCGTTCTCCAAGACACTTACTAGTTAGAATGTCAGAGGTCAAAGAGAAAGAGAGGATCTTGAAAGCAGCAAGGGAAAAACAACCCATCGATACAAGGGAAACCCAATAAGACTATGTGTAGATTTCTCAGCAGAAACCATGGAAGCTAGAAGACAGTGGGATGATATATTTAAATTACTAAAAGAGAAAAACTGCCAACCAAGACTTCTATATCCAGCAAAATTATCCTTCAAAAATGAGGGAGAAATTAAAACATTTATAGACAAAAAGTCACTGAGAGAATTTGTGACCAAGAGACCAGCTCTGCAAGAAATACTAAAGGGAGCACTAGAGTCAGTTATGAAAAGACAGAAGAGAGAGGTATGGAGAAGAGTGCAGAAAGAAGGAAAATCAGATATGATATATATAATACAAAAGGCAAAATGCTAGAGGAAAATATTATCCAAACAGTAATAACACTAAATGTTAATGGACTGAATTCCCCAATCAAAAGGCATAGACTGGCAGAATGGATTAAAAAACAGGATCCTTCTATATGCTGTCTACAGGAAACACATCTTAGACCCAAAGATAAACATAGGTTGAAAGTGAAAGTTTGGGAAAAGATATTCCATGCAAATAACAACCAGAAGAGAGCAGGAGTAGCTATACTAATATCCAACCAATAAGACTTCAAATGTAAAACAGTTAAAAGAGACAAAGAAGGACACTATCTACTAGTAAAAGGAACAATTAAACAAGAAGACACAACAATCATAAATATTTATGCACCGAACCAGAATGTACCAAAATACATGAGGAATACACTGCAAACACTGAAAAGGGAACTAGACTCATATACCATAATAGTTGGAGACTTCAATTCACCACTCTCATCAATGGACAGAACATCTAGACAGAGGATCAATAAAGAAATAGAGAATTTGAATATTACTATAAATGAGCTAGATTTAACAGACATTTATAGGACATTACATCCCACAACAGCAGGATACACCTTTTTCTCAAGTGCTCATGGATCTTTCTCAAAGATAGACCATATGCTGGGTCACAAAGCAAGTCTTAACAAATTTAAAAAGATTGAAATCATACACAACACTTTCTTGGATCATAAAGGAATGCAGTTGGAAATCAATAATAGGCGAAGTGCCAGAAAATTCACAAATACCTGGAGGCTCAACAACACACTCTTAAACAACGAGTGGGTCAAGGAAGAAATTGCAAGAGAAATTAGTAAATATCTTGAGGCGAATGAAAACGAAAACACAACATATCAAAACCTATGGGACGCAGCAAAGGCAGTGCTAAGAGGGAAATTTATTGCCCTAAATACCTATATCAGAAAAGAAGAAAAGGCAAAAATGCAGGAATTAACTGTCCACTTGGAAGAACTGGAGAAAGAACAGCAAACTAACCCCAAAGCAAGCAAAAGGAAAAAAATAACAAAGATTAGAGCAGAAATAAATGAAATTGAAAACATGAAAACAATAGAGAAAATCAGTAAGACCAGAAGTTGGTTCTATGAGAAAATCAATAAGATTGATGGGCCCTTAGCAAGATTGACAAAAAGAAGAAGAGAGAGGATGCAAATAAATAAGATCAGAAATGGAAGAGGAGACATAACCACTGACCTCACAGAAATAAAGGAGGTAATAACAGGATACTATGAACAACTTTATGCTAACAAATACAACAATTTAGATGAAATGAACAGGTTCCTGGAAAGACATGAACAACCAACTTTGACTCAAGAAGAAATAGATGACCTCAACAAACCAATTACAATAAAGAAACTGAATCAGTCATTCAAAAGCTTCCTAAAAAGAAAAATCCAGGATCAGACGGCTTCACATGTGAATTCTACCAAGCATTCCAGAAAGAATTAGTACCAACTCTGCTCAAACTCTTCAAAAGAACTGAAGTGGAGGGAAAGCTACATAATCCATTCTATGAAGCCAACATCATTCTCATACCAAAACCAGGCAACGATATTACAAAAAAAGAAAACTACAGACCAATCTCTCTAATGAATATAGATGAAAAAATCCTCAACAAAATTCTAGCAAATGGAATCCAGCAACACATTAAAAGAATTATACATCATGACCAAGTAGGATTCATCCCAGGTATGCAAGGATGGTTCAACATAAGAAAATCAATTAATGTAATACACCATATCAACAAATCAAAGCAGAAAAATCACATGATCAATTCAATTGATGCAGAGAAGGCATTTGACAAGATTCAACATTCTTTCTGTTGAAAACACTTCAAAAGATAGGAATACAAGTGAACTTCCTTAAAATGATACAGGGAATATATGAAAAATCCACAGTTAACATCATCCTCAATGGGGAAAAATTGAAAACTTTCCCCCTAAGATCAGGAACAAGACAAGGATGTTCATTATCACCACTAATATTCAACATTGTGTTGGAGGTTCTAGCCAGAGCAATTAGACAAGAAGAAGAAATACAGGGCATCAAAACTGGAAAGGAAGAAGTAAAACTATCACTGTTTGCAGACGATACGATATTATACGTTGAAAACCCGGAAAAATCCACAACAAAACTACTAGAGCTAATAAATGAGTACAGCAAAGTAGTAGGTTACAAGATCAACATTCAAAAATCTGTAGCATTTCTATACACTAGCAATGAACAAGCTGAGGGGGAAATCAAGAAACGAATCCCATTTACAATTGCAACTAAAAGAATAAAATACTTAGGAATAAATTTAACTAAAGAGACAAAAGACCTATACAAAGGAAACTACAAAAAACTGTTAAAAGAAATCACAGAACACCTAAATAGATGGAAGGGCATACCATGTTCATGGATTGGAAGACTAAATATAGTTAAGATGTCAATCTTACCTAAATTGATTTACAGATTCAATACAATACCAATCAAAATCCCAACAACTTATTTTTCAGAAATAGAAAAACCAATAAGCAAATTTATCTGGAAGGGGAGGGTGCCCCAAATAGCTAAAAGTATCTTGAGGAAAAAAAAACGAAGCAGGAGGTCTCACGCTGCTGGACTTTAAGGCATATTATGAAGCCACAGTGGTCAAAACAGCATGGTACTGGCACAAAGATAGATATATCGACCAATGGAATAGAATAGAGTGCTCAGATACAGACCCTCTCATCTATGGACATTTGATCTCTGATAAGGCAGTCAAGCCAACTCACCTGGGACAGAACAGTCTCTTCAATAAATGGTGCCTAGAGAACTGGATATCCATATGCAAAAGAATGAAAGAGAACCCGTATCTCACACCCTATACAAAAGTTAACTCAAAATGGATCAAAGATCTAAACATTAGGTCTAAGACCATAAACAGTTAGAGGAAAATGTAGGGAGATATCTTATGAAACTTACAATTGGAGGCGGTTTTATGGACCTTAAACCTAAAGCAAGAGCACTGAAGAAAGAAATCAATAAATGGGAGCTCCTCAAAATTAAATCCTTTTGTGCATCAAAGAACTTCATCAAGAAAGTAGAAAGACAGCCTACACAATGGGAGACAATATTTGGAAACGACATATCAGATAAAGGTCTAGTATCCAGAATTTATAAAGAGATTGTTCAACTCAACAACAAAAAGACAGCCAACCCAATTACAAAATGGGTAAAAGACTTGAACAGACACCTCTCAGAAGAGGAAATACAAATAGCCAAAAGGCACATGAAGACATGCTCAATGTCCCTGGCCATTAGAGAAATGCAAATCAAAACCACAATGAGATATCATCTCACACCCACCAGAATGGCCATTATCAACAAAACAGAAAATGACAAGTGCTGGAGAGGATGCGGAGAAAGAGGCACACTTATCCACTGTTGGTGGGAATGTCAAATGGTGCAACCACTTTGGAGGGCAGTTTGGCAGTTCCTCAAAAAACTGAATATAGAATTGCCATACGACCCAGCAATACCATTGCTAGGTATCTACTCAAAAGACTTAAGGGCAAAGACACAAACGGACATTTGCACACCAATGTTTATAGCAGCATTATTTACAATTGCAAAGAGATGGAAACAGCCAAAATGTCCATCAACGGACGAGTGGCTAAACAAACTGTGGTATATACATACGATGGAATATTATGCAGCTTTAAGACAGGATAAACTTATGAAGCATGTAATAACATGGATGGACCTAGAGAACATTATGCTGAGTGAGTCTAGCCAAAAACTAAAGGACAAATACTGTATGGTCCCACTGATGTGAACCGACATTAGAGAATAAACTTGGAATATGTCGTTGGTAACAGAGACCAGCAGGAGTTAGAAACAGGGTAAGATAATGGGTAATTGGAGCTGAAGGGATACAGACTATGCAACAGGACTGGATACAAAAACTCAAAAATGGACAGCACGATAATACCTAATTGTAATATAATTATGTTAAAACACTGAATGAAGCCGCATCTGAGCTATAGTTTTTTTTTTGTTTGTTTGTTTGTGTCTTTTTTTTATTATTATTATTTTTATTTTTTTCTCTATATTAACATTCTATATCTTTTTCTGTTGTTTTGCTAGTTCTTTTCCTAAATCGATGCAAATGTACTAAGAAATGATGATCATGCATCTATGTGATGATGTTAAGAATTACTGATTGCATATGCAGAATGGAATGATTTCTAAATGTTGTGTTAATTTCTTTTTTTTCTTTAATTAAAAAAAAAAAAAAAAAGAATAGACCCCCAGCTCAGTTGAACCTGGAGTAAGCTGAGATTGCTGGTTTTTGCCTTGGTGCAGAGGGGGCAGGGCTGACAGAAAAAGAAGAAAAAAAAAAAACAGAGCTTTTTTCGGATTTGACAGCACAAAATACTTGAAAGAGTCTGGGCTCTGAAGAAAAGGAGGGTACACACAGGATCTGGAGACACACAGAGCAATTTACCAACTTAAGCTCTTGATTTGCAAACCTGAGAAAGGAGGGTCCTACTCTAAAAAGGATTTTTGTTTGTTTATTTGTGGCTGTGTTTCTAAGGCTTGCCTACTCTTTAGATACAACTACAAGGCTTCTCAGGCTCCAACCGCCCCAGGCAAGGGTGGATTTAAGCTTGCCTGAAAGACAAAGAGGCTGGTCAGGCGAAAGGAAGAAACTCCCTGGAGGCTCTGCCTTCCCCAGGAGAGAGGTGGGGCCCTGCTCAGGTAAAGTCCCTCCCTCAAAGAATTTAGACCCCAAGGTCTGGAAAACTGAAGGAATTAAAGCCACTCTACAACCCCTCCTCTGTCTCGACCACACCCAGCAGGGAGAGTCAGCTGAAGTTCAAGACACTGCATCACTTTATGCTAGTGGAACCTGTAGGCAAACAAGTGCCACACACTGGGCAGGATAGGAAAAACACAGAGTCTAGAGGCTTCACAGGAAAGTTTCTCAACCTGTTGGGTCTCATCCTCAGGAAAAACTGATGCAGCTGACTCTTTCCTCCTGAGAGGAGGGAAGTCTGGTCTGGGATAATCTGACTGGGGTCTATAATACCTAAGCAGACCCACCTAAGGACCGAAAAAAAAAAAAAAAAAGGCACCATACAGGCAGGGCAAGAAACAAGAAAACAAGAACTGAAAAATTCTAATCTGTTAAAACAAAACCTATGCTAGAGGTCTAGAATAAGCTGAACTGAATTAAAGAACAGACAGACAACTCATCCAGCAAGAAAATCCTAGGTAAAAACAGTGAAAACAATCTCCAGAATAAACTAATTAAGGAAATTAAATGTCTAGATGCCAGCAAAAAATTAACAAATCATCGTAGGAAAACTGAAGAGATGGCCCAGTCAAAGGAACAAACCAACAATTCAAATTAGATACAGTAGTTGAAACAATTAATTCAGGATGTTTGAAAAAACATGCAAAATCTCATAAAAAATTAAATCAATGAATTGAGGGAGGATAGAAAGAAGGCAAGGGACAAACAAAAAGAAGTACTCAAAAATTTGAAAAAACAAATCACAGAACTTATGGGAATGAAAGGCACAGTGGAAGAGATGAAGAAAACAATGGAAACCTACAATGTTAGATTCCAAGAGGCAGCAGATAGGATTAGCGAACTGGAGGATAGGACATCTGAAATCTGACAAGCAAAAGAAAATATAGGGAAAAGAACGGGAAGATATGAGCATGAAGCACACGAATATACATGTTGCAGGTATTTCAGAAGAAGAAGAGAAGGGAAAAGGAGGAGAATATCAAATGGAAGAAATGATCACTGAAAATTTCCTAACTCTTTTGAAGGACTTACAATGACAGACCCAAGAAGTGCAGCATGCCCCAAACAGAATAGAATCAAACAGATGTACTCCAAGACACTTTCTAATCAGAATGTCAGATATCAAAGAGAAGGAGAATTTTGAAAGCAGGAAAAGAAAAGTAATCCATCACATACAAAGGAAGCCCAATAAGACTATACATAGATTTCTCAGCAGAAACTATGGAGGAGAGAAGATAGTGGTATGATATATTTAAGATACTAAAAGAGAAAAACAGCCACCAAGAATTCTATATCCAGCAAAATTGTCCTTCAAAAATGAGGGAGAATTAAAACATTTTCAGGCAAAAAAATCACTGAGAGGATGTGTGACCGAGAGGCCAGCTCTGCAAGAAATACTAAAGGGAGCACTAGAGACAGGAAAACACAGGAGAGAAAGGTGTGGAGAAAAGTGTACAAATGAAGACTATTAGTAAAGGGGAAAAGAAGAAAAATTAGATATGACATGTAAAATACAAAATGGTAGAAGAAAGTACTGCCTTTACAATAATAACACTAAATGTTAATGGATTGAATTCCCCAATCAAAAGACGCAAACTGCCAGAATGGATTAAAATACAGGACCTATCTATATGCTGTCTGCAGGAGGTGCATTTTAGACCCAAGGATAAACATGGGATGAAAGTGAAAGGTTGGGAAAAGATATTTCATGCAAACAACAATCTGAAAAGAACAGGAGTAACTATATCAATATCCAACAAATTGGACTTCAAATGTAAAATGATTAAAAGAGACAAAGAAGGACACTATATATTAATAAAAGGAACAATTCAACAAGAAAACTTAACAATCATAAATATTTATGCACCAAGCCAGAGTGCTCCAAAATACATGAGGCAAACACTGAAAAGAGAAATAGACATATCTACCATAATAATTGGAGACTTCAATTCCCCACTATCATCAATGGACAAAACATCTAGACAGAGGATCAATAAAGAAACAGAGAATTTGAATAATACAATAAATGAACTAGACTTAACAGACATTCATATAACATTATACTCTACAACAGCAGAATACACCTTTTTCTCAAGTGCTCATGGATCATTCTCAAACAGAGACCATATGCTGGGTCACAAAACAAGTCTCAATAAAGTTAAAAAGACTGAAATAATAGAAAGCACTTTCATGGATCATAAAGGAATTAAGTTGGAAATCAATAATAGGCAGAGTGTCAGACAATTCACAAATATGTGGAGACTCAACAACACATTCTTAATCTGATCAAGGAAGAAATTATAAGAGAAATCAGTAATTATCTCAAGGCAAATGAAAACGAAAATACAACATATCAAAATTTATGGAATGCAGCAAAGACAGTGCTAAGAGGGAAATTTATTGCCCTAAATGCCTGTATCAAAAAAGAAGAGGTAGTACAGTAGTTAGAATACCTGCCTTCCATGCGGGAGACCCAGGTTTGATTCCTGGACCATGCACACCCCCCTGCCCACCCCCAAAATAAAAGAAAGCAAAAATCGAGGAATTCACTGTTCACTTGTAAGAACTAGAGAAAGAACGGCAAACTAACCCCAAAGCAAGCAAAAGGAAAGAAATAACGAAGATTAGAGCAGAAATAAATGAAATTGAGAACATGAAAACAATCAAGAAAATCAATGAAACCAGAAGTTGGTTCTATGAGAAAAATCAATAGGACTGATGGACCCTTAGCAGGGTTGACAAAAAGAAGAAGAGAGAGGGCGCAAATAAATAAAACCAGAAATGGAAGAGGAGACATAACCGCTGACCCCAGAGAATAAAGGAGGTAATGAGAGAATACTATGAATAACTTAATGCTAACAAATTAGTGAACATAGATGAAATGGACAACTTCCTAGAAAGGCATGAACAACCAACATTGACTCGAGAAGAAATAGATGCCCTCAACAAACCAATCACAAGTAAAGAAATTAAATCAGTCATTAAGAAGGTCCCCCCAAAAAGTCCAGGACCAGATGGCTTCACATGTGAATTCTACCAAACATTCAAGAAAGAATTAGTACCAATCCTGCTCAAACTCTTCAAAAATTTTGAAGAGGAGGGAAAGCTACCTAACTCATTCTACAAAGCCAACATCACCCTCATACCAAAGCCAGATAAAGATACTACAAGAAAAAAAACTTACAGACCAATATCTCTCATGAACATGGATGGAAAAATTCTCAACAAAATTCCTGCAAATTGAATCCAGTAGCACATCAAAAGAATTACACACCATGACCAAGTAGGATTCATCCCAGGTATGCAAGGATGGTTCAACATAAGAAAATCAATTAATGTAATACACTATAACAACAAATCAAAGCAGAAAAACCACATAATCATCTAAATTAATGCAGAAAAGGCATTTGACAAAATTCAACATCCTTTCTTGCTGAAAACACTTCAAAGGATAAAGAAGGGAACTTCCTCAATATAATAAAGGGAATATATGAAAAACCCACAGCTACCACCATCCTCAATGGGGAAAAACTGAAAGCTTTCCCCCTAAGATCAGGAACAAGACAAGGATGTCCACTATCACTACCGTTATTCAACATTGCATTGGAAGTTCTACCCAGAGCAATTAGACAAAAAAAAGAAATACAAAGCATCAAAATTGGAAAGGAAGAAGCCAAACTCTCACTGTTTGCAGATGTTATGATACTATATGTAATATCATCATGTAAAAACTTCAAAAACACAAAACACAATCCACAGCAAAACTACTAGAGCTAATAAATGAGTTCAGCTTTTTATTATTGTAAGTGGCAGGTTACAAGATCAACACTCAAAAATCTGTAGTGTTTCTATACACTAGTAATGAGCAATCTGAGGGAATTCAAGAAAAAAATTTCATTTATAATTGCAACCAAAAGAACAAAATATTTAGGAATAAATTAAACTAAGGGTATAAAGACTTATAGAAAACTACAAGAAATTGCTAAAAGGAATCACAGAAGACCTAAATAAATGGAAGGGCATACTGTGTTCACGGACTGGAAGACTAAATATAGTTAAGATGTCAATTCTACTAAATTGACATATAGATTCAATGCAATACCAATTAAAATCCAAAAAAACTTACTTTACAGAAATAGGAAAACCAATAATCAAATTTATCTGGAAGGGCAGGGTGTCCCAAATATAAAGAGATTGTTCAACCCAACAAAAAGACAGACATCCCAATTACAAAATGGGCAAAAGACTTGAACAGACACTTCTCAGAAGAGGAAATACAAATGGCCAAAAGGCACATGAAAAGATGCTCAATTTTCCTGGCTATTAGGGAAATGTAATTCAAAACCACACTGAGATATCATCTCACACCCACCAGTATGGCCACTATCAATAAAACAGAAAATGGGAAATGCTGGAGAGGATGTGGAGAAAGAGGCACTTATCCACTGTTGGTGGTGGAATATAAAATGGTACAATTGCTGTGGAAGGCAGTTTGGCAGTTCCTCAGGAAGCTGAGTATAGAATTGCCATATGACCCAGCAATACCATTGCTAGGTATCTACTCAGAGGACAAGAGGGCAAAGACACACCAATGTTTACAGTAGCATTATCTACAATTGTCAAGAGATGGAAACAGCCCAAACGTCCATTAACAGACAAGCGGCTAAACAAGCTGTGATATACACATATGATGGAATATTATGCAGCTGTAAGACAGAATAAAGTTATAAAGTATGTAACAACATGAATGGACCTTAAGGACATTATGCTGAGTGAGATCAGCCAGAAACAAAATGACAAATACTGTATAGTCTCACTGATATGAACTAACATTATTGAATGAACTTGGATAATTTCAGTTAAGAACAGAGGTCATCAGGAGATAGAAATAGATTTTGAGTAATTGGAACTGAAGGGATACAGATTGTGCAATGGGACTCATAGTAAAAATTCACAAATGGATAGCACAATACTACCTAACTGTAATACAATAATGTTAGAACACTGAATAAAGCTGAATGTGACAATGATAGAGGGAGGAGGCCTGGGGGCACAAATGAAATCAGAAGAAAAGATAGACGATAAAGACTGAGATGGTATAATCTAGGAATGCCTAGAGTGTATAACAACAGTGACTAAATGTACAAATTTAAAACATGTTTGGCATGAGAAAGAACAAAGGAGTGTCAGTAATGCAGGGTGTTGAAAATAGATGGTAATTAATATTTTAAAAGTTTAATTTATGTGTGAGACTAAAGCAAAAAATGTTTACTTGATACAAAATTCATATTTTGACTAGTACATTTCCTAATATAATCTATATGGACAATTTAATTGAATACCGTAAGTACATGGAACCTTGAGTAGGGAATGAGATTTGTCCAGAGTGATGCCTCGATAAATCCCAGAAGGACTTTAACAGGGAATAAAAAAGTATTTGCAAAGTCCCCTTGGGGGAATGGTGAGAAAGTGGGAAAATCCATCTTTCCCAAGTGGAGAATTCTTGATATTCTCACAAGCAGTGGGGACAACCAAAGCATAGGCTAAGCTCCCAATCTTGGGGTTTGTTCATATGAAACTTAACCCCACAGAGGATAGGTCAAGCCTACTTAAAATTAGGCCTAAGAGTCACCCCCAAGAAAACCTCTTTTGTTGCTCAGATGTGGCCTCTCTCACTCAGCCAACATGACAAAGCAAACTCACTCCCCTCCCCCTCTCTACGTGGGATATAACTCCCAGGAGTATGGACCGTTTTGCCAATGTGGGACAGAAATTCTAGAATGAGCTGGGATTCAGCACCAAGGGATTGAGAAAACCTTCTCGATCACAAGGGGAAAGAGATAAATGATACAAAATAAAGTGTCAATGGCTGAGAGATTCCAAACAGAGTAGAGAGGTTATCCTGGAGGTTATTCTTACGCATTAAATAGATACCTCTTTTTTAATTAAGGTATAACAGAGAGGCTGGAGGGAACTGTCTGAAAGTGTAGAGCTGTGTTCCGGTAGCCATGTTTCTTGAAGATGACTGCATAATGATAAGCTTTCATAATGTGACTGTGTGACTGTGAAAACCTTGTGTCTGATGCTTCTTTTATATACCTTATGGACAGATGAGTAAAACATATGGATTAAAAATAAATAAATAATAGGGAGAACAAATGTAATAAATTTAGTAGATAGAAATGCCAGTGATCAATGAAAGGGAGGGGTAAGGGGTACGGTACGTATGAATTTTTTCCTGTTTTCTTTTTATTTCTTTTTCTGAATTGATGCAAATGTTCTAAGAAATGATCATGATGATGAATATACAACTATGTGATGAAAATAAATAAATAATTAATTAAACAAGCAAAAAAACAAAGCCAGGTGTTTTTAGGGAGGAGGAAGAATACTCTAGAGGACAAAATGAGGAGCAAAGGAAGATACCAGTCCCACCTCTCACACAAAGAGTACAGGGAAAGGCCGTGGATTTGGTGAGAGCACCAAGGGGAAGGGACATTCACAAAGTAGAATTTGGATAGCAATTGACTGTGAGGATTTCAAAATTTTAAGAGAGAGAAGGTGAGGTCAGAGTATATACTAAGCTGGGCAGAGATTAGAGACTGGAAAATAAGGGATGAGAATCTGGGAGACCTAGGGGCTGCTTTTAGCAGGGATAAAGGGCAAGAAGAGGTTGTTGTTGATGGTCCCGAGATAATGGTGCTGAGCTGTTTGTGTTGAGTGTGCAAAGAGCATGTACAGCTCTGGGTCTTCTGCTTGACTTTTTTGATGCAATGAGATTTTAAGTTTCATTCTCATCTCTTTAACTCTCTCTGGATAAATTCTAGCATTTGAGATGTGCCTTGATCATGGTGAGTAATCAGTACTACAGTTAGTACCATCTCCGAGACAGAGATAAAAATGCAGGTGGAATCCTAAACACTTCAACCCCAATAGAAAATACCACAACAGGTTCTCCAAGAAGATGTTAAGAGGAGATATTTTGTGCAAACCCAGTGTTCACTCCTAATTGATATTTTTGCTTGAATCTCTCTCTTATGATTAAGAATTATATATAAGCATTTACATTTACATGGTGAAAAATCTACACTGATATCTAATAAAGGAGAGTTACAATCAGAGGAATTCTGAATCTTATTATTATGCTTAATAGAAAATTCACTTAGAGAAAGGAAAGATATTTCAAATATACAGTATGACTCAATATCATCATTTACCAACAAAGATAGTCCTGCATATTAACTTTGAGCTTATTCACTTTGAGGAAATAAAACTTTACCATAGTTAAACAGCTGTCCAGGGTTTACATCAGGTGAAGTTTCATACTTTTAAAATTTAGAGAAAAAGTTCTGTGCCAATGTAGAATGAAGACAAAGAAGTCCCTAATAAAAGGCTTGTCATTTTAACTATTATTTCAGTCTTGCTCTTTCTGATTATTTTATTTTAAAATAAAAGCTTCAACCAAACTCATAAAATCAGCAGAACAGATTCAGTCTTAATCACCTTCCCATCAGAGATAAGACCTGTCCCTGTTTAGACAAAAAAATAAAATTTATGGAAAGGAAAATAATTTTAACAGATCATTACCAAATGAATAGACAATAACAAAACAGATTACAATGATCTTACTTTTTAAACTACTGCTTGCAGCATTTTAAAAAGTTGATGCCACTTCATCTTAGCATGTTATAAAAATATGACAACTGCAAGTTTAATAGAAAGCTAAAATCAGAATTATAAGCACATCCTAGGTATGAAGTTGGCTTACCTGATGCACCTATTGGGGAGGTAGCTGGGGTCATGTTGTGGACATTAAGACCAAGACTCTGGGAGGGGCCTGGGGCTGATGCTGCTAGAGGAGGTCCCGGAGGGTTCTCTCTCTGCGGAGAGGTGAGAGGGGTAGTCGGCTGGGAGGTCTGTCCACCAGCAAGTCGTGCAAGGCGTCTCCTTCGGATCTACAACATGCAGGAGAAAAAAAGCATTCTATAACTAATCAGCAGGAACACAACTCTGCCAGAGAGTATCACTGATGTTATCAATAACCATTCAGAGATGTAGGAAAGGCATTACATAAATCAAGAGCTTAATAGCCATATATGCCTTGGGGGAAAAAAAAATGTACTCATTTAAGAAGTAATAAACCAGCATTCTATCAAGTTACCAACTCACTTTTAAAAACAGTACCTTAATCCCCTTACTATAATCTGTTTATCACTTCCTTAACTGATATTGTAGATTTACACTAAGCTTACTTTTAATCACACTAAGTTTTTATTTAATAAAGCTATATACTAGGTTCATTTTTAAAAGTGAGATCTTAAATACCAAAAATGAGAAACAAAAATTATACTAAGATATAAATTTTACCATTACTCACAGTAGCAAAATGATCAGGTTTTAGTTAGTTGTAATAAAAATTAAATCTGTCACTTCTTTCTTATAATATTCCAGAGTTATCAACTGATTACAAAAATGTACCACAAAATACCAGTGAACCACAGAAATGTTTCCCCACATTTTATTCATAACCAGTCAATAAACTCTCATTGACCGTTTGCTCTGTTGTAAGCAGTGAGGATACAAAACAATTATGATAAGACTTTTGGTTCTAAGAAGGCATCAAAAAGCAAAGTAACTAAGTTGATCGCACTCTTCCCACTGCAAATAAGAAAGATGAAAAAATTAAATTAAAGCAAATGCTAAATGGGACAGGCCTCATTCAAACTAAGACTCTCATCATTCTAAATATTGCAGAAAATCTGTTTCTTTTATCATTTTCAGGCCACAGGAACATAACTTACGATCCCCAAACTCAGAAGCCCCTTGTGTGGCCCTGCTGCAAATACATCTATCACTGAACTTACAGAAAACTCTAGAGTTATTTGGTTGTCCATCTATCTCCTTAACTAAATTAACCTTGAGGGAAAGGAGTATGTTTTATTTTATTTATTTAATAAATACTCAGATAGTACTTATTATGTTCTAGCACTGTTCTAAGCACTTGATAAATCTCTATTCATCTAATCCTCATTACAACTGACTGAGGTAGATGCTGATATTATGCCCACCTTATGAGCAAACTGAGGCAAAGAGTCCAGGTAACATGCCCGACTGGTAAGTCCCAGAGCTAGAATTTGAATCCACAAAATACTAGAAAATCAAATCCAATAACACATTAAAAGAATTATACACTATACCAAGTGGGGATTATATGAGGGATGCAAGGCTGATTTAACACAAGAAGATCAATCAATGTAATACAGCACATTAACAAATCGAAAGAGAAAAATCACATGATCATCTTGACTGATGGTGAAAAAACATTTGACAAAATTCAGCATCTTTTACTGATAAAAACACTTCAAAAAGGAGGAATTGAAGGAAACTTCCTCAATATCATAAAGGGCATATATAAAAAACCCATAGTCAGCACTGTACTCAACAAAGAGAGACTGAAAATGTTCCCCCTAAGACTGAAAATGAGACAAAGATGCCCTCTGTTACTATTATTCAACACTACTAGAAGTTTTAGCCAGAACAATCAGGCAAGAAAAAGAAATAAAAGTCATCCAAATGAGAAAGGAAGAATGTAAAACTTTCATTATTTGCACATGACATGATACTAAGAAAATTCTGAGACATCTAAGACAAAGCTATATGAGCTAATAAATAAATGCAGCAAGTGAAGGATACAAGATTAAGTTGCAAAAATCAGGAATGTTTCTATACATAAGGAATTACTTAACCGAGGAGACAATTAAGGAAAAAATTCCATTCAAAATAACAACTAAAAGAAGCAAGTATCTAGGAATAAACTGAACCAGAGATATAAAGGACCTGTACACAGAAAGCTACATAACATTGCTAAAAGAAATAAACGATTTAAATAGGTGGAAACACATTCCCTGCTCATAGATAGGAAGGTTAAATGTAGTTAAGATGTCAATTCTACACAAATTGATCTACAGATTCAACGCATTACCAATAAAAATACCAAAAACATATTTCTAAGACTTGGAAAATTACCAAATTCATTTAGAAGGGAAAGAGATCTCAAATAGCTAAAACTATTCTAAAAAAGAAGAACAAAGTGGAAGGATTAATACTTTCTGATTTTAAAGTTTATCACAAAGCCACAGTGGACTAAATAGCATGCATGGTACTGGCACAAAACTGAAGTACTGACCAATGAGAGCGAATCAAGAGTATAGAAATAGACCACCAAATCTACTGTCAAATGATCTTCTACAAGGTCCCCAAATCCACTGAACTGTGACAGAAAGTCTTTTCAATTAATGGGCATGGGAGAACTAGATATCAGAAGCCAAAAGAATAAAAGAGGACTCTTACATTACATCCTATTAAAAAATTAACTCAAAGTGGATCAAACACCTAAATAAAAGACCAGTATCATAAGACTCCTAGAAGAAAATATAAAGAAACACATCTTCAAGACCTAGTATTAGGAAGTAGTTTCCTAAACTTTACACCTCAAACACAAAGCAACGAAAGAAAAAAATAGGTAAATGGGAACTCCTCAAAATTAAATGCTTCTGTGCCTCAAAGACTTTGTTAAAAAGGTGAAAAAGAGTGCACAGGTAGGACTTCCGGAGAAGATGGTGGCTTAGTAAGACACGCGGGTCTTAGTTCCTCCTCCAGAACAGCAACTAAAGAAACAGAAACAATACGAAACAGCTCCCGGAGCCACGACAGACCAAAAAGCATACCACATTCTGGAGCGGCTGAGCGGGTGGGGAGGGTCCGCTGCGGTGGGATGCCCGAGGGGCACGCGTCTTCCCGGTCGGGGCGGCTGGCGACTGGGGTCCCCTCCGCGCGCGTGGCTCCCCAGTCTGGCTGGGGGCGTTGGGTGGCGGGGCCCTCCCACCACGCTTGGCGTCTCGGGCCAGCTGGGCGGTTTGGACCGGCACTCCCCCGGGCCGCGGCAGCCAGCGACCCCCCCTCCACACGCGGTTTCCCGGGCCGACTGCGAGATTCGGATTGGCAAGTTAAAGGAGCCACAGCATCTTTTACTGGTGGGACCCGCAGACAGACGAGCACCACGAGCACCACCTACTGGGCAGGAAAAGAAAAACAGAGCCCAGAGATTTCACAGAAAAACCTTTCAACCAGCTGGGTCCCACACCCAGGGAAATCTGATCAAATGCCCAGACACCAGCAGAAAATAACAGATCACGCTCGGAAAATTGAAGATATGGCCCAGTCAAAGGAACAAACCAATAGTTCAAATGAGATACAGGAGCTGAGACAACTAATGCTGAATATACGAACAGAAATGGAAAAACTCTTCAAAAACCAAATCAATAAATTGAGGGAGGACATGAAGAAGACATGGGCTGAACAAAAAGAAGAAATAGAAAATCTGAAAAAACAAATCACAGAACTTATGGGAGTGAAGGACAAAGAAGAAAAAATGGAAAAAACAATGGATACCTACAATGGTAGATCTAAAGAGACAGAAGCTACAATTAGTGAACTGGAGGATGGAACATCTGAATTCCAAAAAGAAACAGAAACTATAGGGAAAAGAATGGAAAAACTTGAGCAGGGGATCAGGGAACTGAATGACAATATGAAGCGCACAAATATACGTGTTGTGGGTGTCCCAGAAGGAGTAGAGAAGGGAAAAGGAGGAGAAAAACTAATGGAAGAAATTATCACTGAAAATTTCCCAACTCTTATGAAAGACCTAAAATTACAGATCCAAGACGTGCAGCGCACCCCAAAGAGAATAGACCCAAATAGGCGTTCTCCAAGACACTTACTAGTTAGAATGTCAGAGGTCAAAGAGAAAGAGAGGATCTTGAAAGCAGCAAGAGAAAAACAATCTGTCACATACAAGGGAAACCCAATAAGACTATGTGTAGATTTCTCAGCAGAAACCATGGAAGCTAGAAGACAGTGGGATGATATATTTAAATTACTAAAAGAGAAAAACTGCCAACCAAGACTTCTATATCCAGCAAAATTGTCCTTCAAAAATGAAGGAGAAATTAAAACATTTATAGACAAAAAGTCACTGAGAGAATTTGTGACCAAGAGACCAGCTCTGCAAGAAATACTAAAGGGAACACTAGAGTCAGATAGGAAAAGACAGAAGAGAGAGGTATGGAGTAAAGTGTAGAAAGAAGGAAAATCAGATATGATATATATAATACAAAAGCCAAAATGGTAGAGGAAAATATTATCCAAACAGTAATAACACTAAAAGTTAATGGACTGAATTTCCCAATCAAAAGACATAGACTGGCAGAATGGATTACGACCCAGCAATACCACTGCTAGGTATCTACTCAAAGGACTTAAGGGCAAAGACACAGACGGACATTTGCACACCAGTGTTTATAGCAGCATTTTCTACAATTGCAAAGAGATGGAAACAGCCAAAATGTCCATCAACAGACGAGTGGCTAAACAAACTGTGGTGTATACCTACGATGGAATATTATGCAGCTTTAAGACAGACTAAACTTATGAAGCATGTAATAACATGGATGGACCTAGAGGAACATTATGCTGAGTGAGTCTAGCCAAAAACTAAAGGACAAATACTGTATGGTCCCACTGATGTGAACCGACATTCGAGAATCAGCTTGGAATATATAATTGGTAACAGAGACCAGCAGGAGTTAGAAACAGGGTAAGATAATGGGTAATTGGAGCTGAAGGGATACAGACTGTGCAACAGGACTAGATACAAAAACTCAAAAATGGACAGCACAATAATACCTAAGTGTAATGTAACTATGTTGGAACACTGAATGAAGCTGCACCTGAAATATAGTTTTTTGTTTGTTTGTTTGTTTGTTTGTATCTTTTGTTTTTGTTTTTTTTCTTTTTCCTTTTTTATATATATATATTTTTTATTAGTATTAATATTTTAATTCTCTTCTCTATATTAACATTCTATATCTTTTTCTGCTGTTTTGCTAGTTCTTTTCCTAAATCGATGCAAATGTACTAAGAAATGATGATCATACATCTATGTGATGATACTAAGAATTACTGAGTGCATGTGTAGAATGGAATGATTTCTAAATGTTGTGTTAATTTTTCTTTTTTTTGATTAATAAAAAAAAATTAAAAAAAAAAAAAAAGAATGCACAGGTAGTTCAGTGGTTAGAATGCCTGCCTTCCATGCGGGAGAACCAGGTTCGATTCCCAGACCATGCACCGCCCCCCCCCCCTCAAAAAAAGGTGAAAAAGCAGCCACCTCAGTGGGAGGAAATATTTAGAAATCACATGTATGATAAAGGCTTGATATCCTATATACATAAAGTAATCATACAACTCAACAACAAAAGATCAAATGACCCAATAATGAAATGGGCTGAAGATATAAATAGATATTTTTCCAAAGAGCAAACACAGATGACTAAAAAGTACATGAAGAGATGATCATTCTCATTAGCTATAAGGGAAATGCTGATCAAGATTACAATATTACCTCACACCTATAAGAATGGCTGCTATTAAACAAACAGGGAACTATGAATGTTGGAGAGGATGTAAAGAAACTGGAACACTTATGCATTGCTTGTGGTAATGTATAATAGTACAGCCACCATGGAAAACAGTTTGGCAGTTTCCTAGAAAACTAAATACTGAGTTGCCCTACAACCCAGCAATACCGCTACTTGGTATATACCCAGAAGAGCTAAAAGCAGTGACACAAACATTTGCACACCAATGTTCATAACAGCATTATTCACAATTCCAAAAGATGGCAACAATCCAAGAGCCCATCAACAGATGAGGGTATAAATAAAATGTGGTATATACATACAACTGAATATTATGCAGCAGTAAGACAAAATGAGGTTCCAAAGCATTTGACAATGTGGATGAACCTTGAGGACAAAATGCTGAGTGAAGTAAGTTAGACAAAAAATGATAGATACTACACGATTTCACTATTATGACTTTGGTAAAGGTAAACTCAGCGGCTTATAACATAGAATATAGGGGACCTAGAGATACACAAAAGCTAGAGATGGGTGAACAAATACCTAATGAGGTTGAACTTAAATGTAAGGGAATGGACAGAAGTGAAGGCAGTTCATTAGTGGATCTGTAAATAATACTGCCATATTGAAGGTGAACATAACTGAAATGGGTTGTATAGAGCCATCACCAATTAACACTACAAATATAAATAAGTTCTTTCATAAACTACTTCAAAGTTATGAATCTTGTACAAAGAATCAGCAACAGAGGGCCATAGGGGGAAAAATACTATTGCAGGCTATGTGGTCTATATTTAACAGGAAGACATCAACAGTATTACAGCAATACCAGGGGTAAATAACTGGGAAGGAAAGCTACAAGGGGAGGTTTAGATTTTCTATTGGTCGAGGTGTCATTTCTCAGCTATTTTTCTCTTCGAAACAACAAAAATTGTCTAAAATTGAGCATGTTGATGACTGTACAACTAGGGTAAATGTGAGACATGGACTGTTGACTATGGAAATTACACATAATGCCCAACAGAGGGAGGTGGCTGAAGGATATACTGAGAAGTAGAATGACTAACTGTGGTGTATACATATGATGGTATATCGTACAGCTACAGAAAGGAACAAAGTCGTGAGGCATGCAAAAAGGTGAATGAAACTTTGCACCATTATATGGTGCAAAATAAGCCCAGAACAAAACAACAAATATTGTATGTTCTCTTTTAGAAAACACTTATGAAAAAACTGGAGCCTGTTAGATCAGTCACATTTAGGCAAGAGCTGTAAATGTTATTTTTAGATTTTGAGATGCTGTGCTATATATGTAGAACCTGGTATCTCCCTGGAACTTGGGCTACCTGTGTAACACCTAAGATTCAGAGGTGGAGTTCTGCAGCTCTGAAACTCATCATTGCTACATACAACTGTTACAGAAACCAAAAAAAAAAGATCAGGCCTCAAACAGAGATAAAAACAATGCCAATTGTGTCAGGACTCAGGGAAATCAGAATACAGGGGTAAGGATGACATTGTCTGTATTTAGAACTTCATATGAGACCAAAGGAAAAGAGCTTTATTTTGTCCAAAACCTAAATTTTCTGTAATACACAATCTAAATCATTTACACAACCCAAACATATGGGGTCCAGAATGGGAATGAGGACTTGCAATTCTGTATACAGTTTAATGTAATACCTGGATATATGACAGAGTATGTTGAGCAGATAATTAAAAAGTATTGCCAAAGTACCTTGAGGGATAGAAGAAAAAATATGGTTCTATTAAGCTTTACCAACAGGGAAACCCCTGATACTATCTGTGCTGGTTTGAAGGGATGTACGTCCCCTAGAAAAGCCATGTTCGGGTCTAAATCCCATTTCATAAAGGCAGAACAATCCTTATTCAATACTATATGTTTGCAACTATAATCAGATCATCTCCCTGGAGATGTGATTTAATCAAGAGTGGTTATTAAACTGGATTAGGTGACAACATGTCTCCACCCATTTGGGTGGGTCTTGATAAGTTTCTGGAGTCCCATAAAAGAGGAAACATTTTGGAGAATGAAAGAGATTCAGAGAGAACAGAGCAGAATGACATAGCCACGAAAAGCAGAGTTCACCAGCCAGCAATCTCTGGAGATGAAGAAGGAAAACGCCTCCCAGGGAGCTTCATGAAACAGGGAAGCCAGGAGAAGAAGCTAGCAGATGACGCTGTGTTCGCCATGTGCCCTTCCAGATGAGAGAGGAACCCTGACCGTGTTCACCATGTGCCTTTCCAGATGAGAGAGAAACTCTGACTGTGTTAGCCATGTGCCCTTCCAAATGAAAGAGAAACCGTGACAGTGGACTTCTTGAACTAAGGTATCTTTCCCTGGATGGATGCTTTTGATTGGACATTTCTGTAGACTTGTTTTAACTGGGACAATTTCTCAGCCTTAGAACTGTGAATTAGCAACTCACTAAATTCCCCCTTTTAAAAGCCATTCTGTTTCTGGTATATTGCATTCCGGCAGCTAGCAAACTAGAATACTATCTCAAACATTAGGAACTCCCAAGTCAATAGGCCAGGCCCTTGATTTTGAGGCATACTCTTGTGAAGCCTATTTCTGTAGCAGAGAAGCTAAGTCTATCCCTATAGTTACACCTAAGAATTACTTCCTGAAACCCTCTCTTGTTGCTCAGATTTGGCCTCTCTCTCTAAGCCCAATTCTGCAAGGAAAATCATTACCCTCCCCCTATGTGGGACATGACTTCCAGGAGTGAAACTCTCCCTGGCAACATGTGACATGACTTGGAGGGATGAGCCTGGCCTCAGCACTGTGGGATCAACATGGGTCTCAAGGGCCATTATGAGAGCAATGGCCCTGGGAAGCCACCAGGGTATTTTAAACAGAAGAGTGTCATGATCTGCCTTATATTTTAAAATTATTATTATAGTTGCTGTGGAGAATAAATTGAGGCAAAGAAAGAGATCAGTTAGGGAGGATAATTAAGAGGCAATTGTAATAAGCCGGGGGTGGATGGATGATGACTTGGAAACGGGGGGTAATGATGAACACTGTGGTATGAGGTCAGTTTGGAACATATTCTGAAATTAGAGCTTACAGTACTTGCTGATGGACTGACTGGATGTAGAATGGGATGGAACCAAAGGGACGAAACATGACACCAAGGTCTTGAGCCTAAGCAACTAAACAGATCAAATTCACTGAGATGAAGAAAACAGTAAGAAGAATGGGGTAAACGATAGGAACCAAAATTCTTTTAGACATGTGCCTATTAAACATGTAGATGGAGTTGTCAAATAGATACACGATCTGATGTGCAAGACAGAGGTTAAGATGACAACTGGATAGCTGTGTGAGCCTCTAGATGGCATTTAAAGTCATGAGCCGGGAGGAAAGTACCTACATGGTGAATGTAGGCAGAGATTAAGAGTCTCTGAGGATGCAGCCTTACAATCTACTAATGTATTAGTTAGGGTTCTCTAGAGAAACAGAATCAACAGGGAACACTTGCAAATATAAAATTTATAAAAGCGTCTTACGTGACCGTAGGAACGCAGAGTCCAAAATCCACAGGGCAGGCTGCGAAGCCGATGACTCCAATGGATGGCCTGGATGAACTCCACAGGAGAGGCTCACCAGCCAAAGCAGGAATGGAACCTGTCTCCTCTGAGTCCTCCTTAAAAGGCTTCCCATGATTGCATTTAGCATCACTAATTGCAGAAAACACTCCCCCTTGGCTGATTACAAATGGAATCAGCTGTGGATGTCGCTGACGTGATCATGACCTAATCCTATGAAATGTCCTCATTGCAACAGACAGGCCAGCGCTTGCCCAATCAGATGAACAGGTACCACAACTTGGCCAAGTTGACACCTGTCCCTAACCATGACAACTAATAATTAAGAGTCGGAGAGATGAGGGAAATCGATAAAGGAGATGGAGAAAAAAATGTCAGGGGGTCTCTAGGTCTAGTTCTCCAGGAGAAGTGAGAGTGGCTTCTCTATAAACCAAACAAATCATTTCATCAGAGTGATTAACTGCATCAATGTCATTTATAGGTTGAATAACATGAAAGATGAGAGCTAATCTTTGGATTTGGCAATGAGGAGGTTGCTGAGGACCTTAAAGCTATTTTGATGGAAAATGGGGGTGAAAGCTTGACTGCAGTCACTGAAGAGAGAACGGGAAGAAAAGAAATGGGAAAAGGAAAGATAGACTTCTCTTCTGAGGATTTTTTTCTATAATGGGTAGATAAATGGGGAGAGGTAGGTGGAGGAAAGAGGGATTAAGGGATGTTTTTGTTTGTTTTTAAAGATGCAAGAGAGTAGGGCATGATTGCATGCTGATAAAAAACTGTTGTGAAGTAGAAGAGAGAAGAAATAAACACTAGAACAATGTCTTTGATTAGGCAAGAGGGGATGGGATGTTGTTCACATGGGGGCGCTGGTCTTGGACAGAAACACAGACTTCAAACACATAGGAAAGAAGACAGAAAAAGTGGGTGGGTTATGATGTAAGATTTTAGGTAGATGTGATGGCATCTTGTAGCAGTTTTCTTCTGAAAGCCTTTATTTTCTCAGTGGAATAGGAAGAAAGGTTTTCAGCTGAGAGGGTGGGGAGAGGTGTTGAAGATTTAAAGAGAAAACAGGAAGTATTAAGCAGTCACCTAGAACAGTGAGAAAATAAATGTACTAAGGAAAAAAAATAGAATTGTTGGGCAGAAAAAGCATGCTCATGACCACCTGAGACTGATGGTCATGAATTCAAAATTAAACCAGTGAGTCCAATCATTATGGTGGTAGTTTTCTTTAGCCACAAAGAGCATCATAAGTGCAGGTACACAGTAGACAAGGAAAGTTGGATTCAACCAAGCAAGTGTATTAGAGGGAAGGAGGGACAAGGGAGTTGAAGGTATATGCAAAGGAGTGATTATAATGATGGTCCATGGAGTTCACCCTGACAAGGAAGAGAAGTGAGGACATATACAGAATGAGGACAGATGGACTACAGATCCCAGTGGGGTTGCATTTAAGATATGATTACAAATATGGTTTGGTAGAGTGAAATGACCCAAGATCAGTTAGGAAACCTGGATGCTGGCTGACCCACCATAGCTTAGCTGTATTTGTGATGCTGGCTGACACACAACTTCCTGGAGTCACCAATTAAATTTACCATAACAGTTAAAAGAATAAAATATCTAGGAATAAATTTAACCAAGGATATAAAAGATTTGTACACTAAAAACTAAAAAACACTGCTGAAAGAAATTAAAGACCTAAATAAATGGAAAGACATCCTGTGTTCATTGATTGTAACTTAATATAGTTAAGATGTTGTCCTAGTGTGCTTGCTGCCGGAATGCAATATACCAGGAACAGAACGGCTTTTTAAAAGGGAAATGTATTAAGTTGCAAGTTTACAATTATAAAGCCATGCAAATCTCCAAATTAAAGCAAGGCTATAGAAATGTCCAATCTAAGGCTCCAGAGAGATATCTTGGTTCAAGAAGGCCGATGACATTCAGGGTTTCTCTCTCAACTGGAAAGGCACATGGTAAACATGGCAATGTCTGCTCTCTTTCTCTCCAGTCTTCTTGTTTCATGAAGCTCCCCTGGGGATGTTTTCCTTCTTCAGCTCCAAAGGTCTCTGGCTGCGTGGGCTCTCATGGTTCTTACAGTTCTGCTGTTCTCTCCAAAATGTTTCCTCTTTTAAAGGATTCCAGTAAACTAATAAAGACCCACCTGGAATGAATGGAGTCACTTCTCCCTTTAATCAAAGGTTAAGACCCATAATTGGGTGTGCCACATCTCTGCGGCAATAATCTAATCAATTTTCTGAATAGGGATTAAAATAAACAGCAGCCTCCACAAGATGGATCAGCATGAAAAAATGGCTTTTCTAAGGTATATGATCCTTTCAAGCCTGCACAGATATCAATACTACCCCCTAAGCAATGTACATATTCATGCAATCCTGTTCAAAATTCCAGCAACCTTTTCTGCAGAAATGGAAAAGCCAATCATCAAATTATTATGAAAAAGCAAGGCTCTGACTAGCCAAAACTATCTTGAAAAAGAACAAAGTTGGAGGTCTCACAATTTCCAATTTTAAAAATTCCTACAAAGCTACATTAATCCAAACAGCATGGTACTAGCATAAGGACAGATATCTAGACCAATAAAATAGAATTGGGAATTCCAAAAATAAACCCATATATCAATGGTCAATTGATTTTGGAAACTGCCAAGTCCATTCAATTTTCCCCATTACTCAACGGAGAAAGTACAGTCTCTTCTACAAACAGTACTGAGACAACCAGATTTTCACCTGCAAAAGAATGAAATCAGACCCCTACTTCACATTATATACAAAAATTAATTCAAAATGCATCAATGACCTAAGTGTAAGACCTAAAACCATAAAATTCCTGAAAGAAAACAGTAGAACAAATCTTCACGCCTTCATGATCCTGGATATGACAATGGATTCTCATGGTGTGATGAAAATGTTTGAGAACTAGACAGAGGTGAAGGCTGCACAACACTGCAAACGTACTCAATGCCACTGAATTATTCATTTTGTTTGTTTTTCTTAAGGTAACTTTTTTAATATATTTTTATTATGATCATTCCATTCTACATAATCAGTATATAATGCATAATCTATACAATCAGTAATTCATAACATCATCACATAGTTGCATATTCACCATCATGACCATTTCTTGGAACATTTGCATCTATTCAGAAAAAAATAAAAAGAAAACAGAAAAAAAATGCATACATTCCATACCCCTTACCCCTCCCTTTCATTGATCATTAGCATTTCAATCTAATTTTATTTTAACATTTGTTTCCCTCATTATTTATTTTTATTCCATTTGTTTTACTTGGCTGTTGATAAGGTAGATAAAAGGAGCATCAGACACGAGGTTTTCACAATCACACAGTCACTTTGTGAAAGCTATATCATACAATCATCTTCAAGAACATGGCTACTGGAACACAGCTCTACATTTTCAGGCAGTTCCTTCCAGCCTCTCCATTACATCTTGACTAACAAGGTGATATCTATTAAATGTGCAAGAATAACCTTCAGGATAACCTCTCGACTCTGTTTGGAATCTCTCAGCCATTGACACTTTATTTTGTATCATTTCACACTTCCCCCTTTTGGTCAAGAAGATATCTCAATCCCTTGATGCTGAGTCTCAGCTCATTCTTGGATTTTTGTCCCACATTGCCAGGAAGGTCCACACCCCTGGGAGTCATATCCCACATAGACAGGGGGAGGGCAGTGAGTCTGCTTGTTGTGTTGGCTGGAGAGAGAGGCCGCATCTGAGCAACAAAAGAGTTTCTCTTGGGGGTGAATCTTAGGCCTAATTTTAAGTAGGTTTAACTTATCCTTTGTGGGGTTAAGTTTCATATGAACAAACTCCAAGATTGGGGGCTCAGCCTATTGCTTTGGTTGTCCCCACTGCTTGTGAGACTATCAAGAATTCAACTTTGGTTGAACTTCCCCAAGTTGAATTTTCCCCCTTTCTCACCATTCCCTCAAGGGGACTGTTCTAGTTTGCTAGCTGCCGGAATGCAACACACCAGAGACGGATTGGCTTTTAATAAAAGGGGATTTATTTTGTTGGTTCTTCAGAGGAAAGGCAGCTAACTTTCCACTGAGGTTCTTTCTTGCGTAGAAGGCACAAGATGGTCTCTGCTGATCTTCTCTCCAGGCCCCTGGGTTCCAACAACTTTCCCCGGGGTGACTTCTTTCTGCATCTCCAAAGGCCTGGGCTGAGCTGCTAGTGCTGAGATGAGGAATGCTGAGCTGCTTGGCTGTGCTACATTGCGTTCTCTCATTTAAGCACCAGCCAGTTAAGTCAAACGTCACTCATTGCAGCAGACACGCCTCTTAGCCAACTGCAGATGTAATTAGCAACAGATGAGGTTCACGTACCATTGGCTTGCGTCCGCAGCAGCAGAACTAGGTATGCTCACCTGGCCAAGTTGACAACTGAATCTAACTAATACATGACCACCCCTTGTCAACTTGGCAACTTCAAGCATAACCTTAAACAAATGCAAAAAATTCTGTTCTTGCTGTGGACCTGTGAATCTCAAAACAAGTTGTCTGGTGCCAAGATGCAAAGGAGGATATTCATAGGATATAGACTGTCATTTCCATAGGGAGAAATGGGAAGAAACACAGATGTAAAACATGCAGGGCAAGTGCCGTGGAATTTCAAAGTCTGAAAGTCATTCATTCTTCGGCTGTAGAAAGTGGCAGTACCACCCCTTCCAAGGGCCTATGCAGTGGCCGGCCTCTTTCCAAATCAACTTCGGGGAACACTGAGGAGACTACCTCTAGGCTCCACTCTCTCCAGGCATCAGGGCCACCCCTGGCCTCTCTGCCATTTCTGGGGCACACGCTCAACCCTTCCACATGGTGGCAGCCAGGCTCTCCCAGTCCCCCAAGGAGCATGCTCTGCCTTCTCCAAGGCCTGAGGCTACACAACTCTTCCACTGCAACAAGATGAGGGGCTCATCCTCACCCTTCAGGGTAAACTCACCCTCTCCATGTATACAGGTGGGTTCACTCTCCTGGCCGAGGTTTCTTGGCTTCAGACCCGAGCTTCCATGGTTCTTACTCTGCAAACTCCAATTTTTCCCTTTTGTGTCCTCCTTTGCCAAGATTGGCAGTGGTTCCATTTACACCAACAGTCTCTTCAAACACTCCAGGACTTCATCATCAATCTCTTCACAGTTCCTCCAAAGTCTTCCCCTTAGCCATCCAAAACACTGTTCCACCAGGTCTGGTATTTGCAAACCGTAGCAGCACCCCACTCTCCGGTACCAAAATCTGTTCTAGTTTGCTTGCTGCCGGAATGCAACACACCAGAGACGGATTGGCTTTTAATAAAAGGGGATTTATTTTGTTGGTTCTTCAGAGGAAAGGCAGCTAACTTTCCACTGAGGTTCTTTCTTGCGTGGAAGGCACAAGATGGTCTCTGCTGGTCTTCTCTCCAGGCCCCTGGATTCCAACAACTTTCCCCGGGGTGACTTCTTCCTGCATCTCCAAAGGCCTGGGCTGAGATGAGGAATGCCGAGCTGCTTGGCTGTGCTACATTGCGTTCTCTCATTTAAGCACCAGCCAATTAAGTCAAACGTCACTCACTGCAGCAGACACGCCTCCTAGCCGACTGCAGATGTAATTAGCAACAGATGAGGTTCACATACCATTGGCTTGTGTCCGCAGCAGCAGAACTAGGTATGCTCACCTGGCCAAGTTGACAACTGAATCTAACTAACACAGGGACTTTGCAAATACTTTTTTATTCACAGTTCAGATCACTCTGGGATTTATCGGGGCATCATTCTGGACAAACCAACAAAATTTCATGCCCTACTCAAGGTTCAATGTACTTAACGGTGTTCAATTAAGCTGTCTACATAAGTTATATTAGGAAATGCACTAGTCAAAATATAAATTTTGTACCAAAGATTTTTTGCTTTAGTCTCACACATAAGTTTAAATTTTTAAATATTAATTACTATCTATTTTCAACACCCTGCAGTAAAGACATTCCTATGTTCTTCCTCATGCAAAAACATTTTTTAAATTTGGACATTTAGTCACTATCATTTCTACATTATACCATATCAGTCTTTATCGTCTATCTTTCTTTCAGATTTCATTTGTGCCCCTAGACCTCCTCTCTGAATTATTCATTTTTAATGGTTAATTTTATGTTATTTGGATTTCACCTCAATGAAAAAAGAAGTGTGTGGTACATAGTATAAGCTCTTTAAATATTTGCTGAATGAATGAAAGAACAAAGGAAAAATACTAGAAAAATGAACTTCACATAAAATTTACTATTTATTAATTAATATTTCAAACACCATTTGTATTAATTTTTAAGGTACAATATAGCAGAAATGGAATGGCTGTTAAGGAAATTTATAAAACCTGGACAGAGGACACAAATCTCCCACTATATACAGAAATCCAATGGATGATGAGAAGAAGAGCTTTGAACAGGGTGATTGAGCTAAAAGGTGAATTACCAGTCCTTAATAAGAAAACAGTAAGCCAGTTTTAACATGACAGGATTCTTAGATTGGAAATGACTTCTGGAAAATCACATTGCCAAAGTAGCAACTGGAATGTTCCCATGGTCATCCTAGCTTGAGAATGAAGAAGGATAGAACAAGTCTCAAGCCTTATTAAAAAACACCTGCAAAACCAATTAGACAGTACTTCTTTTTTGCAACACCTAGTGCATGACTGGTTGAGGAACCCTTTCTCTAAATCTTTCACTCAGCCTGAGAATTTGTCTTTTAGAGAAAAGGAAGAGCTCTGTGAGCTTTAGTCTGATCATTTTTGGATTTCTGTGAAACAAGAGTAAAATATCTACAATTGGTGTTCATACTAGCACACCATGCGGGTTCCCTAAGGAGTTCCCTGAATTTGAAAGTTACGTTAAGAGTTCCTCCAAAGCACAAAGATTAAAAAAGGCTGAAAGAGACAGGTACTAACGAAGGCTGCAAAGTAACTGTCCTAATAAAGAATATTAAGGGATTTTGAAATTAGCTTTTGGAGATGGATTTCTTCTTAAATTTTAGAATGGTAGGAAGTACTGCAAATGACTTCATACACAAATGGCTGTGTTTAATGACTGTTTACTAAATGGCTAGTGATATGACAATATATTTTAATTCTCTTAGCTAGTTAGTGGTCCTACTTTGTAAGCCACACTAGAAAGATTTGGTGGGAGCGGGGGTGGGGGTTGTATGTGGAGAAAACAGGACCTTGCTAATGGCAGACGACGGCTCCTTAGACTGGAACTTTCTTAATATGTCTTTAATATTTAGAATATTAACTCTTAATGGGGTTGAAGTCATCTTGTAAGAATTACACTTGGAGAAACACGAAGGGTAGGATTTTGGTGCCTTTTTCAGCAGACTTGCTCCAAAACAAAGATACTTTTATTTTGGTAGTACAAGATAAAGTGATCCTGGAATAAAATTGGCCATATGCCTGCAGAATATACAACTCTGAAACTGGGCCCTTTTACTGTGTGAAAACTGCTCTCCATAAAAATATTCTAATTTTACAGGTTGTTTTCATTCCCTTTTATATTTATTTGTAGTTGGTCAAACTTGGGTATAATACAAGCTATTCTCCCCCAGCTATACAGTACCATCTTCTGTTGGAATCTGAATTCATTCATTGAAAGATTTGTTTTCAGGTCTACAAACTGTTTATTTTCACTGACATTTGAGCATGTTATATTACAAATGATGAGATTTCAGGGTGAGAATTGAGTGCTTTTCTTCCTGTTAATTTTTTTTACTTTACAACACTATGTCCATATCCAAAGCACAAGCAACATGAGAAAAATAGATAATTGGGAACTCTTGAAAATCAAATGCTTCTGCACCTCAAAAGATTTTGTCAAAAAGGTAAAGAGGCAGCCAACACAATGGGAAAAAAATATTTGGAAATCACATATCAGACAAAGGTTTGATTTCCTATATATAAAAGAAATCATACAACTCAACAACAAAAGAACAAACAATCCAATTATAAAATCGGCTAAAGATATGAATAGGTATTTTTCTGAAGAGCAAATGCAGATGGCTCAAAAGCACATGAAGAGATGCTCATTTTCACTGCATAAGGGCAATGCAGATCAAGACTACAATGAGATACCGCCTCAAACCTATAAGAAATGGCTGCAATTCAACAATCAGGAAACTATAAATGTTGGCGAGGATGTAGAGAAATTGGGACACTTATGTACTGTTGGTGGGAATGTACAATGGTGCAGCCACTACGGAAGACTGTTTGGCAGTTCCTTAGGAAACTAATATTGAGCTGCCCCATGACCTAGCAATAGCACTACTTGGTGTATACCCAGAAGAGCTGAAAGCAACAACACAGACATTTCCACACCAATGTTTATAGCAGCATTATTCACAACTGCCAAAAGATGGAAATAAACCAAATGCCCATCATCAGACAAGTGGATCAACAAAATGTGGTATATACATACAATGGAGTATTATACAGCAGTAAGACAAAAATGATGTCCTGAAGCACATGACAAGATGGATGAGCCTTGAGGACATAATGCTGAGTGAAATGAACCAGACACAAAAGGACAGATACTGTATGATTACACTTGTATGACCAGCATAAAGGTAATCAAAGACTTATAATACAGAATACAGGGGATTTAGAGATACATAGAAGCTAGAGATAGGTGAACCATTAACTAATGACGTTGAACTCTAATATAAGGGACTAGAAGGAGCAAAGGTGATTCTCTAGTGAGTCTAGAAGTAATATTATCCTATTGAAGATGAACAAGATTGAAAGGGTTTGTATAGACCTATGTGCCCCACTGACTCACACTAGAAATATGAATGAGTTCTTGTAAGAATTACTTCAAAGATACGATTCTTATATAAAAAGTGTTTAAGTCCACAGTACAGGGGGAAAACTGCTGTTGCATGCTATGAACTATGTTCAAAAGGAAACCATTAGCACTACAACAGTGTGCTGGTTTGAAATGATATATGTACCCTAGAAAAGCCATGTTTTAATCCTAATCCCATTTGTAAAGGCAGTCGTTTCTTCTAATCCCTTTTCAGTATTGCATGCTTAAAACTGTAATTAGATCATCTCCCTGGAGATGTGATTTGATCAAGAGTGGCTGTTAAACTGGATTAGGTGGAGGTGTGTCTCCACCCATTTGGGTGGGTCTTGATTAGTTTCTGAAGTCCTATAAAAGAGGAAACATTTTGGAGAATGAGGGAGATTCAGAGAGAGCAGAGCAGAACGACACAGCGATGAGAAGCAGAGTCTACCAGTTAGTGACCTTTGGAGATGAAGAAGGAAAATGTCTCCCAGGGAGCTTCATGAAACAGGAAGCCAGGAGAGGAAGCTAGCAGATGACACCATGTTCACCATGTGCCTTTCCAGGTGAGAGAGAAACTCTTTTCGCCTGTGCCTTTCCACTTGAGAGAGAAACCCTGAACTTCATCGGCCTTCTTGAATCGAGGTAACTTTCCCTGGATGCCTTAGATTGGACATTTCTATAGATTTGATTTTATTGGGACATTTTCTCAGCCTTATAACTATAAGCTAGCAACTTACTAAATTTCCCTTTTTAAAAGCCATTCCGTTTCTGGTATATTGCATTCCAGCAGCTAGCAAACTGAACAAACAGCAAAAACAGAGGTAAATAATGGGGTGAGGGACTAGAGTTAAGAGGAAGTTTAGATTTCCTATTCGGTGAGGGTATATTTATTGGTTTTCTGTCTCTTGGAAACAATGAAATTATCCAAAATTGAGAATGTTGATGGACTGTGGACTTTGGGCTCTCTGCATGATGCCCGATGAAGGCAGGCCGCTGAAGGATGCACTGACAGAGAAGTAGAATGGCGAATGATGGTGTATACTTATGAACGAAGGCCGTGCTGCTACAAAAAGGAACAATGATGTAAATGAACATGAGACATTGGTGAGACAAAATAAGCCAGAAACAAAAAAGCAACAGTGGTACATTCACCTTTAGAAAATGCTTTTATAAGAAAACAGGGGCCTAGATTGTAAGCTTTTAGAGCAGACATACTAAGTCTTGAGTGGTGATTATTGTTTCTGGATTTGGGGAGGCTGTTTTATATATACAACCTGGTATTTAGAGATAAGAATGAAGCTGAACAGGTTGGAGTTAAAGTAATTCAGAATATAAGCGTAAGGAAGACAGTGTCTATATTTTAGAATCACACATACTCTATGAGACCACTGGAAGAAAGGTTTATTTGATCTGGAACTGAAATTATTTGTAGTGAATAATCTAATTCAACCTATATGTACAGCTCATTTGAACAACTGAAACACAGAGAGCACAGAATGAGAAAGAGGTCCTTTAATCCTGTATAGATTATTGTAATGCCTGGAAACATCCTAGAGTATATTAACCAAATAATCAAAAAGTTCTGGCAAAGTCCCCTGAGGGAGGGGAGAAAGACTATGGAACTATTAAACCTTACCATCAGGGAATCCCCTGATACTGTGTCAAACCCACATCAGTAGGCCATGCCCTCGATCATAAAGCTTACTCTCATGAAGCTTATGTAGGTAGCATAGAAGCTTAGACTACCTATAGGCATGCCTAAGGGTTACTTCTGGAGGACCTCTGTTGTTCAGATGTGGCCTCCTTCTCTCTTAGCCCAACTCTGCAAGTGAAATCATCGCCATCCCCACTATGTGGCACATGACATCCAGGGGTGAAAGTCTCCCTGGTAACGTGGGAGAGGACTCCCAGGGATGAATCCAGACCTGGAACCATGGGATCAACAATTACATCCTGAACAAATGGGGGAAAAGAAGTATAATTAATAAAGTATCAGTGGCAGAGAGAGTTCAAATAGAGTTGAGAGGCTACTCTGGAGGTTGCTCTTATGCAAGCTTCAGGTAGACCTTGCTACCTATCATAACCTGCCAACCCCCAACCAGGACCATTCCAGCCAATCCTAAAGAACACCTAGGGCAATGTGCAAGATTCCACAAGGGTTCCAGTCACTAGAGAAACTTGCCAGAAACCTACAACCTCCAGATGGGTCTCTGATCCAGATAAGTCTTGAAACCTAGCCCAGCCTCTCCAGAACATCCGACAGTTCTATCTCCATACCAGATATTAGTGACAGACCCTTCCAATATCAAAAATTTAGAACTGACATAGCCCAAACAATCTTAATGAGAGATATGTAAAGATGAAAGGTGATGGTGGAATTATGCATAGAAGACAGGACTTAACAAATGAATATGAATGCTGAATCATTAAAATGATATCTCTCTTAGTCGTCAGTACTTTATAGCAGTTAGAAGTAAAAACCTAAAATTGTGAAATTGCAACCCATGTCAAAGTCTGAAATATGTTCTACAACTAATTGTGGTGCTGTGCTTGGAAATTTTTAGCTTTTTTGTATATATGCTATTGTTCATAAAAAAAAGAAGGAAAAAAGTTTATTGTAATGATAAAAAAGTATTTAAGCTGTCTAGCCTCCTATATTCTGGAGGAGCTAGAATGAAAAATATGACAGGAACATACAGTAGTCCATGACAAATTCGGATCTAACCTATAACCACTTTTGAACACTTTTTGAAGGGTGCTTTGAAAACTATTGCTTATTTCTTTGCTTTGTATATATGTTATACTATACAATAAAAAGTATCTTTTAAAAAATTATGTCCTCGGGCGGGCCGCGGTGGCTCAGCGGGCAAGAGTGCTTGCCTGCCGTGCCGGAGGACCCCGGTTCGATTCCCGGCCCCAGCCCATGTAAAAAACAAACAAACAAACAAAATATAATAAAACAAGAAAATGTTTAAAAATGTTTCCCTTTCTTCCTCCCTTCCTTCCTTCCATCCTTCCTTCCTTCTCTGTCTTTCCTTCCCTTCCTAAAAAAAAAAAAAAAAAAAAAATTATGTCCAGTCTTGTGATTTAGTAAACTTGTTTTGCTCTAGAGAGGAAAGAATGGTTAAACTTGGTATATTTTAAAACATGTTTCTCAAACATTAAACATGATTTTCAAATGTTATTTGTTTTACTTCTGCTGTGGCCAAATATTCAATGTGTTTTTTATCGTTTCTGATATTTTCAGAAAAATTTAAATAAATTTGCTCTGTAAGGCTGGGAGGGTGTGGAATTTAATAAGTTACAAGTTCACAGTTCTAAGGCTGAGAAAATGCTCAAATTAAGGCACCAGCAAGAAGTTACCTTCATTCTGTCAGAACACCTCTGTCAGTTGGGAAGGCATGTGGCTGGCTTCTGTTCCCAATTCTGTTGCTTACAACTTTTGATTCCAGTGGTTTCCTCTCTAAGCATCTATGGGCCTTCACTTAGCTCCTCTGGGACACAACTACGGGTTCTGGCTTGCTTAGCATCTCATGGCAATTCACATGGCGACATCAACTGGGCTCTGCCTATGTTTAAGAATCTGTTCTCTCTGTCGGCACTCCAAGCATCTTCAAACATCCATGTCTCTGTTATCTCTGAAGCAATTGTTCTCCAAGCGTCTGCTTCTGAGGTTTCTTCAAAATGTTTCCCCTTTTAAAAGACTCCAGTAAACTAATCAAGACCCACCTTGTATGGGTAGAGTCACATCTCCACCTAACCAAAAGGCCATAGCCACAACTGGGCATGCCACATCTCCAAGAAATAAACTAATCAAAAGGATTTGCACCCCACATTATTGAATCAGGATTAAAAGAAATGGCTTTTCTGGGTACAAAACACTTTCAAACTAACATATCATTGAAGAAGTACACCTACTGTTCCTGGAAAAAAAATGAAGTCACCTTAAATCTGCAAGCCAAGTTTGGCCTAAAATGTTAAACTCAGATATCTATTCAGTAATACAAACATAACATGAATGTCCTGACTCACTGCAAGATGGCTTTGAAAGTTGGAAGAAAATTTTCCAAGAAAAAGCGTTTCCACTGTGCTGGTGTTCTTCACTTCCCACTCCTACCACTTCACAAACACAAGTTAAATATATACATATATTGAAGAATTAAAGACTTTGTGAAATAAGCTGTGGTCCATTGGGATGGGGAGGGATTACGGGACAGGAACAGGTCCACATGTGGCATGAATTGGTAAGAGATAACAGATAGATCTTGCTCTAACCCCCATCTTAAACTTACCGGAGAAAGAAGAAACAGCAGTAAGTGCTCTGGGCTGTCTCAGTAGAGGACATGTCCTTCAGTGGACTGACCACTTTCCACAATGGCGGTAGCTTTGAACTGGTTTAGCAACCTGAGGATCCTGGGGATATCTGGATAAGACATTCCCAAAAGAATGGCTTTCTATGTTTGCAGATATAAAGGCAGTTATAAAGATAACACTTAATGAATTTGAGTATTAAGAGATGTGACCTCATTTTTAATCAAAACAAAACACAAAATACAAAGTAAAAATAGTCCCAATACACCAAGGGAATTTTACCAAACATTCAAAAAACTAACACCTTTTCTGCTCAAACTCTTCCCAAAAAGTGAAGAGAAGGGACCATTACCTAACTCATTTTCTATAGCTAATATCACTCTAATACCAAAACCTGAGAAAGATACTACAAGAAAGGAAAACTATAGACCATTCTGTCTATGAATGCAGATGTAAAAATGCTCAACAAGATACCTGCAAACTTAATACAATGGCACATTAAAAGAATTATACACCGTGGCTCAGCAGGCAAGAATGCTCACCTGCCATGCCAGAGGACCCGGGTTCGATTCCCGGTGCCTGCCCATGTATAAAAAAAAAAAAATTATACACCATTACCAAGTTTATTCCAGGCATGCAAGGGTGGTTCAACACAGGGAAATCAATAAATGTAAGACAATACTGACAATAAATTGACAATAAAAAAACAATAAATTGAAAGGAAAAAATCACATTGATTATCTCTATTAATGCAGAAAGGCATTTGACAAAATTCAGCATCCTTTCTTGATAAAAACACTTCAAAAGATAGGATTTGAAGGAAATTTCCTCAACATGGTAAAGAGCACATATGAAAAACCCAGAACAGCATCATACTCAATGGTAAAGACTAAAAAAAGCCTTCTCCCTAAGATCAAGAATGAGATAAGAACAATCACTGTCATCACTGTTACTCAACATTTTATTAGAAGTTCTAGCTGGAGCAATTAAGCAAGTAAAAGAAACAAAAGGCATCCAACCAAAAAAGAAAAAAGTAAAACTCTCATTATTTGATGACATGAGCCTATGGAAAATACTGAGAAATCTACGACAAAGCTACTTGAACTAATAAACCAATTCAGCAAAATGACAAGATACAAGATTAATGTGTAAATATCAGTAGTGTTTCTAAACACTATTAATGACCTAACCAAGGAGGCACTTAAGAAAAAATTCCATTCACAATAGAATCAAGAACATAGGAACAAACTTAACAAAGGATGTAAAGGACCTGTACACAGAAAAATACAAAACATTGCTAAAAGAAATTTAAAAAGACTTAAATAGGTAGACATTCCATGTTCATGTACAGGAAGGCTAAATGTTACTAAGATGTCAATTCTAACCAAACTGATCTACAGATTCAATAAAATGCCAAACAAAATTCCAACAACCAACTTTACAAACTTGGAATAGTTAGTTATCAAATTTTTTGAAAGGGAAAGGGGTCTCGAATAGCTAAAAACATCCTAAAAAAAAAAAAAAGAACAAAGTGGAAAAACTTACACTTCCTGACTTTAAAGCATATTATAAAAGCCAGTGGTCAAAACAGCACAGTATTAGCACAAAGGAAGACATGTTGATCACTGGACTAGAACTGAGAGTTCAGAAACAGACTCAGATCTATGGTCAACTGATTTTTTACAAGGTCCCCAAATCCACTGAACTGGGATAAATAGTTTCTTCAATAAATGGGGCTGAAAGAACTGGATATTCATAACCAAAGGAATGAAGGAGGACTCCTATACCTCTCACCTTATACAAAAATTAACTCAAACTGGATCAAAGGCCTAAATATAAGAGCCAGTCCCATAAAACTCTCAGAAGGAAGTGTAGGGAAATATCTTTAAGACCAAGCGATAAGCAGTAGCATCTTAGACCTTATATACAAAGTACAAGCAACTAAAGAAAAAATAGATATATGGGCACTTTTCAAGATTAAACACTTTGGTACTTCAAAGGACTCAACGGGAGAAAATATTTGGTAACCATACATTTCGGTTTGCCAAAGCTGCCAGAATGCAATATACCAGAAATGGATTGGCTTTTATAAAGGAGATTTATTAAGTTACAAGTTACAATTCTAAGGCCATGAAAATGTCCAAATAAAGGCATCAACAAGAGGATACCTTCGCTCAGGAAAGACTGATCGTGTCCAATGTTTCTCTATCACATGGGAAGGTACATGGCAATGTCAGCTGGCCCTTCGCTCCTAGGTGTTGTTGCTTTCAGCTCCT
Source organism: Tamandua tetradactyla (assembly GCF_023851605.1). Lineage (NCBI taxonomy): Eukaryota > Metazoa > Chordata > Mammalia > Pilosa > Myrmecophagidae > Tamandua > Tamandua tetradactyla. Next base: position 215,393,941 of record NC_135328.1, read on the forward strand.
GGTTCCAGTGGCCTCCTCTCTGAGCTTCTATCATCTCCAAGCATCTGAACTCTCTCTGCTCTGCATCAGCTCTTTTAAAGAACGCCAATAAGCTGATTAAGACCTGCCTTGAATGGGAGGATCATATCTCCATAGAAACAACCCAATCAAAAGGTCTCACACACAGCTGCTTGGGCCACATCTCCATGGAAACAATCTAATCAAAAGGTGCAACCCAACAACAGGTCTGTCCCCACAAAACTGGATTAAAAGAACAGGGCTTTTCTGGGATACATAACAGCTTCAAATCAAGCCATCATATATTCGATAAGGGTTTGATATACAGTATTTATAAAGAAATTCTACAACCAAACAACCCAATTATAAAAATGGATAAAAGATATGAATAGACATTTTTCCAAAGAGGATCTACAAATTGTTAAAAAGCACAAGAAAAGATGTTCATTTTCATTAGCTATTAGGAAATGCAAATCAAAACCACAATGAGAAATCATCTCACGCCCATAAAAATGATCTCTATTAAACAAAAAGAAAAACTATAAATGTTGGAGAGGTTGTGGAGAAATTGGAAGACTTAGGCACTGCTGGTGGGAATGTAAATGGTACAGCCACTATCAAAGACAGTTTTGCAGTTCCTCAGAAAACTACTGAGTTGCTCTATGATCCAGTGATTTTGCTACTTTGTATGTACCCAGAAGATCTGAAAGCAGGGACATGAACAAACATTTGCACACCGATGGTCATAGCAGCATTATTCACAATTACCAAAAAATGGAAACAATCCAAGTGCACATCAACAGACGAGTGGATAAATAAAATACAATATATACATACCCTGGAATATTATGCAGCTCTAAGATGATATGAGGTCCTGAAGCATATGACAACATGGATGAACCTTGAGGGCCTAATACTGAGTGAAACAATCCAGATACAAAAGGACAAATATTCCATGATTTCACTAATATAAACTAACTAGAATATGTAAATTCAGAGTCTTTAAATGTAGAATATAGGAGACCTAGAGATAGATTAGAAGCTAGAGAAGGGGCATCAGTTACCAAATATGTACAGAATTGTTAATGAGGTTGAATTTAAATGTTTGGGAATGGACAGAGGTGATGGTAGCTTGTTATTGAGATTAAAGTAACAGTGCTGTATTGTAGGTGAATTTGGTTGAAAGGGGTTGTTTAAAGTAATGCATGTCACTGATTAACACTACAAATATATATAAATTCCTGCATGAACTACTACAAATGTACGACATCTGTACAAAGAGTTAGTAATATTAAGTGGTAAATGGGGGAAAATTACCTATTGCAAGCTACAGACTAAATATAGTAATACCTTAATATTCTTTCATCAACAGTCACAGGTGTACCACACCAATATTAGGGATCAATAATGGGGGGTGGGGAATTGAAATACTAGTGGTCAATGAGAGGGAGGGATAAGGGGCATGGGATATTTTTCTTTCTATTTCTTTTTCTGGAGTGATGCAAATGTTCTAAAAACAATCATGGCGATGAATACACAACTATGTAATGATATTGTAAGCCACTGATTGTACACCATGTATGGACTGTATGTGTGTGAAGATTTGTCAATAAAAATATTAAAACAAAAAAAATAGTGGGGGGGAGATAGATATGGGGCGTTTTGGGCTTTCCATTTTTTGTGTCTGTTATTTTTCCCTTTGGAGCAATGAAAATTGTCTAAAGTTGAATGTGATGATGATTGTGCAACTAAGTGATGATACTGTGAGACAATGATTGAATACTTTAGATGAGATAGATGGCATGTGAATATATTTCAATAAAATCTGCAGTTTAAAAAAATGATTTTTTCTCAGATATCACAAAAAGGGACTTCCAAGTCCTCAACTTATGTACTAAACCACAATCAAACCTAAACATGGTGATCATAATATCTTATTCTTAGAGTTTTTTCTCATCTTGACTGTTTTAGTTCCTAGTTCACAAATGATATTAAGACGGGATTTTCTCTAAATTGTTCTATATGGATGTAGCATTTCCTACCCTCACGTTCCTGATAAACTAAAAATAGATTTTAAAAAGCTACTGTTTACAGCAGCAGGGGCAAAAAAAAAACCAACAGCAGGAGCCATTGTGGTGGCATGAGGCAGAAACTAAGACAGAACAGGCCAAATTGTTCCACTCATTTTTAGCAGTTTGTGAAAAAAAATGTTTAAATATTGTTTTAAATTTAGCAAATAGCCATTATTCAAAAACATCTTATTTTTCTATTCTAAAAAAATATCAAGAAACTCAATTTCAAATATTTACACTTTGGGGTGGGCACCTTCTAGTGATAGCTCCTATTTTCACTGTTATTGTTGGCTTTTTTCCTTTATTGATAGCAGGCCATGTCTGAAACACTATGACATTTTCACAAAATGCCCATACCTAAGTTCAATAATGTATCTCAAATGCATTCAAATCTGAACATTACAATACTGTGATCTAAAATTCATCAGGTGCTTTAAAAATTTTCAGAATTTAAAATTATTATTATTATTATTATTTTTGGGGGGCATAGGGAGGCTCCAGGAATCAAACCCGGGTTTCCAGCATGATAGGTGAGAATTCTGCCATTGAGCCACCATTAAACTACCCTACAATTATGGGATTTTGGGGGGGGGGGCTGCATGGTCCAGGAAATGAATACCCAGGTCTCCCGCATGAAAGGCAAGCATTCTACCACTGAACCACCCATGCACCCTAAAGTTAATTTTAATTCAAAAGCTCTTACTCTTTATATTAAATTCAGTTTGCCACTCTCAGACACTGTACATGACGCCAAAATTATTGGAAAATACTTTTTCTTTCAATCTTAACATTATAGCAAGTGATTTACTTTCTCCTTCAAAAATACCAACCCAACACAAGTAAACATCTCCTTACTTTTGATTCACCTGCAAAAAGGAAGCTAATTCAGCATGCAGATGATAATGCTTTCTATGCAATGCTGTCACTGATGACTACTTCCAGAAGCTGCTGGAAAACATGAGGCCAAAGAGTAATTTATAATACTATGATTAGTCTTTTGTCCGCCGGCCCGCCGCGCAGCGCCCACACCCCGCAGCAGTGGACCCGCCCGCCCTCCTCTCCCCTCTTTTGTCCGCCGGCCCGCCGCGCGGCGCCCACGCCCCGCAGCAGCGGACCCGCCCGCCCTCCTCTCCCCTCTTCCGCCTTCACCGGCTCCTCCGCCACCAGCCTTGACAGCCTTGCCACCCTCACCTTTCCTCCTCCAGAACAGCTACTGGGGGAGTGGAGACAATACAGAGCAGCTCCCGGAGCCACGAGGGAGATCAAAGGGACGGCGTACCCCATCCTGGAACGGCTGACTATCTGGGAGAACCAGCTCCGGTGAGATCACCAAGGGGCACGGGCTTTCCTGGGTGGGACTGCAAGCGACCGGAGTCCCTCCCTTCCACCTTCCCAGGCCAGCTGGTAGAATTGGATAGGCGGTCCCCTTAGGCCGCGGTGGCTGGTGCCCCCACCACGCAAGGCCCCCCGGACCAACTGAGTTGGGTCGGAAATCCCCAGACTGCAGAGAACAGTGACCGGGGGATCCCTTCCAAACACGTGACTCCCCCGTCCGGCTGGGAACAGTGCACTCTCCCGGGCTGCGACAGCTGGCACCCTCCCGCCACGCTTGGCGCCCCGGGCTGACTAGCTAATTCGGCCGGACGCTCTCCCGTGCTGCGGCGGCCGGCGACCCTCACCGCATTCGGAACCCCAAGCCGGCTGGCACTCTTCCAAGACGCTTCGGTTGCCGAACCTTCCATACGGCGAGAATTTTCCAGAGTTAAAGGACCCACAGCAACTTTCACTGGTGGAACCCGTAGACAAACATGTGCCACGAGCGCCACCTACTGGGCAGGATAAGAAAAACAGAACCCAGAGATTGCACAGAAAAATCTTTCAACCTGTGGGGTCGAACACCCAGGGAAATCTGACTAAATGCCCAGACACCAGCAGAAGATAACGGATCACACTCAGAAAATTGAACATATGGCCCAGTCAAAGGAACAAACCAATAGTTCAAATGAGATACAGGAGCTGAGACAACTAATGCTGAATATACGAACAGAAATGGAAAACCTCTTCAAAAACGAAATCGATAAATTGAGGGAGGACATGAAGAAGACATGGGCTGAACATAAAGAGGAAATAGAAAAACTGAAAAAACAAATCACAGAACTTATGGAAGTGAAAGATAAAGTAGAAAAGATGGAAAAAACAATGGATACCTACAATGACAGATTTAAAGAGACAGAAGATAGAATTAGTGATTTGGAGGATGAAACATCTGAATTCCAAAAAGAAACAGAAACTATCCGGAAAAGAATGGAAAAATTTGAACAAGGTATCAGGGAACTCAAGGACAATGAGAACCGTACAAATATACGTGTAGTGGGTGTCCCAGAAGGAGAAGAGAAGGGAAAAGGAGGAGAAAAACTAATGGAAGAAATTATCACTGAAAATTTCCCAACTCTTATGAAAGACCTAAAATTACAGATCCAAGAAGTGCAGCGCACCCCAAAGAGATTAGACACAAATAGGCGTTCTCCAAGACACTTACTAGTTAGAATGTCAGAGGTCAAAGAGAAAGAGAGGATCTTGAAAGCAGCCAGAGAGAAGCAATCCATCACACACAAGGGAAACCCAATAAGACTATGTGTAGATTTCTCAGGAGAAACCATGGAAGCTAGAAGACAGTGGGATGCTATATTTAAGTTACTAAAAGAGAAAAACTGCCAGCCAAGACTCCTATATCCAGCAAAATTGTCCTTCAAAAATGAGGGAGAAATTAAAACATTCTCAGACAAAAAGTCACTGAGAGAATTTGTGACCAAGAGACCAGCTCTGCAAGAAATACTAAAGAAAGTACTAGAGTCAGATACAAAAAGACAGAAGAGAGAGGCATGGAGAAAAGTGTAGAAAGAAGGAAAGTCAGATATGATATATATAATGCAAAAGGCAAAATGGTAGAGGAAAATATTATCCAAACAGTAATAACTCTAAATGTTAATGGACTGAATTCCCCAATCAAAAGACATAGACTGGCAGAATGGATTAAAAAACAGGATCCTTCTATATGCTGTCTACAGGAAACACATCTTAGACCCAAAGATAAATACAGGTTGAAAGTGAAAGGTTGGGAAAAGATATTTCATGCAAATAACAACCAGAAAAGAGCAGGAGTGGCTATACTAATATCCAACAAATTAGACTTCAAATGTAAAACAGTTAAAAGAGACAAAGAAGGACACTATATACTATTAAAAGGAACAATTAAGCAAGAAGACATAACAATCATAAATATTTACGCACCGAACCAGAATGCCCCAAAATACATGAGGAATACACTGCAAACACTGAAAAGGGAAATAGACTCATATACCATAATAGTTGGAGACTTCAATTCACCACTCTCATCAATGGACAGAACATCTAGACAAAGGATCAATAAAGAAATAGAGAATCTGAATATTACTATAAATGAGCTAGACTTAACAGACATTTATAGGACATTACATCCCACAACAGCAGGATACACCTTTTATTCAAGTGCTCATGGATCATTCTCAAAGATAGACCATATGCTGGGTCACAAAGCAAGTCTCAACAAATTTAAAAAGATTGAAATCATACACAACACTTTCTCGGATCATAAAGGAATGAAGTTGGAAATCAATAATAGGCGGAGTGCCAGAAAATTCATAAATACATGGAGGCTCACCAACACACTCTTAAACAACAAGTGGGTCAAAGAAGAAATTGCAAGAGAAATTAGTAAATACCTAGAGGCAAATGAAAATGAAGACACAACATAGCAAAACTTATGGGACGCAGCAAAGGCAGTGCTAAGAGGGAAATTTATTGCCCTAAATGCCTTTATCAGAAAAGAAGAAAAGGCAAAAATGCAGGAATTAACTGTCCACTTGGAAGAACTGGAGAAAGAACAGCAAACGAATCCCAAAGCAAGCAAAAGGAAAGAAATAACAAAGATTAGAGCAGAAATAAATGAAATTGAAAACATGAAAACAATAGAGAAAATCAATAAGACCAGAAGTTGGTTCTATGAGAAAATCAATAAGATTGATGGGCCCTTAGCAAGATTGACAAAAAGAAGAAGAGAGAGGATGCAAATAAATAAGATTAGAAATGGAAGAGGAGACATAACTACTGACCTCACAGAAATAAAGGAGGTAATAACAGGATACTATGAACAACTTTACGCTAATAAATACAACAATTTAGATGAAATGGACAGGTTCCTGGAAAGACATGAACAACCAACTTTGACTCAAGAAGAAATAGACGACCTCAACAAACCAATCACAAGTAAAGAGATTGAATCAGTTATTCAAAAGCTCCCTAAAAAGAAAAGTCCAGGACCAGATGGCTTCACATGTGAATTCTATCAAACATTCCAGAAAGAATTAGTACCAACTCTCCTCAAACTCTTCAACATAATCGAAGTGGAGGGAAAACTACCTAATTCATTCTATGAAGCCAACATCACCCTCATACCAAAACCAGGCAAAGATATTACAAAAAAAGAAAACTACAGACCAATCTCTCTAATGAATACAGATGCAAAAATCCTCAATAAAATTCTAGCAAATCGTATCCAACAACACATTAAAAGAATTATACATCATGACCAAGTAGGATTCATCCCAGGTATGCAAGGATGGTTCAACATAAGAAAATCAATTAATGTAATACACCATATCAACAAATCAAAACAGAAAAATCACATGATCATCTCAATTGATGGAGAGAAGGCATTTGACAAGATTCAACATCCTTTCCTGCTGAAAACACTTCAAAAGATAGGAATACAAGGGAACTTCCTTAAAATGATAGAGGGAATATATGAAAAACCCACAGCTAATATCATCCTCAATGGGGAAAAATTGAAAACTTTCCCCCTAAGATCAGGAACAAGACAAGGATGTCCACTATCACCACTATTATTCAACATTGTGTTGGAAGTTCTAGCCAGAGCAATTAGGCAAGAAAAAGAAATACAAGGCATCAAAATTGGAAAGGAAGAAGTAAAACTATCACTGTTTGCAGACGATATGATACTATACGTAGAAAACCCAGAAAAATCCACAACAAAACTACTAGAGCTAATAAATGAGTACAGCAAAGTAGCAGGCTACAAGATCAACATTCAAAAATCTGTAGCTTTTCTATACACTAGTAATGAACAAGCTGAGATGGAAATCAAGAAACGAATCCCATTTACAATTGCAACTAAAAGAATAAAATACCTAGGAATAAATTTAACCAAAGAGACAAAAAACCTATATAAAGAAAACTACAAAAAACTGCTAAAAGAAATCACAGAAGACCTAAATAGATGGAAGGGCATACCGTGTTCATGGACTGGAAGACTAAATATAATTAAGATGTCAATCCTACCTAAACTCATCTACAGATTCAATGCAATACCAATCAAAATCCCAACAACTTATTTTTCAGAATTAGAAAAAACAATAAGCAAATTTATCTGGAAGGGCAGGTTGCCCCGAATTGCTAAAAACATCTTGAGGAAAAAAAACGAAGCTGGAGGTCTAGCGATGCCGGACTTTAAGGCATATTATGAAGCCACAGTGGTCAAAACAGCATGGTATTGGCATAAAGATAGATATATCGACCAATGGAATCGAATAGAGTGCTCAGATATAGACCCTCTCATCTATGGACATTTGATCTTTGATAAGGCAGTCAAGCCAACTCACCTGGGACAGAACAGTCTCTTCAATAAATGGTGCCTAGAGAACTGGATATCCATAAGTAAAAGAATGAAAGAAGACCCGTATCTCACACCTTATACAAAAATTAACTCAAAATGGATCAAAGATCTAAACATTAGGTCTAAGACCATAAAACAGTTAGAGGAAAATGTAGGGAGATATCTTACGAATCTTACAACTGGAGGCGGTTTTATGGACCTTAAACCTAAAGCAAGAGCACTGAAGAAATAAATAAATAAATGGGAGCTCCTCAAAATTAAACACTTTTGTGCATCAAAGAACTTCATCAAGAAAGTAGAAAGACAGCCTACACAATGGGAGACAATATTTGGAAATGACATATCAGATAAAGGTCTAGTATCCAGAATTTATAAAGAGATTGTTCAACTCAACAACAAAAAGACAGCCAACCCAATTACAAAATGGGAAAAAGACTTGAACAGACACCTACCAGAAGAGGAAATACGGATGGCCAAGAGGCACATGAAGAGATGCTCGATGTCCCTGGCCATTAGAGAAATGCAAATCAAAACCACAATGAGATATCATCTCACACCCACCAGAATGGCCATTATCAACAAAACAGAAAATGACAAGTGCTGGAGAGGATGCGGAGAAAGAGGCACACTTATCCACTGTTGGTGGGAATGTCAAAGGGTGCAACCACTGTGGAAGGCAGTTTGGCGGTTCCTCAAAAAGCTGAATATAGAATTGCCATACGACCCAGCAATACCATTGCTAGGTATCTACTCAAAGGACTTAAGGGCAAAGACACAAACGGACATTTGCCCACCAATGTTTATAGCAGCGTTATTTACAATTGCAAAGAGATGGAAACAGCCAAAATCTCCATCAACAGAAGAGTGGCTAAACAAACTGTGGTATATACATACGAGGGAATATTATGCAGCTTTAAGACAAGATAAACTTATGAACCATGTAATAACATGGATGGACCTAGAGAATATTATGCTGAGTGAATCCAGCCAAAAACTAAAGGACAAATACTGTATGGTCCCACTGATGTGAACAGACATTCGAGAATAAACTTGAAATATGTCATTGGTAACAGAGTTCAGCAGGAGTTAGAAACAGGGTAAGACAATGGGTAATTGAAGCTGAAGGGATACAGACTGTGCAACAGGACTAGATACAAAAACTCAAAAATGGACAGCACAATAATACCTAAATGTAAAGTAATCATGTTAAAATACTGAATGAAGCTGCATCTGAGCTATAGGGTTTTTTTTGTTTTTGTTTGCTTGTTGGTTTGTTTGTTGTTGTTGTTTTTTACTATTACTACTACTTTTATTTCTTTTCTTTATATTAACATTTTATATCTTTTTCTGTTGTGTTGCTAGTTCCTCTAAACCGATGCAAATGTACTAAGAAACAATGATCATGCATCTATGTGATGATGTTAAGAATTACTGAGTGCATATGTAGAATGGTATGATTTCTAAATGTTGTGTTAATTTCTTTTTTTTTTTTCCGTTAATAAAAAATAAAAAAAAATAAAAAAATAAAAATAAAAAAATAAAAAAAAAAAAGAATTACTGAGTGCATATGTAGAACGGTATGATTTCTAAATGTTGTGTTAATTTTTTTTTTCTTTCCGTTAATAAAAAAATAAAAAAATAATACTATGATTAACACTTATCCAGCACTATCATGTTTCAGATAATGTTCTAAGGGCTTTAAAATTTGGTAAAACTAACCCAAAGAGATCAGTACATTTATTTTCCCATTTTACAGATAAAGAAACCAAACTCAGAAAGGTTAAGGTCACACCACTGGAAAGTGAGAGTGAATTTAACTTAAATTTGGAGTGCACACTTGACCACACACCACTGATCTTTAAAGCTGAAAACTCCTTCTAAAATTGTAGGAACTTAGAGATAGAGGCAGTCTTACTCTTTTTCAGTGAGTAAGTGAATTTCTGAATGAAATGTTAGCATTTCAGATATTGCATTGCTGTCCTAATTAACAATGTTATAATATCAGTAAACTCTTTTGATGATGATGATGAGTATTTTTACAGATATAGAGAATATTTCCATTTTCTGGTTCAAAGTAAAGACAGTGCCAGTAAATAAAGCAGAAAAAAAATGGCATTTTATGACTGGGATCTGTTCAACTACTTGTTGAAGAGTGCTTTGAAAACTGTTGCTTTTTCTTTCTTTGCTTTGTATATATGTTATATTATAAAATTTTAAAAGTTAAAAAAAAAAACCTACTTAGCACCACACACTGTAGCAGACACTAAAGATAAACTATCACGTCATAATCCTCACCCTAAAGGTCCACAGGGGGACAACACAGAAGAAAATCAAGGATTACAATGTACCATAATAAGGTCTGTGCAAGATATATGAGTAGAGAAAATGGACACAAGTAAGGGAGTTGCAACTCAGTCTGAGGCTTTATAGAGAAGCTAATAACACTGCACATTTATAAGAAAACAACATATTTTCCATTTACTTTGATAGTTTCTGCTTTTAAAAGGTGGTATATTTACTTTATAATCAATATCAGCATTATTGCAAATTATGCATAAATGCTAATGGCAATGATACATAATAGATTTCTAGTTTTCCTGTCTTTCTTCTCTCTTCATACAGTTATCTGGTGAATAGAATGAAAGTCATTACTCTTTCCTATTATGCCTATAAAACCTGAAAACATTCAGATGACAAGGTTCTGCTCCATATTATCTTCCGCCCAAAACCTAGGATAACAAAATAGCCTCTATTTGGAACATTACACTTGTCCTGGCAAAGGGGAAAGAGACATGACAAACCAAGTACTGGCCAGAAATGACACATTTATTTTGCTCACATTTCATCGGCCTGAGCAAGTCACATCGCCAAGTCTACCACCAGTGGGACAGGGAGATATAATCTTCCCCCCAGGAAGAGGTACTTCATATTTGAACAATAATGCCATGCAGTACAGTAGAGTCTCTTTTCCTTCCACACACACCTGATTTCTACGGTCACTCATTGAACTGCTGCCTCTTTCTCCCCTGGACTGCTCCTGTCCCACATAAATGCTTGTCCTCCTCCTTCAAATCTTTACTCAAATGCTATCTTCTCCATGAGGTTCTTCTGCTTTATTGTTCTCCATACTTCCAAACAGCTCAGCCCAAACCAAGGGTGCGTGTATGAAAGTACACAGGTATACACACACATTTACAGACTATGGCAAAAAGTAAAAAGTCAACTATTGATGAATCTAGGTGAAGAGATTCACCATACTATTCTTTCAATCTTTCTGCAGATTTGAAAATTTTCAAACTAGTAAGTTGAGGGAAAAATTAGACCCATCAATATGGCTTGTGTTTGCTCCTGCTGTGTTCAGCTGTGCATAGCAGGTGTGGTCAAGGTTACCAAGTGAGTAGAAGGAAGTGAGAAAGAGCCAAAAGTAATGGGGAACGTGTGCAAGTGGTTACTATAATGAAGCAGAAACCCAAGACAAAGAGAGCCCTGGCAGCATTCAGACTCCTGATTTCATTCTCTTGCTGTAACCCAGCTATTCTCTGTCACCACGATCAGAAGAGGACCCCTGTATCCTTACATCAGTTCCTTTTGTTTTGTTGTAGTTTTTTTTTTTTTTTGCTTAAACTAGATCAACTTGTTCTATTACTTACAACCCAAAGAATCCTATCACACTGTGAATATGTTTATAAATATTTCAATTCCCCAAAGACACTATCAGAAGTTTGCTATCAGTTTTTCATAATTCAAATCTACTTATACTATCTATTAATGTCATTACTGAATCATCCTGGAGAGTAATTTTGAAAGTCTTACACCGTACATGTTAACTTGATTTGAATTTCTTCTTCAAGAATGAGTTTAGAAGTCAGCCAGGTGAAGGGAGATAGAAGCAGCAGACAAGGAACAGAGGCTTTGTTAAAAACATGCAGTGTTCAGGGAATTCTGAGCTGTTTGATAAAGAGGCAAGAAAAACAGGCTGGGACAAGCTCATGAATGAGCTTGGAATACCATCCTATGAAGCTAGTTTTTTCATGAAGGCCAGGGGAAAAATTGTGAAGGACTTGAGCGGGGGAGTAGCTGAGACAGATTTGTCTTTTAAAACAAATCACTCCAGCTACTATGTGGAGAATGGACTGAGATGAGACAAAGGCAAGTCTGGGGAATGGGGATGTGTCCTGGAGACGACAGATTCCAGAGATATTTAATGGTAGGATCAACAGAACTTCGTCATTATTTGGAAGTGCAATGTGAGAAAAAGTGAAGTCTAGATTTCAGGCCAAGAGACCTAACTGGATGGTAAAATTCCCTAAGATTGAGAATTCAGAAGAAGGTTTTAAGAAGAGAAATGGACTATGATTAGACTACTGAGTAGGAGGCACCTGAGGGAAAACCCAAACAGAAATGCCCTATAGGCAGCAAATATTTATTTTACTTACCATGACCATTTTCTTGTTCTAAGGAGCTTTATAGTGATTAACAAAAAACACATACAATGGATTTGTAATTTAATTTAACTTAATCAAATTAAGTTAAAATCAAATAGATGAGGAAATTAGGACAGAAGTAAAATGATAGTAGAAAAAGTAAGAGAAAGCCAAGAGTGAGAGTAGTTCATCTAAGGCAGGTATAGCTGCACATGATGACGTTCTTCAATATAGACAGATGCTTAATTGTCAAAAGGCAATTTCAAGAAAGTAACCTTAGGGTGACCAAATGAGGAAGTCCAGGAAGCACCTGCACTGGTATGCCTTGATTTAAGGATAGATTTTAGAGTACCTGGAACAGGGGTTTAAAATTGGAATTCACGAAGGCTGTGTCCTTGATTTCCATAGATTTTCAAAAAGGTTCTTGACCCAAAAGACATTAAAAAAACACTCTTTCAGGGAATGGATAAGCTGCATATCCTTCACTCAATCCTCCACAAAAACGTGCTCCTGAGAGCTATGCCTTAAGAATTTGACTTATGCCTGCCAGCATGGGAGGTTAAAAAGAACTCTGCCAGAGAAAGCTGGAAAGGTGGGTAAAGCCCCAGACCAAGCCTTCAGATTTTTGTCTGTACTCAAAGGCAACTGAAGAAATTAAAGCTATTTGAGAAAAGGAAGAAAGGTGATCAGATTTTAATTTTAAAAGATTACCCCAAGGGACAGTGGAGAGAAATGTCTTCACTTTCTAATTGCTTATATATATATTTTTTATCAACAGGCTTGCACAGCTTTTGTAATTTAAAAAATAAAATTAGCTCTAAAATTATTGTGTTTGATGAATTCACAACCATGTGGGCCACTGACTGTATACCTTGGATGGACTGTATGGTGTGTGAATACACCTCAATAAAATTGCATTAAAAATAAAAATAAAATCAGTGATGGGTACATTTATCATCTTGATTGTAGTGATGGAGTTTCACAGATATATATATATATCAAAATTTATTAAACTTGTGTACTTTAAATAAATGCAGGATTTTGTTTCTTGAATATACCTCAATAAAGCTGTTAAACATAATAATAAAAAAGAATTTGACTTATGGAGTCACATCCAAATATAAATAGTTTTTCTGCTAAAACTGGGAGTGAAAGAGGATTATATTTGACCTCAACGTTGCTTCCTACCTTCCCTGTAGAATAGTCATTTATATTGTTGTTTTTAAAGGCTTTTGATTTTAATATTGGGAAATTTGTAATTTGCAGTGCTTCAATTAAAAGTTAAAAAAAAAATCACCTAAAACTTGCTCTCAACAGAACTCTTAATAAGTACTGAGCTGCAATTTGTCTTAGAGACCTTCAGTAAACCCCCGAAAGCTCTGTAGATGTGCATAGCAGGTTGAGTGGACACGTGCTCTCCCAGCCTGCCTGGCGAGGCAGCTAGAGATCTGAGCCCAGATCTCAGGCAGGAAGAGGCTCTGGCAAGGGGATCTGGAAGTTGTCAGTATAAACAAGGTAGAAAACTCTAGGTTCCAAGAGGGCATAACTTTACTATCTGGTTCACATCTAGATCCCAAGCACCTTAAAACTAAGCAGACACCACAGGAGGTACCAAATAAATATGTGGAAAATAAATGAAGGCTCAAGAACAGGGTACTCACTCATTCATTCATCTAATACACCTTGAGAGTAGGGTAGGAGTCGAGAATCAGGAACCAAATCCTGAGGAACATCATTGTTTATGTATGCAGGGAAGGGGCAATCTGTGATGGAGACAGAAACGTGAAAAAGGAACCAAGAAAAAGCAGTGTGCCCACAGTATGCGAAGGAAGAGACTTGCAAAAAAAGAAGTCACCAGAGTCAAAGGCCAAAGAACAGTTAGTGAAAAATACCAGGGGGATATGACACTCAGTAAGTCACTGGTGACCTTAGCAAGGGCAGTCTGAGTGGAGGGAAGAAAGAAAAAGCCTCCAAAAATGTGTGTGTGTTGGGAAGGAGGTTCGATCCTTGAGCGGGGCTAAGAGATCTACTCTTGGAGACTTTAGTCTGAGTTCTCATATATCCTTACCCCCTTTTATTTTCCACATGATTTTTTTGTAAACCTACATCTTTTCTAATTTAGAAAAAAAAAAAGGTTATACTTGAAAAAATGAATAAACATCATCCTCCTTTATCTGGAGGGGGGGGGGAATCTAGTCTGTGAGCGAGGAGAAAAGGGATAAAGTGACAGCCAGAGGGTAATGCAGGGCCAAAGGTGGCATTTTGTTGTTTTTACAACAGGAGTGAACTGAAGACTTTCTGAATCAAACGGAGAAGGAAAGAAAGAAGACTGGAAAGATTAACTAGGAAAGCCAGGCACTGCAGGAGAGGATTCAACACAGACACCATGAGCTTACATGCCACCTGGTAAAAAGCAAGCCCCGAGAACAGTGCTTGATACTCAGTAAATATTTCTCTTCTTCTACTACTTCTGTTAGGAAGAGGCAAACTTCATCTCCTGAAAACAGAGAGAAGGCAATAATAAGAACAAGCATAGACATGCTGGGGGATGGGAGGGTCAGCTAGGAAGTGCCTGATGCCTTCCATCCCTTCTGAGAAGACAAGTCATGCAGAGGGTTACTTCTAGCCCTGGAAGGAAGTGTCTGCCTAGGTAACTGTGGGCTGCTTAAGATTTCTATTTGCTAATATACCATTAGTGACTCCTCTCGATTGGATAGCAGAGACCCAAGACAGGGAGGATGGTCTTTAGGAGCACTAGACAATGCATGGGGTGGACCAGACTCAGCCCATGAAAAAGATGTTTGACGCTGAGCGAGTGGTTTAACTTCCCTAGGTATCACTTTCCTCATCTACATATAAAACGAGAATAGTAACCATACCCTACTTCATAGGGTTAAACAAAATCACCCATGTAAGGTGCTTAAGCACTGCACATGTTAGCTATTATTATTACTATTACTAGCATGCCAAAAAAACAAAAGTGGTTTTTAAGCAAAGGCAAACCTGGAGCACATCATGACAAATGAAAGACCAAAAACAGTCATACAAAAAAAAAAAACAGCACACTGGCATCTGTGCCCATTTACATTACAGTTTCCTTCCAATTGTTTTCTTTATTTCTCCTCATTGCCTATCTCTCATACTAATCCTAACCTAAACCCAAATGGTGCTCCAACAAACATGCTGCACCGGCATCTCTGGATCTTGAGAAAATGATGAGATTACAAAGAGGTGACACAGAAAAGTGCCAGCTCTTCATTACCCCCCCCCCCCCCCCCACCGTACCAAACTACTCCCTCTCCCCCACTCTCTGGAAAGTAATTCAGCAATATTGTAGAAGTCTTAAAAATGATCGCACCCTCTGACCTAATAATTCTGCTTCTAGAAAACAGGGAGATCATCAGAAAATTGGACAAAGATTTATTACAAAAGCATGTATAATAGTAAAAAGGACTGGCAAGACCTGAATTTCCTACATTTGGGGAAAGACTAATAATTTATGGTATACTTACACAAAATCTGTAGCTGTTAAAAATGACATTTTTAATTTGCAAGTAATGAATGAAATGCTTATAATGTAATGTGAACTGAAAAAGCAAGAAATAAAACTACATACAGTATGATCCTAATTATTTATTCATTGCTTCAAATAACTTTTACCATGTCTCTATGTTTCAGGCACTGAGATAAATGGGCTTGCTTTGGGAAGTAAAATAAATGTGACAGTCTCTGCTGTCAACCTAGTAGAGGAAATGGCCACAAAAACTGATGGTTCTCTCTTGCCATGTGGGAGAATTGGGTTCAATTCCCGGCCCATGCACTTCCCAAAACAAACAAGCAAACAAACAAAAATTCAACAAATGGTGCTGTAATAACAGGATATTACATGGAAAGAGAATGAAATGTGACTCCTGCCATATAGCAATAAAAAAAAAGCAAATGGCTCTCATACAAAGTGATAAATGCAGAGATCTGAGTGACACCCAAACTGAGGTCTGGGGGCAACAGGAATGAGAGGTGTCAGAGGGAAGACTTCCCAGAGAAGATGATACCTCGGCAGACTCTTAAAAGACAAAAAGCTAGTAATACTGGGGGAGAGAGGGCTCCAGGTAGAACAGAGACATAGAAGTAAGAAACAGAGACAAATGGAAGAGAATACACCAAAGAATTAACAACAGTTATCTCTGGATTATGGCATTAGACATAATTCTCGTTTTTCCTTTTATTCTTTATTTTGGAAGTCTTCTACAATGAATCTTACAGAATTTATATTACCAAATTTATAATCAGAAAAAATATATATATCTTAAATGAAAAGGAAAGGTTCAGATGATTTCTAAAATCTTTTCAGGTTCTAAAAATCTGTGATTCTGGAAAAAAATCATGTTAGAAAATCTGGTTGGAGGGGATGACCCTAACCTAGAAAAAAATAATGGAAGAAAAGACACCAAAATGTAAGCTATGAGTACCCTTGGATGGTGAGATTCTAAACAAAGATTTTGCTTCTCTCTTTTGTTTCCTATTTTTATTTTTGCCTCATAAAACACTGAAACAAAGTCCACTTACTTTTTTTTTTAATGTTCTCTATACTAATTCTCAATATTACTTCTGTAATGTAAACTAATCTAATCTTTTCTCTAGTAGTGAGAAGAGAAGAAAAGAAATTGGTCCCATTCTTGTACTGGGCACCACAAATTTTAACACATATAAATTTAACAGCTCAACAAGCCTGACTCCACTGCCCACACCAACAAGAAGAAGATCAAGCCCTCCAATCAATAGAGAAGTGTTACGGAGTTAAACAAGGCAGCCTGGAAAGAATGAAGGTAGAACAGCACTGTCACCTCTGCAACTGCAGTTCCAGTCATTTTCAGCTTCATTTTCCAAATATTTATCCAACTCAAAAAATGTTTTTGCAAAACTTACAAGAAGCCTGATTTCTCTAACACATTTCTTCTGCAAAAGACATCATGCCCACGTACATCCCTAAATCACTGTTTAAGCCCTAAAACTTCTAGAGCTTTTATCTAACGTGTCCCAGCTCCAAGTTTACTCCTATAATATATTATAATTATATTACAATATAATTGGTTTGGATAATCTGTTCCATGGTCACGCTACATCTGACAGACATACTTTCAGTCTCTGTGCAGGTAACCCCTTTCTTATCTGCACACCCTCAGTTGCCACCATGCTTCCCTTCCCTGAAGAAGGAATGCAAACAGGAAAGTTATCTGACTTCCTCCAGGAAGACTTTTTCAATTGAATAAATTTCTCAAGAATAAAGCACAAAATTCTTACAAAGGCAAAGTTCAAGCACTTATAGCAAATGATACCAGTTTCAAACTAGTCATCTTTTGAATAACTATAATCTTTGCTGCTTTACCATGAGCTGATGGAACAACCACACCTTCACACCAGCCTATCTTCCCAGAAGTCTGTCCCGTGACAAAAAAAAAATGGCTCTATTGTCATGAGAAACAGACTGTAAACTATATTTTCTTAGGGCAGAAAAAAAAAGTCATGGCCCTTTAATTCTTCAATCTCAGGCAATGATTATATAATTTTTTAATTACAAAAAGTCTTAAAAACTTTAATAAAAAATTATCTTCAATATTTTTTGCATCTGATAATTAGTGTAAAAAATGTTAAGTATGTCTGACCACACGCCAGATGGTGAAGCCAAAACCCAAAGGCATAAGGCCTTCTCGATTACCAAAAGTATTCTAAGTCAGCCATGTCACTTAAAATATATCATATCAGAATAACAAATATCTTATAATAATTAAGACCTATTCTCAACCCTTCATCAACTTCTGATATTAGAGAAATTTTTTTTAAAAAAGCCATTCCACTTGATAGGATAGAAAGATCAACGGTGATGGTGGAGTAATGTAGAAAAGGTACAGTTTAACAAACGAATATGATTGCTGAATCATTAAATTGATATTTCTTTTAGTCTCTAGTATCTCTGAGCAGCTAGAAGTAAAAACCTAAAATTGTAGAATTGTAACCCATACCAAACTCTGAAATCTGTTCTACAGCTAATTGTTGTGCTGTGCTTTCAAATTTATTGCTTTTTTGTATATATGTTATTTTTCACAAAAAAGTCGATCATGATGATAAAAAAATATTTAAGCCTAGCATCCTATATTCTGGAGCAGCTAGAGGAAAAATCTGAGAAGATGGTATGATAGCCTATGATAAACTCTGGTATCTGTCCCATAACTACTTGTTGAAGAGTGCTTTGAAAACTATTGCTTTTTACTTTCTTCGCTTTGTATATATATTGTTTCACACAATAAAAAAGTTTAAAAAAAAAAAAAAGCATTCCACTTGAAAGTGAAATAAGGAGCCAAGCGCCAGGGGTGAGTGAAGCAATCCCTTTTCCATCATCACAGTCTTCTCCCATGCACTGTGGTGTGGCTAGATCTGCGTCGCAATCCAAGCTGCGCCCATTCCTAGAAAAGTTACCTCTCTGAGCCTCAGTTTCCCCATTTATAATAAGGGGATAATATCACTTACCTTGCATGACTGTGGTCCAAAATAAATACAATATAATGTACTACCTAAGTATCAGTTTATCAGTTTATAGTTTAATCTCTCCTTGTAAAATATAAGCTCCAAGGGAGCAGGGACTTGGTCTAAACTTGTTCACTGCTACCTTCCCAGTATCTATAACAGGTCTGACCTCTGGAAGGCACTTGACAAATATCTGTTGAACAAATGAGGTGTCCACCTAGCACACAGCGGAGTCACTAATTTTTTTCATAATTTCAGACTACAAGTTTTCTCTATCCTCTTGCTCTCTAAATCCTCCTTTTAGGCTCTGATACTATTTTCCTTTGGCTTAAGGTCTGTTTAGTCCAAATAACATGAACATGTAGCACAGGTACCAAAAAGTATCTCACACTGGTAGCTAACTGCAAAATTAGCAGCAAGAAAAATGACAAGGATCCAAAGCTAAAATGTGCCAAACATTACAGAGCAGAGAAACATCCTGAGAATAGGGTAATTTTAACCATATCCTGTTTCTAAAAAATTGTTCTTGCAGCTGCAACTTTATGTCCTCACTAAAAACATTCCAAGTGAGAGAAATAGATGGTTGTGGTTTCCTTTTTCATCTTTGATCCCACTGGGTGAAACACACAGGACAAACCTAGAGGAGACTGGGAATCAGCATCTTCATATACCTGTTCCATACAACTGATTCTGTTAACTTAGAAGCCCCAAGTGAAAAAGACAGTACTAAAAAAATGTAATGATTGTAAAACCCAGCTATTTAGAAAGAGGTCTAAGAATGGATCCACCCAATAATTATTTCTGAAGCCAAAGTATAAATTTCTGAGGGGTACGGATATACTTTTTATCTAACTTCTGCCAACATTCTACACTAGGCCACATTCATGCTAAGTACTGAAAGCCAAAACTCTAACAGATCTACACAGCAGTTCACAGAAAGTGGCTCTTGCAAAGAGAAAAAAACTTATACTGATTTCTGGTCACTCCATGCCCATCAAATTCTTGGTATGGGTATGTTTCCTTCCTAGTATAGCATTTCAAACCCAGATCATCCCTGTGTAAATTCCTCCTACATGTTAAGCATCATCCTTCAACCAGTGCCACTAGGACTCCCTTTTTTTTTTTTTAACATTTTTTGTGAAATATATATTCAAAAAAGCAATAAAAATTTCAATGTACACTGTAAACAAGTTGTTACAGAACAGATTTCAGAGTGTGTTATGGGTCACAGTTCCACAATTTCAGGTTTTTCCTTCTAGCTGCTCCCAGACAACTGGAGACTAAGCAGAAACATCAATATAATGATTCAGTTGTCATACGCATTTGTTAAATAAATTCCAACTTCTCTGTTATAACTCCTCCTTCTCCTTTGATTCTTCTCTAGTCCTTAGGGGTATATGAGCTATACCCACTCTAATTTTTTATGTTGAACAGGGATGTCAACAATATAGGATGAGGGGATGGAACTAGCTGATATTCTTGGAGAGGTTTTCTCTGGATCAGGTCCTTTTTAAAATCAGGAATGCCAACATTTTCACATGACTGACTATCTCATTCTGGTTTGGCTAGACATCCTTTGTTATTTGTACACATTTACATCAAAAAAAGATGAAGTGCCTGGTAAGACACTTTTATAGGCATTTTTTCCATTTGGTAGTCACTAAAATTCTCCCACTCACAAGCCATTTTAATCACAATATCTCAAGCCCAAAGACAATTGTATTCATATTTCCCAAGACCAGAAATCAGCACAACGACATTTGTACAAGGTAAAAACATCTTTCCCATCTACCTCAAGTTATCCTTGAAGAAAACGAAACGTGGTAGACTTCTGATGAAACACCCTCGAAGATGGACTAGATGCCTACTCTGTATTTATCATGAGTAAGACACAAATGTATATATGCTGACACATTATAATATCTAGCAGTCCTGAAACAAAAATCTTATCAGTCACCCAACAATCTATTTTACATACCTAATGTTTAAAATAAGTTCAGAGAGGCTATACTTTTCTCTCCATGTAGGTTTAGGATTAAAGTCGTAAAAGGAAAAAAAGATTTCTTTTTTTGCTTTTTAGTATTTTAAATTTTTTCTCTCATCCTGCCTCAAAAAAATTTTATTGCCTGTGACTGTGTGATTGTGAAAACCTTGTGTCTGATGCTTCTTTTATCTACATTATGGACAGATGAGTAAAATGCATGGATTAAAAATAAATAAATAATAGGGGAACAAATGCTAAAATAAATTTAGTAGATTGAAATGTTAGTGATCAATGAAAGGGAGGGGTAAGGGGTATGGTATGTACAAATTTTTTTTTCTGTTTTCTTTTTATTTCTTTTTCTGAATTGATGCAAATGTTCTAAGAAATGATAATGATGATGAATATACAACCATGTGATGAAAAAAAGAATTTCATATTGTATGTTGATTGGTTTTATTAATAAATTTTTTTTTTAATTTTATTGCCGACTTTTGTCCAGACATACAAATCTCTCAATACTCTAAACATGATGATTTTGTGAGTTAATCAAATCACACATAAAAAATTCTAGCGAGTAGATTATAAAGATCACTTAAAGTACAAATTATTTTTTAATTTTTCCAACTAATTTTCATTTCCATCTCAAACAGTTTACCCCACTGGGACACCAATATGTACACATTTTTTTCCATCTTTAACATTAAATGAATTTTATTGTTTTTTAAGTTTTTAAAGTTCAAAGTTTCTGAAACTTTAGTGTTTTTAAATAGGTAATCCGCCCATGACTATTTTTGGTTAAACATAACACCTAATTGGCCAGCACACAGTTGGTATTAATAGATATAATACTATGGGAATTAAGTGTTTACAGATGTAAAACTACAGGAAACTAGCCTTTGGACACCTTTTTAAATGATTTTTTTAGACCAATCTATGATTTATAGCTTAAAACACAATACTTTTGGGGAAAATTCATACTTCAGAAAACAAATGTTTATACTATATAGACATGAGCAAAATATACACTGTCCTTGGTAAAATACAAAAGATGTTTTACCAAGATTTGAGAAACAAGATGTACAACATGAAAAGCAAAACATGGAAGCGCCTATGTATCCAAAATCTTGATTTTTAAAAAATGAATCTCTTATTTGTAATTAATTCTCCACCACCAGAAAAAAAAGAAATTGGGGAGAGTTAAATGAGTTATCCAAAGATTCAATATAATGTTTGAATAGAAACTTAAAATTTTCAAGAAATTCTATTAATGAGGTGGCATCATAGTTAGAAACATACTAACACTTTTTCCATCAAAACTTGACCATCCCAGGGTGGGCAATGGTGGCTCAGCAGGCAAGACTGCTTGCCTGCCATGCCAGAGGACCCGGGTTCGATTCCCAGTGGGTATTTTTCCCATGTTAAAAAAAAAAAAAAAAAATTAAAAAACTTGACCATCCCCCTTTTGTGAGCTGCCATGTAGTTTTCTACAATCTCAGGATCTAGGCAAATGCTACCCCAGACATCTACCCAGCTGCACAGTGACAAGCAGGACTAGCTACGAAATTTCTGAAGTCCATGCATCATGAAAATGTAGGACCCATCATTCAAAATTGATTATGAATTTCAAGACAGCAACATCAGAGCATTAACCCAAGCCTGGGGCCCTCCTGGAGGCTCAGTCCCATGTCCACAAAGCCAGCTCTGGTGCAATTACAGATACAGATCTGACAAGGCCCCTGACTTAAGCGCTGCACACTATTACTTGCTTTGTGGAAATCCTAGGAGCTTCAGCTCCAGGAAAAGTCCATAAAAGCAAAGTGCTACCTCATCCAGTGAAAAAAATCTAACTAATTAAATTACCTTGATGTTATTAGACATCTTGGATGTACACCAAACATTGATAGAGAACAAAGAAACAATGGGCACTGAATACATTTTATAATGTTTAGTTAGAAAGTCACTAGTCAGGCAAGTCAAACACTTAATACTGAGACCCTAAAACTGCCTCTTTTCTCAACTTCAATATTGTCTTCAAAGAAATGGAAAAAATGGTAAAGATATGGTAGCTCATGTGCAGTTAACACAGCACATCCAATCCAGAGGTTTTCCCCCACTGGGAATGAAGACAAAATAAGTCATCTGACTTGAGCAGAGCAAGACACCTCAAGTAATATTTTTTAGTTTTGAGATGCAGCATGTTTCTTCTGGGTTCCTCAGCTCCCTTTTGGACTAATTTCTTCCCACCCAAACCTCCTCGTTTAGTCTTTACCTCCTCAAAGTGTTCAGGCCACCTTTAATACAAAGGGCAGAGGAGGCCTGACAAGGGATAGGGAATGTGGTTTAATACAAAGCATGGCCCCTGAGTGGGCGAGAGGGGATTTTAGGAAGTATAAGGCACAGGAGAGAGTGTTCTAACCGAGCCTTCCCGACAAAGCAGGGCTTATTTGCACTTTAGCCAGTAAGAGGTGACACTGGGCCCTTAGCATAGTCACAGTCAAAGGGCTTTTGAGACGTCATATGGGCACCAACTAAAATTCTACTTACATACAGGTCAATCTTACTTAAGAATCCACTCTGCCAAGGCACTGCCTAAGGCACTTTAACATATTAGTGTAATTAATCTGAAGAACAGGGCCCATTTTACAATGAGGAAACTGAGGCTCAGAAAGGTTAAGTAATTTACCCAAGGCCAGGTGGTTAGCTGTTTCAAATAAAACCCAGGAATATCTGACTCAGAATTACAACTCTGACAACAAGGTTTCTTTCATCAAGTGCCTACCTTAATGTTACAAATGCAACTTAAGGTTACAACTGCACAGGCCTATTATCACACAAGAATTAGGAGTCACAAAGAGACACGTTGTATACATTCAGGGATGAAACAAATATTTCTTGTGGGCCTACTCCCCCGCCCCAAGAGCTGAGTAAAAAGCACTGAACAAGACACTGGGAGATACACCAAGTTAGAAAGACAATTCCAATGCAGTATACTCAGTACTGGGATAGGAGAAGGAATCATAATAAAGAATCTTTACTGTCCCTCCTATTCTCCCCAACTCCTCCTCCTCCTCCGGTGGCTGCTGCCAAGGATACTTGGAAGTTAGGAGATTTGGGAGTTACCCATTTTGGCCATACCTGAAAAATTGCATTTCAGAACCTTTCAGATCAGCAAGCACGCACCAGTATCAGTGATTTTTCATCACCTTCTGTCTTTCCTCAATGAATCTCACATTTTTATATTCAATTTCAAAATAAATATACTAGAGTTTGTCCTAAGTAAGACATAACCATTCACCACCACCAGAGACTGTACTAAATGCTAAGACTCCAACCATCTTCAAAAATTAACTTAACTCCTCCCAGAACCCTTTCCAGATTTCCCCAGTCAGAACGAACTCTCCTGAGCTGTGCTCCCTGTATTTAAACATCTCTTTAGCGCTAGAATCTAGCTAGTTGTGTTCCCTTCTCCCTATACTGGAGAATGAACTTGCTGAAGGTAAAGACCAGGCAAATCTTATTCAGATTGAAGACGGCACTTCACATGTGTATCCCCAGTACCAAACCGAAAGAGAGAGAAAATAAAACAAAACAAACAAACCAAAAAAAAAAAACCCACATATTTCTTGAAATTAAACAAATGGAATTAAAAATATTCAGATCTTTTACCATATACATATTTGTCACTCAGTTAAAAAAAAAAAACCAACTCTAAAAGCAAACCGAATTTGATTCAATATTCCCCAGTTCATGGTTCAAAACTTTTAGTTAGGACTCTCCAGGCCTGAAACAGTCTGCTAGGACCGTACAAATCTACTTTACATCTTTACTTACTATCTCCAGGAAGTGACAAGAACCAAGTAAACACTGAATAAATATTTACTGAATAAACAAAAGAATTAACAATTATAATACAGAGTCATAAAAAATAAAATTGAGAACCACAGCCTCCCAAAATCTGTTCTTAAGCCCATGGCTTCCACCACCTGTAACCGATGAATCCTCAGTCTGGAGTCTGCATCTACCGGAGTCTGCCATCTACTCTCTCCTCCCATCTCTCCTGAACTTCTTCCAATCAGCTGGTGGTCTCACAGATGACCTCCAAGGTTACCAAGGACCTCTATTTTGCCAAATTCCACAGATATTCCTTGGTTCACCTTTAACTTCCTTTGTCAGCATTTGACGAAGTTGACTCCTCCCCTCTACCAGGGAACATTTCCTTCTCCTGGGTGCTAACACCCCCTCCTTTCCTGATTTTCCTCCCACCTCAGTGGCTGTTTCTTCTCAGCCTCCTATGCTGAATCATATCTCCTGACCTCTGAACACTGAGTGGCTGGAGGCTCAGTCCTCTGACCTCTTTGCTATTTACGTTCCCTCCGTAATAATCTTTCCATGGCCATGACTTTAAATATACTGACAACTCTCACTTTGTATCTCCAATCCTGAATTCTCCCCTCAACTGCAAGCCCCTCTATCCCATGATCTACTTGACATCTCCACTTGGATAAATACAAGACAAGGTCGGCTTAACACATTTGTAACGGGCAACTTAATTTCTCCCTCCAAATCTTCTCTTTCAGTTTTCCCCATCTCAGTAAATGAAAACTCCATTTTTCTAGCTGCTTAGGCTAAAAAATCTTGGTACCACTATAATAGTGCCTCCTAATATGAGTTCAGTCACACTTGCATCTGAGTGTGGCCACGTGACTATGTTCTGGTCAAGGAGATGTAAGCAATGATATGTGAAACTTTTTGATCATGGCTTAAGGGATAGAAGCAAGCCCTTCCCCTCCCCCTTCTGGAATGCAGATGTGCTGGCAGCAGCTGGAGCAACCTTCTCGGTCTGCAAGCTAAATGCCTCATATTAAGGATGACAGAGCACAAAACAGAATGAGTCTGGCACCCTAGTAATAGAAAAGCTAATAAACCAGTTCTCAACCACATGTCCTGACTTTTACTTAAGAGAAAACAAGAATTTTCTGTCTTGTTTAAGCCATTATTTTGGATCTCTCTGCTGCAGCAGCCAAACCAATTCCCTAAATAATCTATAGAATTTGGAACCTGGAAATGAATCAACTTAATAAAATATAAATATGTGGCATTGGCTTAAGAGTCAGCAAAGGCACAGTTATTGCAGAATTGGAAGCTTATGACTCTTGTCAGTCCACAAGAAAATATTTGGCAAAGTCTGGGACCCCTTAGAAAAAAGGCTGCATGCCACTATGGCCTATAACTCTAGGAGAATTCCAGGGGAACTGATTGGACAATTCAGAATTTGGGTGCCTACTGGCTTCTTGCCATTTTAAGCAAGAAGTACCCACAAGAATGAGACAGACTCAAACTACAGCTTGCTGATTTGCATGCAGAGATAAAAGGGAATACAGAGTCATATAAGGGCCGGCCATGGTCTACAATCAAAGTGTACTCGGAATGTGGTGAATTGGGGTGAAGTAGGGCTGAAAAAGCCAACTCATTCAGCATCTAGCTAGAAGCAACCTAAAGAAACTATTCAGGACTATACACCAATGTCTACTTCAGCCCTTGCCCCAGAGGAAAACAGAAAAGGAAAAACTACCTAGAGGGTAAAGCCAGAGGCCACAGAGGGCATGGAACAAGAGAGTAGAATCAAAGGTACTAGGCAGGAACTTATAATGCTGCCAAAGCAGGGAGCTGTCACAACTTGGCAGGCAGGAGCTGACAATGGCCATGCCCCAGGGAGAGGGCCGAATCTCCACACCCTTTCCTTTTCCAAGTAGGAGTTTTTAATTTCCATTATCCTATCCTACTCCATCAAAGTATACAGAGGGGGAGGAGGGAGCAGATAATTTGTATTTTAATCCAAAGGTTCCTGGACTATGAGGAGCTTCATTCAGACCTGATGGAGAGGGTTGTACATCACCCAGAGATCCTGGACTCTGAATTTGATTTGCGGTTGTCTCCTTTGGGAACATGCAAATTCTATATTAGGTGTGGGAAGAAGGGTTTGGAGAGAAAGGCATAGGCTTTTCTCCCCTCAAACATGAGTAAACTTTTAGCTGAACACCAGGCCATCCAGTAAAGGCGCTATTTCCTGACCTTTATGGAAGGTAGCCGTGGCCACGTGGCTAGGTTCTGGCTAAGGGGAGGTGAATAGAGGTGATATGTGTACTTCCAAGGCAGGCCGTTAAAGAAAAGCAGCATCCCTTTCCCTCCCGCTTTCTTGCGTCTGGCTAGAATGCAGACATAAATGGACCAAAAGATGGAAGCCATATGTTAAGAAAAGTAGTGCAGCGCTTGCGCCCCAACGAGCATAGAGCTGCCATACCAGCCCCAGCCTCCTACCCAGACTTCTATTTAGAGGGAAAAAAAACACCTAGCTGGTCTAAACAGCTGCCATTTCACATCTATCTGCTACAACGGTCCACCCAACAAGTTCCTGACTCATCCATCAGTCCTTGACTCTGTTCTCCCTCTCACACCCCGCGTCCAACTCCTCACCCAATCCTACTGGCTCTACCCAAAAATATCTGGCCATCCAGTATCTGACCCTTCCTCACCTTCTCCACCACCCATCCAGGTGGGCAGCCCCACATCATCTCTGACAGGGACTCCTGCAATGGTCTCCTAACCTTTCTCTCTGCCTTCATCTGCCTTTATCCATTTATTCTCTTTACAACAGCCAGAATAAGTCTTTTAAAACAAAAATGAGACTATGAGCCCCATAGGGGTTCCTTTCTGTTTTCCTCATTGGTATACATATTCTCATGGCCTAGAGAATATTACCAAACATAATATTTATAAGATGTCACTGATGGTAACCCACATCATTATTCTTGCATCTCCAAGAAAGAAAACATACTGCCCATTAAATCACGACAAAATGCCTTTACAATAGATGGAGACAGAGCAGGAATTCATTACACAGCCTCTCATTGCTTTTGAGATTTCTTTCTGAGATATGTGGAGTGTTTCTGACCTTCAAGTACACTGCCTGGGTGTGAAAAGCAAGTCTTCTTACTGCATGTTTGCTTACAAAATGTGCCACAGCATCACAGACTTAACGGACTCTTATCTTTAAAGCCCCCTAACACACTTGGTTGTTGCTGTGCAATAAAATCTGCAATTGTAGCTATTCCTCCAACAAATATTTTCTTTACTAATATCAAATTTATACCCCACAGCTGTTTACATTCATCTCAGCACACAAAGCAATATTTGCTTTCAATGCTGTATCAAAGTGTAATTATTTGAAGGCATTTTAAAGGACAACTAAATCTAACATGCGCAGCACTGAACTGAAGGGGCAATAACATGAACAGGTATAACCAGGTTCACACATAAACAGGAAATGACAAAAGTGCTATGCTGCCACCTGGCCAAAGTGATTACAACACACATTATATGAAGCATCCCAATTTCAAAGATGTTAAAATGTACAGAAAAAATCTGGGCATCTCAGAATTGACTGAAACATAGTTTCAAGCACTCAGTGAATATTTTCTGAAAGAATGAATGACTTTCTCTCCTGCTGCTTATCAGGCTCTATTCTGTTCCCGGCACAAGGCAAGAAAGCTCCCACCACCTCAAGGACCTTGGCACTTGCAGTTCCCCGTAACTGGGGACATTTTTCCCCCAGATGGCTCCATGGCTGGCTACCTCTATTCCAAAGCCACCTCCTAAAAATCGCTTATACCCCACATATCCCCGTTAACCTCTATCCCTTTAGCCTACTCTATCATTTTTCACAATCTTTATCATTAAATAACATCTATGTGTATATCTTTATTTATCATGTCTCCTCCACTAGAATTAGGGTCTGATACACAGCAAGTTAACAGTAAATGTCACTAAATGAACTATTACAGGAAGACATCCCCACCTAGATATACTACAAGCACCTTACTAGAAAATGTTCCCTGTGCAGAGCAAAGGTCCTCATCAGAAGTTCCCTGGCCTTTTTCTGCCACAAGAGTAAAAAAATTATTTGATGAGCCTCTCTCTCAACAATAACAACTGGAGATGACAAGTCCAGGGCTTCCATTCCCCAGCTCAAAAGGACAAAAAGAACACTGTAAATGTTACAACTTGCTCAGGTTATTTCTGTTTTGGAGGTGGTTTAGAAAAAGGATTAAGAAATCTCCAGATTCGGATCCAGATTCTACCATTTCCTGGTGGTATGCCTTTTGCCAGGTTACTTAACTTCCCTTAGCCTTGATTTTCATATCTGAAAGCAAATTAACTGCTTAGCACCTATTAAGGGCTTAATAAATGTGGCTGATAACATTCTCTTCATCCTCTGTCTCCTTTCTAGAGTGAACAAAAGGAGTGGCAGAGTGGCCTGGAAAGGTGGGGGGATGGGTGTCAGTACAATGAGCTTAGTCCAGAGACCTGTTAAAAAGAAAGAAAAGGTCAAAGGGGTGGCGGTGTTAGAGCAAAACACCCAGGGTGAGGGTCCACGTTGACTCATCTTTCTTTGGTCCATAACTAAGCTCATAAACTTTTTACAAAATCTGGTCCTTGTCTGGCACTCCTTATCCCACTCCCAATCCATCCTTCTCCCAAGCTAGAAACCAAGGAGCCATCTCCCTTTCTCCTTTCCTCATTTCCTTCACATCAAACCAGTCATGAGAACTGGTGAACTTAAATCCCCAGTATTTCTGGTGTCTACCTGTGCCCTTCCATTCCCAGTGCCATGGTCTTAATTGGGACTCTACCACCTTGCTCCTAGGTAGCACTAGCAGCCTCCTAGCTTGTCTCACAGCCTGCAGCCATTTCCTTCCAAACCACCTTCTAATCCCAGAAAATCCCTCCAACGCCTCTTACAACCTTACAGAGAAAGTTCAAACGTTTAACCATCTCTGAAAGCCCTTCAAAACCTGGAACCTGCCTCAACTGTCCCCACTCCCCAAAGCAAATCCTATGCTCTGGTCACTCTGTTTCCTACCAGTACCTGAGCTCCCCATGGTCTCACAGACAATTCCAAGGGCCCTTTACCTGGCAACGACTACTCAGCCCAAGTATCCCTTATTCTTGAAAGTCTTCACCAAGATGCTGTCCAACCAAGTGTCCGTTCTAGGTGCCTCTCTTAGTGTCTCCACAACAGCACATAGCACACTATAGTATCTCCCCCAATTGAATTATAATTTATATAAGAAAAAGGATTGTCCTTCCCCTAAACTAGCTAACACATGGCTGGGGAGCTGCTTTAAAAATGCTTGTTGAATGAACAATTGGAGGGAATGGGAAAGGAATGAGAATCAGTACCAAAAAGTCAATAAACCTGATCACATCATGAATGTAGTCACAAAACACAACATGTCTACAGAAAAACCATGCAAATGAAGCAGAATGAGTAAATACATGAGGAAGATATTTATACTGAAACTATGGTGAATTTATGGTCAATTGTTAAGCAGTAAAATGTAGTAAAAAGAGCTTTAGAGTCAGGAGACCTGGGTTTGAATTCCAACTCTGCCACTTCTAAACTAGATGACTATGGACACACTACTTATCTCAGCTTTAGCAAATTATTTAACTCAGATTACCAAATCTCAGTTTTCTCGCCTGTAAAATAAAGAAAACAATACCTGCTTACTGAACTGTTTTATCAAATGAGACAATGGCTTAAAGTGCCTGGTACAGAGTAGACTCTGAAGGCTGCTAATAACTGTCAGTTCCTTTTCACTTACAGAACACAGCTAAGAAGTCTAAGGTTACAAATTTAATCTCCACACTCCACATGGGGAGCAGGGAGGAAACACTGTGAACACTCTACTAAAATCATGGACACACCCTCAATCCCAACCAGCCACCTTGCAGATGAACTAGGTCATAAAAAACATTTAGCAAAAAAAAAAAATACAAATAATTTCATTATAATCTCATCACCACTGTTGAAAACAGTTTAGAACATCACCCTACTCAAAGCATCATCTCGGTATATGAAAAACAACACATGAGTAGGCTATAGGACGAATGTAACATAAATAATGATGCCTTGGAATGTAGGTACCTGAAGAAAAAGAACTTAGTCATATGTCTGGTCTTTAGAGCCAGGAACTCACTGTAGTATCCTGTATAAATAATACACAGCAGTAAAGTTAAAGAAGCACTCCACTTATAAACCACAAGAGAAAAAAAAGATCACAAGAATTTAAGGTGATCTATGTGGGGGACTAAAAAGTGCCCCAAATGTGAAGATCTTTCTGAAGCTACTAATCTCGTTATACCAGCTTTTATTTTTCATAGATCGTTTTCTCTTAAATTTTCATTTTGTTAAAATATGAAATTCTGGCGGGCCGCGGTGGCTCAGCGGGCAGGAGTGCTTGCCTGCCGTGCCGGAGGACCCCGGTTCGATTCCCGGCCCCAGCCCATGTAAAAAACAAACAAACAAACAAAATATAATAAAACAAGAAAATGTTTAAAGATGTTTCCCTTCCTTCCATCCTTCCTTCCTTCTCTGTCTTTCCTTCCCTTCCTCCCAAAAAAAAAAAAAAAAAAAAAAAAAAATATGAAATTCTGCTTTGCCTAATTCCCTAATTTAGAGGGAAAGACCACTGTCTTGCCCATTTTAACCCTGAAGTGTGTTTAAAATTCAATAAAATAAATGTATGTTTTTAGCTAAATCAGTGTGCCTGTGTGTGACACAACAAATTTCCACTAATAAAGTAACCATGCAACGGCAAAAGCTTTGAAACTGTTTCTGTTGATATCTGTTCACCAAATCCCAGAATTAAAGAAACCGGATTTTAAAAAAATCCTAAAGAAAAATTTCCCCAAATATTTGTTCTAAGTTCTGCTGAAAGTAAAAGTATCTGTTATTGAACTGCCCTTTTGTGTTTAGGCCAACTAATTTGTTTAAGACAATTTTATATTGATCTTATATTAGTGAATTTAATTTTTCACATTTATTTTAATATTCTGCTGACCTTGAGTTTCTTATATCTCCTCTACAAGGCTATATTTGTTCCTTATATGGTAACAAAAAGTTACACCCTCCCCAGGGACTGGGTCAAGTCAAGAGACTTATTTCAGATTATACAGTATATTTAATTGGTCTGTATGCTTTATTGGCTTAAATTTCGCGATGAAACTCAAGCATGTAAAATCTGAAAACCAGGGACAATTCTAGAAAGCATAAAAAGAAGATCATCAAAAAATATATATAATTTTGGAAGAAAAGGACTACTAAAAAACAGAGTCTTTGCCTTTAAAGAAATGACCCATTAAAATTAATAATAAAGGGGGAAAAGAGAGGATACTTTTAAAAACTACATAAAACAAAGTGCCCTCTAAGGGTATCTCTTGATAGTTACTACCTGACTGAACAAAACCGGTTCAATATTCTTCTAATTTAAGATTACAACCCTGATGTGCTTGAGGAAAACCAAGTCACAGAATAGGCAATCCTGATTTTCCAAACTGCCGATATCACAACCAACACAATTATGTGCCTCCTCTTTTACCTGACCAGTAACTCACATGCTCTATCCCTGGAGAATTTAAGTCCTCAGTAAACACACTGACTACTCTGTAGCTAAAACTGAAGCATGCAAGTGTTATAGTACAACCAACCTGATCTGACGCATGGCTACTTTCATAATACTGTAAGGAAGTTTTATATGAACCAGTAGAAGAAATAAGGTCTATCGAAGAGGATGAGGCCAGCAGGGGTCCTGAAAGGGAAGCTCCCAATTTGTAAAAAGGAAGGGAAAAGTCAGGAGAATCACAGGAAATTTCTTGTACTCTAATTGCCACTGTCTTTAGAACAATCTTATTAAACAATCTTTAAAACATCAATAAGCGGATTTATATGACTCCTTTCAGAAATGAGAACGGGGGTAGTTTATAAAGTCATTTGCTTCCATCTGCTTCCTGTTTAGTCTCTGCTACAGCAAAACACAGGTGTGAAAGGGACAAGAACTAGGAAAAGGTAGGATTAAAGAGAAGTATGCCAGAAGTCAGCATGGTCTATGAAATTACTAGAATTTACCTAAATTCTCTAAACTGCAGAGATGATACATATTTTAATTATCAAAGAATCTGTCTGTAGGCCACCCTCAAACGCAAATGTATATTTATACATACACAATGAAATGGCCACATTTACTTAGAATTTCAGATACTTCCTTTAAAATATACACCCATCATGCACACACATACAAAAGTATTCTTTAAATCCCTGCTGTAAGGTATGTGCGCGCACATACGCACACATTTAACCTGATGTAAACCTTGCCCTTTTGCTTGAACACCACGAAGAAAAAAGAACGAACACCTCAAGACGCTCTCCTCTTTTTTAGACCCTAAAAGAAGCAAATGGAGTTCAGAATGTAGAAAGAGGGCAAGGGAGACTACAACGGCGACCCTCTCAGGTAATCATTTTATTCTTCGAAAATGTCATCTCCATTCCTTCCCCAGGCCCAAAGGCCAGGCACCACTGGCGCAATATCATCCCTGTTAAAAGCGCCAAAGAGTTGCCAACTAGTCTCCCAAGATATTCCCCAACCTCCTCACCTCATCAGCGCTCAGCTCCTCCATCGCTTTCCTCTTAATGGTGAAAGGCTTTAGGGAGAAATCCTTCTGTTCTCGAGACCACGGCGGGAGGAAAGGAGAGTGGACGGTGTCGATCGGGCTGTCTGGTCCCCCGAATGGGGGATGTTTCAGAATTGCATAGTCAGAGGTTAAAAAAAATAAGAACACGAGAGGCACTGAACTGCCTAGGTTTCGGTCACTTCAATCGCCCCAGAGCCTCTTACAGCTGCTTGTGCCCTGAGCAGCCTCCCTGGGCCACGACTGCTGCTGCTACAGGGTTATCTTAAGGCGCCACTTAGTACCCTCTGCTTCCCAGGTTACCCAGACTAGAGAGCTCGGTCTCCAGCTTGTCTCGTGCCACGAGCTTGCTGCGTCTTCGTGGTGATGGTGCGGCAGCTGCGCTTCCTCCGGCAGATCCTGCTCTCCTTCCTATCCTTTGCCCCTGGCGGGAAGTGTTCGGTTGCAGAGTAGGTGCCCCGAGGTAAGGCGACCCTCAGAGCCGCCCAGACCGAGCCCAGCACTGAAGAGGAAAGCCCCTCCCCTCCCAAAGCAGACCCGCCACGCCCCGCCTCCGCGCCGGAGCCCGCGCAGGGGGAGGGGGAGGACAGGACTCGCGATGCCTCTCACTGGAAGAGTAAATCCTTCTACCCCTCCACCCCTACTCTTGCCCCCTCGCCCCACCAAGTATTATTCATCAAAACAACAGGGAGGCCATCTTTGAAAGGGATCACGTGACCCCGCCAGAGAGGCGGGGCTTCTGGGTCCGGGACGTGGCCGCCAATAGGCCGCGAGCGTCACGCCGCCGATTTCCTCTCGCCTGTGCCCCCTCCCCAGCCCGAGGGGGGAGGGGTGAAAGAGGCTGCGGACAGGCGGGCGGGCGCGCGGGCGCGCGGCGGGGGGCGGGGCGAGCGGGTGCCATGGCAACCGCGCAGAGTGGGCGGGCGCGGCGGGCGGGAGCCAGGTAGGTTCCCCTGCGGGCGCGAGGTGGGAGACCCGGGATCCGCGGCTGGCTAGGCTGGTACCCAGGCCTCGTCGGCTCGTGGCGTCTTTGTCGTTTCCCACTTTTGCCTTTTAGTGACCTGGGAGTCGTCAGAGCCACGGACGCCTCACCTCCCCGCCGCTGCGCTCGAAGTCAACGAAAACGTCTCCCTTCTGGGGAGAGCGTTTGGCTGTTCATGTTCCGAAAACTCTCTAACACTTTTCCACCGCCTCGAAGAAAGCCCGTTTGGAAGGAAACTCTGTCACACACAGAACTTCGATTCCTTGGATTTGACTTGGCTTTGAGAGTTTCTGGGGGTTTTTTAAGTGTGTACAAAAGAGATGCTGAAATATGAACGTATGAATGGATGAGAAACCCCAGAACTTTGAAGGGCGCACAGACGTACAAAGAAGACGTTCGGAATCAATGGAGGGAAACCAGCCTCACCTGGACAGAAATACAAATGTTTTCTAATATCCAAATCTAAGTTGAACGCTCAAAGTAACAGTATCATTGAGTTCCAGATTTCCCCGCATACCAAGAATATACCGTGTTTACAGAGTTATAACCTTTGAGATTGCATTCCAGGATTAGAAGAGAGACAATATCTTTGCTACGAGGTTAAAAATAGTTACCTGGCTCCTAGATATGTAAGGAATTTGTGAGTGAAATTAGACCAATAACGGCTTTGTGTATTATCTATTCTTCAGGAAAGGAGTCCTGGGTAAGGGAGAATTTGGCCTACTGATGACATCAATGTGAATAGATTCACTTTCTTCTATCACTATTGAGGTATAATTCATTTATCGTACCATTCACCCTTTAAGATGTACAATTCAATTATTTTAGTACATTCAGAGAGTTGTGTGGCAGTCACCACAATCTAAATTTCGAACATTTCATCACCCCCGAAAGAACCCCCAAACTCATGTGTGGTATATTCCCCATTTCCCCTCTCCACTCAGCCCCAGCAAACAGGTAAATTTACTTTCTGTCTCTATGAATTTGCCTTTTCAGTACATTGCATGTAACTGGAATCATACATTATATGGCCATTTGTGTCTGACTTCTTCCACTTAGTATCATGTTTTCCAGGTCTTCTGTGTTATAGCATATAGCAGTACCTCATTCCTTTTTATGGTCGAATAATACTCCATTGTATTTTGGGTATGGTTATGCTACATTTTGTTTATCCATTCATCCGTTAGTGGACAGTTCCATCCTTTGGCTATTGTGGAAAATGCTACTGTGAACATTCTGTTCAGGTTTTGGGGTGGGCATGTTTCCATTTCTCTTGAGTATATCCCTAGAGTGGAATTAGTGGGTCATATGGTAACTGTTTAACCTTTAGGAGAACTGGGAACAAGGAACCTTTGGGAGTGATAGATACGTTTGTTATCATGATTGTGGGCATAGAATCATTGGTATATACATATATCAAAATTTATCAAATTGTATGCTTTAAATGTGTTCAGTTTATTGTATGCAAATTATACTACAATAGACTTTTAGAAACAAATGCTCAGTCTGCAAACATAAGAATGCATCCTTCCCATTTTGTGGTTGGTGAAAGTGAACTCATTGAAGTTAAATGACCTTCCCCAAATCAAGTAAGAAAATGGTTAGAAATCTTGATTCTCCTGATGTCTTTCCCTTTCACACAAATATCTCTGCATATGTATTACAAGTTCCTGATAACACTATCTAGCACATAGCAGGTATTTTAAAAATGCAGGATAAATTCATGATTGAAAATTTATTTGTTAAGTAATCATATTGTGAAGATTATTATGCTATAGTATTTTATTCACCATAAATGTAATGTTCTATCTAATTTTATCAATGGTTTAACTTCTTCTAATCTCTGACATAGCATAGAATTGATTTTTAAAGATGTTTCTTTATTTTAAGGCTAAGAAATATGGGGATGCTTTTACCAATTACAAGAGAATGCCACTCCCCCTTCCCCTTTTTTTCCCTTCACCTCTAATGTGCTCTTTCTTCAAATAAAGGTAGTTTTGTAGAATCACAAAAATTAGAGATAAGTTCTCTTTGGCTACATAATATACTTACCAGGGGCTTTTCACAGGCATCATCGATTTAATACATTTTTAGTGCCCTTTACTCTTGTGTTTTAGTCTATTGAAGCGATGGAGTTTCTACTACTTCCCTTTGGGGAGGTGTTCCCAAACTATCATAAATAACAGTGTCGTGGAGTTGTTCCTGATACTTAGCCCATATTTTCATCACTTTCCTCAATTTCTTCCAATTGAGCATTACATAATCCCTCTGGAGCAACAAAATACTCTATCTGCCTCCCTTGGGAACTACCAGGCATCAGCGCCTCAGGCAAAATAATTCTAAAATCACTTGAATGTGACCAAAAATACTTTTTAGTACTGGTAACAGATGAAGAAAGTGCAAATTGAAATATGAGACTGAAAATAAAGGTATGCGTTGAGCAGATTTTATTTTAAAAGGGAATTTTCTTCTTTAAAAAAATTAGCCTTTTACTCAATTAAAAAACATTTGGTGAAAGTGAATTGTAGAACTTATAATATTTTATGATAGCTTTTATTCAAGTGCCAAAACATAGAGCACTCACTGGATCAAAATATGTCTTCCTGGTGGCTCATCTTCCTTTAGATCTACAAAGCTACCCAAATATATAAGTGTGTTCCGTTTTCCTGCTGCCATCAAAAGCCAACGCCTATACCTGCACTCTGGATTCCTTTTCTTCTCACTTTCTTAAGGATTTTGGTCCAGCATTTATCTTCTTCTCTTCTTCTTCTCTGCTGGGTACACACCTGTCCTGGGAACACTACCTTTAAAACCCAACCTGGACCTCTCAGATTACTCCCTTTGTTTCCCTTGAAAATTTTCTCAGAAGAGTTGTTTGTGCATATTAATTCCACTCCCTTCCTTACTCCTTATTCCACCCCAATCTAGCCTCTGTTTTACCATTCTAAAACATTCTCTCATCAAGATCACCTCCTTGTCCAATTCTTACTGGCCTTCTCAGCAACATTTAGTATAGTTGAGCACTCTTAAAACACTTTCTCCTGCATTGGCTTCCATGAGTCCCCTATCCTGGTTTTCTGGTAGCCTCATAGTAGGCTCTTTCTCAGGTTAATTTGCTGTCTCCTTCACCCAGTGCCATACTGCTCCATGTTGAGCCTCTTCTATAAACAATCCTTCCCTAGACAGTCTCATCCAGTCTGTGGTGGTTTGAAATGATGTATGTACCCTAGAAAAACCATGATTTAATCCTAATCCCATTTTGTAACGGCAGCCATTTCTTCTAATCCCTATTCAGCATTGAATGTTTGAAGCTGTAATTAGATCATCTCCCTGGAGGTGTGATGTAATCTAGAGCAGTCGTTAAACTGGATTAGGAGATGACATGTCTCCACCCATTCAGCTGGGTCTTGATTAGTTTCTGAAGTCCTATAAAAGAGGAAACATTTTGGAGAATGAGAGATTCAGAGAGAGCCAGAGAAGAACGACATAGCCACGAGAAGCAGAGAGTTCACTAGCCAGCCACCTTTGGAGATGACAAAAGGAAACGCCTCCCCTGGAGCTTCATGAAACAGGGAGCCAAGAGAACAAGCTAATAGATGATGCCATGTTCACCGTGTGCCTTTCCAGATCAGAGAGAAACTCTGACTGTGTTGGCATGTGCCTTTCCACTTGAGAGAGAAACCCTGAACTTCATCGGCCTTCTTGAACCAAGATATCTTTCCCTGGATACATTTGTTTGGACATTTCTATAGACTTGCTTTAACTGGGACATTTTCTCAGCCTGAGAACTGTAAACTAGCAACCTATTAAATTCTCCTTTTAAAAAGCCATTCCATTTCTGATGTATTGCGTTCCGGCAGCTAGCAAACTAGAACACAGTCCCATGGCTCTATAGAGCATGGATAGTTGCTGATTGCTATCTATCTCTAGTCTACATCTATTTCCTGAGTTCCAAAGTTATGTGTACAGCTACCTAATTGATGTTTGCACTGGACTGCCTAATAGACATTTGCCTCCACAAATGTGTCCCCCTCGAAGGCAAAATCCTCAGAATCATCTTTGATTCCTCCTTTCCCTCATGCAGCAAAGTACAATCCGTCATAATCCAAATAATCATGAGCCTATTATTCTCGTCTTTCCAACTCCTCTGAGAGCCAAGCTCCTTCCTTTCTCGAGGCCTTGGCACTTGCTGTCTCCTTTGCCTCAAAATTCCCTTGTCTCTTTGCATGGCTGGTTCCTTCTCATTCTTCAGGACTTAGCTCAAATATCACCTCTGCATTCACACATTAATTCATTTAACAGTTGAACATCCTGGTGCTGTTCTAGGTGCTTAGGATATGACCTGTATGTTTGTTTGTGTCCTCCAGGAAGCGACAAGATAGACATGCAAGAGATTTATTGGGGGAAATGCCTGAAGGATAAAAAGGAGGGAATAGGAAAAGGTTCAGAGAGCCTTCAAGCCATGATGCATGTGTGATACCAGTGAAAGGAAAGAGGGAAGGAAAGAGGGTTGAATAGAAAGAGTCTCTCACAGAGCCATTCTGAGAAAGTTTCAACCGAGCTGATGGGCATCTTCAAGCCAAAGGTGCCTGTAGGGGGGTCCCAGATCTTTCAGGAACAGGCTTCAGGTTGTACTGCACTTCATGTGTGGGTGTAGCCAGTGGGAAGCAAACCTCACAACACGGTCTTGGATCCAGAGGAGTAACAGTTGGAGTCCTCAGCCAACTATGCTCCCCTCAGCAAGAGAGCTGAGTGGCTCATTTTCATGCTCCCACAACACATCAGGGGAAAACACTTATGCCCTAATCCTTATATTTCCAGAGAGGAGAGAGAATTTTTCTACCACTTCTGGCTCCACTCTACCAGCTCATTCACTCTTTCCCTGGGTAGGAGGAATGAATTTATATGGTTGTTGATTTTGAAACTGAGTATCATAGACTCAGTATGTGGTCTGACTTTTCTCCTTCTGATCCCTTGCCTGCCTGCATGCCTTCAGAGTAGAAATTTTGGTGTGCTCTCTTTGCAAAAGCAAACTAGGAGGGGCAGGTTCTGTCCCTATGGGAGGCTTGTGGTTGTCCAACTGTATCACCAACTAGCTGGGTATGTGTTTCTAATTCAGGAATAAAGCATTAGCTCAGTAGTAATAAAGCTGATTTTTTTCTTTTTTTAATCTCCACTTGTCCATCTCTTTGGTCCTATTTCTCAACAGGTTCCAAATTGAGAGCACCCACACCAGGATATCTCATGATAGCCAAGGTCCATATGCTCACGGCGTTTACCTACTAGCAGAGACTTAGTCTTCCTTGACTACTCTCTCTAAAGTCACCTCCTTTTAACATGTCTCCTGTTTAGTTATTTCTTAGCACTTATGAAGATTGGAAAGAATTTCACTCGTTGATTTATTGCCTTTGGGCTGCCTTGAGAATGTAAATTCTTTGAGGACAGAGGCCTGGTGTATCTTGTTTATTGCTGAAACCTCAGTACCAAAAAGTGAAGACTATTCAACAAATATTTACTGAGTACTG
The DNA here is from genome assembly GCF_023851605.1 of Tamandua tetradactyla. Lineage (NCBI taxonomy): Eukaryota > Metazoa > Chordata > Mammalia > Pilosa > Myrmecophagidae > Tamandua > Tamandua tetradactyla. Next base: position 215,433,706 of record NC_135328.1, read on the forward strand.
GCTAGGCACAGAAGTAGAACAGTAAAAAAAAAAAAAAAAAAAAAGGATGGGAGAAAACGAAAGTCCCTGCCCTCATGGAGCCTACGTCCTACTGGGGAAACATACAATTAGCAGAATAGTTAAGTATATTGCACTCCATTAAAGTAGGATACGTGCTTTTGAGAAAAATACAGCCTGGAATGTGCATAATGCTAGAGATGGAGGTTATTTCATAAAGGGTGTTAAGAGGAGACTTTACTGAGTAATATTTGAAGAAAGACCTGAAGGGAATGAAGAAGTGAGCCAGAAAGAGTGTCAGAGGCAGAGGGACTAGAAGGCTCAGAGACTCTAAGCAGAGAGTTGGCCAAGGAGGTGGCCAGTGTGGCTGAAGCAGAATGAGCATTAGGGAAAGAAGTACAAGATGAAGTTTATGACTTTTCACTCTAAGATGAGAGCTGTTGGAGAGTTTTGAGTAGAAGAGTGACATGATCTCCCTTTTGTTTTAAAAGGATAGTTCTTACTGCTATGTGGAAAATAGATTGTAGGGGAGCAAGAGTAGATGCCGGGAGACCAATTAGGGGAAAGGGGCATGTGCTGGTTTGAAAGGATATATGCCCCCTAGAAAAGCCATGTTTTGATCTAAATCCCATTTCATAAAGGCAGAATGATCCCTATTCAATATTGTATGTTTGAAACTAATCAGATCATCTCCCCGGAGATATGATTTAATCAAGAGTGGTTGTTAAACTGGATTAGGTGATGACATGTCTCCACCCATTTGGGTGGGTCTTGATAAGTTTCTGGAGTCCTATAAAAAAGGAAACATTTTGGAGAATCAAAGAGATTCAGAGAGAGAAGAGAATGCTGCAGCACCATGAAGCAGAGAGTCCACGAGCCAGCGACCTTTGGAGATGAAGAAGGAAAACGCCCCCTGGAGAGCTTTATGAAACGGGAAGCCAGGAGAGAAAGCTAGCAGATGACACCGTGTTCTGCATGTGCCCTTCCAGCCGAGAGAGAAGCCCTAACTGTGTTCACCATGTGCCTTCTCACTTGAGAAAGAAACCCTGAACTTCATCGGCCTTCTTGAATCAAGGTATCTTTCCCTGGATGGACACCTTTGTTTGGACATTTCTATAGACTTGTTTTCATTGGGACATTTTCTTGGCCTTAGAAATATAAACTAGCAACTTATTAAATTCCCCGTTTTAAAAGGCATTCTGTTTCTGATATATTGCATTCGGCAGCTAGCAAACTAGAATAGTGCAATAATCCATACAACTCAACCAATGGAGATTAGAAGTGGGTGGATTTGGGATATATTTTGAGGGGAGAGCTAACAGAATTTGAGAGTGGTGTGTAAATAAAGAATAGAGACATAAAGGATGACACAACCTATTTATAGAAGGATGAAATTGTCATTCATTGGGCTCCAGAGGACTTAGGCAGAATAGATTTTGAGGGGAACATAAGCAGTTTAGTTTTGGACATATTAATCAAAGTAACAATGTCAAGTAGACTGTTACTTATTTGGATCTGGAGTTTCAGAGAGAGGTCTACACTAGAGAAATAAATTGGGCCTTTTTGATGTGTAGTGAAATTTGTGGATGAGATCACCAAAAGCAAGAGAAGAGGTGTCTGGACTGAGCCATGGGCCCTTCAGCATTAAGAGACGGGACTGTGGAGGAACCAGCCAAGGAGATTGAGAAGGATTGGCTTTAAAGTAGGAGGAAACCAGGAGATTATGGAATCAGGTAAATCAAGTGAGCCAAGTGTTTGATGGTGCTATTAAATCATGTAAGATAAAGACTGAGACTCACCCATTAAATTTAGCAACAAGTAGTTCCTTGGTTGTGGGCAGTTTTGGTGTAGTGATGGGGGTAGAAACTTAAAGTGTGCTTAAGAAAAACTACTCAGACAACTCTCTCAAGTCTTGTGGTACAGAAGAGATGGGACCGTAGCTGGAGGGAGAAAGAAAATTGAAGAAATGAATGACCACAGCCCTGTTAGTTCCCATGTACTAATGGTGTGTCTTCTTTGAATCCTTTACCTTCTAAGAGCTATGGCGTTCTCTTATTAATCAGAAAAGTATAGTTCCTCTTGAAAGAAAAAGTGTTGTTCTTACATAAAGCCTTTGTGGACTAGATCATACTATGGATTTCATGTTAGTAATTATCAAGACTTTCACTTTCTTCTTGCATATAGGGATGCAGTGTGCCCTCCAAGGAATGCCTCCTGCTTTAAGAGGCCTTGTTGGCAGCGATGCGTAGTTTCTCACTATGAGCACAGGGGTCACCAGGGATTGACTTAAAGGCTCTAAATGTCAACTATTTGAAATTTGTCTATTCTGACACTTGGGCCTAGGACTCAGAATCCCTCTTGCCTGGAGTAGGATTTTATGTCCACAGGACTATATGGTAATACCTAATAACTGGGGCTTTTTCTGATGCTCTAAACAGATGTGGTTGCCAAAGCCAAGAGGTAAAACCAGTCCTGCTAGCCCAATCGCTCATTTCTTCTTGCATGCGGTAACCACTTATTGAATACCTATAGTGGGTAAGGCAGTGTGCAAGATACAAAGATGAAATGACGAATTAAGACATGCTAGATATTACTCTGCCTGTAAGGTGCTTACAATGAAGGTAAAGCACATGCAGAACCATAACACAGGGTAGAAAGTGATAAATGCCTTAAAGGAAGTTCAGAGGAAGCTCAGAGGAGTCCAGAAGAAGAGATGATTACTTCTGGTTTGAAGGACATAACCACTGATTAACTGGAGCAGACAGGTTTCTGATGGAAATCTAATCAACAGTCTTCCGTACAATGACTTCAACACATTTCAATATTTTCCCACATTTTAAAACCTGATAATTCTTTTTTTATTTTTAACTTTTTTAATTGTATAGTATAACATATATATAAAGAAATAAAAAAACAATAGTTTTCAAAGCACTCTTCAACACGTTGTTACAGGACAGATCCTAGAGTTTGTCATGGGCTACCATATGATCATCTCATATTTTTCCTTCTAGCTGCTCCAGAATATAGGAGGCTAGAGGGCTTAAATATTTTTTTATCATCACAATCGAATTTTTTTTCCTTCTTTTTTGTGAAAAAAACCCATATATACAAAAAAACTATAAATTTCAAAGCGCAGCACCACAATTAGTTGTAGAACATATTTCAGATTTTGACATGAGTTACAATTTTGATGATTAATTTTCATAATTCCCTGAAAAGCAGGAACATTTGAGCTTGTTTTCATTTTACAATGAACTATTTCTGTTTTTTTCTTTTTTCCAACTTTTTATTTTGAAAAAATTTCAAACTTACAGGGAAGTTGCAAAAACAACACAAAAACAATAGAAATAACTCCAATATACCCCACTTAGGTATTCATCCAGATTTGCCAACTTTTAACATTTTGCCACATTTGTGATAACATTCTATTATATCTTCTAAACATTTGAGCTAACTTCACCTCTTTTTGCTAACAATTTGTTCTATTAATATTATACTTAAAATTGAACGTTAGGGGGCCACGGTGGCTCAGCAAGCAGAGTTCTTGCCTGCTATGCCAAAGACCTGGGTTTGATTCCCGGCGCCTGCCCACACCAAAAAAAATTGAATGTTAGGAATGCTTTGTTTAATATTCTAAACCTAATGAATAATTGAATTTTATAAAAATAAGGCTTAGTATATTTATAAATATGCAGACCATTCACCAACTTGTTGTCTATTTTCTTTATTAAATTAAACAGAAAAGTATTATCTTAAGGAAACTTTACCTCTTGGCTGTATTTTCATTTTAAGTCATCTCCCTTGTTCTCTGTTTACTCTTAGGAAAAATTTGTAAAATATCAGCAGAAGTAAGAAAAGAAGAGGTAGAAGGTAACCACGTCATGATGAACAAATTGAACAAATCTGATTCTGGGGTCTTAGAAGAGAGGCAAGGTAAATAGCATCAGAAACAAAAAAGTACTATCTACCTATTCTAGTTTGCTAGCTGCCGGAATGCAATACACCTAGAAATGGAATGGCTTTTAAAAAGGGGAATGTAATAAGTTACCAGTTTACACTTCTAAGGCCATGAAAATGTCCCAGTTAAAGCAAGTCTCTAGAAATGTCCAATCTAAGGCATCCAGGGAAAGATACCTTGGTTAAGAAGGCCAATGAAGTTCAGGATTTCTCTCTCAAGTGGAAAGGCACATGGCGAACACGGCATTATCTGCTAGCTTCCTCTTCAGGCCTCTTGCTTCATGAAGGTCCCTCAGAGACATTTTCCTTCATCTCCAAGGTCCCTGGCTGGTGGGCTCTGTGGTTCTGTTAGCCTCATGGCTCTGCTTGACTCTGCTGTGGCTTTCTTGTTGCTCTTAAAAGGCATTCTCTCCAAAAATTTCTCCTCTTTTATAGGATCCCAGTAACTAATCAAGACCCTTAGATTGGGTGGCGACATGTCTCCATCTAATCAGGGTTAATGCCCACGATTGATTGAGTCACATCTCTGTGGAGATGACCTAATCAAGTTTCCAACCTATAGTGTTGAGTAGGGATTCGAAGAAACTGTTGCTCCCACAAAATTGATTAGAATTAAAACATGGCTTTTCTAGGGTACATAAATCCTTTCAAAGTGGCACATTACCCCTTTCCTCTGGCTTCCTCCCTCTTAATATTTCCAGTAGCTTCAACTGTGAAACGGCTAATATCACAGCAGGCACGAGAGAAAGCCTCCAAGAAATATATAATTTATTTTATTTTATAAGGTTATACATTTGATTTGAGAAGAAAGAGCATCTTCCTGCCTCCCCTAACTTCCAGTGGTATGTGTGTGTGTGTGTGTGTGTGTGTGTGTGTTATCAGTGTCAATTAGAGACTTATAAAAGAGGGCAAATCAATCAGGCAAATTGTAAAACATAAACCACTTTTCTATTTTAGGCCACCGTTAAAAGTCACAAGTTTTACATCGATATTCTATCTATGTATCAGGAGATATAAAAATATTTACTTATATTTTACTTGAATCTTTATTTTCATTGGTACATATATGGCACACATTTTATTATGCCAGTGGCTGGCAAACACTTAAAATGAGGGTCCAGAAGGTGGTTCCAGCTTACATAACTCAGAGAAAGAAGTTTCTAAAATGACGTTCTAGTACATTTCTCCTCACCAGGCTTAATTACAGAGAGAGTGCCTGTGTTTCTGAAAAATTGCATGACCAGTAAAATAGCAGAGAAAACAATGACAGAAGGTTGTAAATCCTTCCTTTTTCTCTAGGGATATTCTTTTCTCTCTTCAAAAAAAGTTCGTGACATACAACACACATACAAAAATGTACATAAACTTTAAGGCCAATTTAATAAGTAGTCATAAAGTAAACACTTGTGTGATCCCACCCTGGTCAGGGAAACTGCCTTGCCAGACCCCATGACCCCACTGCCAGAATGCAATATACCAGAAACGGAATGGCTTTTAAAAGGGGTAATTTAATGAGTTGTTAGTTTACAGTTCTAAGGCTGAGAAAATGTCCCAATTACAACAAGTCTATAGAAATGTCCAACCAAAGTCATCCAGGGAAAGATACCTTGGTTCAAGAAGGTCGATGAAGTTCAGGGTTTCTCTCTCAAGTTAGAGGCACATGGTGAACACAGTCGGGGCTTCTCTCTCAGCTGGAAGGGCACATGGCGAACAAGGCATCATCTGCTAGCTTTCTCTCCTGGCTTCCGGTTTCATGAAGCTCCCCGGGAGGCGTTTTCCTTCTTCATTTCCAAAGGTCACTGGCTGGTGGACTCTCTACTTCGTGTGCTGCTCTCTCTGAATCCCTCATTCTCCAAAATATTTCCTGTTTTATAGGACTCCAATCAACCAATCAAGACCCACCCAAATGGGTGGAGACATGTCGTCCCCTAGTCCAGTTTAACAACCATTCTTGACTAAATCACATCATCCAGGGAGATGATCCGATCACAGTTTCAAACATACATATTGAACAGAGACCATTCTACCCTTATGAAATGGAATTTTGACCAAAACATGACTTTTCTAGGGGCATACTTCCTTTTAACCCAGCACACCCTCCAATCACAACCCTTTCCCTTATATTTCGAGGGGTCATTAACCTGACTTTCATGATGATAGTTTCTTTGCTTTTTTATAATTCTACCACCTATATGTACATTCCCAAACAATGTAGTTTAGGTTTTGCCTATTTTTAATAAAATATAAATGAAGTTATACTGTATGTGTTATCTTATATCTTCTTTTTTTGTTGTTCAACATTATAAGATTAGTCCATGTTGTTGATTTAACTTGCTAGGTTGATTCATGTTCATTGCCATTAAGATTTCCATTGTATGACTTGGCCACACTTTATATATCCATTCTATTCTTGATGAACTGTTTCCAGATTTGGGCAATACAATAACAGTGCTGCTCCCAACCCAAACCATTCCTGCCAACCCTAAAGAACACCTAGGGCTCTATCTGAGGTTCCACGCACTATGAATACTTTCCAGAAACCTATAGCCTCCAGATGTGTTCCTAGGCCAGATAAGTCCTGAAACCCAGAAGGGCCAGCCTCTCCAGAACATCAACTAGTTCCACCCCCTATCCCATATTACCAACACCGTTTCCAACATGAAAAAGTTAGAATGGGCATAGCCCAAATACCCCTAAAGATTGGGAGAAAGATCAAAGGAGAAGGTAGAGTTGTAATAGAGAAGATAGGCTTTAACAAATGAGTATGACTGCTGAATCATATGATATTTTAGTTTCCAGTGTCTTGGTGCAGCTATAAGGAAAAACCTAAAATTGTGGAACTATAACCCATACCAAATTCTGAATTTTTTTCTATAACTAATTGTTGCAGTATTTTGAAATTTATTGCTCTTTTGTATATATGTTATTTTTTACAATAAAAAAACACTGCTGCTATTAATAATTTTAACTCTCCAGTGCATGTGAATATGCACTCCCTTTATCTTTTACTTGAAAGTAACTTAGTTCCTTTGTGATATTGGGATATCTACTTCTCCTCTGTCATTTTCCAAGTTTTTTCTTTATTTATTTACATTCATATATTTCATTAGAATGTACAAATTTTGTATTTAATATTTGAAACATACATTTTGTTTGTTGGGGTGCCAGTTTGAAACTATTATGTACCCTAGAAAAGCCATGTTTTAACCCTGATCCAATCTTGTGGGACCAGACCTATTGTTTAGGGTGGGAAACTTGGATCAGTTTGTTTCCATGGAGATGTGAACATACCCAATTATGGGTGGGGTCTTTTGATTAGATGGAGTTGTGACTCCACCCATTCAAGATGGGTCTTGATTAGTTTACTAGAGTCCTTTAAAAGGGAAAATATTTTGGAGAAAGCTCTGATGCAGATGCTTGGAGAATGGTTGCTTCAGAGCTGACAGCGACACGGATGTTTGGAGGTGGTTGTAGTGTTGACAGAGAGAGCAGATGCCTAGATACAGGCAGAGCCCAGCAGACGTTGCCACATGTCTTCCCA